>NC_044278.2:74928922-76178922 GCF_004027225.2 Strigops habroptila | reverse complement strand
ATTATGAAATAAATCACTGCAAATCTAGGAAGAAATTAGTATGCTCAGTCAGGAATCCCTTTCTGGCATTTAGCTAATGTGGCTGACTATACACAAACCCAAACTTTTCCAGTAGCCTTCAGAACCCTTCAGTTAAAGTTGATGTATTCACTGATTACCTAAAAATATTTTTTCTCTTTCATTCTTAGATATTCTACCTGCGGTGCACTCTCTGCAGTGTAGTATTTTGTAAGATCCATTGTTAAATTCTTCCATTTAGAGCAATGTGCTAAAAACAATGTCCTTTATCTAGTACCGTAGTATACAACTCAATATCATACTAACCTTATATAAAATAAATATTTCCGCCTTTCCAATCTGAAACTCCTCTCAGCACTTAAAACACAATTTGTTTGTGCCACCTTTTTAGAAAAATCAGTTTCTGTGGACAGAACTTGAAAGTTGTGTCAGGAACTGTTCATTCTTTGAAGAAAGATACAACTAATTTGGAGGCAATAAAGATGAAACATTTAGAATGATCACTTGAATTTGTATCTATAGCCACATCTATACAAGTACACTACATGCCTAGAACTGAAATCAGTTAGCACGGCAGAGATTGTGCCTAGGTTAGCTAGTGTGGCTAAAATGCCGTGCTCACATGCCCACTATGAGCTACCTGACACCGACCCCAACATGGAAGGTATTTTACTGGCATTTCTACGCAACCACCTATATGACTGGGCAGCATATTACGCAATACACCACTCCTCTCTGTCTCAGATAGCACATATGGCAAACCCAGGGGATCTAAAGGAGCCTTACGCCTACATTCTTAGGTAAGGAGTTTCTGTTGAATGGTCCCTCACCCTGTTTGTGGCATGCAGGGACAACAGACATCAGACACTAAATTATGTGTGCTCTCCTCCTTCTCCATCTCCCTTGAATAGTCACATAGTCCTACATTGCCAGTAAACACTGAAAACAAGCTTGATGCCCACCAGAATTCTCCCAGGGACTGACTTCTTAATCCGATCTGATTAAAGTGGAATCCTGAAGAAGTGCTCTTGTGGCAAAGAAAGCCAAGAGAATCCTGGCCTGCATTAGGAAAAGCATTTCTAGCAGGTTAAGGGAGGTGATTCTTCTCTTTGTGCAAGGGAGGTGATCCTTTCCCCTGGTAAGGTCACATCTGGAGTGCTGGGCCTAGGTGATAAACAAGGAGGGACACAAGGCTAAAAAGCCAGTACAGCTAGACATAAAAGCAAATACGCTGGGCTGTGCAACGTGTTGACAGTGATCTCTAGCTAACACGCATGTAATTTTACTTAAAAAAGAAAAATCAAATCTATTTCTCTGAGGTAATTCTTGAGTACTGTTTTTCCCCTGCCGTGTCATTTTGTTGTTGGTAATGTGATAAACCTAGCTAAAGACAAATCTGCACCCCCAGCACACTCTTGGCCAATATCCCTGCAGGCTAAAGTGAGGAGGACCACCAAACACGAGCACAGCAAACAGAAGCACCTCACAGATGCAATAGTTTGCACAGCAGTTTGTGCACCAGGGCATGTGGAAGGGAGCCAGCAACTACTGAGGGCAGCATGGGGCTGCTCAACATGTAATGATGTGCCACAAGGCATGAAATCCAAGCCCCAGCAAAAGCAACTACCCAGTGCATCAGAGATTTCCTCTCAGACAAAGCGTGGGATGCAGGGAGTGTAGGGGTCTCCCACTATGCCTGAAGCAAGTGAGGATGGTGCCCATGCCTGCAACTGTGCTGTGGCTGAGAATCTGTGTTACCTAGTAAAGAAGCTACAGGAGGAGGTGACCAGCATTGGGAAATGAAAAAGAGGTTGACAGAATCCTTGCAGAGACCCTGCAGAGACAAGACCCCAAGGCCCCAGCTGCACAGGGAGCAGAAGGAACAAGGAAGGAAAAACCACAGACTGTGCTCATTCAGGTGGCAAATGGAGACTCCTGTGATGGTGAAAGCTGGGAGCATCTGACTGCTGGCAGCAGGAGGACAGCTCCTTCTCCACACAAACCTACAATTGTAGAATAGGTTTAGTGTCTTGGTATCACAGATGAAGGATAAAGCTCTTCCTGGGTATTCACTGCAGTGGGACAAGCCTGAGTTATGCATCTGCATCAGAAGGAAGCAGTGGTGGTAGCTATGGGAGATTCCTGACTATGGGAAATCGAAGTCCCCATCTGCCAACCTGACTTCCTACCTGGGGATGCATCACTGCTTTCCAGGATCTTGGATCAGGAATGCTGTGGGAAGAGTGCTGGCACTGGTCAAACTCTTGGGCTAAGCCTCCTTGCTACTCATCTATGTGGGCAACAGTGATACTTCTGCAGAGACCTCAAGCGTATCAAGAGTGACTATTGGGCTCTGGGTGCAAAGGTGAAGGGCATCGGGGTTCGGTTACAGCTCTTTGAGTACCAGTGACTACTAGGAAGAGAGGGACAGTGCCTGACCAAATACAGCAAAAGCATCTCTGACAACAGGTTGATGAAGCTGATGAGGAGAGCTTTAAACCGGAAATAATGGGGAAGGGAGCGAAAACACACAGTTAAATGAGGAAATGGTTGATGAGGGTGGAAAGCAAAGGATGCATAAAGACAGTTACGAGAGACCTTCAGAGTAGCAAACTGGAGCAAAAGGACACCAGTCGCTAAGTGGTGTGTATGCCCAAATGCACACTGCCTGAGAAACACAGGAGTATCTAGAGCAACTCATCCAGTCACATATTATAATTCTGTTGGAATAGCTAAGACATAGTGGAACACCTCACATGGCTGGAGTGCTACAATGGGTGAATGCAGACTCCTCAGGAAGGACAGGCAGGTAAGATGAGGGTCAGGGGGTTTCCCTGTATCTGAAGAAGCAAGTCAAATATACAGAGTTATTGTATGGGATGGATGACAGGCAGGTTGAAAGCTTTTCCTCAGAGCCAGGTAAGAGGGCAGCAGAGCTGATAGCATGGTGGGAGTTTGTTACAGATCACCCAGTTTAGGTGAGGAGTTGTCACCTAACAACAACTGTTGTACCAAGAACAATTAGAATTTCTTTCACTTAGGCTAGTTTTTTTAGTAATTTCTTTCAGCCAAGAGGTTAAACATGTCAATATCAGTTACTTTCAATTTCAGATACTTCAGCTGCATTTAAACTGAAATAAATGTGTACTCATCTTCACCTTTCAACCTTCAGTTCCAGTTGTTCAAACAGAAAACCTGCTGTGAGCCCTCAAATTCCCAGTCTGATGGAATGTTTGAGTTTCTTCCTTGTAGAAATCAGAATTTATTTAATTGATGAGTACCTGGAACTGGGAAGCGTCTTTGGGCCCACTCTATATACGCAGCTTTGGTGAACCAACATTTCCATTTATAGCTTAATTTTAGATGTGGTAAAGATCAAGACATTTATGTTTAGGGATCTATATACAGCTGCGCTACATGGTCTAGTGCGAGGCGTCACTGCCCTTGGCAGGAGGGTGGAACTAAATGATCTTAAGGTCCTTTCCAACCCTAACTATTCTATGATTCTATGATAATCTGACCTTCCATTACCATGGACAACTCAAAGGAGTGAGACTCAGTTATTTATACCAGAACACAAAAGGTTTCCACATCTATGATATACTGTCAGTTTCTACTCCAGAAAAGCATGCATCTTCTTTAAGATCTGTGACATATGTACCAGCTCAGTGAAGATATCTCAAGTACTTTAGGGTCTGATAGTTGGCACTAGGTGTGTGGAGCTGGCATCTGAATTGGGGCTTAGGTTTCCACTAATTATAATAGAGATTTAATACCCATCTATAGACACAGAGATTTTGGGATCTTAATTTAATTTGGAGATTATTCTTATCCTACCTATCAGGCTTCAGTTCCATTGCCCACCCTTAGGCTAGTATTTGAAATGCCCCACAGTACTAAATGGCATCTCCAGCTAGATCTCTAGAGTGGGACAGTTTTCACTTAAATGTCATTCACATACATGTATATCCAAAATATCCCAAGGGATTCTGCTAGCTTCGCAGCACTGAGGTTATTCAGATATGCTAGTTACCTCTAATGGCATTAAGCACCTGTGTATGGGGAATTGATTTGAGCCCTAATAACATGGACATCATTAAAGATATACACCTTAAAGAATCAGCTCCCATGGGTTCATTTTGCCTTTTTTTTTTTTTTCCCCTTTATTTCTTTATATGTTCTAAAATACTAAAACATCTGAAGTATTGCAGATTGGACAGAAGACATATGTGAGGACATAGGACATACACTCATCTGGAGTGGAGGAGCTGGACACCAGGCAGGATGTTCTATGAAGTCTGAAATGATTCTAGAGACTGATGCTTAAGCAACTGAATCATGCCTCCATGTTTATTAAGAGTATGTAGGTTTAGGCACCCTAAATAGACAGGTCTGTTCTGTGTCAGACACAAAAGCATTTAGCTTATTCAACTTATCATACAAGGAGTTTTCTTTAGGAGTATGTATCTAATTGACTGGATGCTGAAAATGTAAGTGCAAATTAGGTTTTGAAGTGAGACAGACTGCAGACTACCATGGTTTCTAAACTGGATTATATAATCTGTGGGGTAAAAATGTGTGTTTTCAAGGGCAGATATTTATCTGATTTTATGTTCAGAAAAGGAAGCAGGTCCTAGGCAAATACAAAAGGTGAAAAAGGGATGAAAACTAATGTTTTGGACTGTGACGTATCTCTTACTCTTTGTCACAAAATCTATAATATTTTTTTTCTGCTTCTTCTAGGCTGTAGGGAGTCCAGAGGTCTCCCACTCTTATCCTAGCATTTGACCTGCCATTTTAATGAATATATTGTATTACTGTTTTCAGATCCCTCAGACATAGTCAAAATTTGCTAGGATATTTTTACTGTGCTTCTGGTCAAGATATTTAAAATACAGTGCATCAACAGGGTTTGTTGTTTGCCATGGTTAAGGGTAGTATCGTTATTGAAAATTGCCAGTAAAAAGTAACTCAAAGTATCCTAATTTCAGATGTAGATGTTAGAAGTGACTGATTTTCACTGCATGTCGCCAAACACTTTAAACATGATTGCTATAGGAATGAGAATAATAGCTAGCTTTTTTCAGAATACTACTGTTGAAGCTTTTAAATATTAAAAAGGCACTATTGTATCTTGTAGACAATTTGGTAAAAGGCTTTTTATGAAGCACACAGCCATTTTGCAAACACTGCAGACTATGAAAAAGTGTTTTAGGTGTAAAAGCATGTATCCCTCAACAAAAGGAACTAAATGGATAGCTTTGGAAACTGTTCATAACAAATGTGAGTATGCCTTTTGCATTATTATGAAAGAAAAAGAAATAAATCAGAGGTTAATTATACCAAAATGATGTTTTTTAAGGAAAAAAACTACAGATTCACAATAAGAATGTTATCGTAATAGAAGCGCCTCAAGTTTATAGCAATAAAATTGAAGCTAGTTCACTAGGCTGTGGCTTTTAATGAAGTAAGGATTAGATTATGGTTCCATAATTCTCACTTCTCCTTCCTGATCTAAATCATCAGTTAAAAGAGTTCTTGTCATTTTAGAAAAGCAAAAGAATATGCTTCAGCTGAATTAATTATAAGAGATTTAGACACATGAATATATATCATTCTTACCCTCAAGAGCAATTGCTGACTAAATTATAATTCTATAGTATTTAACAGTATGATGTGGCTTTCCAAAGTAATTCTTCTGCATATGAAATAAAATTTTGCTAAAGAAATTTCCTTTAACTGTCTCTATTGTCATGCAATGGGAAGACATGTGCCCTTCCAGAGTAAGATTGAGCTCTTGGATAGAATAAGTTGCTGACGCAAGCGCCTATCATACTTCAATAAATATTTTGGGAGCTCAGAGTGATGAGAATTATCATCTCAGTTTAATTTGTATGTTAAAATGAAACCTTTTAGGGCACTGTTTGTGCACTACAGAATTAAAAGTATAAGGCAGAAACTATAGATTTCTATCATTAGCAGCTTCCAATAATATTGATATTACTTATTCCTAGCATTTTGGACAATCCCAGAAATAGGAAATGTTATGTGATTCAGTCCACTTTACAGTGCTATCACTCACATAGTATGATTTTCTTGGAATTTTTAATCTACTCATATTAGGCAACGCGTTTTTCTAATTTTGAAAATTACTAAGAACTAAATGTAAATCAGAACTGGTTCTCTGAAACTCTTTTTCATCCAGCTTCCAGATTATTCATAATAAAGATTCCATTTTCATCCTATGAATAAAAAAACCCACTTTGTATTTTCTGCCTCGCTCTTAAATTACCTGTTTACTGGTGTAATTCTTCCAATATAGCTTCAGCTATTGAAAAGTAACTGTCCAAGTTAGCCGTCTAGGTAATGATCTTGGTGCAGATGCACAATGTCAGACTACATATCTAGCCAAGCATCACATCTCTTACATTATTAGAGTTTATTAGAGTAACTAATTATCAGAGTAATAATTAAGTGTGCATACACACACACTTACACTAATATGTATCAATACATATATAACTGAATAAGTAACTAATCATTAGAGTAACTAGTAACAGTTATTACCTGTACCAGAAAAATTCTAAGAAAGTATGAAATGATACTTCCCCCAGAATATTTTCTTCATCTGCCAAAATTCCATTGTCAGTGGATTTCTGGAGTCAGATATTTTTTAATTCCCCTTTGAGCCATTATTCAAATGCAATATTCTATGTTATTCTTCCTTCTGTCTACTTTTTTGGAAAATAAGGAAATATTCATGCATTTTCCAATTGTATTGCAAGCCTTAGGAATCTGGCAGTGTGTGAAACAGGAAGATAAACAACAGCACTTCAGATTCAAGAAGCTAATGTACCACATAATTGAAAACAGAAAATATTGATAAAGACAGAGGAAAACAAATAGCTACAGTGAAGGCAAAAGTGCAAACAAAAAATGTAATTTCTCCTTTAATGAGTTTATTATTTCTACTTTCTTAAAAATAAATGTTTAATTTACTTATAGAACTAAATGAAAATCTGTGATGAAAGTTGATAGGGCTTGTCTGTTTCAAAGAGTAGGCATGCGTAAGAAATAGAGTTACTATCAAATGAATGGCTTTCCAGATTTTCGAAAATTTCTAAATGAGCCTGGTCAGAAATATGGGTGGGCTTGCGTCAATGTGTAGTCCCCATGTAAAATAGGGAGGTTGTGGTACACCTCAAAGCATCGTGCATCTTTTTCTTCGTTTTAATTGTGAGGTTTTGAACTGGTGATTATCTGATGAGTAAAAGCATACTTTCGAAAATTCATGGAGTGGAAAGAAGAAAAAAAAGAAGGAATTGGCTCCAGTAACATATTAAGTGGTACAGTTGGATATTCTCTGACACCTTGTAACTGTGACATGCTAAAAGTACTGCTTTACAAACAGTGAGTAAGCTGACCCATGCTGCTTTTATATATCTGCTGCACTGACTGTGTTGTACAGACATAAAACTGGTGTATGGATTTCTTCCTAAAATATTATGTTCTTAGTACTGGGCATACCTACAAACACTTTCAAACTTCTTGTTGTCTAAGGTACCAAGAACAGTTAGAATTTCTTTCACTCAGGCTATTTTGTATCTCAGTGCCAGCCCTATTAATATTATCAGGTATATCACTAGAAACCCTATAGAGTTTTCCAGCCTTTCAAATGCTGCAGGATTTCCATCTGTCCAACGGACTTCTCTATTTACATTCTTAGATAAATAAAGGAGTCTAGCCTATTTTCTTTAACAAAGGCCAGGAATCATTTGCTGTATAATTGTTAGGCTCAATTGAAGTGTAACTAAAGCTTCTCTTCAAAGATCTCTCACCACATGTTCTCTACCTATCATTCCCTGTATTATTTACTATTTCGTAGGTTTAACTGGGGCATTTCTTACACCCAGATGGCTTATTAGTCTGGTATTCAGTACCTTTATAAGAGACTGAACTTGGTTTTTTCTGTACTAAGGTGATGTATTACATACTTCTCTGCTTGCTGGATGTTTTGGCACATACATACTTCATGTCGGTATCTCAAAACATTTCATCATATCTAATGATTTCTAAAACAAAGGTGGGATCTGATGTATGCGAGTGGCAACATAAATTTGGCACCTTCTGAAACAAAATATACAGAAATCTTCTGAGTGAAATATACACAGTTGTATGTGGTTTTGAATAAAATTTCTAATTCTTGAAGTTCCAAGAATAGGAAATATGTAATTGAATACAGCTTGCTTTTTATTCCTTTGCTTTACTTCCTTACCTTTCTAGCACTACCATAATATATCAGAATGGAATCAGAATGTGATATTTATCTTCAAGTGTTTTCTCACTAAATAATTATGGTTTGAAACCTATTGCACACTCAGAATAAATAATATGATTCACAGAAGAGCATATCTGTTAACTAAATATCTGTGAAAAACTATCACATTTTGGTACAAATAAAAAAACCCCCAAATAATTATTGTTTAAAATTTCTGAATATTCTCATCTGATTTTCCCCTATATTTTCACTTCAGCCATGGAATTAATGAACAAGAAGAGAGTACTAGATGAAGTATAAGAAAGTGTTATTGTGGCCATGAAACACATACTTCATTTTTAGAGTCTTCAGTACAGTAAGAGGGAGAGGACATTCTGTTATACACTTTGTTTTCTCAAGAAGCAATAACATTTCTCAAGAAGCAGTTTTATACTTAGGAAAGTCATTAAATATAATTTTTAATAACCATAGGCTAAAAATAAGAAAAAAAAAAATTCGAGTTCTTCATTATTGTACTGGATTTGGATGCAATGAGTTAATTTTCTTCATAGCAGTCTGTATGGCTCTGTTTTACATTTGTGACCAGAACAGTCTTGATAGCACATCAAAGTTTTAGCTATTGCTGAACAGTACTTGCATAGCCTCAGCAGTTAAGGTCTCACTCTACCCCTTAACAGATGAGCTGGGGGTGGGCAAGAAGCTGGGAGGGGACACAGCTGGGACAGCTGACACCAACTGACCAAAGGGATATGCCAGAGCGTATAACATCATGCCCAGCAATAAAACTGGGGAAAGTAAGAAAGTAATGTGTGCAGACTTACTTGCCAGCTGAGGTCATCCCACCTCAGTTACCATTTAGGCAAAGTAAAAATTTCACCAATACTCTTATATATACTTTTTTAATACAAAAGTGTGAGACTCATTTATGCTAATACAAGATTCTGTCCGCATCCCTGATTTGCAGTGCTTGTATTTGACCTGTGCTGAATTGCATTAGTCTCTGAAATGTTCATGATTTTATATATAGTGATGTCTTCTCCCTAATTTTGTAGAATTCCTATTTTCTTAGATGTATCACATTGTAATATGCTCTCTTTCCTGCATTACCTTTTACATAACCATACTGCCTAGGGGCCCTTGTCACAGCCTAAGTCTCCCTTGAGCAGTACAAACACTGAACAAAAAGAGGAACTTATCTCAGACATTTCACAAGCTGAGTATAAAAGAAGATACTACTAATGCAAGATGTTTCATTTGGAATACAAAGAGGCAGTGAGATGGTATTGGTCATGATATTAGGTATTTGTTTTAATGAACAAGTTTAGTTTTTTAACACTTTACAATATAAATGTTAAGAACAAAACCACAACATAATGATACTGCTTATCAAACATTTATGACAAGGGAGGATGGGAAGTAGAAGAGAGATAACAGAGGTAAAGAGATTCATTATTTCAGTTATTTAGTACAGGTCATAAAGGCCTTGTTGTAGCATACTTATTTATAAGTGCAGAAAATTTTAAAAAAATATAAATGAATGTTGCCGACTCACCAACTTAGAACTTTTCAAAACAAGAGGTCATTTTATAGATGAGGACTAGGATAAAAAGGCCGATGTTCCCCCACACTCCCCACCCCCCAAAAAAAATCTTTAAAATTAAAATACCTTTTGGAATAACACAGTCGAAATGTCACGAAATACTGTCTCAAAAATATGGATAAAAACATTTATACAGAATTATTATTTTTATTAAAATGATTCCTAAAGAATATCAGACAGGTCAGGTACTGTACAAACAACAACATAAGTTAGTCTCATCTTGGTGCCTGGCAAGATCATGGAACAGATCCTTCTGGAAACTATGCTAAGGCACATAGACAATAAGGACTTGATTTGTGACAGCCAACACGACTTCACTAAGGGCAAATCATGCCTGACAATGGCCTCCTATGATAGGGCCATGGCGTTGGAGGATAAGGGAAGAGCAACTGACATAATCTACCTGGATTTGTGCAAGGCATTTGGCATTGTCCCACACAACATTCTTGTCTCTAAACTGGAGAGCCATGAATTTAACAGATGGACCACTCAGTGCATAAGGAATTGCCTGTATGGTTGTACTTGATGAGTTGTGGTCAATGGCTCGATGTCCAAGTGGATACCAGTGATGAGTGGTGTTCCTCAGGGGTCAGTATTGGGACTGGTGTTGTTTAACATCTTTGTTGGTGACACGGACAGTGGGATTGAGTGCATCTTCAGCAAGTTTGCTGACAACACCAAGATGTGCGGTGCAGTCAGGATGCTGGAGGGAAGGGATGCCATCCAGATGGACTTTGATAGGCTTGAGAGGTGGCCAATGCCACTCATAAAGTTCAACAAAGCCCAGTGCAAGGTCCTGCACCTGGGTTGGGGCGATCCCAAGGAAATACAGGAATGGATAGAGAGCAGCCCCAAGGAGAAAGACTTGGGGTGTTGATTGACAAGAAGCTCAAGATCACCCAGCAATGTGTGCTTGCAGCCAGAAAGCCAACTGTGTTCTGAGGTGCATCAAAAGGAATGTGACCAACAGGTCAAGGGAAGTGATTCCGCCCCTCTTCTCTCAGAGTAGTGGCCCCACCTGGAGTACTGAGTTTAGTTCCTCCACAAAAGGAACATGGACCTCTTGGAGCAAATCCAGAGGAGGACCATGAAGATGATCAGAGGGCTGGAGCACTTCTCCTGTGAAGACAGGCTGAAAGAGTTGGGGTTATTCAGCCTGGAGAAGAGAAAGCTCCAGGGAGACCTTATAACAGTCTTCCAATACTTAAAGGGGCCTACAAGAAATCTGGAGAGGAACTTTTTACAGGGGCATGTAGTGACAGGACAAGGGGGAATTGTTTTAAGCTGAAAGAGGGAAGGTTTAGACTAGATATTCGGAAGAAGTGCTTTACTGTGAGGGTGGAGATACTCTGGAACAGGTTGCCCAGAGAAGTTGTGGATGTCCCATCCCTGGGAGTGCTCAATGCCAAGTTGGATGGGGCTTTGAGCACTCTGGTCTAGTGCAAGGTGTCCCTGCCCATGGCAGAGGTGTTGGAACTAGATGATCTTTAAGGTGTCTTCCAACTCAAACCATTCTATGATTCTATGATGTGTCATATCACAAGGATTGACATCACACTCTCCAAATGTGTTCGAAAGGCACAAAAAATAAGAGACAAAAGGTATCAGCTTCAGTCTTCTCAGCGTTTTTGTCCCTTTGATTAATATTTTTCACGCAGTATGAAGCAGTATGACTTAGTAAAAGATCAATAAGAAAAGTCAAATGTCACTAGGAATTACATCTTTATTTACTTTTTAAGCTGGTAAGGCTTTACATTTCTACACTGACAAACTGCAGAAGGATTATGAAGCTTTTCCTTGAAATCATAGTCATTGTAGCAGATTCAAAAGACCTTTCTAACATTAAAAAAAAAAAAAATCAAAGTAAGAGGAGGTTTCTGTAGTGTGAAGAGAAAATTCAAAAGAGACTGAAATCCAAGTAACTGCTTGTTTTAAAAAATTAAAGAAGAAATAACAAAGTCTTCTATTGTGAATGAACTATTTCATCTTACATTAAAATTATATTCCTCTGTTAGGTGATCTAGCCTTTTTGCACCAGAAGGTGAAAGTTAAGCACACTTTTCCTGTGAATCTATATATGCCCACAAAAACATGTATTGCAATGTTCAATTTGTTTGTTATACTTAACGGTCATTAAAGTATTCTGTATAACTTTCCAAGTCATTGAAAAGACATTCGGTCCATTTTTAAATCTGTAAATTAAGTTTAATTAATTACTATTTAGCGTGCATATTTTTGAACTTGAATATAACACTAATGGTAAATCCAAATGATAAAAAAACATCCATGCTATCCAATTGCTAATTGCTATCATAGCAAACAATACTGTTCAAATACTGTTGATGTATACATTTCTACATACTTTTATGTACAAGCAAACACAAACTCACACAGAGCTCTGTGTCTCTTCTGTGTATTACACAAAATCTAAGGGGTTTTAATACTGTAGGGGGTGGTTTTTCAAGCTAGACTAGAATGTGTATTGAAAAGTTTCAGACAACTTCAAACTTCACTGGAATAAAGTTACGTCCAGAACACTGGAAAACCTCTCCTATGGTGCTTAAATGTAATCATAAAAATCTATTTCCGTATCACATTGTGCTCATAATGAATATTAGTTTGGGTGATTCAGAGAAGCATGAGTTTTCAGTTCTGCCATTCCAAGTCTGGGAAAACATCAAACAATTACAAACCATGAAAAGTCAGAAGAACAGTACTGTTCATTTGTTCAGCATAAACAAAAACAGAAATCAAAATTACACTTCTACACTATTTTTTTCCGATTATTTTTTAGCCCTGACATTAAAATCATACAAACAAAATTTATTCTTAATGCTGCATTTTTCAGGTGGTGAATGTATCTGGAAGAGATAATGCCGTCCCTTTTTTTTTTTCTTTGGTATCACAGTGGCTGGGAAAATGTTGGAAGCTAATAATGTGTCACATCCCACTCATCTAGCACTGACAGCATAAGCTTGTGGCAGATGGATTACAGCACATACCCATTGTGAATGTTCCTAATGTTCTCAGATCTAACATGCAGCTGAGACATGAGGTGGAACTGATCTGTGGCGGATTAGTAGAGGTTATACAAGTCTGGTAATAGTATAGAAGTGGATGTGCTCCATGAATTTGCATGTTTGAAAGGATAACACATAATATAAAATTTTAAAAATTATTAATTAACACTTACAATGGGACAACACTGCCATGGGAAAAAGATATTGTACTGCTGCCAAACTGGCTTGCCATTTTAAAACAATAAAAACAAAACAGGGTTTTTTGACAGGGAGGAAGAACGCTTCTGCTATAATACAGAACAAATGGTTGGGATAAGAAAACCCATTACAGTGCAAAGACACAATATTCTGGATTTTATTTAGAGCTTTCTGGTTATTCAGATGGAAATTTATTTTTAACATTGGTGTGTTTTTTTGATCACTTGTTGTTGCAGTTTGCATGCAGTTTGAGTGTGAAATTCCTTATTCTTATTTTTTTTTTTTAATTAAGGGCAAATTCTTCAGTGCTTAGAATCAGATTTCAGAACACAATTGAGGATGGGTTTTACAAAAAAAATCAATTCCTTCAAGGTTCACAAATAAGGACACAGTCTAAAATTCTCAGCATCTGAGTGTTTTTACTGTGATATCATCTGGAAGATTTAAAAATACTAAAAATAGAAAAGCTTTGTGAACCTCAGCACTGATTACCTTGAATTACTGATGCAGAGTATGTTTGTTCTACTTCTGAAATACTTCAAAAATCACATTAGGAAAAAGAAGACACTGAGAGTGTTGTTGAGTGTTCTTGAAATGAGACTTAGTACAGTAGTTCGTCTTTAGAGACACGACAGACATATGTCCTGAATTAAGTAGTGAAGTTTAATATCAAGAATAAGGCTGTTCACCCTAAGCATAGAAGACTAACATTTCAATTTACTTTTTAAAGATCACATCACTTTTAAACTTCTGCATTGCTTGTGCTTTCCTCTTGAGTATGTTTTCCTTACCCTAGAATGTATCATTAATTAACATAACCTTTATCATTTTGTTGAAATGCTTATCAGCAGTTTTGATATACTACGGTTTAATTTCCTTGGTGTTTTAATCATTTGATACAACTTTGCACATATCCAAATTTAGATAACCATAATTTGAAACTCAGGTTTCTATTCAATTTGCACAAAGAAAATATAATATCTGCTGTTTAGAAGGATGCTGACAATCCATTCTTCAAATGCCAAGATACTAAGGAATTTAGGATTTGTAGCTAGAACATTTAAGCTACTTCAACGACAGGGGATAGCTCTGTGCAGTCCACGACTAAGTTTTAGACAGCTTCCAACCCTTCAATACCACTTAAGGTTTCTTCAATATCTCTGTTTTTCAGAGCAGGAAAATCAAGCAATTATAGTCCTATTAAAAAAGAAAAAAAAAAATCAAGAGAGAGCAAATCTGTACAACTGAATCAAAACTATTTTTATTTTTACTGTGCTTAACAGTGATATGTTTACACATGTTTTACCTCATGAAGTCCACATGTCTGTATTTCAAATCGCAGCTGGTCAGGCAGGGAGAACCACAGAGTGGAATAAATCTTTGCTCCACACAGTCTTCTACACATATCCATGTTAGAACTCTGCCAATTTATTCATTCAATTTATCAATTCAATTTATCACTGATTTCTAATCTGCAATTGACAGTGTAATTGGCAGGGTGCTAGATAAACTCTTCTAGGATCCTCTTCCCGTGAAAGGTTGGATGAGGTGAACTTCTGAGGTCCCTTCCAAGCTGGACTGTTCTATGATTCTATGATTCTATGATTCTATGTTGATCTTGATTCAACATTTTTTTTCATGCTTTCCACAATAGGTGAAGTATGCTGAAAATGAGTGTTTATTTGTCTGAGGATTGTAACATGATACTCCATGGTCAGATATTGAAATGCAGAGTGGGAAGTATTCATCTCATCTAGCTGTAAACATCCAAAAAGTGGATGAACTTGAAGTGCCTAACTTCATGATCAGGTAGAAATAGATATTTTAAAAGTATAATTGCTCCAGACATCTTTCTTTTTGGCATTTTTGCACTTTCAATTCTGAAAGAAGTAAAGGATTTGCTAACAATGGCAGTCACATCACATAGGAATCACTCTAAACATAAACACTTTCCAACAATCTTTATCCCTAAAATAGGTTTGATCATTTAGGGTCTTGTCCTGTACAGATTCCTGCAAATATTTAACCATTTTAGATACTGAAATCAGTGTCACTAACTCTCTTTTGCATTTAAGGATGTCTGCACTTCTTTTCTCAATTGAATGTCTGCTAACTGGTCCCACTTCTTTTTATTACCCTATTTTCAACATTGCAGAAACACTAAACACACAAACTTAAATTACACTGCCAGGTGCACAAACTTCACAGACTATTTCTTCACCTGCAAGCCAAGGGGTAGTAGCTTTTTCTAGAGGTGACAGGCCACATCCATATTATAAATCATTTGACAATGAATCCCAGTCCAAGCCCCACATGATGTGCTGTAGTTCTAAGATGTGATTATAATGTTTTATAAGTTTCTTTCACTATAAAATGTCTGAAATGGTAACTAAGCAAATCCAAGTGATGTTTTTATAGTAGAAAACTAAGGACATAGCTTATATGACAGTGTTGTATAAAGCTGCCAGGATTGCTAGAAGGGCACTGGAGGATTGTGTAGATTGAAGGAGTATAAGCATTATACACTCCCAATTACAATAACCATACTGAAGGTTGTTTTTTTTCCCCACTGGAAACCTGTTCTTTAACTTAAAAATTTTGTCTGGGAATAAACACTCGTGCAGTATAAATTATAAGGTGCTCTGGGTATGAAGAGCTAAGTTTTTTGGCAGCACAAGTAGTTCTTTTGATATTGAGCTCTTTGCATTAAAATATATTTGCTTCATAAGTTAGGAATGAACCCTTTCAACTAATAGTTTGTAAATGAGAAAAAGGGACAGGTAATATATGATCCCATCTAACCAACTTCAGACACCATTACATAAAGAAATTTCTAAGTTTGTCTACTCTGAATATAGGCCAAAAAAGAACCTCTTTTATTTAATTTTCAATTTGTAATGAATTAAAGCTTCCCACAAGTGATCAAAATGTCTTTTTTAGCTTGCAGTGCAAAATACTCTGGTACTGTGGCATTGGATCTGCTCCAGTTATTTAATTAAATTTTCAGTCCACAGGAAAGAGCCTAGAAAAAGCACCAATTTTGTAGCTATTTGTTACAGCCCTCACTCATGTGCTGGGAAACAGGTTTGTGTCTTTGTCCAGCTGGTACTCAGCTGGTCATAAAATGTAGAACAAGTTCAACAAGAATACATAGAGAGAGAAACCTGTCTTCGAAAACAGATGAGGCTGGTTTTGGACATTATATTCTCACAGGGTGTGTGAAAGTGGGTTCAACTTATTCTATAACAGGACAGATACAGGGCTAAACCTAACAGTGCAGTTGCTTGCCACTCATTATAATAAACTAAACAGGTTCCTTAAATGCTTTTTTTGTTTCCATAAAAATCTGCCTTAGAATTACTGGTGAGAGTAGAAGACATCACCATTAGCAAAGAGAGAGATTTCACTGTGAAAAGACACCTCTTTTCCAGGGTCAATTCTTTGGTGTTTAATAATTCTTCTTTGCAAGCTGGGGTAATGTTTGTGAAGACTACATCTCCCTAAGTCAAATTACTTTCCTCAGATAATATTAGGACCTTTTTTCATTATGGTCTGTGTCACAAAAAGTCTAGAAGAGAGTTTCTTTTAAAGGAATAGAACACTATTGACTTGCACAAGGGAAAGCAGATTACGTGCTCTGTCAAGATTAATTGTCTACAAAAAAAAATATTTTTATTCCTTTGAATTATTTAAATTTTACTATCTTTCAATTTCCCCTTGAGTTTCTTTTCTTTCAAATTAATTAGATTTATCTCAATTTTTTTTCAACTAGGCTTGACTTTAATATTAATAAATAAAAAAATTAGAAGCGAATTCTGCTAAAACAAAGCTCAATATATCTGCAAAATTCAGCATCTGGACATTAAAATTGGATAGATGATTGCCCAGACACATAATGAAGTAAGCAAGCTTGCAAGGACTGATATAAAAACTGGGTCCACATAGGTCTTTTTATAGACCAGTAACTATGATTTCTGCCGTTACTAGTAAAAAGCCATGAGCTTTGTAGCGATCTGGCAGTGTAGGCACTCAGGGCTTCCCCAGGCTTGCCTTGGCATAATCTGTTTTCAGCGTACAATAGCAGACAAAGACGATTGATATTAGCATTTATAAAAAGAGTATTATTAATGTGACTATGAATGATTTTGTGATTGTAACAAGATTAATAATAATTGCTACATTTTTATTATAATGTTAAAATATTAATTGAGCTTTCAATAAATTCTTAGCTTCATATAAATGGTGTGTCCTTTTTCATCCACAAATAGATTTTGAGGTAACTTTGTGGTGAGTATTTGTAGGCTTTTTTAAAAAGCATTTCTTTAATGGACCTTCATTCAGATGGACATTCAAAGAACACTGAAGTTCAGCCGTGATATTGTGCTTGAAGGGTTTCTTCACAATGTATTGCGACATTTCATCTAGAACTGACATTGCACCTCATTCAACATCATTCATCAATGTCAGAAGCTTTACTGCATGCCTTCTTAAAAACAAAACAAACCTAAAAAATGCCACTAGCCCTCCAGCAATCATAAATCCTGAGAACTTCTTAGATTTCAAACATATGAGATATTCTGTCTAAAATTCTAATGTTGCTGAATTCTACATCAGAAAAGCACATTATTAGCTATTTTAATATGAATTTACTCAGTGACCTTGAAGCTAAAGATGTGCTACTATTTCTCTTTTGCAGATGGGAAATTAAGGTGCAAAGGTGCTAGGCTGGCTGACAGGGTCAAGTGTCTGAAATGAGAGATGGACATCTAGTCAAGTCGCTGCATTCATTACGCTATCAGTGAGTCATTAAACATATACACAGAAACCAGAAATACATGCTTATTAAAACTAAACTGCATCGATATTAAGAATGGTAATACTTGTTCAAATAAACATTTATTTAAAAAATGTTCATAAAATATCTGCTATTTTTAATGTCTTCTAGATCCTTTGCATGCAGTGATCTTCCTTGATCACACTTACGTAACTTTAAATGAAAGCAAACATGATTGAAACACAAACTTCAGTATTTGGCTAGCAGGATAGTAGGGAGAACTTTAACAGAGATTAAACTAGTCAGAAACCTGATTTTTGGACATGGTGCTGAAAAGTCACAGAAAAAAATAGAAGGGTATCTTCTGTAATGCTTTGAACAGTTAATAAATGCTGGAGTTTTGAGCACAGAACTGTACATTTTTATCCATGACTATGGCCATGGATAAGCTCGTGCAACAGGTACACCTCAGAACATCTGTGACTGTGGATAAATCTGTGATGCAAGCAGGTGTACACTTGAAGGGACTGTGGCGTATAGATAAGTCCATGTTGAAGCAGTGGCAAGGGGAGTAATTTAATGAAATGTTAAATCCTGTAACCAGGTCCAAAGGGACCAAAGGTGAAGATTGTGATGGATATACCTTTAGATTGTTGCAACCCATGATTTGAGTCACACGATACAGGAAGTACTATAGCAGGGCCCACATGAATCAATGCAGAACAAACCTCACAAAAAGCAGCACAAGTTCAGCAGTGAAGAACTTTATATCCAGAAAGATCTTGATGAGCTTGAAGACCAAGCCAGCAGAAACCTCATGAAGTTCAGTAAGGACAAGAGAAGGGCCATGTACACCAAGAAGCATCTTTAGAGGCTAAAAAGTAACTTGCTGAATATCAGCTCTGATGGAAAGGGCCAAGTATCATATTGAATGCCACACTCCTAAAGCTGCAAAGCATTCTAACTAGCAATAATGCAAATCACAGATTGGACTACATTTGAATGGATATCATCAGCAGATCACTCATTACCAGGAGCCTTGAATACATGACATGGGAGGCAGGTTTGAGAGAGTTTAGACATTATCACCTGTTGAACTGGAGGCTCAGGATAATCTAAGAGTTTCCTACTACTATTTGAAAAAGCTACAAAGACAGTGTCAACAAACTCTTCTTGGTAGTAGCAAATGATATAACAATGGATAATAGCCACAGATTCCAGCTTGGGAGATTTTGAGTATTATGAAGAATTTTTTGCATTAGACGATTTGATGAAATCTGATGATGTTGGCCAGAGAGACTGCAGAATATTCATCCTTGAGTCAAACAAAGTTAAAACTGACCTGGTTTTGTGATGACAGTAGTCACAATATGAGTGGCAGTTTGGACTAGATTACCAACATTTGTATGAAAAAGAGAGAGAGAGACTCAGACTTCAACCAATTTTCCTTATTTCAGTGAGACAATTGCAAATAATAAGCAGATGCTTGAGAACTGCCTGGAGTTAACAAAGTTGAAACACTTCTGTGAAGAGAAGTTTGTTAGTCTGGATTTCATTCCTGGGACACATTTATTATTTCATTGTTCACAGAATAACAAGAATAGCTATTGAATTATTAAGCAGAGACATGGATGGAACTGGGCATCAGAGCTGTTCTACTTCTTATAATGAAAATTTTTCCGAAGGCTGAAGTGGGTTCCTGCACAAAAGCAAGTTATTCGGATGAAATCAAATACTTTAAACGGATGATCAATTATGCCTTAACTTAGTGTGGGGCCTGTTAATTTGATTTAAAATTATTTAATGACTATTTAGGAGATTTTCACTTTGAATATCAGCCTACTAGTCCTGATCTCATTACAAAACTATCAATGTAAGCAACAAGATTGTATTGAAAGTCTGGAGAAAGATTCAGTATTTGAGGAGTTAGTGATCTTGAGCAAGCTGTGCCTGCTCTGTCGTGGCTTGTACTTAGGGCTTGAAAAGCCTGCATGGTAGTGAGTGATCACAGTGCAACCCCCTCTTGTATAACAATGCAAAGGAATCTGCAGGAATACCCTGGAAAATTGCTATTCCTGGGTACAGTTCCTAGATATGTGTAGCTAGATATGCTTTGATGGTCATTATGAAAGAGATAACATTCCTGCCTATCAAGGCAAGACGTATAATTTTGTTTGTTACATCGGATGTAAGGACCCATGGTATAGGAGTGAAGGTGAACCTCTCCACAGATAGGGTATGCACAGTGTACTATGGGGGGATTCATGTGGGGTCTCTCCGATGCTGCACAAAACCAAGTTTTCAGTATCTTAAGAGAGGTAAAATTTACTTGCTCTCTATATTTTTCTTCCTATTTGTGTCTTATAATTAAAGCCATTTTATGTGCTATTTTCTTAGTGAGATCCAGAAAGAACCCTGCATTTCCTCAAGTACGGAAGACACATGAACTAATATATACTTCCTGAAGCACATTTTAAGGCGCTTATCTCTGAAAAAAACAGGCCTACGTCCATTATACCTCAGAAAATGTGGTCTCAATATAACCTGGTCAAACCACCCTAGTGTTTATATAAACACAAAGTTGGAAAATCTGTTCTTTTCTCCGCTTTTCATAGACTTCTTTTTATGTTTTAGACAGCTTTCAGAAAAATGATAGACATACACAAGCTGGAGGTCTGGATGTTTTACTTCCATGTAGAAACAATCCCTTGTTACTTACTACTGCTGGCAGCAGCAGCAGGAGAAACAGTGTACCTGCCTATTAAAATCACTAGAATTACAGTTTAAACCTTAAAAATAACAAAACATTTAACTCCTTTATAAGTATGTTTTAAATTTTGGATATATTTGTGGACTTTTTTTTCTGATTTTGGAATTTTCTTCAAATTTTTTGAATTGTGATGTGTTGAATTTGCTATAGAGCAAGTTTGAATTTTATAATTATTTGCTCCTAATTAAAAAAAAAATAAAAATTGCTGTATATTTTTCTGAATTCTACAACCCTCCACAAAGGGGTTGATCAAGGTAAAGATACTCAAACACGTTTATCTACAGCTTGATACACACATCTTTTATTTTTAATCTCCACTGGCCAGAGATGAAGGTTTCTGCTTTATTCCAATGCCATAGGTGGCTCTAAAAACTGTATTGGAAGTAAATAAAAACAACAAAAAAGGGTTTGTGACATCTGAGGACAATGTGGTCTAATGTGTTATAGTTTTACTAGCTTTAGCAAAAAGGTCATGACCAGCACCATGACAAAGGGTCAGCAGACTAATGAAAATGAGGCCTACAGTTTTGTACTGTTCATTGGCTAACAGATGTCTTGAGATTGGCACATTGTATTTTTCCCCAACAGCTGACACTTTTATCACTTGTCACTGCAAGATATAGTCCAGTGTACTTCAGGCTGTATCAAAGCAAAGTTATACACATCACCATCACCAGAAATCATATTTTTTTTAGTTCTTATATGTAAATGACATCACTAATGTGTATTGGTGGTGGGTGTTGTAATAAGGTTTGAATTCAGTTTCACTCACTGCAGGAAAATTGCATTATGAATTTTTCATCCATGTAAAAAGAGATTCTGTTTTCTGTAGTTAATTATAAGAAGGCAAGATAATTTTTTTGTTTATTTCATAGAAGAAATAACTTTTTGAAGTTGTACATTGCTGGGTTCTTGCTGTGCTTGAAAGATTTTTTTTGAGTTTTCCAGACAGCATTTGTTTTTCAGAATGTTTTCTTTTTCTCTTTGACAGACCTTACAGAATGACACAGTGTTAGTTTTCCGCCTCCCAAGTTGCCCCTTTCTTTGTTAATAAAATGGTCTTTGGTTTTTTCTTGTGTCAAACAATCTGTGCATTAGTATCTTACAACAGAATTTTATTCCTACAAGCACAAAAGCCAGCTACTTAACAATAGAATAGTGAAATCTTATGCTGTTGTCTCAGTTATATCATACCAGTTGAGATACAAAAGGTGTTTTATAACTGGATCTTTATTTAAAGCATCTGGGAATTGGCAATATTTACTAAGCAACCAAATTTTATACCAAAAATAATTTACCCTGAAAAAATAGTCCTCTGTACCTGCCATTACATCTCCACAACATCCTAGCTAGGCTCATAAATTAATTTAGGACCCCATAGACATGGTACTATATGAAAGCTAAGAGACAAGGAAAAACATTGTTCTCCTGCCTTGGCAAAGACTGTATTCCATTCCTCAATTTCTTTAGGACATGAATTGTGCTAGGCCTGTTTTGAGGTCCAGCTCGTAAGAGAACATGTTCCACATGGCACAAAAACTGCTGGAAACCATCCTATGTCAGAAGATCACACAGTTTCAGTAACTGCCTCTTCTCCAGCAGCTGCCATTTCCTACAGTTAATAATACCCTTTTTAATGCATTCCTTGTCAGTCATATTACTGAATATTTACACTATCTTCAAGCTTGCAATCTTCAAGCTTGCAATCCATTAACTGAAATTCGGCCTGCGTTAAGAAAACAAAAGCAAACAAAAAAAAAAAAACCCCCAAGCTACCAAAACTAAAAAAAAAATTGACAAAACCCCCCAAAACCAACAACAAATTAAAAACCAAACACAAAAACCAACACAGTTTTCTGCTGTTTGATGAACTTCAGCATTTCAGAATATTCAACTTATCTAGCACTCTTCTATTCCTTGCCATTTAAATCACCTCCCTTTTTAAATCTTCTGTACTGTATCATAATCACATTGGCTGTCTTCTTTCTTGCTTCTTTTTTTGTTTTGGGTTTGTTTTTTGGTTTTTTTTTAGATTAGACTTGCCTTACCACTGGAACTCTGTCCAGATTTAAAAATGTTAATTAGTGCAGTTACTGGAAATCCAAATATCAGTTTTTGGGACACATTCACTAGCTCACTTTTTCCTTCTTCCTAGGCTGATTTCTAGAAGCATTGATTCTAAAGGATACGGCCCAAATTCCTTTTCCTACAGTTGCAAACATTTACACAGTAATATAACAAAACAGACATAATAAATTAATTCTTCACTATGAGGATGGTGAGACACTGGAAGAGGTTGCCCAAAGAATTTGTTGATGCTGCATCCCTGGCAGGGTTCAAGGCCAGGTTGGATGGGGCACTGAGCGATGTGGTCTAGTGAAATGTGTCCCTGCCCATAGCAGGGGATTAGAACTTGATGATCTTTAAGGTCCCTTCCAACCCAAATAGTTCTATGATTCTATGAAAACTAATTTTTCATTTATGCCTACTTCCTGAAGGAAGCTTCCAGGAAGCACTAATGAGCCAGTGATATACCAAATGTAAAATACAATGTCTACATTTTCAGCCTCCGATTCCAAAGTTTAGCCATTTCATCTTGAGCGAATGGGCGACAGGTGGAGTCTAGCACATTGAGAAGTGAATTATTCTTCATAATAAAGTGTCCCTATGTATATATATTATGTAAGTTTTCATTATCTACAGCCTCAGCTTATATGATTCCTTTCTAAAGCTAATCCCATGTAAATGTCATCCTGTTCATCAGAGATATTCATAAACATGTAGTCTTTGAAATAATTACCGTTCATTTTTTCCCCCAAATAAAAAGTGCTTTTATATTAACAACAGCTAGCAATAGAGTTGAGTTTATTAACTTGATGAATAAAATTCTATTATCTGTACCTTTTTACAGTATGAAGACATCCTGATTTCAGTCTTGAAGGAAGTAACTGTTACATTCAGATAAAAAAGTCTGTTGCCTCGTTTATTCAACAGATGTTTATTTTCAAAAACAATGCACTTTTGCAAATGTTTTGAATGATTCCTGAATTGAGATAAATTTCTTAAAACAGTAGACTTCGAAAAGACTCAAAACAAAAGAGAGTATTTTAGGGAGGAGGGTTTTTTGCTTGTTCCTTTTAGGGAGGTTGCTTTTTTAGTGCTAGGCTAATTCAGCCTAGTTTTTCATTTGTCTTATTTTCTTTGAGAATGTGGATGAACCAAAAATTCAGTTATTCACTCTGCTTTAACACTGCCACAAGGACATGAAAAACTCCTATAGCTATGTATCTTTACCAGCTCCTCTGGTGAAAATTCTTTAGAAACTCAAACTTGGTGTCTCAGGAACGCATGTAGTTTAGTACTAAGTTTGTAGTTAAATCTCTGTTCCTTCTTTCATTCTAGCATATGTAGGCTTATTAAGAGGTTGTCTGCCTAGAGAACAAAAAGCCCTCTAATATTTTCAAGATAATTCCAAGTTTAAACAGCCATTTGATTATGAAGTTTTAAGATAATTCCTAAGTACTTCAGTGCTGGTGTGAAAATAAAGATGTATACATTGGCAGTTCATTAATTTACTTCCTTGGGGCCTTTGTTCTCCTAACCATACCTAAATTATGAACTTCAATGCTCATGTCTTCCTAACAGTGACTAGGTGGTGAATTTTCAGTGGAATGTACCTTCTCAAAGCAAGGCATTCAGAACTGCAAAGAGGAGTGTTAGCTGTCTTGCTCAGAATCTTCTTTTTCATTCCTCTTAAATAAAAAAAAAAAAAAAGAGAGGCATGTAATGTCTTTATCTAGGAGTAATCTGATTTAAATGTCTGAGTGTCTACCTTGCTTATGCATAGGCCCCGTTTAGATGTCTAGCTTATATTCAGACACTGCTGTGATGCAGCCAGGTGTCTAAATATTTCCATCACTATCTGAAAAATCGTGGATTCTAAGTGAAGCCCAGAGAAAGGTTAAGAACAAACTTTTGAGCTGGCAGTGGTTTGGCCATGAATAAAAGAGCACTTGCTCTACATATCTAATGAGCCTGTGGACAGCATGTTCAAGGAGACAGAAGAATGAGACAGAAAGGAGTTTCTGGCTTTATCTTGTCACGTGTTTTTCTCATCTCATTTGTTTCTCTTTGAAACTTCAGTTTGCATTAGTGTAAAGAAGGTGTTAGTATACACAGGTTAGGACATGGAAGAAGACAGTCATAATTTCAAAGGGAGAAATCAAGTTACAAACATTAAAGGCTACATCTGCGCAGTGGTACCTTCATATCCTAATGTAACTTGAATTCAGTGTGAACTACGTGACTTAAGAAGTGGGATAAATAGTGAGAGGGATTTGGAGGTGGTGGGGTTTTTTTATGCAGAATCACTGACATAATACAATTATGAAAGTCCTGTGTAAACCTGGAGTTGTGGTAGTATGGTGTAAAATCTCTGTTAGCGAACAAAAGACATGAAAAAGCACTTTCATATTAACTCCTCTATCACAGTATTGGCCAAAAGACAGAGCATTCTTTTTCCACTGTTAAATTGTTATTTTCTGCTGTAATTGTAGTTTGCTAAGGGCTATATAGCTTAAAAAATTTTGGACCACAAATCAATGTCTTTCTGACGGAACAGGGCATTCTTCATGTGGTCAGGAATGGGTTCTGTTAGAACTCCTGCTTTTTTCTTATACAAATAACAGTAGTATTCTTTATGGTTAGAATATACTTTTTAAGATGTCTGTGTTAGAGTCTAAAAGCCTCCAAAGAGCATTGTAACCAATGTTGATTGCCTAACCCATTTCTTTGGAACAAGGTTGAGATCAGAAGGTGTGTCATTCTGGTTTTGTATCTCTACATCCTTTAAAATTTCTCACCCGAGTGTAAGTTTTAGCACTTTAATGTCTTAAGAGAAAACTCTCTGCCAATCCCTTTTTTGTCATCATTCCTCGAGCTGAAATAATTAGACTGAGTTTAAATATAGCAGTGAAGCCCTGCTACAAGCTTTGATCTTGCTCGTTCAAATGACTGTACTTGCAAAAGGCAAGAGCTGTGTTTTGCTACTAAACACACCATTATTGTGGTTTCCAGTTATTTGTATTTACGTAGTATTCATTTTCTCTTCTGTTTTCTGCCTTCCCTAGGTAGAACAAAAACTTGACTTACTGCTACTATGTACACATGCAGCCCTTATACATTACTGAAATATAATATTTTTTTTTTAAATATATGTTAATTTTCAATACAAAAAAGCACAAATAGTGGCATGTTATATATAATACAGGCTTAATTTCCTGAACTTCTTGAATGACTAAATACTTCATTACAAGCAGAAGATAGTTAGCAACATTAGTCATCATAAGAGATGTTTTTTGAAAATACAGTACAGCAGAGGAATTGTATGTTAAGGATATGAATCTGTTAATTCGCTTTCTAATGGAATGCACTCGGCAACAATCCTATATTCAATAAATAACCTGTTCATTATTTCAGTAGTGCCTTGGAACTATACAAAGTGGGTTGCACAATGTAGGTGTAGTAATGAAAATACTCATTTTATTGTTGTCTGAGACTTTCAGTACCTAGGAAAAGGAGTTTGCCAAGCTATGTATTTCCTACTATTGGCTATATGAGTAAAGAGGAGTATTACAGCTCAGCCATACATCACAAGGACATAGAGATCTATGAAAACTGGAGTTAATTCTGTAGGCATATGCAATTTTTCTTCATGTCCCAGGAAAAAAGTAGTTCTGAAATACAAGAGGACAGGTGTGACTCCTGAAGTTTACTATGGTGGCAAACCAGACCAGACAGAGTCTATAGAATAGATTATCCACTCTGATCCTAATTATACAGTTTTGTGCCACCTTTTTCATATTAATGTAGAATTTCACACTCTGCTGTTATCTTCTGACAAAAGCCTAGCCAGCGGTCGCAGCCTGGGAGTACATCACATATATATACTTCAACTCCTAATATTGTTGATGTCAACCATAAACTGGCTTTTTTTTTTTCCTTATTTTTTCTCCTTCATGATTACAGTTTCTGTCAGCTTCATTATATTCAGTTAATAAAAAACAGTGAAGATATACCCTCCAGTCACAATCTCACGGTTTCCTAAAGCAAGCAGGTTTAACTAATAATAATTATACTGCTAAATGAAGACATTTGAATTGTACTGCAAAAAATACAGTTCAAGAAGACTGCCATCTGAGCTGATAAAATGGTAAGTGATTTTAATTCAGTGCACTTTTATGTTTGGGGTTTTTTTTTTTAATTTAGTTATTTAATTACAGTGATAGCTCTTGGATACATCTATATAGGGTACTTTTTACATTTCTGATTATTTCAGCCTTTATCTGTAGAGAAATACTAGCAATCGAACACTAATAATTTTAGGTACAGAGCTAAATTTCATCCAGGCTATCTTTTGATCTGAACTTGATATAATTTGAGTTTATTATGCTGCAAAGAATGTATGTATATATATATAGTAGTTGTTGTTGTTGTTGTAGCATAGGTTAAGCGTTCACCTGCAAGGTAAGATCAACGTTTGAAATTTTGGAAGTGAGTTTATAAACTTACATCATCTCTAGCCCATACTGTTATCGTATGCTGAATGAAACTTCCAGCTTCAAATCCTTAACCTCCGTCTACTTCTTAGTTCAGGAAATGAGTTTTCACTACTACAACTTTATTTTGCAAACATTTTTTTTTCTTTTTCTTTACGTTCACACACCTTTTAAACTGAGATGAAATTTTCCACAAAGTAGGGAAAAAAACCCCACTAAACGAACTTTGTACATTTATTTCATGGGAAACCACTGTGTTGGTCACAACTATATAAGAAGCTTACAAACATTGTGTTCTCAGCCTGGTTTATGTTTTAAGTGACATATAAAAATAGATTCATTAGCTTTAGTAACTCAAGTAGTATAAAAAAAAAGGCATTCTTTTTCTCATCTAGTTTCTCCCAGAATGTAGAATTGTCATGGGGATAGTATGAGAGTCTCTTAGTCATGTGGGAATTTTATGAATTATAACTCAAGATCTGAACGTCTATTAGGAAATTGTGACAAGAACTGTGACATGAAGTGACTGCTGAGCAGTCAGCATATCCGTGTTTGTTCATACAACTGTAGTACAAGGCTCCAAGAAGAGTGACAATGTCATCTGTAATGCTTTGGGACACTGAGTTGACTGAAGCTAGGGGAAAAGAAGTTTGCTTCAACTTCCCTGAAAAGTTATGAGTTGGAAAACTTTCTGAACAGAGAATGACATAACTGAAGTGTTGGCTCCAGTCTCTGTTCTTGGTATGAATTAATAAAGAATTTTAAAGGCACACATGAAGAAGGAAGAGCTATACTTCTAATTTTCACATTCATATCA
This sequence comes from Strigops habroptila, assembly GCF_004027225.2. Taxonomy (NCBI): domain Eukaryota; kingdom Metazoa; phylum Chordata; class Aves; order Psittaciformes; family Psittacidae; genus Strigops; species Strigops habroptila. Next base: position 76,150,890 of record NC_044278.2, on the reverse strand, counting down.
ATTTAATATGAAAAAGATTGATAATAAAATGAATTCCATGTGCTGTATGAGAATATTCTTTGATAACGCAGTCCTAAATTACTTCAGAGATAGAAGTAGATTTTTTAAGAAGTTAAGGAAGGGAGATTGACGTATTTTATAATTTTGTTTGGTTCACTGTATTTTTTTATATTCAGTTAAGAGCGCTGTGTTTAGTAACGTGGTTACTAATACTGTGTTTTGCAAACCAGTTGCAAATGCTGTCATTATCTTATGCTCCTGAAAACATCTATCCAAAAAATGAGATCATAAACATTATTTCAGTTCTGAAAAAGTGATTGAAGGATTTCCTGAGGTCCAGCATTTTAGATAGTAGAGAACCAGCTGCCATAAAGAAGAGGTAGCCATAGTATCGTCATCATTTTTGTCTAGGAGTGAAATTGCATCACCTGAAAGAAATCTCCCCACTGCTACTTGATGACAATGCTGTTGTCTAAGCAGAGGAGGAACAGATTTATTTCACTGGCAAAAGAAGTTTTAGGGAAGACAGTTCAGGGAAACATCTGTGAGGGGTAGGTTTGTGTCCTATGTGACATCATGTCTGATTACAGCTCTGTCTCGACAACCATGACAGAGCCCTTTCAAGAAAATGCAGAATGACAGACATACAGTGAATTTGATGACGGGTTTGTCTTCAGCCACAGTAAGGTCTCTCATGGTGTTTGTGGGTCTGCAGATGTACACTCCTACCTGGACAGATGTGTCTGATGTGACTGCTTCTCTTGCATTTCTTTGGGGATATGTTATATTATGCATCACCTCCTACTTGATAGTTGTTCTACCCTAACATGACCTCCTCTGTCATGAGGGTTTAGTTGACTGTGGAGCTGTGTCTTAAAGCTCCTTGAAATTAAAAATAACTCTTTCAGTCTGTTGATTATTTTGCTCTATATAATCCCTGTAACTATTGGTACAACTAATGGCATAATGCAATGAGCCAAGTCTGCACAGATCAGCACTGCTGTCAGAAGAACTGTTTGTCACATTATTTGTTTTCTAATATGTTTAAGCACTAGACTCCTTTTACTCAAGTCCTGTTTTGATACATGGCATATATAAGGCACCAGTAATTCATACATGATCCTTCCTCCACAAAGGGAGAATGTCTACATTTTCATCTTCAGACATATTTCATCTAGCAGCCTTTTATGACATCTCACAGTAGAGAAAATCCACATATTAATAAACCAGATGTACAGGTCTCTGCTGGAGTTTCAATCTGCAGAACTTTGTGAAAGTTCAAAATTATTTCATGTTTCTTAAAATTACCTTATGGCAAACCAGCCTAACTGAGTAAGAAATCATATGAAAAAGAAAGAAATTCTGAGGGAAGTAGGATCCAGTAGTATCTCTATCATCTGAATTAGAGCTTACAAACTTTCCTTCTAATCAATTGAAAGGATGGTGTGATTTATCTTACCATAAAGTAGATGACTATAATAAATCAGAGAAAGCACACCCTAATATGGCCATTTATCTTTATGCATTTTGAAGGAGACCTAAGATCACCTACTTAGATGTAGACTTTTGCTTTGTAGATATCTGGAATTAGCCAGTGGAGATAAATCACATATCAAGGCTCTGCTCTGTAGTGTCAGTAGTAATTGATTCAAATAATTACACAATTACCAAAAAGCAGTTTTGGAGGCTTAACCTTGGCTAAGAGCTAAACTCCCTACCCAGCCACTTGCTCACTTCCTCTCTTCAGTGCGACAGGGGGAGAAAATAGGATGAGAAAGCTCATAGGTCAAGATAAAGGTATAGAGATCTCTTAACCATCTCAGCTTGGTAGAGTTAGTTTAATATTGCCAGTTAAGATAGATTTGGGTAGTAAGAAACAAAGATAAACATTAAAAACCCACCTCTTCTCTCCCATTTCCCAGGCTCAACTTCATTGCATCACTGTCGAATCCTCTCTCCACCTTGTGCAGCACAGGGAGGGATGGGAAGTGGTATGGTTGGTAGGTAGCAGTTTCTCTCTGCTGTTCTCCTGCTCTCTGTGGACTCTCTCAATGGGATGCAGTTTCTTTAGGAGAAAAATCTGTTCCAGTGTGTGCTGTTCCAGTGTGTGCTTTCCAAGGGCCACATTTCTTTTGGGAAATATCCAGCTACTCCTGTGTGGAATCCTCCACAGGCTGCAGCAGTTATCTTCTCCACTGTGGGCTCTTCTAAGTGAATAGTTGCTCTATCATAGTCTTCTTCGTAGGGTACAGGGTAGTTTCTCCTCCACCATGATACTCTCCACAGACTGCAGGGAAATACCATCTCCACTGTGGTTTCTTTTCATGGGCTGCAGGGGAATTTCTGCTCCAGTGCCTGGAGCAGCTCCTCCTGTTCCTTCTTCTCTGACCTTGGTATTCACAGGGCTGTTTCTTACTCTTATTTTCCCTCCTCCTCTCTCTGCATGGCATTTTCTGTCTTTTCTTACTTGTTTTCCCCATCATCTTGGCTGAGAGTCTCACCCATGCCCTGCGGTGGGTCCACTGGATCCAGCTGGAACAGATTTGGCTGGAACTGGCTGTGTCCAGCATGGGACAGCCCCTGGCCTCTTCCCAAAGAAGCCACCCCCACACTTCCCACCCAACCCCAACCTTGCCATGTAAACCAAATAGAGTAGTGGTTTTAATAAGCTTATAATAAACTTCACATTAAAATAGCATGCAACAACAATTCTGGTAGCTTTTGTTCTGGAAGGTCAGATTGTGTCCATGGCAGGGGAGGGTGGAACTAGATGACCTTAAGGTCCTTTCCAACCCTAACTATTCTATGATTCTATGATTCAATGATTTGTGGGTCTTCCAACTAGTAATACAGCAATATTTCAAGTAATACTACACTTCTGAAGAAGTGTGTCCTGCATTTTACAAAAGACTATAAATTCTAAGAATGTAGAATCCTCTTTTGGCTGTCATGGAAGGCTCACCCCTTAAGATTTGGGACTGTTTAAAACTCAGATACTTCCAGAAAAACACATCTATTTGAAGAGGCTTACAGAATGTTAATTATATCAGTAGTCTAAGACTTTCCATTTAAAGTAGCATTCAGGCATCAAATTGTTCAGCTGTTTTCAAATAAATGGCAAGTAAGAATGACATCACTATGATGGAGAGTCTCAAAGAAATTTCAGTAGCTACCTTCAGTGATGGCCCAAGGTATAATGAGGAGATGAGATGCACAGATCAGTGGGGCTGAAGATAAAACAGGATACCCAACAACGAATTCATATTAAAATCACAGGGTGTGGACTAATGCTAATTTTTCAAAGAGATTTAACTAATCTAATTAAGAGGCAGAAATAAGAGGACAAATTCTGTGACTGGCTGTCAGCACTGAGAACAGAAGGCACAATGTGTAGGAAAATTACTGTAAATAAACACACTCAGGTCAAGACCTAAAATGATAATCAAATTGGACATATTGTTTGCTACTTTATTGGTACTGAGACTGGCTTTCTTTTTTGTATATATTCACCATAAATCAGTCAAAAAACCCAAGATTTTACAATGAATTAATGAAAAACAAAGATGAGACAATACAGGCAGCTGATTGTAACTGCTTCTAAATCAACTCAGTGATGTTATTTTTATACAGTTGCTTAAAAAATTAAATATTTTTTTCTCTCAGGTATGGAACAAGATCAGGGTTAAAACTTTAAATTTGTTGAACCCATTGAAATAGAAATAGCTCTGTTGAACGTCTCCAAATGATTGCCTGAATAAAGTAGTAAAATTATAGAATCACAGAATCACAGAATAGTTTTGGTCATCTAGTCCAAACCCCCTGCAATGAGCAGGGATATCTTTAACTGGATCAGTTTGCCCAGAACCACATCCAGCCTGCTTTTGAATGTCTCCAGGGATGGCACATCTACCACCTCTCTGGGCAACCTGATCCAGTATTTTACCACCCTCATTGTAAAAAAATCTTTTCTCACATGTCGCCTGAATCTTAAAACCATTACCCCTCTTCCTATCACAACAGGCCCTGCTAAAAAATCTCTCCCCACCTTTCTTATAGGCCCCCGTTAAGTACTGAAAGGCCTCAATAAGGTCTCCCCAGAGTCTTCTCTTCTCCAGGCTGAACAAGCCTAACTCTCTCAGCCGTTCCTCACAGGAGAGGTGCTCCATCTCTCTCCTGATCGTTTTTGTGGCCCTCCTCTGGACTGAATTCAATAGATCCATATATTTCCTGTACTGAGGACTCCAGAACTGGACGCACTTCTCCAGGTAGGGTCTCACCAGAGCACAGTAGTGGAGCAGAAGACCTCCCTTGACCTGCTGGCCACGCTTCTTTGGATGCAGCCCAGCATACTTTAGGCCTTCTGGGCTACAAGCACACACTTCTGGCTCATACGCAGTCTTTCATGCACCAGCACCCCCAAGTCCTTCTCCTTATATCTCCCAAGTCCTTCTTCTTATTTTTCTCTGCCTTTGTAACTCAACAAAGGTTTTTCTACAAACCTAGTCATAGTCTAATAATATTGCCAGCAATTGCTAAAAGCTTAGTCCAGGGTGCTCACATTAAATAAACTTCTTAGTAGCATTTGAAAATGCAGGTTGGCTTTTTTTCTGTCCCCCTCTTCTCCTCCTCCCCCCCCCACTTTATTGACTTCCGTGTATACACAAACTGTGAATGTTTATGTATTGGAGAGAAATATAAAACAAACACATTATCCACAACTCTTTTTCTGTGTAAACAGTTCCAGAGAATTTCACATCCCCAGTTTACATGTTTTCATTAGCACTTCCTCTTGTGAACAACAGAACTGTTTTATGTTTTATAAATTTAAAAGTAAGAGTGTTCATATTTGTCATCTCGTTGGAGTGAAATGTGAAAAAGTGTTCAGACATATTACATTGAATTTACTGGACAGCTACAAAAGCCCAATGCTTTCTTTATGCATAAATTGTAGTTTCTGGAAGGGTGAAACACGTTGATTTTTTTTTTTCCTTTGTGTGCTGATGAGGAGAAAGTTCTCTGTATCTGAAGGATGGGAGACTTCATAACTATTGGAACTTCAATTCCCACTGCTACTGATGAGAAATAGCCTTTTCATTCACTATGCATTCCCCAAAAGCCTCCATGGAGTTGCCATGAGTTAGTATTTCTGTGAAACACTGAAATTCTGTCTTCCCATCTGTACCACCCATTGCCAGGATTTTGAGAGACTTATTAGCTGTAGCGTGCTGTAATGTGTTTCCACCTTGTCTGAGATGAAGGTAGAAAGTGATTGATTGTTAAGACCCATCTATAATTCCTTTGTCTTGCAGAATCTCTATAGAGATCAAAGTTTCTTTATATAATTTTCATAGGATGTGGCAAAAAGCAGGGAATGAAAACAAGTTAAGGCAGGAAAAAGCTACAGGGTTGTTGGATAAAGGCTGAGAAAAAATAAGACAAGAGATGGATAATTTTGTAGTTTTTAAAGAAGAAGACTGATGTATACGCTGGTGACTAAATGGGGGTCTAGGCTTCATTGCTTTTGTTTCTACACCCGAATACCTCACTACACCTGGCCTAGAAGTAAGTCATTCTTACAGTGTCTTTCTCAGCTATATCCCTGAAAGACTGTGAAATAATAAGTTCCTTGGTCTACATCTGCAGGAGTAAATAAAGCATAGCCAGGACACAAGCTGAAGCACTGGATGTCTGATCATCTTCACTGCTTAGCTGATCACACATTTGCTGCCTATGTTTCAGACTCCTCCAATTGGCTTTTTGCGAGTCAGATATGTCTACAAGACATACTGCTTAGGCAGATCATTTATCAATGATCTGGATGTCAGAGCTGAATGCACCATTCGCAAGTTGGATGGTACTAAATTGTGATGTGCTGTTGACTGACTTGAAGGATAAGATGCCTTGCAGAAGCGTCTACTGGAGCATTGATTAATGGCATGAAATTGAAGTTACGATTAATGGCATGAACTTTAACAAGTCCGAATGACAGATTCTGCACCTAGGATGAAGTAACACCAGGCACAAGTATGAACTGGAAAAGGAGTATCTGGAGAGCAGCCCTGAAGAAAGGGATCTGGGCACGCTAGGTGGCAGCAGGGTCAACAGGAGTCAGCAGTGTCTCCTGGCAGTCAAGAGGGCAAACTGTGTCCTGGGGTGCATCAAACACAGCATAACCAGCTGATCGGAGGAGGTAATTATCCTGCTATATTTAGCAGGTCCAGATGAGGGCCACTAAAATGATCAGAGGTCTCAAACACGTCCTATGAAGAAAGGCTGAGAGAGTGGGTTTTTTCAGCTCATACAGGGGTAGAATAGGCAACATGTTTAAACTGTAAAAGGGTAAGTTTAGGTTGGACATAAGGAAGAAATGCTTTGTAAGGAAGGTGGTGAGACACTAGATTGTCCAGAGAAATTGTGGATCCCCATCACTGGAAGTGTTCAAGTTCACATTGGACAGGCTTTTGAGCAACCTGATATAGTGAAAACCACCAGGGCAGCATGATTGGATTAGATGATCTTTGATAGTCCTTTCCTACCCAACCATCCTATGACTCTCTGAGATCCTCTATGATAATTTGAAAGAAGTGACGTAACCCCTGTCTGGAGCCTTCAGCTCAGTTTCATTTATACTTCAAAGAAAAAAAAAAAATAAAATTCAGAGACCTAGACAGATATTATGAGGGAAACTTTACCATAGGAACTGATAACAATGTTCTACCTTTAAATCATTTAAGTCATTAATTAACTTCAATGAAAAGCAGTAAAACGGAAGAAGAAATTATACATATGTATCTATATGTGTGTGTAAGTATAATTCTCATTAGAAATCTGTCTCAGATAGGGGCCACGGTTCATATAAGTACTGCTGTAGCACATAAAAAGACTGGGAAAATTCTAATAATTTCAGCTTTCTAAGAGTTAAAAACGAGTTAAAAATGAAACCTGAATTCCTCAGGCTATGAAAAGACAGATGTTAACCTCTCCTGAGTCCTCTTCCAACCACCTGCCAGTCTCAGTACAAAAACCAACACAAAATATAACACACTTTCATATCCATAGAAAGCCTTTATAAAGATTAAAGCTTCGCATTATCTTTTCTTCATGAAAAAAAATCTTTCCCTCAGTTAGCTCTTCTTTTAGAACTGATTTCTATTGTGTGTTAGATTTCTTTTCTAATGGCAGTGATTCAGCTTATGGCTTCTTCCAACACTTCTCCCCCAGATAAGAAGCAAAACTTGTTAAAATTAAATAGAGGTGGCTACAAGCTGACATCTGTGTCAATGTGAATAACAAGGAGAAACTTTTCATGCTCTCTTTAAAGAACAGAAGGGCCTTTTTTTCTGGAATTGTGAAAGCACTCTAAAGGATTACACATGTAGCCTTTCTTTATAAATGAAAGATGAAAGTGCTGCAGCAAAAAGAATCAATGTCCTGTAAAAGAAAAAATAAATAAATAAGTTCATATTTGGGAAAAGATTTATGACAAAAGCTGGAGCTATATGCATACCCTCTAAGATGCAGTGTTCTATACTTATTTGCATTTTTATACATATATTGCTTGCTTTTAAGTAGACATTTTGTAGAAATTAAATACCTTTGTGCATAAGGGCATAAAGTAAAAATGCTACCTAAAAATAGAAACTTTTTCTGAATACAAAGCTGGATGCCCACTGACAAGTGTAATACTCTGTATGAGTAACCCATGAGTATGATAAAATCTCACTTATCGGAACAGGCATTGCACAAATTGCAACAGGTGAAGTTAAAATTACAAAAAGCTTTTTTTCAGTAACACTACATTATAGACATTTCAAAGACAAAAACTTTTTTTGACTGTCAGTTATTAGAAAATAGTAGTTTAGAGAAGCTGTATTTTGCTGAATTGTGAAGTTTAAATTTGAAATAAAGATATTTTAATCTACTGCCACAGACAAATACATGCAGTCACATCTGCTGTGAGATAGAAACACATTTAAAATCTGTGTTAATCTTATGTGTATCAGTATTTTTTTTTAGCCAAAACAATGTATCTATCTGCAATACATAGATTTTTTTTCTATATCATCTTTCATCCAGAAGCTAATCTTTAAGAGCAGGAAAATGAAACCTGTTTGGATTCACTCCAAACACATTAAAGATGAAAGACAGCTGCTCTTTGACAATATTTAATATCAGCACATCATCATTTATAACAGGTATGTCAGAAGAATGTTGAAATAACTATTTTTCAAACAGCATGTTGGAAATAATTTTTGTTTCTTTTAAATGAAAAATTCATGGGAAAAAAATTACCTTTCTATACAAATGCTTTTCTTTTTAATTAAAATAAACCCTGAAAATTAATCATTAGGTTTTCTCATTCAATTGTACTGGCCTGTGTTCCTTAACTCTTCTTTACAATAGATTCCCTAGACAGGTACTTTTCTCAATAGATACCATTTCCATGTGACAGCCATGATGAATTTCCTCCATTCCCCTTAAGAAACACTGAAATATTTCATGAACATAGGCTACAACTGTATAGAAGTGGAAAAGAGAGTTTTGATGACAAAATCATTGCTGCTTCATATCAAAAGTCTGGAAGCGTAATGAATCTTCCTCTCCATTAAAAACACAAACATTTTTACTGACACTTAAATTTATTTCTTAATTTTTGTTATTTTTACAAGAAAAGTAGCATTTGGAGAAATATCTTTGAGCACTGATTTTGCCATGCAATTAAAATCTTCTCTTTGAATGAATGTATTACAATTGTTTTAACAGGACAGCTAATTATTTTGAAGTCATATTTGACACTTCAAATCTGACACTAAATCTAGTCAAGTCATCTCTGGGTTTCATTACATTCATGTAAGAAGTCAGAGTGTAATCATTCTGGTAATATTAGACATCTTTTTTTCCAGGATGAGAAAAGTTACCATCCAAATGAGCCTTTCTCTTTTCATTGTTTGCAAAGGGAGCCTCTGGGAATTAACTTAGAATCACATTTTCAGATTCCACTTTACTAAAATTAGGGTAAATGAAACCTATCCTAAGTACCCTTCTGAGGTGACCCTACTAGATACTGAGCAGACTTAGTCCTGCCTGGCTTAGGAAGTCAAATGGCATCACACCCCCAGGAGTTTAGATTCTTATACAGTACATCAAATGTCATTTCTGGATCTTACTACATGTTTGTATTTGCTTTAGATACAGAATTAGTTTTGATGTTAGTTTTTAATTTGTGTGTTTAATCAGAAGAAATAATTGGACAGCCAGTGAACAGTGGTATTAAAAAAAAAATACATTCGTAGTACTAACGTAAAAAAATCAAAATTAATTTCACTTAACCAATAAGAAAGTTTTTATTTTCTGACATCATTTTACATTATGTCTTATGAGACAGGCATTTTTTAGCACTTTCAAGCACAGGTCTTGTTCAATTAAGAAGCTTTTGGAATATGTGAGATATGTTTCTTTTAACAATATTTCTAGACAAGTATTTCTTATGAGAAAATTTTTTAAAATAAGAATTTATTTTCTGATAACAATCTCAAATCAGCATGTTATATAAGTGAATTGAAAATTGTATGTGTTACAAGGTACTGGATAACTATTATCTAACAATGGCAATTATTAACATATTTACCCTTAGCACTCCAGTACATGGGCATCATGCCTGTGGTCTTCATGTACTACAAGACCCACATTCTGCAAATTAAAAAACATTCTAAAAAGCAGTTATGCATGCCCTTAACCTCACTATCCTGAGTTAATTTTTATACAAATCACATGTAAAAACCCAAAAATATCTAACATCTTCAAACTATACTCCTCAAGAACATGTGCCATAACCAGTTTAGAATTACTTGTTATCTCATTTATTAAATTTAACTCAGTTGCATTAACAAGCCACTCTTCCTTACATGCACTCTTTGAGGAAATAAACTGAATCCAAATAGAAACAAAAGCCTGTTCCAGACTTCTGAGACAAGAGACAGTCACACTAAAATATTGCACTCAATCTCAAATCTAATCTCTTTCAATAATAATGAAAATGTTAACCAAAATAGGCAATAGTAACAGCAAAGACAGAAAATATCTATAACTACATAGATTATACATGGTAAATCCCCTCAGGCAAATGAAGAATGACAACAAAAATTTTATGGCATCAAAATATGTGCTCCAACAATTAAGCTAGAAAATATTGGACAAGGAGACCAAATGAATCACAAATTCCTAAAGATGTTTGTGTGTGCATATTAAAGATCCTTAACATCAGGAGACAGGTCATGAATCCTAAATGGAGAAGCTTTTTTCCAGAAAAGAGTAAGTGTTTCTCTTTAAGAAATGAGGCGTAAGACCTGAAGATCTCCTCAGCATTTTTGCTAGCAAATTTACTCTGCTTAGTACAGCATCCCGGCTTCATGGATTATTTAAGTCTGTAATCCTCCTCAATCATTACAAAAGCTGTTTTGGCTCTGAAAATAGAGTATGTATTTCTATATGAAAGAACAAGAAATTGCCACATCAGGCATTTTAAGAAAAATGTCCAATCTCAAATGCTTTTCTGTGTAATGGAAAATGAATGACAATCTGGAGTCTTGTTGCAGAAGTTTCTTATCAGTTCTGTGCAACCTACTTATTACTAAATTAGAAGAAGTCCTCCTCTGCCTGGCTGTTTTGCTTTCCAGTTTTTTAAATATACATCTAGATAATCAATCAAAGATATTTGTTTTTCTTAGAAATAAAACAAGAACTTAAAAAGCAAAAATTTTTTTGAAGAAAGATAATCTTTTTTTCAGAAATGCATAATCAACAGTAAAAAATAATAGAGTGATTTATTGGTTTTAGTAGTATTGGTATAGCTTTTTTTTTCCCTGCAGTAGTGCACTCTGGAGTGGTGAATTATTATAGAATGAAATAAAAGTGAATTCAACTTCTGAATGTGGTAAAACTGGCATTGCCTGTGTTTTAAACATGAAATGCCTTCTTTTGGAGCAGACGCTTCAGAAAGGTAATTTTTATTCTGATATATATCCCTATAAGACCATTGTGTGATTTCATTTTTGTCTATTTTAAATTGAACTGCATCAAAACTGTAATAAATTATTTTTCATGAAATAATATTAGTATCATGGCCCAAAATGTGGTGGTTTTCTGTCTCCAGGTTGTTATGTTAAATCTATGTAATTTTAGGAGATTTCTAATATCCATCAGGAAAAAAAAAAGTGTTACCAGCTTGTATCTTCAGTCCATTTTCAATGCTTCTGTGGGTACGCAATAATGATTACAATATTTCCATCATAACACCGCAATTTTCTTGAAAAGAATGTATGACATTGGCTATGAAAAACAACCTAAGTAAAGTCTTAGGAAGTATTGGATGTAAGTGATAATCAGTACAGTATTCAGGACTTTTAAAATAGCTTTCATTGGGTATCTGAAATGTTTATGAATGTAATTTAATCACCTGTGTTAAGGTGATCCCCAACCAGAGGGACCTTGACAGGTTTGAGAAGCAGGCCCTTCCAAACCTCATGAAGTTCAACAAGGCCAAGTGCAACGTCCTGCACCTGGGTTGGGGCAATCCCAAGCACAAATACAGGCTGAGCAAGAATGGATTGAGAGCAGTCCTGAGGAGAAGGATTTAGGAGTGTTGGCTGAAGAGAAGCTCAACATGAGCCAGCAGTGTGTACTCGCAGCGCAGAAACCAGCCATATCCTGGGCTGCATCAAAAGGAACGTGACCAAGAGGTCGAGGGAAGGGATTCTCCCCATCTACTCTGCTGTGGTAAGACCCCGCCTGGCGTACTGAGTTCAGTTCTGGGGACCCCAACATAAGAAGGATGTGGACATGCTAGAGCAAGTCCAGAGGAGGGCCACAAAGATGATCAGAGGGCTGAAGCACCTCTCCTATGAAGACAGGCTGAGAAAGTCGGGCTTCTGTCAGGAGAAGAGAAGGCTCTGTGGTGAACTTAGAGCAGCCTTTCAGTACCTAAAGGGGGCCTACATAAAAACTGGGGAGGGGCTTTTTATGAGAGCATGAAGTGATGTGACAAGGGGGAATAGCTTTAAACTGAAAGAGGATAGATTTAGATTAGATATTAGGAAGAAGTGCTTTATTGTGAGGGTGGTAAGACCCTGGAACAGGTTGCCCAGACAAATTGTGAATGCCTCATCCCTGGAAATGTTCAGCGCCAGGTTGGACCGGGCTTTGAGAACCCTGGCCTAGTGGAAGTTGTCCCCTCCCTGCCCATGCCAGGGGTGTTGGAACTAGCAAGGTCCCTTCCAACTCAAACCATTCTATGGTTCTACAATTCTCTGTCTTCTCATTAAATCTTTTGTAACAAGAGATTTCAACTCTTCAATTCAATGCAACAAATAAGAGTTCTCTGACTAAAATATTCTCATCTTGAAAACACAAAGCAGATATATTCCAAGATCAGACTGTATTTTGCTGAACTTTTCAAGCTTTAACCACTCAGGGCAAAACTGTCAACATTAATTAACATTTCTAGCGTAAAGATTAGATCTGGTTAACTTTAATATGTTCACAATCCAATTTATTTTGTTGAACAGATCAGGAACACCTCAAGGAGCTTTTAGTATGGAATAAGCCAAGAAGGATTTGCACCAAACTTTAAGCAGGAGCTGTTAATTTTAATCATTTTTATAATTATATGTGACATACTGTTTTTGTTAATTGCTTCACATTTTCCATTGCATTTCCACATAAAAGTATTGGTTATTTTATTGTTATTTTTTATTCAAGATTTTATTATTGATATTAGGCAAATATTTTTTGTATAGAAGAAGAAATTTTATGTTCATGATGGCAATGATTGCATTATTTATTTTTTGTATAATTTATTTTTTTACCTTTAATTTTTGGCTCTGTCGTTGCTACAAGCAGTAAGTTCCTTCACATACAGTGTTGTCTGTACAAAGCAATAGTTGTGTTTTGAAACAGACACAGATATCACTGACACCGGTCAGATCAAGATTGAATTGTAACAGCTCATCAATGCCAAATGCAGTCCATTTTTCAGACACATAGTGACTTCAGCAGGCTTTGGATAAGGCTCAACTGCCTGTGTTTTTCCATCTCCATTTTCCTCAGGCAAGCAAGTCCTTGGTTGCAGGAAACTCATCTGGTTCCGTGGTGTCAGAGCTGTCTGCAGGAGGTCAGAATGTGAGGAGCCCAGGCTGGTGCAGAAATGTCTTCTGAGCCCCTGGAAGCCTCAAGCCAGGATTGCACTGCTCTATCAGTATCTCATGCGAAAAAGTTAAAGCAGCTCAAGGCAGTAGCTGAGCAGTGGTTAGAAAGAAGTACAATTCCATCTTCCCTGATTCTTATGGGTCAGAAAAGGAGATGTTCATTTAAAATGTGTGGAGAAGAAAGAATATGCTAGTTGTTATTTTAGCGTACTTATGTTGAAACTATATTTGTATATTTTGCAGGTATAGCTAATGTGCTTTTTTTTTTTAATGTGGATCTCTAACACTGGAAAGCTTTATTATTTTGTAACGTTATTAGAGAGTTTATCAGTAGCTAATGTATGAATATAACAGCAGGCTGGCTGCAAATATTTTTATTGTGCTGTAATTTACTACTAAATTGACAAAACAAAGTAATACTGAACTTGCTGGTTTGGAGTCTCATTAACAGCTCAAATCAGTTTCAACCAAAGGTTTGTAAAGCTTTGAAGATAATTTTAGCACAGGTTTAGGAAAAGTTGTGTGCTTTGTATGTGTGTTTTGAAATCACAGAAAATAGAGAATATACCAAAGCACTATGTATACAAAATTAATCACTACATCGTAAACTAAAAGACATAAAGAGTCGATATTTAATACAAGAAAATCTTCCATAGTCACCCAGTGAGACAGTATTGTGGTATTTATGAATAAGATTAATATTACTCATGTTATGGTAGCATCTAGGTCTATGTCAGATCTGTGATTATCTATCACTTTAATAAATTCTGTACAAACTCACACTACCCAAAAGGGATAAAATAATGTAATTATCAGGAAGAGTAACTTCTGTTGCTGAAGTCAGGAATCCTGAACAACTTCGCATCTGCCCAATTGCTACTGAAAAACTCAACTTAAGAAGTAATATAACACTAAAAACGTATTTGGGGCAGCTGTATACTTCTAAAATGCTTTTGATGAAAAATTGTCAAGTGCCTTTAAACAAACCTGACAGGTTGAAGTATCTATTCATACAAGGAAAACCTGAACTCAGTTTACCTGCATGTATGAGGGATTGCAAATGTACATTTCTCTTCCCAATGACAGTCACTTATGCACTAAACTGGAGGCTGTCAGTTGGGTAGAAGAAAGGGTAGTAACACTTTCCTCCTCTAAAGAACCTGTTGTATTAGCAGAATATGGCAAGATTGACTATGCCAGAAAAAGAAAACATGTCTTTTTAGCTTAGAGTTATGACATTTAAGCAGAGATGAAAAATCTTGGTTTCCCATCCCTGTTCCAATAATTTATTATATTAGTTTTATTTTCTAATGAATTTTAATATAAACAGCTGTCAACAAGACTGTGAGCAAAGAAACAAAACCCAGCCATCTCGTTCAGCCCCCTTTCCCAAAACACCCTGCTGGTTTTCGAATGTTCTCTTCTTAATCAGGTAATTTAGAGTTATTTACTGCTTAATAACCCATCTTAAGCAGAAGGAGAGTAAAGCGTGCTAGAATTATAAAAACCTTCTAAATGTGGAGCTATGACACATCTACAAAGATAGCAAATGTATGTAAATTACCATAGCAAGTAAGATAAACTTAGCATTGATTTTCTGCAACACAGATGAGACCACAGCTAACAAGCTGTTTCCAAAAAATGCCAGTGGTTTTTGAAAAAGTGGTTACAAGTATCTATTTTCACTCTAGAATTAGCAATACTCAATGTGGCATCAGATGTCAGAGACATTCTGCTCCTCAGCACTTGACTACTGACTACATCAATGTGCTAGTAACTCTGGATCTCTTTTTCAGGCCTCTTCCTTTCTATGTGCACTGTGTAGAAAGCCTTGATTTTTAGCAGAGTCCTCAATCCCCTTCCAAGGATACCTCTGAGCACAGAGGCACCAATGCTCTTTTTTAAATCTAACTAACCATTTTACAGGTGCTGTACAAATACATATAAGTGTATGCTAGAGAGAGTTGGATACAGCTGAGTGGTGGATCAAAAAAGGTGAGGTTCATTTCACCAGGTATAAATTTTCAAAAGCCATACATAATGTGTAGACATAATTCATTCCACCATTAAAGAATGTGCTAGAGGGCTTATTGCTTTCCACTGGCTTTGGAAAATATCCAGAAAGTTTATATAGGCTAAATAGCTAACTTGTGGAGAGTTAATAAATTTCAAATTATGGGTCCATGCCCACAAGCCTTTCCTGTTAAGTAAAGTATGCCAGCACTTGACCTTGTCATGGTTTGGCCTTTTTACCTTTTAAAGCCGAGTCCAGAGCAGAAATTTTCTGAGTACATCAATTCAAATTCTAATACACAGCTTCAATCCATAATTAGACTTTTTTTCTGGTTTATTCCATCATCTGGTGATTATTAAAGCAGAATTGCCCCTGGCTCCTTGAGGCCCTTGGGACAAACCGCATCATGTAGCTATAAAATAAAAATGGTGTAGTCGTGCCTACCACTAGAGAAATGTTTGATATAATGTGTGTGTTATGCATTTTGTTCAAGCGCACCAGTGAAAGGTATGAAATGAAAGCTTGGAATGAGACACCCCTAGGAGAATCTTGTTATATGATGTATACGAAAAAAGATACAATCTTACAATCAAAATTAAGTGCAGATAACGACCATCATTTTAGTAACCAAAAAAAAAAAAAATGCATATGCATTTTACCATTGTTCATCCATGTGAATACAAAGTCAGGTTATTATACAGATTCAGAATTCTAGTTTTAACTTGACTTTTTATTTGTATTATGTGTTACTTAAGTGCAGTCAGTGTGAAAAGCTCAGAAAAATTCTTTCTCATGTAATTTCCTTTTGCTCTATTCTGTTTTCAATTTCAGCCTTAACACTAATTAAAACGAAGGTTTTAATAGTAACTTTGCTAAGTATTCCAGAACCAGAAATATAGGTACTCATGAAGATTAGAACATTTAAGAGATGCATTTACATAAATGTAGTAGAATACATAATAATTCAATGTTATATGATATGTATGCAAAAGTTAGACTTGTAAGTTCACTGTACTGTGTGCAACAGTTGTTAAAGTTCCTCATATCTATAGCAAATTGCTGTAAATATCATTATTATGACTATATATGCAATACTGTAATGAACAACTCATTTCCATAACTAAAATGTGGCATTTATTTTTAAACAAGAATCACCACTGCAGTGGTTCAGGGGGTGGCGGAAAGGGGCTGGGGTGGGAGAGGGTGGGAAAAGCATCGTTTTTCATATATTAATAAGATGTGAGATGTGATTAAATATTGTGTATATTCTGCAGAAAAAAAAGGGCATTTACTTCTTCGTATGGGCATCTATGTCTTAGCACAGATAACTGTTGATGCAGACAGTTTTTCTGTAGGCTAGAATGGTTCAGAAGATCTTAGGCAGGCATTTGACAGTAAATGCTTATGCAAAATGATGTAAATGAGATGACAAAACCTATTTAGTAATACTAAAGTATCAGAAATAATTGAACAACTGTTTCTTAATTATATAATACAAGAGACAGATTGTGCCTATACAGGCAGAAAAACAGCAATGTGTAAGGCAAGTGACAAATCAGAATACACCAATGACAAACAGGTGAGATCATAGCATATATTCCCATATTCTGTGGGAAAGTATTTGTTCTGACTGCACTGGGAACCATATTGACTAGAATACCCCATTACAAAGGTTATGAATATAGAAAAGATGAAACATACAGAGAGAAAAGTACATGTAGTTTGTCATTTATACTCAGTTAGTATTGCGATTTTAATGACAATATAACATTGTTGGTTTAAGAATGTAACACTAAACTTTTTTTTTTCTTTCTTTTAAGCTTGATTTAGTAGGGTATTCAGCTCCAGATAAATGTAATCAATGCAGAGACTAAAACTCAACTCATCCCAACAAATTCAGGTGATTTAAAGTTCATTGTAATACTAGGCTTAAATTCAAGCCCTTAAAGCCATCAGTCAGAACAACAATTGAAAGCTGAACTGCCCATTTTTGGTTCACTTCAATTGTTTTCTTCTTTCTCTACAACAGCCTGGGAGACATATTGATCTGCTTGTCACTGCAACATCCTTTGATCTATTTAAGGATTATTATTTAAGGATTGTTTCCTCTTCAAGTGTTCTCTTCGTCAGTCTAAACAAGCCCAAGTCATTGCATCTTTTCTTCTGTCCTCTTCTCTAGGCTCTACGCAATTATTTCTCATCTTTCCTCAAGACCAGCATAAATTTTGAGAGTTTTGTCATGTAAGCTTCATAATGCAGTAAGCATAACACAGTGAGCTTCTCCACACTTGCTGCTGAAGTTGTTCTATGGGCAGAAGGGAATTTGAAATCCACTGAATGAGAGAAACAGGGAATCTAACTAGTAACATAATAATGAAGATGTTCAGCCTTGAGAGCTAGGCTTACTTTACAGGTAGGGGATAGTTAAGCTAATTCAGGCAGCAGAGGCTAGGGAGAAATGTCACATTAAAGGAGGCACCTAGATTTGATCAACAGACTACTCTCTGGGCTTGATGGGCTTTTTTACCTAGACCTTGAGGGGTGGTTAGACAGATAACTGCATGTAGACATTTAAATTTGTGTCTCTCTAGTCCAAAGCTGCATCCATCTTCAGTGATTATAAAAGCTAATAATACTAAAATGATTAATTCATGGAATACTAGCAAAAGGGAGACAAAGTAGATAAAGGAGGAATATCCTCCTGAAATTGATTTTTGGAATACTCTGTGGCCACAATGCCTTTGAGGGTTTTCTATATTTCTACATTCTTTACAGAAAATTGAAATACAAAACATACATGTGATTGCTGAAGATTCAATATGCACATCATCGTAGTCATTAATTACAATTTTTCCTTTATTAGTAACATTAGTGCCAAGTGAATACACCATAAATATCACTACATAAGTGTGAACCTGTGTGTATGCCTAGTGTGAGAGTGTCCATAGAATGGAATATTGTTAGTAAGTTAATTATTTGGTGGAACAATACATAAAATTACTATGAAATTTTCTACTTGCTTTTTCTTAGTACATGATTTCTTTTGAAGACCAGGAAAGTTAGCTCCTCAGTCACTATGTTAATACTTAATTGAGTGTATTTGGAAATCCTTCAGATAAGGAATAAATTTGGCAATTTATTGTTGTTTGTCAATTGAGACACTTGCACAGAATCACTGTGGATATAAAATTTTAAATGCTGGGGGTTTTGGGGGGGTCAAATTTCTATGTTATAAATAATAGGTTTATCTAGTGCATGTGTATAGAGCTTTTTTACATTTGTTATTTAGACATATTATCATTCATCTGTATTCTTCCTTGTCTTGACTTTCAAGTCATCTGATCTGCATAAAACAATAAAAAATATATACCTTCTTATGATTTATTTTTTTATATAAAAAAGATTGTTTTGATAAGGCAACAAGTCTTATATCTGGTAAGGTCTGGAGGAAGGGGCTTGTAATTTAGACAGCTATGAGAAAAGCAAAACCAATAAAAGTTTGCAGGCTGAAAGCCTATAGCCTAAATAGCATTACATGACATTGTAAAATATCTCAAACTGCTTTTCAAAGTTACACATGCCCTGCCTACTGAAGCACAGGCAACACTATGACATGCAGAGTGAATGTCCCTATATCATGCCCTGCAGCTCACCTTCAGCCATTGAAGCATTAGTAACTTTGCTGTTCTTGACTCACAGCCCCTAGCCTTTGCTCTGTGTTTTCACTTAGAGGAGTTCAGATAATATACTTGAAATGTATAAAGCTTCAGGTGTCAATTACTAAGTAATGATTTTCCCTTGGATCAGTCACAACTTTGAGAACAGATATATGTGTCATTTGGCAGGTATTTTTTCCTTTCAGCTTTGGCTGACTCACTTTTCCTCACCTACCCTCAGCCAGGGAATTGTTCCGAAGGGTAAGAAATGTGCTCCTACACAAAGAGAGACAGATTCTTTATACACTTTTCCTCTCCATTTGACCTCTTCTTATTTCTGTGTGTGGTTTTGCCTTTTGATCTTGCCTGAATTAGTCAAAGCAGTTACAATATTGTGAGTATAACTGCATGATTTCCCTGTTATGCAGACGTGATAGATTACATTCACTGGATACGTAGTTTGGATAATAATATGCAAAAAGGAGAAAATAGTATACCATTTCTAATAAACACATATATTTCAATCATTTGTTATTTATGTGCTTCTGGTATGAAGAATTAATTCATTTAAATATATGGTCCTAGGTTCCAGTGCTTTTTAGTAGCATTGCTGCTATTCATCCTGTTTCTGTGTCAAAAGGAGTTTTTTTCTGAACATTAATGTATTTTTTAATAGAAAGGTCTATGTTTTCTATTTTCCATTTTTATATAATGCCTAAACAAGAATCAAATGTTACCTATTATATACAACAGCTACATGTAGCTTATGAAGAGACAGAAATTTGGAAGTATCATTTGTACATTTGTACATTTGTATCTACAAAGGCTTGAAGGTATGTATGCATGCACTTACCTTCCTTGTCTCCAATGCTATAGTCAGTTTGGGATGAAGATACTAAGATATTTAAAGCTGTAATATCAAGTATTTGGTTTTGTTATCCTTGCAATAAGAATCTCATGAGTTAAGACAAACTCAATAATTTAGCTGAGCTTTATACATTGAGCCAGTCTTAACTGTTTAATTCAGATTTTAATTTTGAAGTAATACACATTGTATTGAATTCACAAAAGGTATTTTGCATGAATTTATTTTGTACAAGTTGTAATATATTATATTTGATATTTAAAAGTTTTGGCTCAGCACATGAAGCACGAAATTTAGAAAGGAAAACAAACCCTCAGTAGTATGATGGTCTGTCTTCCAAAACACTTTGTATTTGGGAGAAGAATCTTATGAACGCCACAGTCCTAATTCCTTGTTTTCTAGGTCATTGTGCAGTCATGCAAATTGGATGATAAATATTTGTTTAAAATCATTTTGTACTCTGTGTACATACACAAAAATAATTACACTTGATGAAAAGCTGTACAGAATTAAGCCAAAGAAACTCTTAGATTTTGACAAACAACTTGTTTTTCTCTATTTGCACTAAAATGCCGAGAAGTAAATGCAGACTTAATAGAGATATTAAAATCAATATTCTACAGTTACATTTTAGAAACATGGTAAATGCAAATGCTTGAAGTAACTGGTACGTTTTGCAGACAATTCATATAGAAAGGAAAATTTATGATGGTAAAGAGGGAGAGGGAAGTCTAGAAACTGATTCATTAATAAGAGACCTAAAAAATTCAAAATAAGTTTAAAGAGTTTAATTACTGGATATTTTTAAGGCTGGTACTTTCTCTTTGTTTTTCCTTGAAAGATAAATAACAATAAGATATATTTGATCAATTGATCAAGACAGCAGTGACTTAATGACTAATCGGTGGTATGAAAATAATTACACGGAGAAAACAAATAAAATCAAGTGATAAGAGATAGAAAGCCTTTTTACCTCCCAGCAATATACCCTCAATCATTCCCCTCCAAACCCTATAAATGCTATATTTATAGACTGTCAGGACAATTCTTTTTTTCAGGAAAGAATTTCTACAAATAAGACCTCAGGGACCTGCACTGAATTCCCTTTGCAAGACATCTTCTGTGAACTTGAAAAAGTCCTAAGAGCTCTCTGGGAGGTTTCCCTCACATACAGCCTTAGTCAGCAATGATAAAGCTGTCTACATCACCTGGTTACCCATTATAATCACTAGAGAAAAACTTTTTCTTAAAGCAGATTCATCTGATTTACTTTAAATGTCTACATTGTGAAGAGACAATATGTCTCTCTCTCAACCACAAAAAGAGCCTGGGTTGAATCCCATTTTACCTCTCTTTCTTTTGCCAGTTGTAAGATGAGGAACATAGTCCTGCCTTTGCCCTCGAGAGAATAATGAGATTTAATTCTAAGGCACTGTGAATTGCACATGGTTTATAGATAAATATTAACTTTTGGACGTTGAAATAGAATTGATCAATCCAATTATCAACAAACCATTTTGATATATCAACCTGCTAATGAATTACCCATGATGTGAAGATTTATGTAGCTTATAAAAGGACAGACAGAAATGCTAGGTTTATAGTGCCATGGAAAAAAGAACCTGAAACTGAATCCCAAAGATAAGTGTGTCCTGAGGTCAGATCTGCTTTTGCTCTTCTACATATAAATTTAAAGTAAAGATACAGGATTAAGACTTTTTAATGTTATGCTACTGTTGCAAAAGACACAACACTCATGACAATGCATAAGGAAAATCAAGATTTTATAAATATATCATGAGGAAAGGAAGAATAAGACTAGGAACATAAATAAGAAAGCTTGAACAACAATTCCACTACTTTTTTTTTTTTCCCACTTTGAATTTTCAGTGCCAGCAATATGCAATACAACTTTAACCTAGAACTGCTGAACTTTGCTTCTGTGATTAAAAACACAGCTTTGAAGTTCTTCACATCTTAAATTAGAATTTTGTCTAATTCTGTTCATTTTTTTTTTTTAAGTGATGTCAATATAGGCCTCATGTTCACTTCCAAGACAATATGTTCTTTCTTTGTTCAATTTGTGTATTTTCACCAGAAGTTTACAAGCATTAATATTTTCCTTTGTAAAAGGCAGTTGAGATTAGTCTTCATATTTCTACTAGGAGACAAAAAGTTTATTTGAATACTGTATTCCTCACCATGGCTTAGAATATAGACAGACTTGCCTGTAAAAGTTAACTACATTGCTGCTATTTCCAGGGATAGGGGGTATCCACCACCTATCTGGGCAACATGTTCCACTGTTTCACCACATTCAATAAAACTTTCTTCCTTGTATCTAGTCTAAATCTATCCTATTTTAGTTTAAAACCATTATCCCCTTTCCTATTACAATAGGCTCTGCTAAAAACTTTGTCCCCATCTTTCTTACAAGTCCTTTTGAAGTACTGAAAGGCTGCAGCAAGGTGTCCCCAAAGCCTTCTCTTCTCCAGGCTGAACAAGCCCAACTCCTCAGCCCTTCTTCCATACGAGAGGTACTTCAGCCTTCTGATAATTTTTGTAGCCCTCCCCTGGACTTGCTCCAACAGGTCCACACCCTTCTTATGTTGTTGGGGGCCTCAGTACTCAGTACTCCAGGTAGGGTCTTACCGCAGCAGAGTAGAGGGGGAGAATCGCCTCCCTTGACCTGCTGGACACACTTCTTTTGAAGCTGCCCAACATAGAATTGGCTTTCTGGATTGCAAACACACATGGACAGCTCATGTCCAGTTTTTAATCAATGAACAGCTACAAGTCCTTCTCCACAGAGCTGCTTTAAATCTCTTCATCCCCAAGCCTCTATTGATACCAGGGGTTTCCCCAACCTTAGTGTTGTACCTTGCACTTGGCCTTGGTGAACCTCATAAGGTTCACATGGTCCCACTTCTCCAGCTTTTCCAAGTGCCTTTGGATGGCATCCTATTCCTCAGGTGCTTCAACCCCACCACTCAGCTTGGTGTCATCTGTGAACATGCTGAGGGTGCACTTGATCCCACTATATCCTTGATGAAGATACTAGAGAGTACTGGTCCCCATATGCACCCCTGAAGTGCACCAGTTGTCACCAATCTCCATCTGGACATTGAGTTGTTGATCACTACCATCTAGATGTGACCACCCAACCAATTCCTCATCCACCAAATAGTCCATCCATCAAATTCATATCTTGGCGATTTTGGGAAGAATGCTGTGGGAGAGCGTGTCAAAGGTCTTACAGAATTCCAGATAGACATCTGCAGTTTCTCACATTAATGTAATCACTCCATCATCGAAGGCCACCAGATTGGACAGACAGAACTTGCCCCTGGTGAAGCCATGCTGTCTGTCTCAAATCACCTCCCTGTGCTTCATGCGACTTAGCGTAGCTTCTAGGAAGATCTGTTCCATGATCTTCCTGGGCACAGAGGAGACGCTGACAAGTTAGTAGTTCGCAGGGTGCTCCTTTCTACCCTTTTTAAAAATGGGTGCAATGTTTTTCTTTTTCCCGTCACCAGGGACTTCACCTGACTGCTAGGACTTTTGAAGTATGATGGAGAGTGGCTTGGCAACTACATCAGCAAATTCCATCAGGATTGTGGAATGCATCTCATCAGGTCCCATAGAGTTATTTATGTTCATGTTCCTCAGGTGGTCACAAACCTGACCTTTATCCTCTGAATCCTTTTCTTTTTTTTTTTTCCCCTTGAATGTCTAGTTGCCTTTTCAGTGATACACTATCTTGATAGATTGGTGCCTGTGGTGCCAGGAACTGGAATGAGTGCATGTGTGTGAATGAATGTGCGAGCACTAGTGAAGATCAAGCTGGTCTAGCCAGTGAGGAGGTGAAGTGGCCTGGCAGCTAGGGGTGTGTGCATGCCTATAAGGGTGAGCTGGCTGCTGGAGGGACCAGGGGTGTCCTATCCAGCTGACAGAGAGACTCTAGGGTCTGGGACCTCGACTGTGACACACACTTGTGTGTGTGTGTTTAGGAATGAGGCACCTGGGGAGGATCCAGAATGAAGTACAGGATTGACTGTGTGTCCATGGTTGGCTACTGGGAGACCTGGCATATGTGTGGTTCTGCACCAGTGGTGGCCTCTAGGGCTTGTATGTCCAGTTGTTGGAAACTGGGAAGATTGGAGTCCAGGGGCAGCTACCAACCAGAACCAGTGCCTTGAGCCCAGCTGTTGAAAGGATCCATATTGCAAGAATGTACACCTGCACGTATGTATTTCCCACTAACAGACCTTCACCCTAGACACCCTAATTAGCCAGAGACGGAAATAGGATGAGGCCATTGACGCTGCTTGTGTTTGAGTGCTGAGTGTGCTTGTCTGTTTTGGCTGTGTGTGTGTATATACATATACATATGTATATGTACATGTATGTATACATCCACATGTGTATGTGTTGTAAGT
This sequence comes from Strigops habroptila, assembly GCF_004027225.2. Classification (NCBI taxonomy): domain Eukaryota; kingdom Metazoa; phylum Chordata; class Aves; order Psittaciformes; family Psittacidae; genus Strigops; species Strigops habroptila. The sequence continues at coordinate 76,126,714 of NC_044278.2, read as the reverse complement.
GTGTACGAGTGTGCCTACTGGGAATACATGCTCAATATAGAGTAATGTTATTTACAGAACATTGCATTGTTTCAGAATGTAAAGTAACTGGGCGAACTAGTAGATGTGAGCATTCAATCTCCTGTCTCTTATCTGGTAAGGTTTCCTAGGTTCTTGAGAATGAGAAAGAAAGAGGGAAAGCAAGAGCCATGTTTGTCCAGTGGTTTGTATGTTAACTGACTTTCTTCAAAACATATATGTTTAAATCCACCAAAAAAATGGTATGCGTATTCATCACATATTAAAGTGACAGGCTTAAAATCTTTTTGAGGCATAGTGACAAATGTGCTTTCAGAAGTGACCTGAAGAAGGACAGAGGTGGGGACTCTGGTATAGATGTGGTATGTTTAAAAAGGTATCAGGGGCAAATCAGTGTATAGATGTGTATGTGTATGGATGCACACGTGAATGCTTGTGCGTGTTTTACACATCTTACACACGCATACAAATTTCTTTAAACCTACTCTTCACTCATTTTCATTTAGAGAGAAAGTTGTTATAATAGCACTTACTTTAAAGGAGAAAGACATTTCCATCTATTTGGTATACTAGATGATTTCTAGGCTAAAGAGGTAACTTACACTATTAAATGTTATCTTCTTAATAGCATTGCTGTTCTGCAATCATTAAAAAAAAATTGTTGTGTGGAATAATACACAGAGAACATATGCAAAAAAAGAAAAGATGCATTTTAAATGTTTTTGTGAATACATGCCCTGTGGTTAGATATAACTGTAGAATTGTGCTTGAATGAAACCTGAGGTGACAGTTAAGGGAGAACACTAATTTAATAACAGTTAATGAATTAGGAAACCATATTACTTTTTAAAATTACTTAGGAAATCTCCTCCAAATCCGCTTGGTTGCCTGGGTGATTCTTCTGGACAGCATGTCAAAAAGATTTGGAAACACGCAGTCTGTACAAACCTTTGTGTCTGGTTTAGCCTCTTTTTCACTTCTGAAAGATACATCAAAGCTTTATATTTCCATTCCAATAAATACACTTTGTATGAGAGTTTTCCTTTTGGGACAAAATAGTGATGATTATCACAGAATTTCTTCTAAAGAATACATAATCTTTAGCATTCACCAATTTTAAATAGAAGAAGAATATGTTAATGACACAAAGTCCAAGAATCATTAGCGGTGATAAATCATTCCGTTATACTAATGCATAACAGAAAACCAAACCTTTTACAAAAATATAACTTTCCAGGAAAACATCTTAATTATGGTGGCACAAGTATCTAATAATTAAAGCCAAATACTAGAAACACTACAAATTCAGTGTCAGCAAAATGAGCAGGGGGGAATTATTCGAGCTTGATAGTTGTGGTTTCTAAAATGTTTTCAAAGCAAACAGGGAATGACTAAGATAGAAGGAAAAACACGCTTCTATAATCAAAATATCTTTTCCACCACTCACAAAGACCTCAAACAAGGTAACTTCAGTTACTTTTTTATGGATTTAGACCTTTTCAGAGTTACCCTTGATATTTCCATTTCTAGAATAGATTATTTCAATTAATTTTTCATGAAGCATAAATTAACCTGATACCTCATCTCAGTGCTCCTCTGAGTAGTGGTAGATAAAGGGAATGTCATTGTATGTAAAAAGACAGCACTTCTGAAACAGGTGATTTTTAATTAGAAAGAGACAGTAATTCTAGTACAAACACTTTTCTATGTACATGCACATGTTTCTATGCAGCACAAGTTTTAGCTCTAACTTCTCATTTGACAGGGGATATTCTCAGGCCTAAAAAAAAAACCAACCCAGCTAGTGCTGGATACTATGAACAACACTCTAGTTTAACAACTCCATGAAAACATAAGATTAAATTGAGTACAATACATCTACTAATGAATTTTCTGTCTTGATTTTGGAAGTGATTCAACGAGATAACAATGTCCTAAGGCATAGATCAAAAGTCTTCTCCCATGAGAAATATGTGAATTCCCTCCTCCTGCAAGAACAATAACAATATACCATGCATATGTAGTACTTGACCTATGATACTGTGTCTCCCTGTCCAGACTTTAGAATTTAAACTGTACTATATACATACATTTAGTAACAATGACTATAAGAAAAAAAGGATCTGTCTTTTTTTTTTTTTTCTTTTTTTCCTGGCACTGTGTATCTTAAAATACAGCAATGATTATAATCATTGGCTATGTAAAAAAAAGTAAAATCTCACCATTGATTTTGGAATCCTAGAGGTGAAATAAAGTCCCTGCTCCAAGGATGCATTAATTGTATTCACAATGTTTTTGACAGATGCTTGTCCAGCTTTGTTTAAAGACCCTCATAAAAGAGATTTAACCGCCTCTCAGACAGTGTGTTTAAATATTCTGCTATTTTTATTATATGGTTCCATTGGGGGTTTTAGTTACATCTAACCTAATTTTTCCCTGTTAAGTTTTAAGGCCATTAATATTTTCTGTACCTTAGAAATTTCAAATATATGCCTTTTTTCCTTCAAATGAGTAAATAAACAGCAAAAACATGTTCTTCATTGTTACTAATGTACATGTGATCACGCTTAAGATAAGTCAGCACTGTACAGTTGCTTTGCCCTACTTTGAGCTTTCCTGTAACTTGAATGAAAAAGGCCTGTGATTCATTGCTGAAGAATCCAGATTCTATCATGGAGCACGAACCTCATTCTCTTTCACTTCTGCAGAGGACAGTGTTACACAACTAATATGTTATGTGCCAGGGCAAATGCAAATAAACAGACTTTAAACAATGGAATTGTTACTGAATTTTGTCTGAAATAAATAAGAAATAGCATCCTAGAGTTATGCTTTTTAATTTAATTTTCGGTCTGCAAATGTACCTTTATGTAATAAAATAACTTTCTGATAATTGAAGACCATGAAGACACAGTTTATTCATTGATAGTGCATAGCTGACACAGCTCTGGGAGAGTGACTTACATTTTTGTTTTCAGAACTCTGAATTCAAACCTTAAAATGGTATCTTTTCCATAAACCAGACAAAAGGTCATTTGCCTGTCAGATCTTACAGTAAGATAGTAGCCTTTTTTTTTCTTTTTTTAATGATTTCCCCCCCCCTTGTATTTGCTATAAGCTGTAAGAAAACCTCTCTGCAGACATTTAGAAAAAGGAATGAATAGTACTTTTACAGCTTTGGTCATTCAGGTTAATTTTATCACAGGGACTTGGAAAATAAAGAAGAACTCAATATGTATATTGCTTCTTTGTTTTTCCTATTCAGCTCTGCAAGCCAAAAGGAACAAGCACCAAAGATTGGTTTTTTTTTCTCTTTCTCCCACATTCGTGAAGGGCCACAGTCACTATACAGAGGTGAAGGAAAACTCATGCTATCATTTCAGGGTCACTTTTATTCCATATATATATTAAAAAACACGTTTTACATAAAGTCAGTCTTTACTAAATTACTTGTTTATTATCAAGTCTCTACAATGCCTTTGCCAGTATGAATTAATAAGAATTTGACTAGTGCTACAGTAAAACATTAATAATAATGGAAATCTATTACATTTACCACTTAAACTCTCAATGACTGTACTTCAGGAATAGCAAATCTTTATCATTTCCTTAATACATTCAAATGGCAGGCCCTGATCCTGCACTTGCTCAAGTTCTATCCCCTGTGGGTTTTCTGGATCAGTTTAGTACATATATACTAATATGTAGCACTAAGCACTGATAGCTAATATCCTATACTAACTGCAGAACATTATAGGTTTCTGGGTGCTTTAGAGACATTGAAGAGGGCTCAGGAGGGCATTTAATGTCTAACACAATCACAGGGTAGCAAAAAGTAGTAGTATTAAAAAATCCTATTCATAGATGATGTCATTTCTCATCAGTTCTGTAATTTTTTTTTTTTTTTTTTAAACTTATCCTGTTTAGAAGTCAAAGTTCCAGAACGGAAAACCCTTAGACATTTTTACTTTCTTGTGATTTCCTCTTAGAAAGATTACCTTTGTTTCCATTATAACCCAACATATTTGAGGCACTCCAATATACATATGAATAGAAGTAGCTCTTCATTTAAATAACACAAAGTACTGTCTTTCCATTGCTCGGAAAATGAGGTTCTAGGACCATGTGTAGACGAGTAGTAGGAAAGGAAAGGAATCCAATTTCGGCTGTTACAGACACTGAACTTGTATCAGAACCACCTCAATACTCTGCCATCTTGCAGTCTGTATTTCCCACACTCCTCTTATTTTAGTGTGGCCAGTTCTTCCAGAAATCAATCTAGACAGAAAATTGTTAAGATGTAATAGAAGGTGTTGCTCAATGAATAAGCTTTTTCAAGTGAAAAAAAGCAAAATAAAATCATAGGCTCACCTCTTACAAATTCTACGAAACATTAGAGGTGAGTAATCTCAAAACAGTCTGACAAACTGAAGTATTTCATTATTGACAACTGTGTTCAACTGAAAAAAAATAGGTGTTTTTTTGGGCAAAAGAAAAAAAAAAGTCTTCCTGTTTTAAATAGTGAGATTTTTGAAAACACATTTTTTCCATCAAGCTGTACTTTGATGAAAAATTCCAAGCCAGATTGAGCTATAATTCCTTTTCTTTCTCCCCTCTCCATATAAATGTTTCTTTGCTTGTGTGTATTGTGATGTTTTTACCTCAAAAGAGAAAATACAGGAAGTAATGAGTTATATGCTAGTAAGTTTATTAGGAGCTTAGGCATGTTTGTTTTAGAAGCCCAGGATAAAGACAGTGCCATTGTCCAGTAGTGAGCAACACATGGAAATATGCCACCTAAAAAAACCCTCACAACCTAAATTTATTTGGGCCACAAAGTTGTACATATATTTAAAAAAAAAAAAAAAGAAAATAAAAGAAAAAAGAAAGAAAAAAAAGAAGAAAGTAAAAAGGGGGAAAAAAGAAGCAAAACAAATGTTGAAAAGGAATATTGATAGGCTATGAAGAGAGCAATGGATAATACTTGAAATGTTTTTATCTTCTTTCTTTACCCTTTTTTTGTTTTCTTAATGACTTATTTGATTTATTTCTTGGTTTTGGGATGTGGGTTTTGTTTGGGTGTTTTTTTTTTTGTTTTGTTTGGGTTGGGTTTTGTACAGCTGTTTTGATTAAAACACTGCTGATGTTTTTCAATTATCTCTTGGATCTTCCTGTTAGAAGAGAGACCGAGGATTCACTGCAGTGCTAACAGAATACTATGTATTCTTGTGCAGTAAATGAGTTATTTTCCATAGCTCTTTAGGACTTTCTTGTCTGAAAAAAATTTTTATGTGGGAAGAAAATCTTTATAGGAGTGTATTTTCATATGTAGGTAATCAATCACATTTTGCTTGATATTAATATCAAATAACTACATGACTAGTTCTAATTTTCTACTTTCAAATTGTAGAAGCAAGAAGCATATTTGTGTTCATTTACACAAAAACCTTTTGAACTCGTGTCTGTGTTTAAGCTTGAAGTAGCAGTTATTTCATTAAATTTTTACGGATGATCCTTGTGATTATTTTGAACATTTAAATTTTTCACTTCCTCCTTAAGTGGCTAAGTAATTGCTCTGGTAGAAACACATCCAGGTTTGTACAATCTTTTAGATGTTTAATTTACAAGCTTAATATAATACACAAGTATAAGAATGGAAATTATTAGGAATTTCTATTAAAAAAGATTCCATGAAAGAAGTCAAGAAACTACTTGTAATTATAGTTATGTCTGAGAAAATTGGTTTCCACAGTGATCCTACACAAGTACATATTATGAACTTACTAACAGCTATCTTAGGCCAAATCAAAGATCCATTTAGTATCTGGTATCCAAGAATTACTAAAGTACATACCTAGATAAGAGTATAAGAAAATAGAAAATATCATTGCATGTATTTTTCCTCTAAATCTGTATGGAAGTATCTGGTTTCATGTAATAGATAAAACACCATACAAAGACTGAGAAAAGAGGGATTAGTAATTAACACCAGCAAGAAGCACTGCAATTACAGCAAATTCTTTCCACTGCTGAGCATTAATATTGCCATACCTTCTTTTTCTTAACAAAACAATCTAAGAAAAAGTAAGATTTGGAAGTTGAAAAAAAGAATGCTCTATTTTCTGAGATTATCTGAAGTCCAAGTAAAACCAAAGAGATATCCATTTGAGAAAAATAAATGTGGATAAATATGTCCTTTGAAGTAGTCCCATTGTAAAGAAATTAAGAAGTTTTCTAAGTCATCTTTCTTAAACAGTTGACATTCTTAGAGTTTTGATGGGAAAAGAAAGTGACACAGTGTTACCTGCAGTGGTTCATAACACAAAAGAAGATGATAGTGACTAAGACAATTAACTGATGTGATGATAATCAATGTGTAACAAACTATTATTATACACATCTGTTATTACATGTTTATTGGAATGAAGCATGCGTACTTCAATCATTAAAGTCTCGAAATCTCATATTATTTAAAAATTCCATTGATACAGTTGAAAATCTGATCCTAGCTAAGCGGAAAATTAAGTTCAGGAAAAAAATATCTGAGTGTACATCAACAAACTGAAAAGATTATCTTCTTAGGATAATTTGCTAAATATAGTGATTCTAAATGCTATTTTATGAGGTACATTTTTTAGGAGTATCAGAAGTTCTCTGTGAGGTTACTGTTGCCAGCAAATTAAAAAAAACAAAGCAGCCTCTCCAAATCCCTGACTGTAGAGCTAAGCAAATCGTCATAAAATCTGTAACAATCAAAATCTACTTATTTCGAATGGATCCTGATCTGACTAAACCAGTTATATTTAGATGGGATCTTGTTCCAACTGCCGCTTCAAAATTTGAAAGATTCAAAGTATAATTTTATGTAAAAAATATTTTTCATTTAAAATGTAAATTAATCATATACTGGATAATAATTTGGCCTTTTGACACATAGAATATATAAGGTAAGAACTGTTAAAGCCTGAAAGATCTTCTGAAAAAGTAAGATTGTCTTTAGCTTTGAAATGTGTGAAGAGTTACAGCAGTAGTATGTCAAGCAAACAAGGTTCATTAATTTGACTAGTACAGAAATGGATTAGTCTTCAAGGGTTTCAGATAGTTTCTGTATTTTATTCAGAAATTTGAAATCATCAGTTATATGTAAAAAAAATAGTTTTAACAATAAACTTAGGTAACTACATTTCACATGCATTCTCACCAGCATCAGAGATTTCTGTTTGATTTGATGCAGCATTGATATTACCACTTCTCTGTATCTTACAGAAGTTAGTTGAACAGCCTTTGTTTCATAACAGTGTTTGATGAGCATCACTGGTTTCCTGAATTTCATATTCAGGAAGCCTATGTATAGAAGAGAAAGATTCTTCTACTTTGCCCTCGAAAATCTTTTGTAGAACTATATTAGAACTACAGATACTTTGCCTGGAAGTAACCTTTGGAGGCTGTCTAGTCCAATCCTCTGCTTTGAGCAGGACAATTGCTTTCTCTAGAGCAGCTGTGACTTTGTATGGCAAAGTCCTGAAAATCTCCTGGAGACTAAGGTCCTGTAGATACTTTGGGTTACATATTTCAGTGCTGCGCTACCCTTCATAGTGAAGAAGGTTTTAGTAGTATTCAAACATATTTCTTATGTTTACTATTGATATTGACCTTCATAACCTATGTTGTGATCTTCTTTACATACTTCCCTGTTAGAAAAAATGAGGAGAAAAGACACATACCTTCCACTTTTTAAGGAGACAGTGTCACAGGAATCTTCAGAATAATTTTTGTGAAGTTAACATATAGTTGGGCCTTATAATTAAGAACAGTGACTGTAAAAACTTGGTACATCAATGTTCCTAAGTTTTTGCACAGTTTTTACTATATGCATCTGTGCAGACAAACCAATCATCTAGGATGATGACGATGCATAACTCCAGATGTAAAAGACATCATTCCTTAGCTTTAATGGCCCTTGGATCAGGACATGAATCAAAAATTAAGGAGGCATCATTTCCTTTACAAGATTGCTTTTATATAGGAAAATAATGAAGATTCTGTTTGTTCTGTGGCCATTCTTATGAATAAAAATAATAATGCAAGAAGTCCAGTTGACTTCAGATGACACTTAAGTGCTTAGAGCAGTGACAGATTTCAGCCTATAATAGACAATTGTTTTAGAATCTACAGAACATGATTCAGCCTTCATAATATCATGTATGGCAGCATTAAGATAGCTATCCTCAGCACATTTCCCTTCAGGAAATCTTAATGCATGAGTGGTCAATTAACAGCAACACTACCTCCTCCCATCTCTACTGAAGTGATACGTTACTTAAAGACACATAACACATGAGGCAGTCAAAATCTCAGTCTCTTAATCATCATTTCATAATACCTTATGGAATCATTTACCTTCTGTGAATAGTGGCATTTAAATGCTACAATTCTGATTTCTTAATGTTTTACACTCATCTTTAAATCATACGATACAATGCTGTGAAATATTGAACATCTCGGGCCAGATGAAAAGAGCAATTTAAATCTTTAACTGTTCTCAAAAATTCTTCCTTGTAACACATAACTTAGAGGTTTTTTACTGTCCTCCAAATACCTAAAGATCCAGTGTGTCTGGATGCCCATAAACTAGCCCAGCATTGGCAGTGTGGAATCTTGCATCTTATTAAGTTTCGTAACAATTGAAGAGGATCTTTGGGGTCTGATCTGGCATATTCAAAGGATATTTGTCATACAGGATCTTTTTAAAAAGTAAAGTTACAACAACCTTCCATTTACAAAAGAACATGATTGCACAGACATTGTTAGATCAATCCTTTCTCTTAAGAATGTCATGTATTTAGTTGTTTTAAGTCTGAACTTAGATAATTACATTAAATATGAACTGTGCGAACATACTGCACCACAGGGATGGGAATCCATAATACTCTACTCCCCAAAAAGCACATATAACAAAGATACAAAAGAATTCATCTTCTTGTTTGGTCTGCTTGACCAGGAAATGATTTTTTTGAACAGCACACTACACATTTTCAGCAGGGAAAAATGGGGGTGGGGTGGGTGTGTATCAGGTTATATTCAACAGCTTTTTTTTCAATATGTCTTAACATGGAACCATTTAATATGTATTTAACCCAAACATGTTTCATTATGGAAGTGTTATGTTGGCTTTGAATTTAAAAAATACAAAAATAAAAATAACAGCAACTTTTACAATCTAGCACAATCTATTTTATAGTTTATTTTAAAGTGCAAGTTTATACTAACATTCCATAAGATTTCCGCACATGTAAAAGGTTTCAGGCTTCTTTCTGTTTGAACAATTAATTACTATCCTTCTGTATTTTATTTGGTAACTAGTTACAACTGTAAGAACCTAAAAAATTCTGAACTTGTAAAACAATTCACCTCAAAACAATCTCGATGAATTGATCTACAAAGGCAAACAGCTGAAGTTACAATAAATAACATTTCTCCTTGAAACATGAAACCAACTTTTTCTTCTTTTCTGTGTTTCATCATTCCATTGTAAAACTAAAAGTAATAGTAGGAGTAGAAGCAGTCCTTCCAGTAGTAATAGGAGAAACATACTGTGAATATTTTGAAGTTAATGTCTTAAAACACAAAACTTTGGTAAATGCTTTATGAAATGTGCTGTGCACATGTACTTGCACTCCATCTCGGTGAACCTAAATAAATAAAATAAGTTCTTCACATCTTGCTTTCATAGAGCTGAACAGCATCTGGTGTTTTACTTTTTTCCTTGAGGTTAGCTGCTATCCATTAAACTGTGGCTCTTAAGAATTTGTTCTGTTGTGTCAAAAAGCCAAAGCTGACTGTTAGGAAATGTGCAGGAAAAACAAAGCCATGCTATACCTTTTCAGTATGGCAATTAACTTCCCTATATTTGTTCCAGCTACAGTTCACTCCTGTTTCAAGGAACAAAAAGATTTGATACCAACTCTTGAAAATGATCAAGAATACCATAAACTTCAGAAAATCTGAAAGGGACAGGTCTTTTGACTTCTAATGCAGGATCTGTAGTAGATCCATCTTCTCCATCTCAAATCCAACAGGGTGCACCAAACATGAAGTCCCAGAGGAACTGACCACTGAAGGCAATGCAAACACTGCAAAACCTCTCCATGGAGTAGGTTTCAGTTGCCACAGTGGATTGTACTGCCAGAGGTCTGTCTATGGCTGAGCAGGAAATTCATTTATGGAAATTAAAGTATTCTGTGCTGGGGAGCACAAGAGAAGAGAAGAATAGAGAAATGTGCTAGTGTTAAGAAAGTTTTTCAGCTGACCTTTTGAATTAAGACAGGTGCTTGCTTGGGTTTTCTTTTCCTCATGATGATTTCAGTGCATCTACATGAAACTTACAGATTGTGTTGGTGTGGCTAATAAAGTATATTGCTGTAGATAATGGCTTTCTCAGAATGATAGTCCAGAATCCTTTCTGATGATGACTTCAAGATTCAGTCTCCATTTTTCCCTTGGCACTATTACTTTATCATGTGAAATAATGTTTTATTTGTGATAAATACCCCTTTTTTATTAACACACTAGAAATGGATCTTTATAAGATGGTTTGATATCCCAGTCAAATTTATCTTTTCAGTTTAGCATACTATACAATCAGTAATCTCTCTTAAGTAAATACAAATAAGTTGCACATTGTAAACACTTCTTCGTCATGCAAAGAGTGGCCAGAACTTGATCCTTAAATTACAATCAGGGAAACAGTGACTGCAGGTGAAAAAGCTTTGGTTTAGAATCTGGTAGATTTCACACACCACTGATAAAAAGTATGAACTCATTTCCAGTCTGGAATTTGGTTACAGAAAGGTTGATCTGTCATTCCAGTGGAGAATAATGTGTGAATATACTGGACTAATACTAAATAGGCAAATACCTTAATTTCTGTGTAAATTTACAGGTTTTGTTGGAAGGGGTTTTTGGGATGGGGGTTTGGTTTTGTTTTGGTTTATTTCAAGCTGTTCAGAAGCCTGGAGAAGCATCTCTGCAAGTAATGTATATTTAAGTATCGATACTAAAAGTCTGTATGACAAATACCTGTAGCAGGAAAAAAAAGAAAGAAAAATACATTTGAATTTATAAAGTTGAAAAGATAAAAGAAGTTTAAAATAAAAAAATGCAATAAATTGCTTTTATATCTGTTTATTTAGGGAACAGGTCTATAGTATTATTTAATATATTTTCTTCACTCAGATGTGAGGGGAAAAATGGTAGTGTTGCTTACCTTGAGGTACCCTAACAACAATAACATAGCTGCCATATACACCAGTGTGCTTGGTGAAGCACTGTTCTCACACTCAATTAAACTATTGTGCTGTTAGGAGAAAAATGTATCCACTTAGTTGCAAACTGTCAATCACGCTTTGCCTTCCAACCTCTGTTATTCTAGCAAAGTGAATTGTATCAAACCACTTAACTTTGCCTTGTCACTGGAAAAAAAAAAAAAAGAGACAAGGGTATTGACAAAAAAAATTCTGAATACCCCTCCCAACTTTCTGCAAACACAAATAACATTAAGGACACATTTCTAATTGTTATAATGAAAATGTTCCAAGAAACTGTTAGAAACAGATATTGCATCCTTTTTTCTTGGTACATGATGCCTTTCTTATGACATGATTTTACTTTTATCAGCAGATATTGATACTATTCAGCTGGAGAATAATCATGTAAAGCCAAATTCTCATCTCTTTTTGTAATGGCAATATAAAGTTTCCTCATAGCTGGAAAAACCACTGTCTGAAAAGGTTATTAAGAGGTGAGGCTATAGGCAGACCCCTCCCTCCTCATCATGCAAACTTTCACTACATGACAGTCCAGTAGAGACAGATGATAGGAGAGTAGGTAACGTGCCACATTCTAGTGATGCCTAGATACTGCAAAACCACTTTCAGAGTTACAGGCTGCCACAGAGTACAGTTGCCCTTACATGTGAATGATGTGAATCTCCCTGCTAAGGGAAAGCTAAAAGCTAAAACTCACTTTAATTCTGCTGAGCGATGCTCCGATACAGCTGTACAACTGAGTTGCCTTGACGTTAATTTAGATCACTGTTCTTTCTGATGCTTTGAGACTGCAACAAAGAATGTTTTGCCACACAGTTGTCCTCAACATTCTGCCAAATAACTGTCAGCAGCTAAGCAAAGTGACATCTGTGCATGTGGCAATTGTCTTTAGTCTGAAGCTATTTCTCTTATATCTAAGCTTGAGGGCCTGAATCATCATGTCCCTACATTTTGCCAATTGCAGGGTACTATTTTTACTCCCATTTTTTACTAATGGAAATAACTACTGAAGTGAAAGACACTGAAGGATTAAACTCTGTTATCAAGCACCATGAACAGTTTTGTTCTGTGTTTTCATTGGGTATTTTTCCTCAATACTGATTTGAGATCTCTGAAAATCCTACAACAAACAATGTTAGAGGGTCTGATTTAATATTCAGAGTTTTCTAGTGTCACTTCCATTGACTGAAATTGGTTTTCTCATTGAATCTTAATTATTTCAAATAAAGGAGTTACTCAGCTTGTTTTTTTCTTTCGGAAAGTAAATTGCTTAAATGTAGATATCATCTAGTGTCATTTTGATGCTCAAGCCATTCCACCAAGGTTCCAGTTGCTCCTCTAGACCAGGGCATGGGTTTCCATAAGTTGCATGATGTCCCCATGAAGCCCATTCACATGTCTTGAATATGCAAGAGCAGTTAAAGTAACAGATAGTTATTTAGATAACTAAGTTAATGTAAAGTTAATGTAAAGTTAATGTAGCTGCATTTTCCCTTTTGTCTCACCCTTACCTGCACAAATAATACTTAGCATTTTGCTTACTTATATGGAATAATGATAGCAATAAAACAAATATATTTTATTGTTGCTATACCAGAGTTACTCTTCCTAATCCTCCTAAATACACAGGTTTTCTAAACTAAGTTATTCTTGGCCATAGACAGAGGAAATAATACTTGTTCTCTAACAACTGAAATTTTGATTTTTGGAAGTCAACAGGTTTGATTTCCATAGCAAATTTATGACACCTCAAAAATATTGATAAGGAAGTTGATTTGCTAACAGAAACACCATGTGGTCAGTTCCTCAAATTACACAAATTAGTATAGCACCATCAAAGTCATTAACTCCACGCAGATTTGAAAGAACTGAGAATCTAAGAATCTTTTGTATGTAGTATAGGAAATTTTCTGTCAGAAATGTATGTACAAACAATACGAAGAACTCATATTTGCATATACAAATAGGTAAGACATCAACAGTAAGGTGAACTAAACGATATCTTTTGAGTTTATCAAGACTCCAATGCTAAATATGGCATACATATATGGACATGTAGTAATGATGCTGATCTTCAGCTCTACAAATACAAATTAGAAAAAAAACAGTTCATGCATAGTCAATTTACAAAAGATTTGCTTAGAGGAAGATAAATGCAGGTCAGAATTTGTGTTTTGGCACCATGTCAGTCATGCACAGAAATTGAATGGAATTACTGCGCTCTGGACAAGATGCTTCTGTCCATATGACAAGAATGAGAATTATTGTGTTTAATTCCCAAACAATTCTAAACTTGTGCATGCAGGAGTTCCTTTCTTCTTTAAAAAGTGACCTTTAAGAAAAAGACATTAAAAAACCTCTTTATTTCTTTTTCATTGATAGAGAGCAGTTCCTTGATTTGCTTGAAAGGCAGCCAGGAATAAGCTTTTTCTTTTCTTGTAAGTTGAAAAAAAATATGAAATTACACAGAATAAATAGCAAATATAAATCTAGCAAGAATTCATTGCAAAAATAAACCTGCAGTGTTCTACTTTCTTATACCTTTTTTTTCCCACAACACATTATGTTCTTCTAATTTCAGAAAATATAACCTTTTTTTGTACAAACAGCTAAATACTATCATTCTTCCTCGTGTGTGTACTGTTGCAGTTGTTCTGTCTGGGAGTTGCTTTTGGGTAGGATGGAAAAGGATCTGTATTTGCACTTGGAAATTCTTAGCCACAGCAAACTCATTTCCTCCAAGAATATTTAAAGCCAGCACAGAAGTTACTTTTATATATATATAGATATAGATATCTGTATAAAACAAAATCAAACTTATTAAACACAGTAACATATTTACAGTTGATTCTCAGTAGCTTTTCAAATTGCCGAGGATTATGAGTTGAAACACCAGTGATGCACAATATTTTATAGCAGCAGCTCAAGAAAAGATTGTCCAAACTTAGGTAAAGCTATCAGATAGGGAAAGTAGCAAAAGGCTTACTTTTTTCTTCAAAAGGCTTACTTTTTTCTTCATTGAAGATGTTGGGTAAACACGGTTACATATTTTTCCTTCCACATACTGATACAGAATGCATACAATGAAGTTTCATGTAAAATATTTAAATATTTGCAGGCTCTGGGTGCATACACAAAAATCTTTTCTTTTTCTGTGTGGGTTTTTTTTTTTTTAACTGACATTTAGTATGACAACATTTTAACTTCTTTCATATTTATTATAAAGGTATGTTAGGTGTAGCTGTAGACAACGGTCATGTATGCAGTGCATGTACTAACCTAACCAAACCACCCTAACCTTGTAACTACAAACACAGGTAGGATTTTTTTTAAAAAAGGAATCTAATTAAATTGAGGGGAAAAAGAAAGAGTAAAGGTAACATATTTTTCCATAGGTCAGGTACAGAACGGAGAGTGCCAAACACACCTTTTTAAAGTGTTGTGGAATATTGCAATAAGCAATCTTCCTCCCACAGTTCAATCACACAAAGTTTATGTTTAACTTGGGGTAAGACATATTGCCTGCGCACAACCCCATAGCTTCCCACAGTGATCCCTGAGTTTTTTTGCTAGGATTACTGCTGTGCTTAAGTTCTGATTGTTGACATGTTACTATAAGGCACTTTTATTTACAATGGTTCCAACTTAAAATAGAATTACAGAAATTCAGCCCTGGCCCAGAGTACTATCACTTCATGTTTGCTGCTCCAGGACTTCCAGGTAGTCAGGCTCAGCATGTAAATTAGCTTTGAGTTCAAAATACTCATTTTTAGTCTGTTCTAGAATAACCTTTCTTGGTCTGGAGTACATGAGTGTCTCCATTAGCTTCAGCTCTTCATGTGCTCCAGGATAATGAACTTCCATGTCAGGCTGGAACTGGACAATATTTTTTCTTAGATACTCTGTGATCCCTAGTTGCTGAAGTTCTCTCTCTTTTTCAAGAATGTTTCTATACAAGCAGCTGGCATCCTGAAAAGAAAGAAACTCTGCAGATTGGTCTGTAGCCTTATATTTGATATTTGAACCTGTAAGAGGTGAACTGTTTTCTCTTTCCAGGAGACTTCGGCAGAGATGTTTGGAATCACTAGCTTCCTTCTCACTTCCATCCTGCTGTTGTTCAGTATGCTTGGGGCTAAAGGATGGGCTGCGGTAGACCTGAACCACAGGAGTAACCATACGTTGCTCATAAAGAGTTGCAGATGGGCGCTCAGTTGTGTGGTGTGTTGTCTTATGCCCATACATGCTATACTGAAGGTGAACAGGGCTACTATCCCTCATTTGTTCATCAGCTTGTTTCTTTTTGCATCTTCGTCGCCGATGAAGAACAAGAACAACTATTCCTGCTGCGCAAAATACAATAGTTATAAACACAATTAGAAGTCCTAATATTAGGACAGAAAGTGGGACAGCATCTGTAAGGGACCGCAGAATGGTGTCTGCGGTGTTGGTAGTAGTAGTAGAAGTTGTCACAACTACAAAACCGGCATGAGTTGGTAGAGCAGGGCTGTTTATTAAACCTGGACACAAGACTTCACTGTTCAGGGATTTCAGCTCTTTTTTTGCTAGGTGTCCTGGAGATTTACAAGAAATATCACCCATCATAATATTTTTACTCAGTTTTTGTATCCATTTTTGTAGCGCAACTGAATCACAGCTACAGTCCCAGGGGTTGTCTTCAAGTTCAATTTGTACCAGCATAACCAGTTCATCCAAGATATTGCTCACAGGCAAATGAGAAAATTGGTTTGTTTTCAGATTTAGTCTGGTAAGTGGAACACCTGAAAAGATATGGGGTGGCAAAGCCTGCAGAAGGTTGTTATTTAAATAAAGGACCTTAAGTTTTGGCATTACATTAAATGTTCCTGGCAATACTTCTTTGATGGCATTATATTCAAGGTACAAGTATTCAAGGTGCTGAAGGCCAAGGAAGAGATTCTGACTTAGCTTTGTAAGATGATTGCCATTGAGATATAATTTCTGCAGTCTAGTCAGATTCATGAAAGATCCTTCCTCAAGGATTTCAATGCGATTGTTCCCCAGGTGAAGCATTTCCAGGCTGGCATAGTCCGCAAGATCTGATTTCAGTAATGTCTGAATAATGTTTCCAGCTAGAATAAGCTTTTTAGGATTTGGAGGAGGGGGTCCTAAATCGGACAAGCTTTCAATATTTCGCTCCTGGCAGTGCATGAGAACTCCTGAGAGCATATGGCTGGTGCAGTGACAGGGGATGGGACAGTAGATTCCTGGAAACTCAGTAGTAGGCTTTGAAGTATGAAGCACTAAACTTGGTTCTTTAGTAGGAGCTTTCAGGATAGGAATCACCTTAGCTGATAGGTGGCTATCACTGATAGAGGTGGTTACAACCAACGGCAGTGACCCTGAAGGATCTTCAAGTTCATTGACAGGATGAGTAGGACAAAGTGATTCTTTTTTCAACCTGCTTAAGATGCTACCTTTGATAACTGGAGGACTATTGCATACAATGTCACCTATAATTGACTGAGGAGGCATGTTTTCTAGCCATATTTTCAGCTGCAGCAAATCACAGTTACAGGCCCATTTATTGTCTTCCAACTGGAGGTCTAGTATTCTACCGATGTGTTCCAAAAAGCCAACATAGGGCAGTGTCTGTAACTGGTTTCCACGGAGGTCTAAATGGGTCAATGGCACAAAACGAAATATGTTTGGAGGAAGATACTTAATGGCATTATCATTCAAAATAAGCACTTTAAGCCTGTTGAGCTTGCTGAAGGCACTTGCTTCAATCACTGTGATGAAATTGTTGTCTGCTTGAAGAAACTCCAAATTTTCCAATCCATTAAACGTATCTTCTTTAAGTGTTTCTAAAGAATTGTGATTGATATGAAGTTGCTTAAGAAGGCTGAGACCATTGAAAGCCCCAGGCTCAATATCTGCAATATTATTAAAACCAAGATGTAGAGAGATAGCATTAACAAGGCCAGCGAAATCATTCACTTGCAACATAGTCAGGCCATTGTTTAAAAGATTAAGATGAAAAGGCCGTGATGGTGGGACATTTATTTCTGATACCATCTTGATGCCTCTTTCTTCACAGTTTATAATCATGGTATCATCCTTTTCTTCACAGGAACACAAACTCTGACAAGATCCTCTGACTGAAGAAAAAGAAGGCTGTGAGTGGAAAGGATCAGATGCAACGACAACTGAATATAGAATAAAAATCCAGAGCTTCATGGTGCCCAGCAGATTCTACAAAAAAAAAAAAAAAGAAAAAAAAAAAAAAAAAGAGGAAAAAGGAAGAGTAATCGGGTAATAGTTTCATAGGGTTGATTTTTGTTTTTATTTCTGGGATGGAGAGGAGCAATAAAAATTCCTAGTACTTCCCATTGAGCTACCTCACCTTGCAAATAATATCATATCATGCAAAATGTTTGAATGATTTTCTAAAGAGAGAAAAAAATAATTTAATGTACCAAAACAATAAACACAGGGAGTGCTTCAGTACTTTCATGCTGATACTCAAAGTAAGAGATAATCAGGAGTGTGTTGTCTTTACTTATACACCATATAGAATGTTTTACCAGCGGTCAAAAGTAAGAAGTTACTGCCCTGACCAACTTAAATCAAGGCTAATATAAGATTTTGGATAGTTGCTTTGTGTCACCATATAGCACTGCAAATTTTAGAGTACATTGCTAAGCTCGACTTAATGTTGTCCAGCTGCTGAAGAGAAGAAATAAGATTTGGTTTGGTTCAGCAGTGTGTGGTAAGAACAAGCCCATTCTGCCAGGATAAAGAGAATTTTTCCTTTGGTTCTGCATTATGTGTGTAAATCAAAAGGTAGTTCCTCTGTTACTCTTATGCCTCCAAAAAAAAAAAAAGTACACAAAAATATTTCTTTTTCTTTACTTAAAAGTTAATGCATATATTATAGTTTGTGGATCTTTAGTGAAAGCGGGAACACAGCACATACTAGTGTAATATGTTTGTAGATAACACGCATTAAATAATTGTGTACATGATTAAAAGAAAAAAGAATGAACTGACAATGCAGTACATGTCAGAAGAAATAGGTAGGCAAGGGGCAAGCATTTTTTCCAGATTATTAGACTCCTAACTATTATAATAATTAATTATAATAGTTATAATCTGCAAAAAATCTGGAATATACATGGTATTAACAGTGCTTTACAAGTTAAAAATGACCACCAGTTATGATCCGTATGTTATGTAACTTAAATTATCATCTGTCAAGCTGATCTTGAACTTTGAAATACCTGATAAATGCATCATTACAGTACAACTATGGTGTCACAAGCAAAATTTACACATTGTTATAATTGGCGTGAATTATTTTATGCTACACTTTGTTTGAAGATTCTTTGGGTTTTTTTCCTGTCAAGGCTGTCTAATTAACAAGAACAATGGTAATTCTCGACATATGAGATGGAGTGAAATCACTGTTTATAATCTTTAATTAAATATTTCCACATTTGCTAAAAATAAATAAATACTTTTTCAATGGAATGGATGATTTAAAACACAAGAACTTTTTTGGGGTGGGCTATTTATTCTAGGACTGAACTAAGCAGCTTTCTTAAGTAATCTATCTAATAAGGGTCACTTAATCTTTCAAAGAAAGCTATTGAAACATGAAGTACACAATGTCACTATCTAACCAGCTGAAGTGTTAATTTCTGAAAGATTAGAACCTTTTACAAGAACCTATTCAATTACACACATGAATACTCTTATAGCATGGCCATATGATTTAGCATCTCATCAATATATATTTTAATTATCATGTTCCTTTATTATTAGCAACACCATTTCTCAAGGTTTCTCTTACAACAGATTGCAAAGATTTGTACATGTAGGCACTTAAGTGCTGTGGTATGAGTATCTCACACACACACACACACACACACACACACATGCGCACAAGAAGGAACAACAGCAAATGTGTGCACAGTGAATTATGTTTTTATACATTAGAGGTTCCTGATAGGTGAGAGTAGATGTATGATTTTAGAAGTAGTAAATGAAATTCACAGTGTGAGAAAAAGTGTCCTTAAAAATATGACCTTTTAGCTTTGTTTCTGTACTACAAATAATTTTATTGTCTCATATAACACTCCTTGAACTCTAGCTGCCTATGCTTAACATATATGTCTGTAAGTTTATTTTCCCCAGAAGTATTGGATGAGAAACAACATGTCAAGATCTTATTTTGAAGTACGCAGAATAATTCTAGGATCATATTAAGCTAGAGATTTATCCTTGCTTTACATGCAGCAATATCCCTTCCAGTGACCCAAGGTAAAAAAAAAATGCAGGCTCCTGAGACAGATGCCAGCTTCAAACCTACTGTATGAGTAATTAGACTTTATTTCTGGACACTGTTTTTCTGTAGGAATTCCAGCTTCAATCTGCATCAAATTTAAACTGCAGTTATAAAGTCCCTGAGAAAAAATAAAGGGGGGGGGGGGGAAATAATCTGAAAAGCATGTTGCATTCTAGTACATATTGAGAAATTAGCTTATAAAAATGAGCGCCCTCCTCTCAGAGATGAAAGTAACAACATTTGTAACCAATTGGAAAACATTCCCATTTTAATCATCATCATACTTTTGTGAACAACACTGCCAGAACTCTCTCACACACATATATTCACAACAAAAAATTAATAGGAGCATTGTATTCTTTTTTTCTTTTTTCCAATTTCTTTTTTGGTCTGAACACTCAGGAATATATAATGAAGCTCTCAGTGGGCTACTGCTGGAAAACAAAAACTGCTTTTAAGATTATCAACATTTAACTGAAAGAATTCACAATAAAGTAAAATCTAATTTTAAAGTCTTGACAAAGCTGACCTTTTTCTCTTTCATGTGGTGATGTTTTTCAACAAATTCTAAGTGGTAACTTAAGTTTGTTCATTTTACCTGCTTTCATGTAAGCCACTACTAACTGCACACTGTAACTAAGCTTTTTGCAGTAGGAATTCTAAAGGACTGAAAAAGTCACAGTCCTTTCTGTAAGGCAAAGTTGAATACTTTCAGAAGTAGTCACCTATTAGCAAAGGCATCACATGCTTGACAAATAATAATCAACATGGGTTTAAAACATTGAAATAGCTTGTTATTTTACTTGGAGGTTTTTTCATTTGGATGTTTTAATTCAGCTGTTTAAAAACTGCATGTTGAAGAATTTCAAAGCCTCAAGTTAGGAATTGTTAATTTCTAAAAGCCTTCGGGATTGTTTATTAAATTCTGAAGGAAATCACAGTCAGACATGCATTTAATATCATTCTTTCACTTCGGGAAATAAAAACAAACGCCCATTCCTTCCCCCTCAAGGGATCTGAAATCAGCATTTCCTTAACACACTCATTCTACACAGCTGGCAGCTTGAATAAATGCACCTGGCAGACTGTTTGAAAAAACAGTATAAACAGCCATCGTTTAACATAAAAGTTATACAAAGTCATGCATAAAAATAAATTCCATTGTTACTGAGAAATGAATTTCTCATGTGCTAAGTTAATTAGCTAACCGGAATCTTTCTTACCTGTACAGCAGTAACACTCCCTGAAATGCTCAGTAATGCACAGTTGAAGCAGCTGTTTCAATGCGATGGAATTTTTCCCTGTCAAAAATGCACACTTTCTTCTGAGTTTCACTTTGCTGCAAGCTCTGGTAATACTAGAGCTCCATAAAGTTAAAATCCTTGTTCAGAAGACAAAGTACAAAGCATTCGATTGAAAAGATCTTCCAGGCAGCGTGCACATTAGACTATCCTATAAGTAGTTGTCCTTCTTCCTCAATTAAAATTCACAGCATACTTCGCAGCTATGCTGACTTATCTGCATATAGTTAACTGTTTGCAAGCATTTGGATGCAGTAAACAAACAAGATGCTCAGCAGAGCTTAACTTGATCACTTGTTTTGTGAGATTTTTAGATGGAAGCTGCTTCTGTGTGCTCTCTGCTCTTTCTAGTCTTTCTCGTTAGCTCAGTTTGTTATTAGTCAGATTGCCAGGGGCAGGGAGGTAGGCGTAAATAAAGAGACTTCTTGGCTTTTGACTCAGCCTTTAAGCCCTTCCCCACCAGAGAGCTCTAATCTGCCAATGTCATTTAATACAAGATACAGCTCCACCTTGAGACAGATCAGCTCCTCCTCCTGCAATTTCTCTCACCTCCTTTTTCCCTTATCTAAGTGAACCTTGGAAAATAAAATTCAGCTAAACATCTTCTAGATTGCTTAAGATCTGTTAATGGCTGGTTTTTAAGAACAGTAAACATCCACTGCAGCTCTTGCAATTTGTTCTCTTGGGCAGATCTTGCATTTGGTTTATATCTGCAAATGCTTGCTTTAGAAACTGAAAGCATTCCAGCCCAAATACACTCCACAAAACACACCACAGGGGAAACCTTGTCCTCTAGAAAATATGTCAATCACAATGAAGTGTAGGATTATTCAAATATATAAATGAGACAATACATCTCTCAATCCAGTTTGCTCAGTGTGACAGGGGTAGGGATGAGTATCTACAGTTATACTTGCTTTATTTCTGAGAAAAATAAATTGTGGAATATTAGTGCTTATTCTTGCACAATGATTGCCGGCAGTCCTTTTAAAACTGCCCATCTTGTTCTGTGGGAAGAAAAATGAGTTGATTGTAATTGTCTGTTTTAGAGATGTTAGCATAGTGTTTTGGTATCTATCCATGTGAGATTGTATTGTATTTGCATGAAATATTGCTTTGATAAAAAACATTCTAGTTTAGGGGGATAGGGTATTCTTAAAGGCATGTTTTGTGCTTAAGGTATTATTTTCTTTGTGCTCATAAACAAGTGATTAGCAGATACAGTAGGGCTACAGGAAAATGTTTATTCCATGCAAGGAAGATTTTCCTCATTCCTCCAGCACTACAGGGGATGGTTTTATATGCTGCAAATATTACTTCCTTGTCCAACCACTGCCACGGAGATGCAAAACCTTTTGGTGAGCAACAATAGCTCTGGTGCTTCAGTGTATTTACCCTGTAGAGCATAACATTTCTGGTTGGTTCTTATTGTGTCCTGGATTGCTTTATAGATTTTTTGCTACAGCCTCAATACTACTCAGATTCCTGTAACTTCTTTTGAGCTGTTAGTTCTCCTGGTGGCCTCATTTGCCTCTGAAGGAGTATTATGACGTACCGTTCCATGTGGTGAAGGCTATCAAGATCTTGTCATATATATACATACGTACATACATATACATATATATATACATATACATAAATACATAGACATATGCATATATGCATAATGCATACATACATACATATATACATCTATACACATAGACATATGTATATATGCCTTGGCATATTAGGATGAGTTCTTTTAGTAATTTTCTACAGGAAAGACATGTAATTTAGCAAAATAATAAAAAAGATATAATATTACTAAGAAACAGCAACAATTTTATTTCCATTCCTTTCAATATATCACTTATTTGATTGCATTTTGCTACTTCTAATGAGCCTTGCCACTCTATCTTAACTTGCAGACATTTGACTGTTAAGGCTTAAAGATTCCTGTGTCCAGCCAAATAAATCATCATATTCTTTATCCATTTTGAATTTAAAAGTTGTAAGTCAGATTCTTTCTAATTTTTACCAAACATATTACAAATGCTCACACTTAGACTCATAGAATGGTTTGGGTAGGAAGGGACCATAAAGATCTAGTGGATAGGAAGGGACCATAAAGATCTAGTTCCAACCCCCCTGCCACACAAAGGGATACATCCTACTAGACCAGGTTGCTCAATACTTCCAGGGATGGAGCATCCACAACTTCTCTCTGGGCAACCTGTTCCCAACACCACAGTAAAGAATAATCTAGATCTACCATCTTATAGTTTAAAACCATTCCCCCTTGTTATGTCCCTACTTCCCCTTGTAAAATGTCCCTCTCCAGATTTCTTGCATGCCCCCTTTAGGTACTGGAAGCTGCTGTAAGGTCTCCCTAGAGCCTTCTCTTCTGCAGACTGAACAAGCCCAGCTGTCCCAGTCTGTCTTCACAGGAGAGGAGCTCCACTTCTTTGATCATCTTTGTGGCCCTCCTCTGGACTCGCTTTAACAGGTCCACACACTTGTTATGTTTCGGGCCCCCAGAACTGAATGTAGTACTCCAGGTGGGGTCTCACGAGAGCAGAGCAGAGGGGGTAGAACCACCTCTCTCAACCTGCTGGTCATGCTCCTTTTGATCCAGCCCAGGACACGGTTGGCTTTCTAGGCTGTGAGAGCACACTGCTGGCTCATGTTGAGCTTCTTGTCAATCAATACCCCCAGGTCCTTCTCCTCAGGGCTGCTCTCAATCCATTCTCCACCCAGCCTGTATGTGTGCTTGGGATTGCCTCAACCAACGTAAGGACCTTGCACTTGGCACCTTGCACACTTCACCTGTTGTTAATTGTTTGAGATGGAGAATAGCTATAGAGATAGATACTCAGAAATGAAAACATCATTCTTTGCTTTTCAGATAATATCCAGAAGAGTAAAACCTGATCACAAAACTGTTTCCAGAAACCAGCTACTGAAAATAGGAAAGCATTTCCTAATCATACACAACTAAAAATCATCCAGAATGGTTATCAATAATGTTTGTCATTCCACAAACTGTATATTTATAAGGTTTATAAAAATACAGCTAATGATTGTTTTTCTACCACAATTTTATTAATCATTAAGCAGGGTATTATAAATAATGTGTTTCTGCAAGTACATCTGCATGGACAGTGTGGAACTGGTGTGAAGTTTGTATCCTGTGCTTCAAACATTCACCTTTATTAATTGCCCTGACAATTTTAAAATTTGTGAAGCTGTGTAAATAACATCTAAAACTGTCAGGCTTACTTAATTCCTAAAAGGCCTTAAGCTGTTGTGTCATTTCTCCTTGCCTCTTCACGAAGTACAGCATCTCCATAGATCAGAAATGAGACCATAACCCTCCAACTACGCATATATTGTGCATAATTCTCCCCAAGCTAGTGAGTTTTCTTATTAATATATACATGTAGAGATAGAAGTTTTAATCCTATTGCACATGTAGGCTTTGTATAAAACTGTTAAAAGAGAATGTTCTAATCCTGTGTACAATGTTTTATTAAATTCCATTTTATATGGTAAGGTGTGCATGTTTTTTTAAATGGTATATATTACAAAGGAAAGACTTGAGCCTGAATTGCATAATTTGTAATTTTTTGTATAACCAGAAAATACCCAGGAAGGCTTTTCTGGAATCCATTATTTTCTTCCTATCAATACATTCCCTTCATACAGGAAAATTCCAAAGGCTACAGGGACATCCATAAGAAGCAGTGGAAAACTTTCTCACATCCTTTCAGTCAGAACTTACTAGTACCACCTCAAGATTACTTTGAAGAATGTTTTCCATATAAAGGATATTAATTTTAAATGTGAAAATTAGGCTTACAATTTACAGATTAGTCTTCAAAATGTGAACTTTCATAGGACCCTGCTTATTTATTAATAAATTCAGTGTTTAAAAATACCAGGAGGAATAAGGATCTGCATACGCTTTTTCAGTGAAAGGTAAAGCTCCCCACCCCCATCATTCACAACTCATCACCGCTGCTCAATATGCACATAAGGAGCCATTGATTTCGCACAAGATGTATGAGCCAAATAACCTATCCTGCCACACATGCAAGAGTCTGCTAGTCCATATCCACAACTCTTCACCCATATTTCTTGCAACACCAACTCTTTGAACACTGTGTAAGTATTGGTCTTAGAGCTTAAGATACTATATTGAAAAGGAATATTCTTCTGGAACAACTAAGTAACATCTGAATATTCATACCTGAAGAGAGCAGGCTGAGGGACTCTGTTGAAACTCATACTCATAATATACATGAAAACTTCATATGGAGACAGAGTTATCAAGGATAAATCTTAACTAAGTAGGATCATAGAAGATAGCATATAGGCACACACAAAACAAGCAAACAAAAAAAACCAACACCATAATACAATGTAGCTACCATTACGGAAGCTACCAGTGCCTACTGTAACGCCAATGCAGAGCCTTTCTCTCCCATGACAAAGGAAATCAGGAAAGGTTTTCATTACAGTCAAGTGAACAGGAAAGAAATTCTTTAGATTGACATTAGGAAAGAGAGGAGGTTATTTTTTAGGCATCCATTTATTTAACTCAGCTGCAGAACAAGTATTTCTCTCGCAGAACTATTGCACCTTTTTTATGCATTGGGATAGGTCTTAATCAAAACCTTTTCTGCTCTGAACACACTGTGTGGCTTTTTGCAGTCATGAACACACTGCAATTATGTAAACAAAGGTCAGGGTTCCCCTCTAAAAGTGATATGCAAGCCTAGTGATTATTCTCTAAGTAAATATATGGCTTAATTTTTCCATGATCCTTACTGAGAGGCAATTCTCTGAAAAATCTGCTGAAAAGGAGCTTTGAATTGTAAGAAAACAATCAGGTTAAAGGAACAGCTTTCTGTTACCTTAATGCAGCTTCTAAGTAACTAAATTAATTTAGATTCTTATATGCATACCTAAAATACACATATACATACATATGTGACATTGTATGCATTGGTAATCGTCATCATCATGCAAAAATCGTACTCTCTGAAGTATTTTGAAGAAAGGTATATTGAGGCTAATGTTCTTTATATTTCATTTTTCAAGATTAAAAAGTCATATGGTACTTTACAGTGTCTGCTGGAGTGAACATATTTTATCCTAGTATCCTTAGCACCATGACTCCTTACAAAATAGTAACTTCTTGGTGATTTAATAAAATATGATGTAGTGGCTAGAAATAGCCTTTATATTGGAAATACATGAAAACAAGCTGATTTCTCTTTCATACTTCTTGTTTAATAATCCTTCTTTATTGTGTTCTTCAGTTCATTGTGAATGTGTAAATAGTTCTCTAATTTGCTCTTTTTCCTTCTTCAGCATTTGTGCATTAGATCTTGAATCTTCTGTTTTGTTTACTCACTGACAGAGAACTCCCAATTCTGCACAATGTAAGAAGAGCTTAATATCAAAGTTAAAATCTCCTAAGTTATTCTGAGGTAGTCTGTCTTGTTCATAATTTTGGTGTTAGAGTGACAGATGTCCCTTGATCTGAATCAACCTCTTGGAACAGGTAGATTCTCCTCTTCTCCTGAGCGTGGCAATATTCGAACGTCAATTCAAAAAACTGCCTAGAGGTGACTGGTCTGTAGAGAATAAAAGTCACCCAAGAACTTGCAGCCTTCCGTTGTTATGAATCAGATACATATTTTTTAAAAGGTACTCTGCTTGCCAGTGACCCAAGAACAGAAAACAAATCTTGAGTCGTGGTTTGGTGTTGTACAGCATGTTAGCGGCCTAAAAACCTCTCTACCATTCTACTTGTACTCCTTTTTCTTATCAACTTTTGCAGTCCAAGAAACATTATTGACCTTGCATTACTGTAGGTTTAGAGTGTAATGATCCTCTCCACTACCATATAGTTGTCTGAAACTTTTTAAAAATCAAATGAGGTAAAGTGCCTTTTATCCACGTAGAAGAGAAAATCCAGTGTGAAAACAGCAGAATTTCCTTTGATTTCTTTGGGCTTTGACTTCTTTTCTAATTTCTAATTATGGACTTCCAGTCAGTGTCCTGTAAGGTATATTTGAATAAAATCTAAATTGAAAAAAATTATTGCAAGGTTATATATGCCAGTTATGTTCTACTTTTTTTTTTTTCAAAATATAATACAGTCAGCCAATTAGTTACCAACTGCAGCTCTAAGTAGTCAGCTTCACATTATAGTTACAAATATTCCAATTGAAGTATAGTCAGATTTTCTGACTTTCATGTCCGACAGCAGCTGAATGCCTAGCTCTCATAAGACCTTTGAAAGAACATTACTTCAATACCCATAGTTGGGGCAACCCAGAGGTAAAAGAATTGTTTAAAGCTTTTGAAATGGGTAAAGGAATATTTTTATCTGTACCACATTCTTTTAAAAGCAAAATTGCTTTGTCTTCTGTTCCAAAGATGGAGAGTAGAAAAATACACACATACACATGCTGTACGAATTTGCAATGTACTTATGATGTTCTTTTTCAAATTACAACCTAAGATGTTCACAATTCCAGATGAACTGCTAAGTTTAGATTCATCTGTCAGTAGTTTAAAAAGTTTACTGCTAGCACACGAAAGTGCAGATATACTAATACACTATAAATCCTTTAAAGGTAAAGGAAAAGAAGGGAAAAGTAATCACTGGGTGTGCTGTAATCAATAATGAAAACAAAAAGACATAATTTATTTATGTTTACATTCATTTTTTCAGTGTTAAAATTTACTAGTCTTAGTATTTTTCAGTAAGTCTGAATAGGAAAACATGAAATATTGAAACTGCTGTGTAAACTCATCTGCTTTCCTTTTGGCTATGAATACTGCATGAATACTTAACATTACTATCTGTGGTGGTATGCTCCCCCTCTTTTTCTTCTTGAGCAATAACCACCAGTGGTAGTCACAATGGCTGCATCTGGCTAAAGTTGGCCTCTGGGAAGACAGATAACACAATATCTAAGATAACCTAATACAGATAACACAATATCTAAGATAACCTAATACAGATAACCTAATACCTAAACCTTGCTTAACAGCCGAGGGCTATTTGATTATGCCCAAACTGAAACACAGTTGGTACGCAAATATGACTATAAGTCAATCATCTTACTCCATAAATAGTGGACAACCCAAGGCCTGTTGAGCTATCCTGCATGGCAGCAGGCTGAATGCCCTGCTTGCGTAGGGACGCCTCTCACACTTAGTCCTTGGGGCTGAGAGAATCCTTATTGCGTCAGATAGATAATTTGTAAGTAAATAGGGAATAAGCACAGCGAAGCTTTAAAATCTTAGGGAAGTGACAGTAAAAATTGATTGTGCGCATATAATCCTGTAGATATAAACTGTTGACCAGGTCTGGGACTAAGTCTGGTTCCAGCTGCACCTAAACTCCCATCAGAAAGAAGTTTAGAAAGTAAGGGGGTCCTTTCTGAACCTCATGACTCAATGGCAGGGTCTCCCTGACAGTTTTATCTGACCCTGTCCTCTATGCAGTGAATACTCAAGTGCACCTTGCAATTGAACCTTGTTAAACCACTGTCACATTTCCTATCAAACTTTGTTAAATTACTGTTTTATAACAGTAATAATATTGTTGCTTTTCTCTTATGAGTGAAGTGCATCACTCCATCAGCAACAGTATCCTGTTAAACACAAATGAGTTTCTACATGCTAGCTATGCCTAAGCCTGTTCATGGTAGTGCATGCCTGTGCATAACCTAATTGCACATTCCAAGCTGCTGCTATTTCACAGAAATCCAGTTGAACTAGATTATATCAGGCAACTTGGAAAAACACTTAAAGAGTAAACTCTGCAGCAGTCAACCAAGTTTGGAATATCACAAGATTGCAAATAGCTATAGTATTCGATTAGTTTCTCTTGAGGATACTATACACATACTCAGTAAAATTCACAGACAAAACAGAAGTCTAATACACTAATGAATTAATATTTAAGATCTGCTTTGAAGATTATTTTGTCTTCTTTCTATAATGCATATCCTTTACAGAGGCACTGATCTGTGTTCCAAAGTCCATCTTGAATATATAATACACTAACTGAAGCAAGTGAGTGCACAGGTCAAAGAACACTCTTGGGATCTGTAAAGTCATAGGTCATAGGTAGTGTCCAAGAGACTAGTGGCTCTTGACAGCTGGAAGCATGCCACTCACTACTCTGACTTCCCAATACAGGATTGATGTAAGCTAATTATAAGTCTTAAAGTTCTTTAGTTAAGTCCAAGTTCATCAACCCATTGTCCTTTTTTTAATGCATGGATGCTTCAGGGATGATCTTTCTTGTCTACCTTAAGATCACAGTCTTTGGAATGCATTACTCTAGAAGTCCCTGTAATTCATTGAGTTGTCTAGAGGTTAGCTTAGACTTGGACAAGCAACTTCTAGGCACCTACAATGGCTGAGAGAAACCTCATCCTAAATCCTATTCAGAGGTTAGCAGCTAAGAGTGTATACTGGATCTGGGATCTGGCTGGGATGGAGTTGATTTTCTTCACAGCAGGCTGTCTGGTGCTATATTTTAGATTTGTGGATGAAACAGTGTTGATTACACACCAGCGTTCTGACTATTGCTGAGCAGTACTTTTACAGTGTAAAGGCCTCCTATTTTTCCAACTCTGCCTTGCTATAGGTAGGTTAAGCATGAGCAAGAAGCTGAGAAGGGACATAACCAAGACAGCTGAACCAAACTGACCAAAGGGCTATTCCATGTCATGTAGTGTGATGCTCAGCAATAAAACTGAAGGGATGAGCATTCTGGGGCAAGGAGATGCTGCTCAGAGACAGGATGGGCATTTGTCTACTCATGTGAGGTGATGAGTGATCGTCTTCTTATTTTAGGCATTTTTTTGTTGTTGTTTGGTTTGGGTTTTTTTCTCCTCTTTCCTTCATTTATTGAACTATCTCTGCCTTGACCCATGGTTTTTTTGGTTTTTTGTGGCTTTTTTTTTTTTTTAGAGGTTTTTTTTTCATTTGTTTGTTTGCTTTTGTTCTTTGTGCTCTCTTCCCCATCCCACTGGGGGTGGGGAGTGAGCAAGCAGCTGTGTGGTGCTCAACTGGCTACAGGGTTAACCCACAACACAGAGGTACAATGAAGCTCCCTGTCTCTAAATCCAGAGGGTCTATGTTCCTCTTTGGCACAATATCAGAGTAATCAGGTTTTTCAGGAAATGGTAGAACTGGAAAATAAATTCTCCTTGTTTCAGCTTTTCTCTACTTCTGAAAAGTCTGTAGGTAAAGTCACCCTTCTCTGGTGCAGTTCCTGAATGGAAAAGACTGCAAGAGAATTGGGCTTTAATGGGAAGTACACAGCTATAAAAAATCTGAATATACCTGTCTACAGACACAAGTCAGGAAAGGTGTGACAGATCTGTGCTCTCTTGCCCACCCTGGAATACTTTTATTTCATAAAAAAGCCACAAAAAGGAAAATAATATACAAAGTAGGCGAGCATTATTCAGTTAATCTCTGCATCTAAATCCTCAGGTGCTTTTATGAGCAGCTACCTCCTTGAGTATGTTTTCTTGGCTTTACGCATTGCCACGTAACCATACTCCTTGTTCCTATCCATATTATTATCACAGAGCAAATAAAACCCATTAAATAAATTAAATCTACCAGATTTAGAACCCACTTCAACCTTTCTGTCGAAGTGGGAAGAACACACAAACCTACATCTGCCAAAGATTTCATTTTTGGCTTCTATTCTGAAATAGACATTTATTTTTAGAAAGCAACTTTTAAAAATGTAAGGGTCATGTTAGTCACTATAGAAATAAACACATTAGGTAGAAGAAAAATGCAGTATCAGGGTAAAAATCATACAAGTTTCTGAAATAAAAAATTATTATTTTGTAAGTTTCCAGGAGATTTCAATCTATTAAAGGAAGTGCATAACTATATCTAAGCCCATTTTCCATTCTACAGGAAGAATGTTAGATTTGCATGCCTCAGGTGCATAAAAAGTGTTGAAAAACATTTAAATGTGTTTTCTGATCAGTTCAGCATGCTGTATAGATAGCTTAGCTTGTAATTTTGATGGCACAACTTTGGCTCTAACATCAGGCTAAGTTTTGTTTTATTTCGAAGATAAGAACAGGCTTATATCACTTTTTTAGTACTATTTTTTTATTTTTTCTTTAGGCAGATATGGACTCCTGCTTTGCTTTTATGCAATCAGATAGTGCAGACCAAATAAACCTTTGAGTTCACCTTTGAGGTGAAAGTAAGAATTTTTATTCACATATAACAGACCGCATCTTATCTTGAAGTGTCCTTTGTGGTTCAGATCTTGTGAATGTTGGTTTCTTACATGGACTAAGGACATTAGTACAGGAAAAACAGACATTTTCCCCTCTGTAAAAGGGAAGAAAATTCTCTTTAGAATGAAGAAAGAAAAATCCAATTTAGTGTCCTCAGGGGTAAGGGATAAGGACAGGAGTGGGAATATTTCCAGTAAAAAGAAAATCAGAAAGTAGGTCAGGAAGAGTGAACTTTCTTTTCTTTCTGCTGTTGCAGAATAGGATAAAGTAGTGACTCTGCTGAGTCCATCTCACCAGCTGTGGTCACGTTGTTGCACACCCTTACCTTTCCTCAGTGACAGTGATAGATACAATAGGCAGGAATATATGCATTACTTTTGCTTCCAAAAATCTATTGCCCACACTGCCTGCTATGTACCTTGCCCATATATGAAGTCTTTTATGAACACTTAATCTTTGCAATTAAATTAGTCTCATTTTCAAGACGGATTGTATAGATAGAGCAGCTTTGTTTAGAATCCAAAATGAGAGCAGCTTCTGAATTCATTTTCTGACTTTGTTTTTTTCCTAAATCTTTACTTGTCTTTAAGATTTAACTACAACTGACCATCTACTGGCAACTGTGCAAAGCCATATGGATTTCACCGAGTCAGACCATGAGCAGGTGTGAGCTTCACTGTAGGACAGCTACATAGTCAGCAGTACGGACTGGTATTCTGAATGACATCAGGGATGGATTTTTTCATCAAAATCACCTACAGCATGGTGGTCACCATCTCAGTCCAATTAATAACAATGAATGTGGGTGGTGAATTAATACGAACTGCTGTGCAGTGTACAGTGTAACGCGACTGAATAAATATAAATTATTTCTTCCCCTCAGTTTTCAGGTTATAGTTGGAGTTTTTTTTAAACAATAAGATAAAGACTTTGTGAAAGAACCATATTTCTCAGTTTAAAGTGCCTTTATTGCATACTACCTATATTTCATTACCCAAAAAGATAGCATATGTCGCTTATATCTCTAAAATGTCACATTAAATTAATATAGTTGATAGTCAACAAGCCATGTGATGTTAACTTAGAGAAATCCCAATAAATTCAGAAGCTCATTTAATGACAATTATGATAACTTCTGTTAATTTTAAATGTATTAGTTTTCAATCTTACAGGCCCTTAGACTCATCTTTGACTCATTCCCAATAGTTATGAGTGGTCTGGTGTAACATAGACAGGGATCTCACAGATGAAACTAATGAGCTAATCCAGCTTTGAAAGACACGATTTTAAGAAAAAATGTATGCTCTGAGTACTACTTCAGTTGGTATTTCCTGTTCCAGTCTGCCATGGTTTAACCCCAGCTAGCAATTAAGCACCACACAACTCTCAGCAGGAAGTGGGGGAGAGAATTGAAAGGGTAAAAGTGTGAAAAACTGTGGGTTGAGATAAGAACAGTTTAAAAACTGAAATAATAAAAATAGTAATAATAATAATTTGTAATGAAGAAGAAAATAACAGAGAGAAATAAAACCCAAGAAAGACAAGTGATGGTACTAGATGACATTAAGGTCGTTTCCAACCCTAACTATTCTAACTATTCTATGCAAATGAAAACAATTGCTTACCACTGACTGATGCCCAACCAGTCCGCAAGCAGTTGCTCCCCAGCCAATTTTCCCCCCAGCTTTATATGCTGAGCATGACACCATATGGTATGGAATATCCTTTGGTCAGTTGGGGCCAGCTGTCCCAGCTGTGTTCCCTCCCAGCTTCTTGTGCACCGCCATCCTACTCACTGGTAGGGTGGGGTGAGAAGCAGAAAAGGTCTTGACTCTGTGTAAGCACAGAGTCAAGTAATAACAAAAACATCCCTGTATGATCATCACTGTTCCCAGCACAAATCCACAACATAACATAGCCTCATACTTGTTACTGTGAAGAAAATTAACTCTATCCCAGCCCAAACCAGCACAATCTACAAAACAGATAATCAAAGCTGTTGGTATATTAATTCCTGCTCTTTTAAAATCTCTTTTATATCATTTTGGAAATACACTTTATTATCAAAGCTGTTTCAAATAAAATATTTCTCATTAGATGGGTGTCAGTTTAGAAGTACTAGATGCATTCAGTGAACTGCTAGCTAAAATATGGACCAAACCACGAATCCATATAGAACGTAACTTGAAGATCACAGTTCTTCTGCTTAAAATTGATCAAATTGATTCAGTTCTCAATGTAATTATCATTCTAAAATACTGAAGGAAAATTATATTGTTTAGTGTATCTAAAACACAAAAGAAGCAAGCATTGAAGATCAAGGGGCTGATGCCAGTACACTGATATATCTAAGTAATGATCATCTTTCACAGCCATTCAGCATGAACTCATACATTCCTCAAGTAATCACTAATCTCAAGATCTAACAGATATTCATTAAAAAGCATTACACTTGCCTAGTAAAACAGCATAATTATAATCAGTCAATCTCTATTTTCTTGGTGAATGTAAATAGGAAAAAATACAGTGTATTTTTCCATCCTTGTAATCATAGAATCATAGAATAGTTAGGGTTGGAAAGGACCTTAAGATCATCTAGTTCCAACCCCTCTGCCATGGGCAGCGACACCTCGCACTAAACCATGTTGCCCAAGGCTCTGTCCAACCTGGATGTTTCCAAACTTCTACATGAACTGTTTCTGTGTTTCAGTTTCAGTTAACTTTTTCATTATTTTGGCACTGTCCGCATTATGTTATCTTTTTAATTTTCTCTAAATATGAATTGGATTTCATAGCTGGTGTTTAACTGCATGTCTTTTTTTAATTGTGGAAGTATCAACTGTTCAAGAGCTTGAACATTGATGCATTCATTTATTATTTATATAGATAGTAAATAACCATAAATGTCTGAATTTGAGATTTAGAACAGCAGAGCAATATAATGCAACATTGGTAATTAAAAATTAGATCTATATATAGACTATTGTATACATAGGTATTTCCATATGATTGTAATGATAAGGAGTGTGTTGGCTATGTGTTATCTTGTTATTCAGTTGTGTGTCATTTTTTCCTAGGTGATTTTTATTAAGATTCAACTGCTGAGAGTCCAATAAGGCTAATGCAGAAGTAAACAGGAAAAATACCTATTAATTTCTACCAAAGCTTTGGCTGACCCTACACAGCTATTTGAAATAACATCCAATTGTCAGGATTTTTTGAATAGTTAGTATTATAAAAACAAGTAATTGACCAAATAGTGTTAGCTAATACGCTACCATTAAACATGCTCACTTCTTTCCCAGTGCTAACTTAAAATTTTAATTTCAATTGCATCCTTAGTTTTGTAAAACTTGACCTACCAACAGAGGAAAACAAAATTATAAAACACTGATACCCAAACTTTTGAACAGTATTAAGAGACACTCAGAGTATGTGAAACTTGTTTTCTTCCCCCGGTGTAATGCATTTCCACTCATTACCCTGCATCATACACATATGGAGGAGCAGTATTTAAGTACAGATTGTAGAATCACAGAATCATATAATGTTTAGGGTATGAAAGGACCTTAAGATCATCATGTCCCTCCCATGGACAGGGACACCACACACTAAAATATGTTGCCCAAGGCTCTGTCCAACCTGGCCTTGAACACTGCCAGGGACAGAGCATTTACCACTTCTCTGGGCAACCTGTTCCAGTGCTTCACCACCCTCACAGTGAAGAACTTCTTCCTTATATCTAACCTGAACTTTCCAAGTTTAAGTTTAAACCCAATACCCCTTGTCCTATCGCTACAGTCCTTGAGGAAGAGTGCCTCTCTGGATCCTTCTAGGCCCCCTTCAGATACTGGAAGGCTGCTATGAGGTCTCCACACTGCCTTCTCTTCTCCAGGCTGAACAGTCCCAACTTTCTCAGCCTGTCTTCATACGGGAGGTGCTCCAACCCCCTTATCATCCTCATGGCCCTCCTCTAGACTTGCTCCAACAGCTCCATGTCCTTTTTATGTTGAGGACACCAAAACTGCACATAGTACTCCAAGTGAGGTCTCACGAGAGCAGAGTAGAGGGGCAGGATCACCTCCTTCGACCTGCTGGTCACGCTTCTTTTGATGCAGCCCAGGATACGGTTGGCTTTCTGAGGGGCAAGTGCACGCTGCCAGCTCATGTTCAGTTTCTCATCAACCAACACCCCAAGTGCTTCTTGACAGGGCTGCTCTGAATCACTTCTCCGCCCAACCTGTATCTCACTGATAAATACTGCAAAAATTTGTTCATTATTAAAGTGAACACTCATCAACCTATACAAGGCTGCTGGCAGAACCTCAGCATGAATTTGCTGTATCTAAAGTACTGTATGGTTGACTTGAGAATCAGGTGGTGACACAGAGTGAACATGCCTCGTGGCTGTGACCATGATTTCATATTAGAGACTACTGCTTTAGCAAGTGAAGAATGGGGGGCTGATAAGAACTACAGTAATAATACCACTTTCTTATTTCCCAGTTTAAATGAAAACAACCCTGTTATAATTAATTTCGCTCCATATTTTACAAATCACCATAGCAAATATCATCACTTGTCCTTCATAATCTTTAATTTCTTTGTAGCTGAATAAGAATTTACATTAGGAAGATGATTCAACAAGAGAAGAAAAAAAAAATCATAATACGAACTACAATGATTTTTTAAAGTGTGGTACTAATTATATCTCGTCTTATTTAATACACATATGCATTGATAAAATACGATCATACTATTATGACTCATTTACAAATATTTGTCTTAGGGGTTTGGAAGAGTGAGAATTGAACAGATTTTTACATTCTCTATTCATTCTGAAAATTTAATACAGTGTATTTGAAAACCTTACAGTGCCCTTGTCTTTTTTGAACTAAGTATTTGTCAAAATTAAAAGTTTCATAATCTTCCTTCTGCAAAATAGTGTACACAGATTCAAATAAAGACGGAATTTACCATGAAGAGAGACAAGACTGCTTTAGATCTATAGTTCAACATCACCCTCTCCTGGCAGCAAGCATGTTACTGGAGAAGAAGAAAATTAAAATCTTCTATGTTTTTTCTTGTGACAACTGTAATCCACCGAAGTTAAACCTCCTATTTGCTATGAATTTAAACAACTCTATTTTAGATTCATTTAAAGATCTGTACAAACTTGACCAGCCTTCAGACAGTTCTCAAGCCATGTTTAGTTAACACTATTATGTTTTAACCACTTACAAAAATCGTTACTTTTTCCCTCTGTTGATTAATCCAGGATACCAAAATGATAGGGAAAAGGTATCCTCAGAGGAAAGATCAGTAATTCATTTCAGTTCAAATATAATATGAAAATGTGAATAAAATACAACTGGAAATTCTGGGGAGAGTAATAAGTAACATATTTAGCTTACCAACTTATTTATACATTGCTGAGGAATAGCAACTTTCCCTTTTCTGTATTTACCTTGTAAGCTGTTTGCACTAGCTTCTTCTGCATTTACGTGTTTCCTATCACAGTTTCCAGTAGTGAGTGTGTCTTTGGCAAAATTTCAATAGCTAAAATGTACTGCAACTGTAAAAACAGTAAAATCTACCCAGTCATGACAAGCTTAGGAGAAGAGATGTGGTAAAGGTTATCTGGAATCAATTCCTCTTAACATTTTAATTTTTAGTGATTCCAAAAATAATAATCATGTGAATG
Organism: Strigops habroptila; assembly: GCF_004027225.2. Lineage (NCBI taxonomy): Eukaryota > Metazoa > Chordata > Aves > Psittaciformes > Psittacidae > Strigops > Strigops habroptila. Next base: position 76,089,746 of record NC_044278.2, on the reverse strand, counting down.
TGTAAATTGAAAATAGATGACCCCTGGCATGAACAACAAGGCTAAATTTGTTTTCAGGGCTCAATATCTTTTTCACAGTAGCCAAATGACAAGCCTTTGACAGATTTGGAGCTTGTTATCAACATCAGATATTTCATGAAATAACGTATTTGTTAAAATATATATACATATCTGTATGCAACTGTCTAGTACAGTTTATAATGCTTTCACATTTTGGCGCTACTGAAATCATTCAAATTTTGTCATTCACTTCACTGAATCAGCAGTTTCATTTGCAAATATAAATATGCATATGACTTGTTCTTCAAGTAATGGAGAGTCCCATTAAAATTAAAGTGGAATTATATGATAGAATACACGCATGTTGAATATAGTCAAACTGAAACCGAAATAAACTGGAATGTTCAAGGTATTAGATAAATCCATGGGACACATTTTTGGTACGTGTCTCTTTGGTTCTACTCACATAGCCACAACAGGCATGCAATTACCAGAGACAAGTTCATGAAGTATTGATGACAATTTTAGACGTCACTATGTATCATAGAATATAGATCTGTAACTACAATGAACATTTAAAAATCCATAGGATTAATTTCACATAAGGTCTTTTACTTCCAACAGTGAAGAGAAAATTCCTTTGACAGGATCTGCTTTGAAAAGCTAGCTGCTCTTTTTCAACTTTTGTGCTTGTGGAAAATTAAGCACATATTGATTCGGATTTTCTGGCTGATGTGCAGTAATGCAATGTGCCATTTAAGATGCCTTATTACAAAGGGGCTGATACTTTGAATTTGTTCATCCATCACAACAAATTCATTTGATTATCATTTGGGGTCAGTAGATCTGTCCATTAAATGGTGATGTAGGCAACCATTTGATTAATGAAAGCAATTCTGCTATAAAGTTTGACCCACCAACCTCCAAAGTATTACAGAGGTACATAATGAAACTACAGCCTGAAAAAAGAGCACAATTGTTAACATCATTAAATAAAATATCAATTACCTTCTGGTGATCAAAACATCATTATTTGCAGTCACAGATCTCTAGATGACATGGAAACTCAAGAATTCAGATTTAGTGAGTTGTATTCCTGGTAAAGGTCAAATTTTTAATGATGAAGATTAGAAACCATGAGGAAGTAGTAACAATCCCACTTTTTGTGACAGTTTGTTTCTCCAGAGCAACTGAAGCACACACAGAGAAGTAAATCAATGGCTGTAGATAACCTAATGAAAGTAAAGTGTTTAGTGGAGGCCTGGGAAGGAAGGCCTAGGATACAAATAGACTGGGATGTAAATGTGCATCTGAAAGTATATTATATGTCACAATATATTTCCGTTTAAATTCGTTGCTTCAGGGTGAGGATGTGTTCATTCCAGAAGCTACATTTCTATTTAAACAGGGACATCTTGATCATTTTGCATTTGTGTGAAAAAAATTATTGTTTGAATTACATTAAATCTTATCCCCAGGAGTTGTATTTAGTGTAATCATCTTTTTCCCATTCATCTTTTGTATATGTACATGTATTTATGTAACTGCCTTCTTCATTATGAGTGCCTTCAAATGGCATAATTTTTTAATCCACTGGAAGCTACAACCAATTTTAACAGAGATGGGAGCAGCAAAGAAATAATATTCTGTAACTTTCATCAGAATAAATATATGGGTCAGGAGGGTAGATGGTATTTTTGTGCCCATGAAGGAATTACAGAGGAAGCCCAATCTGTATTATAAACTAGAATTGAAGGAGGAGTTATAAAACCGCCCCACACACTATCTGTAAGTATGGAATTGCTTCACAAACAAACAAACAAACAAACAAAATCTTTTTAGAAAATTAAATTTAAAAAAAAGTATACAGTACAGTATGCAGCGTATAGCTTAAATTTTCTGCCTTTGACTGTGCTCAAGTGAATCAAATCCCACTGCACCAACAGGTTAGGACTGTCAGCAGAACCTAGGAGGTTGTTAGCTCACTCTGAAGTCATAAAAACAAGAGTTGGGCTAGGCTCAGTTACCCGGACAGTCAGTACAGTGCTTGAGATAACCTAGAGTGTCCAAAACACCTGTACATGTGTAAGAAGACAACTTATGGGAGGTCTGTACCCTGCAAGAACGGCAACTGGAGCCAAGCAGCAATCCCTAGGGCATCTCAAATGTCATCAGGTACTGATTTTGAGACAGCTGGTGAGGGTTTACATTTAATTAGTTGTAAAGTTGCATAGCTTTCTAGATTTTACTGACTGATGAAACCATGTAGAACAGGAATATAGTTTTCTTGTTGCTAGTGACATGCTATAAGCTTTGTATTGAGTTTGCAAGGCCTCAGGTTTGTCAGGCCTGCTCCTTCTGAACTTCATTGACCTGCTTGCAGCTTTGTTTTACCTAATTTAGTTGTGGCAGCAATTTCTCTAATTGACCAGATGCCTAGGGCTAATTTGTTCTACTTTCATGTATCTCTTTGTGGTAGAACCACATTTCTGCACAGATAGTAGTCACAAGCAGTTTTTCTATGTAGAATGAGATATTAGTAACTCATCAGTGCAGAGAAAGGCTGGCCTGGTGTGATGGCAAAGGCTTTCAGAAATAGAGACACACAATGTGCTGTAAAGGAGCTCAGGCACATGATGGGGCACAAGCTTGGCACTGGAGACCCCCAACAATTCACCTACAGTCAATTAAAGAAATGCAGACTAGGAGCTGGGAAAAACTAGTTTTAATCTAAAACAGGTAAAAGTCTTTGCCTATAGTGTATTTGGAAGCACTACAGAACTGCAGACCAATGAGAAAAGAGCAAAGATGTAAAGTGTGTTAGCAAGCATGCAAGAATTATTCTAACTGCCTCCTAGAGAAAGCAATAAGAAGCCATCAACAGGAACATCATATTCTTCTTGACAAACGACTTCAGAAGCTGAAAACTCTAATGTCCTCCCACATGTCACATGAATGAAGGCACCAACCATAGAACTCAAAGGAGCAGGGGAAGGGTTAGCATAACACCAGGAAGAGGGATATAAAAGAAGTCTGTCTATAACAGTTTTAACTGCAGTATTCTTCATTATTCTTCCACAACAATTAGATGTGAACTAATACTGATTAGACTCTTATAATTTTATTATATTAACAATAAATTCTTGACTGTATGTATCTAAAAGGTATGTTTCCTTTTCACCTACAAACAAGATTTTGGGTGTAACAATGGGGCTTGTCCTGTTGCTTGCACAGATGCACCTAGTGACCCAGCATATCCTTTGGTGCCTTCCAAAAGGTGCAGCATCTTGTGGTTTTACAGTCTTTGCTGCCAAACCCTTTTGGAATTCTCAGATAGTCTAAGTTGTCTCATAAAACATTTAGAGTTTGTGTTTAGGTAACTGAATTGAATCCCAGCTCTCCACTGACTATTGAAAGGGGGGCTAGACAACTACTGATGTTTTAATCAGAGGTGAATTTCAGCAAACAAATGACAATTTAGCTACACATAACTTAGTGTTATGGCAGTGCAGAAACATATTCACACATTTACTATTACCAAATACATTTTAGCATCGTCTCTTTTTTCTTCTACAGACTTTATAAAAGACATCAGTGATCTAATAGAAAACAAGTAAGTGTATTTTAAAAGGTAATTTAAGAGTTCCATTCCTCTCAATCAAGCACCTGAGAAACTTTAATGAAATCAACAAGATACAATGTTTAGCACTTCCATATCTGGGAGTTAGTAGGAGTAGGAAATGAAAACCCTGTATGCTAGGTTCTTAAAAACGCCAATACTCACTGTATTATCTTGAAAATTTTAAATTAACTGAACATCCGTATTTAGCTTTTGTAAGATTAATTGTATTTATACACAGCAAGATAATCTTTTAGGATATGCTCTATAAAGGCAATTAGTATGGATAAGTTCTGTTAACAAGCTAAGAAATAAGTTATATGTAAAATATTCAATTTAAAACACTGCATATTATTCCACTAAGCATAGCAATCTGAAGCAATACTTCCCCCCTTCCCCAGACATCAGGAAATATTAATTTCCCTTTTTCCCGATTAGTAGTACTTTTTCCTTTCACAGTTAATTTACCATGCTCAGATTTTTTTCTTCCCACCATTTTGTTCCATTACTGATTGCATGTCTCATCAGTAATTTTGCAATTATTTAAAATTATGTTCTTCGTAATTATTTTAAATTATTTTGACTCACATACCTTAATTAATGGTATTCAAATGAATGTTTAAACTTGATTCTGTCTTTCATTCCTTTCTAGTCGGTAGCTAGCTCAGAAATTCATTTCCAGTCTAAAATTACTACCTTGTCACAAAAAAAAAAAAAAAAAAAAAGTGCTTCTAGAAGAAATTAGGCTTAAAGTATTTAAAAAGCTATCCATCTCTGCCCTCTAGTGGTCAAGTCTTTTCTCAGTCACATCTTAAGAGTGGAAAAAACGGACACAACATAGCTTGAGAAATAAAATCCTTATTGATTTTAGCTTATTTCATTTTAACTTACAAAATTCAGTCTTTTTCAAACTTCTCTTGTGCAAAATATTTCTAGATTCATGCTTTCCAAATAAATAAATAAATAAATAAACCCCACAAAAAACCCCCTTGAAAGTTCTGGGGTTTTTTTTTCTTAAAATAAACTCTAGAAAAGAAGAAAAAAAAAATTACAAACCTACAACATTGTACTATAGTAACTATTTTATTATAACACATATAATACCTGTGGGCTTTAAGTTAAGCTCGTATAATACATTCTTTAAAAGAAACCAATTCCAAGCTATTAGTATCCTTTCCAGTAAATTCTTGCTTCTAGGCTTGGTGTCAATGAAAAGAGCCACTTCCTGGCTCCTAAAAACACTCTTTCTGGCCTTAGGAAGTTTTCCTTTCCCATGCCACTGAGGCCTGTCTGACAGTTTGTTAATGCCCTCAGCATCTTTGTTTGAGATGCAGGTGACATCCTCATCTGCTGCACATCTGTTAATTCTATCTGCTCCAGATGGCTGACTCTCTTGAATCTTTTCTTCAAGTTCAGTTGCTTCCAACAACAATTGCCAATTGCCCTAAAAAGGCATCAGCTGAGAAATCTCCCAGGTGTGCAGCACAACAAAGATTTAGATACTGTTGCAAATAAAGGTCAAAATGTGAGAAAGAAAGAAATACTAGGAACCAGGAGGGATTGCCTAAAACCCGACACAGAAAAAAGAAACTGAGTTTCTAGGCTAAAATCAAGCTAGGAGCAAAGGGTCATTATGCAAGGACACAACAGGCAAAATTTCCTTTTTCATTTATTCTTGTCTACTCTGAGTTTCCTCTACTTTTTAAAGTTACTTGTTCTACCACACACTAAAATACAACCTTTTTAAAAGGACTTTTTATCTTTTGAGAGTGCTTACTAAAACAACAACAAAATTTTTTTACAGATATCTTTTAAAAGTCTGATCAAGTTAGGTTTGTACATTAACTCTCCCAGCCTTTTGGGGTTTTTTCAATAGCAGAATAAGCATTGTGTTTCAAACAATGCTTTTATAGAGTAGATTTTGTACTTCAGGTATGTATGTTAGGTCTTTCTCAACTGATGTCAGCAAAAAGCTCTCTATTGGTGAAGACAGGCTACTCATCATCATGTCACTTGTTTATTATACTCTAATTAAACTTTGTTTAATCAGTTCCTGTCACTTGTCTACACTGTGAGGGTGGTGAAGCACTGGAACAGGCTGCCCAAGGAAGTGGTAAATGCCCCATCCCTGGCAGTGTTCAAGGCCAAGTTGGACAGAGCCTTGGGCAACATATTTTAGTGTGTGGTGTCCCTGCCCATGGCAGGAGGGGTTGGAACTACGTGATCTTAAGGTCCTTTCCAACCCTAACGTTCTATGATTCTATGATACCTTCTCTGAGGGGGTGCAGACATTCCCATGTGGTGTCTATATTAATTTTATCTGTAAGATTTAGCATGTGCTCAATTTTGACAGTAAAAATGTCTGATGTCTTGCACTGCTCTTTGGAACTTTGATTTTTGGTTTTATTTTGGGTTTTTTTGTTGTTGGGTTTTCTTGTTTGGTTGGTTGGTTGGTTTTTTTATCTTACAGTATACTGGGTGGATTTCTGTTTCTTTTTTAGAAAATGTCGGGCAACTTTCAGGCTGTTTTTCTCATGGCTGTCTGATCTGTATTCCTGGTACATGGTTCCTAGGTTTGCAGCTTGGCGCATCTTCTGTATTTGACTCCTGCACATTTCATTAATACTGTGTTTTCTCCTTCCAAATTGTAACAGAGGTGCAATTCTAACACCACCATACCTTGTTCTGCCACTAATACAGAAAAGGGCTGGTCAAACAGTGGTGTAGTAGAAGACTATTGCACCACTAGTGCAAAAGTATCAGCAGTTATTTAGTGCTGATTTATATAATGTAAAATTGAACTATTTTCTTCACATTTTCATTACTATGACAGGAATGCAGTGAAGCATTGGCTTTTGCATGCATTCCAGATATTACCACTTACTCTCTTCCTCATTGTTCTCAGCACTGGTGAGGCTGCACCTTGAATATCGTGTTCAGTTCTGGGCCCCTCACTATAAGAGAGATACTGTATTACTGGGGCAGGTCGAGAGAAGAGCAACGAATCTAGTTAAGGGTCTGGAGCACAAGTCTTATGAGGAGCAGGTGAGGGAACTGGGGTTGTCTGGAGAAGAAACCAGTCTGGAGAAGAAAGGCTTAGGGGGGACCTTATGGCTCTCTAAAACTACCTGAAAGGAGGATGGCGTGGTGAAGGTGGCTGGTCTCTACTCCCAGGTAACAAGCGATAGAACAAGAGGTAACGACCTGAAGCTGCACCAGAGGAGGTTTAGACTGGATATTAGGAAAAATTTCTTCAAAGAGAGGGTAATTAGGTATTGCAACAGGCTTCCCAGGGAAGTGGTGGAATCAGTGTCCCTGGAGGAGTTCAAACCCCATGTACGTAATGCCCTTAGTGACATGGTTTAGTGGTAGACTTGGCAGTCCTAAGGTTATAGTTGGACTTAATGATATTGAAGGTCTTTTCCAACCTAGCTGATTCTTTGATTCAACTGACTGAATGAACCAAAGTCCCTCTCTGGAATTTGATGCAAAAGCTATGCAACAGAAATGGGGTTTTAACATGTTTGGGGTTTTTTAAAGACTTCAGTATGTGTAAACTTCATCTCAAACTACTTTTCATATGTCTTTGAACCAGAGAGGAGTATGGATCATTGTGATGGTCAAGATATCCTTTTTGTGTTTGTCTAAGAGCAACTCAAAGATAGAAGGAACTGACAGCTCGCTACCACTTAGGCAAACGGCTGGGGGCGGGGGGGAGAACAGAGAGGATCGAGCTCCAGGAAGGTGTGGGATGGTTTCCTGTGTATCTGCCCTGAGGCCGCCAAGATCAACTGCAAGGAGACAGAGGCACAGACACCGCGGCGCCCGTCAGGGCACAGAGTTAACTGGGCCTGGGGCTCAACAGATCCCCTGCGGCTCTCACTTGTGGGAGGAGCCAAGAGACCCTATAGAAAGGCAAAACCATCCTTTAGTCGTGTGGTGTGTGACTCTTCACTTGGGAATTCGGCTTGCTCACAGACTGGAAGGGCTTCATGAAAGGTTAGGTACTTCAGAGGACTACAACTGAAAAGACTGTAACACGCTGACTGAGCAGACGTCGCTGGATTCATGGGGTGGTGAGCTTATTTCTCTGTTTTCTCTCCTTTATTCTTTTCTTTTTCTTTTTCTAATTCATATCTCTTATAAGAATAAGAACTTGTTAAGACTTTTGCTCCTCCTGACATAGTTTTAGGGAAGTTTACAATAAAATCAATCGTTGTTTCGTGTTTCAGCCTTTAGAGGGTCTGTGGTTTCTCCTGCAAACTGTGCAGTGTTGTAAAATATCAGCTCCCGCTTCACCCGCTGGGCAGGAGGGAACAATTGTAACATACAATCTTCTCGGCTATTCACTATGGCTCTTGTGCAAGATTCAAAGCTTGCAGAAATGTCCCTAAAGATTTATTTCCATCTAGCTTGATTAAGGTAAGATTCTTGATGAAATTATGTTATTCAATTTCTGTGCAGCCGAGTTTTAAAATATTTTTATATTTTATGTTTGAAGCTGGTACCTTCATATTCCTCAGTAGCTGTGAAATGGGTCTTTACAAGCTACATTTGCAGTGATAAGGGATTTTCCTCTCTATAGGACCTCTCTTGTTTTTTCCAAGTATTCCAGACTGGTTTGCTTCTACACTGCTCGGTTACTGTCTCTGGGATGGATTGCCTGCGTCCACTCTACATAGCATTTGGCATAGGTCTTCTCTGGATCCCACATGGTATGTCTGTGGAATTTGTTTTGGGGAGGAGTGGTACTGCAAAAAATATAAACAATATGAAATCAGTGTTCCAGCCTTGACATGTAGTACTTCAATAATATGAGCCTAAGGGTGTACGTAGTGTATGGTACATACGTAACTAGGGTTGTGTGAAGAGCAAGGTCTTCAAAACACTTTCGGAGACCTATATGAAGTAGAGGTAGCCAACTCTGATTACTTTTCTGGTTTAAACTCTTAGGAAGCAGTTTCTGAAATGATGTTTGGAGAGTACTACTTAATTTGCTGCAAAGGGGTGTACCACAATAAATGTTTTGAGCATGTTCAGGAGCCCGCAACCCCAAGAAGGCCTGTGAAGTTAATTATATATATTGCTGTACCAACACGGCCTTTAAAGTAATCCAGTACACCAGACACATAAACATCATAAAGCCACCTTATACGAATATGGAGAAGGGATGTGTTTCTTCAGCTGTAAGTGAAGGATATGATGAATGCCATTCTGTAATGGCAACAGGAAGAGGCAGTCTAGGTACTAGTTCGACACATAATCAGCTCTGGTTAGCTAGTCTAAGAAATCCAAATTTTAGCATATCTTTGGTAATTACTACTGCTAAACTAGTGAAGCTGATTGAATGAAATTTATTTGTTTATTATGCATTTTTCCTTGAAAGAGGTTGCCAAAGAGTAATTCTCTGTTGCTGCCAGGAATAAGGTACAAGTGCTAAATAATTTGGTTTTAACCCCACCAGATGGCATTGTTGAGAGGCTTAATTAAATTCTGACAACATAATATCTTGTTAAATTATGGTGACAATTACAAAGGGAATGAGAGTGAGGAAGATAAGACTCATTATTATTTCTCTGAATTAGTGAAGCCAATCAAGAAATAATCTTACTCTAGTATCGAAGTTAGACTCCTGGAAGAACCTTTCTGTTTCAGTGAAATTTAAATTATAGATTCTGTCTTTATGTATTAGAAGAAATACTTCTTTCCAGTCTCTAATGCATACCTTGCACTGTGAAAGAATAATAATAAAAATAAACCCTACTTGCCTGAAAAGCCTATTTCAATGTACCAGTTTCAGGCTAGTTGATGAAAAATTTTATCACTGTATGCAAAAAACTGATATTGAAGTAATTTTGTGCTATGCAGTGTATGAGCATAGGTAGATCTTGTTAACTTAGAAGTAAATATGGTTTTGAAATGTTTGGTTTTCTTTCAAATATGCAGATGCTACAATTATCTTAAATTAAAATGATGGATTCTAATAGAAGATTTTATAAAATATTTTGTAATACAACTCTGGTATGTATTGTGAATCCTGTTCCTGCTCTCAAAAATAATACAACAAACCATATCCTCTAGGCAACTTTAGATAAGCAAAACATTTTTCTTGATTATTCAGTTATTTTAACTTTAATATATGTACTTTCCTGAAAAATTGAACAAAGTTGACAGGTTTTTTTCTGTTAGACGAACACAACTTTTTTCCACCAATTAAGTGTAGAACTGTTAGACATGCAGGATTAGTAATTGCCCAAACACTTAAATTAGTAATCTAATTTATTTATTGCTATTTATTATGATGGTATTTAATGTCATCTCAGAGGACAAATAAGGAATGCTTGAAATGAAATACTAGGAAGTAATATGAATCTCCAGAAGTTTGTCAGCTTTAATAAAGAAATATACATATGGTAGATAAGAGCAGGTGGATGAAAGGGGAACATGAATACAGGGAGGACTATATCCTCATTGACTGGATGATGTAGTATTGTCTACATTAACCATTAACTTTGTAAAACAGAAGCAGATCACAGAAGTTTGATACAATATCCCTGCATCTACAATGTGGATGCTTAGGGTTTTTACTTTGGATTAGTTTTTGTCTGCTCTCTGACCAGAACATTTGGTTGAAAGTTGTCCAAACGACATGTCACTAGATCTGTCATGATGTCCTGATTCAGGCTGGAATAGGGTTCACACTTTGCTTCTTCTAAAAGTTACTTGGCCTACATGCACTAATGCATGTGATATGCAAAAATCATAGGTCTCTGAACTAAAATGCTGACAGATTCCCAACTTCAGCTTGTACAATTTAACGAAACCTCTTAATCTCTGCATATTCCTAAAGAAATTACCCAGAAAGATCTATCCATTGGTATCTCTAGTTACCACATGTTTAAATATTGCCAGAAGTCATTTATCCCCCATAGGTAAAAATAACCCTGTGACAAAATAAGACAATAAAAAAAGAAAACTGTCTATTAATTTTGTAATTAATTTGTACTACTGCAAACTTTGTGTTGTATCACTTACTAAAGCAAGAAATATTAGGATACTTAAAAACCTGCTTTTAATATTTACCTTTACATTGTGTAGGCATTAATTTTACCTTGATAGTAAAATGAATTGTGTCAATAGATGTTTGCTTGGGACTGCCAATTCTGAAGATCAGGATGAAAGCAAAAGAGGGCATGATTAAGTGTGTGGAAATAACTCTCGAGGCAAATAAAGAAATTACCAATGTATATGGACATTCTAGCAATGCAGGGACTTTTTAAAGAGAAAATATTTAAAACAATGAAGTTAACATGTGAGGTTAAGATATAGAAATAAACTAAACTGCTTTCAAAGTTTTCAAGAAAGGGGAGTTTAAAGAAATATGAGCTTATAAAAAACCTGAATTATTTGTTTGTTTTGTGATGCAATTAGATGTCTTAGATTTCATCTTTTGTGTAGATGGAATAAAGCTTTTGGTGGCTATTTGTTTTGGTGGTGTGTTTGTTAGGGGATTTTGGTCTTGTTTTGTTCATTTGAGAGAATAAATACACAATGAAATCTGGGTAAGAACCAGATATTTCAGAGTCAGGTAAATAATTGCTAAGTTGATAATATGGGATTTCTCCTATTGAACTCCTAAGTAAGTCTTCAGTATAGTTGGTAAGGTAGAATACAGTATATTTGTATGTAAGGACATAAGAATTATGGCCTTATTTTCTCAGCATTTCCATTTAAGTAGACAAATAGAGAAGAGAGAAGTAAGATCACACATTGTGCCTTCAAGTAGCAACATAAATCTAGTTTAAAATTCCTTAGCCACTTACAAGAAGAGTGAAATTTCCAATTATATTAATCAGCTATTCAGAAACAGCTCAGAAAAGTCTTGTCACCCAGAAAGTCATGAATCACACAAAATATTTGCCAGCCTGTCAAAGTGGAAAAGATTAATGTTTATTCCTAAATAGCTTTCAGGTTTAAGTTAAAGCTGTGGGTTTGAAAGGGGAGGAAAAGAGCAGGATGGACTATATTCTTGCTTTTTTATTGTTTGATAGCATTTTCTTCACTCTGCCTTTTTGCACACTTGATGACAGTGTCTGTAGTTTTAGAGGAATATGAATCAATAGATGACCACAGTGAATTGTGATGAAATTGCAGTACTTGCTAATATGAGAAACGAGCATCTGCAGACAACAGGATAGGAGTGAATTGTGGTTGTTACTTAGTGCCTGTTGCAGATTCACTTGACATCTCTGACTTGCTCCCTTTGGCAGAATAACATTCCTATACATAAACGGGTCTTGTGAAAGCTCATTTTTTCTACAAAGAATAGAAAAAAAACCCCGTAGGTGATAAATACTAGGACTAGCATACTTCATTTGCTTAAGTGCTTTTATAATGAGACTAACCATAATAATAGTGACTAAAACCAGATTTTGTTTTTTGTAATGGAGACAGTGGTAAGTTATAGCTCCACTTTCAAAGCTTGGTGACTACTAAGCCCCACATGGATGTTCTGACAATATACTAAATTAATATCTGAGAGAAACTTCCCTGTATAATTTCACAGATATGTATTTTATGACTTCTTCTACTTCTTCCAAATAGAGTTTGTAAGTAAAAATATAAACGAGTAGTAATAATTAACTATTCATTAGTTGTTTGCAATTAAAGATATTTTCTATGTAATATAATGAAGTAATCTCAAATAAATTAGTGAGGGTTAGTTTTTTTCAGAGGGAAAAGACAACTCTTTTATTGCTTTCAGTTATAGCTTAAATAGTATTTTGTGAACTTGAAGGTCTGACCTTCACTATTTGTTACATGCAACAAGAATTCAGAGTTCTCTTTTGCAGTCTGCAGCGAAGTCTTTTAAGTGGCATTTAACTATAAGCAATATTAATGAGTGAAAGTTTTGAACTGGACAAAAAGTCATAAAATGACCTGTCCTAATTATATTTAGGAAATAACTGTAGTGCATATGGTGAAATTCTGTTGATGAGAGATAAAGAGAATAGGTAGAGATATTCTTCTTATCATGATCTCTTCATCCTGTGTAAGAGCTTGAGAGGTTTTCTAATAAACTGCGTGGGCTTAATCCAATTAGTATTGAAATTAATAGAAACACTCCACTGATTCTTGACAAGAGATGAATCATACTTCAAAGTCATAAAATAGTAGATTTTGTGATGTCAAGTGTTGCATGAAAATATGAGTTTAGGTGTCCAAAATTAGCTGTAGGTTAAATATAAGTGATTAACTCCAGAAGTGCAGATATTCCCCAAGATTGCAGTGAAAGCAGTTCCTTCCTGAAAGATAACACAACACAAACCAGAATCTGTTGTGTAAAACACAATATGCCCTGGCTCTATGCTGTAAAAGGTGTGCCTCAGATACACTCTCCAAGCAACTCCTTCAACCCCCTGTCCCTTGTAAAACCTTTCCTCATGTTATTTTGCAGAAGTAACTCCCCAAGTTCACTGATTTCATCACAATTCCTTCTCAGTTTAACACTAGACAGATTGAGTAACAAAACAAAGGAAGATACATAATTTTTTTGAGTCCCAAGGTTTAACACTGAAGTTGTTTGAAGCTGAAAGCAGAATTACATTTCTCTATTTTGGGCTTCTTTCTTAGTAAGAACACAGGCTTACATTGTCTTAAGCCCTGGCTTAAAAAGCCTGAGGGACACTCTTGAAATGCTGAAAATACCCTGTTTTTCCATTCTAGTGCAGTAAAAGAAGTACCCGCATTCATTTCACACATACTTTATAAAGCCCATGGAGTGTAGTGTGTTACTGATTTGATTAAAAAGCACACGCAGTACTTCTGTCACATCAGTATGAATAGAGGACCTGAATGAAATATGACATTTTGCCCAGACAGCTGTACATAGGTGTATATATATTTTGGCCATATGTTATCAGATAGAAAAATTCCTGGATGATACTGATCTTTTTTATCCTGAGACATACAGCAGGGTTCTTTAGCTTCCAAAAAACTATTGACTTGTTCTGTAATTGAATGTGCTGTTACTCTGTACGTGGAAAGGTATTATGCTATTTAAAACATCTCAATGTCTAAACCAGTTGAGGATTCACAAGCTGTGTTTCCCTGCATCTGATTCTACTATCCAGCCTAATCTGTAAGGCGTGCATTTATAATGCCTAATGTATAGTGATGCAGAATGCAAAGCAGAGAAACCAGGACAACAAAGAGGTATCATTTGCCTGTCAGAGTCATGGTAAGGTCAGAAATAGATGTGTCTCTGTAAGTTCTGGATTCAATTATTTAGCCTTTGTTGGTTGAAAACCATTTCTCCCATTTTTGAGAGTGGCCTCTCCAGCAGGGTTTGCAAACAAAGACTGAGATATTTTATCATATTTTAAGTGTACTATATAAACTGAATGATTACAGGACCAAGATAGAAACTATCTCTGCAAGCTGATGAAGAAAGTTCTAGTAACAGCAAAAAGTTGATTTCCAGTCTGTATTCCTCATACTATAAAAATAGCTTTTTTCATGGGATGTTAATGCAAAATCTTTATGCATTTTGCACAGAGACCAGACCCTCAAATTTTCTATATTCCCTGTTTTTAATTCACTGATTCTAAGTTTGAGTCTGGGTTTCCTTTCTGCAAAAATGGTTCCATTTCAGTAGTAGATGCTGAGATAATCAGCGTATCACCCCTCCTTCATCCAAAGAACTTGTATTATTTCAGTCAGCTAGGATGCCTTGCTTGGAAAACAGAGGGTGTGGACTTGCACTCTGAAATTTAGGCAGAAATGTAATATAGGTCTCCCACTTTATGTCAAATATACTTATGAATGCATAACTTCAAGTTTTCACACAATGATATCAAATGAAAGTGGCTGTGATTGCTGTGTTTTATGCTGAAAGTGATGCTGTCAGTTAGTGTTGACTTAGTTGCAAGCGTACTGGTTTGATTGGAAAAAACCTGAATTTCAAATGATGTGAAGCAAAGGATAGCTCATGAGATGCTAAGTTTTGGCCACAGGGTGATACTTCTCAGCACATCTGCATTACGTATTATGGTTTCAATTACAAGGGCTTTTTTTGTTTGTTCATTTCTTAAGTAAATTGCTCAATTGTCCTCACAGTGCTCCCTGGAGTGTTCTCAGGGTGTGCATAATGGACAACTTTCAGATCGTACTTTACCAGAAAAAGTGACACTAAGAGCTAAGGCATTTCAACTGCTGATGGGTTTTAAGTACACAGAATCAGGCTGCAACTGGGTCGGGGTAAAACATTGTAAAATGCTTGTAAGGTGGATGCCAGATCCTCAGCACTAGTTGTTTTGCTGTACTCTTCACTGAGTTATATTTACTGCTAATATAGATATAGTCTTATATTCACAGAAGTTTTGGATTTTAGAGAACTTCAATTCAGATGAAGGTTTCTAGAGAATCTCTGCCTAACCCAGTGAGAAGTGTTGGGTTTTAGAGTTTTGTTTTGGTAGGTTGGGATTTTTTTTAATGATTACTTATAAATTTAGGTCACTCCATTCTATTCTGAACAATTTTAGATGTTTGTAAGAATGCATATGTCTAAACAGATGATTCAGCTAATGAGATTATGCTTAAAATGTTACTTTCAGAAAAGATAGCCTTAAGTCTTTTTTCTGAAATGGAGTTTAGTTATTCTTGAAAATAACAGATGCATTGAGAAAGAATTAGAAAAACCTCTGGAGTCCATTAGTTGCTAAGAATCCTCCAGTAGATGGAGATAGAGAATAGGAGTTTTCAGATGATGTACCAAAATAATTTTTCTCCATGGTAGTATTCACACACTTTGTCAGTCTTTCTAGAGTGTCTATAATAACTTTAGTAAGTTGCATTCTGTCAATGTGTTCAAGAAAGTACAGGCAACAGCTCCCAGATAAGAATTCAAACAATCTCTGCATGTAAAAGGTGAGTGGTATTAGTTATCAAATGCATTAAGAATCAATTTCCTGCTTTCCTATTTCTCATTTCAGTAACTGTCTTAAAAAGAAATGAATCTTTATTGGATGTTTCCAGTATAGATAGGTATTTATAAATTTGTGATTTTTGGATAAGTAAATAGATTTAATTTTTATTTTGAAATAGTTTTTAACATGTAAACTGTCATCTGCATGATTTGAGTCTTCACCATACTAGTGTTTTTGGGTGTTTTGTTTATATACGGTTTTCATTATGATAGGCACATAATAAATACTGTCATAATTTCCTTCACCTTTCAGTTCTTTTATGAAAGCAGCTATGAGTAGGTTACTTTACTAGCAGGCTACTTTTCCTGTGTGATCTCTGCAGAAGCAGGAACCTGAGTACATTAAAATTAGAGGGAAGACTATGGGAATGTGAAGAGTAAAATGAAAAATAATCCAAGTAGTCATAACAGGAAGATCCTACTGGTGGAACACAAAATACAAGTTCATTCTTACTCACACACATAACTATGTGAAAATACCAGTGGGTGGTTTCCCAAGTAATCATATATTCTCTGGTTGGGTCCCTTGAAGAATCCACCTGAAGACAGACACTTAGCCTCGTCATAAAGTATTGATTCTACTATCATTCAGTGGAAATAAGTACAAGCTCTCCTTGGAAAGGAGCTTGCTTCTGAAATAAGCAGTAACTTACATGAAAATATCTTAATTTTACTTTTTCCATTTATCTATGCACTATAGGTATTTATGGGGTTTTTATCACTGTGGAACATAGGCACTGCCAGGCAGCATGCAGTTCATGTTGATTTGATGTTAAAAATAAATGGAAATCTTCAAAACATTAAAACACTCTTGGAAAGTGAGGATGATGGCCATTGCTATGGAAGTCAATTCATGACCATTATCTGAGAAGGTTTCTGTATAAACCTAATCCTTTTTCTTGTGGATGGTACTTCAGTAGTTACTGGTGATCATGGTCACATGCAAAAAACTGAATTAGCTATATTAGCTTGATGAAAAAGGGGAAAAAATGACCTGTGGTTTTTGTTAGTGGGTTTTGGGTTTTTTTTTTTTCATACACCTTAAAGATATTCTTTTTTTATCAGGCAGCGTATAGTAATACCATGCATATCTTCCAAAAGTGAGTTTATGCAGGAAACTATATTTTCTCATTGAGAGCTTGACCATATCCTGAAGACATTCATTTTTCTTTCACTGTGTAAGAGCAAAGTTTCAGTTTCCCTTTTTTTCCAGATAAAAGGAAGCAATCTTGAGATTTCAAAGGATTTATAGAAAGAACTGGTGGAACTGAAAAGAATAGTTAGGCTCAAAGGACAGATTGCCTTGAAATCATTCTGAAGAACGGGGCAAAGCTGTGGTACAGGTCTGCAACCTCTTCATCAATAATGTAGTAATACCAGGAACTCTGTAGTATTGAGTGGATGGGTGAAAGGTTTCTCAGAAAGAGATATGGAAAAAGTGGCCTTGCTTCTTGTTCTGGGCAGGTAGGGTAGTAAGTGAGCTGTTGTGTGGTACTTGTAATTGCCAGCTGCAGTCAAACCATGAGACTTCTCAAGAAGCAAGCACTAGAAGAAAATTTCCCTGGAATGCCACAGAGGAATGCTTTATCTTCTTTACCTCAACAAGCAGGTGTCTGACTAAGAGCTGCTGCAGCATGGTTTTTTTCCTTCTTTGTCCAAACACTCTAACTACCGTTTCTTCAAAGAAAATTTTCAGATAGCTTTCTTTTTTTTTTTAATCTCCTTGCGTAATGAAGCAATGATTTCTGTCAGTAATAAATGAAAACTGGTGTACACCAGTCATCGTCAGAGAATTTAGCATATATGCATGTATATCTATGAAGACAAGGGAAGTTTCTTTAAAGATGTTTATCTTGCCCTCAACTTTTTTCACAGAAAATACCCTGGCTTTCTGTCAGTTATTGAGACACAAACTCCTTTGGCAGCAGCTAGAGTTGTCATGAACTGATGCATTCTCATCTTAGCATGAGAATCTTAACCAGAACATTAGGGATTTGGAGTATGTCCAGAACAGCAAATACAGAACCTTTGTTTTACCCTATGTCTTGCTGCTCTAAAGGTCGATCAATCTCCCTCTTCTACCAACCTGTACTGGGATTCTGACACAGTTTTACAAGCACAACAAGTGATCTGAATTTGTTGTTCTCCTGCATGCTAGAAGCCCCTGAAGTCATCGATCAGAAAGGAACATTTGTAGCTTTATTTATGAAGTGAGCATTCAAAATTACTTTCAATACTTTCTGCTGTTCTCTATCCCCTTTGTTGTTTTAAGCATAGTGGCACCGTCTGGCTTTTTCATCAGCTTTCCTGACCCAAGCCAAAAATGCAGTTCTGACAAAAGGTCTTTTGGGTGACAAAGAAAGACATAGGAGAGATTGATCAGTACAACAGAGGTCTTCTAGGGTCTGAATGGTTTGTGTTTTTCTTGCCTTGTCTATGGAGCTTTGATAAGTGAACAGCTGCCTCCTTCAGAAATAAGGTCAAATATAAAGTAAAATAACTAGTGGGGGGTAGAAGCTGAAATGAATTTTATACTTTGAAATTGTAGACCTGTAACAATCATCATTGCTGTAATCTAATGTTTTTTAGGACCATATGTTCTAGTTGCATTAGTATAACAGTTCAACCCATTTCAAAGTAATGTACTTCAGGTTTTGCCAATTACATAGTGAAAGGATTGGCATTTTCCTCTGACCTCAGAGTACCTCCTTACAACGTAAGGAACTGCTGCATGCTTCTATACTGGAGATGACAACATTTCTTGTTTCCACCTTCCACCTTTCCAGACAGTCTGTATTTTGTAGCAATTGCTAACTGCTTTGGAAGTGCTTTTAGTGTCAGCAAGGTTGGATTTAATGCAAAGAGCTTGTAATTGCCAAGTTATATTTTAAAGGAGCAACCTCATTGTTTGAGAGAACAGAGTGTTGTCTCCAGATTTTACACTATCTCAGGAAATAGCATAATCCGTTTGACTACCTCATCATAAGTAGGTCTGCTGTTTCTAGCTTGTCCTACAGTATCTGATAACTTTTGCCAGTGGATTTCTCCCAAGTCCAAAAACATTACCGGTCCTTGTCCTCTTCAGTATCTAATCACTGGTGCCCAAATCATATGACTCTATGATTTTCTTCTGCAGGCACTGGTTTGTGCTATTTTTCTTTAGAGAAAACAATACCAGTAAAATTCATATTTATAAATTTCCTTTTCTACAATGATCTATGTGGAACCAACCAGAAAAGAAAGGAGCATTTACTTGTATTGTGTTGGATATGTATCCTTGGTGTGGTTTGTATTTTTTTTTTTTTTCTTTCCCCTAAGAATGTCAGACTAAAACATATTTACATTTCGTTACAATAGCTGTGTGCCATGAAAAACACTAATTTTTTGAAAGAAATAAAACAAAGATTTTCATGAAGGCTTTTATAAGGTTTCTAGTAGAATGTCACTCTCACAGTAGCATATAACTGATATATACCTACTGTATGTATATACTTATATATGTATCTACCTGTATATTCAAATACCTACTTTGGACCCTTCTTTCTTGTGCTGTCTCTGAAGGATTTTTATTCAGCTCCTCTATGCTTTTGTTTGATTGAATATAAATGCTTCTTTTAGTGTTTCTGTATGCCATAGCAACTTCATGAGCTGCAGTAAAATGCATCTCGGAGGTATCCTGTTCACTTACAAAATAATTTAACTAATATGCTTGCCTTTATAACTTCACTAATATGAAGTACAAAACATCAGAAAAAAGTCAGCTGTGTATTTCAGCCAGCTTTGGCCTTTCTTCTATGCATCTGAATCTTTAGTATTTTATCTTGTCATCTCTTCATGAAAGCACACAAACCGACATGATAGCAAGGAAAGAAACTCTCAAGAGTTGTACAGAATTCCTCTCTGGCACAAGGTGTATCCAACACTTTTCTTCATGTAGAACAGCTTCTGCAGCACATGCAGAGGGAGTGGCGATAGAGCCACACTGAGGCCTCCCAGAAGTGATATGCGAGTTACATGTTTAGTGTGTGAGACTTAGTGTAGCTACCTAATCACCTGTAAAAATCTGTGTTTAAATCTTAGTGTGGGTTTACTGGTTGTATTGCATTTTGGAAACAAATAAGGGCATGTTATGTCACTGAATCGATAATACTCTTGCATAGCTATTGTCTAATTATGGGACATTTATGAAATTTATCAGGATAAAGGAAAGCTAAACAGAATTCTGCCCCTTTTTTATTTCAGCAGAAGGAGAGAAGGAAGGCAGCTTGTTCAATCCACTTCTACATCTCCTGTATGCTTCAAAGAGTATCATAAGCTTTAATGTTCATACTTTTTTGTGAATGAACATCAACAATTACACCTTCAGTGCCCAAGATGGCACTTTGTAATACACTGCTTCTTTCAACCAAGTCACAAATAATTGGGGGGGAAGGGAGGGGAGAGGGTAGGTGTGTCTGTAGTTTATACACAAACATTAATACGGAGCTATATAGAAAGCCAGGTTGAAATTACATGCAATGGCAAATCACCAGGGCAACAGGGAACAAGATTACACTGTAATCTTGTATTCACAAAGTTACAGTGCTACTTTTCCATTTCAGAATCTCTGAAAAGTTCCTACTGTTGTAGAAATAACCATAAATCTGAGAGCAAAAAAGAAAATATTGTTTTCAAAAGCCAGTTAGAAGGTATGAATCAAACTATTGTTAGTTGTGCGTGTTCATATTTACCCAAAAATTACTGTGTCCTTTTCACAGTTAAAAGTGGATGCCTTCAAAAGAAATTTATGAGAAATTCACAAAGCATGAGGACCGTTAGAACTATATTGCTACATTGCTGATTTGGCAGGACTGAAAGACTGTTTTAGTGGACTAAAACATTCCAAATTTGCTAAAACTCAAAATCCAAAGCTTAGAACATGCATACTTTCTAAATGTTTTATCTCAAATACTTTGAATGCTCTGATCTAACTGATGCTAGATTTGTTGCATATGATTTTAAACTAGGCCATTTCTTTGTGGATCTGGAATAAAATTTCCATGTGATCATATTCCGATGAGAGCCTGTGAACATGTTAGGTAATTTCTTCCATACCACAAATCTTCACTAATCTCACTTACAAGTCATGGGTTTTGGATTTACAGAACAGACACATGAATGGATTGAACAGTAAAAGAATGGGTAGAATGCCTGGAGTAAAGGCTAGGATACATATTCCCTGGACGGGCATGAGATCATAATTCTGTATAATTTCTTTTGCATTTTACCTAATTATTACTATCTTTAGTGAGAATCCTGCAGGCAGACAAGAACAAAAGTCCTTATTTACTGATTTTGATAAAGTTGTATTCAACACGCTGTAGGAGAGAAAGGGTATGGAAAGATATGTTAGAGTTTGACATGAATTTTCTGAATATATTAGTGATTCAGGCTACAGGTTGGGCAGAGAAGAGATTCAGAGCAGCCCTGCAGAGAAGGACTTAGGGGTGTTGGTTGCTGAGAAAGTGAACGTGAGCCAGCAGTGTGTGCTCGCAGCCCAGAAACCAAATGTATCCTGGGCTGCACCAAAAGGAGCATGACCAGCCCGTCAAAGGAGGTGATCCTGCCCCTCTACTCTCTTGAGATCTCACTTGGAGTATTGTGTACAGTTCTGATGTCCTCAACATAAGAATGACATGGTGCTGTTGGAGCAAGTCCAGAGGAGGGCCACAAGGATGATGAGGGGGCTGGAGCACCTCCTGTATGAAGACAGGCTGAGAAAGTTGGGGCTGTTCAGTCTGGAGAAGAGAAGGCTGCATGGAGACCTCATAGCAGCCTTCTAGTATCTGAAGGGGGCCTACAAGGATGCAGGAGAGGGGACTCTTCATTAGGGACTGTAGCAATAGGACAAGGGGTAATGGGTTTAAACTTCAACAGGGGAAGTTCAGGTTAGATATAAGGAAGAAGTTCTTTATGGTGAAGGTGTTGAGGCACTGGAATGGGTTGCCCAAGGAAGTTGTGAATGCTCCATCCCTGGCAGTGTTCAAGGCCAGGTTGGATGGAGTCTTGAGTGAAATGGTTTAGTGTGTGGTGAGCCTGCCCAGGGCAAGGGGATTGGAACTGGACAATCTTAAGGTCCTTTCCAACCCTAATTATTCTATGCTTCCTTTAGCTTTAGGTGGGCAACAGAGAGGTTGAGATTTTACATTCTTTAAGTAAAATGAGAAATTCATCAACACAGAAATTGTGTATCTGTGTGAAATATATACAACAATGTATTTTAATAAGATTGTAAAAAGTAGAAATCAAAATTAATAGTAATTCAAGCAATGTATTTATGATCAATATGTCAAACTAGAACTCAGTTTGGTATAGTAGATCTGCCCTCAGTTGGTGTCTCTTTTAGAAATACCTGTGGGAAATTCTGCAGTGATAAGAAATATCTGTAAGCACCTAGGTAGGTAGGTTATTTAACAGCTAAATCACTGGGTTTTCCTTGTCCATCCAAAGCTGAAAGGTATTATGTTCCCTGAACTACCAGTGGGTTGTAAATTAAACCAAGATTATCTTCATTAGTGCTAGGGTTTGTTGTACATCTTTTTACCTGCATCTTCAGAATTTTCTCCATTACCCTAGGAAGTATTTTGAAAAGAAAGAAAGACACATCACCTCTGATCATCTTAGCTCCCCCACCACTTTTAATCTTTATTTTCCATGGCATAGAAGGAATAATACGTACCTCTCGTTTCTTTCAATGTTGCTTCACCTCCAGCTATGAAGTGGTGAGATTGTCCGTCCCAAGCCACACATCTCTCCTGATTTTATTGGATTCTGACTTGGAGGTTAGTTTTGGCTACTTCTGTGATATCAGTTTTGGTGTATTTCCACAGCTACAGATCTTCAGATACGTTTGCATGACCACTGCTGTGTTGCCAATACTCAGTTAATAAAAAGTAGTCCTTGATAAGACTGTGACATCAAACATGTGAAATACATTGGAGCTTTTAAAATGAGAGGAATAGTTGGTGGCAGTGCTATGAGAATAGTGAGAATGACAAGGCAAAAAAATCGCTATATGAATACAATCAATAGAAGTGACAAAACACCTGCATGGAATATTCTCAGGGCCTTTGGCAGTCTAAAATTCTAGGCAAATACACACTGTAGGAGTCATCACCCTCTTCAAAACTTTCAACAGTAATAAACTCACTTTTTCTGGAAGATTTGGGACAAAACATGCTTGCCTAATACAAGGTCTTCAGGGAATCACTTTGGCAGGGGTTCAAGGGCATCACTCTCCAAAGAGCTTCACAGACATTAGAATAAAAAATTCTCCACATATATTGTACTAAAAAAAGACCTGTAGGACATCAATCTAGTTAAGCCCAAGGACGTGTCTGTAGAATTCCCTAGGGTGTCAGAGGAAAGAGTACCTCTGCACATCACTGCAGATTCTTCATAATTGCTGCAGGGATATTACCATGAGAACTGCTGTAGGGAATGAAAAGCCTTTGGGTCACATATATTATTCACCTGATTATATCGGTGTGACACTGTTGTACAGACCATCATGGTGTAGGTTGCCTGTGGAAAAAATAAAGTGCTGTGAAAATAAGCATTTGAACATGTTCAATGATTTTCAAATGTAGTATGATACAGATCTGTGGGAGCAGTTTACATACTGAGTCTATGAAATCATGATTCCCATTGCTTTTTATTCACAGATCTGTAGGGTCCACACTAGCCAACAGACACACATTCAATCACAATATAAAGAATGCATTAAATTAACCAAAAATAGGTTGTTGCTGATCACAGTGGGAGTGTGGATATTCTGAGCAGTCACAGGGAAAACACTGCCCCTCAGCTTTCAGCTGCTGAAGTGTTGAAATGAATATTCATTGTCAATTTTCAGGCTGAAAAGTTTTTTCTAACTGCTTCATGCAGCACTGTATAGCTGCTTTTTCTTTAGTTAAAATCACCAAGTAGCAGGGACTATAGTTCTGCATCAGGATGAGTTTGTTCAGTCTTCTGAACCTTTGCTTCTAAATAAATGTTCATGCCTAAAGAAAACAAGGATAATGGGGTGCAAAATCTGCAAGAATTATTGGCTCCAAGATGCCACCTCAGGCTGAGAAATTTACATGTCAGTACATACAAATTCGCAACTCAGGGTGTAAAGTTATGTCATAAAAGCTCATCTACACACCCATAAAGGAGCATGGGGGGAACCTGAATGAAGAGACACCCGGTCTGGGCCCTTTTGCAGGCTGTCTCGGAAGCCCCCCAGCCTCTGGGGCAGGAAGGAAGAGTTAAGGGGACCTCTCCAGAACCCCTTTGGGACTGAGTGGGGGTCATTGCTTAGAGGTATGAGACACATTATGGGATGCAGGAGAAGGACATTTTGGAATTTCACAAGACTTACCATAGGATGCTTAGGGGAGGAAGCAAAGGTGGGAAGACGAAAGTACGTGATTTGGGCAGGACTGAAGAAAGGAAAATACAGTGATAAGATGATTAAAAGTATTGGTTGCATTCAAACACATGGCTGGTCAGTATGCTTGTCTGGCAATGTTTTGCATCTGACCAGTGCAGTCTTTCCTACCTTACTAAATTCCATTTCTAACTCCTTTCCTTGTGGATGGATTCTCAGTTCAGTGTTGTGGGGAGAGGGAGGGACAGTCTTAAGTGCCAGCCACTGGAGTCAGATTGTCAGTGGGCCCTGCAGTCATGGTACCAGGAACTGGAGACCAAAGTAAGTGATCCTATACACCAACAACTAGAGTGGGACCTCAGCTCATAGGGGCCTGTGTGTTCATGCTGCCAGGAACTGGACCAAGGGCAGATGTATAAATGAGTATGTGATCACTAGCAAAGATCAAGCCAGACTAGCCAGAGAGTAGATGAAGTGGCCTGGGAGCCAGGACTGTGTGTGCCTCTAAGGGTGAGACCGTGGTGGAACCGGCTATCAGGTAGACCAATGACACCCTGGCTATCTCTGGGTGTGTGAGTGTCTGTGTGTGCATCTATGTGTTTGTGTGTGCATACCCATAAATGAGTCAGTCTTTACTGGCAGGGGCTGCAGACATAGGGTCTCATATGTCCATCTCTCAGCAACTGAGGAGACTCAGACCCATGGCCAGCTAGTAGGTAGACTAAGTGTCTGAGCCCAGCTGTTGAAAGGATCCATCCACCTTGTACTTAAAGTTGTGAATATGTTCTTCCTGACAGATCTCTTTCTTGCTCAGCCAGAGAAGGAGGCAGGATTGATGAGGCCACTGATGTTGTGTGTGTTCATGTGGGTGGTGACTGTGTCTGTGTCCAGCTGTGTGTAAGTGCATACATGTCATGTATGCGTTTGTTCTGTGTGCGTGTGCCTATTGGGAATGCATCTTCACTTCGCCTCTCTACTGTTTGCATCTGGGGAGGCATGGAGCTGCAGCAGTCTTGCTTCGGACTGCAGATTCTGCAACCTCTAATACAGAGTATAGATGAGATACGACTTGCAGAACAAAGGATTTATCTTAACTGTTATGAGAAAGAGAGTGGAGGTTTATTAATTTCTCATTGCATTTATGGTTGCAGGTCTCAAAGACATTTTGAAAACACAATAGAACAAATAACGTTAAGCTTCAAAACCAAATACAGAATTGTATATTTAAGTTCAACATTTTAGAAACTTCCACTCCATTCATAAGCATCTATCACTTAGAAACACTTAAATGACCAATTATATGTTTAAAGTGATCCACCTTGTAAAACACCTTGAATATCATAAATTTGGGAAATGTTTTGGGTGTTTTTAGAACAGACAAGAGACAAGGGTTGCAAAACTGGAGATCTTTTACTGAATCAAAAAATCTCTAGCACCTGACTATCTGTTTAAATGTGCACATACTTATTTTCCTGTCTGTATCTTTCTAATATGATTACTTCTAGAGACACAAAGTGTATCAGCCTGTATCTTCCTTTTATCTTCCTCACTCTAATTGAAAAAACAGTCTTTTCTCTTTTTTTCCAAATAACATTTAATTTTTGGAACAGACTTCTAGAACCTATCCCTCTGGGGGTTCTGCAAGACACTCCATTTTTTAAGAAAAAACTGTGAAATATGGTTAATGTTTAGTTTAGGGAACACCACTGGATTTTTTTTTTTTTTCCTTGAATACATGTTTCTTAGAGCATCCAGAATGACTTTAAAATAAATATACATAAACACAGGATATAATTATTTATCTAAGTGACAGTAAAGCCAAGACTTTGGATTTTTGGCAGATCCTTAATAAGGAGCACAGTGTGACTGAATCACTCACAAGTACATTGGAGACTCACCCTCTTTTTAATTCGGATTACTGAGGACACATTGAGAGCAAAGTCATGAGAGTGAAATCCATGGAGTATGCTGGAGTTTATTGCTTTCTTGAAGTCAAGTGCTCAGAAAAGTTAAATTATCCATAGTAAGATGTGTTTTGTTCCTTCATTGTGCTAGTTCTGAATGAGTGTTGTGCTTTGAGCTCAGCCGGTAACTTGGAATCACGCAGCCGCTTGCTCACTCCCCCCCTTCTTCCTCCCCCCACTCCCAGAGGGATGGGGAGGAGAATCAAAAGTATGTAACTCCCACGGGTTGAGATAAGAGCAGTCCCGTAACTAAGGTATAATATAAAACCACTACTGCTACCACCAATAACAATAATGATAAGGGAAATAAGAAGGGGAGAGAATACAATTGCTCACCACCTGCCTACCGATACCCAGCCTGACCCGAGCAGTCATCTGGACCTTCCGGGTAACTCCCCCCGCTTTATATACTGGGCATGACGTGCTGTGGCATGGAATACCCCTTTGGCTAGTTTGGGTCAGGTGTCCTGTCTCTGCTTCCTCCCGGCTTCCCCTCCTCCCTGGCAAAGCATGAGACTGAGAAAGTCCTTGGTCAGAGTAAACATTACTTAGCAACAACTAAAAACATCGGTGTTATCAACGTTGTTCTCAGGCTGAAAGTTAAAAAACACAGCACTGCACCAGCTACTAAGAGGGAGAAAAATGACTGCTGTAGCTGAACCCAGGACAATGAGTTTGTTCAGAGGACATTACATTCAACCCTGAGATTTATCTGTAAGTCAGATAATTACTTGTAACTTAACATACAACTGCTAAAAAAGAAATTAAAACATGGAAATGTTTTATTATTTTTTGAAAATAGTCCTTTTAATATATAGCCAACAGGAAGCAACAAGTGCATTTGTACTTCTGAAAAGTTCACAAGTTTTATCTAAGAGCACCACTGTAAACAGTTTTAATGTTCATTGTAATTTTTCTCTTTTGTTCTACATGGTATTAAGCTCACAAGAAAGATTTTATGAAGATTAGGAAATCCAGGGTCTTTTTGAATTGCAGGTAGATAACAGCTGCTCTGAATCTCAAAGTGCCAAAAACAGGAAAAAGGGAAATTGCATGTTTCAGTGATGATAGTAGCTCAGATGAAACTACCAAAAAAATCAACCCATGAAATACAGTAGAAGTTCCTGGTTCTCAGGCCATTCCTTCCTCAAAGTGAAAATAATTACCTCTGAAAATGTCATTTCAGTTCCCAGGTGATGTCAAAGAACGAATACATTTAATTCCTCTAGTGAGTTGGTACCCTCCCTTTTATTTTTTTGTGTGTTGGATGAGTATATATCATAGCTTCAAGGAAAAGCTTTCTTGGTTTTGTTAACATTTGGTTTATTAAGAAATGGTTTTTAACAAATTTGGTTTATTAACAAATCCCATTAGCAGTGTCAGAATTGAAAATGATGGGACAAAAAAGCGCTTTTAGTATCTAAAAGCGCCTTTTTTTCCTGGCATTATGCTCATCCTTTCATTGCCACTTAATGGCACCAGACTTCCTTAAGAGGAGGGCAAGGGGGATGCTGTGAATCATCAGTGTACTGAGTTCTTTGTATGAAACAGTGTGATACTAATGACAGATGCCTCCTCTTCTTCTTCTAAGCCCCATTGATGTCCTCATATATTTTTTGTTGTGGTTTAACGCCAGCTGGCAACTAAGTACCATGCAGCTGCCTGCTCACTACCCCCTGGTGGGATGAGGAAGAGATCTGGAAAAAGGTAAACTCATGGGTTAAGGTAAGAATAGTTTATTAATGTAAATAATGTAAAATATAGTATTAGAAATAATAATAGCCATAGCAATAGTAATAAAAAGAAAAAAAGAGAAGAATGAAACCTAAGAAATCCAAGTGACACACAATACAATTGCTCATCACCCACTAACCAATGCACAGTCCCGAGTAGCAATCAGCATCTCCTGGCCAGCTTCCCCATTTATATACTGAGCATGACTTTCTATGGTATGGAACACCCCTTTGGCTGGTTTGGGTCAGCTGATTATATTTCTTGTCTTCAGCTATTATTTCAGCAGTTTTAACTTCTTCAGAAGAGTTTACATTCACAGTCTATATGCAGTACTATTGCACAGGTAATCTATGCTCAGCCACAATATCTATAAAGATTGTATAATGTGTGTGCACAACCACCATCACCTCAGTCAAAACTTAAACTCCTTTTCCTCCTTTTCCCCTTTTAGTTTATGCTCTGTGTAGTTCTGCCAATAAGAAAGACTGTGATAAATTTCTTTATCCTGTGCTGATGACTCAGTTTCCTTGGCTGGCATGATGTAGGGGCAAAAATATGGTTCCATTCTTTTCCTGATTGCTTGCTTCAGAGTTGTAGTAGGACCAGGCTTGAAAACATCTCTTCTTCCATAAGAAGATGCATATTCATTGTTCCTTTATTTAGTTAGTTAGGCTGAAATCTTTACTCTGTCTACACAGAAAAGTCAAGAAGTTGCGTTTTCAAAAGACTGAATAACTTAGGACCCTAAGACTCATTATTTCCTTCTGAAATTCAGGCTTCTAAGCACATAATCACTTCTAAAATGTTATGCTAAGTTATATTCTGTGCCTCTGAGATAAGAAAGGTAAGATGCATGGAAAAAACTATTTGGCAAATTCAGTTTCGACCACCTAAAGGAACCAAAATGAAACAGTAGGATATTTTTCTGCAACTCGGATGCATCAAATACCAGTGCTTCTAGCACTGGATAATATTTCTGTAATAAAACCGTGGAGGATCACTTGGTAGTTTCTCGAATTTGATGAAAACTAGGAGCTTACTAGACATACTTTGCATCATGATCATATATATTACAATCTATAATGACATGCTGACAAAAAAAAATAGTTTGGAGGCTTTAGCAGTACAGTTATGAATAGTGATTGACAAACAGACAAGCAAAGAAAACCCACATACACCTAGAATAAGGTGCATATGGGGAGGTACTATGACTAATGAAGGATAAAATGTTAAAAAAATCTGTTTCCTGAGATTTCTTTTGCTTTTATAAGGTAAGCTGATACAGGGAGAGTGTGTGATCTCTGAGAAAAAAATGGAAGCGCCTGAATAGTAAATACTTGGTTTACTCAAGAACCTAGAGTGATGAAAGATGTAAAGATACCCAATTCATGAGTGTAGCAATGCACCCTCAAACTAGGGTATACCTGCTGAAGCTTTGTATCAGCCTTTGATGTTAACTTTTGAAAAAAAAACCAGTAGGTATAGGACTGAGAATCCTGAAGTTGCGATTTTTATCTGAGACTCTTTTTCTAATTAGGCAGGTGATACCAGACCTGATATTCTCCCTGCAGTTTGCCTATAACCAAAGCCTCAGTGCAGTCTGGAATTTGATCTGGAAAATTATACAAATCAAGTGTAAGTTACATTGTTTACTATATTATCCACTCATACTTAACAATTATTTCACAGAAACACAGAAGCTGGAATAGGGAAAAAGTATCCCGTAAAAGACAATGTCCATGTATTCATCGGGAGCATGAGCTAAGATACTTATTTTTCCCAAACCAGGGAATTTAAATATTGAACTACTTAAACCCACACATTAAATATAAGGATTTATATACTCTCTATTCAAGACGTAATCTGGAACTTGTAGGCTTCTTTATTTTTAGGAAGTATTTGCATTTGTCCACTGAAATATACCCATTTTGAATGCATTTTAAATATACACACCATGTCCAAGGGGAAAGGAAACAGCCAGAAGTCATAATATATAGTTCTGCAGTGATTCACTATGGCTGTCTCTAGTTTTATTTTAGGTGGTGTGTCTTATTTTAGGTGGTGTGTCTTCATAAATTCAAAGTGTTAGCCTCTGAGTTCATCTTTCATTTCCCTGGAAACCAGAACATTGTGGGTGAATACTTGGCTCTGACCCTGATCTGAGTCATAAGCAGTTTCTGCATCTGGTATGAGAGTCCAGGATCTCTCCTGAAGTTAGCAGCACAAACGTTAATTCTGCGTATATCCTCCACAAGTCACTTTTGATAGGATTGTCCTCATATAGCATAGGGATCTAATTGATATGTCTACATCAGAGCCTACTTTTCCTCTGCTGTCACTTGAAGAGAATGTACAGAGAAAAAAAAGCTAGGAGTGATAGTTTTGAATAGTTGAGCAATATCATGCTTCTGTCCATGTTCAAAACAGCGGACTCCTGATTTCACCTGTGTGCCACCTTCATATGGAGAGGAGATGTGTATTGCCTAGGTGAGTATCTCCAGAGAGGACGCCTTTAACACCGGAGTGGGGGGAAGCACAGCGTCCAGGAGCCTCAGTTAGGAGCGGCAAGAGTGACCGAGGGAGCCTCAAATCCTCGACAGGACTTGCCCAGGAGCCGGCAGCTCAGCTGACGCGAGCAGCTGACTCACAGGGGGCGGCGCCAGGAGTGACGGCACCAGCCCTCAGTGGGGAAAAACCCATCCCAGGGAGCACGAGCGACCAGGAGCGCGGCGAACAGGGCGTGGCACGTCAGTCAGGGCGTGGCACGGCAGTCAGGGCGTGGTGCGGCAGTTTGCGCGGGTAGTGAGAGGGATGGTGAGCACTCGCCTCAGGACCTGGGCCCGCTCTGGGAGCTCTGCCCCGGCGGTGGCCAGCGTAGGCACCCAAACAGAGCCGATGAGAGGGGAGGCTGCGGCGCAGACCTCGGAGTGTAGAAAGTGCCTCGACTGGTCTCTTGAGGCGAGGGCGCGCAATGGACAGGGCTGCACTCGGTGTGCCCTGGTGGAGGTCCTCCTGCAGCAGGTGGCTGAGCTGCGGGAGGCTGTTGGAGAGCTAAAAGATGCCAGGGAAGCTGAGAGGAAGCTGGGCTGCTTGCTCCAGGCCCAAACTGCACAGGGGCTGCAAACGTCCAGCACTGCTCATATAGGAAAGAAGGAGGGCAGCAACCCAGGAAGCTGGGAATTAGTCACAAGAAAAACGAACAAAAAAAGGAGGAAGAGGACAATTAACGACAAGGGGCTTCCTCCTAAATCTGATGTCCCCACCCAGAACCGCTTCGCAGTTCTGCAGGGGCCTAATGAGAAAGCACCCACCACAACTAATGAGCATCCTGCTGATGCACCAGTAAAGAGGATCACTACTGGTGCCTCCAGGAAAAAGCGGAGGGTCATAGTAGCAGGGGACTCTGCTTTGAAAGGCACAGAGGCACTCATCTGCCGGCCTGATCCAGTCTTGGGGGAAGTGTGTTGCCTGCCAGGGGCTCGGATCAGGGATGTTGCTGAGAGGCTGCCTGCTCTAGTAAGTCCTGCTGACTATTACCCCCTTCTAGTGGTCCATGTGGGTGCTAGAGATATAGATAGCAGTAGCCTGGAGAACATTAAGAAGGACTACAGAGCCCTGGGAGAGGTGGTTAGGGGCTCTGGAGCTCAGATAGTTTTTTCATCGATTCTCCAGGGCAAAGGGGAGGACCTTAAAAAAGCTAGGCGCGTTTGGCAGGTTAATAAATGGTTAGAATGGTGGTGCCATAGTCAGGGGTTTGGCTATTTAGAACATGGGGCTCCATTTGGGAGGCCAGATCTCCTGGAGGCTGGTGGAGCTGGTCTGACAAAGAAGGGGAAGAGCTGTTTTGGTAGGAGGCTTGCCAGGCTAGTCAAGAAAGCTTTAAACTAGATGTGTTGGGGGAGGGGAGCATTGATCCATCCCAACACTCCTGATCAGTTGCCAGCACCTGCAATAAGTGCTTGGAGCGATGTAGAGATGTTCCAGCTGCCCCAGCCATTGAGTTGGCTGCATTTGGAGCTCGGCTAAGGTGCCTCCATACAAACGCCCGTAGTATGGGGAACAAGCAAGAGGAATTAGAGATGTGTGCAAGGCTACGGGAATATGATGTCATTGGTATCACAGAAACATGGTGGGATGGCTCCTATGACTGGAATGTCGGAATGGAAGGTTACAGGCTGTTTAGAAAAGACAGGCCAGGCAGACAGGGAGGTGGCGTTGCTATCTATGTCAGTGATAGGCTAGAGAGTATGGAGCTCTGTCTGGGGATGGGTGATGAGGTAACAGAGTGTTTGTGGGTCAGGATCAAAGGGAAAACAGCAACGGGGGACATTAGGGTGGGGATCTGTTACAGGCTGCCTGATCAAGAGGACTCTGTGGATGAAGCGCTCTACAGACAGATAGGAGCAGCCTCACGCTCACAGGCCCTGGTCTTCCTGGGGGACTTCAACCATCCTGACATCTGTTGGAGGGACAGTACGGCCCGGCACAAGCAATCCAGGAGGTTCCTCGATTGTGTGGAAGACAACTTCCTCTTTCACGCAATAGAGGAGCCGACAAGGAGAGATGCCATGCTGGAACTTGTGCTCACCAACAGGGAGGGACTGGTTGGAAATGTGATGCTCCAGGGCAGCCTTGGCTCTAGTGATCACGAGATGGTTGAGTTTGAGATCCTCAGGACAGTGAGAAGAGCATGCAGCAAGCTCACTGCCCTGGACTTCAAGAAAGCAGACTTTGGCCTCTTCAGGAACCTCCTTAGTAAGGTTTCATGGGATAAGGTTTCATGTCCTAGAGGGCAGGGGGGCCCAAGACTGCTGGTCGATATTCAAGGATCACCTGCTACGTGCTCAAGAGTGTTGCATCCCGACTAGAAGAAAGTGCAGCAGGAGGGGCAGGAGACCTCCATGGATGGACAAGGGGCTGCTGAGGAAACTTAGAGGGAAAAAAGAAGCTTATAGAAGGTGGAAGCGAGGACAGGCGGCCTGGGAAGAATATAGGAGCATTGCCCGAGAAGCTAGGGACCAGGTTAGGAAAGCTAAGGCCCAGCTAGAATTAAGTTTGGCAAGGGATGTAAAAGATAACAGGAAAGGATTCTATAGATATGTAGCAAATAAAAGACAGACTAGGGACAATGTGGGCCCTCTCCGGAAGCTATCAGGAGAACTGGCTACCATGGATTTGGAGAAGGCTGAGGTTCTTAATGAGTTCTTTGCCTCAGTCTTCACCAGCAAATGCTCTGACCACACCACGAAAGTCTTGGAAAGCAAATGCAGGGACTGTGAGAATGAAGACCTTAGGCCTACTGTAGGAGAGGATCAGGTTCGAGACCATCTTAAGAACCTGAACGTGCACAAGTCCATGGGACCTGATGAAATCCATCCATGGGTCCTGAAGGAGCTGGAGAATGAAGTTGCTAAACCACTGTCCATCATATTCAAAAAATCCTGGCAGTCAGGTGAAGTTCCCGATGACTGGAAGAAGGGTAATATAACCCCCATTTTCAAGAAGGGGAAGGTGGAAGACCCAGGGAACTACAGACCAGTCAGCCTCACCTCTGTGCCTGGCAAAATCTTGGAACAGTTTCTCCTGGAAAACATGCTAAGGCACATGAAAAACAACGAGATGGTTGGTGACAGCCAACATGGCTTCACTATGTGGAAATCCTGCCTGACCAATTTGGTGGCCTTCTATGATGGAGCCACGGAACTGATGGACAGGGGCAGAGCAGTTGACGTCATCTACCCGGACTTGTGCAAAGCGTTCGACACTGTCCCACATGACATCCTTGTCTCTAAATTAGAGAGACATCAATATGATAGATGGACCACTCAGTGGATAAAAAACTGGCTCGATGGCCGCACGCAAAGAGTTGTGGTAAATGGCTCGATGTCCAGTTGGAAACCTGTAACGAGTGGTGTCCCTCAGGGATCGGTGTTGGGACCGGTCCTGTTCAACATCTTTGTCGGCGACATGGACAGTGGGATTGAGTGCGCCCTCAGCAATTTTGCCGACGACACCAAGCTGTGTGGTTCAGTTGATACGCTGGAGGGAAGGGATGCCATCCAGAGGGACCTTGACACGCTTGTGAGGTGGGCTGATGCCAACTTTATGAAGTTTAACCAAGCCAAGTGTAAGGTCCTACACCTGGGTCGGGGCAATCCCAGGCACTGCTACAGGTTGGGTGGAGAAGAGATTCAGAGCAGCCCTGCAGAAAAGGACTTGGGAGTGTTGGTTGACGAAAAGCTTAACATGAGCCGGCAGTGTGCACTTGCAGCCCAGAAAGCCAACCGTATCCTGGGCTGCATCAAAAGAAGCGTGACCAGCAGGTCGAAGGAGGTGATCCTGCCCCTCTACTCTGCTCTCGTGAGACCTCAATTGGAGTACTGCGTACAGTTCTGGTGTCCTCAACATAAAAAGGACATGGAGCTGTTGGAGCGAGTCCAGAGGAGGGCCACGAGGATGATAAGAGGGCTGGAGCACTTCCCATATGAAGACAGGCTGAGAAAGTTGGGGCTGTTCAGCCTGGAGAAGAGAAGGCAGTGTGGAGACCTCATAGCAGCCTTCCAGTATCTGAAAGGGGTCTACAAGGATCCTGGGGAGGGACTCTTCCTTAGGGACAGGACAAGGGGTAATGGGTTCAAACTTAAACAGGGGAAGTTTAGATTAGATATAAGGAAGAAGTTCTTTACAGTGAGGGTGGTGAAGCAATGGAATGGGTTGCCCACGGAGGTTGTGGATGCTCCATCTCTGGCGATGTTCAAGGCCAGGTTGGACAGAGCCTTGGACCCCGTGGTTTAGTGCAAGGTGTCCCTGCCCATGGCAGGGGGGTTGGAACTAGATGATCTTAAGGTCCTTTGCAACCCTTACTATTCTATGATTCTATGATTTGTACTTTTCCTTTGCGGTTGCAGGACACCTACTTATGTACTAGGAAGGGTCACTGGGTGACCTGAATTTCTGGGTATGCTGTGGCACATCCAAGCTACAACTTCTAGGTGCTGTGCATTGTTCTCCCTCAACAAAACAGAGAAACCTGTCTCCTAAACTAAGAATTTTAATACTGCCCTACTAGCTAGCTGAGTGTGTGACATAGATATCTTTGAATTTTATTTTCCTCACCTGCAAAATTAAACTAATGTACTTATTCATAAGACATTTATGGAACACCCAAAAGAAACCGCTGCTGTTCATCCACACATGAACTGTAGCTGAGTATAGTTAGCAAACACATACATTATATTCTGAATTTATGATCTTGTCAGTAAACACCAAGTTGGCTGTTTAGATGCGAAACCAGGATGAAAGCTAAGAGATAGTTAGCATTAATCATGAACATTACGTTAGATTCCCAGTCATCAGAATACTGTATGTGCACTGAAGCTTTTTTTTTCTTCATTTATCCTCAGCACTCAAGGTAAAAATAATAGTTGGGGGTGGTTTTTTTTGCAATAAGATATTTTATGTATGAAACAGTTTTTTAATATATTTATGTGCAAAATTATTTCAGTACTGTAAAAAGTATTTTATTGCCATCGTTACTGTGAATAAGCAGCTCGCTATTCAATAGTGGTATGAGGCATTTAAATTGCATGCTCAATTTCAGCAGTGTTTGAAAAAAAGGACTGTCCTTGTGAATTGCGTTTGGATTCCATGAAACATCTTGCTGTTCTTTTGTTCAGAACATTCATAGGAAAAAGAGCAGACCAGCCTCTTTTATTTGTTTGTTTATTGTCTGCATAGGTTGAGAGCAAATTTATTATGGGATGTCTGAACTTCCTTAGTGGATCTCAAGGTAATCTCATCTCTAATGCTTTTATACAGTAGCTATTTAATCTTCTTTATGGAGAGGACAGAATGACCTTATTCTTTACTTTTCCTAATAAACCTTCTTATGGTTCAGAATTTCAATGAGGTGAAAGATGAATTTTGCCTTACTGAAAAACAAAGAGATGGAAATGTCTCTGAAGTAGGAAGAACATTTTCCTCCTAAGCTTTAAATAAAAAATAAAAATCAATTTCGTTTTAATGATTAATCTCTTGCCATTCTAGAGTTATTTTCTGGCAATGATTGGGCTACAATGCAGAAAATCATATTTATCTTTTTTAATTGATTAATTCAGAGATCTTAAAAATAAAGGTAGGTATAGAAAGGCTGCAATGTAGAAATATGCTCTAAAGTCTCTTTTCATCAAATAATTTATGTTCTTCACTGAGTTTACTGCTTAACATTGTGTCTAGTTTTTAGTTTAAAATGACAGATACTGTCAACATTTGTATTAAATTCCATTCTGTGAACAGACAAAAAAGTCTACTTTGACAAGGTCTCAAAAATACAGAACGATTTCAAGAAAAATCCTTACAGACAGAAAAATATATTTAAGGTGAATCACTGCTAATATTTTTTACAGAAAAAAAAAGAAAAAAGAAAAAAAAACCCCAAACCCAAACAACTTGTGTTACTGGTTACTGCTTCACCTTCAACAGTAACAGCATGAATGTATACATTAATCTTCACAATAGTCCAGAGAATGCCAGAATTTCAAGCATCATGTAATTTACCCTAACTTACGACATGTTTCGGGTGAAAGTACTTGTCTTTGTATATAACTGTCACTATCCAGACAAATTGTTTTAATCAGCATCGGTCCAGTTGGCTTCTTTGGAACTATGATAATTTATAGTTATTGTGCCTGTATTTGCATATTTCTGTGTGTTTGTGTACACATACCTATCTGTGTGGGTGGAGGATACACACAGAAAAAGTGACTAGAAGTAACAGTCACAGAAGTAATTGTCTTCTTTAGTAAAAAGCAGACATATCTGCACAGCTTTGCAAATGCTGGATGTTGGAATAGTGTGTGAGGCAGAATCAAGTAACCTTCACTCCTTCTGTTCAATGTTTCAAGAAGGTTTTCTTTTTTCCTTGTTGTAATATAAAACTATTGGAGATATGTTATTATTTGGGTAAACAGTATATTACACAAGTAAATTATAAACTTACCCTCCAATATTTCAAAGATCCCACAACCCTTATTCTCTAAAATCTGATTTTATTTAATTTTACCAATTATATTGCAAAATAGATACAAAAGGGTTTTTTTAGAAGTTTTATGAAATATTGTCCTTTGCTTGATGGCATGTATCTGTTTAATGCATTCTTATACTTCCAGAAGGAACACATAGCAGATCTGTTTGGTACATCTTCAAAATCGTAGATCTCTTTAGTCTTTAGTGGAAAAATATACACAGTTATGCTGAGATCACTGATACTTCTAATCTGAATTAAAGATGTCAATGTTAAAACTAGAACTAAAACACATAACAACATGCCAGTTGGTGACATTCATCATTCTTTCGAAAGCACAACATGGGACTTCAGATTAAAGAGGGAGAAGTTACTTCTGAAATCATCTTTATTTCAAAGTCTCAGAAATATTAAGGTATTATTTTCATCAATATTAAGAGGCATTATGTTAGTATGGGAAAAAATATCCTGAACACTATTAATTCAACAACTCAACATATTCAGCAATCAAATGCACTTATTCAGCTACCCCCTTCATCTCATCATTCCCAGTTCTGGTGTGTTCTGTGGGAAGTGACAGTTGCTGACATCTCCAGTTCTTGAACCAGGAAAGATCACTCTAGGTCAAAAAATTATTCTTGAAACCTTATTATGCAACTGGAGCATTTTACCTTGGACAGAAAGGAGAGGAATTCTAAGAATCTTGGACATAATTTTTAGTGGATTTTGGAGGATTTTACTCCTAGTTGGCATAAAGGTAAATTCAAAGTCGTTTTATACCGTGAGTAAAAACACAAACCATGCAGGAAACTTATGAATGATGGAAGTTTCTCAGTTTGAAAGTCATATTTCATCATCAAAAAAAACCTATGTACGCTATGTGAAACGAACAATATTCAGATCAATAATCAGCTGTTTATAATGATAAATATGGCTAATATTTGTGGGGGTTTTACCTGATAAATTTATTTGTCATTTGCAGTTTTTCAGAATCGATTGAACATACCAAACCACTAATTATGTGTCTTCACAAACACACTTCATTGAGTTTAGATCAAGCAAATTTATCCCTTGACATGAATTAACTTTCCTAGAATGTGCAAATGAATAGCAAGTGGAAAATCTTCTCTCTGTAGCTGTTCTAATTTGGCGATGACATTTAGCATTACAAGAATCTGAGATAGTGGAAAAGACAAATAATTGAACTCATGTTGTTGTGCTTGCTAAACATGAAACTAATGTTTGTTTTTATATTTCAAAGTGATTCTAAGCAAGTTTTTCTGTAGTCACTTGGAATGTAAGTATTAATAACCTTGTAGCTGGACTAGTGGTAAATATTTGTTTTGTGTTAAATTCTTAAGATTATAATTAGACCAACAATAAATCCTTGGATCTTCAATCATGTAAGATCTGTTCTCTTTTGCCCATGATGAGATTCTGAGTTGATGTTTAAAAACACCTAACAAGGTCAGCAGCAGTTTGTATAATTTCATGTTGAATTATATTTAAATGAATACAAAAATACATAAACACAGTCATTAGCTGGTTGGCTGAGTGTTGGAAAGTGAAGTAAATAGAGGTACTCCTAAGTCCTTGACATTAATTGGGTCACTATATTAACTTCTGTGACTTGAAAACTGACCAGTGATTTGGTAGATTATCAGATCTGACCTAGTCATTTTGACAAGGCTTGAGTGGGGTTTCACATGCACAAAAAAAGTTTTCATCTTATTTTGGAAAGGGATAAAAGTGGGGTTTTTTTTTCCCACTCAAATGATACATAACAACACAAATTATACCAAAAGAGATTTAAGGAAGATGAAAAATGAGACAGTTGTTAAAGAAGAACGTACTGTTGAGATCTACAGATGTAGGCAGTGTCTTAGCTTTCTGTTGATCAGAGAGGAAGAAGGGGAAAGCTAAAATCAAACACAAATGTATGAAGAGAAGAGAAAAGATGAAAAGAGTGGACCTATGGATCCTATTTATCCAAGCCGAGAGAATCCATTTTCTGTGTAACAAGATGAAGGATACCTGAGGAAGTCCAAGGATTTAACACTGTTAGAAAAATAAATTAAAATATTTCTTAAAAAAAATAAGGTGTTAACCCTGAAATGCAATATGGGCTCATACCAACCTGTAAGGCTATGTTTATACTGCTAGATGAAAGATCAGATATCAACACTTGCTCTGAGGCTATTGCTTTGTCTCCTTTTTTAATCACACTGCTTGGCACCAGCTTTTTCCACAGGGAGATTCATCTTTGAGAAGGTTAGTTACCCATGAGAAACTCGGGGAATGATTTAACTGTTAAACCATGGATCAGGGTTGAAGTGCTACATTCATTCCATGGTATTTTTATTTCACTGTAGAGATATATCACAAATTGCTTGCTAAGACCTTAAGGTAAAAAAAAAAAAAAAATAAAAAAAAAATGTCATGCATTATGTAGATAAGATCAGGTTTTAATACCCCAAGCAGAAAGTAGCTAGGACATTTGAAATATACATATGTGTTGTAATGTATTTGTCACCATGAACAGGAGTTCCAGAAGTTTACCTATAAACAAATGCTCCTTAAAAAGACAAATACTCTAAGACATGTCAAAATTGTTCAAAT
Source organism: Strigops habroptila (assembly GCF_004027225.2). NCBI lineage: Eukaryota > Metazoa > Chordata > Aves > Psittaciformes > Psittacidae > Strigops > Strigops habroptila. The sequence continues at coordinate 76,050,389 of NC_044278.2, read as the reverse complement.
AAAAGACTCAAATAAACATCAAAAGACACTTACCTTATATAACTTCACTTTCAAAAGCAAGAAAACTCAGAAAGCTTGACAATTTGACTCAGCATGTATGCTTTGTATTACCCAGATTTCTCTGGATTTCTCAGATAATTCTCAGAGATTAACCTGAGTATATGAGATTTTTTCCAAAAATTTTCACTATTTTCAAATTTAGACTAGAAATATCATAAGAGCAATCTTATAAAGCAACATATTTCCAAAAACTGTGTGTTAAAAAATTTTCAGAAAGATGGATTTTATGTATCACAACGACTATGAATTTCCTGAGGGGTGTATTTTTCCACTATTCATTAGGCACTGCTACTAACTTAACATGTCTTCATTCTCCTTTATTGCTTCAAAGTTTTAAAGTAGTTCAAAATAATGAACTAAGTATGTAAAAGTTGTTTTTTCTTAACAAGTTCTGACTATTTGAAATAACGGGTCTTCCAGAACATCAGATCTTCATTAACTGTACACAGACTTGAATCTGTCATCTGACTGTACCAAATTCACTGCAGTTTTCCAAGTAATACTGGTGCCTTTTAAAAAACATTTAGATTTTGAGAAATATTTCTCTTCTCCAAGCTATCTATATTTGCTATTAAGTGTTTTCTTATTCTTTGCAACATTTGGCTTTTGATTACAATATATGAAGAGAGTTAGGTGGAGAGTTAGGCAAAGAGTCGGGCTAGTTCATAAATGGTTAAGAAAATTCAACTTATCTGAAGAGGTCGATAGAAATTTTATATGCATAGGATTTAAAACTATGACCGTACTTGTCTTCCAAGAGGCACCATTGCTGTAGTGGAGTCTTACATAGAAAACAGGGGTATGATATATAGTCGGATGTCTACCCTACTCTAATTGAACAGATTGCCGCCATAATAAAAAAAGAATGAGTTATGGTTAGCTACTAGAAAGCTGATGTTAAATTGCATATGTCTGAGCAACTGTTCACAGAAGATACTGGGGGATTATTATGGCTTTTCTACTTAAAATACTTTTTTATTTTGGCTTGGTTTTTAAGTAAAATATTGCATTGTATACCAGATGATCACAGTTGTAAGAAATAACTCTATTAATGCAAATACAGATATATTAGAGTTATATGCAGGGACTTTAAAGTTCAGTAGTGGGAAGTACAAGCATTTGTTGTTGAAAGAGAGGCCTTCACCTTTTATCAGAAATTCCAGAATACAAATTCAAGTGTTCCGTGAATGATGGCAAAAGCCCGTATCCAACTGAAGAAAGACACATTGACAGAATTAGAAGATTTGAAGAAAACAAGGGTGGAGAAACTGTATTTTAATATACAAATTTGGATTACCCAAGCAGTGAAATTATTCTTTGTATCTTTAGACTGATAATCACAAAGTAGATTTCCCTTATTCTTTCTAGTAAAACATTTTAATAGTTCTCTCTTAGAAATGGAGTTTATGTATCTGGAGAACACTGAAACTGAAATGTGCTTTCCTTTCTTGCTTGGCATAAACCCCAATTATAAAAAAAAATATATTGAAATTAAAAACCCCCCAAAAAAAAACGAAACAAAACGAATCAACAATCCTCTTCTGTTTTCTTTTTCACAGTAGTGTCTTCCACTCCCATGTCTTAAAAATTAAAATTATATGTTTCACTACAATTTTTTCACCTTTTTAATGGCAATGTTAAAATGCTCTAATTTTGGACATAGATGCACACAAAAAATTAGTTTGGTAAAATATACTTTTATTAGCTGCTTATCTTTTTGAAAGCAGCAGGAACTTTGGCCTTGGCATATATCTCCATATAGTACTGAAACATTTTAAAAAGCAGATAAAAACTTTCGCTGTCAAAACATCTCTTTTAGTGATTTGTAGACGGAATATTAGCTGAACGGTTTGTGTTTGTGTTGTGGAGTCTGTCATCATAATATTGATACAGCAGAGGTAACCTTTAGATGTATCTTCATAAGATCTTTTACAGCTGTCTAAACTTAGAAATTTTTAATACAGATGGATAGATATCATTGCTTGCAATGTAATTTCAGTTGGGAGAGAAGAAAGTACTTGGAAAAATACATCTTATTTATACCCTTTATTCTTTTAGGCAGTAAGAATTTATTTCTTGTCATATTGCTATGAAACTGTGTTTCTTATCTTCAGTTGCTTACCTTGTAATTATGTTTATTTCCGACACATTTTGATTTTATCCCAATATAAGTGAGTCACTGCTTGTTCAGAATAGTGAAAAGTGCAACCAATTTATATGTGTGGTTGCATACATGTCAGCCTCATTTGGGCAATTATTTCAAGTTTTTTGTTCAGAAACATTTTTTAGTCCATACTCGATTTCTTAACTATTAAAAGTAATCCTTCAGTGACACTGGTTTCACTTATCACTAATATTTTTTAGTTAGATCCTACTTTCTTCATAAATCAGCGGATTCCCATCTCTCTTAAAAATAGGAATTAATACACTGGTGTATAAATATTGCTATCTACTTGCATTTGATTGCTAGATCTCTAAAGCCGAAAGGAATAAATCAACAGTTTATCACAGAGGTTTATCTCACAAGTATGAGACAAGCAAGCATGGCAGTATTTTTATTGAAGTACTTGTGTGAAATTAATTACTGTATTTAATTATATATGTTGTCCACTGTGAGGTTACCATGACCAAGAAGAAAGATTTACATAGAAACTGTGTCTGTCATCTTAGTTAAACAAGCATCTTGCAAGATCTCTCTTTCCTTTTCAGGGTACTTTTTCCTAACTTTGCTGAACATTGCTGTCTGAATCAATGGTATTTAAGTGTTTCTCAAAGGCCTTTAATATTACTACTACATGGAATGGAGATCGTGATCCCATTCTTAAAACACAGTAATACTTGTTAACGCAACAAGATGGTCTGTTTGCGAAAGGGATGGGGCATCTACCACCTCTCCAGGCAACTTGTTCCACTGTTTCACCAACCTCACCTTAAAAATTTCTTCCTTATATCTAGTCTAAATCTATGGTCTTTTAGTTTAAAACCATCACCCTTTGTTTTGTCACAACAGGCCCCACTAAAAAAGTTTGTCCCAATCTTTCTCATAAGCCCCCTTTAAGTATTGAAAGGCTGCAGTAAGGTTTCCACAGAGCCTTCTCTCTCCTCCAGGCCAAACAATCCCAACTCTCTCAGCCTGTCTTCGTAGGAGGGGTGCTCCAGCCCTCTGATGACTTTTGTGGCCCTTCTCTGAACCTACTCCAACAGGCCCAAGTCTTTGCTGTGCTGAGGGCTCCAGAGCTGAACACAATACTCCGGGTGGGGTCTCACCAAAGTGGAGCAGAGGGGCAGAATCACCTCCCTCAACCTACTGGCCAAGCTACTTTTGATGCTGCCCAGGATTCAGTTGGCTTTCTAGGCTGGAAGCACAAATTGCCAGCTTATCTTGTGCATCCACCAGTACCTGCAAATCATTCTCCGCAAGGCTGGCCTGAATTCTTTCATCCTCCAACCTGTATTAATACCAGGGGTTGCCCTGACCAAGGTGCAGGACCTTTCACTTAGCCTTGTTGAACTTCATGAAGTTCACATGTGCCCACTTCTCCAGCTTTTCCAGGTCCCTTTGGACAGCATGCCATCCCTCAGGCATATCAACCACACCTGGCGTAGGCTTGCCTCCATGCCACCTGCCACTCTGAGCATGGACTTGCCTCCATGTTATTCTGTAAAAACGTACTTCCCTCCACATACCAAACAAACCAAGAATGCTGGTTGTTGATCACTCAGACTAATTGTGTTACTAAGCTGCAGTATTATTCTTGCAGGTGAAACTAGTGGACGAGACACCATATATTTTTAACAAATTATACATATTTGAAATAATTTTAATATGCGTTAAAATAAACTCTGCTACTTATGTTTTTATAACCTTGTCTACAAACTAAGCAGTATCAACAGAGGACAGAACCTTCCCTGATATTCAAAGGATGTGAAAGTCCTCTGTGTGCCTTTCCTTCTACCTGCATACAGTTTGTGCAGCCTTGGAGTGTGGCTGACCTGGTACAGTGCATGCTGGCGTAACATTTTCACCACTTAAAAATGAAGTAATCCAGGACTACCACTATTAGGAGTAGGTGTCATTTCTTACCTCTTACTGCAATAGAGTCCATTTGTCTCACTGTCAGATGCTATGAATCCTGGCCTTTAAGTCCTTCCCTTAATTGCTCCACAATACTCTCTCCAGTACATTCTCTCTGCTGCCCTCAAAGATGGGATGCAGAGCACTACCTGTATCTCTCACAGCAGACATTTACTGCAGGGCAAATCATAGCTACCTTGGCTTCAAGCATGTGAAATATTTTTCAGCTCAGTTTCACAGCCTGCTGTAGCTAAATTTACTCTAGTGACTTTCCTTAATTGGTTTGGTAGCATGTCAGCAGCTGGCATATAATGATATGAACTAAAAAGCTTGCTAGCATATATTACTGAATGCAAATTCTGATATGTTTTATTCTTTTATGAACTTTTCAGTTTAATTGTTGTCACAGTCGCATATCCAACAAAGAAATCCACAGGAATATCATGCCTGCATGTTGCCACAATGAAATCGTGGTGCCCTGTGTAGTAAAGAAGTGTATTTACATCTATGCCGTGACAAGAGCATGGCAGAATTTAAGTTTTAGAACTTTGGAGGTGCCAAGGAGCACTTAGTACTGCTACTTGCCCTCACATTCAACTCATTTTTGAAACAGCCACCCAGAGATACAAGATTTTCTGTGGTTTTACATCTGGCATACAGAACACACTAACTAAATCTGAGCAAAGTTCCTTCAAGTCACGGAAGAAGGTTTTCATTGTGTGATTACACATTTTTATAAGTTATTCTCTGAGAATTGCTAAAGAACTCCTCATTGAAGTTGAAAATGGAAAAGCTGAGGAATTCAGAGATCTTCCTCCACTACCCTACTCAAGGCATTTAGGCTTTATCTACAAAGCAATGTCATGCAAATATGCACATACTTTACCCACATGCTTTACTTAGATCCATCGTTGATCTGGCTGAGAGACCAGAACCAGTGAATCCATTTCACTTTTGCACATGTACAGGCAGTGCTGAATGGTGTGTCTAGATGTACTCTCATTTCTGCATTAGCTTGAAACATCAAGAGTACTACACTAATCCCTGTACATAAGTTACCCCTACATGCCTGAAATAGAACGTAAAAGCTTTCGAAGGTTTCACCATGAGCTAGCCTCCAAATCTTACTCCAGGATTCTAAATGCATTATCAGACTCTGAGTTTGTAGTTACTTTCCCCCAAAAGTTCTTCGTTTTAGAAGTGACACCTTACATTCAACCTTGTAGAAAGACTGCATGGAGTTGCGCATGGGGAGGGGGGTTTTAGTTGAAGAGGAACAACAATTCTTAGTGTTTAATCTTTTCTTACGGGAGAAAACTGTCAGTTTGTTTGGCATATCTTTGTTTTCTCTGTTTCAGCTTACTTCATAGAGGTTTGACAGCAATCTTTTCTTGAAGTGCTGACAGATAACTCTGTAGTGTCTGCTGTTTACCCTCAATAATTGTGGCCTCTGCTTAGCTTGCACAAGAAAGTCATTGTGTTGGGAGAGGTAGACCTCTACTTTTCAAAACATTCATGAAAGTGTGTGAGTGACTGGGTTATCAGTGAACAAAGGCACTTAAGTGCTCACATAAACAAACACTCAACCACATCAGGACTGCAAATTGTAGTATCAAGGGGGAAAAGAAAAAAACCAAGGAAAAAAAGCCTACCTATAAAACCACCTGAAGTAGAAACTCTCTTAGAATTATCTACAGTTTCTGATTGTTAATTTTTTTTCCTAGCCTCACCACAAATAGATAAATACATGTTTTTTAAGCAAGGAAAAAAAATAACCTTGTGTAATTTGATTACTTTGTTTCTCTTCTCTTTTCCCTGTTAGCCTCTTATCATGAATAAAAATGTCCAGCTAAAATACAAAATACTGCCTTGAGGTGACCTTAGATACTCTACTGACTACAAGTAGAATGAAGATCACTAAGTTTCATTGGTTTTTAGTGCTGAAAAATAAATCTTCCTAGAGCCCGTGAAGTCTAGAAGTCTATATTTAAGTCTGCATTTAACCTAGATTTCTTTCAGAAGTTTGCAAACCTCTTCAGACTTTATTATGGCCATAGATAATGTATTATCTTAGGGCTGAAACCACTAATTTTTAATGATTTTATCTTATGACGTTTTGCATGCATGCTTCTTGCTGTTGTCATCATTCATGACTTTCAAGATGTATTGTTGGTTTGTGTTTGATTAAATGCTCTGCAGATGTCTTTCTTCTTTTATCTTCCTGCTTTAGTCTCATTTTCTAAAAGAAATACTTAATGTCTTAATTTTCAATACATGATCTCTTTCCGTATGTTTTGCTTTCCATTCATGTGATTGTTCTCTTTTCTACCTGAAAAGTTTTCTAGTGTAATCAATTTAATCCTAGAGAAGAACACGATCTGGACCTTGGCATGAATCCCCAGCACAGAGAAACACACAGAAATATACACTTTATGCATCTTCTGATGTTTTGGGTTTTTTCTTTTACTGAGGGACAGATTTATATATTTATTAAAACCATTTTTAGAATAGTGCTACTTTTGAAAACTGTTTTTTATGCATTGATGTTGTTAAAATTAATTCTTACATAACATATGTTCTTTGTAATTATAGTAATTACTTTTCCCAAATCTTATCTTAATTTAAGGAGAAATAATTCACTTGAAAATTAATCCAGAAAATACACTGTAATCTTGGGTATGCAATGAAATGAAAATATTTCCATGCTCCTGATCATCTTGGAATCTGTGGATTAAGTTTATTCATTAAGGAATACTGTGAATTCAGTTTCCAGATGCTTCAGAATGTATGCTGTAATTCTGCAGTAAATTGATATTATTATGCAATAGCATATTGGCTTCACTATATTTTAGCATCAGTGAAATTGAAATGATCTGAGTTCCAGGAAGCCTACTTGCCTCTCATCATGTGAGGTTTAATGTACGTGGATTTCCATTTTACGTTTAGTGCAGGCACTACTCCTCAGTCTGAAGGCAACTGCCCCCACCTGCTGTTAATGAAAAGCTCTCAGAGTTCATTAAAGCATTGCTGGGCCAGCTAAATGTAGCAGCTACTTGCTGCTGATCCACATCTCCCTCTAGACGGGAATCTTGATGAATGCTATTAGATTAAGCTATCTGAAATGGTGATTTACTGGCTCTTAGGAACAATTCTTTCTCTATGCAGGGGGCTTTTATGGCTTAATAATGCTTTGCAGAATTGCAATGCTAAAAACACAGTTAAACCAAAAGCTTGGAAGAAGATGGATTATGAGATTTTCTTGACTTTGATTGGGTTTTATAATAAAAAGATGAGCTGCTTTGCATCCATTAAAATGTTCCCAGACTAGACTGTTGTTTCCTATGAGGTTTGTTGTTTCTTTCTTTGGACTATTTGTGTATGTCTTCAGACTTCTTCTACATCATGAAATCTCTGAAATTTCTGTCATTAGGTCTCTGATTCTTTTCTTTCTTTCTGCTTCAATGTTTCTGTTCAATTTTGCTAGCATTTAGAAAGAGATTATTGCTAATATCTGTTACACTCCTTGGAAGGAGATTATTTTCCTTAAAGTGTCATTACTGTGAAAACTCTCAGCTAGTTCCCAACAAGGAAACAGGGATGCTGTTATGGCTGATATCAGGCTTTTTCTTTTTTTTTTTTTTTCTGGTCTTTTGTAAAACCACAGACTTTCTAGAGAAAATGGGGACGTTCCTAGTTTTCCTTAAAAGTATAATTTTATTTTCCAGTCATATCCAGTTTGATTGTCACCCAGCCTCAGCGGAGAAAGAAGTAATAGCATTTGGAGTTTCATTCTTAATTCGGTAGCGAACCCTCAAGTATCTGGATTTTTATTATCCAAACTTTAGTCCAACACAGAATGGGTGTGTTTAGTCTAGCAGTGCAAAGGTACTGCATGCAGTCTAGTATTTAGAGCACTCATCTGAGATGCCAAAGATCTAGATTCAAGTATCTAGTCATGTTACCATTAGTAACATGATGGTGATGGTTAAAATCCAAAAGATTTAAGAAAATCTTATAGTCCAGAATACCTGCCTCAGAACTGTAAATTCTGCATTGACATTAATCTGAAATACAGTATCTGGTACAGCCAGAAACTTATTGGTCCTTCCTTCTGCTTCCTGCATCAGCTTCATATTCAGTAACATTCTTGCAGGGTGATCAGTTTCTAAGTTTTGTTTGGTTTTTGTTACATCTGATCTTCTTGGCAGAGGAGGAAAGACCAACGTGAGGCACTGGTATATCTTATCCATGAAGAGATGGAATTTTTGACACCATGATACTTTTGTAGCAAAATCAAAGTACTTGGGTTAAAACACCATCTAAAGTGCAGCTCTTCTAATTAACTTCAGTTTAAGAAAATATATTTAACTCTGATGTGAAAGAAACTGGAAAACGAACACTCATGTACTGACCAATAGCTGAAGAACTAAAGAATCTCTGATATACAGCTATTCTTCATTGTCTTTGACCTGAGAATAGTACTTGAAGGTAACAGTTTGCATGTGAAGAAAGTATTTGATGTGCTAATGAAACAGCAGGAATGGGCTTCATATCGGCTGAGATCCTTATATCGCACAAGTGTTCAAAGCATTAGGTTACTGTACACACCTATTTTTTTAACCTTCTCCTGCTATTGAATAAACTATATTCAGAAGGATTTTCAGAAATACACTTTTACATCCATGCCTGTTTTTTTGCTTAGGCTTAGTAGTGATCTGAGATAATGTCCTGGTTTCAGCTGAGATAGAGTTAATTTTGTGCCTAGCAGCTGGTGCACTGCTGTGTTTTGACTTTAGTATGAGAATAATGCTGATAACACACCAATGTTCTAGTTGTTACGAAGTAGCACTTACCGTGATCAAGGACTTTTCAGTCTCATGCACTGCCAGGGAGAAGGGGCACAGGAAGCCAGGGGGGAGCAGAGACAGGACACCCGACCCAAAGTAGTCAAAGGGGTATTCCATACCTGGAAGGAACTGATCGCTGCTAGGGTCAGGCTGGGTATCAGTCGGCAGGTGGTGAGCAATTGTATTGTGCGTCACTTGTATTTTTTCCTTTCCCCCGTTAGTTTTATATTCTCTCTCCTTGTTATTTCCCTTATCATTACTATTAGTAGGAGTAGTATTAGTTTTACATTTTACTGTAGTTATTAAACTGCTTTTATCTCAAGCTGTGGGTTTCACATTCTTTCGACTCTCCTGCCCATCCCACCCAGGGGTGGTAAAGGTGTGGGGGGATGAGTAAGCAGCTGCGTGGTACTGTGTTACCGGCTGGGTCTAAACCAAGACAAGTAGCGCACATCTTAAAAACAATTTTTTAAATTTAATTCTGAGCCCTGGGAACCTATTTTTAAAGACGTTGTACAGTTTCCTCTTATGAATTTGAGTCTAAATATATCTCTTTTCCAGATTTTTGTGGCAAAAATTTTATATATATATATAAATATATATATACACATACATTTGTATAATTACTACTCACATGGGTCTTCTGAAGGTCCATGGGAAAAATAGAAGACTCTGAAAGAAACCATATATGCTTGAGCTTTTCTCCACTGAAAAAATACACTGAAACAGCAGATCATACTTGCAGCAGCAGCTGCTACTGAAGAACTGAAAAAAAGTAAATATAATATTATAGGTCTTTTTTACTGCTTTGATAGAGGAAAACAGAAAGGAATCGTGTTACTGGGAGAACATTATGTACACTTTAAAAGCATTTGCAAAGAGACAAAATATTTATATTTCACTTCACACTTCTCTTTAGATACCCCTGTGTCCACTTTGCTTTTCCTTATTGTTCCTGAATAGCAGATAAAGATATCACATCACTGTAAATAAAAATAAGGAGGGAAAAAACCCAAATTTTAAAAAAATAAAAATACAAGAGAAAGTTCAACTGAGGAAGGTTTTGAAGGGAAGTTTTTTAAAAATGAATGTGAAATACAAACGATGCTGATTGATAGGTTCACAAGCGTTCCAATATGTTTTGGTGATTACATGGATTTTTACTCTCTTCTCTAGCTAAAATCAGTAAAACTATTATACTGTTTTGATTTCTCTTCTGTTGTAAGAAAGAGTTAGCTCTCAATACACTTTGAGTGCTAGGTTTGCTCTGCTCCTAAAAGGTGTTATCACTACAGTCACCATAACTACAATGATGATGAGAATATGTGGCGTTTTTTTCTTTTTGATAGCCATGGTACACTACTACTTAGAAAATCATTCTCTGTGAATAAAAGAAACCCAAAATTAAACAATGAGTGTTACTTTAATGATAATATGAGTAACATTATGGATTTGTCACTATGTGAATGTCTGCAAAAAAAGTTAGCACTATAACAGGAACCTCATTTACAAACATGACCAACCCAGTAATGATTCTGAGATGAAGACAGTGTTCTTAGATCCGAGAATGTTTAAATGAAAATATTTGTTCGCTGCAGAATGTTTTCTTGCAATGAAATGTTGTGCAAACAAATACAAGCACAACAATAAACACAATACCAGAAAGTTAAGAGGCATGCTAGAGACATAGCAAATTAGCTGTTTGCATATTTATGACTCATAAATCAACAGCACTTTGAAGTAATGCAAAACAGTCCAATAGAAATGAGAACTGTGTCAGGGACATCAAAGAAAAGCTCCATTAAATCAGTATGAATCCAAAGTGTTCTGTTATTTAAAGAAAAAAACATGAAAATACAACATTAATTTATATATTTGCAAGTCACAAATTCAAAATGTTAACTTTCCCTGTTCCTTCGAAACATGGGGAGGCAGATTTTATAGCATCCTACATAACTATAATAGAATAATAACAAGAGCAATTTTTGTACAGTAACATAATACTGACAAAAGGAAGCCAAATTAAAATATTTCTAGCCAACATTTTAAATATTTTCTCTAAGTCGAAGAAAGTTCTGGATGAAAGTTCTCAACAGCCAGATGATACCTCAGTTAAAAGTACAGAATTTAAATACATAGTAGTTTAAATAATATTGTCTGAAAAATTATGAGAAAAAAAGAAAAATCTTGTGAGTTAATTATCTTTTACCAAACTCTGAAGTTGCAACTGATTATAGGGTTACCTTGTTGGCACACCTTTCCAATGCTTAAAACCCTGATTTGCCTATCTAGCCAAATGCATAATTGACATGTGTAGTTCAATCCATATAATCTTAAATATCAGATCACTAGAATTGCTCTTTTTCTAAAGTAGGAATGGGAGTTGCTAAATTTTGGTGACAAGTGATCTAAAATATTTCCAACTATGTTGAATTAGCTGTATTGCTACTGTGTGGAATACTGATTAATACACTTCAAAGGTGTTTGTCTGAACCTAGAGTAGCCTAATACTATTGAGCTGACAGTTCACTGAAAGGCACCATTTCTTACTTTCATCAATTTCCTTGTGCTCATTATAGTATTTCCTGGACCCCCATGTGGCTGATTCATTTCATTAAACCAGCAGAAATCAAATCTAGGGGGAAAAAAAGAAAGGTAAATGAAGGGAGAAGAGTCTTATGCCCTGTAAGACCCAACACAACTGAAGGGCACATGTTGTTAGCAGGGAAATATCATTCTTTCTTTATTTCTTGCTTACAAAGTCCGAATTTATGTCAAGATCTGTATAAGAAGGTTTCACAATTCATTTGAACAAATATAATTTTTCTGTTCTTGATTACAGAAATAGAGCTTCATAGAATTGTGGAGCAAATACCGGCTCAAACAAATCTAAGAATATTTACACTACAGTGTATGGCAATAAAGCAGAAAAAAAGAAAACATAAGAGCTGGAACAGACTGTTTTAAGTAAATCTGCAGTTAAATAACAGTGAAAATCAACAACTGCATTTTTATTTATTCTTTCTGAATAATATGTGCGTCAAGGAGTAGGGTAATACAGTGAAAGCATTTGCTAAGAATTAACATAGCTCCAGAAAGGGAAGAAAATTGGAAGACTAAAAGTGAGAAAATGAAGTAAAAACTAATAGTACCATAAGATAGAAAAAATGAATTCAGATGAAGGTGAAGGATGAGAAATACTTGAACTAAACCAAAACCAAAGAGCATTGTCACTGGGCTTAATGTTTCTGACACCACTCATAGAATCATAGAATCATAGAATCGTAAGGGTTGGAAAGGACCTTAAGATCATCTAGTTCCAACCCCCCTGCCATGGGCAGGGACACCTTGCCCTAAACCATGTGGCTCAAGGCTCTGTCCAACCTGGCCTTGAACACCGCCAGGGATGGAGCATCCACAACCTCCCTGGGCAACCCATTCCAGTGCTTCACCACCCTCACTGTAAAGAACTTCTTCCTTATATCTAATCTAAACTTCCTCTGTTTAAGTTTGAACCCATTACCCCTTGTCCTACCACTACAGTCCCTAAGGAAGAGTCCCTCCCCAGCATCCTTGTAGACCCCCTTCAGATACTGGAAGGCTGCTATGAGGTCACCACGCAGCCTTCTCTTCTCCAGGCTGAACAGCCCCAACTTTCTCAGCCTGTCTTCATATGGGACAGATGTTACCTTTGAAAAAGGAAAGTAGATAGCAATTTTCCTTTGAAATGTATTCTGAGTTTTCTGATACCCAAAAATAACATAAGGAAAGAAACATATCTGTTCTTACTTTAAAATGCATGTTCATTTTGTTAATTCTGTATAATTTAAGTAGTGACCCTTTCATATGGATGCAAACACTTGAGGTATTCCACAGCGGATTTCATGTCCAGTTTTTTTTCCTTATCTAAGTGGTATAGATATGATTCCACCTTTTTTTCTTTTTTTTTCATGGGAGTGAAAATTGTTTTAAACTGCCGTCTGTCTATATTGAGCTGTAGGTTTCCTGTTTGGTAGAAATTCAACATATAGACTGTTTCTTTTGTCTTTCCAAAAGGTGCAAGTTTCTCCAAAGGACTTGGGAAGAAGGTGACATAAAATGGGATAAAATACTACTTTATTAACTAACGAGATTATAGGAATGCTTGCTGTTGTCTCTATTCTGAAAAAACATTTGCAGGTAATAATTAAAAAAATTGGAGTGAGCTCATTGAAAACAGAAACTCTCTTCCAAACAAGTAATGTTCTTCTTATTAGTGGAGTTCTTTTTTCAGGCAACAGAAATGCCAGAGGGGGGGACAATGCTATATACCATAGTACCATTACTATGCAAGGCTATTTACTTTCTTCATAGTATTACCTCTCCTGCTTTCGCAAAGTCAGAAAATAAAATCTCCATGGACAACTTTCCAGGGAGAATTACAGTCTTGTGAAAAGACAGTATTTTTTCCCCAAAGCTCAGGTAGATAAAGCCCAGATAAAAAAATAAAGTGTAATGAAGAAAAACCACACACTTTAGGTGATTAATATAAAGATTCATTTATTTGTGTATTTAGAAGAATTCCTTTAGATCTGTTCATCTCAATGCTTCTCAAGTAAAGAGAATTAAGCTCAAAATCTTCTAAAGAAATTCTTGAAAAACGAAGTTGTTTAAGGTTTAACAGACAAGGTTAAGAAGAGGTTTCCATGAATAAAAGAGCCGGTGGATGAAAGTGGATGAAAACATAAAGGTTGAAATTGGTTATACAATAACCAGTAGAGAGAAAGACAGGGAGAAAGAAATGACTGAAGACTGTGAAGTTAAGGGAATGGATAAAATATTAAGTAAAAAAAGTAGCCTTCATCCAAGCTGTATTAGAAAAATCTATGAACTAGAAATGTACTTTCATAAACAATACAGGAAACCATGAGCTCATTGGAAATAATCACTGTTTTTCATGCTCTCTCACAGAACGAAATACATTAGAATCACCCTGCTGAGCTAGCAGTCTTTGATAGCGCATTAGATAGGCTGGTGAGTTCACTTTGCAGGCAGATTTTCCAAGGTTCATCCATCTCTAAGATTAATATAACCCTCTGTTATAACCTCTACAATGTAGTAAGGCTATATTTGCAGACAGGTATTACCTCCTCAATTTTGTATTCAAATCTTAAACTGATCAGTCACATTAGGCTTTAAGTCCCAGGTCTGATGTATATTTATGGATTCCTGATCTGTAGAGATTATTTCTACAGCAAAAACAGCACTGCAGCTTTCAGCTGTAATCCGAAATCTGATTCTGCACTATAAGAACAAATATTTCTGTATGACTACTATCCTGATCACATCTCAAAAGAGAATGAGATTTACTTTTTGCCTCACAGCTTGTTTCTTTATTTCAGTTGACTTTATAATCTATATGTAAAATGTTTCAGTGGTAATTGAATTTGTCCAGAATTTTTTCTGTTGTTTCTAATTTGGGGTTTTTTTTTGGTTTGGTTTGGTTTTTTGTTTGTTTGTTTTTCCTTTCTAATAAGATCCCCTTTTGAATTTGTCATAGAAAAATGGCTATGATAAACATTCAGTGTCTGAGTGGCTAGGCCCAGATGGCCCAATTGAGGCTTGGATTTTTTTGTTGTTTTCCGTACCATAAATAGGGCAAATGGAGGGCAATCAGGAGATGTGGAGAGAACGTAGCAACAGTGGTAATATCTCTGTAATAACATAGTTAAGAAGGGGTAAAAACCTGCTGTGCAACAGCTGGGAAAAAAATGAAAAAATGTGAAAATAACATCCCTCCAGACAACAAGTTCAGAGAAGAAGGAGGGGAGGAGGTGCTGCAGGCATCAGAGCAGAGATTCCTCTGCAGCCTATGCTGCAGACCATGGTGAGGCAGGCTGTGGAGGTCCAAGGTGCAGCAAATACTCACTTGCAGCCCATGGAGGACCCCAGGCCAGATCACATGGATATGTCCTGAAGGCAGCTGCAGCCTGTGGAGAGTCCACACTAGTGCAGGCTGCCAGCAGGAACTGCGGCCGGTGGAGAGGATCCCGTGCAGTGGGGGTTTGGAGAAGGTTATTTTAGATTTGCTCTATTTCTCTTTATCCTACTGTGTTTAATTGACAACACCTTCATTTCCCCAAGCCAAGTCTGTTTTGCCCATGGCGGTAATTTTGGTGAGCAGTCTCCCTGTCCTCATCTGGACCTATGAGCTTTCCATCATACTTTCTCCCCATGTCCTGTTGACGGAGGGGGAGTGAGAGAGTGGCTGGGTGAGCATCATGCAGCCAGCCAAGGTCAACACAGCACAGATAGCAAACCATATCAGTGCAAAAGTCATTTGGCCCCACTGTGGATCTAAAAAATGTAATCGAAATCAACAATCTACACTTCTTTGAAAAATCCCAGACTTTCTGATTTTAACTTTTTTTTCTTCTAGGAGGTTAAGCTTGGAATTTGTGCCGAGTTACATAAGACAGAACCAAAATCTCAGCACAAATGGATCTTTTTCTAAAGACTTCAGAACATATTCAAATAAATCTGAATCTGAATAATTGGGCAAAACAGAAGTCTTAAGTCTATACTCTTCAGATATTAAAGCTGATAAGTATCAAGGAAAGCAGAAAATAGAACCAAACGACACAATAGTATTTTAGCCAGCTTAAACATGCTTGTGGGAGGGGTCTTTCACCATTATTTAAGTTTAGGTCAGGGTAATTACATAGCTGGATTATAAGTACATTAAACAGATACTGCCATCCTGAGAGGAAGAAATACTTCATCTCAGTAGTTATGCAAGTATGCTAAAACTACTTATTCAATGACTATTCATTTTAGGAGAAAGACAGGAATACTGAAAGAAAGTTTTATACTGGAAATCTTGAATGGATGAATATAGAAAAAGTTATCATTCTGCCTTTATCAGTTATTACAGTGTTCAGGGCAATTTACATTTCCCATTTCTAAGAAGTCTTAGGAACTTTCTTAGCATATTTAGTAGTGAGTTATGTATGAACATGCTCTGCTTTAACTTATTTTAAATTTATTTCTGAATAATTTCTGTAAATAGGTTGTGATGGTTTTGTTGGATGCACTTAAAACACAAACTGTTATTGGAATCATCAGTCATAACTTTCTCACGCTCCAGCTCTGTCATTGCAATTTTAATCTTTCATATTTTCAGTGCTAACACTTCTTATTTCCATTCTGAGTAATTTTGCTAACCTCTTGTGATACTTAATGCATCTGAAGGTTGCTGTCAGTAAACTATGCACTGGAATATTAGCAGAGAACAAGTACAAATCGCACTAAAGTTGCTAAAGCAAATTTTGAAACAATAATGAATGGATATCTTTAGCAGTATTTGCTTTTCCTATTTTTTAACTTCCCAGTAATTTGATAGTAGAGTCACAAAATATTGGATTAACTAATAATTGTCTAGTTATCTCATTATGTGCTTGCTTAGGGGAGGTAAATTACAGCTTCGTTAAATAAGAAGTTATTAATGAACCCTATATAATTTTTTCCCCAAGTCTTCATTTTATTTTGCCTCAAAATGAGAAATATGGCACTGAAATGAACCCCAATTGCCCCTTTTTCCCAGTTAACTGTGATTGATCTTTATTTTAGTTTGCTACATCTGCTATTGTAGGTGATGCTATTCCATAATATTTCTTCAGTGCCCTGTGAACTTTGCTCTGCTGTGCAAAGAGATATCCACAAGATCCTGATGTCATTGTTTTTTATTTGACTGTGTCTGAGATGTGGGGCTGAATAAGGATTCAGTGGCAAATTTTCTGAGTGCCCTGCTAAAACTGAACTCTTTTATTTTGTGAAGTCAGATGAGGCTGGCAGTTGAAGAGACAGTGGCACCTGAAGCTATTTGAGAAGCTTTGGCGAAACTAGTAAATGCTACTAGGACAGATAATTCAGACTAAATGCATGGAATGCAACTCTTATTAGACTCAAAGAATGAACAGAAGATTACAAATCACCATGTTTTAATCACTTATTTATGAGCTCAGTTTCAGTGCTTATCTATTCTTAGCCATTTATGCACTTAAAAGTGTTATTCTATTTATTTTTTTTAAGCTTGTTTTGCTATACTTACTTTACTGGTTTAGTGTGTTACAAATGGAAACACAATGAGCTCTTGCGATTTTGCTGAAGATCTGTTAGCTGACTGCAAATTTATATGGGGGCTTGCTGGGGGAGAGATTTTGGGGTGGAGGGGAAGGCACCATTTGTTTTTGAACTGTTTGCACTAGCAGCTGCTAGCCAAATACTTTGATTAAAGAATGTCAGTGGGACTCAGCTTCAAAAAAGTAGCTTTTTGGTTGTGGGTTTTTTCTGGTTTTTTGTGGGCTTGTTTTGTTGGTGTTTTTTTTTAATCACACTGCCAATCTCTTTTTCAGTAACTGTTTCCATTTTCAAAATATTAAGAGGCCCTGAAGAATGAACCAATGAATGTGAACACTAGTAAATCACAAATGAACTGAAAGAAAATTATGAATATAGCCTGGAGAGCTAACTGTCTTTCAGCCAAGAAGTTTTGACTATGTTTTTGGTAGCATTTGGTAGAATAGCTTCATCTAGGGCTATACAGCCTTCTACTGTACCAGCAATAAAGCAAAGGGACTAGGAAAAACTGATAAGCTGTTCCTATAGGAACATTTTTTCAGAAGAGTTGCAACTGACAGAAGAATATGCCACTTTTTCTTTCTGAACCCATTCTAACATTACCACAGGACAGTAGGAGCCATTATAAGAAGAAATGTAGAAGATGAACCTGCATAGCTACTCATTATACCTGTCAAATAATCATGCCATATCAGAAGCTCAGGATCTCCCTCTAGCGGTTTTCAAAAGCATACAGGCTTTCAGGTCCCTGATCTGTTGTCTGCACATAGGTGTCTATGGGAAACCTGTGACGCCTTCAGAAATACTTAGGAAATGAGATACCATAGTGAAACTCAAATGGTACTGTATACCTTCCTATGTGTGACTCAAGCCTGGTATGTTTACTGTTCTTAAAAAAATTCTTTGGAATTGCTCTGGGAAATCACTAGAGACACTTCAATGTATATTTTAGCAGTAATTGAGAAATCATTTTTTCCTAGATGCTTATCTTGAAGTTGTAATAATAAAAATGTTTATTTTTATTATTACAGCCTACTGGCACTCTATCACTAGAATGATATAGAGAATTAATCTAATTTTACTGTCAATAAACTTGGGGGGTTTATTAACATAAGAAAATACTTGTGTAATCTAGATTGTGAAGTGGCTTCTGTAATAACTGCAATCAAAGAATCATGGAATGGTTTGGGTTAGAAGAAACTTTAAAGATCACCTAGTTCCAATCCACCCTGCCATGGGCAGGGACACCTCCCACTAGACCAAGTTGCTCAAAGCCCCATCCAACCTGACCTTCAACACTTCCAAGGGTGAAGTAGCCACAACTTCTCTGGGCAACCTGTTTGAGTCTCTTACCACCCTCATAGTAAAGAACTTCTTCCTTATGTCTAATCTAAACCTAGCCTCTTTCACCTTAAAGCCATTCCCCATTGTCCTATCACTACTTTTTTTGTACGCCCCCTTTAGGTATTGGAAGGCTGGTATAAGGTCTCCCCGGAGCCTTCACTTCTCCAGGCTGAACAAGCTCAACTCTCTCATCCAGTCTTCATAGGAGAGGTGCTTCAGCCCTCTGATCGTCTTCACGGCCCTCCTCTGGACTCAGTCGAACAGGTCCATGTCGTTCTTATGTTGGGGGCCCCAAACCTAAATGCAGCACTCCAGGTGGGGTCTCATGAGAGAGAAGTAGGAAAGGGAGAGTCCCCTCCTAAGACCTCCTGGCCATGCTCGTCTTGATGCAGCCCAGGACACGGTTGGCTTTTTGGGCTGCAAGCACATGCTGCCAGGTCATGTTGTGATTTTCATCAACGAACACGCCCATATTTGATAGATCGTGCTATACGACTGAGGCCTAGCAAAGAATAAGCAAATGTTAGTCTTCTACCCAAATGGCCACAGCTTTAGGTTTTAATAAATTTATATAGTAAGGCTTAATTGGTAAAAGTTGATAAGACAGTATCAAATGGCTGATGAAATTGTTGACCACACCTTTTTTATAGCATTCTAAAATACTTGAAAGAAATCTTAATAGGGAAACTTTGCTTTTTGAAATGACCAGGAAAGCTCTATTCAGAATTGGTTAGAAGGCTTTTTTCTGCCTTGATAGCATATCTTCTAACAATATCACATATAGCGAGCTCTCAGAGTTCCCTGAAATGGTCAACAACTTTCTGCATAGTGTTAGTATCTTAGAATAACTTTTGTTGACTTTAAGAGCCCTGAAAATGATATGGATACATAGGCATATGTTCTGGAAAATAATTAATGTAAAAAAATTGAATGAAATCTAGACTATTTCCTGAAGCAAATTCATTAAAAAGAGGCATCTTTTTAAATGTTAGTGCCTTTACAATTACGTTTTTTATTCACAGTTATGGTTTGGGTTTTTTTTGTTGGTTTTCCTTATTCCTCTTTTTTATTCTTTATCAAGATAGTGTTGTACAATTTTCCTTCTCTAATACTTAAAAGTTGTCCTTTCCTGTATAAATTCAGTGGTGGGTAGGGTTTCTTTTTTTAAACTATTTTTCTCTCCCCTCCTTCTTTTTTCTTTCTACTTTTCTCGTTTTTCTTTTCCTTTTACTCTTTGTTTGTTTCATTTCTCTCTCCTCCCTCCCCCTACTTTCTGTCTTCTTTATTTTTCTCTACACAGAAGTGTACAGAAAAATACAGTATCTCAACTATTTCTTCCCTTTGCCATCTTAATGTAGTTACACAAAATAGCTGTCCTCTAGTCATCATTTTGGCGAGTTATTTTTGCCAAGTTGCTTGAGGACACACATACATTGACTTCAGGGGTGCCAGAATGGAAATAGGCAGATGCTAATAATATGACCTGCAAAATGACCAAGTTACTAAATGGTGTGAAGTTCGGGGTTTTTTTTTAAATCTGGAAAATAACATCATTCTGGAATACTTATCCCTGCATTTTGCATTGCAGAGATAAATATGTCCAATAGTAATGGAAATAGGTATCTTTTCTTTCAGGAGTATATTCTAGCATTTATAACAAACTCTCCTTTGCTGGATCTTTTTCCATCTTCAGGATTTTTTCATTTCTGGCTACTTGCTGACACAGTTATAACAGACAGAACAAAGAATACTCATTGACTTGTGATGGATGTCCTCCCTAAACACTGGAAAATGTAATTTCTAGTCTTTCAGGGTGAGAAATGTTAGGAACTGGTCTTCAGTTCTCAGAGCAGATGCTCTCTGGTCCCTCAATGAGTGCTATGCAAAAGGGTGCATTGCCACCAATGGTTGCTATATATTAACAGAAAAAAAACCCCAAACTAAAATGTTCCACTACTGTGCAGATGAAAGCATGAGTTCTGTTTATTTTGCATGGAATTTCTTGAACCATAGATTCCTATCCTTCTTGCACCAACAAAATCATAAACCCATACTTCACTGTCAGATGCTGATGGGTGTCTAGGATGTCTCCTAGGATCACCACTGGGAATTACAATTCCAGGTGCATATAGAAAATAAACGCAGTGTTCATCTACTTACAAAAATGCCAAGCTGCAGATTGATGCATTCCAGATATAGCTGGCTATGTTACTGAAAGCTCCCTTTAACCTTCTCTTGTACTTTGATTATGACACCTGGGTTTACTCTTGGTCAACAAGTCGTCTTGACCTCATTAGTACCCATTAGTACTCATTAGTACCTCTTTTTTCAGCTGTGAGGTATGTATTCATCTATGGACATACCACGAAGAATGTAATTGATCCACTGCTGACTTAGAAGTCTAAAAGCTACGTGTGTGATTTAGAGCTCAGAAGCCTAGTTAATAGGTAAGTACTGCCAGAAATGGATAAGTGCTACCATAGAGTGTTTATTTCATCCTTCTGTGATGACTTTCATCAGCTAAAACATGCAAAAAACAGGTAAGGAAAAATCCCTGAATATTTTTTCTGGAGTTTTATGAAGTTTAAATGGCCAACAGATGGGTCTGGTGATATGCAGGAGAAGGCAGACCATGCAGTTGGGAGCAGAGTGGGGAAGTGATAGGGATGGAGAAAGTGAGGAAAGAGCAAGATTATTACTTAGCTTCAGTGAGATACAAAATCAAATTAGTTGCATGCAGAATGCCTCATCTGGAAGTGGTTCGTATTAGCAAGTCAGAGTGTCTTCCTGCTCACTTTTCTTATGTGTGTGTCTTTTGCTTTAGCTATTAAACTGTCTTTATCTGAACCCATGAGTTTTCTCACTTTCAGTCTTTCAGTTCTCTCCCACATCCCTCTGAGCAAGTTGTGTGTGATCGAGCACCCGTGTGGTGCTTTGTCACTGGTTGGGGTTCAACCATGACACCAATTCTAAAGTCTAATTACATGAAGAAGCAGGGTCATGCATTCTTCCCACCTAAACTCTGATCTGTCTGATGTAGGCAGCTCTCACCACCAGGCTTCAGCTGATACCTCCTGCTTCTCACCTAGCCTAATTCCAGCTTTCTTCATCCAAAATATGAGGAACACTTGGACCTGTGAAGTAACTGCCTGGAAGTGAAGTCAGCACTTCTTGGTTCTAATGTGTTCCGCAGCATTAATGTCCATTTTTGATCATGTTTCTCTTAACATTAATCATAAAGCCTAGCACTCTGTTTTCCTTCAGGCTACCACATAATGACTGAAATAAAAGAATTCCTAAACTAGATAATTTTACAACCTGCATATGTCCTCACTTTATACTCACATACACATTCATATTGTAATTGGAAGCTGTTATAATATTATTTATATGACGCAATATTCAAACATTCAAATCATAATTACTCATTCAGACATTCACGCAATTGCTATGACAATGGAATTAATACCCTGAGGCATTCTGTGACTTAAAAGTCATTGTTAGAGGTCTCTGAAAATTGAGTGCAATATAAACAGAACAATATAAACAGAACTATTTGTCAGCTGTTTTAATACAATAACATGAATAAAATAGAGCCATTTGTAAGCCATTCAGGAAATTAGAAGAAAAGGTCCTTATCCTGTATATAGTGGTCTTGTTCCAATGAAATAAAGGAGCTAAATTAATTTGTATACCTTAAAAGCAAAGGATTTGCCTATAGGAGGACAGCAGTGGTGAAAGTGTTCAAATCTATAAATTCCAACCCACACAAGGTAATTTCAGATTTTTACATGGAAAACTTTTTTTCAGGTTTGCTGGTGTGGGTAGTACAAGGGACTGGTTACCACATGGTCAAGTAGGAGATCTGTTTAAAGTCATTCTTTGTCACAGATTTCCTGTGTAGAGACCTTGTGAAGATCTCATAATCTTTGTTCGGTTTAGTTCTCTACTTAAGAAATGGGCAGAGCAGTTCAGTCTCCTGGAACATGTTTTTCTCTCTTATATTCCATAGGGAATGTATGTCCCTATGGAAGCCACAGAAGCTAGAGTTTGGTAATCAATCAGCCTCCAAACCACTGTTAATGAAGCATTCCCGTGTCAAGTTTATGTTCTAGTTTTTCCTTTCTTATGTTCTAGCAATTCCAAGAACCCTATGAGCTATGCAAATACAAGCACGTATGCATACATGCTTCTTACTGCTTCCTGCTTACTGCTGTGAACTCTGCCATCTGTGTGGAGTTCAGCATTGATGGAAGTAGCCAGTATGTGAGAAGGGACTTGGACCCAGGTTGCATGTTTTTAAGAAGAACACCAGATATTAATTAATTCTGAGATGTATACAATAGATTTGTCATAACTACTCTAAATATTACTGTAACAGAAACACGTGTAAAATTCTATGCACTCGGAACTATGTTTCTTGGCATGAAAGCAACGGTCTGTGAAATTTAATCAGAAATGGTTAATAACTTTCAAAAATTTGTTAGAAATTCTGGTTACATAGACTTTTTTTTTTTTTTTTTTTTTTTTTTTAAGTTGCAGCCTGTGATGCAGACCATGGTGAGGCAGGCTATACCCCTGCAGCCCATGGAGGTCCATGGTGGAGCAGATACCCACCTGCAACACATGCATGTGCCTGAAGGAGTGTGAGACTCTGTGGGAAGCCCATGCTGGAGCAAGATCCTGACAGGACCTGTGGCTCTGTGAAGAGGAACCCACGCTAAAGGATGTTTTCTAGAGGGACCTGTGGACCTGCAGGGGACCCACACTAGAGTAGTCTGCTCCTGAAGGACTGCACTCTGTGGAAGGGACCCACACTGTAGCAATTTGTGAAGAACTGCAGCCTGTGGGAAAGACTCATTTTGGATAAGTTCATGGAAAACTGTCTCCCATGGGAGGGACCCCATACTGGAGCAGGGGAAGAGTGTGAGTAGTCCTCCCCTGAGGAGGAAGGAGTGGTAGAGACAACATGTGATGGGTTGGCCACAACCCCCATTGCCCATCATGTGCACTGTTGTGGGAGAGGAAGTAGGGAAGATCAGGAGTAAAGTTAAGCCCGGGAAAAATGGAGGGATGGAAGGAAGGCATTTTTAAAAAAATTAGTTTTATTTCTCATTATCCTGATTTGATTGGTAATAAATTAAACTAATTTTCCCAAGTCAAGTCTGTTTTGCCCGTGACTATAATTTCTGAGTGATGTCCCTGTCCTTACCTTGATCCATGAGCCTTTTTTTGTATTTTCTCTGTCCTGTCCTCTTGAGGAAGGGGGGGGGGGGGGGGCGCTATGAAGAAGCTTTGTTGGGCACCTGGCATCCAGCCAAGGTCAACCCACCACACACAGATAACACTTGCACTATTACATGTCTACTCTCATGTCCGAGGCTGAGGCTTCTTGTGTGGACTGTTAACAGGGGATCTGGCCTTCACTGTGGCAACTGATGTGATCTTTCCAGGGAGACCCCCCAGACCAAATCCTGGAAGGGTGTCAGCCTGCACTCTCCTTGAGAGGCATTTTGTATCATTGTATTAGGGTGATATAAAGAAATTCATGGCTGGAAGTGTGGTACCAAGGAGTTTCAGGAAATTAACAAATAGCTTCTTAGCACTTAGTATTTGTACTGGGTCTTGTCATAAATTGCGACCACAACGGATCATAATCCAATTAAAATTTTATTAATTATAGCAAGTAGAATATGAGCAAAAACAGCGCTGGACGACAGGGGAGTCTGCGCTCCGCCACTGCCGTGCTGAGCAGTTCAAACAGTCCCTTTTTATACATCTTTACTTCCGTGTTCATGAAGTAGTGGAGGTACTCTGCGCATGCTTCAGTTGTTGTTAGGGGGTCGTTTTCTACCTCCTGGTGGTCGTTGAGGCCGAAGTAAGAAGTCTTTCTCCTTTATCCCATAGTTGACCCCTCATTCACATGTCCTTATCTGGGGTTGTTTGTCCTGTTTCTGTCGGTTCCTGGAAGTCTGGCAGTTATCTCGCGATTGTGGTTATCTTATCTTACTCAAGCAGTGTCCGAGTTTCTGTCGGTTCCTGGAAGTCTGGCGGTTATCTCGCGATTGTGGTTATCTTATCTTACTCAAGCAGTGTCCGAGTTTCTGTCTGCATAAGCGATTTCACATCTTTGTTGCCTAACCTTTACATTGAGCTTAACATAAATCTTAATAAACAATATCCTAGTCCATAGTTTCTCACAGTCTGGTTGGGATGGAGTTAATGTTCTTCATGTATGGTGCTGTGATTTGCATACATGACTAAAACAGTTGATAATGCACTGGTTTTAACTGTTGCTGAACAGTGCTTTCACAGTGTGAACATTTTCTTTTACATCCCTTCCCAGCATTGAGTAGACTTGGGGTAGGCAACAGGTTGGGAGGGGACAGCTGACCTCTACTGTCCAAAGATGACATGCTCAGCAGTAAAAGCTCAGGGAAAGGAGGAGGAATGGTGGGGCATTCCTGATTATGGCTTTTGCCTTTCCAAGCAACTGTACACACCCTGAGGCCCTGCTTCCCAGGAAGTCCCTGGACATTTGTCTGCTGATGGGAAATTCTCTTTCTACTTTGCTTACATGTGCCCCTTTTGCTTTCCTTATTAATATGTCTCAATCTTGATTGATGGGTCTTCTTGCTTTCCTTCTATTTTCTCCCCATCCCCTGTGGGGGGTGAGTAGGAGAGAGGCAGGATGAGTGTTTGGTTTCTAGGCAGGATCAGCCCGCCACAGTAATGGACAGAATACTGTATGTGAGAGCGTATAGTCTGTTTGCATTTGAATTTAACATATCAACTGGAAATATCTTTCAAATAGTGACTAATACTTTGATTTTGAAATGAAATGAGTTAGGGTCACTATGTCAGTCCCGTTTGTCACCTGAGAAATGGCAATTAGTATATAACACTCTTGTTTCCTGTGCTTGGTGGTACTCTTGTTCTCATGATTGCTAAGAAATGTCCAAACAGAGATTTGGAGGCAGAATTTCAGGACAAAATGTAACCCAAGTTCAAATGGGAAACAAAGTGGAACAAGTCAGGCACAGAATCATGCTAATTTGAGCCCTACTAGCTGAACTAGAGAGAAAGAAAACAAAAACTGAAAAAAAAAAAACTTTCATGAGCCTGTTTCCTTGGGGGTTTTTTTTTCTGCTTTTGTGTTTTGGTTTTTTTTTTTCCTTTTTTTTATTTTTTTTCTGATTTGCAAGTTTGTTTGGGTTTGGGGTTTTGTTTTTTGTTTGGTTTTTTTTTTTCTGATTTACAGATCCTGGTGCTATGTAGTAACAAACAACATCACTGGCTGCAACATTGTTGTCAATATACAATACTATTTACTTTTGTCACATAAGAGTTAGATGCTGAATATTTGTCCTTCAAACTTGAGCTTGGTTTGGTTGGGATGGAGTTAATTTTCTTCATAGCAGACCATATGGTGTTGTGTTTTAGATTTATAACTAAAACAGTGTTGATAAAACATCACTGTTTTGGCTATTATTGAGAACTGTTTGCAAAGTGTCAAGGCTTTTTCCCACTCTGCACTCCACAATGATTAGGCTGGGAGTGTCAGGCTGGGAGCGGGCAAGAAGCTGGGAGGGGGCAGAGCTAGGACGTCTGACTCAGATTGGCCAAAGGAATACTCTATGCCAGATAGCACCATGCTCAGCAATAAAACCTGAGAGGATGCTGTGTGTGGAAAATCAGCAATTGCTCAGAAACCACCTGGACATGAGTCTGCTTGTGGGATAGGGTGATTGCCTCTGCTCTCTTGGTTGGGTTATGTTGTGTTGTGTATGGTCCTCTTCCTCTTTCGTTTTCTTACTAAACTGTCTTCATATCACCCAATCAGCTTGCTTTCTTTTCCTGTTCTCTCTCCTGTGCCTCTGGGGATGGCGGGGGTAGTAAATGAGCAGCTATGTGGTGCTTTGCTGTCAGGCTAAGTTAATTTACCACAGAATTGAATTCTGTAGCAAGAGGATGAGGGAGCAAGCTTATACACAACTTTTGCTTTTCTGATTCTGTTACTTCCTGCACAACACATTTTCATTACCACTGATTGCGATTTCCCTAAGACTTCCTTTTTCTTTAATTATATTTGGTTACTATATTGCTTATGTAAGTAACAATATGCTAAACCCTCTGGCATAATCTAACAGTTGAAGCTGCAAAATTGTCAGTTTACAATAAGCAGAAAGATACAACTACTTTTGGGACTTTAGCATTTATTACTACTAATTCAGATTATTGCTGATCTTGTTTAAAATGTCTCTTTATCACAGCAGATATCACCCAGAATTACCACCCAGATTATCATCCAGAATCAGAACCACCGTAATATTATTGTTAATAGAAATATAACATTACATGCTCTATAAATTTATGAGTTAGCCCATTTGTGAAATCTTTTTCAAATAACAGAATGTAAAGAAAAGGAGTCTTAAAATTCTGAGGCTTTTTTTCATTCACAAGAAAAATAAAATCCCGATACTGGGTTAACACCATTTTTAAGCAAAGAAAATAATCGCACTGGTATACATTATTTTGGGTAGTTACTGGAGGATTCTAAAGTGTGGTGCAAGTATTGACTGTATGCTGTTTCTGGTTTGGGGTGGGCTTATCTGGACAGAAATCAAGACCTAGAAATGGCTATCATCTAGTGACATTATAGATAGATACCCTACAGAATAAGCAGCACCTATTGTGTGTCTAGTACAGGAACTACAAGACACTTGTGCCTTTAGGCAGCCAGGATACCATAGGCCGTGCAGAATAGAATAGGGAATCTCAGATGGTGCTTAACACTCTGGAGGGTGACATTCATTGCTTTTAACTGTCTGCATGTGATCAAGCTATCTAAACTCTCATCACAGTCGGTGGAGGTGGTAAGTGATTGCTCACTTGTTTGGGTTACCTTGTGTCTTGTGTGGTTTTCTTCTTTACTGACTGCAAAAAAGAGTTTATGATAGCAGATTAAGTTTCAGAGATTCAAATTTAAGTCAGTATGTCTTTTCCATTTCTACCCATGCACCTGAAGTTATAATGAATTCTTAAAACATGATCAAAATCAGTTGCCACATAGTTAGCAGAGCTGGCAGGGAAGAATAGGGCTCTAAAAAATCTCCACAGGTCAGTAATTCACTGTTTTATGGGATAGTGATAAGACTATTTGAGGGCAAGACAAAAAACTCCTCTGAGTGAAACAAATCTTCAAATATTCTTTTTTTTTTTTAAATAAATAATTTCAGCAGCAAAAATAGCAGGTTTCTGAATTTTCATGTGCAAAAGTACTGCACTCCAAAATTTTTCCCTTCTTCCTTCTAGGATCTGTAACTATTTGGGGAGGGAGGGGAAAACACCTTTAAAATGTAATTTTATGCAGTTACACTGAAGCACTAGGGTGGGAGGGGATTAGCTTCATCTTAATCCTCAAAGCTGACTGAAAATAATATATTTATGTTGCCCTGAGTAGAACTGGCAGCAATGATATAACAATTTTGCAAAGAATATGTAAATAATAAAAGAAAACAAAGTTCAACTGCTCTCTAACAATATAAGAACCTGGTTTAGTTACAACTTTGGGCTCTAACTCTATGCCAAAAGTTGAAACAGCCAAAGTTTTAGGCTGGATTTTCTGAAGATGATATTTGGACCTACTTGAATACACAAAAGTTAATATGTCCACATTTTGCACCTGGTACTGATCACTAACCCCACCACCTAAGTTAATCTTCTTAAAATGGCAATTAATTTTCACTACCTTAGCAGATTCGTCTATTTGACCGTTTGCTTTCACTTCTGTCTTTTATTTTTCAAAGTTTGGGGAATACCAAACATACATAGAGTATTAAAAGTAATGGTCCATAGGCATTCACAGCATGGAGGATGGGAGTGGAAGTTTTAAAATGGAAGTTGAAGTTGATAAATAAATTATCTTTATCAATGAAATTGGTAGGTTAAAGTGTTCCAATTCAACCAGGAACATGTGCTGCTGGATGCTTAAGATGTGTCCTGCAGTAGTGGGAAAATGTAGCTTCAGCATGGGATTTCTTCCAGTCAGCTCTGAGAGTTACACAATTTATAACTAAGGATTCCCTAGTTGACCTTTTGGTGGCACTTTGGCATAGTCCCTCATGTAGATGTGAGGTATTGTGTCATCTGAAACAACAACAAAAGCAATTGCTGTTTCTAACACAACGGCTACTATTGCATACTGATGGCTGTGGGTGAATCTGCAAAAAATTCATACTGTGAAAGCTTCGTCCAGGAACAATTTTATTCCTCAGTATTTTTTTTTCATTATCTGCAAGAATTATGTTTCTCTTTTTACTCTTAAATTTATTTAAAAAATGTCTGTGTCAGGTAGTTGAGATATCATGAGAGAATGTCAGCATTATTATCAAACTGTACTGATGTTTGTCATACTGGAAATCAAAGAAAAGAAACAGCAAGGCCTTACCTTAACTTGTGAATATCTAGAAGCACTTACAGGTACCTGTTAGCAAAGACCTTTGCCACAAATTAACACCTAATATAAGGTTAATAATAAAGCCTAATAATTAACAAAAAAAAAAATTAAATGGTTCAGAAAAGAACTTTGGCATTAAAGTAGGTGCAAGAAAACAGAAGTAATCACATAAAGGTTGGAGATGTCGCTTAATTCTTCGTTACCCTTCTAGGGGAGGCAGTTAAAGCGTTACTTCAGGTATATTGATGGAAGACAAAAAAATCCAAGGCCTGCAGCGTTTGAGTCTGAAATCAAATGACAGGTCATGTTCTATGTCATTCTGAAAAAAGCTCATAGGAAGCAGTATTACTTTACACATTCTTAACCTGTTTATCAAAGAGCACAGTTTAAAACTTTCTGGAGATCTAGATAACAATTACTTTATTATGTTTGCCAACTGTTAAACATTGTTTTTAATTACAGCTAAAGATGGAGAGTGCTAAATTTATTTTCTTTAAGGTCAGAGATATCCTAAATAAAGTTTGGCTGTATTATATAGCGGCTTTTCCATTACTGCATAATTTTGTCAGAATTGCCTGAATTGCAACTTTAAAAATAGTATAAAAAGCAGAAGACAGACTATATGCTTTCTTTTTCTTTAAGGGGATAGGAGAAATGATGAGGGAAATAGCATTTCTTTACAGTAGATACCAATCAGATTGAAGAGTTCGGGCACAAAATTAAGGAAAGGATATATCCCTTAATTTTTAGATGAAACTTCTACATTTGGCAAAGTAAAAATGTAAAAAGCAACAGCTGGGATATAACCCAAAAGGAATAAAAAGCCAGTCATAAAGTTTTCCCACAAAATACAGCACATTTTTTCACCTGTACTCTTGGTTAGAGAAGGTGTCAGATTTATTTGTTATGGACATACTCTAGTATATATTCTCTATCATGGAGTTAGCCTGTCTACTGTAAAATTGCAGGGTATTTTCCAGTATTTTCAATCAGAGGACAACGTGTGTCCATAAGAAGCTAAATACCTATAAGATAGGGTGCTTTGTGTCTTTAGACCTGAATGAAGATATTGTCCTCGTACTGAATTTTTGTCCGTTTTACAAATGGAGCCATTATATCAATTTCCATGCTACCTCATTCTGGAAATATTATTGTTAAGATATAGAAAAAAAAAGGAAGATATAGAGGAAAAATAATCAAAAGGACACACATCAGTTCTGATGGCAGCAGGCTCAATTGTGTCCATTTCTGTAGCATATTTTCAGTGAATGAAGAATAGCTTTTACAAAAATCCTTTACTGGAAAATTCTACAGATACTCCTTTTCCTTCTTTGCATTTATACAGATGTCATTATTTTTATAGGAACACTCACAGCGCATTCAGGTTTGGCATTGTGTTTCTTTAATGCTTTCTGAAAAAGTAATAGTTTGGAGAGGTTCCATACACATTGCATGCAAAAGATGGAAAAAGATGTTTAGTTCTTCCATTGAGAATGTACTGCTGATGGGCATGATTTGTTATTCATTACTTAGTCAGACAGACAAAACTGGTTTCCACAGTAATGTCTTATTACTAATTGGAGACAGCATGTGAAACCACTGAGACCAAGCAGAGTTGTTGACTTATGCAGGCATTGGATCAGTCCTGCAGCGAGTAACCTTTACTCTGCCAAGTAGGGACTAGCAAGGTCAGGTTGCTTAATTAATTCGGGTAAAGTGTTTATGCATAATAAGCCCTAAAGATTGCAAAATACAGGGTATTTTGGACTAACCTCCGTCCATATTACTCGTGTTTAATCAAGTTACAATTTTTTCCTTTATTGTTCAGAGACATTTACCTGGATTTTTAGATTCAGTTATGGTTTAATAAAATATGTAGAGGTTGGTTGTTTTTTTTTTCAGTAGTTTTGGTGGGAACAGCACCATTACCTGCTGAATCATTAGAGATCTTCACATAGTGACACCAACACATCTGCCTTCACAGAAATGTTTTTGTCTCTTCTTTGCAAGTATGTCCCAAAATAGTCATTTTGCTTCAGTATGTGGACAGAACGAAACAACGATATTAGCCAATTAAATAAAATAAACAGTAAATTTTGTGATTATTTCTGATTTGAAAAGTAACTTCAAGATACACACACAGCTGGTATGTCTATGATTTCTGGAGAAAATTAAATAGCATAATAAGCTAGGCATACAGACTATCTGAGTTTTGTTTGATTAAAACTCCCAGT
Source organism: Strigops habroptila (assembly GCF_004027225.2). Lineage (NCBI taxonomy): Eukaryota > Metazoa > Chordata > Aves > Psittaciformes > Psittacidae > Strigops > Strigops habroptila. Next base: position 76,019,252 of record NC_044278.2, on the reverse strand, counting down.
TTTTAGAAAGTCAAAATACTTTCAAAGTACTAAATAAATTTTTGTGTCATTATATAATTCACACATGATACTATTGAGAACCATTATAATTTTAATTTCTGCCAAGGGCATATATCTCTTATGACTTACTGTTGAGGCAACTAGATGCCCTAATTTAGTGACTTAAGTTAAATATGTGGAAAACACAAATTGAATCTGGGCTGAATATATTTGTAAAATATCATTTTGATGATTGAAAAAGAAGGAACTATGTAAAAGAGAACTGACTGGGAAGGGAATGATAAAGAAAAATTTCCTTTCCACATGAAATTCCAATTTTTAATGGCAAACTGGAATATTGAATATAGATATTTTTAGAGCACCAGAGAAAATTGAACATACGGATTTTTTTTCTTCCTTCCCAGAAATGTGGGATGTGAAATTTAAGCTTTGTGCTATCAATCACCATTTTATGACTTTCACAGTGAAGTGATTAGGTGTTCTGAAAGACATATTTACTTCTTTCCAGGAATTTCCACTCCACTGGAATATAAATTGTGCAATTCCATTTCATGAATTCCAGTTATCTGAACATGATGACTTCTATTGCTTGTCAGAATTAGTGGTTACTTTTCAGTTACAAATGAAGCAGATCAGGTATTAAAACAATTCTGTTCACTGCTGGAATTGTAATCTTAGACATGGATAAATATTTTTAAGACTACACTATGAAACAGATTCAGTGCTATGTCCCATTTCCCCTATGAAGTACATACTCTGCTGACAATAAAAAAAGGGAGACAATTCTAGACATTTAAAACAAAAGAGCAAGACATTCATCCATTTTATTACTGTGTGACCCAGTATAGTGTGCAAAAGTACTACTGAAGTAGACTATCTAAATACAAAATTCAAAGAATCATCAGTTAACACCTCTTAAAACATTTATGTTCTATTTTTTACAGAATGTAAGTTGTTTCATTTTTCTTCATCTTACTGAAGTTTATTGGTGGAGACACTACCTGCCTCACAAACAACACTGTTTAAAAGCATGGTTCAATGCAGGCAGCGGTACAAAAGAGCTGCATTTTTACCATGTTGCTCACTAACAATCATAGGAATGAACAGCAAGAGGGAAAAAAACCCAAAACCTAAAGTAAAATACCAAAACCATCACCACCACTGCAACAAAGTCAAAAACATGACAAAGCAGAAGTTCATAAGAAATGCCCAAAGTCCTATACTTTGTTGATACTGGACAACATCTCTGAAAAATGATGAACAAAGACAAATAATCAGTTAAATGCAAATGATGAAGCAAGATGCAAAGAGAAGTGGCGAAAGGAATAGTGAGAGGAATGGGGAAAGTTTACTTCAGAATGGTAAGACGAATGTCTCAAGAAAATTATATCATCACTTACCTGATTCAAGAAATCATTTGTTAGCATTTCTGAGTCAGCCTAAAGAGACTTCTGCTACAGGGAAAAGCTGTCCAGTTCACATCGTTTGAAGTCAGATCAGAACTGTATTGAAAACATGTGACTAATGAGCAATCAATTAACTATACATTCAGGATCAATATCAGCAATGCAACACATAGAACACATTTACAAATTGTTAACATCACTAAACACCAACAAACTTCCAAACACCCTCTCTTCACTGATCTGAAAAGGTTCTGTTTCCTTCTCCTCCCCTCCAGTTCATGAGGACCCCTCCCCAGCCGTAGGGCATCTTTTCTACATTCTTTCAAGCTGGCTCTCTGTTTCAAAAGTGTCTTTTTAATTTCTTGTTACTGTTTGATGAACATCTTCTTCAGCTTTATCGGTTTTGGAGAAAAATATTCTCAGAGAATTTTGAGTGTCCCATTCTTACACACTGTTTATGTTCCAATTCTATTTTACTAACTGTTGTTATCCAGGCCATTTTGTCAAGGCTGGGCCATGTGAGCACGCTTGCAGCTTCACAAATTTCACATTACAAATTACAGTATCTAAAATCCTATGTGAAGTCATCAGATAATACTAAATGAGGTGGTGTTCCATTGTTGTATTTACAATGCAATTTGTAAATTACCACAAACTTTTCCCCTTAGAGACAAAAAATATCTACCCTGTCAGTTCTCTCCAATTTAGAATACATAGTAAAAAGAGAAGGACTAGCTCTGATTCAGGCTGAGACAAGTCAATTGATCTATAGATAATTTAAAATGGACAAATGGAAAAGTAATCCACAATTTAACCAGTATTAAGTAACTTATTTCTCAATATTCTGAATAGAATAAGACACTTTGAATAAAGGTGGAAGAATCTGGACATGAAGAATATAAAGGTTAGGAGATATACATTTATTTTCAAGAACTGTCACAGGCCCATTCGAATTACTAGTGGTGACACAACATTAATTTCAAATTGCTGGGAAAGTGAATTATCTGTTAATGCATGGTTTCAAGGAATAGAAGGCAGCTGAAACGTCTGGCATTTCTCCTGCGCTACCAACTTTATATTTTGGCAATACTCATATTTTGTGATTTGATTTCAAAGCTTGAAAACAGAAACGTTGCTTTTGACCTTCACCTGAATCCATGAAAAACAAACTCTAGTACTTGCTGGTTAACTTTTATTTTTAGCTGTTCTGAACAGCACTGTTTCAGAATTTCGGAATACTCAAAAAATTAGATTAATCTCTGTATTTAAAGAATATACTTTAATACTTTATATACTTTAAAAAAGGATATGCTTTAATTCTTTTTTATATAAAGAATATATATTACTATTATTAGCAGTAATATTCCCTAAAGAAAAGTCATAATTTGGGGAAAAAAATCAGGGCAAGACGATCAGACTTACTTAATATGTTGAAGCACTTCCTACAGGTCCTAACCTTTCTTTGCTTCCTCCCACCATTGTTACACTTAATGGAGTTTAGTAACAATAGAAAACTGTAAAAGTTTTAGCTATTCATGAGCAATTCTTTTTCTAAATAACTTCTGCGCTACTGTATTGAACTGCAGTGGGAGAACATTAAAACTGAACACTAAAGTACTATAGAGTATTTTATTATGGTCCACATGTCTCTAGCTGCAGAATATAATTCACTTGCTATTATCTTAGCTTGCTAAGAAGATGGTTCTGGGATGACTAAAAATTGTTAGAACACTCATTTACTAGAAGAACACTGTGCGACAAAGTACAGTATGTTACCATTAAACCAACTCCTTCCCATGAATGAGATCATACATAATTTAAATTGACTGCCAGCTATCTTTTCTAAATCTCCTGAGATAAATTGTGCTGTGATGAAACACTGAATGGATAATACAGTTGGCCCAGTATGCAAACTTCAGCACTTTGAAGTTAAGTGCCACAAATGCTTACGGTTCAAATTTAAACAGTACTTTCTAACAGAAAAGGAAAAAAAATCCAACAAACCAAATCATCGTAACTGCCTTTGCAAATAAATATTTGTCAACATCAGTTCATGAAACTGAGCCTAATGTAAACACGTATGTATACACATGTGAGTGTGTGTGTGCGTATGTGTGTGTGTATATACATACATTTATATATAAAACAGAATCATAAAAGAATAGAATGGTCTGTGTTGGAAGGAACATTTAAGATCTGGCCACTTCCAGGGATGAGGCATTCACAATTTCTCAGGACAACCTGTTCCAGGGTCTCATGATCCTCACGGTAAAGAACTTCTTCCTAATGTTGCCCTTGATGTCTCTGGCAGACGTAATTCTATCACATCTTTGGTTTCCTTAACTTGATCCCTGGCTGCTCTGACTATTTCTCTGTATTCCTCCCAGACTATCCGTTCTTGCTTCCACTCCCTGTAGGCTTCTTTTTTGTTTTGGAGTTTATCCAGGAGCTCCTGATTTCCTACTTCTCTTAAAAAATTAAAAAGATCTGGACTAAAATCACTTATGAAGAGCCATAAAGATATTCTGTGATCAATAAATAAAGACTTATCAAATGAAGGTTTAATAAAATAAATTGAATTATGGAATCTGAATCTGGTATCTTCTGCTCCGTTTCCCACTGCAGGCTGTTCTGTAGATCACAGAGTTGTCAGAGGCTTAGACTATTGAAACAGATGATAATCCACCTGAATAAGAGAGAATCTTTCTATTGACCTTGATGAACTTTGGATCGCTCCTGTACTTCTGTTTCCATGATCTTTCTGTATCAAAAAGATAATAGCAATTGCTAACACTTTAAAGTATTTTCACTACCCTAAATTGCTGCCACTACAAACTATGTCACAATGTTTTTTTCCGATTCCATGTTTTGTGCTTCTCAACTGGAATAGCCTTTGTTATTCTTTATTTTCATTATTACTCTCACTATGACATATCTTTTCCATATACCCTTCATTTCTTGCCAAAGTCTGACATTCTGTCAGCATTACACAAGATATTTATCTCCCTCCAATTTCAGTAATGGTCCTGTAATATATAGTACATCTGTGAACACTGATCTCTAATGACATATAGTTCCACTGAAAATGTCTACATTTTACTACTTGCTGGAACCACTTCCACTGTATTTATGAATGCAGTACTTTTTGTACTTGCATAAATTTATCAAAAATACATAATTGTTCTTTTAGTCATTTTAACAGTTATTTTCCTGTAACTTACTTCCATCTGCTTGTCAACATATTGAATAATTTTCTAGTTGTTTCTGGAAAATATCAGAAGGCAATGAAAAACATTACAGTCAGAAAAAAGTATATTGTCTATGCTCCCCTGTTAATCATATGCAGTACCTACCAATTCTCTAATAAAGCCTGTTTTCTAAGTATAATAATAATAAAGTTGTTCATAGTTACTTTTCATATGGAGAAGCTGGCAACTAAGCACCACACAGCTGCTCAATCATTCCACACCTGTGGGATGGGAAAGCAAATTGAAAGAGTAAAAGTAAGAAAACTCATGGGTTGAGATAGTCTAAGAAGTTTAATAAGTAAAGCAAGAGCCACACACAAGTAAAGCAGAACAGGGAATTCATTCACCACTTCCCACTGGCAAGCAGATGTTCAGCAATCTCCAGAAAAAGAGCTCCATCACAACTAATGGTTATGTGGAAGACAAATGCCATAACCCTGACCAATCTTCCTTTCTTTCTTCCCCTGGGTTTATATCCCTGAACATGGCACCATATGGTATGGAATATCCTTTGGTCTGTTGGGGTCAGCTGTCCCAGATGTGTCCCCTCCCAACTTCTTGTGCACGCCCAGTCTACTCACTGGTGGGTGGGATGGTGTGAGAGGTAGAAAAGACTTCATGTAAACACTGCTCAGCAATAACAAAAACTTCCCTGTGTTATTAGCACTTTTTCCAGCACAAATCCAAAACGTAGCCCCATACGAGCTACTATGAAGAAAATCAACTCTATCCCATCCAAAACCACCACATGGGGCTATTACTGTAGTACTTTGATGTGCTTAAGGATTTAGGCATAATCCCTACCATCAACCTCTTCAGACTGCATGAGATTCACCACTTGTAATGCACAGATGGTGCATCAGTAACTGGCTATCTGTTGTTTAACCAACTGTGAACATGCAGTTTTTCTGCGTATGTTCAGTAGCTGCTTTTTGGAATGGTCAGTGAATATATGCAGAGATAGGTGTTGAAAAAAAATACCCAGACCAAACAAAAAGAAAAAAAAACCCCACAACATGAAAACCCCCAACATCCTCCACAGGCATTTTATGTGGTAAAAATACTTCAGTGCAAATACCGGCAGTGTAGACAAACACAAATTGTTTAATCTTTGGACTAATGAAACAATAAAATATAAAAGTTAAATGAAACCCACTAAAACTTCTGTTGAGGTGACAGTAAGGGTTTGAGGAAAAAAATATGAAGAAGAAAACAGTTATAGGAGTAGGCATGGAACAGCAAGCATCTGTGTTATAAACCATTTGGAAATGTACTTCAATAAATGTTCTGCCAAGTAGCAGTTTATTTAGTATTCTGCTCCTTGTGATATCATCTAATCCTGCATCTACTTTTGCTGTAAATATTAGATTTTCCTTCAAGCGAGTAGATTATCTAGGCTGAGGATCTCAGAGAAAATTAAGAGGGTTGGAGCTCAATCAACTGCAAAAACACAACTAAAACAAATACTTAAGCTTTACAAGTTTAGTTACGAGGTCTTTGTACATGAGTTCCTTTCAAAATGTAGAAAACAGATGTCCTTTCTCATTTTCTTTCAAGGAAAGTGTGTTATGTAGCAGTAGTGAACACTTGAAATGCATTTGTCAGTAGCTTTTTAATGTGAGTGCTGAATACCAATGAACAAAATTGTTATCTACGGCACATTAAAATCTTTTCCCTTCAGCTATCCTTGAAACATTAAAAAAAACCAAACCAAAACAAAACCAACAGCAAAATACACTGATAGTAGATATTTATTTTTGAAACAATTTTAAAGGCTAGTCATGTTCTGCTGCTCTCAAGGTTCGAAGAGTGGTTCAAACAACTAAACGATCAGAAGGAATAACAAATTAGAAAACCCACTAATTTCTTTTTAATAACTCATAATGTAAATAAGAAAATGTATTAACAGATACTGTGCAACAGCAACATCATAGAAAAGCTGCACCTACCAAATTGTTTTGGAAAGGTTTTGTTTGTTTGTTTTATGTTGTATGTTGTTATGACTTAACAATACTTTGCATTTCAGTTGTATAAATTCAGAATATGGAGTGAAAGCAAAGTAGATGATCTGCAGGGGAAAGAAAAGTCTGGGGCTATTCTCCACTGTATGCTGAATTTTACTAAAGGATGTTTGTTGAAAAAAAAATTCAAATATTAGACGTATGGTGTATAAAGCATGTGAAGTAGCCTTCTCCCCAACCTGGTTTCAGGAGGCCTGAGCTGGGTTATCATGTCTAAATTTGCCACTGTTGGACAGATACAGATTACTGGAAAGGGATTAAAAAAGGGCATCATGAATGAACAAATATTCTATAAAATGTGAATGGGAAGAGACTGGGTGAATACATGTCATTCAGTCTAGAGAAAGGAAGATTTGTGAGTAACATAAAAGCAACTTTCAGATCTGTAAAGGGATTGCTACAAAGAGGATAAGAACTATTTATTTTCCATATCTCTGCTGGACAGTGCGATAAAAGAAATAGGTTTAAACTGAAGCAAGGCATAATCATGTTAGGATCAAATGCAGATGTTTAATCAGTGGTCTGGGGTCTTAGAGAACATGTAGAGGAAAACATGCTAGGAGTGTTAAAAATGTGTTTTATTGATCTTGCCATAGGGGTTCTAAAGGATTAGATAATTTCCTAAAGTCCTTCATCCTTTCCAATGTTATTCCTTGAAAGCTTATTTAAAGAAAAAACATGTTTTTGTTTTTGGTTTTGGTTTTTTTGTTTCAAAACAAATTATTTCACAGAACTGTTGGTTTAGTTTGTGGTGTTCTGTGCTAGCTTGGTTCTGGTTTTGTTTTAAAGAAGATCTTAGCAATTTTTCTGTCTCTGGTAATTTTTTATGATCAGGGGGTCATAATGGCACTTTGAACAACCAGCTATGAGTCTAGATACTAATGGGCTTCCTGGGACATAGAATTTTCTGATGAGATTTTAAAGCTATGGTAAGAATGTTTAAAACACTTATTAGTGGAAAAGTTAACATTAAAAAAGAAACAAACAACAAAACAACACATACCCTTTTAATTTGTCTAATGTTCTGGATGTAATGTAGACAACTATGACTTGCTGCTTAATCTGGTTAAACACTCATTTGCTGTTTTCCATTGCTCCGCTTACTTTTTATTATTACTAGAATATTTTGCTAAAGCTAGTAAATTTAATTTTCTATACTATTATTTGACTTGTGTACTTTTAGCATGAAATATTTGTTACGGGGTATCCCAAACTCCTACCATAGATGACTGTTTATCAATATGGATCTCGTTATTTCTTATCCATGGTTAGAACTGAACTTGAGATCCTGTAGAATTCACCATCTCAGACTGTTATCTCGCCACCTCTTCATTTTTATAACACAAGATTATTCTTTCACATCAAACCAATACTGTTTACTATTTTTCTCTTTCGTAACACATAAGAGACATTTCTTCACATTCTTCCTAACTGTATGTTTCAGAATCTTCAGACATAATTGCACATAATTACAGCTAGCCAGTGTAATGGTGAGAGGAATATAAACTTCTCCCTTTACATTCTTCTAATAGCATCAGTACATCTTGCCAGAATCCAAAGACCAAAGCACTGCATTTGTGATATTTGTGCTAGTAGCATAAATAAATGAAGGTTGCAGAAGTACATAGTGCATTTCATGATATTGTAATGTCAAATTAATATGTAATTGTAATGACAGGGCCTTGAGCGACCTTATCTAGTGGGAAGTTGCTGCCCAGGGCGGGGGTGGGGGGTTGGAACTAGATGATCTTAAGGTCCTTTCCAACCCTAACTATTCTATGATTCTATGATTCTGTTTGTCCAAATGACCATCAAAACAGTGACTGTTCCTGAAATACACTGTAGTTTCTCATAATCAAGTTGTAATTGATTTCAAATACATTTAGCTGATCAGTGATCTAAAAGTAAGTAAAACTATATCTGCACATAGATGCAGACACCTTTTATGTAGTTAAAGATTTGAATACACAGTCTAGCCTTAGTTACTCAGTCTTTCGCTTAAGGTACGTACTACATTTGGAAGGGTGTGCAGACTCCTCGGAATTATGCCAAAGACTGAGTATAAATTGAAGTACTGAAAACAGATTGAAGTTGTATATTTCCCTTACCAATTTATTACTGGTGTTTTCAAGTTGCCTTCATTTCTCCTTACAAACTGCTCCTACTTCACATTCAGTGGTTAATATTTAATGTGACTCTTATCTGGATGCTAACCAATGTAATATTGGAGTACTCTATTTAATGCAAGGCATATGTGAAATAAAATATTTTGAAATTATTCTTTCTAAAGGCATGGAAAGGTGTCTGATCTTATTCTCTTTTCTTTCCTTAAATTCTGTTGCATTAAAGATACATTGCTGTTAGTGCAGAGCACTTCTCAAATACGATGGTAAAGCCTTTGTGATATTTCACACACGAGTCACGAGTCGTGAGTCATGAGTCTGGAAGATGAATAACATTCACAACACACTACACATAAATTACTATTCATGCTCAGAATTCAGTCTTATCATATTGCCACTATAGTTTTTCTATCATACCAAATCTCTTCATTTTACAAATCTCTTCCTGTATGTTTCCAACTAGGAAAAAGATATCACCAGAACCCTCTCCCTAACCTTACTATTAACATCAGAGTCTTTAAGACTCTTTAAAGTTGAATCCTCTAATCATTAGAAAGTTACCACAAGATGAAATTAATTACCTTGTGGTACCTGTTCATAAAAACCAACCAAACAGAAAAAGCAACAATTAAAAGCAAACAAAAAAGTTCTTTTAATGTATGTTAGTCTGCCCAGACCTACTTGTGAGGTATTTTGAGATCCTAATGCCTAAGAGAACTTGAAACAACCAGTCACAACCAATATTCTGTCAACTTACAAGGACATACACATCTCAGGGTTTCCTGAACATTTTCTGAATATCTTTGTTGATATTATTAAGGAATAATCATAGTCCCTGTTCCAGCTGTGTCATTAAACACTGGGTAAGACCAGAGGCAAAAACCAGACTAAGTGCCATAAAGGCTGTACAAGTAAATTGTTCACCTTGGTTTTACAGGACACAAGGTCAACCGAAGGCTTAGTTTATCATTATTTATGACAAGTATGCACTATGTTTTCAAAGAAGCAATTAACTAAACCATACTTTGAGTTTGGTTATTTTATGGCTATTTTAAACACTGGACAAGCTTTATGTATTTGGAAATACATCTTTCACAACTTCACTTCAAAAAGCAAACCAGAAAAAAACCAACTTGCACCTCAAAACATTTATTGCCAGTATTAGCCTTATTTAGAAAAGGTGTCTTTGAATGGAAGAAATAGTTTTGACAGGGTAAAAACATGCCCAGAAAGTGTAACTTTTGCAAATTTGTCTTTGATTTTTGTTTCTTCTGAAAGGTAACATCATTTCTGAAAGCAATTTACCTTGTACCCTGAACAAACATTTCATTCTCTCTTATCCTTGTTGAGAAATAACATTTGATAGCGTATCTGCAGACAAGAGCACAGTTCATGCACGTGTAATTTAACGTGTTTATTTCCTGACACTGAACTGTGCACATTTAACTTTCTTTTAATACAGTCTTTATATGGAACTACAGTAAAATGTCCTATAAATATGTCTTATCACTGTTAGTAAAGAACAGGTATTAAAAAACTGAGCTAAGTGATCACTTATCTGACTGATTAATTATGAAGCCTTTAATTTGACAACCAAACTTTTCTCTTACCTATTTTTTTTAACTGGCTCACTCTGAATTTCAGAAATTATGCTTAACCTGTTGTTTCACCTTGTGAGCTCAAGTTATTTGAAATGTAGCACTCAACTAATACATCATATTACACCTTAGCTCTGAAAGAATCCCAAAAATATGTATGAGTGCATGGGGGTGTGTGTGTGTATAAACATCAGAAAGATTAAATCATAGCTGAATTACTAGAAGAACATCCATAGACAAATAATTCATTATGCATACTTCACTTAGAATTTTTCAAATATTTTTCTGAAAGTGAGTGTTCCATTAAAAAATGCCTGTTTGTCCAGACTCAATCTTTTTGAATAAATACACATTCCCCTCAAATTGTAAAATGGAAGGTATCTCAGTCTGAACATTAGATTTCTAGTAAAAGTCAGAGGTAAACAACATTTGTCCCAGAAGTTGGGTCCGTTACAGAATTGCTTTGAATATTGTGCAAGATTTCCTTGAAAATCTCTATTCAGAATGCTATATCACCAATGTCATTTCTATATAGACCTGAAGAGAAACTGGCATCCATGAGATTCCACAGACATCTTTGTTTAGAGCATTCACAAAAGACTTGGGGCCCCTGATCCGTTAAGGTACGAAAGATGCCATATGCTCTACGAAAGGTGTACCTAGTAAAGTTTAAAGTCTAATATTACTGAGGAAGTGAAAAGTTTGAAAATCTTTGATGTCTCACAGAAAAGAACAAAAAAGTACAAAAACTGCAACATAACTACATGGAATTTAGTGACAGTATAAAAATGAAAGAGTATGTCTGCATAATCTTTTGCAGAAAGTTGCAAGTGAGCTCTGCCTATGTTGAAGCTGACCAAGCTTTTAGTAATAGTTCATCATTAAGTCCAAACTAATAAATCTTTCTAGTTCATGGTTCATGCTTAGTACCACGCTAATGCAGATACATGGCTTCTCTTCAGTGTGGAGCACGAGCAGATTCTGCTTTCAAGACGTGATGCAGACTTACTCTGAAAGCATATTATACATGAAGGCATTGAAATAGTCTCCAATAACAGTATTAAATAACCAAAATAATGGAATGAAGGGAATGTATTCAGAGTGTATACATGTCATACAAAAAAAATATGCACATGCACACACACATGTACACACAATTTTTAAACCTAAGCTGCTAGAGAGAAGGAAACAGTCTAGGTGCACATGGCTGGCAAGAATACAATTTACTGTGGCACTGAACATCCCTCCATTTTTATATTTCTGAAAGAAAATACATCATTTCTCCCCTATGCCTCTCCAATAAAGCCATTCTATTATTTATTTTATTTTATTTTATTTTCCTTATAAAACTTTCAATGTCAACCTTGTATTAAGAAAAATCAGGTTTTGTCCTACAGATGATGGTACTTACTGTGTTAGAAAAAGTTAGGCTCTACTACAAATGACAACCATAACTGCTCTGAAGTCCTTTCTTTGTCCTACACATAAATGTGCATGGAAGTAAAAAAGTAATTTTTCAGTACATTGAAACCCTGATAACAAATCTTACCTATTTGCTGCACAGAATTTAGGAGGGAGGAAAAAAAATTATAAAGAAACATTGGACAATGTAAAATCTAGGCACTTATAGGCTTTATCTACCATAACACACATACTAGTTTAAAGATAAACAGGGAAGATTAAAAAATGCAGCTATCCACACTATAAAATAACTCAGACCTCTAGCTATGCAAATAATGGCAAAGCAGGATTTTAAAAAATAATTAATAGAAAAAATTGTATTTTGTTGTATCATGGCAATTGGAAGCCCATTAGTCTTTAAAGCTCCAGGGATTTCTTGAAGTGAGTAATGTTGCATTTAGTTACTATTACAGAGTACTTAGAGCTGTGCCACTGTATTAAGCTTGTTTATGCTGTATTATTTGTCCTTTCACATCACCTCAGGGGAAAAAAAAACCCCAATCATCTACAGCAAAACAACAAAGTTGAGAGTCTTAAACTACATGTATGCTTACCAAGAAATGCCTATATCCCATTTCTGATGACTAAGAGATGTTTCAGTTTCTTAAATTCAAGAACCACTGTGGTTTTATTTCTATTTCATAGAATCATAGAATCATAAAATAGTAAGGGTTGGAAAGGACCTTAAGATCATCTAGTTCCAACCCCCCTGCCATGGACAGGGACACCTCACACTAAACCATGTGGCCCAAGGCTCTGTCCAACCTGGCCTTGAACACCACCAGGGATGGAGCATCCACAATCTCCCTGGGCAACCCATTCCAGTGCTTCACCACCCTCACTGTAAAGAACTTCTTCCTTATATCTAATCTAAACTTCCCCTGTTTAAGTTTGAACCCATTACCCCTTGTCCTACCACTACAGTCCCTAAGGAAGAGTCCCTCCCCAGCATCCTTGTAGACCCCCTTCAGATACTGGAAGGCTGCTATGAGGTCACCACGCAGCCTTCTCTTCTCCAGGCTGAACAGCCCCAACTTTCTCAGCCTGTCTTCATACAGGAGGTGCTCCAGCCCTCTTATCATCCTCGTGGCCCTCCTCTGGACTCGCTCCAACAGTGCCATGTCCTTTTTATGTTGAGGACACCAGAACTGTACGCAGTACTCCAAGTGAGGTCTCACGAGAGCAGAGTAGAGGGGCAGGATCACCTCCTTCGACCTGCTGGTCACGCTTCTTTTGATGCAGCCAGGATATGGTTGGCTTTCTGGGCTGCAAGCGCACACTGCCGGCTCATGTTAAGCTTCTCATCAACCAACACCCCCAAGTCCTTCTCCACAGGGCTGCTCTGAATCTCTTCTCTGCCCAACCTGCAGCAGTGCCTGGTATTTCCCTGACCCAGGTGTAGGACCTTACACTTGGCTTGGTTAAACTTCATAAGGTTGGCATCGGCCCACCTCACAAGCGTGTCAAGGTCCCTCTGGATGGCATCCCTTCCCTCCAGCTTATCAACTGAACCACACAACTTGGTGTCGTCGCCAAACTTGCTGAGGGCACACTCAATCCCACTGTCCATGTCGCCGACAAAGATGTTGAACAGGACCGGTCCCAACACTGATCCCTGAGGGACACCACTCGTTACAGGTTTCCAACTGGACATCGAGCAATTTACCACAACTCTTTGCATGCGGCCATCAAGCCAGTTCTTTATCCACTGAGTGGTCCATCTATCAAATTGATGTCTCTCCAATTTAGAGACAAGGATGTCATGTGGGACAGTGTCAAATGCTTTGCACAAGTCCAGGTAGATGACATCAACTGCTCTGCCCCTGTCCATCAGTTCCGTGGCTCCATCATAGAAGGCCACCAAAATGGTCAGGCAGGATTTCCCCTTAGTGAAGCCATGTTGGCTGTCACCAACCACCTCCTTGTTTTTCATGTGTCTAAACGTGTTTTCCAGGAGAATCTGCTCCAAGATTTTGCCAGCCACAGAGGTGAGGCTGACTGGTCTGTGGTTTCCCAGGTCTTCCACCTTCCCCTTCTTGAAAATGGGGGTTATATTACCCTTCTTCCAGTCATCGGGAACTTCACCTGACTGCCAGGATTTTTCAAATATGATGGACAGTGGTTTAGCAACTTCATTCGCCACCTCCTTCAGGACCTGCGGATAGATTTCATCAGGTCCCATGGACTTGTGCATGTTCAGGTTCTTAAGATGGTCTCGAACCTGATCTTCTCCTACAGTGGGCCTAAGGTCTTCATTTTCACAGTCCCTGCATCTGCTTTCCAAGACTTTCGTGGTGTGGTCAGAGCATTTGCTAGTGAAGACTCCAGTGAAGACATATTTATCTATGTCTACTTAGATCAGAAAGAATGGAAGAAGACTGTTACTTTTAAACTATTGAAGAAGAATAAAATCAGGAAGGAATATTAAATAGCATACGTTTTGTTGAGTCTCTTTCTTTTAACCCTTTGTTAATACGACCTATTCCTAGGCTTGTGAAAAGGGATTTTTAAGACTCCTTTATTTTCTTGGAAGCTGTCTGTATCAATGAAAAACTCCTTCCTTCCTTGGTTCTATCACTCCATTGCCAGCATTTGAAGATCATCCCAGTACTAACAGGATACCTCGCTCTAAGTTTTTCAACTTCAGAAAGTTATAGGAAGTCAGTTGAGTCAAACATTTACAGCTTGAGAAGACTAAACCTGTGCTGTTGTGGGGGACTGTAGCAACCAGCAGGTACAAAATGCTGAACCTAAGTCTATCCATTCGAACATATATTGAAGCCTACTCGTGGACTGAATAACGTGCTCTTCAACGTGCTTGACTAATCAGATTTGACATCTGGAATGAAGGAGACACTGATTAAGACAGTATCTACTAGAGCTGAATCAAAAATTTCAATTTATACCAGTTCCCAACCCATTAAGTGAGTTATTACAGGTATTTGATACTCTAAATTAATGCAGTTGAAACAAAATTAATGTTTGAAAAATCAGTACCTGCAGTTTGTGCTCTGTTATTTAACTTATTGACTCCTGCAATTCTATAAGCTTCAGCAGGCTTCGGCCAGACTTGTACTTTTATAAGCAGAATTTGATTCACATATGATGTACGTATCTCTTACCAACACAGATATGTCAATTTTCTTTACTTCCAATGCAGAAAACTTTACTATGTGTATAAACCTGACTTTTATTATTTATTAGGAAACAAAAGTAGTGGATCAGCTGAGAGCAGATATTATTATTGCCAATTTTAACTTTTCTCACTCGAATAATGTTTTGTACAGAAGTCTCTCCACTAGGGGCCGCACAGACACTGCTTAAATAAAACTAGAATAAAACTCATATGAGAGAGTGAAAACTCAAATCCCAAAATAGTGCTTTGATCCATTATAAGAACAAACAATTTAAACTCCTAAGGAAGAGACATTGCTGCTTTTTTGCATCTGTTTGTCTGCTTGTTTATTCTATATTTTACTTTTTTAGTTATAAAACATTGACCCACTTTGGAAAAAAATAAGTCTTGCGCTTACTGCATTGTTATAAATCATAGTACATAAAAGATACTCTTTTCTTTATCATATTAGGATAATCTATACTAACATGGGGGGCAATGCAGCTTCAAGTAAAGCTGAAGGAAAGTTTTTTCCTCATGAGTACTGAGGAAGCAGAAGGCTTCAGGTTTTGGCATGGGTCCAAATCAGGAGCTCCTTTTTTAGTACTCCCTGTGACAGTGTTGCAATTTCTGCTGGGAAAATGACAGGGCAACAGTGATGAGACCATCCTCATTTCAGGAAGGGCAGTGGGGATAGAAACATCCACGTCATCCCAGCTGCATTCCTCGGTCAAGGTTCCCACATCCACTGTGGGTACCCCACTGTTCCCGGTGTGGACCAACAGGTACTGACCCTCCCTGCAACACCCACTGCCTTGCTCTGAGGTGAACTGGGCCCCAAGGGTCGTGAACAAGGATGCATAGCACCAGAAAGGAGGGGATGGTGATGGTCACTTTTCTCTGCAGATCACCTTTCAGAATACTTATAGGGAGGTTATCTGGCTTGATTTTACCCTAAGTAGTTTACTAATTTAATAACACCTGTCTGATAATAACAACATTAATGATTAGAAAAGTATTTGGTTGGATATTGAAGATTTTGGTTAGGCCAACAACAATCCTTGTCTCTTCAAATACACAAAGTTTGTTCCTGTTTGCTTATAAAGAGATTATGACTCTAGTTCTCAGGGATAAGGAAGTTTCATCAAACTCAGTTGCTCCTGTGTTTCCAAGTAGTTCTTGATGGGCACACATGAAGATGACTAGTGGCTTGGAGGTTCTTCATGCCTAGTTTTCCTTTTCTGCAGTGAATTATTATTCACTGTAGAAAGTGAATTCTATTATTCTAGAGTGAATCCCAGGGATCTAAGTGAAAGTATGGCTGACACTGACTGACTTTCTGAAAAGATCAGCTTTGTGTTTCTTCTCATGTAAATCTGGTCCTTCCACAAAAAACAGGATGCACCAAGAACTAATATTTGAATTTCTCTTAAATACAATATGTTTTAAAATCCTGAAGTTGAATGTTGGCAGTTTAAGTTAAAAAATAACATTATTATTAGGATTACTGTTATTATTGCTGCTGCCAATACAAATGCTACTGCCAATAACATACCGCCAATGCTACTGCCAAGCTGATGAAGTATAGGCTAAATAAGCAGACAGTGAGGTGGATAGAAAACTGACTGAAGGGATGGGACAAGAAGGTAATAATCAGTGGCACAAAGGCTACTTGGAGGCCAGTAACTAGCAGTGTACACCAGTTGTCAATTGTAGGTCTGATTCATGTTTAATGAATACATTCATGATCTGGTGTTCAGCAAGGCTGCAGATGACACAAAACTGGGAGAAGTAGCTTATACACTAGAGTCTTGTCCTGCCATCCTGAGAGACCTCAACAGGCTGGGGAAATGGTATGACTGCAACTTCATGAAATTCAACAAGTAGAATTGCAAAACATTGTATATGCGAAGGATCAGTCCCATGCACCAATATTCTAGCTGATTGGTGCCAGCAAAAGTAGCTTTGCAGAAAAGGACCTGGAGGTCCTGATGGATTACATAAATATACATGTCTGTGTACATATACAGAAGTAGGAATACTTAGATACAATTGCACTTCTTATATTCATTACAGATTCCACAGTGTTTCACACAAAAATTACTACAAGATGTACTTGAGAACTGTTCACAATGACCTTTTTCATAAATCTTGGAAGCTTCACTGCTAGAAGATGTTACTACCATAAATTATGATTGCCAGTACTAGCAGTCTAGATAAAGTCTGTGGCCCTTGTCATTTTAGCAGCACTTCCTATTAACATAGTCACAAATGGTTTCCTATGATGTGGTATGATTACATGTGTGATGATTTGATTGGCAGCAACATCTATAATAGTATAGTATTATTGTTTGTGGCAGTTGCTGGTAAGTTTAAGAGCCAGTTTATACTTGATGAGCACCATACTAGAAACATGCACCTAAGATTTGAAAAATACAATGTCAATAGGTACAATTTGGGAATATTTGCTCCACAGAGAGGGGGAGACTTATTTCCAGACAATCCCTTAGACATTAATGAACTTTATTTCAGCTAAATTACTGTGTTTATTAATAATTCATAAAAATTGGCCCACCATTTAACACAGTACATGGAACTGTCTGATGAAGAGATAGTGCCTTTTCATTTGGTCTTAGAGTGTTTAATAATTTAAAAGATGAACAGGAGAGGATTTTGCAGTATGCTAATAATGTGTCACTAATAACTGAAGAATCCCATAAACATACATTCCTTTTGTCTTGCTTTTGCAGTTTGTGATTAGCTATGCAACAAAGAAAATTAGCTTCATGGGAGATAAAAAATGTCAAGGAGAATAAGTAGGAAAAAAAAAGATTTTCTACTTCCTCAAGCTAATGACACACTAGATTTAAAAGAATTAATGGCCAGTTTTCCTATATGATATGTGCAAGAGAACTAAACAGGCTCCATGCAGTTTGTCAAGAATATTCATTGTTGTGCATTTCACAGAAAGTCCCAGAAGAGGGAGGTGTTTACTCTCAAATAGAAAAGGCTTTTTTTTTTTTTTTTTACCTTCTAGGATTAATTATATTACTAAAGAGAACAAAGAAAAAGTGCCATTTTTCCTCTTTAAAATAAAATTGGAGTAATTAAGACATTTATTTTTGTTTTAAAATACAGTGCTATAGATTAGCTGCTGTTTCCTCTTCTATTTGGTTCTTTGTCCATTGGATATGTGGAAAATTCCAGCTGTCCAAAGCATGTACTTATTCTAAGTAAACCGCCTGTCTTCCTTTTTAAACAAATATGGCACCTGTTGCACTGCTAAGAGCAGTAATCTAGCATGGATAGAAGTGCTCTGTTATTTCTAGCTGCATGTGGAGAAAAAACTTTGAAAATGTGTTTGTTATGGTGACAACATATGCTCCATCCTCACACCAGCCAGAAGGATATAAAATATCAACTACTAAAATTAGACTTTGAAAATTATCAGATATTAATAGGTTTCAGCTGAAGTTTTAAAATACTTTGCTAGGGACAAAGTTAATTCTGTACGAAAGGCAAGTGAGATGACCTTGACAGTTACAGGCCATTCATCCTCATAGTGGTCCCAAGCATTAAATGCAGTGATGATTTTTGACAGAATTTATAAAGTTTGTATTAATACTAAAAACCACAGGTTTATAAACAATCTTTTCAAACTGGTTGAATGTTTATTTTGATGAGAACTAAAATCAGAATGATACTGCTTTTAGTGCTGAAGGATTATACTTGCACACTTGTGCACACACTGAATGATGTACCCTTTGAGAAACATGCTCTTAACATGATTGATATTGAATATTTTATATATTGACCAGTTATCAGGTATTAAAATGTAATTTTAAATAGGGGTTATGAAATAGGGGTATTGGTTGCCCAGGCTTCCTATACAACACATGAAAAGATAGGAGTTGCCTTAGAACCCAAGTAAACTTGATACTGAGACAGTTTCTTAGGCCAAAATCAAGACATTGGCTGCACAGACTGGATGTTGCTAACCAACCACAAGTGCATCTGCCTTTCTCCTTAAGAAATGCATGAAATTTACCCTTTAAAATGTTGACAAATAGCCTCTTTTAAGGAGTTATCATCCTGGATGGAAAATGAAGAATTCAGCACCTGCTACCCCTCCTGTCAAGAAACAGTTGTCTGCTCATTTTGGGAATGTTTCAGGTTCAATTTCTAGTACTGCTGCTAAAGCCGGTCCCCTGTACAGAAATTACCTCAAGATTTACCAGATAAAAGAGAGTTCCCTGTGTAGAATCCATATTTTACAAAAGTTACCAGGATCAGATTCATCTTGACTAACTTCAGATATCCTAAATACAAATGGTGGTATCTAAATAATTATCCACAATGCCTTCTGCAGTATGTGGAGGAAAATGCTTAAGTTTAGGATATTAATCCTTTGACCTATTTTGAGCATGTGCTTTAGGATGAGATTAGTTGATCCATAAATGTGCCTATACCTGTGGCTAGCTCAGATATAGATGCTTATATATGGTGAGCTGAATTCTACTAGAGATAAATTTCAGACTTAAAATCAGAATCCATGTCCTTCTCTTTCCAGAAAAGAATGAGTGGAGGACTGGGGGGAGAAGAAAAATAAAAATTAGAGGGAAAAAAAAAAATTCATCCCTTACAGACCTGGATTTTTTCCCTAAACAGCAGGATAAGTTATTACTGGAAGTGAGGAGTACAAGCTGCCTCCACCATTCTTTCAGTTCCAGCACCACCACAGTAGAACATGGACACCTTAAGCTGTTTTTGAAAATGAATAGGAGATTCTTAAGAGATGGAAAATGGTTTAAATCCCTGAAAACAGAAAAGACATTGATAATTTGTTGTTTATATCCTTGGTCATTGCTTAAAGCCCGAAGTTATTCTTTAAAACAGAGCCTGACATTCACTATAGTTTTTAAAAGAAAAAGTCAACTAATGCTACATTACATATGGAGCCTTAATCTGCCTGTGCGTGTTATCATGCTTTCATAACATCTGATCCCCACTGGAGGCTTCTCTCCTCTACAGAAGTAGACAGGTGCATTGTGGTTAGCCTACAGCTAGTGATGAGGGCAAAATGAGGTTTAACGGTTCATTTCTGGATTCTGATCAAATGCAGGAGTAAGCTAATCCAGACTTTGATTTCCTGAGCCAGAGAAGGAGGTGATCATTCTGTGTTCCCGCTAGCCTTTGCCAGTTGATATGCATGTGCTCACAGGCACATGAATTGATAAGATCTGTATTGTGCCTTCCTTTGTTCTTATTTCCATCACTACACTGATGCATTAATCTGATGCAGTTCTGTGACAATGCAATGTTGTAGGTAGACATTACAAAAGCAAAGAAAGTAAATTCCTCATGGAATTCAAGAACTTCCAGGATTTGTCAGTGATAACTGATATTTTTAGTACCATAGTTTTCCATGCAATGCCTAAATTCTGCCCTTTTGATATCTTAATAGCTCAGACCCTAAGAGTCTCAACACAACAGTGTCTCCCTCCTGGAGAGTGTTGGTATTTATGTGCTGAGGTTTTGGGAGTTTACTCTCTAATTCTATGGAATTCCTTGCAAAACACTTTATTCAAAGAAGTTCTACATTATGTACAGAGCTAAATATTAATCACTGTGATCCTGTCTGGGTTTAGAATATCACAATTTATATTAACAACCATGTTTTAAAAAAACGCCTAACACCTTTTAGAAAGAAAATGCTTCTTTTTGTGAATCATCCAAGAAACATCTACTTTTTCAGTGTGGTTATTGTTCGTATTACTATTGTTATTAGGATCCTTTATTTCCTTTCATCACTTTTTTCAGAAAATGTCTTAAATTAAATGTCTTACATTAAAAGTGCATTACTGAAGAACAGAATTATTACATTGGTGAAATGTCAGAGGGCAAGACAAAAGCAATACAACAATTAGGTTCTTCTTCATGCCTCTGTTTAAGAGTAAAAATTTGACTCAAGCAATATGTAGTTTATTTTTGGCCCCTCTATACATACATATCTGAAGGCAGATGCTTTTTTTCCCCCCAGTCCTAATATTTATGTCTGAAATTATGCTAGTAAATATATTTTGGTCTTGTAGTATGCAGGGTAATGAAAGGATCCCTTTTGTTGCATTATGATGTACTATACTATGTGAGGATTATGAAAATATGAAGTTGTGTTCATGTTATGCACTAGCTTCTAAGGAGACTGCATTATTTCAAAAAAAGATATTGCTTTCTGGGATACAGCTGTGACAAAATGTGCTGTCTCAGGCACTACCTATTGGCTTCTCTGGTTGGGACTATAAAAGTGGGATTTGTTTCCCATATACGTGGTGATACACGTGGTGGGAGGATACTTCTCACTTAGTGTGTAAGTCAGGTTGCTATCAGTCATGTGCTGATCACTAGATAATCCAGAGCGGAATTTAGAGTGATTTCTGCTGAAGCAACTGTTAGATGGAAACGCGGCTTCCACAAATTCAGATTCACTTCCATCTCAGAAAAGCATACGTATATTTTGATTTGTTGAAACAAAGAAAACATTTTGTTCTGAGTCACTGTTAAACTACAACTTCTGGTGAGGCCTTGCAGACATTTAGTTCAAATGTTTCAAATTGCCACTCTTATCTTCTTTTCAAGACTTATGGCTTCATTGTGCATCAGGGAAAGCAGCCTGAACTTTCTCAGTTTGAGATCATTTGCCGACTAGGACAGTAATATGACTGTAGTACATCATGGGAAAGGTAGGCCTAATTTGAGGTTTAAGACCAAAGAAAGATGTTGAAAGAAGAAAGCTTTCAAGCTTAAAGTCCAATCTGAGAGTGTAGAACCTCAGATACTGAAATTGGTATTAGATTGGCTGAAAACATAATGTCTTTGTTCAGGAACTGATGTTGAAATATGCTTGTGCAATTTTTCAAACTTGCAACTCTTTTTAAAACACTTTTTCTATCCTTCCCAGTTAGTGTGAAAAAGGCAAAATCGAGGGAGCAGTCACTTAATGCAGGGAGACTCTACCTGAGCGCCATTATTCCTCTGAAAGTTGTAAATTATGGGGTTTTGTGCCCTAAA
Source organism: Strigops habroptila (assembly GCF_004027225.2). Taxonomy (NCBI): domain Eukaryota; kingdom Metazoa; phylum Chordata; class Aves; order Psittaciformes; family Psittacidae; genus Strigops; species Strigops habroptila. The sequence continues at coordinate 75,997,212 of NC_044278.2, read as the reverse complement.
AGCAAGTTATCAAGTAAAGAAGCTGTGAATGATGAGAATCACAGACCTTGTTGGCATAAGATGTTTAGGTTTGGAGATGTGATACTTGATATTGTGGAGAAATAATGGTATGACGACACAGCAGATCATCTTTTCCTATTATGTGGTCAGTAGAAAAACAACCTGCCTTTATCTTCAAATGATTGTGTTTGCTGAAGACTTCCTGCAGGAGGAAATCCACTCCTTAGCCTTTTATGGAATAAAAATATCATCTGGCCTAATACCTATTAATTTTTTTATTCACTGAACATTCTTTTTTCTCTTCCCCACACCTCTGTTTGCTACAATGAAAAAGTATGAAGTTTAGTTTACTGGTGAACAGAAATAAGCCTTTTTACATTTTCTTCTTAATTTTAGAATTTTTTTTTTAGTATTATTCCTAAGATTTCCCAAAGTTAGGATTTAACTGACAGATTACTAGGCAATTTATCTCACTGGTTTCTCCTTGGTCATTTTTGTCTTAAAAAAGGAATATTTCAAATGTCAAGCTAACTTTTTTTCAGTTCAGTTTGTGTCCTGCCATTTTAATTTAATTTTCTTTTTTTAATTCTGCAAAACATTTTCATCCTGATATCTGCTTATGTTCTCCAACAACAGCTGTTCTCCAGGACCACTACAAGCTTCCTGACAGCAGCGTCTTGCCAGCTCTAGCAGAGCTCTCAGTATTGGAAGCTGCAAAACCAGGACTATACTGATAAACTCCTTTGCTGCAAAGTCTCTCAGTATACAGAGTCCTGAAGGCTGCCTTAGCAATTTTGACTCCTGAAAAGATCTCAGCAATACCATACATACATTGGTATCCATCCAAAAAGCATTGCAGTCAAGCATACTCCAATGCTTTTAGAAATAAGAGCAGCTAGGATCCTCATCACAAATTATAATTTCTCTATGTTCAGCCCTCTACATGGCAGCTTAATTGCATGCCAAGGCAAGCAGAAAGCACTGTAAAAAAAAAAAACCTAGTCACCTAAGACATGACATTAATCTGATATTTTTCAAACGTCAAATATGCTGGTTAATGTGCATTCAGTCTTGGAACCTGTTTTTCTTCTGGTGCATTTTTCTTTCACAATGTTAATTGCACCTTAAAGGGTCTCTCCTGCTTGGCATTGTAAAACCTGAACATAGTTGAAATTTCATAACATCTAAGCTTGACCTGATTTCTGCTAGGGGCATATGAGTAGGCTAACTGCAGTAGTGTGGAGGGTTGACCCTATCTGGACACCAGGTGCCCATCAATGCCACTCTTTCACTCCCCCTCCTCAGCAGGACAAGAAATGTAAAAAAATTCATGGATCAAGGTAAGGACAGGGGGAGATCACTCACCAATTATTGTCATGGGCAAAACAGACTTGACTTGGGAAAAATTAGTTTAATTTATTACTAATCAAATCAGAGTAGGGTAATGAGAAATGAAATAACCCCCAATTTAAAAAAAGCACCTTCTCCTCACCCCTCCCTTTTTCCCAGGCTTCCGGCAGGACAGGGAATGGGGGTTGCGGTCAGTTCATCACATATTGCTTCTGCTGCTCCTTCCTCCTCAGGGAGAGGACTCCTCACACTCTTCCCTTGCTCCACTGTGGAGTCCCTCGCACAGGAGACAGTCCTCCACGAACTTAGCCAAAATGAGTTCTTCCCACAGGTTGCAGTTCTTCACGAACTGCTGCAGCGTGGGTCCCTTCCAGAGGGTGCAGTCCTACAGGAACAGACTCTTCTAGCGTGGGTCTCCCGTGGGGTCACAAGTCCTGCCAGGAGCCTGCTCCAGCACTGGCATTGCATGAGGTCACATCTTCCTTTGGGCATCCATCTGCTCAGGCATGGGGTCCTCCGTGGGCTGCAGGTGGATACCTGCTCCACCATGGACCTTCATGGACTGCAGGAGCACAGCCTGCCTCACCATGATCTCCACCACGGGCTGTAGGGGAATCTGCTCTGGCACCTAGAGCACCTCCTCCCCCTCCTTCTTCACTGACTTTGGTGTCTGCAGGGGTGTTTTTCTCACATATTCTCACTCCTCTCTCCAGCTGCAATTGCTCTTGTGCAGTAACTTTTCCTCTTCCTAAATATGTTATCCCAGAGGTGCTACCACCATTGTTGATGGGCTGGGCCTTGACCACTGGTGGGTCCAGCTTGGAGCTGGCTGGTATTAGCTCTATCGGTCATGGAGGAAGATTCTGGTTTGTTTTAGCAAAAGCCACCCCTGCAGCCTGTTACCAAAACCTTACCATGAAAACCTGATACAGGTAGAAACAAAATAGCAACTAACCAATTTACACTGACATGTTTCTGTACTACTAATAGTTAGGGCATCTGCTTAGCTGTTTCCTGTACTTAGCTTTTCCCGACTATGTGTAGATACAGAAGATTCACTAGAAAATTAGTGAGATGTTCATTAACACTCCACAGTTCCACAGCACTCTCTTCATTAATCTGGTGGGTAACTGGTTATGTTTATTATTTGCTCAACCCAGTTGATACCTAACAAAGTGAGAAGTGATAAACCGAGGACAGCTTACTAGAGAAGTAAGAAAATTCTTTTGAAGAGCTGTGATAGGTGTACCCAGGATCACTAAAAAAAACCACACGACATTTTTGGTTTCGCATTATCCTGACTACTGCCAGCTTAAGATTAATGACTGATACACTTTCTGTAAATGCTTCTTCTGACCAGAAACATTTAACTTTATTTCTTAGTCAGCTTTAATTGGCATTTGATTTTCTCTGTAAACACACATACACACACATACGACACTGGATGCAAAGGACAAAGAGAATAGTGGGCAAATTCTCACCTATGCTAATGCATGATACTCCCAAAAGGTGGACCACACATGTTTGAATAGAAATGGTGATGGGATTGAAAACTGTGGGACTTTTTGTCAAAATTCTTAGTGTTGAGGAGCAGCTGTGCTTATTAGTAGCATGTAGACTTGTGAAAAATTAGCAAGCAGTATGAGCTAGAAACTGAGGATCTGTAAGTGTAAAACACAAGTAACCACTTAGAACTTTTAGTTACATGAGTTTAGTTAAATCTCAGTTAATGAATCAGATAAATGCCAGACAATGAAGTACTTTCTCTTATGTTCCTGGACATTGAGGGATTATTGTTCAAAAATGATTCTGTGACGATAACTTCAGCAGCTAATAACTTTTTAATAACTTCTAAATATGGAGAGGACAGCTACTGGATGTTCTGACTATTTTATTCTGCATTTTCAAGCAGTGGCACCAGGAGGAAGGCAAACCAGTTAATGTTATTTTTGCAGTAGTTTATTATGGATTTTTTTTTTTCTTCAATATTTCAAGTTAACTCAGACAGTGATAAAATCTGAGTGCTACAGAAGTGAAATGTTTGTGCTTGATTCATGTTTTTTGAACAAGGACACAGAAATGAACCATAAAGGAATTTGTCCCAGACATCAGACTGAAGAATCAGTCTCATTGAATCTGTGAGTTTAAATGGCAGATCGGATTATAATGGAATAAACCACTCACAGTCATACGAGAGACCCAGAATTACCCCCTTAAAATTGAATTTGCCAAGCAAAGAAGTCATGAAGTCTGGACTGAAGCATATGTAGTGTCTGTGATACTCCAGTCCTGTAGTAATAATGATAATTCCAAATTATTAAAGGAAAAGAGTATCAGAAAGGCGTTTTCTGAGTTCAGAGTTGGAATCACACAAATAGCAAGACAAAACAAAGGGAACATGTGGTGTTATACAAAACAACTTCCAAACATATTCCAAACATATTTCATATTCTAAAACAAATTCCAAACATATTGTTTCATGTTTTGGAAAAATACATGAGAATTTCAATGGGTTTTGTAAGCATTTGCAAGATCGAGAAGAATTTGAACAGCACAGACAAATAACGATTTTTTAGCCCAAATGTAGTATTTATAGCAGCATTAAATAATGGTTGAGCAAAAAAGAACTAAATTGTAAACTTGCAAGTACAGGAGACATTTATTAATTGTAAGTAGAACAAGCCAATGAGCTTGGAGGCTGCACTGAGGAAAAGCAAACATACAAGAAGAAATAACATTTTGAAATTCAAGGCTGACAGATATTTTTCCTTCTAAAAATGTATGCATTAAATGTCATTTTAATGCATTAGAAGAAGCTACAATTTATGAAATTATGTGGTTGTAGAAGAGGGTTAAACATAAGTTAGGACACTGGTCTCAGTAAATAAGTGTATTAATTGCTGTGAGAGTTAGAGAATTTGTGGGCATTCCTGAATAACTCAAAAAACCCCATTGATTAAAGGTCCATAACACACACATTTCCAAATCTGGGGAACAAAAAGATAATTAGTGCTCATGGATAAAAATATATAGAACATATACATACTCCCAAAAAATGTCTTCACCTTAGTCTCTGTAATACTTAAATGCAAGCAAACTTCCATACTTCCCTGAGAAATGCGTATTATGTAAGATGACTGTCATTTTATCAGCATTTGGTAAGCAAGGTATTTCAAGGGAAGTGGCAACATTTTCCGTCACAAAGCTGTATTAACATTTCTAGGAAAATATTTTTATCTGAGTAGAAAAAATGAGAAAGTATTCAAAAAGCTTTTGGAAAGGGTTATGTATTAGTTATGGCAAAATACACAGGAATTGTCATTTCATATGGTACAAATTATTTTTATTCCAGGTGAAGACAGATTCTCCCTCACAAGAATGAGAACTAGTAGAGTAACTTATGTGTCTTATGATATCTTTCAGCAATAGTTTTCAAAATGACTAGGAGAAGTAGATGTCTGGAAAAATCTTACCAAGGGAGAAGTATGAGTTCATGTCACCAAACATCCATTGTGGGGTCTGAACTGCAAGAAGTGCTCATGTAATTGAGAAATAGCAACTGACTTCTTTCAGAAGTATTTGCATAGCTATTCTATAGAATTGAGGCAATTTCATCTAAAAGATTACAGGTTGTTATATTTCTTTAGCATATCTATCTGAGGGGTAACTACCTGTGTATTTCAGCTACTCAATTCATACAAAGCATCTGTTCTGATTTGTACAAGTACCCTGGTGACAAAAAGAACTTTAATTTAGACAGTGTATCACTTCTTTTAGAAAATGTTCTGGAAGATAGTAGAAACACTCCTATTTTGTAGGATACAAACTAAAGACTTCTAATGAGCCAAGATTATATGAATTTAGTAGGTTGTTTATTTTGAAATAAGCCCACATTTCCTCAGGGAAAAGACCAGTGGCTTTGAAAGTGTCTCAGTCAAAATCTTGCCCATCTAAACGTTTTCCAATAGGTAGGAGCATATCTAATGAAAGTCTTGCCAAACGAATGCTATCTTAAGAAGTCCTAATTATGCCTTTTATTGAGATATGAGTATATTGTTCTGAATTTACAATTTTCAATTAAAATACCAGTCTTTCAACAGACTCAGTCTCTGTTGACATGGATTGTTAGATGTGTTTGACAGGCAAGCAGTTTATGATATGATACTTTGTTTCCAACTGTTCCCTTCTAGACAGAGGCTGCTACATTTAATTCTATGTTGATAAATGCCAATAGTCTAAAACATAAAATCATATTAATCCACCACTGGTAAAAACCAAATTTTGCCAGGAGCTCACTGTGCCCTCTCTTTGAGTGGAAGACATACTGAAATAAACATACATCCAGTTCTGAACACAGAAAAAAATATCTGTATAGTCATCTTTTGATTTCACAAGTGGGATATAATGTCCCATATCTGACAAAACAATATTTTCTGGAACAAAGATAGAATTTCTATGTGTAAAGAAAGGTATAAAAATGCAAGTACACTTTATTTTTCTCAAAATATGTCAGTTTTATTTTTTTCAAAGAACATTTGCATCTTTGGAGTTTCCACTGATCATAGAATCATAGAATCATAGAATTGTAAGGGTTGGAAAGGACCTTAAGATCATCCAGTTCCAACCCCCCTGCCATGGGCAGGGACACCTTGCCCTAAACCACGTGGCTCAAGGCTCTGTCCAACCTGGCCTTGAACACCGCCAGGGATGGAGCATCCACAACCTCCCTGGGCAACCCATTCCAGTGCTTCACCACCCTCACTGTAAAGAACTTCTTCCTTATATCTAATCTAAACTTCCTCTGTTTAAGTTTGAACCCATTACCCCTTGTCCTACCACTACAGTCCCTAAGGAAGAGTCCCTCCCCAATGTAGTCTTTGGTTTTGGTTGTGTTCCATCTCATCAGTAAACAACTGACATACCATGTTTACCTTTGCAATTTGGTAGTCTTCTGACAGTGTTGTCCAGACAATAAAATGTTAATTGTTTTTGGGGTTGTTTGTTTGCTTTGATATCTTTAATCATGGTTGCTCTTTATAATTGCTCTCATAACAGAACCTTTCACATGCAAATTAAACTGTCTTTTTATAACAGTCTTATTAAAAATTATTATTCCCTCAGTGGGCTGAGGCAGAGTGGAGGTGACATATGTGTTCTCTAGGGGAAGGAAAGGAACATCTGAATGCATGACAAGTCTTGCTTCAGGAAAATAAATGCATTTTTGTGACTAAAATGAAATTAAGTGAATTTTATTTTGGTCTCATTTTGAAGAGGTGTCTTGGAGTGCATTCATGAACAGAACAGAAAGATATAGTATTAATACTTCAGTGATTAACCAGGCAGCTGGTTTACCGATTCATCTTCTTTGCACTATGAGTATTAAACTCTAGAATGACAGGATTATAAAACTTTTACCCATAAAAATATCAACAATGAGGTTTAATGATATGAAAAGTTTTCTTTTTCTTTTCATGCATGCGTATTGCTTTCATCAGTAGCAATGGGAATTAAGAACTGAGCTTGGAGATGAAAATAGTGTCCTAAATACTTCCTTGAATTATTTAAGACAAACCACTTACAGAATACAAGCCAATTACTTATTTTTTTGGGCACACCTTTTTCTTTTTTCTTTTTTTAAACCAAAACAGAACACATGCAAACCATAATGTTGCAAATTAGGATAGCTGCTAGACATATGACAGCAAAAAACTTCTTTTGTTTGCCATTTTTATTGATATTTATACTCCAAATAAATGAGGATTTCACATCTATTCAAAAGCCAGTCCTGATAGTGCCTCTGTAATGTCAAAGATTATTTGATGTCAGGACTGCCTGTACAGGGAGTCCAGATTTTTATGGATTTAACAGATGTATTTGTGCACTGTCCTTCCAGTGTTTTCATAGCTGTAGTTATTCTTCACTGAGCCTGCCAACTGCAAGGAAGTGCCACTGTTCCTACAACAGTATGTCTCATTCACATTCAAGATTTAAGTCAACTTAAGAAAGGAACTACTGATCCCCAAAGAAACAAAATCTATTGCTTATTGGAAAATGAAAACTTTGAGTTTGGGCGATTTTATCTTTCCCTTCCTTTCTCTTCTCTTTCCTTCTCTTCCATTATCTGTAGTAGTGCCATGGTTTAAACCCAGGTGGTAACTAAATACCAAGCAACTGGTCACCCAATTCCCCCCCACTTCCCACCCCCCTCCATAGGCGAGATGGGCAGATGAAAGCAAAACCTGTGGGTTGAGATAAGAACAGTTTAAAAACTAAAATAAAGTACAATATAGTGATGATAAAAAGAATACCAACAATAACGTTAATGATAATAATACCAAACAACAAGAACAAAAAAAGAAATGAAAGCTCAGAAAACAAAAGTGATGCACAGTACAATTGCTCACCACCCACCGACACCCAGCCTGACCTGAACGCGGTTGGTCCCCTCCAGGTAACTCCCCTCAGTTTATATACGGGGCATGACGTGCTGTAGTATGGAATACCCCTTTGGCTAGTTTGGGTCAGGTGTCCTGTCTCTGCTTCCTCCCAGCTTCTTGTGCCCCTCCTCACTGGCAGAGCATGAGAGACTGAAAAGTCCTTGGTCAGGGTAAGTGCTACCGAGCAACAACTGAAACATCGGTGTGTTATCAGCATTGTTCTCAGACTAAAGCCAAAACACTGCACTGCACCAGCTACTAGGAAGAAAAGTAACTGTTACAGCTAAAACAAGGACAAACAGTCAATGCATTTAGCCTAAATCCTAAAAAGAAGGTAGAAAGCAGTATGGGCATTGACCTCAGAGATGCTTGATATCTTGCCTTTGGCTTTTTAGCACCTGTGGTCAGCAGAAATATATCTGCACGTTCAATATCTTGCCCCTAAAAGATGAAATCTGCAATGAAATGGGAAGGATCATGCTGCTGTTCTGTAACAGAGTGCGAATTTCAAGCCAACAGTATATGGGAAATAAAAACTGTTCTTGCCTTCTTCCATAAGAGGGCTGCATGAGGAATGGTAAAGATTTTTGATGCCATTTTCTGCCTTAGCAGAGGTGACAAGTGACACAAGAAAGACTATAAACTATAGTACATTTGACATTAAAAGTCAAAAGCAATTCATCAATCTGCAGATTTTCAGAGCAAAATACTTTGAGAAAGTTAATATGTTAAACCAGAAAATATGTCAAGAAGAAATGAGGTGAAGGGTACATCTGTGGTCTAGGCTGTAGCCCAGGTGAACAGCTGAGAGTGTCTGGGGTCAATAGAAAATTAACTACTGAACATGGCCCTGGAAAGATAGTCATATCTCATTAAAATTTTATGTGCTACTGATTTTATGCACTACTGTTTTCCTGTAATGGAGAGAAAGGTTTTTGGAACTGCTAGGGAGACTAGGGATACTGGCTTTTGTGACCTGCTGAGATTGTGCTCTTGAATTTTGAGCATTGAAATGGTGTTTTGTTTTGTTTCGTTTTGTTTTTTATTTTGTTTTGTTTTGTTTTTTGTTTTGTTTTGTTTTCTGGAGTTAGTTTATTCTATGTTTAACAACAACATTTATGTCTCCCAGAGCTCAGCTATGTATGTCTTGTGTATCCATAGTTCTGAAAGTTTTGAGTAAAAAAAAAAGATGTAAGAAGAAAACCCCTGAAATGTTGAATCATCACTGCATCACCTTGTTGATGAAACTGTTCCTGTGCAGTAGCAGCATGGTGACATGATTGTCTGCACTATAACAATTCACAGTACAGACAATAGAGATGAGGACTGTGAGATCTGACAAAGACTGTGGATCACACTTGTCCCTCGCACTGGTAGTAACCAGTGAAAACTTTTAATACATTCATCAGTACTAAAAAAAACCTGAGTTAAATGAGCAAAATTTAGCAGTATGAGGGAGAAGAAACATATTTTTCTATAGCCTTTAATTTTTAATTCTTTAATATTTGTGTGAATTGATGGTTGATTTCAGTGCTGTTAAACTGGACAAGTAAAACAAATCTAGATTTCAGTCTCCTAGTGATTGCTTCTCCAAGTACCTATCTCGGTTGAATCCTGCCTCACAAACTTACCTTATTCCTGAGATTGAAGTGATTTTCTATGTGGGTGTGAACTCAGTGGGGTTTTTTTACACAGAAGAAAAATCAATACAATGACATTTCTTTCTTCGGATATTTATAAGGAAAAATACTGTCATAGTTGCTTATGTGAAAGTATGGAGTGCCAGAGACAGAAAACTGTTTCTCTGCAGTTAAAAATGAAAGTACTTGGGCAGTGCCAGGACATGGAGGAGATTTACAGATTTATTAAGGTAAGGTGAAAAGTAACATCTTGTGAAATAGCTGTCCAACAGCAGACTGTGAATTCCCCTTTTATACTAGCTTTAATCAAGACAGTTTTTCCAAATGCTTCTGGGTGCCATAGCAAAAGGGAACTACTTTCAATCCTTGGATTTATTTGGTTTCCACACATTGTGTAGCTTTCAAATACATTCTTCAAAATATAAACATTCCCAAGGTCAAGTTACAGAATAAAATTATATGAATACAGTGCCATAAATGCTAATAGTACTATGTGACTGAACATACACAGAAAATGCTGAAAATATTCAGCTGCTGAATGTACCCCTTTACTGATGCTAAGCTCCACCAATGGATGGAGTATGTCTATATAGACATACTGCAAAGCTCTTAAGCCCATTTTACATTTTAAAACATTCTGAATTTGCATCCATACCATACAGGCTGTTGCACATTAAGTCTATCTTATTATCAGATTATTCTCTAGTGCTAACAATCATTTTATTCCTAGTTGACATGCACAACACTAGAGTAAACCTAGCCAGTCAAAATTCAATTGTCAAGAGGCAGGAGAAAAGTCTCCATGCATATTACACTCCATCATCCTTCTTAATCACTTCAAGTAAATAACACTGAAGACTTTTAAACTTTATTTACAAAAAATGCATCTTTGCTTATGTCCCCTGTTATATGAAATTGATTTTTATCTTTAATGCCTTCTCTGATACCAAGGATGGTAAAAGACACCAGAAAGTATATTATTGGCCCAGCAGGACTTTTCATCAAGGGCATTTGTGAGAACAGCAAGGTCTCAATTTCCTCAGTGATCTGCAGTGGATTTACATGACAGTAAAACATGACTAAGAAACATACTTCTGCTTGAAGGAACCATCCAAAGGGAAATAACTTTGCATGTGGATAACCCTGCATTTTTAGATTCTATTTTGAACAGTCTGGCAATGAAAAACCAGTGAAAAACTAGGGATAGGCAGATTAAGGAGAATTAAGAAGGCAATAAAAAGCCTCTAGAGGTAATACTAAGAGTAATTTTTAAGGCTGAGCCAGGCAGCTTGACAGAAGGAGTTAATGCAAAAGTTTGTTAATTGAGTTTCTAAGACCAACTATAACGTGTATTTGGCATGAATAGATGTTGCGTTTCAGGACAGCATCCCTACCTTTATTTTATGTTCATCTAGTGTGTTCCGGTAAGATTGAGCGCTTCACCAAGGTGCATATATTCCCAGAGATCCAAAGCATAACCTCAGATATCTAAATCTAAATTACTTGGAATCTTGTAAGGGATGCAAGGCAACATAATATTTCTGGAATTTTAAAGCAAGTGATATCTATCCACTGCTATATAATTGCTATATAACCATCTGTTATGTGATTAGATGGATTTGAATATTGCCACTGCTGTTATTTAAAGGAGATAGACTCTGGTGTGAGTTAAAGAAGAGGAAAATACAAATAAGCTTTTAAAAATAAGGACTGACTCTTTTATATCTAGCAACATTATTTTTCTTTTTTTTTTTTTTTCCTGCTAAGGTGGTAGTCTGTATTGAATTATACATACACACAAAAAAAATCCAAGCAAAACCTGGATTTCCTCTTGTTTCTGTTGTCTGGTTTGCACAGGAGGGAATTGGTTAAGTTTTCCTAGGTTTATATTCTAGTGTGTTCAGACCTCAATTTTTCCCATGCATCATGCACTGAGAGCTCAAAGCTGCTATAGGGTTAGTGGTCTCTGTCAGCACTGATAATAAATGCACAGATAATAAATGCACAGGAGCTAAGTGTTCTTTATTTTCAAAGTTTCAGAACATGTTCATTTCTTTCCCTCCTTTTTGAGTGAGAACACGTAATTCTGAGCATGCCAATTTGTACTTTGGGCTGGCCGCTTTGTGCCACCACACCAGTTCTTAAGAGTCAAGGGAAGATAGAACTAATGCTGTACACAGTTATCATAGAATCATAGTATCATAAAATCATAGAATAGTTAAGGTTGGAAAGGAGCTTAAGATCATCTGGTTCCAACCCCCCTGCCATTGGCAGGCACGTCTCACACTAGACCATGTCGCCCACGGCTCTGTCCAACCTGGTCTTGAACACTGCCAAGGGTGGAGCATTCACCACTTCTTTGGGCAACCTGTTCCAGTGTCTCACCACCCTCACAGTAAAGAACTCCTTCCTTATCTTTAACCTGAACCTGCCCTGTTTAAGTTTAAACACAAGGGGGACACATTACTTCTTGTCCTGTCACTACAGTCCCTGATGAAGAGTACCTCTCCAGCATCCCTGTAGGCCCCCTTCAGATACAGGAAGGCTGCTATGAGGTCTCCATGCAGCCTTCTCTTCTCCAGGCTGAACAGACCCAATTTTCTCAGCCTGTCGTCATATGGGAGGTGCTTCATTACTAAGGTAATTGTATATCTGTATATTAAATTACACCTTCCTAGTTACACCTGAAGAATGTAGTACTGAATGGCCACAAATTTTACAGGGTTATTAATTGGTATCAGAATATGAAAATAATTACATACGAAACTCACTGCAGTTTTTTGAATGGTGATAAAAATTAGTTTTTTCCCCAAAATTGTTATGGTCTGTTGGTCATAATATTACCTTTGCATTTCATTATTTGCATAGTGTCATTTACTTAACAGGGGGTATACGCTCTGTTTATTTTTCCCCAGTTTGTAGGCTATCCCTCAATCATTCTGTATCAGATATTCCTGTATGAGGTAATCAAATAAACTCTACTTTCCAGCTTCAACACCTTTTACTTAAAAGGGTAAATTAACTTTATCATAGGAGGTAGAAGATTTGCCTTTCAAGGCAATGATTGTTTTAGAACTTATCTGTATTTTTAAAAAAAATGGATACATACATGCATGTCTCCCTTCCTCCCTCCACTTTCTTTCTTCTTGTTCCCCCTTCTCTCCTCTTCTCTTTCTCTCTCTTGTTTCTCCCAGATGTCAAACTGCTTTTTTTTTGCTCTTAGCGTATTTTGAAAGACTTGAGATGTAAGTACAGAGTTGTAAGCAGGAGAATCTAATGGTGAGGAAATTTTTACTATCTAAAAACCCAGCTTTTCCCACTTCTTTCCCATTACTTTTTATTTTCATTTAAGTCCTGCGCTGCTTATCAACTTAAAGCCATATACAGCAAGTCCTTTCCACTTTTTAAGTCTTCAGGTTGTCTTTAGATCAAGAACCAAGACACTTGAATTGATGAACAATTGTTCTATAGTCAAGTTTATGCATCTTTAACTAAACTACAGTGACTGCAGGCATCAAGGCTGAATGTAGCAATGTACAATGTAGCAATCTTTACTACAGAAAGGTAAATCAACCTATAAGAGTGAAAAGAATTAAAAGCACTTGCAACAAGAAAAGTTCTTTACAAAGCAGCAGACGGTAACATTTTAAAACCTAACAAAAGATAAATCCTTCCAAACAAAATTTTCTGTTGCACAGTATTTTTAACAATGTAAATCTGTCTTTGTATATAACTAAGAAGAAAGGCTAAACACGCAAAATTCTTCCATTTCCTCTGGGAAAGGAAAGAATTGTAGCTCAGATAGTATAATATACACTGTAGCATAGTGGAGTATGTTTGGCATGATTACAGAAAAAAAATAGATGACTACTTTAGTTGCTTTCTGGTCTTTTCTTTCTACTGAAAGCATAAAAAATATGGTCACATCATGGGTAAGAACAGTTATCATTTTTTTTCAGTGTTAACTAGATGAAAGGAAAGGTTATAATAGCCATGTCACTGAGGCTATGTATATTGATAAATAGAACAGCATCCCCCCACTGTAAGGCCAGATCCCTGTAGAGCAGATTGCTGCATCGCCACTGCATAGCATTTGTTTCTGGAAGTTCTCTGGAGTCACTATAGAAGCTGTATGATGTTAAGACAGAATTATTTCCACAAGACTTTTTTTTTCTTTTTTTTTTTTCAGATCAAAACACTTTAAAAACTGAAAAGGCTCAGCGGACTGGGGTACAGGGTACAAAGCTCTTTGTGTTAAAGTCAGAGAGAGATGTGGAGTGAAGGGATCCAATCCTTGAACACTTTTGTGTCTGTGAACACTTTTGTCTGTGGGGGTCATCCCTGGACTTAACTACCCCTGCTTTCTAGAATATTGCCAATTACAGGCTCTCCACAAGAGGTCCAGGGAGTGACATGACAGTTAAACAGCATTGTCTTGCTGGATGAAATTCTTTTCTTTAGCAGATTAGACATGTTATCGCTAAGCAGATAAGCAGTGGTTAGCCACCAAAAATACATTACCTGCACTTTACTTAACAGATATTTTTCAATTGCTCTGCATGCACTCATTAGTGTTTGCAGTAGTATCAAAATTCTGCAGTAACACCAGTGTATAATATGAATACTGCTTGAAAGCATTCCTGTAAGCTGCATAGTGAGCTTTCAGATCATTTTGAAGCTGTTTGTAGTGAGAAAATAAATTCTGAGATTCTTCTCCTGACTTGCTCTTCTAACATAATAAATCATCTCTTTCTATTTAGGGAAGCATGATTGCCATTGTAAACCCAAATTAGTCCATAGACAGACCACAGAAGACCTTGTTCTGGATTTCAGCTACTAGCATGCTGGTATCTATCCCTAGCACTCCCCAGTGTTTGCAGTTCCACATCATCTATATGTTGCACTGAAAACATACTGGAATTGTGGAGTTTTTAATTTTATCTTATGCAAAATGAGGCTGTCCTGGTTTTATCTGTGATAGAGTTAATTTTCTTCCTAGTAGCTAGTATAGTGCTATGTTTTGGATTTAGAACGAGAATAATGTCGATAACACACTGATGCTTTTAGTTATTGATAAGCAGTGTTTATATGCAGCCAAGGCCTTTTCAGCTTCTCACCCCACCCCACCAGTGAGTAGGGTGGGGGTGCACAAGCAGTTAGGACGGGACACAGCCAGGACAGTTGAACTGACGAAAGTGATATTCAATACCATATGATGTCATGCTCATTATATAAGACAGAGGGAATGCTGGCTGAGGTCTGCTGCTCAGGAACTGGCTGGGCATTGTTTGGCAGATGGTCAGCAATTGCATTGTACAATAATTTGTTTAGTAAATTCTAATTCTGTTGTTGTTTTTATTATTTCCCTTCCATTTCTGTCCTATTAAGCTGTCTTTATCCCAAACCATGAATCTTACCTTACTTTTGTTTTCCTGATTGTCTCCCTCATCCTACCGGGAGAGGGGAGTGAGCAAGTGGTAGTGTGGTATTTGGTTACCTGCCTGGCTAAACCAAGTACAATGAAAGAAATAATTTTTCATTTCAGTATTAAGTTAAACACTGGAAACTACTTCAGCTGGGAACACAAAGCACAAATGTAGGGCTGAGCTTGGCAAATTTATCTTACAGTAACATACCATGTTTGGTGGTGGTTGGTTTTTTCCCTAAGTCATAGGCAGAATAGGCCCTGAAGTAACTCTTCTGAGCTTAAAAAAATAGTGACAGTGTTCGTTAGCAAAGACAACACTAAACACCTCTCCTGGGTTCAGCTGTAGCAGTTATTTTTCTCCTTCTTAGTAGGTGGTGCAGTGCTGTGTTTTCAACTTTAGTCCAAGAACTTTAGTCTGAGAACAATGCTGGTAACACACCGGTGTTTCTAGTTGTTGCTAAGTAATGTTTAGTCCGACCAAGAACTTTCTCAGTCTCATGCTCTGCCAGGGAGGAGTGGAAGCTGGGAGGAAGCAGAGACAGGACACCTGACCCAAACTAGCCAAAGCGGTATTCCATTATCTCAACCCGTGAGAGTTACATTCTTTCGATTCTCCTCCCCATCCTTCCGGGAACAGGGGGGAGGAAGAAGGAGTAGAGTGAGCAAGCAGCTGCATGGTTTTGAGTTACCAGCTGGGCTTAAACCATGACAACACCATAATATAATTTATAAAAATGATACTTTATTCTATGTAGCCAGGTAGTTGGAAAGTACAAAAAAGTCTTTAGACCAAAATTATGCATATGAATAAAACTATATACATTTAAAGGTCTAAATAAAACCAGCTGTATAGTATAACAGCAGTAACAATCAGCTCTCATTTACAATGTTATAGTCCCTTCAAAATACTTCAAAAAGGAGAAATGTGTAATTATAATTATTTTTCATCTGGGAATAACAATAGCTTTTCTTTTTTTTTTTAATTCATATACATATGAAAACAACAATCCTAGTAGCTGAATGCTGCCTACAGCAAGTAAGGGAGTCACATTACAATCCTCTTGGGCTGTCAAGATACATTTTGTGTTTCCTTTCTTTAAGCATCAAGTCATAGGTGAGGAGGAAAAAGGAAGGTATGGTAATGGTACTATTTTCAGATGTGTTGCTACTGTGAAACAAGCAATGCAGAAATGTTACAGGCCTGCTCTTGCTGGTATTTGTTAGGTATGATGACAGGATTTAAAGACAGCTTTATATGGAGCAGATCCTGGGTGTCTGTTTAATCTAAGCTTGGGTAGAAAAACTGTAATATATAGAAAACACAGAAAACATAGAAAACATTCTGATCAGAGACAATCTTAATGTATTTTACATACATCAAGGGTAGGCATTGCTTAAGTACAGATTGGACAAAATGTGATTTACCTATTGTAGAACTCCTTTATGTACCTAATCCCTTATTTCTCTCTAGTCCCAAGTCTTGTTTTGAAGAATGATTCAGTCAGGGATTCAACAGACAGCACTTTGATGCTTTGCACTGCAATATCTAAAATGTAAATATGAAAAGCTGAATTTGCAGTGCTGGTTTGGGTGCCTAGATATGACTATACACCAAATACAGGAACCTAGATTAGTATTCAGAGCAACCAACATGCTGAGTGCTGGCATGTTAAGTGCCCCTGTCTGAAACGTGAATCTGAAATTTGGAAGCTGAAGCAGTTTCCTGGGGATTCAGAGCTCTGCTTTATTTCTGAGAGCAAAACACTACTGAATACCAGCTTCCTCCTCTCCTGCAGGAGCTTCCCCATAGAAGCTGCAAACCAGAAATCAGACTATGACAGCAAGTTTTCTCTGATTTGCTTTCCTCAAGGTAACTGCAAATTCCACATAAATGATGCCTAATGTCTTGCTGAATATCTGAAATAATCTTTTAGAAGCCTTATTTCAACTGCTTTTCACATTTAAATGTCTTCTTTTTGAAAAGTGGGGTTTTTGCAGTTTTGAAAAGGCTATACCTTTCTGGCAGTGAGCCCATACGGCAAAAGTTCTGATAGGCTTATTGCATACCAGACAGTATTTTTAAATAATATCTCCTGGTCTAAGACAGCTTAAAAAACATGTAAGTGGCTTGAGGACTGGGGAAGGCATTGTTTTTACAGTTTTCATTTTGTCAAAGCCTGGTTTCTGATATTGTTTCTTCTTTGGAATTTGATAGTTATTTTTACTTTTGCGCAATGTTCTTTCTTTTTACATGAGCATACATGCAACATCTATTGTCTTAGCTGTGCTCTAGGGACGTGCAATGCTTAAGAAGTCAAGATCCTCTAAAGTTTCACTGAAAGGATTAGGTCTATAGCTAAGGGCTAGAAAAGATTCATATCTTCTGCAATTGGGCACAAAGGGGAGAGGCATAATACATGCTTACTGCTGGGTTAAGCACACGCTGTAGGTGGCAAATTCCCCAAACTGCATGTTTTCTCAGAAGCACTTGGGTATTAAATTCTTTATAATTTCCTCAAATGAACTAACAGCTGACATAATCCTTCCTAACCCATCTCATACAATCAAACAATAGCAATCTGGTGTGTTCTTCTCTTACCATCTGTCTCATGATGTCATTTATAAACTCTCCTCGGTCCCTACTATGCTTAAGGAAAGACTTTTCCAAATAACCTTTACAAATTAAGATAATTTTGCTAAATTAAATATATTTGCTTCTTATTGTTGTGTATCAGTAAAAGACTTCTAAAATACATTGTTATCTGAGCTTTTTTTTTTTAAAAAAAACAAAAGATTCCTTTCAATTTAGAGGTGGAAGACAATGTACAGCTTGTCTACCACTCAGCTAAGCTACAGCAATAAGGCTGTCCTGGAAGAATCATACCAAGTTAGGGGGAAAAAGGGAATAAAACAAACCAAACCAACAACCCCTCCCCCCAAAAGAAACAAACAAACAAACAAAAAACAACAGAAAAAACATCCTTGAGGTTATTTTGTTGTTATTGTTGTTGGGGGTGGATTTGGGATTTTGTATGTTTAGTTCGTTTGATTCTTTTTAATATCAGGCATTCTAGCCACCTTTCCACAGTTAAAATAATTGTAAAATATCATTAGTCTTTGTTATGTAAGCATGAAAGTGGAGATTGCCAAACTAAGCACACATTAAGACAGTTTGAGTAGAAACTCAGCTGCATGACTCTGGGGATTTCTTTAGGAACAAACACAGAGGTTAGAATATTAATCAGTAAGCTGTACGAGAAACTGCAGTGAGACTGGGAAAAAAGACATTATGATAGTAGCAGATCCTGGAAGCAATGGTGTATAAAAACCTGAGGGCAAGAACATGCAATCAGATTACAAGTTACTGCTTGTCATCAGAACACAGGTAATTGTTAGTGATCAAAGGAACATGACAAAGGAAATCCTATCATTCAGTAAACACTGGAACAGAACACATGCCTTGTGCGACTGCTGCCAATTCAAAGCATGCTGTCTCCCAAAGTCTCTCTCTGCAGAGAAGTAACACACTCATAGGCACAGAAGGGCAACTGGAATGCAAAGGACAAAAACTGCTACACTGCACATGTGACACACCTCAAAAATAGTCACAGGCAACTGAAGTATGAATTTAATAAAGTAATTCCATGTAATTACTAGATAGACAGATCATCTTAAAGACTTACCTGTCTTTTAAATAAATGTGAGATGATGTTTCTTAACGTAGGCCGCAGTGAGATCGCACTGAAGTGAACTACTTTATAAAGCATATGGACTCCATCTAAGGGTATAAAAAAAGATAGATATTGTGGGTCAGTTTAATGGTAATGAAGAAAATGAAGACAAGAAATGGGTTTTGCTTTATGTGCAAAGGAAGTTAGCTCTCTGAAGGGAAAAAAACCCCAACTTGTCTGCCCTTGTTTTTGTCTCTGCTATACGAAATCAGAATTTTTTGCATTCTCTGTACATGAGTATTCTTTCCAAATCCAGCTGGTCCTATGGACCACCCTAAAGCAAACACACTGCAAGATCAAAACCTTAACATTTGAGTCATAAAAAGAAACTTTACCCTCACTTGAAATCACTGTTGTCCTAAACACATAATACCTTAGGTAATCTTTTACCTAGAGAGTTTGTGATGCAAAACTTCGTATATGCATGGAAGTTAATACTTTTATTATCCTAGTTATATTGGTGTATTTAAATCAGTGTAACTTCTTTAATTAGTACAAATTTAAATACTTTATACGTCCATTTTTATGATGCTACAACTAAGGGATGTTTAATTTAGAATACTCTGTTCTTATATTAATATGATAGATCAAAAATCTAGCTGAATAGTTAAAATAGTACAAAACTATTTAAAAGAAACACATACAGAAAAATGGAGAGAAGGGGGAGACAAAATTCTTTCTTTTGCTGGAAACTGTAAAACAGAGTAACTAGATAGCTCCCCTAAGATTACAGAAAGAACCTGTGTCAGAGCTAAAAGCACAGAAATTCAGACTACGTCTTCTGGGTCTCTGCACAGTGCTTAGAAATTACGATCTTTGCTTATGGATCACTTTTAGGACTGGTATTGTAAATATGAGTTTGTGATAGATTGAGTCAAATTGAAATCTGAAATGTTTGGGCTCAGTACCGGAACAGAAGCGAGGTTTGCCGGGTTACAGCTGCTGCGAATTTGGTCTATGCAAATGCTTCAAAAGAAAGGCCTGATTCTTCTTTCAAGTTGATACGTGTCAGTGGTGATAATATTGGAACGGATGGCATTAGACCTATCTGCCTTCAATTGAAGGGGGATGATCAAGCTTTATTTTTATCTTTTCCACTGAATATTTTCCTTATTACCCCTAAACAATGCCAAGGTGATACACGGATATGTAGTCAATGTGCAGGTAAATGAGAGGTATTCTATTTCTATATTTTGTGCAAGTTAGACTTCCTTGAAACATAGAATCATAGAATAGTATGGGGTGGAAGGGACCTTCAAAGGTCATCTAGTCCGACCCCCAGACATGTGTGAAACTTTCTAAAATATATATATTGCTTCCATGTTTCACAGAATAGATATCTAAATGTAGCTAAATTAATTCTACTTTTTCTGTGAAACAAAGTTGAACAAAATTCGTTTCAGCTATGTTTAGATGTCTACTTCTGAGCTAGTTGTTACAGGAACCCTTTACAATCGATGTAGATTCATCTGACCTGGTTTAGATGTTGATTTTAGGCTGAGATGAACGGTGTTGTATAACTTACAGAATGAGCTGAATATAAGCAGAAAATGACAATTGCCATCTCTAAAGGGAAATTTGGATGAGTGATGCAGATGTTGTCTATGCTTATGTTGTAGATACCCATTTGTGAGTAGACGAACTTTACTCAACATATCAACACTACCCCATGTTTTATAGAAAATTGTGATCTTGTATGTGCCTATTCCAGACAGAAAAACAGTATGTCCATTTTATATCTCAGTATTGATATCAGTCCTCACTACTTGACTGTAGTACTTATAGCCCAGACTGGCACTCCTGACCACTGCATTAGATCCATGAATTTTTCTGTATTTCCTCATTCTGTTACATGGGCAGGATTGTCACACTCACTTTGCCTTTAAACAGTTGACCAGGAATGCCTTTATTCCTCTTTCTCTATTTGGAGAACTCCCTTTGGACAGAGCCCTCAGGAATTATTGCAGTGGAATGGTTATATAATGATAGACATCCATTTCACATGAATGTGTTTCTACAAAAACAAGCCAAAACCAATGTCTTTGGGAGTTCTGGGTATTCAAGCTAGTGATTTTGAGGGTTGTATGAGATGATATGCTGTGCTGACAGTTTTTAGCTTGATTTTCAGCACTTACTCATACACATTTCTGCAAATGATTAAAATGACTGAATTCAGAATGGTCACCAGACTGAAGTGGAAGTTGCTGTTTCTCAGAAAGGAAAGACATATAGAGTTTTAAGTCTGTAGTAGGTTAGGGCTGGAAGATGCTGCCTTAGGCAAAATATTGTTGATTTCTATGTTACCTTTCCTGTGTAGGAGACGATAGCTTTGGATTCACAGTTTGTAAGTCAACAGGCGTCAGGAAGTCAGGGTAAGTTGATGGCTGATATTTTTCACAGAGGAAAGGTATCATTGATGTGCTGATTTAGGAAGGCTTAGCTGTCTCTCAAGAATATTCGTTTGTTTGGTTTCTTATTTGCAGGCAACTGATGCATTTTCTTCTTCAGACATCCCTGCATTTTAGTTAAGTAAAATCACCATTTTAAATTAATCCCCCTCCCCCCTCCAACTTATTCACTTGCATAAACTTTGATTTTGTATCATCTTTAAAAAGATGACTATTTCATTCTGCATGAGCTAGCACTCAACTTAATAGCTGGTAACGTGTATGAGCTACACCCTGGCATCTGTGAAACTCTCTGTGAAACTTCAGAGCACAACTTTCTGAACATCCCAATTATTAATGCAAAAATAAGAACAGACATTCCATCTTGGCAGTACAGTCCAACTTCTAATGAATGTTATTTTCTTTACTTATATAAGTTATTCTTTACATTTTGACACATTTTCCACCAGTGCTCCAAGACTCTAGCTAGAATTCTGATACCACTGAATCATAATATATTTTACATCAGAAGTACTTTAACCATAACACAAGTTTACTGATTCTTTAGACTTTGTTTACATTTAGATAAAAATGACACTTATTTGCAAGTATTTTTCACCAGATACTTTTTATGTATTTCCACAGTTTATGATGTTCACAGTAGAAGGGAATTAATCATTGATAATCTCTAAAATACAAGCAGGATAAGACTTGATGTAGTGCAGTGTCACCTGTCATCATGCCTTTGGGTGAAAGCAGCAACAGTGGAGTAATAGGAAACACCAAAATTTGATTAAACGTATCAAAAAATCCTCTATTAGATTATATATAAGCAGCTCTGATAAGTGAGATGGAGAACTCTAGGTTTTCTGCAGAAGGCTGAACCTTAAACTAAGTCAGATGGCAATTTTCCATTCACCTAACGGCATTAGACCTAGTAATGAATTCCTTTCAGTTTTCTGATCTGCCTGTCTTGCCTCCTCCTTCCCATTTCATAGAAAGGAGGATGTTCCTGGCAGTCTCTGAAATTCATAATGGATTGATCTTCCTGGAATGAGCTCTCCATGCTCCCTTGCCTGGCCGTATGGCGAATGGCACATTTCTTGGCTTCCACTCAGAACCCATACAAGAGACATGAAAATCTAACAATGGCTCATTGTAATCTAAGTATTTCACACCCTAGAACATAGTTTTAATTTAGATCATGCTTCACCTACAATCTTATATTCAACATAGCCATTGTTTTTGAACAGAAAGGGGCAGATAGTAGTAGAAGAACAACATAGAATCATAGAATAGTAAGGGTTGGAAAGGACCTTAAGATCATCTAGTTCCAACCCCCCTGCCACGGGAAGGGACACCTTGCCTGAAACCATGTGGTCCAAGGCTCTGTCCAACCTGGCCTTGAACACTGCCAGGGATGGAGCATCCACAACCTCCCTGGGCAACCCATTCCAGTGCTTCACCACCCTCACTGTAAAGAACTTCTTCCTTATATCTCATCTAACCTAAACTTCCCCTGTTTAAGTTTGAACCCATTACCCCTTGTCGTAACATATTTCTTTCTAACTTGTATTGGGTTGTTTTTTATTTCTTGAGTCTACAGAAAGAATATGCACCAAGAATTCATAATATTTAATTAGCAGTAATGCCATTCTTTAATATGTCTGGTTTTTCCCCATTAAAAGAACGAAGGAACCTATCTTCTGCCATATAAAAGACAGATTTCTTTTCTTGAAGATGTTCACTGTTTCATCTCTTCCAAGTCTGTACCTCTTAATTGTTTTCAAAATGAGCTTTAAGGCAAAATCTTAGTCAAGCTTGTTGTT
Organism: Strigops habroptila; assembly: GCF_004027225.2. NCBI lineage: Eukaryota > Metazoa > Chordata > Aves > Psittaciformes > Psittacidae > Strigops > Strigops habroptila. Next base: position 75,974,410 of record NC_044278.2, on the reverse strand, counting down.
ACTTATGTACTAATTGTTTTTGGTTTTGTTTTGGTGGTTTTTTTCTTTTCTTTTTTTTTTTTAACAGGATGAATTATAGGACATCATATAATTTTTTTATTTTTAAATAAATTTTCTTTTCTAGTTGGTGTCAGTATATGAATCCTGGTAATTAATTTAATTTGTCAGAAGCAAGAATAATTATTTCATTTTAATGCATAAGTCCAAAAAATCACACTTCTATAAATTGCAGGGTTTCTACTTGTTTGCTAGAAGCAATTTATTATTAAACAACACAAATTAAAAATGCTCTTCTCTTCTACCCTTTCCAAGATTTTAAATAACAAAAATCATAAGGACTTGCTAATACATCTGCTATTAGCATAAATTAATTGTTTGGGGTTTTTTTCCTCACAGAATTTCTTATGTAAGCAAATGTGAGGAACGTGATTCAAATACTTCACAATACTGAGAAACTCAAATACATATACCTTCTCCCAGAAGACTGTCATAACTTTTTTGTTTCTGAATATTGCTGGAATATGAACCTTTTTTTTTTTTTTTTTTTTTGGAGGACATTATTTACAAAATATATGTTGGTTCTCCTTAGGGCATTAACAAGGCAAAACAGCACTCTATATTCAGGGAAGAAGATAAGCTTGCACTTGCATCTAGATTCATTATATTTTTCTTTTGCAAAGATATTAACATTCTCAGCAAATCACATGAAATCATTTCCATAATCTTTATTAATAAACAGTAACCAGGCTCCCTGATGTTTCTCTTCTTTTGATGCATCTGAAGATACATGTTATTCTGCAACAGAGCAGAATTTAGGGTGAATTCATAAGCGCATGCTTTCTGAAAGATAAGATAACAAGAGTGCTTTTAAAGATAATTTTGTAACTTTACTGATTTAATAAGCAGAAGCACATTTCCTCATGTTATCTATTACCCTAACCCTTTGATCACCATATTTTATACATTTTCAGATCAGCTTCAGATCCTTAGACTTATATAAAAGGCTGGATATTCCAGGCCTATAAAGCTTGTCACTGATTGATAGGCATAATAAATTAAATGAACCAGTTTTCCAGAACCAATTCAGAGATCTAATACAGGATGTAACTCTTCGTACAAAATAGCAGCAAAGGTCACATTGTGCAAAAGCTTTTTTTGGGGGTGTGGAAAGGATCAGAGATTGGATTGCTGCTATTGCTTCAGTATCAGAAATCTGTTTTTCAGAAGCTTCCTTCAGGGAACTATCGTTAAATGGCCTTTTACTTTTTCCTTTTTTTTTTTTCTTCATTCTTTATTGTCTATGCACCTGTGTACCACTGCAGAGATTTTACTTTATGAGGGGCTCAAAGCCTTTCAAAGTGAATAAAAACACCTCTATTGATGATGGGGATACGGATTGGTTCCTGGTTTTTTGGATAAAATATTTCAAGGAGTTCTGCAAATGCATAGGAATAAAAAAAAACTGTTTTGAGAATAAGATTTTGATACAACACAGAAAATGTTATTTAAACCTAGATAATCCATAGCCAGAGGAACTGACATCAGGAATGATGAAAAATATGTGAATGCTGTTTGAATTACCTATTTTTTTCCCATCTAAAGACTGAATCATTTTAGAATCTGTCCCTACTTCTCTCTCTCTCTAGCTCTTAGTCTAAACTTCCACTAAGTTTAATTTTTCCAAACTTTTCCATAGTTTCCGGGAACATTTCTTTTTCTAGTTTCTTAGATGTTTTCCTAAGTACATATATCACCTAGTGAAACCCTTTCATGATTCTTTTTCTGGTTTGCCTTTCCTTATTTGTATTTTCTTCCGTTGTTATTTTCATGTGTTTGTTATTACTGTAGAGATATTTTTGTGTTAGTTCTTAGTTCTCTTGAAGTACACATTGTGAGGGACTTTTTTCCTCAGTATTTTCTTCCTTGCTGACTTTTTGCTTCTGACACCGTCATGAGCTGTAAAATGCTGCAGTTGTCACTTCCTTTTCCACGACTGAGCAGACAAAAGATAGTTTTTTGCAGCTCATGCACTTGCCATGGAAAGTAACAGGGACAGGTTTTATGCAGACTGAAAGTGTTCCTTGTAGTGAGTGTTATCCTTCAGCTTCAGTACTTTTTTTTTAGTCAGTCTGCAGAAACTGCCACAGTATTTTATACTTCAAGAAAACAAAAACATTTAAAGGATGTGATATCTTCTCACAGCACAAGCAAATTGACAGTAATTTTTATAACATTCAAATAAGACTTTTGGCAGATTTTTTGAAAAGTTAAAATTACTTCAGAATGTAATGACTGCTGCAAAATTTGAGTAAGCAGACCTAAAATAAACCCATGAGACTTAATCAACTCTTTTAGGACCAGTTAACACTAATAGCGTGTATCTATGCTTAACACTAATGTTTCCATTACAGTCCTCTAAAAAAATTTGAAAAAAAAATCAAGTAATATTCCTGTTTTGTCTTAGGTGAAGATTTTCTCTGAACTAATATCCTTGATCTTGTCCTACATTGGTCTTCAGAATTTGTATTATTGTCTAGATTTGAATAGGTGTTAGCAGAGTCTCTGCTTAATCTCTGAATTTTCATTTGCAAACATTGAAATTGCAATTGAAAAAAATTATCTCATTATCTGAAGGGTAAGCACTCTCAGATCCATGTTTTACTTCTATGATAAACATGAAAGTTTGTCTAAATTTATTGTAGAAAAAGTGGAAAGATCTTTTTTTTAATGCCATTTCATACAGGATGATCTGAAGGAACGTTTCTAGGATATTTTTTGTGATATAGCAACTACATTGAGAATTAGGACTTATTTAAAACATGAACAAGAATTAATCATTGTTCCACAGAGCTTGCCATCAAATAGTAGTCTGCAAGTTAGTACTAGTGTAAACCAAATATATTTGAGTAAACTACCTTGTATCTTACATAGTGATAATTAATGACATGCATTGGTGAGTCTATGTTTAATTTAGAAGTGCCTGTTGCTCATAGCTGCTGCTGAAACAAGGACTATAGGTACTTCCATTTACAACTAGCTACAGAACAGAGGAAGGAGTTATTAGAGGATGCCCCATTTTTCATGAAATCAGCACCATAGGGGTGCTGTGCTGCAGTACCAAAAGTTTTAAGCTAAACTCAATGCTGCTGACAGAAAAATCAAAGAACCTAAATTTCTTATTGTCATGCATAATATATATTGCACAAAAACCCTCTCGGGATATTATTTAAACTAATGTTTACAGTATAATTCTGTAACTGAGAATAGGAATAATCTAAAGACTAAGAAAAAATTAAGGGTGGGGTTCAGCTGCAGATTCTAGACACTTCAATTTGAGAGTCTAAGTGCAGGTGTCTAAATATGAATGAAGTGTTCAAGCTCTCAGTAAAGTCCAGAGATATCTGAGAGGCCCTTAGCGTTCAAATAATCTGCAGAGAGCAGTCAGATGTGCCATAGAATATACAGGAGGCAGCACTCATATTGAGTGATAGCCAGAAGCCAGGTGGAGACGCTGGGACATCACAGAGAACATTAGACACCCCTGAATCATTGCAGTAGTTTGGATACTCATGACTGCTATTCAGCTGAAGAACCAACTCAGTTCAATATGAAATAGCCCCACACGCAACTCTATTCAGCTGTCTGTGATTCAAACCTAGTTTTGTTCAAAGCAGCTGTGTGACCTTGCCAAGAAAATTGTTGCTAAGGTGTGAAAAAGTAAATGACAAAAGGGTAGTTGGTGAAATGGGGAGAGTTAGTTGTTCAAGGATTCAAGAGGAAAAATACTGACACCAAAATCCTATTCAGCCCTCCCTCCATAACACAGGAGATCAATTAGAAGTCAGCAATTCAACAACATTGAGGGTCATCCCTGTCCAAAAAGCAACAACAGTTAGCTTTTCCCTGTGCAATTAACTGATGAATATACTATATAGATCAGCATAGTATTTTGTTAATCTTAGCAATATGCTGTGTGTAGTAGCCAGTAAGTGATTGCTTTGTACTCCCAAATCATGTACAAGCTATATCTGTAGTATCTTTGCACATGCTAAAAGTTGCCAAAAAACAGTGACCCAGAGAAAGAAGGTTAAAGTAGGAGACTAAGGAAAGTTGGGAATTCCCACATTCCTTTAAAATGCTGTCGGGAAAATAAATAAATAAGTAAAAATCAGAGTTGGTTCCCTTTCTTCTGAAGGATTTCCAAGGTGGATATTCTTCTGACAGAAGCCACACTTCAGATTATGCTCTACTTTGGAACTTTCACCTCTACCTGCCATGTTCCAAGTAGGAAGAACAACCAACAAATGCCTACAGGGTGAACTACGTAGGGGTGTACATAACACTTTCCAGAAAGTTTAGCCTTGCATGTAACAGCGCATTGCACTGTGAAAGCTGAACTGTGTCTATGCATGTACTATCAATAGTTTTGTGGTCAGGGTTTTCTCAATTCAGCCAAAATCAGAATGGTTTAGGTATAACATATGTATATGCAAATTATCTGCTGTAGCAAAAGTAGTATCAGTGTACCAGCTAGATGAAACTGTAGTCATAGTAATCTGTTTAGGTTTAAAGTGGGTATGCTTGAACATGCTTCAATTGTTTTCACTCAGACTGTACTGTAGATTTGTTTTGCAATGACCAAAACCCTAATAGTATGAAAAATTACCATCACAAACACAGGGAAGAAAATTGAAGGAAAAATCCATTCATGTAACAAAGCAGACATGCAAAGATACATTTTTTAAATACCAGTAGAATAGGTGAAGTAGCTAAGGAAACTTTATTTATACTTTCTCCTGTGACTTTGCAGAGGTGAAAAAAATCAGCCTCAATCCACTTACAGCTAACTTTTCTAAATTCCATGATGACTGAGACATGAAGAACACATAATAACTAATTGCTTGGTTTATGTGAAAAGCAGTCCTCCAGTCTAAGCAAAATGTTGGATTTCTAGTGAAGTCCAGTACTGGGGACCTTCAGAAAGGTTAGATTACTGAAGAATTCCACAAAAATAGACAGTAATCAAGATCAAATTTTTTAAAGGAAGTAGTTGTCATATTACCGAACACAGCAAGTATTGCCTATTACCCTGTATTACCAGTGGCCTGATGAAAAGAAATGTAAGTTCCATTCAAGGTCACTGTAAAAGAAGGTAATACAACTGAAAAGGATAGCTGTAAAAAATAAACTTATCTTAGAAGAGCTTTGAACACAGCCACATTCACTTCTTATTTCAGCGCCATAGCTGGGGATAAAACAGGCTTCCTTAAATATCTTTTTGCAACTTAAATTACTGCTGAAAAGGAAATATGTCACAAGGCTGCACTGAATAGTGCATCAAAGTAATGCACATCTTAAAAAGCAAAGATGATGCTAACAAACAGACTATCTTCAAATCAGCAAACCAAAGATATGGATAGAAAGGGTATGGAAGGATTATTGAAAGCAAGTTTACCAGCAGCCCCTCACTATGTCTATGCTGTCAAATCATGGAAGGGCAGAAAGAGATCCCTCCTCATGAGATCACGTGACGCGCTGATTCTTAGATCACAGAAGGCTGTTCTGCTTTTTCTTGTGTTATGTGACACCATACATAAAGATCCAGAAATAGTTTACTTCATCACAAATATTGTTTCTCTAATCCAAGGCAAGATTTCTTGAAAATGGAAATAAACATATTCAAAAGCAGCTTGGGAACATAATCAGTCTTTCCAGGAGAGATAGATAAAAAGAAACATGGCTGCCTTATTTAGATACCAGGACTATGAAGTCTATTTGATCTAGGATTTTTTTTATCCTTTGACTTAGTCTGCCTGACTTTAAAGTGCAACTGCTGCACTTTATGGCTCAACACAAGATTTGGAACCTACATACCTGCTTCCCTGTCTAACTACTTACCTAATACAAACAGCCCTTTTTTTCTTTTTTTTTTTTTTTGACTACTGGAACTGTATTTCCTTTTCTATGTTATTTTACTTTAAAATAACAAATACAGCCTCAGTCATAAGGAAGTGACCCTGTGTTTGCAGTATGACTTTAGATGCAATGATCATTTAACATGACTCAGATACAGCTCTTTTAAATGTGATCTGAACATCTGATAGTAACCTTTTATGGATGTATCTATTCTTTAAGGTACAAAAAAATCTCACTCAGAAAAGATCTATTCAAAGTGTCTCTGAAATCACAGTATTCCTTTATCAGCCTTATCATTACTGTGTAACTGCTGATGCTTTCTTTTCCTTGCTGCAAAATCAAGACTTATGAAACATAAGTCTTCCCACTTTTACTAAAGTCTTTGAAGTTTGAACAGTTTTACAAAACATCTAGAAAGGCTTCCTATTATTTTTAATGCTTTATCAGTACCATATTCTATCACGCCATGAAATTACTTTCCCTTTTGCACATTATTTGTATCGGAGGAGAAAGACTTTTTTTTCTTTTCTTCCTTTCTGTTTGGGCATTATCCTTAGATAACTCCAGACTTTTAACATATCTAGTATATGATATCCAAAATTAATTTAAATCCTTTGAACTCTGTTAAAGGCAAGGTTGTCTAATTCTACTGATAATTTACTTTGTGGACTTTCTTCTGTCGTTTATCCAACTGCTAATTTTCATTTAAATTTTTCTGTGTAAGGCTTCACAGTACTTATGAGTGGAGACAAAAAAAAGTTTAGGAAGATTATCCTTTTAACAATATTCTTCTGTAGAAATATTTCAGAGTTCAGAAAAAAACCCAACATTAAAAAGTTCAATTTCATTACTATTTTTCATTTCAGATGTTTTCAACCTTTGAAGCTGTAAAAGGCAGGTTTTTCAAATTTTTATTAACAATTGAAGTGATTAGATCATGAAACTTTTTGTCAAAGTGGTTGTATTAATCCTTCTATGAGGTCTGTTGGTTATTTCAAGAGATTGAAAAATATTAGATATAGCATAGGATTATAACAGATCCCCAGGAATGTACAATTTATGCACAGACTAAGACATTGGCAAGAGGATCATGGAGTTGTGTTACAGGCTTAGAAACAGCAGAAAGAAAAATTTCCATCTAGAAGGTTGTACGGAAGTTGCTGAATTGGCTGGTTGGAAGGAAAGACAGAGTAAAGGGCAGTGTATAAACCTTCATTACCTTGAGTTCTTTAATATCAGAGTTTTTGCAGCTGAAAATGTAACTATCCTCATTGCCTAATTCAAATAAGTAAATAACTTTAAAAAAAAAAAAAGGAAAAAAAAAAAGCGCCTTTTTATATCTTTGGGTAACTCCCTACACTGTCTAGGTAGATTCTACATAAAGCCCTGTCCATCTTCATCTGATTGAACTGAAACACCTCCAAGTATAAGAATGTAAGGTGGCCATATTTCATCACAACAAAGTACATTTAGCTCATGATCTTATCTCTGATATCAGTCAAAAATGGAAGCCTATTGAAGAATGTAAAAACAGAACAAGAATGCAGCAACAGTTTCCTAGCATATCATCTCAGCCTACAAGAAAATGTCAGTCTGCTATTTCCTAAGCTCAAAGTGATATCCTCTTAGTTAACAGGTATCTAAGGATTTCTATTCTGTATTGTGATTTAACTTACCGGGATTAAACCATGACAGCCCAGTACCCAAAACACTTGTTAACTTTGCTGGAATCCCTGAAATAAATTAACGTCACTGAAGGTTGCATGTAAGTGAAGAACTTCACTGAATGGTCTGTCACTGCCTGCTACATCACAACTGTACATGGATCTGCTACATGGCCCTATCAAAACTATTAATTCTTTTATTTCTGAAGTGCTATAAAAAATCCCACAGATATCAAAACCTAACTCTAAACAGGGTTCCACTGCACTGCTACTACAGGACAGGAGTATAGGTACTACTGATATACAGCTAGCCCTTTTAGTACTGGCATCCTGCCAGATACTCCTCTCTACCAGGTAACGATCATGGTCTTTCAGCTCTGCAACACCCCTATTGTTTTTACTGATCTGCTTACTCTTCCTGCAGCAGCTGTGGTCTCCAAAAGAATGGGACTGTGGACTGTGTCCGAAAGCCTGGGTCTTGCTGCTTTTGCAGTAATCAGAACAGTCTAAAATGACAGCTGCCTCTTATATCCAGCATCAGCCTAAATAGAGGGAAAAACATATAGCACCCCAGAGTGGTTTAACAGGCAGCTCTAAGATCCCCCTGACCATGGGGAAATTAAACCCCCCCCCAATACAGTCATGGTTTAATCCCAGCTGGCAATTGATCACCACACAGCTGCTTGATCATTCTCCCCCAGTGGGATGGGGGCGAGAATGAAAAGAGTAAAAGTGAGAAAACTTGTATGTTGAAATAAAGATAGTTTAATAAGCAAAGCAAAAACCACACACAAAAGCAAAGCAAAACAAAGAATCGTTCACCACATCCCATGGGCCGGCAGGTGCTCAGCCATCTCCAGGAAAGCAGGGCTCCATCATGTGTAATGGTTACTTGGAAAGACAAACACCACCACTGTGAATATCCCTCACTCCGTTCTTCGTCCCACAGCTTTATAAGCTGCGCATGACATCACATGGTGTGGAATATCCCTTTGGTCAGTTGGGGTCAGCTGTCCCACCTGTGTCCCCTCCCAACTCCTTGTGCACTCCCAGGCTACTCACTGGTGGGGTGAGAGGCAGAAAAGGTCTAAACTCTGTGTAAGCACTGCTTAACACTAACAAAAATGTCTCTGAATTATCAACACTGTTTTCAGCACAAATCCATAACATAGTCCTATACAAACTACTATGAATAAAATTAACTCTACCCAGCCAAAACCAGCACAACTATCCACCTGTGTGACAGTTACCTCAAAATCGAGTTTATGGCCCATTGGCTGGTTCTTCTGGTACCTGCAGTCTTTTTTGTGATCCCCTTTGGTCTTTTCCTGTTGTCTCCATGCACACATTCTTCTGAAGCTGGCATTTTGCTTCAGTTTTCCATTTTTGCAGACAGTGTTACCTTTGTCTTGCCATGCAGATCAAATCTGCCCAAGTAATAAACTGCATGATCAACCAGTTAGGCTGGGCCTGGATGCAGGGACCTCCAAATCTGGTTCAAAGGACTCGGCTGTTCTTTGTACATGATGGGATTTTAGTCCCACCAGGGGCCTTTTCGTGCGCTTTCCATGAGGGGACCACGGCCTTCATCATGTTCCTACTTGTTCATGCCCTTCCCAGCGTCTTTTGGTACCCCTCCTCTTGAAGTATTCCCCCACCTACAGATATGTCAGGGCTTCCTTTGCAGACTGGTGAAGTGGGAGACCCTGAACCTGCCTTTTGCTTTGTTTAATTCCTCTTCACATTTAAAATTTAATTATCCATTCCATTAGCTCCTATTAAATAATGCTTTATCCATTTTATACCTATCTTTTTTATGGCTAGAAGTATTAAATTTCTAGAGTTTTAAAAATGTATATATATATATGAAAGATATTCTACCTATGCATACATATAGTAATATATAGCGTCTCTAAAAATAAAAAGTCTATAAATATTTGTACATTCCTTTATATATATTTCTATATATGTATTTATTGTATTTCTTGAGTATAAATGCCTATTTTTTATATCTGAGCACTTCTTTGTCAAAAGGAAGCAGACAACCAATGTCTGGGCTGCCTGAAAGCATGTGGATAAGATAGTGTCAGGAAATATCTGCCAGCCAGTCACAATGAAGTATACAAACACATGAGGAACTATGCTGTTGATAATGTTGGCTTCCTTGTTCCTTGACATTCCTTGACATTCCTTGACAGAATGTTTTGAAATATTTTCTAGATAAATTGACCTCTAGTTTTTCCAGTGAATAAAAGTTTGTCTATAGATACAAAGAAAGAGTTGTTTTATAACTATATTTATTAGCAGATTTGGAGCCCAAACAGTCATTGGTATTTCTGCACGTATACTGAAGTATAAATATGGCCAAGCCATGTTATTGAGTCTACATATAGAAATGGAAGGGGTTTTCTAAGTAGGTCTGTTCCGAACAGCATAACTCATTTTACCTGTATGTGAAGATTTAATTTCTATTCCAGTGCTAAATAAAAGCACCAATTTAAATATTTGAAATAACATTGGATCTCAGCAGTGTCCATAGGAATTGATCCAGCCATGGTCCTAGTCTTTCGCATTGAAATAAAGCTTTGAATAAATAGTAATTTAAGGAAGAATTGAAGTATTGGACCATATTCTGCAAATTAAAAAATAAAGTATGACTTTTCCACTGTGTTCTGCTAACATTTTTCCAGAGTAGATTACGAAGACAGCCCAACTCCTAAAACTGTACATCAGACTGCAATACTCCATAAGAAAATCAGTTTGCATCAGTAATCATTGCCATTCTCAAGGCATTTGCTTCTAAACGTGAACATAAATCTGTTTGGCAACACTTTAAATCTCTTAGGCTGCAATTGCTGCATTCTGAAGCATGAAATGTTTGTCTCTTGGGAACATGTTTTGTTTGACTTTGATAGTCTGTTTTGCTCCTTTTAATAACAAATGGCACTCTCTAGTTCAATTTTAGTGTTATTTGTTAGAAACGGGTTATTTCTTGGTATTTGGGCATGATGATTTTGTTCTAGCTCTGTGCATCGTATAATGGCTACATGTTTCTTTTACAAATCTGTTAACATGCATTCTTTAGAGACCAGTAAAACCTCCTACAGGTCTTTTCTAATAAAAACTGGCCTGGTGACAGCTGGGTTCTGAATAAAAGTTCTAGTTGTAGAGTTGTACAGATAAAAACCCTCTTCCCTCTCCTCCCCCTTTGGGAAGCTATAATATCCATATTAAAATAAAGCTTCTAATTAGTAAAAAACAGAATGAATGTTATATTATGTGTACAAATACGTTTATGCAAAGATAAAGAAAAGCTTCGAAAGGTGTTTCCTATTTATTTGGTTCATCTGCTTGAAATGTAGTATTTGTGAAATAAAAAAGCACTCTTAAAGGCTTCTTTTATTCAATGACATTTCTCAAGCAGGATGAACCTCTGATGTTCACTGTGCACCACAAAATGTGTTTTCTTTCTTAGTGGAATTGTCTCTGTTTTCAGAAGATAAAGTACAAGATGAGCTTCAGCATCTCTGCTTCGGGCTCTTAACTTCTTTATGTAACATCTAAAGGCATGCATTCAAGTAATCCAATTGTCCGAATAAAGAACACTGGCTACAGCCAAAGGAGAGAAGTACAAGTCTCCGCAGGATGTTGCAAGACAGCTAAATTAGATGTGGTGGTTTTTTTTCTTTTTTTTGCTTTGACTGCAAATGGAATAGCATAGAATAAATCAGTGATCTCAGGTGACAAATGTGAGAAACTTGGAAACAGCCAATTATTACCCAATATATAACATTAAATAAACAGCTTTATCAGAACAGGTAGCTGAGTCAGAGGCATGTGATAAATCCCTCCTGTGCACTCAGGATTAGGAATGCCTGATCTTCCCTTGATGATAGCTACAAAGCAAAAGAATCTTCCTTTTCTGTACTTCGGTTGGGTAATGAATTTGTGAGCTTTAGATCTACCTCAGCCTGATGGAAGTCTGTCTTGCCGAGAAAAAAATTTAAGCAACAAACCACAGAACAGGTTATAAGTTCTCTTGCATCCTTCCCACTAACACTGGCTCACAGGGCAGCAAAAAGATGTCAAGGTTTATAGGAACAAAAATGCATGGAATTGAATGAGCAACAAGGAAGATGACTGTGGAGCTCCTAACACAGAAGATAGCTGGGTCTGTTTGGGAACATTTTGAAGCATTGGAACACAACCTTTTATACTAGCAAAGTGTTAGAAAATTCCCCAGGGTGATTTTGACTTGTACCAACTGAAAGTCTCCCACAGGTGAATGGACACTCCTCAAGCATTAGAATTTGCTAAGGATCATTCCAAGAGGAATTCTGCATAAAGGCACCCAGGTCTTACGGCTAACTTGCTAGGATTAATGCTCACTGCTTGTTATTACCTGGCTCCAGTGCCATGGTGATTTCATTGGTACACATACTTTACTGGTTTATAACCAATAGCCAGAAAGTCTTCATTATTAAATCTTTTCTCAATGGTTCCAATGTTCTTTATCCTAATGACAAAAAAGAAGAATAAAAAAGAATAACAAAAAAAAGTCTGTAGAAAAAGGAGACGAAAACTATTCCTGCCCAGCCTTCTGCAGTTATTTCCTTCACCATGTAATGAAGTTCTTCTGTTTATTCTCTTCTTCCGGACCCAGGAATCTTGAACTGAATGTGGAGAAGCATACAAGCAGGTTAAATGAACTGGTCTATTTTTAGAGATGAAAATTAAATTTGGTTAAGAATCTGTGCCTCATGTTTTAAGAGTGGTTGATGCCATTAATTACTTGTTTTCTAAAATAATTTACAGCTTCTCTTTTATGACATTTAAGGATTCACTTAGAATGCCATACTCCTAGAATGGTTCTTGAGCTGACCTAATTTCTGGTTGGAAAAGCTTGAGCATTTTCTTCTTATCTGTGTATTACAAGGTCTCATTCAGTTCTCAACTATGTGCATCCTGCATCAGTATAAATCAAATTAACCACAGGAGAGTTATGCTATGAATTGAATCTGTGACAGGTAGCAGGGATCACCAGTTGTTTAGAGGGCTTGAAATCCAAATTATTCACAATTAAATTTACTGAAGGCATTAGACACCTGCAAAGATGCATAATATATTGTATGCTGTACTTAAGCTTATTTATTACTCATTATTTTGGGGTTTTTTTTGCATATTGTTCTAACCACATTACATGCTTATGCTTTCTTTTGCTTCAGCAAGTGCCTATTATGGAGATCATAGAATCATAGAACAATAGAATAGTTAGGGTTGGAAAGGACCGTAAGATCATCTAGTTCCAATCCCCCTGTCATGGGTAGGGAGATGCTGGATACTTCATGTTCAGTCTGTCCTAATCTCTAACTTCTGCTGCTGCTACCCTTTGATTCGGTTTGTTTGATTCATTGATTGTTTTTTTCTTTCTCGTTCTTTTGAACATGTTTACCTATTGTTAGAATCAAAATACAGTTGTGAAAAGCAGCCTGACATTATGCAGAGCTTTCCCCTTTTCTACCCAACTTTGTAGTAAGCCCAGTCTTTTTACTTCAGTAGCCTCTGGAGCTACAGTGTTCTTTGTTTATGTAAATAGTACATTGAAGCTATAAGAATATTTAGCTATAGAGCAAGCCTTGATTAAAAACAGCACACAACCTTTTCGATTTTTATTTGGTTTTTACTTTTTCCCCCAGCTTCTATGGTGGACAGCATAAAAAGTTCCAGTTTTGACCACATAAAGTTAACTCACCCATTCCCTGTATTTATTGAAGTTAAATTAAATCACATTCTCAGTTTTTAATTGGACAGAGAAAACTAACATTGCTTGAACTCTTTTCAAGGAAACATGCTACTATTGCTTTTCAGAGATTGTAGCCAAAGAAAGAATCTCCTTTAACTATGTAATTAATTATCTAGTATTATCCAAGTGGATAGAATGTGTCCTCTATGATTTTAAAGCAAGTGTTTCAATTAAATAAAATTTTCATTTTTGCCTTGAATTTCCATTTTTTAAAATATTTTTCTCAGTACAGACTGGTTGCTTAATTAGTTTCATGGGTAACCTAACATCTGATCAGTCCCAAATCTGCAAGCAAGATGTAACATGTATTGTAAGTATTGCAATATTGGGTTGGAGCAATAGTCTCTTTAGTCCTGTACTTTATCAACGCCTCTGCTTGATGTTGGTTGCTATTCCACAGTCACAAAAGCTCATAATCTACTTTACTGTGTAATAAGACACCATGAGGTAGATTGCCTGTGGATGTCAGTTGGTGATCAGCTTATGCCCTAAAGCATGAAGATTGATAGCCCTCGTAATTTTTTTTTTCCAGAGCTAGTGTAACCACAGATGTTATTTTCTATTATTTGTTATCACAGTTATTTATGGGCCATGCTTCCAGCAGCAAGTGTGCAGTTCTTGAATGAGAATCTTCAGCATTTCGTTCTACCCCATCTACTTAGAGCTGTTACAAAATTTCATGGTTTAAGCATTACTTCTTGATTTTTAAGTGGTAAATCAATATAGAAAGATCACACTGTTGCAACAGAATATTTCTTTCTGTTTTATTCATATCTAAGATCACTGCTTTACAGAGGGAATCATAAATGACTGTTCAGAGAACCCTGTTTAATAGTTTGCTACTATGGTTTCCTTACTACATATCCTGAATTAGTTTTACTTGTTTATGTAAGTTTATGAAATAAAGTTGTAAGAAATGGCTTACAATTGTCATTAATGTAGCTGTAAGGCAATATTGACACATAAATGAGATAGTTCAGTCTTGGCTATTTCAGCCAACATTTTTCAGTGAATGGCCCAAATTCTTTATGCTTTTGGTGATTATTTAAAAAACGGCAGAAGGAATATTAGAAGTGATAAAAATACAGCTCTCTAGAATTCTAAGCCTCTTGAACATTTCTGCAAAAACTGAATCAGGCACGTGTACAAAGGGCAAAACTCTTACAAGACTGACAGTTGCTGGCAAATTTCCATGTGTGTTCTTCATGTAGTAGTATAGAGAGTTCAACACTAATTTAAATAATTAATGGATCAAGTAAATACAAGAAGTAAGAAGGATCACACATTTTAGTGGTTGTTAACATGTTTTTGGAAAAGGTATGTTGGCATCACCCTGCATAAAGAGATCTAAGGAATAGACCTTATCTACAGAAATATGTGGTTTTAAATTATTCCATGTCCTCATGCAGAATTATAGCCAGATTAATAAAAACATGTGGGGAAAATCCTGTCCCGGCAGAAATCAAAGGCAAAACCCCCGTGGGTTTTGTATTCCTATGTGTTGGGTGGTGAATATCTGGGTGAATATGCATTTCCTTTCCAGATAAATTTTCCACAAATTAGAATCCTGATTTTTTTTTATCAATAGGTCTGGATAATGACATATTTCTATACAGGTCTATAATTAAGAACAAAAAAGATTTCATTATCAAGTATAATATTTAAAAAAACCGAAACCAACTATTACCTCTTTAATTTAAAGTGAAGGAGACTGCTCTGTAATCTTTATTGTTCTGATAATTTTTTTGTAGTCAGGTGATCTGTTTTTCTCATGATGCCTAGAACCACTTTGACACTTTTGCAGAATCTAATTTAGAACTCTGTTTTGCTGACAAATACTTGTCCTCTTGTCTTTCAAATAACACTCGTCAATAGAAAGTGAAAATCCTGTATCTTTCTTTTTTTCCAGAGAAAAAAATACTTGAGGATCGGTTAATTAGTAGGGAAGGAATTGAGATCAAAAGGAAAAAAAATAACATAGTTTTATGATTCTAAATCCATGCTTCTGTTCTGTTGCCTCCTAGAAAAAAAAAAAAAGAAAAAAAAAAGGAGAAAAAAGCGCCCTGCAGTAGGCACAGGTTACTGTAAAAAGGGTGATCATCCAAAACTATGTAACAACTTTCATGTGAGGAAATTTGCAACACATTTTTAGCTTGGAGAGAAAATGTTTGAGGAAGGAAGTTAGATACAAATTTTTAGAAAACCATGACTGGTATGAAGAAAATTAGTTGAGAAAGGTTATTTGCCATGGCTTATAACACAGCATCAAGTAGAAAAAGTAATGGGATAATGTTATACATAAGTTTGACTATATATGTAAGTCGCCTGCTAGTACTTCATCCAAATGTGAATGCTATTATGGAAGAGAAACTGGAGAGTTTCTTTTCTTTATAGCTTACTACCATGTGTGCTAGAAGAAGATAAAGAAGCACATGAGAGACCTGGCTTCTCTTAATTTGATTTCTGGTCACTGTCACAAAGTGGATACATGACAGCAACTCGTGTTATGAAGAGTTGAAAGGACTTCTTTGTAGGACAAGAATTGAGCAGGAGATGGCTTGTGACCCTAGAGCATAGTTCATGTCATAAAGTACTCTGTCAGTGTAAAGAAGTACTGTCCCTTACTGTGTGTGGAGAGTAGAGTTAATTGAGTCTAGAGACAACAGATTCAAGGATTTTTGCTTGCTAACTTTCCACTGTTACAACTCAATAGATTACAAGGAAATTATTATTTAATTAAGTGAGGTATTGATGAAAGCAAAATCTAGAACAATATTTCTACCTGGTATAACAAGCTCAGCTATCAGGCATTTTATTCATGTGCATTTGGACAAAATTTACTATCAATCAAGTTTACTCAGTTGAACTTTAGTCCTGCAGTCTTTAAAAAGAGGTTAGACAGACTCTTCTATAAAAAAAAAAAACAAACACCAAAAATCTGAAAAAACCCCACAGACAAAAGAAACCCAAAATGACACCACTACAACCCACATCCCCAGCACAATTCTACTGTGACAGCTTTCTTTCATTTCAGCTTTCAGAGCCTGAAGCTGTGCTGCCATTTTGCACACAAAAGCACAGAGACAAATACATTTTAAGCTGCTTTTAAAAATAATTGACACTTACATGTATTATTATTCTCAAATTATTTTTAATCACACCATATAAAAGTGAAAAATCCATCAAGAAATGTTAGCAGATACCACATAGTCTAATTACATACGGGAAACTTTCGAGACACGAAGGAACAGGAAAAAAAAGGGGTTATTTACATAGTTCACTAAAATATAATGTATTATCTAAATGAATACTGTGAGAATATGTTTGAAATTTTTACTTGCTAACAAACTAATATACAGTTTTGTTCATTTAAAGTAGGCAATTAAGGATACTATAACAATGAACCATACGAGACTATAAATTTTTCATGTTTGCCTGTGACTTTTTTTCTTCTACATCACTTACTTTACTGCACAGCATTATTTTTATGGAGCATGAGCTCACCATGAGCTTAAAAATTCATCATCTGAATCTAATGAAACGACACTCAAGGTACCATACCAAAGTGTGGCTTCAAGCTACCTTTCCTACAGCTACAGTAACACCAACACTAACATTTGAGGTTATGTAACAGGTTCCATTTTAAATCATAATTTCAATTATTGATAACTTCCTTATCCATCCAGTTTGAGGATCAAATGTATCAGGAATAAGGTCTCCATATTTTTTTCTATTTTGTACATTAATAAATATCCATTTTATGGACTATAGAGCAACTGAAAGAAAATCAGCTGTCCTATGGTCCATGTTTTTATTCCTAACAATCTTTAATTTAAAATTACTTAAATTTATAAGATGTAGTGAAATAACAGGTAATAAGAAAATGATTTATGGGAGAGCGTTCTTTGGTGATCTAATAGGGATGTGGTTTTTTTTTTAGTACTGTTTTTTATGACAACTGTTTTTATCCATTTAAGTGAAGACCCACAATGCTGGAACTTCTCCATGTAGCAGGCTTGTTAGTACAGTAGAAAATATTGCAAGAGATGAAGTGACAGGAGCAAGGGCTTATGAAGGCCTTTCTGAGATGAGACTCACAGTTCATTTTCCAAATACCCAGCAGAGCAGGGAGAATGTATTTTGTGTTGCCATCTTACAGAAAGTGTGTGTGTGAAATCAGAAAAATCACAGACCCAACAAATTAGGGTTACCTGCAAAACCTCTGTCATAGTGTAAGCTCAACCGGTAACTCAGAACCAAGCAGCCGTTCACTTGCTCCCCACCTTTTTCCCCCTGCTTCTGGTGGGACGGGGAGGAAAATCAAAAGAATGTAAATCGCATGGGTTGAGATAAGAACAGTCCAGTTAACTAAGGTACAATACAAAACTACTACTACCACCACTAATAATAATAATGATATGGGAAATAACAAGGGAAATAACTACAAGGGGAAAGCGAAAAAAACCAATGAACACAAGTGATGCACAATACAATTGCTCACCACCTGCCGACCGATACCCAGCCCGACCTAAGCAGTGATCTGCCCTTCTGGGTAACTCCCCCCACCTTATATAGTGGGAATGACGTGCTGTGGTATGGAATACCCCTTTGGCTAATTTGGGTCAAGTGTCTTGTCTCTGCTTCCTCCTGACTTCTTGTTCCCCTCCCCACTGACAGAGAATGAGAGACTGAAAAGTCCTTGATCAGGGTAAGTGCTGCTCAGCAACAACTAAATCACTGGTGTGTTACCAGCATTGTTCTCAGACTAAAGTCGAAACACAGCACTGTACCAACTACTAGGAAGGAAAAACCAAACAAACAAAACAACAAAACTGTTACAGCTGAAACCAGGACAACCTTCTCAATAGACATTACTTTTAGTTTGCTGACCATCAGAAACTTGTCTTCTCACAGTACAATCCCAGCTTCTCAAAACTGTTTCGCTACAGTCGTATATTGTATGGTCTTAGTTTCACAGGCAGCAGTTAAAACTCTGCTCATTCTTCTGGTAGCCTTAGCTGACTGAAAATTCTTTGCCCCCTGTGTTTTTTGCACTGAACATTTTTTTGTAACATAAATGTCAAAATTATCATCCGGTAAAAAAGATGTGTGGCAGCAATGTGTCACAACTGTCAGGTCAGAGAGATGTTATGCAGAGAAGATACACTGCTATGTTATGCTATGTAGGTTATCTGTCTAAAGTATTAATTGTTCAGTACCTTATTCTGTTGGCATGGATTTACCAAGATGTAAGTAGCTTTATAAATTTAAACTAATTTTTTACCAGCTCTAAGTTGCTGAAACATAACACTGAGGTATTTCAGTGCAAATAAAAATCTCAGCAGGGAAAAATTCATCACCAGGTAACATTTCACTTCAGCCACTGAAAATAGTTCCTGCTCCCCATCAATCTAGGTAGCCTGGAACATCTTAAAATATTCATACATATTGCCATACTTATTTGCCAATTCAAAATAATTAATAACAACAAAATAACTGATGGCATCATCTTATTTCACAGCAGAATAAATTTTTTTATCAATTATTTTGAATTGGCAAATAAGACAAATCTCAGTATCAGTAGATAGCTACTTTTATTTGTGATTCTTTTGCCTCATGTAATTTTCTTCAGTATTTATTGGTGTACAATACATATTGTATGGGTCACAAATTTAAATAAAATAGCACTAAGTGCTTAGTGGCTGGAAACTTACAAAAATTAATACTTTAGTAATTAAAGTATTTTTAACTACATTATAACTAAGGAACCATGAGATCTAGTGTAATATTTTGTAACAAGTGTTTTGTTACTAAAGTTAACTTCAAAATCCAAGGAAAGGTGTCACTGATTTTTAGCCAAGATCATGTGGTCAGCATAAATTTCATTAAATCCTTCTCCCATCTTTTTTCCAATATGATAAAAAAAACAAAAAAAAAGAACAAAAAAAAAAGATATTAGTTATCACTCTTTCTGAGTTCATTTTTTCTCTCTTATTTCTGTGTTCTTTCCTAATTCCCAGTAAGATGTTTTATTTACTTCATGGTACTATGATTCTCAAATAAAATAGTATGCATATTTTTCTTGTCCAGCCCAATTTAAAATGTATATGATAGTGACCTGCTACTTCTTCTGGCCTCTGACCAAATAAAAGGAGAAAATACTGAATTGTGGACAACATTATTTTTTGCTACATCTTATCCTTTTTTTTAAAGTTTAATGTCTTATGACGATAAGCAACATGAGAGTATCTCAACAGAGGCATACAGCCCCTGATCTTTGACCTGGAGATCACTGAAGCAGAGAAATATGGCAGGTAAACAAAACCAGTAGATATTTTAAGAAACACAGTAGCAGAGCCTCTTTCTGTCTCTCTGCTCCAAAATGCCTTGGTATGATATGCTTAACGTCTAGCATTCGAATGGAAAAGTTATTGGAATATAAATCGAGGTTTCAGCCGAACTATTAGGCACCAAATTCTTCAATTCTTTCCTCTATTTTGTAAGCCTTGTGTTGAGTGGTAGAGGAAAGAATACATTCTTGTTTCAGCTTGTAACCAGCTGTGTCCGGTAGGGGGCAGCCCTGGTCTCTTCTCTTCGAGGCCACCCCTGCAGTCCCTTCCTATCCCCCTGCCCTAGGTTCAGCTGAACCCAGGACACCCCCAATACCAAAACCTTGACACATACACCTAACACAATGTCCAGTGGGTTATTTTAAAAAATTATGTTTTCTTCTATTGCACAGCATCTATGGTTTTAATTTATTGGTTATTCCTAAAAACATCTTCCCATTTGGTAATTTTAATCTACTATCCTTTCATTTTTTACATGTTGAATCTTTTGACAAATAATCAGTTAAATATTGGGAAATATTTAGTAAACAATATTTTTATATTTGGTACAATGAACATGGAAGAAGTGTTGCCAACAGCCAGAATACTGTGGTTTGTAAAAATTAAAAAAAATTAACATTTTAGAGAATGTACCTGGATTTATTATTTGAAAAACAGTATTTCACTTTGGGATTATTTTTAAAATCTGAGTGATCTGAAGAGTGCTCTAACTGTAACACAAAAAAAGTAAAAAATATTGAGATGAGGTCTGTGTTTAAATGTTGAAAAATGCATTTCATTAAAAAGTCTACTGCAAAATCTATTTTTATAAGCAAGAATAAAATAGAAAATTTCATTCTGTCATTTGGAATTTTCTTTTCAATGAAATCAGAATGTTTTAAATCAAACTTCTTTTATATATATAAACAGAGAGAATGAGACCCATTTTTAAGTAAAATAACTTTTGGACAGGGGTACCCAGATTCTTGGTTTTAAAAATAACAGAAAAAGATATTTGTGAGTTGGCAGAAATCTTATTTATTATGTAAATTACATTTAATAATATAGATATGGATTGATATGAATTTAAATTCTGCAGCAGAAGTATTCATTAAAAGAACAATCATCTGGCAGAGCCCAGTGACACTGTAGAGATTCTTTCTTTTAACAAATCATTAAGCTTATGTTTGATCCAGATTTCATGATTAAATAAATAAGTAAATAAATATATAAATTGTATAACTTACAGTGTTTGTTTTCTCAGCTGTGACCCTGATTTATAACGTAAATGTTAAGTCATGCAACAACAGTTGCACAATGTTAATATTTTCATTTTAAGAGTGTAAGAAAATAGATGCTGCAGACTTAGCCTCTAAGTCTGGACTAATCACCATTCAGCTATGGGCAACCTAACTGTGGGCTTCTTTAGCTACTGTTGGGGTCTTTTTTGAGAAGATAGTCTATGGGATCACAGTGAAAAAAAAATTAAAAGCTGGAAGGAAAACAGTGCTGTAAATACTGCACCAGCACATAGCACATTCATTTTCTTGCTAGTCCCACCGTCCCTCTGATCAGAAGTCTTGCACTGATTACTACACAGATCAGCAAATGCTCTAACCAACCAACCAGCTGATGGAGGTACAAGTTCTTTCCTTTGCTAAAAAACAGCTAGTAGGTTCTTGACTCTCAGAACCTGACATACCACATTATTTGTGACCTTTCTAGTCTTCTACTTTTCTGGATCTTCCAAGGACACTCAAGCTGCTTCACATTTCAATAGCTAATTCTAATTTTCTAATTCTTCTTTCTGCCTTTTCTTTCCATGGGGAGTTTTGGTTTCTTTTTTCCCCCCTTTCTATCTTCCTTTGAGTAGTTCAGATATGGCTGCTAATCATGACAAACATCAGTTAGATGTACCTATACTATGAGATAACTTTACTTCAATTCAGTCTCCTTAACAACAAGTTGGGAATTAACCTCATTTTCACACCAAACTCACAAACATGTTTTAAGCGAATATCTTCTTGTTGGTGAAATACAGGAGGTAGTCTGAAAACTCACTTTGCACAGCATTAGGGACATCAGGTAGCTTTCTTGCCTCTAAGTAACTGAAAGCAAATGGTGACATTTTAGCCAGAAGTTTTTCCTTTAAATATCTATGCTATTAGAAAGCAGTACTTCTGAAAGGCTATACCAGGGGTTTTAAATCCTCAGACTGTGAACACAGTATCCCACATCCCTAAAAAGGAATGACTGTGAAAAAACAATAGGAATCAAGAACTGCTATATTCTCAAGTTTCTCCACTTAACAGGAAGGCAAAATTTTTAACCTTTTTTATTTTATTTTATTTTATTTTATTTTATTTTATTTTATTTTATTTTATTAAGTGAGGAAGTTTCTAATATGTGAGTTAGGTGTGCAATGTTTCCTTCAGAGGAGTATTTTTAAATATTTTGTTCCCCATAGCCCATCACGATACAACCCTTGACAAAACCAGTGCCTTTAGACAGTTCTTGTCTCTGAACAGTATCTGTATTTAGAACAGATTAAGAGATGAGTGTTGTTTGTGGTGCTTGAAATATGTCTTATGAAATTTCCAAGTTACAGCCTTCTCATTGTCAAGATTCATAGGGATAGGAGGGGGTGTCTAATGTTTGCTCATAATTTTGATTCCTATGGGTAATGTTTAAGATCATGATGATACAGATTTGAGTGCATCAAATGACTGCAAGTTTGGCACTTGCAGAAATTGGGAGTATGTGCCAGAGGCATGAACTCCAGCTCAATAGTAATTCATCATGTGATGTACTGAAAAAAACATTTAATGGCATTTTTCTCAATTAGCAATATCACTGCACAATGCTAGGAATATCCAATAACTTCAGCAAACACAGCTTTATCAAACATAAATGGAAGAGTTATAGTAAGTTCAGACAGAAATGCATATAACAGCAGGGGACTGCTCAATTTGTAACCTGCATTTCTCAAAAGTTCCTTAAACCGCTAGAGCCAAATGAAACTTTCCCCAGGGATAACATCTGGGCAGTACTTCTAAATGGCATGCTGTCACAAATGTCGAGCTCTCCTGTGGCTTAAATCTGCCATAGGCTCAATAGCAGTTATAACTACAGCCATTGACATAATAATCACTTGGCAAAACACTGAATTATTTCTTCACTGCAATCCTGTTTGTAGTGATTACTTTACTGCGATCTTATGAAAAGTGTCTCCTTAATTATACCCAAAAGATCTGAAATATTTAGTTTACTGAGGTATTTACTAGAAATGGAAGAATGAATACTTTCCAGAAAAGACATGTAATAATGTAAATATTCTGCGGGTTCTTCTTTTTTGGAACATACGGTTATCACATCAATTTCATCATTGTTTTGAACATTACTTCCCTCACCACTAAGATACAAATTGAACAATCATGTCTCATTTTCAAAATGTTCCATATCAATATTATCATATTTGATGCTGGAAGTCATAATATTGAATGAGATTTTTTTTTTTTTTGGCTGAAATTTGTTAGTGAAGTCTCATTTGTTAACACTTGCTGGTTTTTTTTGTTTATTCATCTGTATTTGAAGTCACCAAGAATATGTGATCTCTAATGGAGTATTTTTTTCTTCAGTACATGGATAGAGTAGGAAAACATTCTAAAATTATTATACTTAGCTTGAAGTTTAACATGGAAGGAGTATGAACAGAAAAAGAAATAAAGTATGTGTATAGAATACATATCAAAAAATAAGCAGCGTTGCAAACACAAAAGCAAGACATTTGTACACAAGGATAGAAGATACCATCTCATTTTTCATTGTTTTCTTTCAAAAGTATTCTGATCATGAACCCTTTCATCTGTCATTTATGGTGATATTTAGTGCAATGCCTGTCTGAAGTTATCTTTCCTATATAATGTAACTGGTCAACAGACTGTCTCTGTTAAGGTCCACCATGAAGATGGACAGATATTTGTGTACATTCATCCTAGTTCTTTACAAAAGCATTGAATCTGTAGAGTTCCATGAGACATAGCATCAGATAAGTGAAATGAAACAGGTGACACTGTCATGTATGTTGGAAAGATGAAATCAGTTTAGAATCATGCTCCTGAAGTTGTCAGCTCCAAATAGTCAAAAATGAAACAGAAAGATTTGACACCAAGGTGAATAATCAAGTGTTTCTTTTTTTTCAAAAATGTGCGATACCTGTCAAAAGATCAATACATCTATCACATGCAGCATGCTTAGATTTTCAGAAAGGAAATGAAAGACAATTTTAAACTGGCTTAACAAAACAAAATACAGGTAGTCAAACAGTTACAAATTTAAATAAATAATAATAAAAAAATAATGTAAAATCACATTGAAAAGACAGTTGCACCTGTCTTAACAGAAGAATAAAATGTTGGTAAAGATCTTATATAGCTACAGTTTAATTACTAGGTGTGTTTTATAAGGCCAAAAGGTAATGACCAGCTGAATACTTGACAGTTTCAGCACATAAACGGTCTATCTTATCTAGGTCCATAGAGTCTAGAACAGGTGTTTGCTAGCAAAGATGCAGTGCTGAAATTTGATGGACCATAATATATGCAGAGATAATATGTGTGTGCATCTCTATAGATATAGAAATGCATTCTGTAGTATCTTTGAGGTGTTTTAAGGCATAAGTAGGCTACTCCGACTAACTGCAATTTTTGTTCTCCTAATACGTGCTGTATTTTATTTATATCTAGCAGATTTTCTTCTATAATACTTTCACCTCAAAACGTATGACTTTAAATATGAGACTGCCTAACTCTAGTTCATTTACTAGAGATACGAATTAGAAAGCCACTATTAAAATCTTTTATTAACAGATGTAAATATCACATAGTAAAAATTCAGATGGTTTCAAAAGGCTGTGTTTTACTGTATGTTTCCATGTGAAATTAAATGTTGATTACCTTTATTTTTAAATAAATGCTCCAAAATTCAGGGAAATAGCTGTACTTACTGCGTATAAATGAAGTCACTTGTCAAGGGTGAATTATGGAGATTTTTTTCCCCTCATATAATGTAATCAGTCTCAACTGATATTCTGTATGACAATTTTAGTGAAAAATCTTGTTAGTGTTATTGTAGATGTCCAGTGTACTGAAAAAGAGAAAATGGTCATGCCTTTCTATTAAGAGAATGAGTCAGAAGGAACATAATGCTGCATTATGGTTACTTAGATGTTCTTTTGTATTGAAGAACAAGAAGCTAGTTTCCAGCCCTTAGCTTCTAGGAGTGTTTAAGAATTTTACATTACATTGTTATTGTTTACCAAAAAATATAAAAGAATTAGTAAAATCATAATTCAGGAAGGAACAAAAAAATGTTCTTCTTTCAGTTAAATTATTTAGTCATACAGCATTAAATCTGTCTTTTACCTTCTTTTTCTTTCTTTGTAGTCCTCTGACTTGCATTCCCAGCCGAAGTTGTTCAGCCTATAGGAATACCCAGAGTTTCTATCCTGGGCTATGTAGACAAAGCTAGTGTTCTTGATAATTTAATTTGTGCTTCTGATGCTGAGGAAAATGCAGATAACTACAGTAAGCATATTTCACAGTTTTGTCAGTCAAACTTGTCTGAGCACTGCTTCAGGGAAGAAAAAATCAAACAAGCAGATACTTTTAATAATGTGTAAGGTCTCTAGCAATCTGGTGTAATTTGAAATTAACAAACTGTATGTGTATTAAAACATTAAGTCAGGTTCTGATAAGTCTTGCTGTGGAGAAGATGAGCGAAGGAATAGATCCCAATTTTCCACTGTGCCATTCTGCCACAGAATACCATTCTCATATCAGAGTCAATTAAAGGGAACCGCATTTTGTGCATGGTTATCTGTGGAACAAAATTAGGCATCCTTTCCATGAACCTAATTCCAATGACAGTTTGAAGCTAAGATGGCTTTTACACAGGAATTTCAACTGTAGGTTCATGTTCTTTTCTGCAGTTTATCACAGAGATGCTAACCTAAGCAGAGGAGAAGGTATGGGATGGAAAGAAGTTTGCCAGATCAGCAGGTCAGGGGTTGGAGAAAATAAGATGGAAAAAACCTCCTGCATCAAGATAAAGGTAATTTAATAAAGCAAAAGCAAAGGATGTGTGTGGAAGCAATGGAAAACAAGATTTCTTCTCTACTTCTTATCAGCAATGTCCAGCCAATTCCAGGGAAGCAGGGCTCCAGTACGCATAGCGGTTGTTCCAGAAGATAAATATCATATATAACAAAAGCTCCTGCTTCCACCTCTTGTCTCTTAGCTTTTCTTGCTGAGCAGACATTATAGGGTGTACAATATTCCTTTGGTCAGTTTGGGTCAGCTGTCCTGGCTATGTCGCCTCCTAAGATTTTGCCCACCCCCAGCCTACTGTGTGAAATGAGGGGAATGTTTGATGCTGTGTGAACACCGCTCAGCAGTAGTCAAAACACTGGTGTGTTATCAACACCTTTGTAGCTACCAATACAAAGCACAGCACTGGGCTTTGTGAGGGCTGCTATGGAGAAAATTAACTCTATCTCAGCCAAACCCAATACACTCAGTTTTAAGGAGAAAGAATTCTGTTCCCATTTCAGATATTTAATAGTAAGTGTCTCAATACAGGTGTTATCATGTGATTTAGGTGTCTAAGATCCCAATACAGTGAATGAACATTAATTAGTGGAGGCTACAGAGCAATTCTGATGCTTTCAAAGTAGACATATAAAGCTTGATTTATTTGCCTAAAAAAGGGGTCTTGTAGTGTTTGAGGTATCCTAGTTATCCTTCAAGATTCCAGCTTCTCCAGGATGTCACAGGTTATCTTGTAGGTCCTATATCACTCAGGCGAGTATTTCTCAGAAATCCTAGGGCAGCAACAACGGACAGACAAGTGAACCTAACCCATAATGGCTCGTGTGATGAATTATCTTCTAGGCTGCACAGACTGTGAGTGTGATCTGCTGCCTTAAAATTGCCTCTAGTGCTATTTGAAGTTGCTTAGATTATCTGAGAAAACAGATGGGAAATCCGTGTCCCCATGTAGAAGGAGATGGAAGCTAGAAAAGATAGTTTAGGACTCAAATGTCCCTTGCCATATCTCGTTAGGCAAGTGAATCGAGTCCCAGGAGTCTAGTGCCTATAATGGAAATTTGTACATATAATTCACATGTAGACACTACCCATGACCATTCAGAAGTATGTATCACAAGGAACCATGATGTTTTATCAAGGTGAATCTAAATAATAGTATAATTAATCAAAGTACATAAAATCAATATATTGTTAATGTATGTGATTTGACGTGCTTTTAACCATAACTATATGTATATTACATTGTCTTGTCCACTGGAAATTCTATATGCACCTCATCAGAAACCATAATTTTATTAAAGAGATGAGGATATTAGAGTGTGTTGTCCAAGAGTTTCTTCAGATCTAAGTCCACCTTACAGACATAATGCTATTAGTATTTGACAAATCTGTATTGTGAGCAAGAATGTTGTGCTGGTGAACCTCACCATGGACAGGAACTCTGCAGCATGCCATGATGCCATGCCATGAAGGTGGCCTCATCTGATGCCACAACAACTGGGGTACTTCTCCTCAGGATGGACAGAAGATTGCTACCAACTTTTCTATAATTTCCAGCCTTTATGCAATAAATCCTATAATCAGCCTTGAACACTAGTTTTTCTTACTGAGATTCCAAAAGAACCAGAACTTTCTCAGTGGAAAATACACAACATGTGAAAAGTAAAATTAAATTGTCCTAATCTGGAATAGCATTCAATTGTAGTGGCGAGATTCTGGACACAGTGCTCGAGACACACTCAGTGCCATTTTAGGTTTACCAGTTTATTCTGCCTGGCATCTGCTTGGTGGTTTGGAAGAGAATGGGTTTCCTGTATAATAGCTATTAGCTCTACACAGGTGTCCCAGATGCCTTATTGCTTCTCAGTGGGATAGATGCCTTTACATGAGCAACAGAGTTACATTTGTAATGGTTACGTAACCCCAGGTTCCTTCTGTAGCTTGAAAAAAGAAACTGGTATTTCTGCTAGAGACCAAGTCATCTGCCCTTTCCTATGCAGTGAATTGTCATTTAAGGCTTTTACAAAATGAGACCAGAGTTACTAATTAAGACTTGTATGCCTTTAAGATACCTAAAGTAGGACAGATGAATTCCAAGTATATGTACCTAAATTAGAAGGCTAGTCTGCATTGATTCTCATATAGGCAGTGCAAATATATTCCTCCAAAGAGCTACTGAGAGCAAGCATCTAATTTAAGTGCTCTGTATATAGAATAGCTTCTTATCCTTTGCTAATTACAGAGAAAACCTCAGGACTTTTACTCTCTGTGCCCTATTTTCTTACACGGATGCAGAAAGAAAAGAAAAGTGTCAGGGGGATGTAGAATTATCAAAAGATAACTAGAAATGTTGTGACTGTGTTGCTTGAATGTGATATGAATGTGACTGAAAGTCCAGTTGTACAGAAATATAAGTGACAGAAGAAACTTGTTAGATATACAACTATGGAATGAAAACAAAGTCATAAAAATGATAACTGCCTATTTTAGATTTTATTTTGTCAAGGTTGCACTGAATTCCAGAGCTTCTGGTTTGGAAAAGAAACAGCTCAAGAAATATTTTTCTAATATCAAAACCATAAGCCTGAATAATTATTTAATCATCTTCTTCTAACATTTTAATATTGATTGGTTATTTATTGCTATTCCCAAATTCAAGTCTACTTATTCAATATTAATAGCATTCTATAATTTTGAGCTTATTGTAATAAAACATATTGCAATATAAGAGGTGTTCACTATTTATTGGAGTCTGACCATTAACATAATTCGAAAAATGAAACAGAAACTTTGGTATCGCACTGGGATCTATTTCTGTTTCTGTCAGAGTTGCCACTAATATAACACTGACTTACAGGCAGTGAAGCTTTTGCTTTCAAACCAAGAGCCTGCCAAGGCAGGATATTTAATTTACGTACATGACACCAGAAAATAGGAATTAATTTGGCTCACAGAAAGAGTAAAAACAGTAGGGCTCTCATAATAATAATTATTCCCTATACAATCAATACACCTACAATGACAAGTAATACTTGATTTAAGAGTATTTTTTTTAACTCTTATTTACTATTATTGCTATTTTTATGCTTCCAAAGCATAATCCAGACAGCTGTAATTAAGCATAGATCTCCTCCCCTAAGGGTTTTGAAAACAGGTAGGAAGTGTTATAAGCCTCCATGTGTTTGGGGTTCAGTCTGCCTTGTCTCAGGGAAATGTATGTCTCTCCTAAATGTAAGAGGACTAGGGAGAGCAATCTTTTCATTCTTAATTACTTTCACCATCTAATTGCTAGTTTATTCCCCATCTCTGTTTTAACTAGCTTTGTCCAAAAAAATCTGCTATAGAGGGAGCTGCCACTAAGCAGTATACACTCCAGCCTCATGCCTCATGTGTTATCAGACCTCTGAACTCGGGATTTGCCCCTAGCTGCTGTTTATTGTAAGTATAGACATTGTGACTTTATCTATAAAGTGCATTTCAAAACGCTCACACAGACCACGGCATATACATCAAAATACTTTGTAGGAGAGTAACAGCAGTTTCTGAAGATGCCCATCCCACAGTCAAGGAGCAAAAAGTGTGGGCTGCTCTGTAAGGGTAGATGAACTAAGGGTGGCCCAAGGTAGGAAGGATGGTGGCCACAAAAAACAGTGCAGTCCCACAGACTCTGGGCAAGGGTCACTGAGCAAGTCTGGTGACAGTATCCTCGATCAGCCAAAAGGCCAGATGGCCAGAAAGTCCGTAGCAATGAGGCAGGTCTGAGGATCAGGCAAAGAATTCAGGTCAGTAGGTCAAGAGCAGGACCAACGTAATGCATAGACAGGCACGGGCATATCTGCTACATAATGCAGGCAGCAATAGTGCCTGGACTTGAATGAAGCTAAGAGGAGTAAGATCCTTAGTTCTCACAACTTTTTCCCTCAAAGCTTTCTTCACCACAGTCTGATACAAGGCCACACAGAAGCATTTGATTGGAGCCAGCTTGAGCACAAGCAGCTGAGTCCCCAGCACAGGGCCCAAGGCTCTGACATATGGTACTAAAGTCCTAGAGGCGTCAGCTTTGGCTGCTCTTGCTTACTTACTTGCCCAACAGCACTTGTAGCCACATGGCCTTGTTGCAAATAATGTAATGGGGCTTTGATATGGAAGTAGAATATGGGAGCGATTCATGAAGCCATACTTCATGGTGCAATAAGGCTCGACATTTCATAGAAGTTTACAACTAAAATCAGAGCTATTCCTCCTCAGTTTTATTTTACAGCCAATAAATAAATAAATGAAAATTAAAATTAAAAAAAAAAAAAGAAGCACTTTTAGGAGGCAATCTATCTAACCAATGTTAAAATAAGGTGGAAACAAGCTCAATACCTTAAACGTGCCTCATTGGCTCCTCTCAGAATGAAGGGGGCTAAAATGATTGGTTTGAGTGTGGACATCTGTTCCACAGATCATGAAGAGTTAACCCAGCTTAATGGCCAGATGCCAGCCTAACCACTTGCTCACTTGTCAACAGGATAGGGGAAGAAAATAAGAGGAAAAAGCTTGTGGGTTGAGATAAAAACAGGAAGATCACTCACCAGCTGCTGTCATGGGCAAAACAGACTTGACTGGAGGAAACTTCATTTAATTTACTGCAAATTAAAAGATATTTGGGTAGTGATAAACAATGACAAAATATTAGAACAACACCTTTGCCCCTACCTGTTCCCAAGCTCAACTTTGCTCCTTCATTCCCAACTTCTTTTAGTTGCTCACTGTACTCCTCACTGCCCTGCAGTGTTTACCCTTTCTTAAATACATTTTCCCCAAGGTGCCACTGTCTTGTCTGCTGAGCTCAGCTGTGTCCTGCAGTGGGTCCATTGTCTGCTGGATCCACCTCTGTCTGGGATGCGGCAGCCCCGCCCCCTCCTCACAGAAGTGACCCTTGAAGCTCTCCCCTCTGCCAACACTTGGGCACCTGCACCCAATACAGTGCCATTTGTGTATAGTTCATGGGTCCTATCTTAGCTCCCCAGCATATTAGTCTGTGCAATGGCTTGGCTTCTACAAGTAGAGCAAGGTGAAGAATGCTGTGATGCATGAAAGCTGGGGAACCTCTATGCAGCGGACCTTTACACAGAGTTTAACTGCTTGTCAATTTAGATGGGTATTACGATTTGTTTCCACTCTGACAAATTAGCTAGGCTTATCCACCAAAATCTTCACAATAATGGACTGCCAAATAAAGGAAATATCTATCACCTTAGAATAAGAATTTCTAGACATTCTTGGTACACAAATGGATACATGGGGTTTAGGTGAATTTACCTGTATACGCATACTATTTTCACAGAAATCTCAATAGAGATCCTATTAAAACTTGCAACAAAATCTAGTATTCATGCAGTAGTTTACGTGATTAATGATTTATATTTTTTTTATATAGACCTAAAATGGACTCTTACATTGTAAAAAGCAAAGTGTTGCTAAATCATATGTGTAATAAGATTTCTTCTAATAAATGCTTCACATTTGTGGGATATTGCAATAAGTTCCGCACCTACGTATGTTGTTTGTGGCACTATTCCAGTTACAAATAAGCTTTCTATACAGTGCAGAGTTTTTATAGCCACACTTTAAAAAAAACCTCAGAGGGAAAAGTTAAAACATTGAAATCTGACAGAGAATCTGTCAAATGTCAGCTAGGATTACAGTTACACAGAACTTCCAAGAGATATCTAGAGGCTTTTTATCTGTTGATTGCATGGCTGACTATAATTTTAAAATAAAAAAGATTGTCCTAATCTGTCTGCCTATGAATAATATTTTTGTAGGTTTGCATAATTAAATTAAATGTAAAAAATGTAATGCTATCTGGGAGAAAAAGTATTTTTTGACGTTTCAATAGCAATGGGATGCACAGATAAATGCATGTTTAATTATATGAAATATAGAACAAATAACATATCCTGAATTTCTATAGTATAATTTATCCCACAGGATTCCATACCTGGGGCTTTTGGTATTCAGAACATTAGAACTATTCCACCAGTTTTCTTAACAATGAATTGCTTTTGAAGGTCTTGTGGAACAAGTTAAATAATGCAATTCTAAAAACAGTGTGCAAGGAAGTAATTGGAATTTATTGTACGCTTCTTAAAGACAGCATGCAAAGTATGTGTTGTAACCTAAAGAGAGCATACTTTTGCAGGAAACATATCAGAATGAAAATTTTCAGGACCTTAAAAATGGCACAAAATTTAACAAATAAGTTCAATGAACAGAACTGAAGATAAGCTTTCAACGTCTTGTTAATAATCAGCCTAGAGCCTGACCTTAGGCTTATGCATCGTTCAATTCTCCATTTGTTCATGGAAAGCTGTGCACAGTATTACAGTCTGTAGGATCTGAAGAATGAAATATACTATAAACACATCATTACAGCTTTCATTACATTTTATTATCTCCAAGTTCTCATTTTACCACATTCTAGAAAAAAAAACCAAACTAACAAAGTGGTTAACTGATTTAAAGTCAGTCCTGGTACAGAAGATGTCCACCTGTGTAGCAGAAAAACTTGTGAAAGAGGTTAACTCTCTAAAATTTTAAGACATTTTTCTTCAATATCGTTGTTCATGTTTTAAACCAACCAGAACCCATGTGAATGTAGCTATCCAAATCTCACTTCAAAATCTTCACTGGCAGCATGAATTGGCTCGCCTTCAATGCCACTAGCTCATGCTTAAGGCTGCGGTTACTGTGTTCACTCAGCAGCCCCTAGTCTACTGGAGTTGTGAGAAGATTAAACCGTATCTGCATAGACAAAATAGATTCTTGTCTGCTGAAAAAATCCTATGTCCTTTTTGTAAATGGAGACTATTTCACGGAAAGCATTCAAAATGTCTGATCAATCTCATACAACATGTTAACATCTGTCCAGAGAATTGGACTGGTCTTCAATTTGACTCAATATGGATTTTTGAAAGAGCAATGTTCTTTGGGCTTTCTGGAGATAATTTCTATACAGGATAAAGTACTTTAAATGCAATAGTACTTTCTGCAGTAAGACAGGGTACACCCAACAGGTTACCTAAACATGTCCTGGTTTGCTGTGGTAGGTTAACTTTGGCTGGCTGCTAGGTTCCCACCAACTTGCTTTGTCAATCCCCTTCCTCAAGTGGACAGGGGGAAAGAAAATATGACAAAAGCCTTGTGTGTTGAGATAAGGACAGGGAGAGATCACACACTAATTACTGTCACAGGCAAACCAGACAGTAGTACTCGTGAAATTAATTTATTTGCAATCAAATAAGAGTGGGATAATGAGAAATAAAATTGAATCTTCAAAACACATTCACCCTACCACTCCCTTCCTCCTGGGCTCAACTTCACTCCCAATTTCTATATCTCCTCCCCCTGAATGGCACAGGGTTACAGGAAATGGGGTTTGCAGTCAATTCACTGCACATTGTCTTTGCTGCTTCTTCCTCCTCATGTTCCCCCCACTGCTCCAGTGTGGGGTCCCATTTACGAGATACAACCGATGAAGTCCTTCACAAACTTCTCCAGTGTGAGTCCTCCTCAAGGGCTGCAGTTCTTCATTAACTGCTTCAGTGTGGGTCCTTTCCACAAGGTGCATCCTTCAGGAGCTGACTACATCAGCATAGGTCCCCTGTTGAGCCGCAGCATGGACTCCTCTCTCCACAGTGTCACAGGTCCTGCTAGGATCCTACTCCAAGGCAGGCACCACAAGGGGTCAGAGCCTTCTTCAGGCATCGCCCTGCTCCAGCGTGGAGTCCTCCCCATAATGCAGATGGATATATGCTCCACCGTGGACCTCCATATTCTCACTCAATTTTCTAGCTGCAATGGCTCCTGTGCAGTAACCTTTTCCTCTTCTTAAATATGTTAGCTTAGAGGTGCTACCATCATCACTGATGAGCTTGGCCTTGGCCAGTGGCAAGTCCATCTTGGAACCAGCTGGCACTGGCTCTATTGGACATGGAGGAAGCTTCTGGTATCTTTTAGCGAAAGACACACTTGTAGCCACCCCCACTACCAAAATGTTGCCATGTAAACCAAATAAATTTTCTCAGAGGTTCTTAAGGTTTCTCAGAGGATCTTAAACATATCTTCTGGGTACTGTTCTTCCGAGGTTTTCCTTCTAATTCTGACACTAGACAAATTTAATTATAAATAAATATCAGATACATTCAAGAAGATTCGATTTCAGCTTTTCTTTGTACAGCAGGAGAAATTATAAGGTGACTGTTACCATGTTGGCGTTTTACAGTAAAATCAAGGGTTATATAGTCAAATATCTTAATTTTGGAGTGAAAATTAAATTCTTTGAAGCTTGTTTTCATTCAGGAGCATTGAGAAAACTCTCAGATGGAAAACAGAGATAAAGTCTAACTCTGAAAGACAGTACTACAGAGTACATTTTTGCTGACATCTTGACAGGAAGATCCTAAAATACTGTATTAGTCAACACAAAGAAAAAAAAGGAAAGAAACAAAAGGACAGTATGCAAACAAAACTTGGGTGCCTATATTACAGGATAACTTTGCAATTCCTGTAACAGAATCAGAAAAAAAGAACGCAGAAACCTATGCATCAAATCAAGCATCTGAGTTAAATATTCAGGTACCACTGACATTCACGAGACTTCTAATAGCTGGGCCCCAGTTTGGTGGAAAATTGTTCACCTGTGTTTCTAGTCATGAAGTCATACAGTTGTCTAAATTTATCCACAAAATATTGAAGCTCGTCAAAACTACAGAACTAATCCTTGGTGCTTAAATCCCTCATGCATTCATAAACTAGGTAATTTCTCCTTTACATTTGGAACTTTAGCTAATAGATGTGTCTAGAGACTACTACTACATAAAACACAGACTAAATTGAATGGTCTTGTTCTTACTGAATAGGCTAATTTTCTTCCTGATTTCAAGTGGTAATTTGCACTGTGAAAGCTGTAACAAGGGTATTATGGGAAACGGAGAAGACAAGAAAATGCCACTTTTTTTGATTGATTTTTTGTTCGCTTGTTTGTTTGTTTAATTGTAATATGTTAGCAATTAAAAAGTATTATTAAATCTTTCTTGTACTAGGGAGTACAGACCTGACACAGTGCTCCAGATTTTGTTTCAAACAGTAAGTACCTCTAAACCTGTAAGGACTTTCTAGAATGTTTCAGTAAAGAGTGGATACTCATATGTGAACAACTGAATGGAGCAATTCATCTCCTTTGGCAGGCTTTTGATTTGAACAGGTCTACTCTGGAAGTGCTAGTTTCCTTCACTGGCTACAATGAAGGACTAAAATGACTATCTTAGGTGAAGACACCTATTAGCAGCAATGAGTAGAAAAAGTCAAGAAGGTGAGTTATTCTGCATGGTCATTTTTGCGATTTTGGATGTAGTTTTCGACCTTGGATTTTCAGAGAAATTACAAGTGAACAAACTTGTAGAAGATTAAATCAGGTAAAAATAGTTGATGGAATATACATAGGCAATATTTAGTGAATTAAACTGAAAATTACAAAGACCATATAAGTCTTTATGTACTTCTACTGTAAATGGCACAATTTAATTAACAGATTTTATACTTCCAATTTACCCCAAAGGCCATATCTTCCATCAAATCTAGAGCTAATCTGATCTATCATGATATGCAATTACATTACTATGGGCATCCATGATACAGTCAAACTTACACTGAGTTTGATCAAGTCTGTTAAATATCTAGTCAGATTGGTATGGGTTGAGTTCAGTAGACAAAGTCCATTGTGTCCCTAGATTTACGCACCAGATACTAGACCAAACAATTGTGAAATCTCTGATGTAAATGCATGTACCTATAATGTTGCCTTTAAAATCTAAGGACAACATGACTGCACTGCTGAAGTCATGACTGAATTCCCTGACTCAGCAGCCTGACTTCATCAGACTTCGTAGATAATGCCCATAAATTAGGTAGAAGCTTTTAGGATGGACTCTATAACTGACATCCATCATGTGATATCACCACTTAGATGATCCTAGTTAGGCTCATTCACACTGTAACTATACCTAACTATTAAGATCCTGGTGAGAAGTAAACTGAATCCAAATTTTTCTGCTGTCTTACCCCAAAACTTAACTAACACATATGCCTGAGAGAGACGTTTTGTCAAGATTGTTTGGATGCTACCTGAGCGTAAAGATGTTCCTGACCCCCTTCTTAAAATATAACATGGATGTATTTTTGGTATAAATACTGAAGAACATTTGTCTTTAGAGCTTTACATGTTCAGCAAATGTGACTCCTCAGTTGTCTGAGCTCCTTTTGACCTGCACAGTTGAGGTAAGTTCATTTTATTCCAAAGCCACTGGCTGCAAAACTGTACTGGAGATTGCCCCGTTCAGATCCTTTGCACTAGTCAGCAAACAAACTGAATAAAGAAGAGCTGCAAAGATCTTCTTAGACAGAAGAGTTCCCAATAGATATAGAAAAGACAAAGCACAATCCTGTGTTACCATCCTGAAAAGAGAAAACCACAGGTTGGTGGAAGGAAGTTAATTCTTCTTTATCCAGTCCTCTCAGCCTCACCTTGCTGATGTGCACTGTGTATGGGACACTGCAGTAAGGGAAGAATTTATAGGAACTACTATGTATACTTCTTCTTTTACACATTGTTATCATAACTTTGGTATTTCTTCTTTACTTCAGGATTTTTATTTTTTATGTAATCTCCAAATGATTTTATTCAGATTTAATTGCAATTCAGCTTTACTTCTGTTCTATTTTAACTCAGATATTTAAACAAATAAAACCTCTAATGAGCAGTTACAGTTGAAAACAAAACAAACCGAAACAGTTTAACATAATGTACTAATTTTATTCATTTCCACAGAGCTTACCAGCATTTTAGCACTAGAGGAGAGGCATCTAAGGGTTATTTAAATTGAAAGGTTAAACCAAAAAGCACTTGCATTAGGAAATTGTGTATGTTCAGATTTGCTGAGGTACAAACATCTTTGCTTATTTTTTAATTTCATTTGTGTTACATGAAATTGGTTTTGGTCACAGTTGTAAATACCCAAAGATAAGCCCAGTCTGACTCTATGCTAGAAGTACCCTGGTTACAAGGTAAACTATAAACTGATTTCTTGGTTGTTTAATACTTGACTTTGCCAGCTAAATAACAGACTTAGTACATACATCCATGAATACACTTGCATATAGATATTAATACACTGATGTACATACACGTGTGTGTGGGGTCATATTTGGAGGACAGTGGACGTGTGATGAGCCAGCCATATGAGGGCCTCTTCTAAGCATGCAGCCGCATACCAAGAAGAAGATAAGAGGATGTGAACCAGCCATCAGAGAGCTTCTTCTAAACACGTAGCCGCATATCAAGAAGAAGATACGAGGAAGAAAACATCTGCAGTCGGATACATGGGAAGAACATCAGGAATTAGGTGATCCAGTAAGGACACTTGCCGAGCCGCGTGATTGCCTTGTGCAAGAGGGCTTTTACCAATCAAAAGGTGTGTGACCGCATGTAGAGATAGAAAACTCTGTATATAAAGGAATCGTGGGAACAATAAAGTGACTTCTGCTTGATTCACATTGAGTTGTGTAGGGTCCATTGCTGTCTTTCCTCACGTGTGTGCGCGCTTCTGTATATCACCTGGAAATACGGGCTTCACTGTATAACTGAAAGCTCCTAGGTTCAAGCTAAATGCTCCTAATAGGAAAAGGAACATAGACATTTGCCTGAAAGTCAGTGAAAGAGGAAGAAATTATTCCCCTACATCACTATGTAAAATCCAGCATACAATATATAAACTGCTGTCCAGCATCCTTCCTTGTGCAGGTAATTCTGCTAGAATAGGTGTACTTAATCTAATGAGGAATGTCTACCCACGACGGAAATGAGAGCTGTAGAATGAACACTAACTAAGCAATAAAATTATGTTTGGGACTTTTTTACATCTCACAGAATCCTACAGTCCATGTCAGATTAATTATACAAAACAAAGTGAAATAACTACAGCAGGATAGTATTATTTTCTGCTAGCAGAAAGTTTCTGGGTTCTCCTAACTATGACAGATTGGACAAAAAATATTTTTCTTGCATGTTGGCTAGGTAGTTCTTTATGCATTATCCTCTTTTGAGGATATTACCTTTTACTGTAGCAAAGAAATTTAGCAGAAAAAAAAAAGCAATTTTTTATGCTGAAGGAATAATTTCAAGATCCGATATTTAAATCTCTCTGATCTCAGAAAGGCAGCTAAGAGTGGCCATGTTATTACATTTGTGGTAAAGTGTTTTGCAATGCATTGTATTCAGCTCAGAAAAATTCCTCTCCGAAAAACAATATAAAAAATATTACAT
Organism: Strigops habroptila; assembly: GCF_004027225.2. Taxonomy (NCBI): domain Eukaryota; kingdom Metazoa; phylum Chordata; class Aves; order Psittaciformes; family Psittacidae; genus Strigops; species Strigops habroptila. The sequence continues at coordinate 75,936,221 of NC_044278.2, read as the reverse complement.
GTTTAGTAAATTTATTCAGAGATTACTAGTACCTTCTTTAGACATTACTAGTGTCTTCTCTCCTGAGAACTCTGAAACAAAGAAATCTGTCAGACTGAGATTGTAATCTCCTCTTAATAAAAATAAAATACATCCAAAATTATATTTGTCTAGGATTTGCCCAGTATGACATGATCATGAAGTCCATTAAGAGACTCTCTAAGCCCTTTCAAAACACCATAGATATAAAACCGCTGGATATAAAATAATTTAAGTTGCACAGTGAACAAATAGCTCTAGGAATACTAAGCATGAATGATTATTATGGTAATTCCGGCGAATTTTGAAGAAGCGGTGCCAGCAATGACAGCAGTGACAGCATGAGGGCATCATAAGACCACATATATATATAGTCAGCTGTCATTAAAGCCACTTGCAAGCTTATGTTCATATACTTATCTAAAAATAGCATCTATTTATTGTGTAATAGCTACGAAAGAGACTATTAGGAACATCTTTTTTGTAAAAAAATGTTATTGATCCATTCTTTCACAAAGCAATTTACAGACAATCTCATCTATCAACACATAAGCAGCAGAGAGCATATAATTTTATTTACTAGTACCTTATAACTGTTATATCTGTAGTGTAAATTTGCTCTTGAGCTGTTTCATAAAATGCTTTTCCATTCATAAGGCCTTTAAGTCCTTAAGTAAAATTCTTTTTCTACAAAATCTCATAGTATTATCCTTATTAGACATCAGTATCTAAGGCAGGAACAGCTTGAGTGTAGCACAGATTATTATATATTAAAATAATAATAATAACAGGGTATGAATATAATTTCAGGTTTTGATTTGAAATAAGCTATCAGTTTCTGTCTGGAAAAGGAAAGTAAAAATATTACCTGAGCAATGTAAGAAAAAGCCTATCTGTCATAGTATCCCAGTAGCTCGTAATGGATACTTGGAAAAGAAAACAGGATTTTAAAGATGGGATATGAATGTATTTCTCTAAATAATCCCCCAACTTCCAACTGTGGAATAAGTATTTTCTGAGATAGAAGCAACATATTTGTCCATGCACTTGGATAGATTTTCTCTTGCTGAATCCATGAGACTTGTTATCATCCAGGTGACAAGTTCAACAGCTTCCGCATGTTGCATGAAGGTTTTATGAGTTGCACCAGTTTCCCAACATGGATAATTTATAAACTGAGAAAATTACAGGACTGTGGCTTGATCTACCACTTTAATGTCATCGAAGTGTATTCTGTGACCAAATGACTAGATCAGGTTTCTCTTGTTCTTAATTTCTGGTAGGAAAACGAGCTCCAACTGCAAAGACAGTACTAGTGTTATCTTTTCCTTTCTTTTAAAAAATTTTTCTTTCTATTACTCATTTGCAGAAGCCTTTGTAGCATCCTTTGCATGAAAAATTGCATGTATTTTAGGGACCTGTTGCTATATTAGAAAGTTTTGTAGAAGAAGCCTAGTAATATTTAGTATATTTGTCTCTCTACAGCACTTCACAAAGTAGGAAAATGCAAACTCACAACCACAGAAGCAAGGTAACTCTATCTCTGAGTAATCTCTTTACTCCAAGTTAAGTCCCAAAGACCTCGCATGAAATCTTGGAGCGGGGAACATAAAAAATGTTATTTAAATTCCGGGAATGTTCTTTAACCCCTCCTAAGGTAAAGAAGGAATCAATGTTTTCAAAAATTCTATTAGTAAGAGGAAATTCCTGACAACAAAAAAAAGAAATCCTCCCAAAAATCAAAACCAGGCTTTTTTTTTACTCTAATGATCAGTTTAGCCAAATAACTACAGTATTATTATTCTAGCATCATTAACTACAAGACATACAGTAACATAAAACTGAACTTACACAAAACCAGAAATATGTCAGCATGCCACTTAGCAGGAACCTTTGGTTCTGTCACTGATGGGCATAATCTAGAAATGCAGGTTTTACCATGTTCCAGGAGACTTCCTTCCCCAGCCCCTGCAAAGGAATTAATATAAGTAGATGCATTCAGTATTTTCTAAAACACTCTTGCATGCCTAATATTCCAGGTAGTGGATACAAGATGGCTTTTTTTTTTTTTTTGTGTTAGTATTTCATAGCTTATAGACATGTAACTTTTAATTTCAGGTAAATAGCCTTCAAACCTGGGGAAATTCAAGATCATATGCAGTATTACCTGAAATACAAGAAAATTGTGGGAACTATTAGTATTTGAAATTACCAGTATTATACTACAACATGAAGTTTGCAAATACAGGAAGATAATACTGGCATTTGACACAGTCTTATGTTCAAACTCTGCAGTCACTTGCTTTAAAAAAAATTTAGAAAAGGTGTGGGGAATTGTGTAATGAACAACTAATGTGGGAGTAAAGATTTCTGTATTATTAATTTTTCCTTACCCTCAGCAGTATGCCGCTGTTTCATAAGGCGAACTATAAGACTATTTTGACTCTTATTTAACAAGAGGTAACAATTTTGGAGTGCATCTATCAAATCTGAGGTTTGATTTTAATCATAACTTCACAGGTTATGTGCCTGTTATTCTGCAGCGACCAATTGAGTCATTGTTCATTTAAACGTGAGTGAGTAAAGCCAGGTTTGTTCTCTTTGTTGTGATATGGGAAGAGATAATTCCTTTCTAAGTGATGAAAGAACTACTAGAGCAGCTGATCACTTCTCATGTATTATTAGACATCCTTAGTTCACTATTTCGATTTTCCAGGCTCCATTGCTCTGTCGCCTGTCTTGGTGGATAGAAAGGCATCAACAAACTGTCCTTCCCCTTTTTAACTACCTAGTTGTGCTAGCTGCTAAAGTCACACTAACTCCTAATACTCCAGCTATTCCAGCCAGCCACTCCTAGCCCTGCTTGCTTTGACAGCATTCTAACTGGATGATCAAGCTAGTTGCTCCTGTCTTTAGCGGTTTCTGAACTTCTACAGATGATCATGCCTCATAACATGTCCCAGAAACAAGGTCCTTACTGACCAAAGGAAACTTCTGAAGAAGACTCCTTGACTCATAGGATCATAGAATGATAAAATGGTCTGTCCTGGGTTCAGCAGTAGCAGTCATTTTTTTTCTTTCTTAGTAGCTGGTGCAGTGCTGTGTTTTTGACTTCCAGCCTAGGAACAACACTGATAACACCAATGTTTTTAGTTGTTGCTAAGTAATGTTTACTCTGATCAAGGACTTTCTCAGTCTCATGCTCTGACAGGAAGAGGGGTAGTCGGGAGGAAGCAGAGACAGGACACCTGACCCAAACTAGCCAAAGGGGTATTCCATACCACAGCACATCACGCCCAGTATATAAACTGGGGGGAGTTACCTGGAAGGGGCAGATCACTGCTTGGGTCGGGCTGGGTATCGGTTGGCGGGTGGTGAGCAATTGTATCCTCTCCGCTTGTTATTTCTCTTATCATTATTACTGGTGGTAGCAGTAGTGGTTTTGTATTATATCTTAGTTACTGGACTGTTCTTATCTCAACCGATGGGATTTACATTCTTCCGATTCTCCTCCCCACCCCTCCGGGAGTGGGGGGAGGAAAAAAGGGGAGAGTGAGTGAGCAGCTGCGTGGTTCTGAGTTACTGGCTGGGCTTAAACCACGACATGGTCCCAGCAGGTCCCATCCAGTAATTCCTTAAACAAACGAAATTTTGCTTTCCTAAAATCCAGCATCCTGACTCTATTTTTCACCTGGCCTATATCCCTCCAGACTGTGAATAAACCTTGACATTCTCCTAGAGTCTCCTGGACCACTTAAAACTTGCTGTGCTGCTTTTCCAGCAGATATCAAGGTGATTGAAGTCCCCCATCAGGACCAGAGCTGCTAGTGTGATGGTTCCCATAAATGAAGTAAGGACAAATCTACATGCTTCCCTTAGTCAGGCAGCCTGTAATAAACACCAACCACAAGGTTTCTTTTGTTGGCTTGGTCCCTAATTTTTATGCATAAGCTCTCAGGATGTTGATCACTGTTTTTCAAAGACAGTTCTGTGCAGGCAATCTGGTTTTTTTACACAGAGGGAACACCTCCTGCCCCTCCTGCCCTGTCTGACCCTTCTGAACAGTTCATAGCCATTGATTGCAGTGCTCCAGTCATGTGATTCATTCTATCATGTTTCAGCAATAGTGATTAGATAGTAGCTTTCTAGCTGCACACTGGCTTCCAGTTCTGCCTGTTACCCACACTGGGAAACATGCATTGGTATAGATGCATTTCAGTTGGCCTATCAACGCTGACACCTTTTTAGAAGAACATACCCTAATTCTTTTAAGTCATTTCACTGCTCTTTCCCTTTTTGTTCATAATACATCAGCAGTTCTTGGCATTTACCATTACTTTCCTCCACTAAATCTAGTTTAAAGCTCTTTGTATAAGTTTAGACAGTTTCTTTGCAAAGACCCTGTTGCCCAACTTTGGCAGGTGAATCCTGTCAGCTCCCAATACACATGGCTTCTCAAAGGTAGATCCATGATCATAGAAGACAAAGCCTTAAATATGGCACAGGCCACATGGCTAAGCATTGACCCGTTCACTTTGTCTCCTTCTGCCTGAATCTCTTCATGTGCCTGGATGGATAGAGAACACCACCTGTGCTCCAGATCCTTCTAGGATTCCTCCATGGGACATGCAGTCTTTTTTGATGGTTCTAAGTCACCTCAGTATAGCACCTTTGACCCTTTGTGAAATAATAGGAGCAGATGATAATCTGTAGGATTCACTAGACTCAGCAGGCTCTCAGTGATGTTGCCAATGCAAGCTCCTGGCAGGTTATAGATTGCCAGCCTATGACTTCCTCCTCTATAACTTTAGTCTATGACTAACTCCTTCCCGGTCTATGACTTTTGCTTATCTAGAATCCACAATATTGCTTTAAACATAAATAGTTTGTACAGAATCTTATACATTATTGCAGATATGTTTTTAAGGAAAAAAATTTCCACAAATAACAAAATGTAAAATATTATAAAGCATGTGTCAGATGTACCCCATAATGCCTTTGGATCAGATCCTTCTCCCTCTGACAATGTCAGCAAAGCCCATTTCCGTTCTAGACTCTTTTCTCTCTGGAACAATCTCTAAAAAGCTTGCTCATCTCTTTCAGTGTCAACCACAAGGTCTGCAGAGAAATATCCTTAATTTACTCTTTAATTTATATACAGAAAGTTCTATTACATTCAAACCAGAGTCTGAGTACCTGAATACTAAGCAGGAATAAGAGTTGTTTAGACTAAAAACAGTTGGGATGAAATCAAGCAGAAGAAAATAAATATCAAGGCAGAAGGTTCTGTCAGCTCTACTAGGTTGTGGAAAATTACTAAATACTTTGCAGAAAATTTTCACTGTGAAAATATTTATATCCTAATCCTCAAAGACATCCAATGGATGTAAAGCCCATTGAAATTCAAAATGTGCAACAGTGAAATTTCTGGATGATAGATCAGATGCCCTTGCAGGATTTTTCGGTTTTTATCTTCTGATGGTCAGATTCTGCTTCTTATATAGGACACACTGAACAGCAATATGTAGCACAATTGTGGTAATCACAAAAGTTTGTAAAAAGAGATTTTTAATAACTTTCATTATGAATTATGAAGTGTAGAATCACTCGTTATTGTGAAATTCTCTTTCCTAGAATCTGACAGATGATAGAGAGGAGGAAAAGGATATAGAAGATGAATTCAGACCACCACTGAATCTTGATTTCATTGGAATTTTTATGAATGTTTTCACTTTTTGCAAGCTCAAAATTTATTAAAATATTAGGTTTTTGTCTTCTGAAAAGTTTGAAGTAGGCTTTTTCTGAAAGACTATAACACTTAATAGATTAATAGCTTGGGATAAATACAGGTATGTTGTCAGATATGTTGTCAGAGTATGCAGAAATCTGACAAGAAGAGCCAAGGCACATCTGACATGTAAGGATGTCAAGGACAACAAGAAGGGCTTCTTCAAACACATAGATAATAAAAGGAAAACTACGGACTATGTGAGCCCACTACTGAATGGAGCAGGGATGCTGGTGACAGAGGATGCAGAAAAGGCAGAGATACTGAATGCTGCTTTTGCTCAGTCTTCAATGCAAAGGCTAACCCCCAGGAGTCCCTGACCCAGCAGACCAGGGAGAAGGTCTGGTGAAAGGAAATCTTTCCCTTGGTTGAGGGGATTTGGGTGAGAGGCAGTGGGCATAAACAACAGCATGAGAAGTTCCTTCTGAACATGAGGAAGAATTTCCTTACTATGAGGGTGACTGAGTATTGGAAAAAGTTGCCCAGAGGAGTTGTGGAGTCTCCTTCCCTGGAGATATTCAAGAGCTGTCTGGACACAATCCTGCGTAACGTGCGCTAGGTGACCCTGTTTGAGCAGAAAGGTTGAAAGTGATGATCTTCAGCAGTCCCTTCCAGACTCAACTGTTATGTGATACTGTGATTCTGTGACATTGTTCCTAAAATAGAATTACAATAAATTGTATTCAATTTTTAATATTCGTATCACAATTCACATCCAATTGCCATTTCTTAGTTCAGTAAATAGGTAAATAGAAAAGGAATATGTCATAAATAGAAACATTATGAATTCTGAAAGTACTTGTCGTGGTTTAAGCTCCTGGACTCCTTGCCCAGGCCGGCCGCTGGCATACTGCACCAGCTACTGGGAAGGTGCAAAATAACTGCTACAGCTGAACTCAGGACAATACTGAAATGTAATTTGATATAATGAGATCAAATAATAAAAAGTAGAAACTTTGCTTTAAATTAACTACCTTTCTTAAAAAGATAAACGTGTAAAATCCCAGGTTTCTTTATATATAAATACATTTGCAAATATCTTCTTTATTATTGCACTGGTAAAAATTCCTTCAGGCAACCAGCAGTTCAAACACAAATGAAATAACATCAGTTCCAAGTAACTAGGTAGTTCCTTCTTAGTAACTGACATAAAAGAAATACTCTCTGCAGGTCTATTTTCAGACATACTGCTCATAATAAAAAGTGATTTCAACATTTGGAGAAAATGACTGACAGATGGCATTGTTTCTTTCTTTTATAAACATAGTTGGAATAGAGTTGAAGTCTCAAAGACCTTTTGCCAATAATAGAATAAGGAATGTGAAAGCGAGCTTGCACTGCTTCTAACAACTCTGAAGACAGTTAAAACTCATGCTCCACAGGTTTTGTGCATCATTTAAAAAAGGGTCTTTCCAGAGAAAATAAAAAAGGTTACCAACACAAATGAACTACACTACAAAGAAGAAAGCAATGTATTGTGAATGGTAAAAAAGGTCAGCCAGCAAGACAGTCTTTCAGATCAGGAAGATCAAGAAGTTTACACCACCAAATTAAGACAAGATTTTTTAGGAAGGGGTGGCAGTAAAGTCTAGTAATTTTTTCAGTTATATATAAGAAGTAAGTTTTCACATCAAGCAAAGCCAGTGAAGCCATGGACTGCCTATCAGTGTTTGAGCAGTAAACACTGAGCCTTCTGTATTACCTTTGATATGCATGTAGAAGAGAGTGTCTTTGGAGTTTAATGTTAATTTTCAGATTACTCCAAGAAGACTCCTCTTCAGCAGACTGTTCTGATGGTGCTGTTGAACTTTAAAATCTTTAGTATGTGGCCATTAAGTATTCTGCAAATACTTTCTATACCTGATGTGCTCTTATAAGCTGCCAGGATTTAGCAATTGACCTGTGATGGATGAAGTGAGAAGAGCAAAAGCAGTGTAGAGTACTAGTGTCCAAACCCTTGCTGCGAGCCTGACTGACTTCAATGAGCAATACAAAAGTTTTATGTCTGACCAAAGAAAAAGAGAAAGGGTATTGCTTTGTCTCTATCACAGATTCAGCAAAGTCCTTCACATTTAAAGTGTGAAACCTGGCTTATAAAGTCAATTTACTTCAAGTAACTTCTACCCCGAATTGTTTTGGTTTTTTCCTTTTCTTATCTCCGTGTTTTCTCTCCTCCTCCTTCCCCTCAATGTAATCAATTTCAGGGAATTTTAGTGATAGAATTTAGGTTTGTGATGTGTACTTCTTGAATTAATATCAAGTGGATAGAATCATCTCCACTTTTATTTTGCCTTGTCACAGATAATAAAATAATCTTGCTTTTTCAGGTACTGCAAGAACTTTAGTCTGGTTTTAGATGTTCACTTGAATTGGTCTGTTCTCCCTGGACAAGATCAGAATAAACCAGTTTGCAATTGAAAACTTTCACATTTGCCACTTACGTTGAGTATGCATATGCTTGTTCATATTTTTAAAAGGTGTTCTATAGTCTTACTAAAAGCTGGTTTTATTCTTTTAAAGTGGAGAAGAAATTACAGATCATAAATGTTAACAGTAAGCATCCAGAATCATTACTTCTTTTAAATATGAGTTCGATTTCAGGCTTAGATACTAAAAGAAGTTTGTTAGCTATCCTATTCATTTCAGTAAATACATACAAGAGCTCAGATCATGAAAGATATTTCGATATAAATCTCCCACTGATTTCCAGGAAATATGTTTGCATTTCTATAAAGGACTGCTAAGCATCATCTTCATACATCTAAAACACATCTGCTAGATGTTTTGATACATTGTTTATTGAGCACATTTATTTTCATACTTGTGTAGATAGAGTGAGTTCCTGGGGGCAATCTACCCCCTGAGATTAGATGTTGTTTTATTACTTTAAAAAATTTGTCTGACCTAGGAGTTACCTGAGGACTGTCCTCAGATATGACAGATAAATATTTTCCATGCCCTAGTTTACCTGTCAAAGCAGGATAAGGAATTAAGTTTTGCTTAAGGAACTCAGGAATAATTACACAGTTTCAAAGTGATGCTGTTTCCTACTCTTAATTTATGGCATGGTACCAGTTGGTCTTAGGGAAGCTATGCTGTTTCTGCTGACTGAAGAATATAAAGTCAGAAGAAACTCCCTGAGAGAGCTATTCGTGTTCACACTGTTGGCTGCAAGATGTCATAGCTTTGATTTAAATTTCCAGAGTATTTGATACACAGCACAAACCTATAGCACACACAAACCTATAGCACACACAAACTCTGTACAAATTCCATTTGCTTCTGTGACTTGTGTCTCTCTGAGAAACCCACCAGCACACAAAAAAATCGTGGAAAAGTCAGACTGTACATGTAACCTAGTCAGATCCCATTCATCATTTCTAGATTCTTTGCATAAAACATTTAGTCCACAGTAGCTGTTTCTGGGTTTGTTCTGTTTCTTCTGAATTTTGCAGATATTATTCCATTTTGCTGTTACAGATGTCAGGTAGATTTTTACTACAGCAAAAGACTGAGCTTCTGAGCTTCAGCTTTGTCTCAGGGCAGCTGTAACTTAACGTATCTTTCTGTCATATTGCACATTTCAACAACACTTGTAAGATGCCTACAGGATTTTAGAAGTTTGATAAATCACATGAAAGAAGCATGGAGGTGTTATCAGGTGACCTAGTCTGTCCCTCTGCTCCAACATAGGATCAGCTATAATAATAATCAGCTAAGGGTTTTACTTACTCAATAATGGCCTGGGGTTAGAGGGAGGATGCTGACAGGGGTACCACAGAAAATGTTTCCTTCCTATTTATCAAAAAGGCTAAATCAATGTGGAAAAAATCAATGTGGAAAATCTATCTCAGACTTATTAATGAAGCCATGACTGCTACATTCACATCATATGTAAACATTCCTTCTTTTAATCCTGTTATTTTTTCTTTTTATTCGTTACAATGTATTGAAATCCATGTTTTGTTCCATTTTTAATATAATAAACAGGTTTCTTCTTTTTTTGTTTCCTCTTTTGTTTTTTAACCCAATATTAGCAGTTTTATATAAATGGAGATCTTGAAAATGAATATACAAAGAAGAATCAAATGTTCATTTGTTTATATTTGTATTTTTTATCTTGTTTCCATTGATTTCAGTACACTTAGTCCTGTCTGAAACCGAAGTTCTCCCAATTCAGACTCAGAGCATGCATATTTTCCACAAAAGACCATATTTTAACGTCATAGGAAATCAAAGCAATTATGATTGTGTTAAATGCTGTTATTTTACATGGATAGAAAAAGATCTTTAAAATTAAAGCAACAGCAACAGGAAAGTTTTGTGAATTTTGATCTTCCAGTTAAACGTTTTTTTCACACTGAGAATTCCCCTATATGCTTAAAAGGGATCACGCTTGTATATTCAGGAAAGGGGGAAAAAAAATGTTAAGAAGAGGAGTAGATGGTCTTTAAAACAAAACCAATTAGTTTCTAACTGCCTCAAGTGTCACTTTATCAGCAGGATCTGCTATAGCCTCTATACTGAAAGAATGAAATAAAAATAATCTTGTAATGACAAACATGTAAAATCTCCTTTAACCACATATTGAAATAATGAATCTGACTACAATTCCAGCAATAAAAATTAATCTTTTGCTTGTTGTAAGCATACCATTAATGTAACACTGATTTGTTCCCCAAATATGCCTCTCAATGGTAATATCAGAATTAAAATAAAATTGAAAAAAAAGTTTACAGCGGAGATGTTCACAACCCATATCTAATAGTATATCATGGGAATAATTACCCGTAATGGGTATCCAAGGGATATAATTGTCTGCTGCTGTGAATTAGAAGTGCCACAGGTGGTGTTAATCACTTGGAATGTATCGGAGTAGAACAGCAGCCAGGGATGGAGCCTGCTTAAGCTTGATTTGTGGAACCATTGTTTCTGGACTCTTCAGGTATAAATTGAGTGCATGGTAGTGATAATGCACACTCAAGTAGCTATATGGAAACAAAGGGACATAAATATAAATGAAGAGCAGAGGAAAGTTTGGTTCCTTAGCAAAGGTTACAGAAATGGTTGTGAGCAAAGTTGTTCTGTGTTGCAGCACTTGCATTTTTTGATAGGGAACAGAAACCAAGAAGGTCAATAGCTGCTTTTCTTGCTTGAACTTGCCTGGTGCGTATCAGCAAAAGAGCTTTCATCAATTAGGTACTCCAGAACTTTTAATCTTCCCATGTTTCTAAGGTATGTGACTTACATAGATATGTTCAAGGGTAGTGAACTCTTTGAGGAACCTTAAATTTTCTTCAAATATAATATTGATTTATTAGAACATTATCATGGAATTTAAGAGAACATTCTCAATAGTTTATCAGAAATGTGATGGACAACAAAGAAATTGAGCTGACTAGAATTTATCTGAAACATATAAACACACAACAATGAACTAAATGTGTTGATAACTGGATCTCCTCTGAGCAAAGTCAAGGCCTTGACTACGTATCTCTAAATAAATTAGAGACTGAGGAAATGAGGCTATGAATGACACCATATGTCTTTGAAGATGGTGTTTAATTCTGACAAATTCCAAATTTAACTCCTCAGGAATTAGTCTGTAGATTCTGTATGAACTCAAATACCAAATTCAGTTGTCTCTCTAAGGCGTGAGGAAGGGAAAGGCTGGTCAAATCTCACCGTGCAATATTTTCTCAGAAAGTCAGAGCAACCTAAAGGCCTCTTCTGAGGCCTTTAGAAGCCTTTTTGCATTTTAAGGTGCACAGTTTTATATGCCCATTACATATAGAAAAACAATTTAATTGTGACTTCTGCAAGTGAAAAGATTGTACCTAAAAAGAAATAAGTTCCAGTCACTCAAGTATTTGAAAGACTAAGGAAGTAAAGGAAGACACGAGACATCAAGTTTGGCTTTTCAAGTTAAGCAAAGGGGGTTTGGTGTGGGGTGAGGGAGTTTGTTTTGTTTTGGTTTGGTTTAGTTTTTTGTTTGTTTGGCTTGTTTTGTTTGATATGGGTTTTTTTAGAGTCACCTGGTTTACTAAATTGTATCATTGCTGAGCTATAGTTCTAAGAATAAACAGACATCATTAAACCAAGTTTCATACACCATCAGCTGATTCTTTCTCAGAATGCTTAGCTGTATGGGCTAATTACAGTTTGATAGCAATCCATGTAAATGATAAATATTATTATCCTCATCTGGTAGATAGGTTTATTAACACACGTTTTGTGTCTTGTGCTGGAGAAAAGAACATTATCAAGATCTGAACATTATCAAGAAAAACAAACGCAGATACTTCAGTTTTTGCAGTTTCATGTTATAATTCTTAGATTGTACTTGTCCTTCACTAGCTTTCTTACAAATTTTCAATTTGTCAGACACAAAAAGGAGACACTTTATTGGTGATTGGTTCCTAAAACACCTCCTACTACAATGCATAAGACAAGTGCATAAATATCTAACTACAATCAAATAAAGGAGATATAGATAGATAAACATTTTCATTTTAGTACCCTTTCAACCTCAGCCATTAGAGACTTCTAAATGAGCAGAAAACAGAAGCACAGTACAAAGGTTTGCACTGTTATATGTCACAGGTTTTTTCTTCATATATTTACAAAACAAGTGAAAATGAATCTTTGCGGCAAATAAACCACCAGGAATATCGTCGCAGGCATTTCTTTCAACAACAAAACTGCTGCTGACAACTACAGCTCAGCAAGACAATAACATACTGTGTCATATAAATGTGTATTATGGAAAGATGTTTTCTCCTCTCTGTGTAATTTTCTGTTATTATTCAGATCTTTAAAGTATTTTCAGTAATGGTACTTTATTCTGTGTTTTATCTCAAATGTCTCTGTAAAATTACAAGAATTGGTTCTCTAAGACTCTCAAGCCTTTAAGACTTCACTTGCAGCACCAAATGTCTCTCCTAAGCTAATAATTAAGAATTAACACACCAGTACACATATGTATAACCATATTAATGTGCAAATCAAATAATAGTTTGTAAAATACAGTCTGCCAGAATCCTGTGTGTGCTGTGAATAATGCAGCAGATAAACACACCACTCTCTGTTGGAATGCTGGTCTGTTTACCTTCCAGCACTGTCAAAACTGTATTTTGCAGGAGGTGCAGGGTGAGCCTAGCTGGACTCCGATTTGACTGGCAATAAATTAATTTTCCCCAAGTCAAGTCTGTTTTGTCCATGGTGGTAATCACTGTCCTTACTTCAGCCGAGCCCTTCGTTATATTTTCTCTCCCCTGTCCATTTGAGGAGGCAGAGGGGTAGAGCGACTTTGGTGGACACCTGACATCCAGCCAGGGTCAACCCACCATGGTTGCTGAGTTTAAGTCTGTCACATATATTTCATATGTATATAGTTGCATGTATGAGTGGCAGCAATAGTGTAATTTCCAGTAGTTTTTTACTAGGATTTAGGACTTTGCCTTGTGACTCCAGACTTTATCTTCACTCTAATTTCAATCACAGGTATTTCCAAAGTGACCATCATCTTGCTCTCTAAATACATAAAAAAGTGGAAAAAAATGCAGATTTTTAAAAATTTCTTCTAGAATTTTCTAGAAAATTTTAGTGTAGTAAAGTTTCTGATGTAAGATTTTTTTTAAAAACTTGTTTGTGTGTTGTGCAGGCAATATAACAAAAGTAACAGGGAAGTTTTGAGAGGAAAAGATTGATGGTTTTACAGGTCTTGTCAGTAGCAATCTATAATCACTACTTGAATCTTTATATCAAGACTGGAAATTTTCTAAAATGTGCCACAGCTGAAACAGAAGTGCTTGATAGGTAGGTTACTGTGTGAAATTCTGCAGATGGTGTTAAACAGCAGGCCAGCTTACATAGTCATAAGGATATTTTCTTTCTATGAATCTGTCAATTTGCCAATGTGACCTTTTACCATCACAAGAAAACAATCCACTGATGAAGCTAAAATTACCTGAAGGTAAAGGGAGTAGCAGACAGAAAATGAAACAGAAAATATGTAGATGATATGATTATGTCAGAAGTTGCAACCTTGTAATATGTATGCACAAAACAGATAAAGCAAGAACTTTTGTTTTCCTTTATATTTGAAAATCATATACAATTAATAACCAGAGGATCAGGATGTAACATTTTCATCTAGTAAGCTTTATAGATTGGAGCTCTGTACTTGAAAATTGTAGCATAAATATGTTTCTGGCTGCTGCAGCTTGACACTGTGTGCCACCTCTAGAAGGTTCAATAGGTTCCCATGATGTTTAGGTACTTTTTCCTTGGATGTATTGCTTCTTACGCTTTTGGATTCAGTGTGGTTCTGGGAAGTTATTCATCATCTTCAGGTATATATCTACTTTCCTCAAACCTGTCTGCAACAATCATCTGAGTCATGGCAATCCAGAAATGACATTGTGTCACATTTATTAATAACATGATATTTTAAACAAGTAATAATTGTTGGGGGGGGAGTATTATTTTATAGGCAGGTATGAAGTGAAAAACGAAGTTAAAAAAAAATCTATGAAATTAAAGAAAAAAAAAAGAGGTAAGTAAATAGATGTAAAGTGTGAAAAAAACATTGTGGTGGGACAGCTAAAGCTGGCTGAGAGCACATTTGCCCAAAACTGATAGTCCTAAAAAGGAAGATGATCTTCAGTGGGATTAAACAATAACAAGGGAAATTTAAAAAATTTTATAGCACAAAGAAGCAGTCAGCTTGAAAAGAAGTATAAAGAGAACATAGACTTTTGTGACATGGGGACAGTAGACGTTTGTGAAACGGGGACAGGTGGTGGAGAGCAAGCAAGGAAAAGGTAGCTATCACAGGGGGTCTGTTCCTGAGGGCAATGTCCACAGGGCACCCCTGCCCTGCCCAGGCTGGGCAGCACAAGCTCCCAATGGGGCATCAGGAGCAGCCCACACCCAGCAGTGGTCTGCTAGTGCAGGGGCAGCAGCGGGGACCTCACCTTAGGGTATTGAGGTATACCACATTCAGTGATCTTAATTACTCAGGCTGTGCCTATACAGAGCCCAGTGTACTTAGAACTGATTACCAAAACGTGAAATAACAGGTAGCATCTACGTCTCACCTAAGCAAGCCATTGCAAGAAGTCACAAATAATATCCTTACCTGTAGGAATTTGGAAGTTTAAATGCTGGAGGTTTTAGTGGATTACCTAGTACAGAGAGTATTTAAGATTGTTTCACTCTGGTGTACACAAAACAACAGAAGTTGACAAGGTCATGTCTGTAATTACACAAACTCAACATAACTATTTGATGGCAATAAAATACTACTGCCATAAGATCTTCAGGAGATTAAAAGGCTGTCACTTCTGTGGTGTTCAATGAAACTTTACCTGTTTCCATAGGTTGAAGATCTGGTCCAGCTTCTTTAGGATTCATTTTCCATTTAGTAATTTTGAAATTAGAAAGCACTGGTGCTTCAGGAGTGTACCTCTTTTAAGGCATGGGATATCACCAGGTCTAGTTTTCAGTGGTTAATAATTTTCTGATTTCAGAGCAATTAATATTTTATGGATAGGTCCTGTGGTTATGAATAGGCATTCATACTAAGGAAACCTAAAGCCAATCATAATCATCTTCTCGCCCGTTATAAATTTAAGTAAAGAAACAGTTTGAGGAAGATTTCCATTTTACACACAGTGCCCTTCACCTCTAGAGAAATTTCACTGCATTTGGCATCATAACGCATCAACACTTGATAAAAAAAAATAAAAGGCAACTATCCTTTGCGCTACACCATAGAAGGCCATCAGGTTGGTCAGGCGGGACTTGCCCTTGGTGAAGCCATGCTGGCTGTCTCAAATCGCCTCCTTGTCTTCCACACGTTTTGAAGGTCTTGCAGGAGGATTTGTTTCATGATCTTCCCAGGCACAGGGGTGAGGCTGACAGGTCGGTAGTTCCTGGAGTTCTCCTTTGTACCCTTTTTAAAAATGGGTGTGGTGTTTCCCTTTTTCCAGTCACCAGGGACTTAACCTGACTGCCACAACTTCTCAAATACCGTGGAGAGTGGCTTGGCAAATATGGAGTGTGGTTTCCTCTTCAGCTAGCAGGAAGAAGGCTGAAACTTCAGAGAACAATAATTCTTACTGCAATAAGTCTCTTATATGATTGAGTAAATGGCATTAATGGCACCTATCTTCCCACTGATTACAGGCAAAGCTGTGAGTGCATTCCAGATCCAGAATGTCTGAAACTATACAAATTCCACCTTTAAGTGTGGAAGTCAAGAGTGAAAACTGCTCAGTAGGGCAGATTGCTGTTGCTTACAGCTATACTCCTGAAGTTAGAAAATGTCAGTCTTTGGGGGGGAACCACACACAAAAAAAGACAGAGAGTTAAGGATCAGATGTGTATTCTAAGATTAAATATTGCTTGGTTTGTTCTGTGCAGTATCTTCTCAATAATAAGAGCTTGTACATTTTTCTTTGCCTCTTTGCTACCCACTGAGCAGCCATAAAATGCTACCCCATCTGAACAGGAGCATCTTTCATTGTCAGTAACATTTTTTTAAGTTTTGAGGTAGTAGATAATCAGGCCTATTGTCCCTAAAGGATCTACAGTTACTTCAAATATTTTCTTTCTCTGGATGATGGCATGACATGTGTGCTCTTCTATTGCTCATTTTTCTAACAGATGCCTACTGCCCTTAGCACTTCTGCCACAGTTTTATTACATAGGTAGAGGCAAGACATAATGGGGATTACATTTAAATTGCAATGGTTGGTTGAACTCTCTGTCTTCTGGAAAAAAAAAAAAAGATCTGATTTTAATGGGGGTTACAGTGGGATGGTTCTCATTTGTTTCCTAAAATACTGTTTCACTGTCTTTTTCTTGCAGATATTGCAACATACAGAATGTGAAAACAAATCTACTCAGCTATTGGCCCTTTTGTGCTGAGGACAACTTTTTCATTTGCACAGCTTTCTCTAGAATGGCATACTCTTTGCAGCAGCCGAACATCGAAAATATTTCGAAGTTAATTCTTAACATCGAACCCCAGTTTCTTCTGGTGTTTTTAGGAGGTTTTTAATCATTCCTCTACTTATTTATATTTATTTGTATTTCCTTCTTTGAGAATTGAGCACTGCTAGAATAAGGAGGCAGGATCCACCTGAACTTGCACAAGAGCGTTTTTGCCAATAAACGCTGGCCAAACTGAGAAGGAGAAATTACGAAAAATGGGGGAGAAAAATATAAGGAAGATAATTTCTAAGTGACAGTGATATATTTATTTCATGGTTTTGTGACTTCTGTTGGATCTACGTATTTAGTTGACCTTCAAAGCTATTGCAGCTATTTCTAAGAACTCAGGGAGGACAGTTGAAATTTGGGGAAATAAAAAATTATGTTTCTTTCAAATGGAAGAGGAGAGGAGAAAGGAGGGGGGGAAAAAAAGACCAATTGTCATAGTTTCAATTTCCAGGAAAATGCTATATTATTAGTATTAGTATTATTGGCAAAAGTTGCAGCCAATATAGATTTTAGAGGACCAAACTGTGACAAACATTCAAAATAATTTTTACAAGAAGAGTAAGAATTAATCTTTTTTACAAAAGTAAGATAAGGAATAACTGCCATGATGAAAATTCTTTAGAAAACACTATATAAGAATTAATACCATAATTAAAAAAAAAAGAAAGAAGAAAATACCATACTGCAATGTAAAGATCAAAGACAGTAAACCATTCACTTACTCAACACTGGTAAGTCTGTTGGTGGAATATGGCATTCTCTTTTTACATGTAGATTTTATTATCATTGTGGATCAATTGCAGGAGCGCAGAGAACTTTCAGAATCATGAAAGAGTGAAAAAAAAAATAAAATTTTACCCTCAAGGAAAGAAGATTGATCCCAGTCTTCAAAATATAGAAGACTGTTGGAGAGATGAAGAGAACCTTCCTGTTCATCTAGAAAAAATTACTAATTGTTACCAAAATATTAGATATTAGGGAAAAATTGCTTGTAAAAGATCGCCTTACCAATTTTCCAAGGAGATTGTTGTCAGGGGGGACAGCAGGCTGTAGATGACCATTTCTTTTAAAAAGCTCATTTAACACTACAGTTCCTGACACAAGGCAACAACAGCTGTTCCAGCTCTATTTTTCCATAGTCTTATAAACAAACTCCAAGCAACTCCAAACTCCATTAACCATCATTCAAAACCAAGTTGTATATGTTACTAAAGTAATGCTCATGAGATGATTCAAAAGAAATGATTCAAAAGAGAAGATGATTCAAAAATTTTCTGTTCTGTAAGCAAATACTATTATGCTCTATCTGTTCCCTCATGCAGAAGGACAATAAAACAGCAAAAGTTTTATTGTCGTATCTTCAGAATAATTTGCAATTAGTGCTTTAAAATTAAAAACTGAGAAGACATGGTATTAATTCCTTTTATTATAATCCATTCCATTTTCTGCTTGCCTGAAGCATGGTTAATTTGATAGGCATCTTTTAATTGGTAATTAGTCTTCAGGAAGGACTGTTTTCTGACGCCTTAAGCAGAGTACTACTTCTTAATTTGTGTTCTCTCATTTTACCCACTGTTTATGCACTATGGACTAGACTAGATTCAGCACCCACTGAGACACAATTGTAAATGAATTCAGCATTTAGCTCATTTGGCCTTCTTATAATTTTGAACACATAAACCAAGATAAATTATTACTAGATATATTTAGTTTATGTGCTATCTTCCTAGCCTGGCTATCTGTTACGCTTGCAGATAGCTTTTGCAGTAAGTGAAACATCTACAGGAACTATTGTTGCCCTGTTGCTGTAGAGAGTAGTGCCAGCCATGTCAAGCAGCGGAAATGTGGCTACAACCATATTCACTGAAGCTCTTCTTTTGCAACTTTGCTCAAGAATATTTAAAACTAAATTATTTGAGTTTTGTTTCAGTAAACTCATACTTCCTCAAGCTGAACACATGCCATGAAAGTAGTTACCTTCTTGTAGTGTTTATGTACTTCTTAGTCTACAGTAGTGTCTTGATATTAATTCTATCAATTTAAATATTGTCTAAATTCAAACTGAGATTGGGAGCCCCTTGTGCCAGTCACTATATGTATCCAATGTAGTTAATAAATTATTCCTGTCCCAATGGGTTGAGAATGAAAGTTGCTGAATAGGCACAGAAGAAAAATTGCTGTAAAACATAGACAAAGCATAATATTTTGTGGCCAGAAAATGCTTTTTTTAAATGGTCATTCTCTTTTTGAATAATTCAGAGAATGGAAGTAGATTGGCTACAAGGAGGATGGAGTTTCTCTTTTCATGTGGATCTACATGGACAAGACAACACAGTGGCTAAAAGTTGCACTGGGAAACATTCCATCTCAATCTAAGAAAGAAATTTTTTACAGTGAGAACAATCAATCACTGGAACAGCCTTCCAAGAGATGTGGTAGAGTCCCCATTACTGGAGGTTTTCAAGACAGGGTGCTAAATAATCTCACCTAGGCTCCCTTTTCCACAAAAATGACCAGATGGTCCTTTAAGATCCCTTCTTGAAAGCATTTCTTAATGCTTTTTTCCCAAGTTTTCTTGTAAGTTTATTCTCTTTCTCATAATAAAAGTGATTTGAGCAGCTCTTGGTTATGATTTTAGCTAATGTAAAATTAAATTCTTTATGCTTTATGCCTCTAAGTCATTGTTTTCGTTATTGTGCATTTTCTCTGAACATTTTTGATTTCTTACCTTCCATTTTCAGCTAGTTTTCTGAGTGTTCAGTCTGCATGATCTTGTAGAAAGACCTTGTACTTAGGATTCTAAGCCATCTCTGGCTTTTTAATGGGCTGCGGTTGGGTTTTCAACCAACCTATGTTCATTAGGTCAGATACTGGAAACTAAACAAGGTCAAGATTATTTGGATAACGCTTGGAGGAATACAGCAGGAGGGGTGTAAAGTCTTGTGTTGTTTAGTTGTGGGGTATTTTTCCAACTCATGGGCCAAATGCAGAGGTACTTCTGAGCATATGCAGTTCCAGAGTTAGGCAGGATAAGGAGAACTCTCACACAAATCTTGCTCATTTGCCAGCAAGATTTCTTTATTGTACTTATTACACAGATTACTACTATTAATCGTAATACTGTGAACTTTACTTGTGTAACAGTGACTTATAAAATGAGAACTTCAATGTATTTTTTCCCAGTAAAATTCACTGTTAGAAATATTGCTTGTTTATAACAAGGAGCTTAAAAATTTCAAAAGAATACATGGAATCTCAAATTTCCTATACTGCATATGAAAACCTGAAACGCCCCAGTTATATTACTGATTATTTATTTTCTGCTGAATGAATAATTCAGCAGAATTTAAACAGATTATTGGACTTTTAAATGATCCGGTACTGCAAATTATTATCAATAGGACATGTAGGAAAAAAAAAAAGACATTCGTATGCATATACATAAATAAAAATACAATTAAATATCATAATGGAAGAGGTATGATATCGTTTCAGTTAAGCATTTTGTTGTCTAGGTGTTAAATAATAGCCTGCAGATCTTTAAGAACTTTGAGAATTGAATCAACTCAAAAGTATTGTAACTGTAAGATATGGCATAAACTGTTAGATAACTTTGATTAAATACAACTAAGCTGAACTATCTGCTGATAGATAAAAAAATTTAGATTTAAGGTTTTAAGCTCTGTCTGCTTTTGCAGACAGCCATTTACCACAGTAAAATATTTCTTTAAACTTCATAGATTTCATAGAGATTTCCTTTGGTTTAAAGCCTGAGGGGCTATTAAATCATCTGATCTGACCTCTAGTATAAGACAGGTCATTGCACTTCATCCACATATTTTTTTTTGCTGAATAAAATGACTTTGTATTTCAGTCTTCAGAAAACAGTTGTATTCCATAAGAAGGAAATAAGAGAGACTAAAATTTGAATTCAGGATTATTTTAAAAATTAGAAAAATGGTTTAAAAATATAAGTGATTCAGTTAAGTATGCATTTTCTGTTTCAGTAAGAATAGATAACTACAGAAACACAAGATGTAAATGAACTGATTAAATGACAAATACTGATAAATTATCTGGATGTAAAAGAAGATCATAAAATTGATCCAACATCTACAATAGTATTGTTCTTCATAGAACAACCATATGCAATGTGCAAACAAGAATGTCTTTGCTGAGTTCATCTAAGGTTTCATTTGGAGAACTACTTTAATTTTGAGGACCTTGGAAGAATTCTGTAGGAGTTATAGCTCTGTAGCCCTTAAATTTGGTATTGCCATTTCTGGTAACAGGCCACAGGCTTTCTTCTGACTCTGTGCAGTCCCAGGGCTGGGACTGTTGGTCTTTCTTTGTATGGATTTGTCTAGGCCAGCCTGGAGCTTTGTGTTCACCTGCTTTACAACAAGAGGACTTGTGTAACCACAAGATGGCTCTTGCTTGAGTGGTTTTAGCTTCAGCTGTATACATTGTGTGGTGGACTGCCCATTGGGTTTATGTATATTTTTTGACCAGTACACAGTGATAGCAAGTAGTGTAGAATCAGCTATCTATGGCCTTATACTAAAACTGTAGTACAGAAGACTGCAGCCTTAGGATGACAGCAGAGGTCTTTTTTTGCACTCAAAATTTTACGTTAGAAAAAAAAAATCCAAAACACATATATGAAGCTAAGAAGTTATTTTTAGTCCTGAGATTACAGAAAATTCATGGTAATAACCAACTTAAAATTGTTGCACAACAATTTCCTTACTTCCAGGGTTCTTTTGGATCCTAAGGATGGCAGGTTTGGTATTCCTCAAGAAGGCATGCACATTCAGAAGCCTTTGCAGGTCATCATACTATGCAAGCAGCATGCATGCCGTGTGTTCAGTTTCATATAAAAAAAGCTCTCTGACAAGCAAGTAACAGTCTTTTCTTTATACCAGATTCTGATCTGAAAAAACCTCACAGAAATAATTAATTTGAAACATATGGCCCAACAGAAGGCTAAATTCAACTTCTTCAAAGTAAGCTAGTCCAAACACTGCAAATGATACTTCATGGAGCTGAGCTGCATAGCCAAAATCAGTACTTGGCCTTCCTTTATTTAGTAGTATTAATATATTATACTTTTTTTTAATAGACGATGGAGTTTTCTTTCATCTCTGTTCTGTATGTCAGTGTTTTTCCAAGACAATGATTTCTCAAGGAAATAATTAAATGAATTCAATAACTTGGGGTTTTTTTATATCAGATAATGCATGTTCCATGCTGAAAAAAAAGTCATCATAATAATCCATCATTGCTGGGTGTAGCAAAATGTCCCTGGAGGTTATGATCATTTTGGTCTCCAACCATGTATGTTGTGGTTATGAAAAATTATGAAAAAAAAAATTTATCCTTGCTAGGCAGGGATAAAAAGAGGATTTTTAAAATTACTCATTCCAAGGGTAGAAGCAGCCTGGCACTATCAAGTCTGTGCAGTTTCTCCCCATCCGGAAACAGGGTTTTCCAAACATATAGCCTGATATTTTTTTTCCTGAATTTTTATTTCTATTTCTTTGTTGTTAATCACAAATCAGAGCAGTCTATGGTTGCCTGGTCTTTTTCTTCATTGTAATGGAAATATTCCTACTGTTTTGAGTCCTCTAAACCCTTGAAATATCTCCAGTTTCCTTCTGAGTTATTAAAAAATTTAAATCAGTGGTTTGGAGATACTTTAGTTATTCAGTACTTCCTACCAAATTTACCGTTCACAGGGTAAAAACAATTGTGATACTACCACAGTAATTTGCTACTTCCCTTAAGAATCTTGGGTATGAGTGGCCTAGGCCTCTCAATTTGTCTATATATGCTTACTTAATTTTAGCAGATGCTGTTCCATATGCTCTGTTACTACAGATGGTGAAATATTTATTTCATACAAGGGGGCAGAATTATATTTCAGTTTTGTGGGGGGTTTTTTTTCTCCTTCTGATCAGAGAGCTAACACATATAAAAGGAAATTTTCATGTAGTAGAGGATATGAAAAATAGATACTGATTGTCACAGAAGAAGGTATTTTATTTCTAGGACAACTGGAGGAAGTGCTTTAGTGTTGTGGGGTTTTTTTTAACTAGGAGCTTCCAGAGGATGATGTATTTGTTATTGCCATAACTCATTGATATACAACAAAAGCAAAGTTAAGGTTGCATGATCTGATTCAAAATTTTACAGGCAGCTGATGGATATGTTCAATGAAATCAGAAACAAACACAAGGAAGAGCCGATTCAGCCACAGTCTTTGACTGATGAAAAGCTTGAGTTTTAATTTGTTTTAGTTTTTTTCCTCCCTTGTAATGATGTACGACTTTAGGATGTACTTAATAATTACAGTTAACTGGAAGTAAAATTAAGCCTCTGATGTAGTCTGCTCATCTGTATCTGTCACTGGAGAAAGGTAGACACATATTAAGAATCAATATGTGCAGACTTCTGCTCACCTCCTCCTACCATGGCTTAACGTAATGATTCCCCAGCCAGTACAAACCTCCCACAGGCAAGGCCATCATCTCTGCCTGCCCAAGGCTCAGAGAGAGGGGCTGGGCACTCCATGCTCCACGTTGGATGGCTGTGTCCTCCCTGCAGAGTCTGATCTGAGTTCTGGAGGCATCTGATGTGCTGGGGTAGCTGCTTCTGTTGCTGCTGGGAACCACGCCCTGTGGCACATCACTGCCAGTGTTGAGAAGTCCCACGTTCGTGAGAGTTTTTGGACACATTCTACCCTAACTGCTGCACAAGATGCTGCCTCTTTTTGCTGTGCTCCCAGCTGACAATGCTTTCCCTGGTGCCAGCTGAAGAGGTGCTTGGCAATTCCTAGCTAAATCAAGAATTGGTGGAAGATAACAGGTGTAAGCACCTTTTGAGTAGGATTAGCTCTCAGAGCCCAATAGAAACTGCTAGAGCTTCTAGGAGTGTACACCTCTCTTAGCTGCCTGTGTGAGCAGCAGCACCAGCAGCAGCAGCAGCAGCAGCACCAGCACTCTTCTGGAAGGAGAGCCCAGAAACTGCTTCATGAATTGCTGCATCCCTCAGCTGCTTCTGTTTCCAGAGTTCTTCCTTGGAGTGTCATACTCTGCTTACTGAGTCCATTTCCATTTCAAATTCTCCCATCTTTATGTCTGGCTGATGCTATTAAAGAATGGGATAAAGCTATCGGTAAACATTATCAGAAGATGTGTGTTTGCTATGTGTCTGCTGTTTGCTTCCGCTTGCCACTTACTTCAGCTCATGTGCCTGATATTGGAATGCCAGAAATGCAAAGTTTGAGGTGCGCCTGTCCTATTTGCTCTCCAAAGAAGAATCACAGAATCACAAAATTGCAGAATGCTTGAGGTTGGAAGGGAAGATCTGGAGGTCACCTGGTGCAATCCCCCTGATCAACCAAGGCCACATAGATCAGGTTGCCTTGGATGAGGAGACATGCTTCCTTGTGTGTGAGTCATATTGGACATTTTCAATCCTGATGGTAGAGAACATTCTTTTGCTGCAACTGTTCAGCTATTTCTAAGAAAGTAGGTACACAAATTAAAACAAAACTGGTAAAGTTTGGATTAAACATTGGTTTGTTCTGTTTAGACTAACCATTCTCTCACTTAAAATTTTGTGAATGTTGAGATTTGTTTATTTTGCCTTTTTTTTGCCAATCCTCATTTTTAATTCTTATTTGTGGGTTGATCCTGGCTGTATGACAGGTTCCCACCAAACGTACTCTATCATCCCCTCTCCTCAACCAGACAGGGGAAAGAAATTATAACAAAAGACTCATGGGTCAAGATAAGGATGGGGAGGGACTCGCCAATTACCATCATGGGCAAAACAGATTTGACTTGGGAAAATTAGTTTAATTTATTATCAATCAAATCAGAGTAGAGTAATGAAAATTAAAACCAAATTTAAAAAAAACGCCTTCCCCTCACCCCTCCCTTCTTTCCAGGCTTAGCTTTACTTCTGATTTTCTCTACCTCCTCTCCACAGCAGGGTAGGGGGATGGGAAATGGGGGTTGTCAGTTCATCACACCTTGTCTCTGCTGCTCCTTCTTCCTCAGAGGAGGACTCCTCACACTTTTCCCATGGTCCAGCGTGAGGTCCCTCCTGTGGGAGACAGTTTTCCATGAACTTACCCAACATGAGTCTTCCCAGGAGCTGCAGTTCTTTACAAACTGTTCCAGAGTGGGTCCCTTCCACAGGGCACAGTCTTTCAGGAACAGACTGTCCACAGGTCCTGACAGGAATCTGCTCCAGCACAAGCTTCCCACGGGGGCACAACCTCTTTCAGGCATCCACATGCTCCAGCGTGGGGTTCTCCATCGGCTGCAGGTGGATACCTGCTCCACTGTGGACCTCCATGTGCTGCAGGGGCACAGCCTGCCTCACCATGACCTTCACCATGGGCTGCAGGGGAATCTGCTCTGGCACCTGGAGCACCTCCTACCCCTCATTCTTCACTGAATTTGGTGTCTGCAGGGATGTTTCTTTCACGTATTCTCAATCATCTCTTTGATTGCTGTTGAATAGCAGGTTTTTTCCCTTTCTGAAATATGTTATCCCAGAGGTGCAACCACTGTCGCAACCAAAACCCTCCCACACAAACCCAACACATTGTATTAGGAAGTCTGTAGCAGAAAATATGAAGTATTTCTAATAGTTGCAGTTCACAATGGTTTTGTGTTGACTTTTCACATATTTTTGAGCATTTATTCTTTCCTAAGAATGATTGTAAAGAAAGTTCTCACTGAATTGCATTACGATTATCTTTCCATCACAAATTTTACAACTCCTACTCACAAATACTGTAGTCTGTCATATAGAATCATGTGCTGGCATTTTCACAATTTAAAATGAGCGACATCTATAGATCATTTAACAAAATTGCCAGAGGCAGCATAGGTTTCTTTTTCCTAGATGAGTATAGTCAAAATGCTAATGGGATCAAAGCATCCAAAACCATTCTGATAATTCTGATATCTATGTGAAACACAGGCAGGCTTTGAGTCTACTAAGAAGCTGCTTATAGAAACCATTTGTAATATGGTGACTGCTCTGTTTTTATTGACGGGAATGCTCCATTGTCTCCTAAGACTGTAGTAGAAACATCTAAAGTGAGATATTTAATTGGATTCTACAATCATCAAAAATAAAGATTCATTTATTAAAGTTTCAGGTAAAAAATACTGTATGATCTGTACTGCATAACTTTTTATTATCTTTTTAAAAATCAGGACCAAGGAAATACTATTCAAAAAACCTCTTCTCTTCCAACTTTTTTACCTTACATTACAAACTATTTTTTATAGTTTTTGCTATATAAAAATAATGATGAAAAATTATTTCATTTAACAGGGCAAGGTTGCTGAAGATGCAAGAAATTAACAGTTTCTTTAAAACTCTCCAGATTTCAAATAAGCATCAGTTTTTATAATTCCATGGCAGCATTGGACTGCTTTTGAGTTATTCTTGTACCATCCCCAAAACACTACAGAATTTGATATTTGCTGTCATTTCAACTCAGGATTGCATGATTTAGCTGGAACATTTCACACCAGCTTAGATGTATATTCTGAGGCATATATGTAGAGATATAAATTTAGGTTGATAACACTTTTTCTTCTTGATTTGATTTAATTTTATTTTATTTTCACAAAAAAAGCCAAACAAAACCAAACCAAAACAAAACAAAAGAATCAAAAACATGCAAAAAAAAAAAAAAAAAAAGACCACAAAAAACCACCAAAGCCCACAACAGTTTGTGTTTCAGGAATTTCGCGAGAAACTAAGTCTTTCTAAAACAGATACATTTTGTAATTCCTGAGAAACACAAACCTGGCTTCTCAAAGGTCTGAGAAGTTATTAGTAGAATAGGGTAGACTGGAGAATTACTAGACACTGTTGGTGCAGAGGCATAAGCAACACGCTTTCAAAAAAATTTATTTCTTCTATTTTAAAGGATGAGAGTTCATGAGAAATACCTTGCCCAAAGGGCATAAATTAAATGGCTATATTCCAAGCTACTCATTTTCAGAATGATGAACATCGACAATTTCAGTGAAATCGGCTGGACACAATTTACCTAAAAGCATCTTTATTCCTTTTTACATTGTTTTAGGCTCAGCTGAAATTGGTGAAATGACAGATTTCTACTCAGAGTTATAGGGAAGAAGGCAATAACAGAGCTCTTCCAAGACTAACACAAATGCTGTGCCCCTACTGTATTAGAAGTAGTCATAGTTGGACATCTCAAAGGACATCTTCAAACTAGCAAATCAGAATTTGTATTAACAAAACTAATGGAAAAGAACATTTAAATTATTGAAGCTAAGTAAACAGAAGTTCAGTGAATGAACATATGTATCTAGTAGCAGCTATGGGGGTAATGCCTGTCTGTACAAATTCTTCCTCCATAGTAATAATTAGGGACTGTTATTCAGCTTCTCAAGAAACCTTGTGTCCTCAATCAGTTATCAATAGTCCAACCCTTTACTGGTAACTCTTTCCCAATTTTACTAGAAAGCACATCAAGGGAAGTGACGATTGCTCTCTACTTGGCACCCATTAGACCTCATCTAGATACTGCATCCATTTTTGGAACCCCAGTACACTCTCTATCCTTGGAATATTTAAGAACCCAACTGGATTAAGCCCGGAGTGTCATGGTCTGACCCTGTATTCAGCAGGAGGTTGTACTAAAAGGACCTAAGTCCCTTCCCATATGAATTATCCAATGAAACTGTGATTCCTATGAATTACATGTCTGAGGGCACTTGAAGAGCTAGGATCTCACCGGGTTTACAGAGATACAGTGGAATACCTCATGACAGGTGTACTGCAGTGGTTGAATATAGGCTTTTTAGGAAAGATAGACCACAAAGGAGAGGGAGAAGGGATGTTCTCAAATCGATGGCTTCAGTATTCAAAGCTTCTCATTAAGGCAGGTGATGAGCCAATTTGGAGCTTACGGGTAAGAACAGATCCACACAGAGACATTGTGACAGCCATCCACTACAGACCACCTAATCAAGAAGAGGGTGTAAATGAAGCCTTCTTTAGGCAAGAAGGCAGGCATGTTTCATAAATCCATGCTGACTAGTACCAGTCATCTTCTTGTCCTTCATATGTTTGCAAATAGTTTCCAGGAGGATTTGCTCCACTGCTTTCCTGGTGACTGGGGTCAGGCTGAAAAGCTTGTAGTTCCCCAGATCCTCCTTCTTGCCCTTCTTGAAGATACGATTGCAATCTACTTTCATCTACTTCTCAGTAATCTCCCCAGAAAGACTGCCATGATCTTTCAAAGCTAACAGAATGAGAGTTAATGAAAGTTAAAAAAAGAAGAGTTACAACCCTGAAATTAAGGAGAACAGATTTGGGCATATTCCAGGATCTATTTTCAGGATCACATGGGAAGCTGTTCTGGAGAGCAAAGGGGCCTGATGCAATTGGGCTGATCTTCAAGGACAGCCTTCACAGGGCACAAAGACTGTCTACTCCAAGTGCAGAAACTCAAGCAAATTTGGCAAAAGATGAAGATGAAGGGACAGGGAACACCTGACTGAGCTCAGACACTTCAAGAAGGGTCAAAGAAGGAAATTATTCTCTTCTTTCAGCATTTGTGAGACCCCGTCTCTTTTTCGCTCCGTTGTACAAGACAGACAGAAACATACAACATACTGGAGGAAGTACAGTGAGAGAGGGTCACCGAAAATGGTTAGGGACCTCAAAAACATCCTGTACAAGGCAACTGGACAAAGATCTCTTGTACAGAGAGAACTGGAGTTGTTCAGTCTCAAAAAGGGATGATGAAGAGCAGACCTTATTGCTGTCCACAACTACCCAATGTGAGCAGAGAAGGTTACAGTTACAACGTGGCACATGGAAAATTGTGATTGTACATAAAGAAAACCATTTTATCAAGAGGGTGTCAAACACTGGAATAGTTCGCCCAGAGTGGCTGTGAATCTTTGATTTTAAAATTGCAAAGGGATGATGCCATGAGCAGCCTTATTTAATTAGACCTTCTTTGAGCAGGATACTGGATTAGATAACCTCTAGAGGTCTCTTCTAGCATAAAGTTTAATATGTTTTTAATTTGAAATTTACCTATTTTGTTCTCTGCCATTTTCTTTTTTGCTAGTAGAAAGAGCTCTCACTTAGCATTTCACTATGTTTTAATTTAACTTCGAAAACAAAGCTGGTTTGCTCTTTCTGTCCTGAAAGCTGTGGAGTTTAGAAACATCAGTCTCCATATATCTCTATGTTTATTCCTATAAGGTCATCTGTACAAGTAAATCACAAATTTTTTTACAAAATCATTTCTCAAATTTCCTTATACAGTTAATTTTTTTCCAAACATTTTTTTCAAATTTTTTGCAAAGTCTAACTAGAGTTCTGACTTAAGCACCTAAACATAGATACACCAGAATGAATATTCAGACCAATAGGGGGTTTAAGCATGTTTTGAAATAAAAGTTTTGCAAAATTTTACTTTGGAAAAAAATCACATTAACATACAATTTGCATTTTTTTTTTTTTTTTGTATAGTTAGAAATGCTTAAAAAACCCCAAAAAAACCCCACACCAACAAAATCCAACACTTAGCCACATACTCGTGTGCATTCCTAACAAAGAAAAATGTTTGTAGGTGAGATTGACTTGAAATAGTTTAAATCCTTCAGATGTGAAGGCATCTGTGGAGTTTTTTTCTCTTAACGGGGGTGAGACTCTGATTAGGGCTGTGAATTTGAATGAGAGTACAGTCAATAATGCAATCTGAGTAAGAGTATCTAGACTAGAATTGTATGTGATGTAGGAAATCAATGATGCTTCATTAATTCATAACAGATGAGTATCTAGTCCTCATGTGTTGACTTCCACAATCTTAGAAGTTTAGCTTTATTTTAAATATATCTACATGCATTATTATGGCATTAACTTGTTATTATTGTTGTATGGCTGCCTCTGAAAAAAATCAGATACAACTTTCCAACATGAACATGTCCAATTTAAAGTATATTTGATAACACAGACATTCGCATGTAGATAAACACACCTGCATGAATATTCTGTATTATAAAAAAAGCTTTTCTCTGTCATGTCATAGCATGTGACTCATAAAGTTTTCTTTCCTGAACAGTACTCTAAAGTGTTTCTATTTCCTCATTAACAATATAGGAGACCCGCTAAGACTAGAGTTCTGAGTTGAACACCTAAATATAATACACCAAAGTGAAGATAGAGACCAATAGTGGAAAGTTAAGCATGTTTTGAGATAAGTTTCTGTTGGAGGACTTGTGGAGATTTTTGTGTTATTGCATTTTCTTCCTATTAAAGATGTTTACTACTTTACAGAACTAGTACAATTGATTTCTTGTAGAAAGAAAAGCAGTACATGAAGAACTTTGAATCCCTATTGTCTTGACTTTCTAAACAGTTATTTTGAATTTTTCATGTACTGTGATTTCTTCTGCAATTATAACAACATTTAAAAAGCTGTTTTGCATCAATTAGAGCCAGATTACTTTTCAAACAGAAGATCCAAGCTATTTTAATGTGTAAACAAGAGTCTGAAACACACTGAATGACTTCCCAACTGTATCTAACAGGGTTTTCATAGTGGTAATCTTCCTAGTGAACTTTTCTTTTTCTAAAAAAAAATTCTTCACGTGGAAATGACAATATAATAAGCACTTCAAAGCTCAAAAAGCTATTATAAGTATGTTTTGCAATATTGATATTACTTTTATATTAAAAGAACAACTGTCAATTACTTGGAGCATTTAGCTCAAGAGATACTACAAACAATGTAAACATTTTTAACGTTTTTTTGCATAGGGTCTATTCCACCTACATCCCAGTCCCATTTTCTAGCACAGCATAATTTTGTAAATGCTGGTATTCATGAAGCTGTCTTACCTAGACCTGCATTCTAGTTCTGCTGCTTGCAAAAGACTGAATTTGATTCTCTCTCATTTGAAGAGGGTGATTTAATCACCAAGCAGTGATGTATTCTGATTGTCATTGCTCATCACCTTTTCATTTGAAGCTGAGCCACTGTGAACATGCAAGTAGGAGTCTTTGCATTAAATCACAAAAAAGGGACCTTGATTCTAGTCTAGTTGTTAGAGCACTTGAAATTGAAGCTCATTCATTTAAGGCAGGTGTCTGAATGACACTTGTCTCCCACTGTAGGTGGCTATTTTTAACACTGATTAATTTGCCCAAGGACATTTTGTTTTTCCATTCACATAACAGAAAATGTTACAAATGTCTAGGTGTCCAGTCAGAATGGTTCAGCTTCATGGTAGACTCATGCTATTGTTAGGTCAAAACATTAAAAATACTTGAACACATATGTTCCTTGTTCCTTCACAGTTTATCCTTTCAATCTAGATGTAGCTATCCCACCTACAAAAAGACCCTGGAAGCCACTATTTTTTCCTCAAGAACAAGATTGACACTTAGGATGGATAAAGGCACTCTGAATGAGAAAAGAGAGCAGCTCCTACCAATCACTGCTGAAATACAAGCTTATATTTCTATGTCAAAAAATATCCTCTAGGACAACTAGAGGACTACAGACCAGTCAGCCTCACCTCTGTGCCTGGCAAAATCTTGGAGCAGATTCTTCTGGAAAGCATGCTAGGATACATGAAAAACAAGGAGGTGGTTGGTGACAGCCAACATGGCTTCACTAAGAGGAAATCCTGCCTGACCAATTTGGTGGCCTTCTATGATGGAGCCACGGAACTGATGGACAGGGGCAGAGCAGATGACGTCATCTACCTGGACTTGTGCAAAGCGTTCGACATTGTCCCGCACGACATCCTTGTCTCTAAATTGGAGAGACATCAATTTGATAGATGGACCACTCGGTGGATAAAGAACTGGCTCAATGGCCGCACACAAAGAGTTGTGGTAAGCGGCTTGATATCCAGTTGGAAAACAGTAACGAGTGGTGTCCCTTAGGGATCAGTGTTGGGACCTGTCTTGTTCAACACCTTTGTCAGCGACATGGACAGTGGGATTGAGCGCGCCCTCAGCAAGTTTGCTGTGTGGTTCGGATCATAGGATCCTATGACAACCGAACCACACACCAAGCTGTGTGGTTCGGTTGATACACTGGAGGGAAGAGATGCCATCCAGAGGGACCTTGACATGCTTGTGAGGTGGGCCGATGCCAACCTTATGAAGTTTAACCAAGCCAAGTGTAAGGTCCTACACCTGGGTCGGGGCAATCCTAGGCACTGCTACAGGTTGGGCAGAGAAGGGATTAAGAGCAGCCCTGTGGAGAAGACTTGGGTGTTGGTTGATGAGAAACTGAACATGAGCCAGCAGTGTGCGCTCGCAGCCCACAAAACCAAACATATCCTGGGCTGCATCAAAAGAAGCATGACTAGCAGGTCCAAAGAGGTAATCCTGCCCCTCTACTCTGCTCTTGTGAGACCTCACTTGGAGTACTGTGTACAGTTCTGGTGTCCTCAACATAAAAAGGACATGCAGCTGTTGGAGCGAGTCCAGAGGAGGGCCACGAGGATGATAAGAGGGCTGGAACACCTCCCGTATGAAGACAGATTGAGAAAGTTGAGGCTGTTCAGCCTGGAGAAGAGAAGCTGCGTGGAGACCTCATAGCAGCCTTCCAGTATCTGAAGGGGGCCTATAAGGATGCTGGGGAGGGACTCTTCCTTAGGGACTGTAGTGATAGGACAAGGGGTAATGGGTTCGAACTTAAACAGAGGAAGTTTAGATTAGATATAAGGAAGAAGTTCTTTACAGTGAGGGTGGTGAAGCACTGGAATGGGTTGCCCAGGGAGGTTGTGAATGCTCCATCCCTGGTGGTGTTCAAGGCCAGGTTGGACAGAGCCTTGAGTGACATGGTTTAGTGCGAGGTGTCCCTGCCCATGGCAGGGGGGTTGGAACTAGATGATCTTAAGGTCCTTTCGAACCCTAACTATTCTATGATCCTATGACAACAAGCCCAGGTCACTGCTCCTGTATCCCATATCAACTCCCACTTCCAGTGAGCATCAGATAAAGCAGTCAGTCCCAAGAAGAAAAGGCAACCATAAAAAATCCCATAATTCCATACTCCATGAACTGTACTCAGTCTTCCCCATTCCTCTGAAACACAGATGTTTCTTTTATTGGTTAGATGGACATTTCTTTCTCAAAGTTTCTCTTCCCAACACAGGTAATATAGGTATCAGACATGGTGTGGCTGCATGGCACAGGTACATAACATGGGTTCATTAGTCTAGTAGGAGTCTAGCAGCTAGTAACTTAAGAAGATATCTTTGTAGAATGAAAGCAAAAGGTTATTTGGGGCAATCTGAATATAGAAAGAACATTCGGTGTGTTCTCCCCAACCCTGGAGCAGCAGACTTAATCCATGGTCCATAATGTTTGCTACTGTATCTTCAGTGATGCCAATGTGCTTTTAAGATTCCAGTATTTAATTGTTTTTTTGTTTTCCGAGGATACTGTAAAATACTTTAAGAGCTGTGTTGCCATTCCAGCAGGCTGGTGGCTTTGTGTTTCAGTATTCTTCCACATCTTCCTTAGTAATGTGCCTCTGATGTTCTCCAGTCTACACCACCTTCAGCCCACTCAACTTACCCCTTTCTTAGCCTAGATTTAGGTGCTCTCAGACCTCCCAGTTTCATCCTCTCAAACTGCCCATCCTTTCCAAAGTTATGTCCCTACATTGCCTCTAGTTTCTCTGATTCTTTAATGCAATCTACCTTCAGTCCCTAAGTTTAAATTTGCTTCATAATTATCTAGTCTATGATGCTCTCACAGACTCTGCTTCCTCTTTCTTCTGTTTCTGGTCATACCTGTGCTAACTCCAGACCCAGGCAGAAAATGAATAGATTTTTGCATTTTACACTGACAAAGAACAAAACCAAGGGTTTTGACTTTACAATTCACTCAGGGAGCGCTACTCTCATGAGTGGAAAGAAACTTATACTTTTGTGCTAATTTTAAATTTTTGTTTAATTAATTTTAAATTTGAAAGAACAAAAAGAAAGTGTAAAAAAAAAAGATCCCTTTTTATTTCTTGATTAATAGTCTCTCTAAAACAGTAGTGGAAAGGTGGATTGTTCTTTGGCTCTCTTACTGTTCCACACTAGCACATTTTAATCAGGCCAAGGAGTGTTGCCCACAATTGAGCTAAAATCCTTTAAACTGTGGACAACAGTGAGCAGGTTTTCCCAGTTGTCAGAAAAGGAGATTAACCACTGGACTCTGCAGCTGAGAAAATATGATGTTTCTAATGATCATACGAGGCCCCTGCTTTTTGAATAACTAAGCAATTCAGGCCTCAGGGTTTGCCAGGGCTTGTCTTGACTGACTGTGGATCTTTTTAAACTGTGACTGCAAAAATTGCTAAAGGTCAGGAGAGGGGCAAGAGGGCTATGTCCTTCAGATGAATACTGACTCTGCAGTATCTTATTTCCTGTAACTTGGCAATGTGATAGTTTGCTTCCACTTAATCCTGATTCTGCAGTGGTATGGCTTAACCATATGTGGTAATGGTCTAATAAAACTAAGTAGTAGGTAGGTGACTACCTAACCTGTGAGCCAATGAAGAAAGAAGGAGCAACCAAACAGACCTTTTAACAACAGATAGGAAAAATCTTTGGTGGACCTAAGACAGAGGAGGAAGAAACCACTGCCTTTACCACCAAACTCCTCCCAGTGGGGAGTCCTGGATGATAATGACTGAATGCAATTCGTCCCCACTAAGTGAAGACTGATCCTATTAACCTTTAGAGAGGGATGTGGAAAGGGTAAACATAACATAAGGGAAAAGTTTTGGTACTATACAGTCTGCGCATAACAGTTTCTATTGCATCATTCATGGAAATTAGTATTAAGTGGATAATTGGACTGCATATATTAGGATCATAGTAACTGAATTAATATCCTTATTGTATTGTGAATAGATTGTCAAGACTTGAGTAAGACTAATAATAAAGTCATATTTTCACACGTAAGTTCCCTTGCTCCCCTTTTTATGCATAGGTTTTTTGAGAATAACAGATTTTTATGAAAGATATATTAAAGCAAATAGCTGTAGCAGCTGTGTCTTAGGCTGAAGCAATTGCTGTCCGCATGTGATAACCACAATCTGAACATTTGTTCTGGTCTGCACAGGGCAAAAATATAAGTATGATAAATTCAAAACAGCTAGAAGGATGAAGTAAACCCAAATTACACAGGTTTTGGAGAGGTAAGTACCAAGAAAAAGGACTGCAGAAAGTAGCCAATCTCACATGCCTTCCCAAACTCATCTTGCTGGTTGCAGTGTTAAGAACAGAATACTAGCCTAGATGGACAAAGGTTCACCCCATTGGTCAGACTCCAAAACATTCCTAATGTAAGGACATTACATTAATGTCTGCAGAAGCCTCAGGCTTTCAAGTGTTTTTTTGAATTTGGGTTTTCGGGTTTTTTTGGTTGAATTTATTTTGGTTTGTTTTGTTGGTTTTTGTTTTTGGGTTTTTTTTTTTTTTTTTGTTTGGTTGGTTTTTGGGTGGGGGTTGTGTGTGAATAGCATTCCTAGAATGACAGTCAAAGGCCTAATTTAGGAACTTGATCCCTACTCCCTGGGACATTTTGATTCTTAGTTGGTAGCCGTCAAATATACACCCAGTCCAAGACGACTGGTTTGACGTGTCATCTCTGTGTGATTCATTTGATCAGAGGTACATATCCAGGGATGTTTTGAAAGGCAGTACCAACCTAATGTATGTATGTCAACACACACCATGTCTACAATCAAAGCTTCTTTGCCTGACAAAATTTATCTTTAGGCTTCAGATGCACATTACACAAGTAGACAGTTACTTCTAGATTTTTCAGGACAACAAATATATATAATGGGCATTTCGGGCTTACATCTGCAGTCTAAACAGGAAATATATAAAATCTCTCTCCCCAAGAAAAAAAAAAACGCAACCAAACACGAAACCTAAAAAAACCCTTTTAACTGAAAAATACCTGCAATTCAGCAAACATACATTAAGAATTCAAATTCTGCCTAATAGCCATCATTAGGCATTTAAATATTTAACAATATTTATCACAGTGAAATATATTTTGCTACTGAAATTTCATAAAAAGGAAATATGTTTGTGATCTCCCTAGCTGTGACAAAATCAAACCTTTTCATGAGATATTTCTACAATTTCATAATAGTTTGTTGTCAGATGCTTACGTGCAATGATCACAAGCGAAATCTCAGAGGTTCGTTTTCGCTTACTTTAGAAGTTCCAGTCTGTCACTCCCATTTAACTTTAACACTGCTGGCAAAGGTTTTATTTTATTTCTTTTCATTAATCATTCGATCTTCCTGATGTGCAGCTGGCAATTAACCCAGTTTGTCATGTCAGATACTTGACTTGATTAGAATGTTGATTGGGTGTTTGATTGGTGATTCAGATACTTCAATTATTTTCATGCATTAGAAGAATTTACACGTAAAAAGAACTGTCTGACAAAGCTGATAGAATGCATACATATTCTAATAGATCTTTAATAATTGCAGTGGTTCAGTGACAAAGTAGTTGCACAACTTTATAAAGAATGAGGGCATTGTTTAGTTTCTCCTAAATTTATTCAGCACCTGTCTGAAAATACACAACTTTTTTTTTTTTTCCTACTTTCATTTTTTAATGTAAACCTCTGGTAACATAAAATCTGGAATGAATTTTTGCTGTGGAAAAAATATATTTTCCATGTTATTTTTCCCCTCTAGGTCTTCCAGGAGATGCCTTATATAAAGCATACATTATTTTCTGTGGTCATTCAGAAAACATATTCATTTCACAAAATCCCAGCACATAGTGCTCCACTGCAAGTTTCGTGTAACCTCATTAAGATCAATAATGCTATGAAACCAATAGCAGATAATGAAGAAAAGAAATTTAAACTTCTAGCTGCTTAGATTCCAAGAGAATTAATGTTAAGATTATTACAACTGTACAAAACTGACCCTTAGGCATTTTGAAAAAGCTGTGTAGAGCCAAGTATTGAGAACTGAATTCTTCATGCTATACAAAATTTACACCTCTTCTGTGAGCTGTTTATTTTGTTTGCTTTAGGGTTTTTTACAAGCTGTTGTTGGGTTGGGGTTTTTTGCTTAGTTTTTGTTGTTCCATTCTTTTGTCTAGTAAGTGCAGATCTATATGCATGCACTGATGTTACATAAACTGATAAAATACCCCCCAGATAAGATTATGTATGTTAATATATTTTAGTCTATGTCTACCAATTCCAGCAAAAACAAAATACTGCTTCTTCTCTGGACCTTCAGGAAGACACGTATTTGTATCTGGTAGTTCAGTATTTATACATGACAAAACTAGTCTTTGGGGAAATGCTGTGGGAAAACAGCTGCTTCTCACCATGGATATGATGAAAAACAGTTGATGTTTGGTATTTACAAAGTGAAGTCAATCTTTTGAGCATGTGCCGTATAGAATTCAGGCATTTTAAAAACAGTGGTCAGCTGCTGTCCATGAAAACTGTGAGGAATACCTTGAAGAAGAAAAGGGATAATACAGGTGTATCTCTATGTAGTAGAAGTGACTTTATCTTATTATATGGTTTTACACATGCAAAAGCCTAATAGACTGGAATGTAAATAAAACCAGTTTATTTCAGAATAAATACAAAGAATTAGGGTGTAGTAAGTATTAAGTTATTTTCCTTGGAAACAACTGAGAGGGAACTTACTCTTGATGCTAATGATGTCCCTGGTGTTTGATGACACCAAGTTATGTGGTGCAGTTGACACGCTGGAGGGAAGGGATGCCATCCAGAGGAACCCTGACAAGCTTGAGAGGGGTCCCAGTGAAAGTTCAACAAAGCAAAGTGCAGGGTTCTTCACATGGGATGGGACAATCCAAGTCACAGCAACAGGTTGGGTGGAGAAGATATTCAGAGCAGCCCTGCAGAGCAGTACTTGGGGGTGTTGGTCAATAAGAAACTGCGAGCAATGTGCACTAGCAGCTCAGAAGACCAACTGTATCCTGGGCTGCATCAAAAGCAGCATGACCAGCAGGTCAAAGGAGGTGATCCTGCCCCTCTACTCTGCTCTCGTGAGACCTCACTTGGAGTACTGCATACAGTTCTGGTTTCCCCAACATAAGAAGGACACATGGAACTGTTGGAGCCAATCCAGAGGAGGGCCATGAGGATGGTAAGGGGACTGGGGCACCTCTCATAAGAAGATAGGTTAAGAAAATTGGGGCTGTTCATCCAGAAGAGAAGGCAGCTGGATACTTCATAGCTGCCTTCCAATATCTGAAGGGGGCCCACTAGGATGCTGGAGAGGGACTCTTCATCAGGAACTGTAGTAATAGGAAAAGGAGTAATGGGTTAAAACTGAAACAGGGAGATTCAGGTTAGATATATGGAAGAAATTCTTTACTGTGACAGTGGTAAGGCACTGGAACAGGTTGCCCAGAGAAACTGTGAATGCTCCATCCCTGGCAGTGTTTAAGGCCAGATTAGACAGAGCCTTGGGTGACACGGACTAACGGGAGGTATCCCTGTCCATGATAGGGGAGTTGGAACTAGATGATCCTTTTCGAACTAGGGTCCTTTTCGACCCAAACTGTTCTACAAGTCTATGATTCTATTTATAGTGGCCTGAAAAATTAATGTATCTTAGTACATTAATACCTCTGATAATATGAGGTTTCTTTAAACCACACTCTGGAAGATTATGAGTTTCAGCTACAAAGTGGTGCTGAAGTCTCTCTCAACATTACCAAATTCTAGGGAGTAGTTTATAATACGATCTTCTCAGTCTTCTTACAGATGCGGTCTTGTATACAGTAAGAACTGCAGAAGAAATAAAAGCATTCATAGCCTCGTTTTTTGTTAAAGGAATTGGGAAGAATAAGGTTAACCATACGACCAGAAACGGCAGGATCATAATAATGGCATGCCAAAAAGGCTTAGTGATGCAGAGCTTGGTTTATCAGCAAAATAATCAGTATCATCTTTTAAATATGTATGAAGATTTAAACAGACAATTTTCTGTAATTTACCTACCTACTGCATATTATCATTATATCGTCCTGCATAAAGAGAGGAGCATGAATTATGGAGATTCTTGATTGTGTTATCAAGCACTCTTGTACCTTGATAATAGCTGCTTGATGGTTAGGTCTTTGGAAATAATGCCAGAGAAATTTCCCCACCAAACTTAAACCTTGATAAAAATAAATAAATAAAAAGTGTGTATGTTAAGAATTTAAAACCAAATACACTTAGTAAAAATTGTTTTCACAAAGCTGCATTTAGTAGTTTTAAATTCTTTTGACAATAATCAAGATTTGTGCTGTGGTCTTGGCATTCAAAAGCTATCATTCACATTTACTGTGAGCAATAAACACTATTTTATAGCTTTCTCAGTGCCTGAGGAATGACGAATGTCTTAGCTTAGCTAGAGCGCCCAGAATCAAACTATATTTCTGATGCTATAGGACTTTGAAACAAGTTGGCCACAAGCACTCTTTTTTACCCCAAAAGTGACAAGAAAGTGTACAGAAGTCTGACTGATAGCTGTCAAGAATACAAATCGGATTCTTAATTGGATTTTGTCTTGAGGGGAAAATAAATTAAATACAGTTTTTAAGAAAACACTAGCTATTTCCACCAAACTATCTCTTACTAGGGTTCTAAAACTGCAAAGCCCTCTGCAGAAATTCATATTCCCTTTAACTGTTGTCTCTCAAAGGCAGTTCTTTTCACTAATGTTATTGTTTTCATTATACTTACCATTAATATCTACAAGCATCAAACTTTTGCTAGTAGACTTATAGAAGATACAGATACACTTATTCATTCTTCCAAAGTAAGGACTTAACTGATAAGAAACACTGGGGGGAGGAAAAAAAAAAAAAAAAAGAGAAAGGCAATTCGTATCTTCTACGTAAGATTTGTCATGAAATATTAATGTAGAAGTGCAACTTTAGCAATCATACAAGGTTGCAACCTAGAGTAGCATAAAATAGTCTCTGTCAGAGTCACTTTATTTTTCTACCAAGAAGGAAATAGCAAGTTTCTGGAACACCACCCTTTAGATTATGGTAATGATGATGATGACGATGAGAATTGTACCAATCCAATATCCTGAAGACTACTGGGAATAGACCCTAGCATTTTTCTGGATATATTACTCTTTAACACAAAGCTTCCTAATAACACTGAAAGTGTGATAAGCACTCCCACAAAAAACGTATTTCAAGTGATCAATTGATTGATCGATCACTCCATCTATTTCACTTCTCTTAATAAAATAGTACAAACAATACCAGTATTTTAACAGCATTTTATAAAGAGATATTTAAGAACCTTTAAAGCATCTTTGGCAAATCTGATGGCATTTTAATAGGCTGGAAGCTTTTATTTCACTCTGTTATTTATCTAACTGCTTCTGCTGATAGCTACATGAGACACAGTATGCGTAAGTACTTCTGATGGCTTTAGTATTACACAGGACTTAAAAACACCCTACAGGCATTAATTGCAAAAAAAAGCTATTTGAAATAAATTGCCTAAATGGAGCTTGTGTTTGATTATAGCAGTGTGTGGTTTGATTATTGAGGGAGGGAGGGTGTATTTGTATGTGCATGTGTGTGTATATGAATTCTAATTAATTGTAAGTAGTCCCTAACAGATGTATAATAAAAAGTCATAATGTTGAAAAAAGTTTAAGATAAAATAAGGTCAATAAAATGAATGCTTCTTCATAAAGAAAGCTGTTTAAGAACTTCAAGAACTTTGAGGATATGAACAGCCTGTTAATGTAAACAAAACAATGTAAAGAACAATGTAAACAAAACAATGTAAACAAAACAATGTAAACAAAAAAATGTAAAGAATTAATCCAATGAAAAGCTAAACAAGTCTTCTGAAACTAATGGTAAAATGTTTTATTTGCATAAATTTTAGATACTTTAAAACTTTCTTATAAAGAAAAAAAGCTGCTTCAGAAAATTAAAATATCTACAAAACTGAGATCTATTGAAAGATTCTCAAAATGGAGACACAGGAATAGGACTCGTACCTGCTCTATGAGTAACACCATTTGTGGCTGATGCAAAACATACACTTTTTCTTAAAAGGCATAATAAAGTTTTGACCTGAACAAATCTTTCACAGGAGATATAAATGATACCCAAATTAAAAGAAAAGATTAATGAATGCAAGCTAAGCACAACAGTTAAACTTGCCAAGCACAGGTAGTTGTGTGACAATGAACTAAGTGTGTCTAAAAGCCTGATTTTATCCAGTGTCTCAAAAGAAGACACTTTCCATTGACAGGGGGAGGAAATACTGTATAGCAGTTAATGTCAACCATTTCCAGGTTTAAGCTATCTTTTTAAGACTAGAAGGTACTATTCCAATTATTCATGTCAACCTAGTGAAAACAACAAAACACTGATCTAAAGGTATATTTGATGGAGAATTAATTAAAAGTGAATGCCTTTTACCGAGCTGTCCTGGTTCCAGCTGTAACAGTTACTTTTCTTTCTAGTAGCTCGTGCAGTTCTCTTGGCTTTAGTCTGAGAACAGTGCTGATAACACACTGATGTTTTAAGTTGTTGCTAAGTAGCACTTAACTCTGATCAAGGACTTTTCAGTATCTTATGCTCTGCCAGTGAGGAGGGGCACAAGAGGACAGGAGGGAGCAGAGACAGGACACCTGACCCAAAGGGGTATTCTGTACCACAGCACGTCATGCGCATATATAAACTAGGGGGAGTTATCCGGAAGGGGAGATAGCTGCTCAAGTCCGGCTGGATATCGGTCAATGTGTGGTGAGTAATTGTATTGTGCATCACTCATGTTCGTTGGGTTGTTCGGAGTTTTTTTATCTTTTTTTTTCCTCCCTTTTCTTTATTACTATTATTATTAGTATTAGCATTATTTGCAGTTAATTATCAAACTGTTCTTATCTCAACCTATGGATTTTACCTTTTTACTGATTCTTTTCCCCATCCCAGTGTGCGTGGGATGAGGAATGTGAGCCAGTGGCTGTACGGCACATAGTTGCCATCTGGGGTTAAACCATGGCATGAGCCAATGTCGGAAGAAACCAAAATTAAGCAAAAAATATTTGATTTCTACATTGAACTTAGTTAACTTCAACTTGTCCTTGTTTCAGTTTACTGGATAAAGTATTTTTTAGCACCAGAGGTGACATTTTGTTCTGGAAAAATAACCATAACTTTTGAAAAACATGTGTCTTAGCATTCTGTTTACATAGTTTCGTTACTCAGTTTCATAGTAAGGCATACTTTCATACCACAAAACACTTATGTATCCATCTACAGATTCATTTATGTATGCATGTGTGCCATCTACGTATACATATAGGTGTGCACACATTCTGTGATACAATGAATTCAGGTTTTTTGGGATTCTTTTCAAAGTGTCAGTATTAAGATTGAGCATATTTCTTAGTGGTGTCTCAGCACTGTCATCTACAAACTGACACCATTTCCAGATTTGAATATGAAAACTTTAATCTGAAGCTGTCTTTAGAAAGTGTGCAAGAAGTTGTGGTATATGTTCTAGAACTTTTCCAGGGACCAAGGAGTGTTTCTGCATGTAACTTGACAGTCTTAATATTATCAGTTCTTTATGATCAAGTGAACTGATCTTTAAAAGTTCCTATTTTGATCTGTGCCTTCAGATAGATATTTTCTTTAAAAGTACTTAAAAACCCTTGAAAGCATCTGCTCTCCTGCCCCCATACAAACATACAAACTCCTAATTATGAGAAGATGAATTGCACATACCTCGAAAAGCTGGAGAGGTGGGCCAGTGCCAACCTCATGAAATTCAACAAGGCCAAGTGCAAGGTCCAGCACCTGAGCTGCGGCAATCCCAAGCGCAACTACAAGGCTAGACAGAGAATGGATTGAGAGCAGCCCTGAGGAGAAAGACCTGGGAGCTGGTTGATGAGAAGCTGAACATGAGCCAGCAGTGTGCACTCGCAGCCCAGAAAGCCAGTCATATGCTGGGCTGCATCAAAAGAAGCGTGACCAGCTGATACTCAGCTTGCTTGGACCATAAAGGGCTAATCTTTATGGACTGGGCTAAGCCTGTCAGACAATGAACTGAGCTGTCTTCTAGACATTCTATGATAAGCAATTTAGATAAGAGGTAATATTTAAGTAGGAGTAGAATAGGTGTCTCTGTAAGCAAAATGAGACAAAGAGCGTCAGCCTAGGCCCTGTTGAAGCAAACTCTGGTAAACCACTGACAAAAGAGAAACGTTATTCATGAGTTTCAATAAATTATTTAAATATATATATGACTTTTCTGGGAAATTTAATGAATATGTATGTATTACTATCATATAATGCTTGCTTTGAGAACACCAGGCAGAAGGATTACCTGTGTCTCCAGCCCTGCAATAAAGAATGCTTGTTTTCTAAGATTTCAACACGTCTTAGAGAGTTTTATTTGCTGACTTTTACGGCATCACAGCAGGTGGACGGAGGTGATCCTGCCCCTCTACTCTGCTCTCATGCGACCCCACATGGAGTACTCTGTTCAGCTCTGGGACCCCCTACATGACAAGGACATGGACCTGTTGGAATGAGTCCAGAGGAAGGCCATGAAGATGATCAGAGGGCTGGAGCAACTTTCCTATGAAGACAGGCTGAGACAGCTGGGCTTGTTCAGTTTGGAAAAGAGAAGGCTCTGGGGAGATCTTAGAGCAGCCATCCAACACCTAAAGGGGGCCTACAGAAAAACTAGAAAGGGAATTTTGACAAGGGCATGTAGGGATAGGACAAAGGAGAATGGCTTGAAGCTTAAAGAGAATAGATTTAATTAGATATTAGGAAGAAATTCTTCATTATGAGGGTAGTGAGTGTTTCCACTGAGGTTGCCCAGGAAAGTTGTGGATGCTACATCCCTTGAATTGTTCAAGGTCAGGTTGTATGGGAGGTCCCTTCCAACCCAAACCATTCTATGATTCTGTGATTCTTTGATTATTCTTTCAGGAAGCAAACACTAAGCATGGTAAAGAAGCATAACACAGTTGAGAACAACAGTGTGCTTGAAGTAGCAGCCAAAACACAGCCTGATTTTCACAAAACCAGCATTCAGTTAGTGCAATTATTTGCAAAGAGATTCCTGACAAACTGCCAGAAGCATGTTTTCTGCAGCAGTCTTACCAACTAGACAGTTCATATTGGGGAACCTGAAATATTCAGCTTCTCGCTTTCAATTTTGTACTTGTGTTTCCATCCCAGCTTTGCATGCCAAACGCTCCAGCTAACTGGGGAAATACAATATCATTTTTCAAGGAGACATGAAAAAGCTAAAATGGAGGATTACTCTGAAAAATTAAAGAAGCTCTCTCTCCTTTCCCTACTGATTCTCATGAAAGTATTCAGTTTTACTGAGGTAAGGTAGAATTCCTTATGGACAGAAGGTCTATAAGGTTTTACAGAGATGAAGGAGTTCTTCCAATGCAGATTCAGAATAAAAGCTTGAATTTGTCTTTGTCTTTAGCAGCAACCCAGGAAGACTGGCCTTCTTAGTCATTTAATCTTTGTCTCTGCAGGCTACTACTGTAAATATTGTCAGCTCAGACAGCTCAGAGAGACAATACACTTACTTCAGAGGATCTTCTCAAAGCTCAAACAAAACTCAGCAGGTGGGGTGGCAGATGATATTTTATATACACCAAGGAAGACAGTTTCAGATTTCACCCACAGCAACATGAAATTAAGTAACCAAAAATCTGAGAAATATGCATTCACTCAG
The DNA here is from genome assembly GCF_004027225.2 of Strigops habroptila. Classification (NCBI taxonomy): domain Eukaryota; kingdom Metazoa; phylum Chordata; class Aves; order Psittaciformes; family Psittacidae; genus Strigops; species Strigops habroptila. The sequence continues at coordinate 75,891,589 of NC_044278.2, read as the reverse complement.
ACCAGAAAATGAAGAATGGAAGACCTTATGCTTGCACAATATTATGTACATGGATCATCACTACATTGCTTGGACTGAGAAATATAAGCTATGTTGAATCAAAGACATCAGATGACTGTGACATTTGAATAGTGTAGTTGTCAATTGTTAGAAGCACTGAATCTTGCATTCATGTGCTCTGTTAAGTGTCTGTTTTAAAAAGAGATCTTGGTTTATTCTCAAGTCTTCTAGCCATTTCACAAAGGTAGTTTTCTTCTCTTTAACTGCTAATTCTAAAGCTAATGCAAATAATAAAATTCTTTACTGCCCATTCCGTTATGGTTATGATCAAATTTAATATTTTTCAGAGGCTTCAATCTCTGCTAAATAAAGACTTCAAAAGGGAAAAAAAGACAACCCATGAACACCGACCCAACTACTTTTAGGATATATTCTGTCCTCATTTTGTATTATTGTCTTTGAGATGCTTTAGCCTCTTTGGTATGAAAATTTCATGGAACTTAAAATGCACACTATAATTACAACTTAAGATACAAGACTGCTTGTACTCCCATGTAATTGTCCATTCTCTTGAAAAAGGAGTTTATAGCAGTTATAAGAATTATACTGTAGATACTTAACAGTATATACAACAGTATAATAACAGATATTAAGATTAATACAAATCAAATATGAATGTAAACATGTCTATGTGTATAAGTAACATAAGGAACAGCATAGCCAGAGTTAAAAGCATGGTCTGTCCTGATAAAAAATAACACCATTCCAACATTTGAGAAGTCGATATCAAGAGCATATGGCCAGCACTCATTCATATGACAGCAAATGACTCTCCATTCTCAAAATAGGAGGCCAGCAACGAGATGGTAGCATATCAGTTATGTCCTTGGTTTTCCTGTTAGCCCATCAAAAACCCAGATCTATTTCCATCATAGAAAAACAGGTAATGCAACCCTGATTAAGTTTTATGGAGATGGAAGTAAGCAAGAATGAAAGAATCATCCAGCAAAAGCTGGTAACTTATAAAAAGCTATAAAATAACTGCCTAAAACCTAGTTTATCATTGCCACTCAAGAGGAACACCAGTGGTGTGATGAAGACATATGTCATGGTTTAAGCCCAGCCTGTAATTCAGAACCACGCAGCTGTACACTCACCTTCTTCCTTTTCCCCACCTCTGGGCAGGATGAGGAGGAGAATCGGAGAAATGTAAGCCCCACAGGTTGAGATAAGGACAGTCAAATAACTGAAGTATAATATAAAACTAATAACAATAATAATAATGATAAGGGAAATAACGAGGGGGGAGAATATAAAACTAAAAGGAGAAAGGAAAAAAAACCAATAAACACAAGTGATGCACAATACAATTGCTCACCACCCATTGAACAATACCCAGCCCGACCCAAGCAGCGGTCTCCCCTTCCGGGTAACTCCCCCAGTTTGTACACTGGGCATGACGTGCTGTGGTATGGAATACCCCTTTGGCTAGTTTGGGCCAGGTGTCCTGTCTCTGCTCCCTCCTGGCTTCTTGTGCCCCTCCTCACTGGCAGAGCATGAGAGACTGAAAAGTCCTTGATTAGGGTAAGCGCTACTTAGCAACAACTAAAACACTGGTGTGTTATCAGCATTGTTCTCAGATTAAAGTTGAAAACACAGCAATGCATCAGCTACTAGGAAGGAGAAAAATAACTGTTACAACTGAACCCAGGAAAATCAGGAGTGATGCTTAATCTTTGGTATTATGATGAGGCTGCGTTCTGCAGCGTGCTAGTTGCTATGGGCCAAAATGGTGCCAGACACAATTTTAAGAACTTAGCAGTGTATGCAAGGAAGTTTTAGTGCCCAGGAGTGTTCTGTAGCACAATTTTATTTACAAGTGCAACTACAGATAATGAAGTTGTGAAAATTCATTTAGAAACAACACATCTCTAAGTTTTGAGGACTCAAAAACTGTCATATGAGTTAATATTGATCCATTCTGTACATAAAGCAGTGTATTTGGTACAGAAAAAATTAATCCCCAAATAGGAAACTTTTATTATCTCACTTGCTATGAGAAATTACCCAAGACACTTTCTATTTTATCAACAAACCATTTGTAAGTAAAATGTTATAATTCAAGAGCAAGCTTTCAGGCAGGAAGAAGCCCTCTGAACTATTTTTATATCTCCACAGTTAAAAATTCAGTGACCTTAACTCCAAGTTTTGAAGCTAGTATTAATCTTAGAATATTATTCAGATAAATGAAAAATGAAGTAATTGCACAGAAACTCTAATGGAGATTATTTTTTTAGAGTTAGGAAAAAGTTTGTCTAATTATTATGCTAAAGACTGAAAAAACTTTTTTAAATAGAAAAGAGTTTGGGGGTTTTTTTTAGTTTAGAAGCAGTCCTCTGCACTGAAAGATATTCTGTCTTTCTCAAGAGCTGTAATGCCTAAACTTACTTAAGAGAGGAAAAAAGTAAGCTTAGATATAATTTTGTTTAAAATAAGTTGTCTAAACTGGTGGATCTGCTTCTAAGCTTTTCAACAGTACATTATAGTACTTATGCATTGCAATTTTAATTTCTTTCATTCTTTCATTTTTTCAAACTTACATTGCACAGCCATTGGGATTAATCTGGAGATTGAGGATTCTCAGGGGTAGCAGTGCTGCAATACCAAAATAGATGAACTGACAGATGACTGAGCTACATTTATATGAAATAACATGCTCTTAGTGGGTGCTATATTCTCAAGTGAATTATTTTCATATTGAGGCTTTGTCACATCACATGCTTATCAAGTTTTGTTCTGTTTTCTGACTACATACAGTTGTTTTGTCAAGCAATTCAGCACTGAATCACTCATAAGAAATCTCATGAGATTTTTTTCAGATAAATCCCTGCCACTTACATTCTGATTTCATAAAATAGGCAATATGCACTGCAAAATCAGTTTAAATGAAATGAGGATATGTATAGAATACACACAGTAGATCACAGAATAGTATTTCCAGGCAATACAAGTCACATTAAAAATTCCTGCTCTAAATAGGATCTTCACACACATATAATTTGGACTAGTAATAAGAAAAGATAAGAAATAGGTTTTGGGAATTAAGAAATATAGCGATTTCTTTGGAAAAATAACCAAGTGTATCTATCATCAACCACAATTGTGTATGTTTTACCATCAACACAGCTCTTGTAAAAATGGTACAGATAATACGAACAAAATATTCTGACTTAGATTTTTTCTCTTGATTATCAGCTAATGATATTTTTGTATTTCCTTTTTGTATTATAATAATGCCCATTAATCCATAGTAGAAACAGAGCCTATTATGCTATATGCTTCACAAACACACATTGCAGCTGTTTCAAGATACTCACAATCTAATTTAATGTCTAATACAAATATACATTACAAAGAATTGATGATGAGCAAAACATTTTCCATGGGGCTTCACAGATTATGTACATCACTTGTCATGAAATCTAGCATGATAATCTTCCATAATCACCACTGGAATTAATAATTTTTTTTTTTAAATTAATTTCTTTTAGACCCCCACAATTCAAATAAACAGGTAGTCTTAAGAGGAAAATCCTTTACTCATGAAGCTATCTATCTCCCTTTAGAAGCTGTCAAAAATGCCTCTCATTAAGTTTTGTGCTTTAGGAGTGTGGGAAAAAAAATCGTCTAGCTACCAACCGCATTAAAATACTCTCCAGTTCCTGGAATTGATATTGAACTGTAGTTCCATGATATTAAACCACTGGATGGGCTGTGCAGAGCAGTCACTTAGCATCACTGATTAGTTAGAATTGAAGCATCAAGAGGGGGATTTATCTCATCTCAACCTTAAGTTCCCACAAGTTGGATGTCTACATTATAGTCAGTGGAGACAGAGCTGGTGGAGTGAAGAGAATATTCAGTGTCCAAATTTAAATGTGTTATGTGATTTGTTTAGCTCCCCAGCCCAGATTTCCCACCTCCAGAAAGACAAAGATATCCTGTATTAACCAGCTCCATAAGGATGTCTTAGATATTGAATGAAATACCAGATCAGTTCGTGGGACCTAGCGAGATTCATCTGCAGGTGGGCCTGTGCAAACCCATGAAATTCAACAAGGCCAAGTGCAAGGTCCCGCACCTGAGTCAGGGCAATCTCAAGCACAGCTACAGGTTGGGCAGAAACTGGATTGAGAGCAGCCCTAAGGAGAAGGATTTAGGGGTCTTGGTGGATGAAAAGCTCAGCATGAGCCAGCAATGTGTGCTTGCAGCCCAGAAAGCCAACTGTATGCTGGGCTGCATCAAAAGGAGCATGGCTAAGCAGGTCAATGGAGAGGGTTCCCAGAGGAGTGCCATGAAGATAATATCAGAGTGCTGAGGCACCTCTTTTACGAAGACAGGCTGAGAGAGTTGGGCTTGTTCAGCCTGGAGAAGGCCCCAGGGAGACTTTGCAGCAGCCTTCCAATACCTAAAGGGCCCTACAAGACACCTAGAGAGACTTCTTACAAGGCCATGCAGTGATAGGACAAGGTGAACAGCTTTAAACTAAAAGAGGACAAATGTAGATCAGATATTAGGAAGATCTTTACTGTGAGGGTGTTCCCACACTGCACCAGGTTGCCCAGAGAAATTATGGCTGCCCCATTCGTGGAAATGTTCAAGACCAGGTTGGATGGGGCTTTGAGCATACTGGTCTAGTAGAAGGTGTCCCTGTCTATGTAAGGGGGGTTCAAAGTACAACGTCTTTAAAGTCCCTTCCAACTCAAACTTCTATGCTCCAACTCCAACTCTATGCTTCCATGATTAGTATCTGTTGGGTAACAAAGAATGTAAATTAGAAAAACTTACAAGTGACGTGAAATGTCTGTTACACTGTGACCAATACCAAACATATGAGAGAACTGAGTAATCTATCCCAGGTAAAAAAAAAGTCTTGACTGCATGCAGAAAGATTTTAAATAAATAAAACGTGTTCTGCTCTGTGCATACACATCACTTAGAACAAGAAGTGATGAGCTTATATTACATCAAAAAAGATTGTTAGGAACACCTCTGTAACAGGGATGAAGAACCAGTGAAACAGACTCTCCTTCATAGGAAGTCTTTAAAGAACAACTTAACAAGCTTCCCTAAAAAATGGTACAGCTATAAGCGATCCTGTATTTGACATGGAGATGGAATCTATGGTTTTGATGGCTCTATGATTTTTCTAATGCATATCATATAGGAAATAACAGAACTGATATTATTAGCAAACAAGCTTTCCTTCAGCCTATTTGTTCTGCTAGAAACCCCAGATATTTTATGTTTGGAGATTTTACCAGTTTTCCACTGGACAACGAGCATTTTTGCTCCTTTACACAAAACCAGGATGCATTCCCGAGTAACCAGATGCAGGGAATAGTAGTTTCCAATAGATGGGATTCATTTACTTTCACGTAAGTATTGAAAAGGCCACTTCAATTTAAGCTAGTCACTTCTGTTTACTTTTGTAGACACTGAAGGCAAATTCATATCTCCACAGGGCAATTCACCTCATCTTAAGACAGACAGCTAGAGCAAGCATAATTTAAATACTTGTGGTGGCACAACATGGGGTTTTAACAAAGGGCAGGAATCAGAATTTAGAAATTAAGTAGGGAGAAATGGAGTTGTTGACTATATCAGGTTAAACAGGACACTGAATGTCTCTACTCAGCCCTAAAGTTCTCAGGATTCTTGGTGTCCACATAACTCTTTCTTCACTGTAAGATGAACTACAAAAATCAGAAGTCACCTCCTTATGTTCGCTGTTGAAAGAAATCTGGGACCTGACAGCCAGATCATTATCCAGAATCAGTGAAATTCCACTGAAGTTAATGTTTGTTTATTCATAATAGCAGAGGAGCGAGGGTCTCCGGGACTGTTTTTTCCCTATTGCAGTACTGAAACAGTTTAAATGATATAATAATTTACGTATATATATATGCATATGTATAGTCTTCAGGAATTAACATTTTAATGGTCTTTGTTAAAAAAAAGGATTTTTGTGGTATCAGTCAGATGTGGGTTAGTTGTACTAGTTATGCTGAAATCATCCAAAACTTTACCATATAACACTTATTTTAGAGACTGTTTTTTAAAAATAATATGCATTTACCTCTTCATTTTTGACACATAGATACCAATGTAGAAAGTAACAGGAAAGAAATGTTCTTGAAATATTCTTAGCTAATACTAGTCTGCTCCTCTTTCTCTGTAATACTGGTAACAGGATACCATTCCATTAACCTACAACCTGTGCAGGTTATTTCACAACTGTTTTCAAAAGACTTTTAAGAGAAACTTATGACATAGATCCCAAAGAATCATGGAAGCTAGCCACGAAAAGCATCAGCTAGTTAATCTCCCTGTAATACAAGTTTACATCCTGCTGATTATTTACCATCAGCACACACTAAAAGAAAGCTGTTCGTTTACATTGTACGATTCCTCAGCTCTTTGCCTTTAGGGGTTTTTTTGTTTGCTTGTTTGTTTTTCCTACGTATCTTTTCAATGCACTGATATTCACAGAGCAGCAAGAAAGATGTGATATCATGAAAATTTACAATACTGCCATGTCTTTTCCATAGATACTCAAGCAAAAATCATTTTTGATAGATGTTGGCAGTTGTCAGTACACCAAGATGTGCATTTCTAATCTTGACAACAGATTTTCTTCGGTTCTCCTGTTTGTTGTATTTGGCTTTTTTCCCTTCTTTTTCAAATTCTGGTTTTTTTATTTTAGATCAATTTTAATTTTATTTTTGATATAGCATAGTACTGAATAATGTTGAAATTGTGGTTCTAAGATAACCACTTGGAGAAATTATAATTATTCTAGTCTGTCCAAAATGCAATGACTTGCTACACATACTCAAGCTGCAGTGGGGTATTTTTTTAGTTTTTTATTTTTTCTTCTTCACCTACTTACTCTATAGATATGTCTGTTCTGTTTCTTTATTACCTTTGATTCTTTAAAAGAGACGCGGATTTTGGCAGTCTTCTTCTGAATTAAAACAATGTCTTTGGGGACACACCATTTAGTTTACTGAAATACTGACCTATTTAGAATGACAGTATTTAGACTGAAGAGACTTGAACCATTAAAAACCACTGGATCATCTTCTAAGAACTGATACATGAGGTAAACCATTATATTATGTGATTATTCCTACACTGTGCCTATGTCCCTAAGAGAAGGAAATCCAGGATCTCAGAAAATGAAGATTCAACAAATACACTGATAAATATCCTAGATATTATTTCATTACACTGTAAAATATTTCTGCCACTTCACCTCTACGTATATCTAGGTTTAGCCTTCTGTCAGTAGTTTGTGATGCAGCCTTTTCTCTAGATCAAAGATCCTAGCAGAAGTCAGTATTTTTCCCCAAAAGACACATACTATGTCTATTTACTCCACTCAGTTTTAATGGTCAAGCATTTTCTTAAGCCTTTCTAATCCTAAATCACAGTGGAAGCTCAGAATAAATTAATTATCTGCTATAAACACTGAATATTTTCCAAGAAAATGGCCCCTTTTGCCATGACTCCTGTTTTCTTTATTCTAAGTCCTGTAATCGAATACCACTATGTTACCAGGCAGCTTGTTTAAAAGATCAAAGGAGACAAACTCATTGGATCATTCTGTATGAGTAACGTTGTTAAAGATCGTTTCACCTATCTTTGTATGACATTTACATTTTATCAATAGCAACATGAAATTTATTTCTAGATTATTCCTGGAGGAAAGGTTGTATGTCATAGGATTTAGTAGTGATATCTACTTAATCCTGCCAAAACCAGTCCCTTCAGAGACCCAGCAATAGTTTTGAGATGTTAATTCTGCATCTAAAGCACATTTTGTTCATATTGTGCTATACCGATTTTTTGTGTGTGTACAGGTGTTTTTAATCACAGGTTTTGCAGGGAGAATTCAAATACTCAACAGAAACCTTATATTTATGAGATGAATTTGTAATCTCATGAAAAGAAAATTAAATTTTTTTACAAGACTGATTTTTCTATTACATGGTTTTGACTGGCATTAAGCATATTACTCTGCTTTAATTCTTCGCAAAAATTCTGAATCAGTTTTTGTGTCACATTCTGCAGGACCAGTGTCAGATGAACTAGTTTAGATGATGTCACTTGCTTTTTTGAATCATGGCACAGTATTACTACTCTTTCTTTTGCTATATGAGTGAAATGAGAACTTCATGAAAGCATCTTAGAGGATTTGACAGCAGTACTCATTACCTTTTGAACTCAACTTGCTCCCCATAAACTGTTCAGTGCCTTGGAAGCCTTTAGCATAAGCTGCTATTCCCACCAATTGCAATAGGTCTCACAGAGAACCACAGATAGCTATCATTTTCTTCTGTGTTGTGTTTCATTTCAAAGGACAAACGGTTTTTTAATAGATGACTATATACTATCAGATTGGACAAAACCTGTTCTCAAATTCAGTGTGTTGTGCATTAAAGCTGCTGAGTTAATCTGACATTTTTTCTTACTTCTGAATTCTTCTGTTAGGTAATTATTCAAAATGTGAGAAATAAAGCTTTGCTGTGCTGGAAAAAATCAATAAGGAATATATACAAAAATACCTGTATAAGCCTCCTATGCTCCTAAATAACAGGCACTCTTGGTTCATGTAAGGATTCCACAGCTGTTTTAAGCAGTACTCACTCACAAAATCAGAAGACCCAGGTGTAGCAGCTGGAAGGTCTTGTTGTCTAAATAATTAGGATGATTTAAGGTAGTTTCTGAGTTGAGGATTCTCATCTATTATGGAGATGATTTGCAAATAATGACTCCAGGTACTGCCATGGAACAAGAGCTGCACTGCAGCTGAAGTAAACAGCCCACTGGTGATTTTAGAATACCAGTTATTAAAAAATCATTTTCTCAACATTTACGTGGTAAACTCAGATCTTACTTTGATGTTAAATAGATTTTACGGATTCACCTTCCAGGCCAAGCCTCAGGATATAACAAAATCAAATGATGGGGTTTTGGTCCTATTATTGTTGGTTTGTTTATTTAGCATTGGGGTTTTTTGTTTGTTTGTTTGGGGTTTTGGTGGGGCTTTGGGGAGTTTTGTTGTTGTTGTTGTTGTTGTTGTTTAGAAGTCCTAAAACTCTTCAAACAAAAAACTCATTAAACATATAATCATGGGTCAGTTTCAATGCTGAGTAATGAAATCAATGCATATGCAGGGGTTTTTCCTTTTTTTGGAGGCCAAGGAAGACAAAACAGAATAACCACAAAGTGTCAGATATAAAGAGGAAAAAATCCACGTTCTTTTTATTCCACCAAACTTCTTTCTGAATTTCACCAGCAATACATTTCTTATGTTAAGAGCTGATTATTATTTAATGGAATGTATTTCTTTTCTTTGAGAAAGACAGCCTAGTTGTTAGTCCACATTTTTAGAAATCTTAGATAACATTAGAAGTATTTTTTTCTGCAATAATATTTAACTAATTTGCTGTCTCTTATTTGAAATATCAGATTTAAATAGAGATTTATCAGTCACTGTCATGGTTTAAGCCCAGCTGGTAACTCAGAACCACGCAGCCGCTCGCTCACTCCCCCTCTTCCTCCTCCCCCCACTCCCGGAGGAATGGGGAGGAGAATCAAAAGAATGTAACTCCCACGGGTTGGGATAAGAACAGTCCAGTAACTAAGGTATAATACAAAACCACTACTGCTACCACTAATAATAATAATGATAAGGGAAATAACAAGGGGAGAGGGTACAATTGCTCACCACCCGCCAACCGATACCCAGCCCGACCCAAGCAGTGATCTGCCCCTTCCAGGTAACTCCCCCCAGTTTATATACTGGGCGTGATGTGCTGTGGTATGGAATACCCCTTTAGCTAGTTTGGGTCAGGTGTCCTGTCTCTGCTTCCTCCCGACTACCCCTCTTCCTGGCAGAGCGTGAGACTGAGAAAGTCCTTGATCAGAGTAAACATTACTTAGCAACAACTAGAAACATCGGTGTTATCAGTGTTGTTCCTAGGATGAAAGTCAAAAACACAGCACTGCACCAGCTACTAAGAAGGAGAAAAATGACTGCTATAGCTGAACCCAGGACAGTCACATAATCACAGAACCATAGAGTGGTTTGGATTGAAGGGGACCTTAAAGACCATCTAGTTCCAAACCCCCTGCCATGGGCAGGGACACCTTCTACTTGTAAGAAGTCCTTCTCCAGATTTATTGTAGGCCTCTTTAGGGACAGAAGGCTGCTATAAGTTCTTGCTGGACCTTTCTTTACTCAAAGCTGAATAAACCCAACTCTCTCAGCCTGTCTTCATAGTGTCTTTAGTCCTCTGAGCATCTTTGTGGTTCTCCTCTGGACTCACTCCAGCAGTTCCATGTTCCTGTTGTGCTAGGGGTCCCAAAGCTGGATGCAGTACTCCAGGTGGGGTCTCATGAGAGTGGAGTAGAGTTGAAAAATCTCCTTCCTCGACCTGCTGGGCGCACTCCTTTTGATGCAGACCCCCCAGTTCCTTCTCCTCAGAGCTGCTCTCAGTCCATTCTCTGCCCAGCCTGTAGCTGTGCTTGGGATTACCCCAACTCAGGTGTAGGACTTTACACTTGGCCTTGAACTTCATGAGGTTCACACAGGCACACCTCTCAAGTCTGTAGAGGTCCCTCTGAGAACCTTGGAAAATGTGGGCAATATAGTCAAACTTTCAAGACAGCTGTTTCTCACTGGAAACAGAGTTAACAGAGTGTTTAATCCAGGTGCTGTAAAGCTATGCAGCATCCTGTTTACCATTTTGCTCACAGTGCCGGCGACTGAACTGTCATTCTTGAAGTTTCCTTGTTTCCACATGGTATTTTCTCCAGTGGACAATTCATAAGTGGATACCTGAGTAATACCATTGCAATGAGACGCCAGGGTGAAAAAAAAAAAAAGAAAAAACAAACAAACAAATGGTCTGTGTCATAAAAAAGGGTAAGTAGACAGATACGAGATTCAGATAATTGACTCCCACAGGTGTGGGAGACCATGCCTGTACCAAATGTCTTTTTTCTTGGGAATGCTGATTGCACCATCTGGCTGCTTGTAGAAACTTATGTTCTCAGAAAGTCCTGTGACCATCGCCCTAAAGAGTCACACAATTTCAAAATAGCAAGACAGCCTGAACTGGGCCTTTTAGCATGTTAAACAGCATGTTGAGGTATTTTGACTAATGCTGTACCAACAAACCACACTCATTCTAGGAAAGGGAGCAATGATCAGTAGTATAGAGGCTGGGAAGCAAGTTTCAATGATTGGTAGTAGCTCTAGAGACCATCCTTCCTAGGACTTCGACTGCAGTTTGGGCTAGGCCAGGTAGGTAAATGAGATTATTAATGGTGAATGATGGAAAACAGTTTTCTTTCTACTTTGGGAGCACATTGCATGAACCAAACCCACAGTGATTTGTCTCACCATGGTTTAGTCTCTGAATTTGTTTGCAGCAATCCATATTATTTTTCAGCTCTTGCTAGCATTGTATTTTCAAAATGCAGTTCTTTTTGTCAGTTGGCTGTGCTATTCTGGGGACAAGGTGGAACAGCGAGATGCCTGGTCCCAGTAAAATTATGCAAAACTATCTCCTGTCATGCCATATGTGTATGAGTAGTGTTTGTACATGAACAGCACCATAAGTATGATTATAAAACATGGCAAAATAGATACACGTCTTCTAAAAAGCTAAATAAACTGAAACAACTTAAACTCTGAGCGTTTCACAATTTGATCTCTGCATCACCCTGAGCAGCATAGATAAACTGGAGGTTTAGGGAAAAAAAAGAAAATCTGTAAAGGAACATTATAGCGTTTGCTCACACTATGAGCTGTCAACGATCATGCATAATTTAAGACTGCAGCCGCTAACAATTTAACCATGTTTTTCTCTGCTTGAGGAGCTGAGTTTTCTGATGTGTCCCTGATGAGATTACAGTGTCGCTAGCAGCATCTTGTAAATAACCTATACTTCCCTTGCATAGAGCGCACATTTAGATTTCACATATTACACTCCAAAATCACAAACACTGGCCTACCCTACTGTCATAGCATCATTATATGATCCAAGTTCGTTAATTAAATATTGTCAAAATACAAATAACAGCAAACTCCCTTGGTCATGGTAGCATATGATAACATGTTAAAATATGTAAACACTGTGTCTTAAAATGTAGCAGTCCATTTAGCTCTTTTTCCAGAATCTGACCTTTCTAAGGAATCTAGCTTTTGTAATGCTCAATACCCATGCACAGTGTTCTCTTGGTATTAAAAGAGAGAAAGCTTCCAAATGTCAGGGGATTTTATGCAAGGGAACATTAAACTTATGTAAAACAAAGAGAAACCATGTGAGGATTTCACCAAAGAGAGAGAACTGATACATTTAATATAATTCACAAAAGAAAGAAACAAACATAAACCTAAATAAAGCCAAACCACCCTGATTATAAACACTTATCTTTTTTGAAACCTCGGGGGTTTCGCTTGTTTTTTGGGGATTTTTTTTTTTTTGTCCTTTTTTTTCTCCTCCTGAGTGGGAATGATATGCCATTATAAGAAAGGATTCCTTTTTGAACTGATTTCTTTTTTCTCATTGCATGAAAATGAAATCTACAATATGATGTGCTCTAAAAGTTCAGTCTTTAAATTGCCACAACAATGAACATTTTTCTCTCTGCTTCACCTTTTTTTTTTGCTTTTTTTCATTAAAAAATATTTTGTTCTCATGTGCACCTGTTGGCAAACTTTAGAGCAGGGTGTTGGCTAAAATATTAGATTAAAAGAAAGAGATCACAATTCCCTGAAGTCTGTACTTATGTAGCAATATTCAGGACGTCAGATGAGAATGGTACTACTGAAAACATGAAAATGAGAAATCCAAAACAATCGAGAAAGATGTCATTTTTGAATGACCTTGTGATCAGTAACTAGTAGAAATGGAGAAATTAGTATTATGAAAAGGACTTAAACTTCAGTCTCACATTTGGAAGTAGATTTGTAATTACTGTATTTATTAATGACGTTTTCTTTTGCAACATACAATGTTCTCATAACAAGCTTGGAAGCTTTGCTATGTAATAGGAACATTCACTTATGAAAAAAAGCCAAACAGGTAAATTCACACATTCCAGCTACCAAAGAGCTCTGCTGTGACTGGAGATACTGTTTTATGGTTTACATTTTCCTGCTCTGTACTACCTACTAAAATCATGGATATTTCAGGATAAAACCTGCAAAATCCTTAACTAGTGAGGTACCAAAGCTCTTGGATATATAGTTTCAGCATCAAAACATCCTACATTATCTACAGGACACACTACAGCTTCATATATATTAGCACAGTTTGTCAGCAAAACATTTGGTTTCTCCTTAAGCCATTCCAGGATGTAAGACCTAGGCCACCTTCTACTTATGTTAAGCACAAAATGCAATCTGACAATTATTTTTCTGAAATCACTACAGGAATCTATATTGTAGAACACCCAAAGACATGAAGCCCTGTGTGCCCTTTTTGTTCTGTATCTCGGCAAGTATTCCACACCGCCAAACTCAATCTGGGATGTCCCAGCTTGATCACTTAATCTCAAAAAGAAAGTCTGAGTGAACATCTTTTAGGCAAATGCTGTAGCCAGAAGCTTATAAAATCAATTATAGCCAGAGAGCCAAAGATTGTTCTCTCTTAGGCTGCCTTGTTGAAATTCTTTCACTTTTCATGGGGTAGAGAACAAGACTATGCCTGTATATCCCGGGAGCTAAAATATGTTCTCTTTTATCTAGACACTGAGTAATAGATCTTTATGTTGTTAAATGATAGAGAGGTAAGGACAGATCCCTGTCCTCAAGGATAAGTAGCACAAACTATCTTGTGTTCATATTGCTTTTGAGATGGTCTCTTTCCTAACACGTATGTGTCAGTGGCCCAAAGAGGGTCAGGAAGCAAGCTAAGAACTATGCAGTGTCACCAATCATGATGCTCAAGTTCACTCTCTAACCCTCTCTTACTTAACAGCATAAATATGCCCTCCAATTCTATGTAAGGCTCAAAAGCATTTTAAATTAGCTTCATTAAATATTCAGCAAAGTAAATATTTCCCAAGAAACTGAATGCTGCAGTTCCTAAGCTGCTCTCTCTGGCAAATGTAATAATTTTCAACAAAGACTTGATAGGAGAGTTTAAATGGAGGTAGATCAAAGTATTCATCTGAGGTGTTGAAGACGCCAATCAACTAAAGGAGAAGCAAGATCTTACACTGGCTATACTAGAACCACAGCTGAGTGATCTAACCCTTAGATTACACGTGTAACCTTTCTCTAATGTATGTCCGAGGACTTTTCTTTTTCTGAAAAAGCAATGTGTTCCTACCTTCCTATACTCAAAAGAACACTCCATGATGTGAAACAGAGCACAGCAAGTGAGAGCAATTCAAGGGTTCATTTAAAAAGCTCTTCTTGTTCTAAACTAAATGGTTAATGTGGTTTCCCTATCACCTTTCCATATTCACTTTTAATCAATATAAGCTAAAGCTAGTAATTAAAGGAAAGATTGCTTCTTCCTCTCTACTGCTTCTTTTTTCTTGCCTTTCTCCTAGATGACACAGGCATGAAGGTGTATTTGAAGTTTTCATGGAAAAAAATCCAACATGTAACTCTTCCGTGGCTGTTGTGGTTTAAACCCAGCCGGTAACTCAGTACCACACAGCCGCTTGCTCACCCTCCCTTCCACCCCCTTCCCCTCTGCCCCAGGCAGGATGGGGAGTTGAATTGGAAGAATGTAAAACCCATGGGTTGAGATAAGAACATTTTAATAACTAAAGTACAATATGATAATAATATGGGGGATAACAAGGAGAGAGATATAAAACAAAAGGAAAAAAACCCAAAACCAATAATGAGCACAAGTGATGCACAATAAAACTGCTCACCACCTGCCAACCCATATGCAGCCTGACCCGAGCAGTGATCTGGCCTTCTGGGTAACTCCCCCTATTTTATATACAGGGCATGACGTGCTGTGGTATGGAATACCCCTTTGGCTAGTTTGCGTCAGGTGTCCTATCTCTGCTCCCTCCTGGCTTCCTGTGCCCCTCCTCCCTGGCAGAGCATGAAACTGAAAAGTCCTCGATCAGCGAAAGTACTACTTAGCAACAGCTAAAACATCGGTGTGTTATCAGCATTGTTCTCAGATTAAAGCCAAAACACAGCACTGCACCAGATACCAAGAAGAAAATTAACTCTGTCCCAGCTGAAACCAGGACAGTGGCATAAATATCCTGCAATACTTCCTATCTCATACCAATTAATTGATATTCAGAATATACAAACTATCTTTAGAGTAACAAAAATAGCAGAGTGGGAAAAGATGGCTAACTCGTAAGCATCCTGAGTCACCACCATAACAGATAGAGCCCAAAGTCATGAACTAAATGAATTCAATGGACATTTTGTGGAGATTCATGGACATTTTATGAACGTTTCAGAAGTATAGTCCATAGACTAAGGGAATTATACCTTTGTATTGTATCAAAAGTTGGGGACAAGGTTGGTGGTTAATGGTTGTATTGGATAGCGTGGGATCTCAGCATGGTGTAAATGGTATAGAATAAGGTTGGAGAATGTGTTGCATTTGGCTGGCATAGAGTCAGTTTTCTTCATAGTAGCTAGTATGGGGCTATGCTTTGGATGTGTGGTGGATACAGTGTTGATAATTCAGAGATGTTTTAGTTATTGCTGAGCAGTGCTTACACAGGGTCAAGGTCTTTTCTGCTTCTCATCCCATCCCACCAGCGAGCAGGCTGGGGGTGCACAAGAAGCTAGGAAGAGACACAGCTGGGGCAGCCAAAATGAGTATGTCATATTGAGCATTAAATCGGGGGAGGTTGGCTGGAGGACCACTGCTCAGGGACTGGTTGGGCATTGTTTGGTTGGTGGTGAGCAATTATTTTCATTTGCATCACTTCTTTCCCATGGGGTTGTTACTTTCATTTTCATTACAGTTTTTGTTATTGTTACTATTAATATTATTATTTATTTCCATTATAAAACTGTTCCTATCTCAACACAGGAGTTTTCTCACTTTTACTCCTCCAATTCCCTCCCCTCATCCTGCTGGGAGGGGCAGTGAGCAAACAGCTGTGTGGTGCTTAGCTCCATCTGGGATTAAACCACAACAGTAAACTATGTTTAAAGTAACAAAAATAGTAGAAAGTGGGAAAACGTGGCTATATCATAGGTGTGGTTTTAAATGGAATTTCAATTTTGTAATTGTAAGAATAAGGGATACAACATTTTTTGAGACATTGTGATTTTTCAAAAGTGAAGCATAATCCATAAATGCAACTCAATGTTTACTTCTGCCTTTATGAACCTCAAACCCTTAAAAGCAGAATTCTAGGTAGCCTAAAAACTTTATGTAATAGGCATAAAGCTCATTTTGATGAAACAAAAGAAGAGTTGGTATGTGACTAGAATATTAGGCAATTGAACTCAAACAAATCAATAATATATTGGAATGGAGAATTATGCAAAAATATTATGCTGCCACTTTGTACGTAAATGACATTGCTAAAATTTGGTGAGAAATATCTTTATTTTCTTGACAACTTTTATATTTCAAAGCTGGCTTTTGAATCTCTGTCTTTGGACCTCTTTATTCAGGAACCTTTGACTATGCACAGAGATTCAGCAAGAAAGATGTACATGCTTGAAAGTGTAAGACAGTAATTAGTGGCTAATACACACAGGAAATAGCAAAGACAAGCAAGCTGTTGGGCTGACCAGTGATGTGTTCAGCATCCCGGTAACACATCCAATCAGTTTTTGCTGGCCAGGCATTTGTCAGTCAAGCTGTGAAGGGTCAGACCCTATTACTCTTTGAAAGAGGAAAATCCTCAGTGTTGCTGATTTTAATTTTTCTGATTTTTTTTCTCCCTTTATGATTTTTGACTTTTTTGTGTTAGAATTTTTTCTCTTCAGCTGCTTAACTACCCACACTTCAATAATGTCACCACAGCTTGCAATTTTACATTTTCTTATCTGGCATGGCTCTAGTCTAGATACATTCTCACAGCTTAGCAGTTTTCCCAGATGTTTGAGCCAAGGTTATACTGCTGTGCTATATCAAAACTAGGTCATGATTCACAAATACCTGAATCCCTAAGAGAAGGGTTGCCATTTCATTTTCTTCAGAATAAATAGTGAGGAAAAAACTTAACCCTAAACTTAATAAAATCAAAATAATTTAGGAGAAGGAAAGGTAACTACAATTCCAGGAAGATCCATTCATATGATGACTTGAAAGCTCAGAAAATCCTTCATTCCTAGCTTCAAGCACTGAAGTAAACCAGTCTTGCATTTAAACATGCCTGATATGACTCTGTCCAGAGATTATTTACCTAATGAAACTGAGAAATGAGAAAGGATAAGATAAAATGCATGTGAAGACTGAATTTTTAGGAATATTTAGAATTTAGAATTTTTAGTCCTTTTCTCATGGGTCTTTTCCCTCATAATGAAAAGGGGACCATTCAACAAACTGAAATATAGCAAATAAACAAAGACAAAGATGAGAAAGGAAATACTTTTGGCACAGAGGATTAAATTAATTCCATATAACTTCAACTGTTGTAAAAGCTGATTTTCTCGGAAGGGTCTTTGGTGGAACTTCTATTGTTCAGCCACAAAGACAACAGTAAATTGTATTGCTGACTTGTTTTTGCAGGACAAAATTATGTAATGTAAGATGAATTAGGGTAAAAACTGGTGGATAGACTGAAAAGTTTGAAGAAATACTCTGAAATATACAAAAAATTCTGAACGGTAAGAAAAAGATAGAATAAAATCTGTAGCTAATCTAAAGGGAAGCATTTGAGTAGGAGTTCTATGCAGATGGATATGCAAATAGCTTCAGAACCATATGTATTTTCCAATTAAAACAAAGATCTGCAAACAATCACAAATATATTTGTTCAAAAACACTGAAAGAATTTATAGGAGGGGGCCAGAAGTTCGAAATAAGACACTGTAGCATGCCACACTAACATCTTTGATGATGTAGCACACATATCAAAACAAATAAAAAACAGAAAGGACAATTAAAAAAAAAATCAGAAGACAGAGTTTTGATATTGGAAAATAAAAGTGTTACAGTAACGACAAAGTTATGCATGAAAGTACGGAAAAAAGATTTAGAGCTACTGAAACATAAAAGTTTCACTTTCAACGTAAAATTTCTAAAAATACACAGGTGATTGAAAATATAGTTTTTCTTTTTTCTTTTTTCTTTTTTTTTCCCCAGGAAAATAAAACAAAATAAGAATATTATTTCTTCAAATTAGACTTGTAAATTCCAGGGGAAGTTATGGCAGGTTATGTAGCCCTTATGAAGAAATTCACGGGGTTTTGTATCCTTCAGTAGACTGAATGTATTTTTTCAGATCTAAGCAAAGCCCATAAGTTTATTCACATAAAACTATTTCCTTTTTAACAAAAATTAATATCTTTTAATTTTAGTGTGTAAAAAGGTGTGGTCACGCATAACAATCAGCCAGGAGATTGCAGAGTCAAAAACAAGTGAGCTAACCACTGTAAACATCAGAGTTAACACAGCACTAAACTGGAGATACTTTGAGTTACCTAAATGTTACAAACAAAATCATTCAATTGATAAGTATGCTATTCTAGAAAGGAAAAAATCCACCAAACAAAAAACAAATCCAGGCAAATGCAACAAACAAAACTGGTAGGAGTATGAGGCTGGTAGAGATATAAAAGAGAAACAGAAAAGATAAACAGAATAAAGAATTTACTAGATAAGTGAAATGCAGCAGATCCAAAATAATCATTAACTAGATTTGAATTCTTTATAGTTTCATTTCTAAACTGGGACAGGAAGTTTGACGTTATCCGATACTCAAGATAGCAGACTTTCCTTGCATTCTAAAACTTAAATCAAAGTCTACCAAAACTTCCAAAAGTTAACAATACACAAAAAAACCTGGAAATCATAATTACACCTGTATTTTGGTCCACTTGAAAGAATAAATAGAAAAATAGTACCATATTTGACTTATAGACCTTAGTAAAGTATTCGTACCACATGTAGACCTTAGAGAAGCCTTCCAATACCTAAAGGGGCCGACAAGAAAGCTGAAAAGGAATTTTTTACAAGGGCATGTAGTGATATGACAAGGGGGAATAGTTTTAAACTGAAAGAGGTAAATTTAGATTAGATATTAGTGAGAAGCTCTTCACTGTGAAGGTGGCGAGACACTGGGAAGGAGTTTCACAGAGAAGCTGTGGATGCCCCATCCCTGGAAGAGTTCAAGTCCATATTGAATGGGGCATTAAGCAATCTGGTTTAGTGGAAAGTGACCCTGCCTATATCGGGATGGGGGGGTGGTGGTGGTGTGGAACTAGGTGAATAATCTAATTCTCTGGCTTTGGTTCTCATCATGGCAGTCTTTCACTGCATGAACAGGATTCTCTTTGGGTGAGATGCTCTAGAAGCCCCCCAGATCTGTTCCATACTCCAGTGGGCTTTCAGTCTACAGCAGCAGATCAGCTGGTATGAATCTTGAGTGGCTACTACAATAAAGTGGATATAAAAAAAGCAACTTTTCACCCCGCAGAATCACTCCTATTGTCCTGAACTACATGCTTATATAAATGAGTTTTAAGACATAAGAACTTCTTGGCAGAGCACAAGTCTGTGACACACTCAAAACATTTCAGATCACCTGTGACATTGAGTACATTTACATTTACATTGCCAACGGGAATGAGCTCAAACACAGGACCTCTGTTCACAAAGTTTAGCTGTTAACATCCTCCTCTTGTTTTTGATGAACACAAGTAGGCCTACAGAGACAGCTCTGCTGTGGATGGAACTAGCCTTATACAGTCTGGCTGTGAGCCAATTGCTGCCAAATGGCCTCAGGGCAAGGACTCAGTCCCTGGTCTTCTTTTAGCAGAATATAAGGGTTATAGAGACCTTGGGTAAGAAGTGCGCTTCATGGCTAGCCCACAAATGGCTCTGCTGCTCTCTCATGCTGCTGAATCTATTTATAGGCTTTTGCACAGAAAATTCAGGATTATTCTCACCTTTGCATATTATTTATGAAACGGAAGATATTGGGCCATGCATATACAGACTTGGGATAGGTAAACAGCAAGAAAAAATTCTCTGGCTGCAGCTCTTAAAAGGAGCTCCCAGATTCACAGAGTTTCTCTCATTTCTTTCCTGTCTGCAGAGCACATTCTGTCTTTCCCAGAGGCAAAGGCGTATGTCTCTTTTAATACTTCCAATTCCACCCTCAAGTCCCACACGCATTGGCATTTAGCAACTTCTTCTGCATGGAACAGTTTGGAACATCAGTTCTCTGGAAAGTACACACCCCCAACTTTTATTACAAGTAAATTTTTTATCCCGTACCCAGCCTCTCTTGATTATTTTTCCACCCAGATGGTGCTTTTACAGTAAAGTTTTCTCTCTGGCTTGTTCTGCTGGAGACAGAAAAGGAGAAAGAATGAAGAGGCAAAAGCAGTTACACTCTCACTGAAGTTAACTGTAACAGACTCAAAGGAGAAGCACATTAATCACTACTAAAAAATCGAATCACGGATATTCTCCTGTTAAAGCCAAATTAATTTCTGTTTTCACCATGAGTGGTGTCAAATGTTTCCCCATTCACCTTAGCCAGCTCATTACAGAACACCCATGAATGGTACGAATGAACGGAATGAATTCATGAGTGGAATGAATTCATACCATACTTTCTTAGAAGCTTAGTTCATGGAGAATGCTGTCTATATGCCAGTTTTTTGTAGATCAGAAAAAAGACAATGGTCATGAGCTGCAGAAATTCTGTTTAGGCAAAAGAGAAAAAAAAATATAGTAAGACTGGTAGAGCCCTGGAACCAGTTGCCCAGAAAGGCAGAAAGGAAGTGGGAATATTTAAAACTTAAAGAGGCAAATCTTTAAACAATCTGATACAAATTTGAAGGTAGCCCTGCTTTGAGGAGGAGGCTGGAGTAGCTGACCTCCAGAAGTCTCTTCCAATCATATTTCATATGACTCCATAAGCCTATTTTTAAATTTGCAAAGTCTGAGAAAGACTTTTGCAAGACAAAACAGCATGTGATGCTAGGAAGTCTGCAGCAGATATCCATGGACTTTCTGGGACAGAACACTTAAGGGAAAAGTGGTGCAATCTGCCACACATACAGAATATTTTATTTTAAATCTGAATAAACACCACACTTCAAGACTTTCTTAGACACTGGGCCTGTATGTTCTAACAAGCTGGCACTCCTTGTAAAACCCATCAGCCAGCATCTGTTCCATGTTTGTAGAAAGAAGGGACATGAGTTCAAGAAGACACGATCTATAGACAAGTGCTAGCAGACGCAGATAGTCCTTGCTGAGTAGACCCATACTATGACTGGATAAATAGGACATGAGATTTTAGTTGCAGAACATCCTTCTTTTAGAGCACAACTGGGGACAGTCAGACAATTGTCTGCTTTTCAACCAGACAAAAGCTGAGCAGGGGATAGGGCTGTAAACCTACTGGTCTACCTGTGTGGTCTTTGGTTATGGTAATGGCCAGGAGACAAGTTCTGACTTCCTGCCCATAAGTACATAGTCTTTCAATACTACTGAGGATGCTTCAAACAATTTTTGTCTAATACCACTTTTTAAAAAAAATTGGAGATATTCTGGTGCTACATGTGACCTGTTAAAAAAGGAGGTGGTGATTTCTTGATGTGGGTGCACCCCACTGCTAATGTGGACACCTCAGGGCTTAATAGATTTAGTTTCTCTGCTCATGGAAATACCACATGAGAACCTGTGGTGGCAGTCTTCAAAGTGGAATTAGCTAATATTGCTATTCAAATAGCAATCAAGGTCTGCTGAAGTGTTGACCAACAGGCTATATCCTTGGAGAAAAAAAGTACATATTGCAAGTTACTGAAAGAGGAAGAATTGACTTTCTACACCTTTTGCTTCACTGGAGGTTAATTGCTTTAGTTTGTATCTACTACGTATGGGAGAAAGGGGAGAAAGAATTGTCATCTTTAGCATTCATCTTCACATATACAGCTCATGGACAGTTGTGAAAAAAATGAGAGAGAGAATCCTTATTTCCTAATCCCTGCTGGAGCTGGTTCTCCTTGGAGAAAGCGCAGAAGTAAATGGAATAGGACCTAATGGCTCATTTTCCTGTGGCTATCAAACAGTAGTATCTGGGACAGATAAACAACAGTTACATAAATCAGCAGTTTGAGGAAATCCACAGCACATAAATGAGTCCACTTTTCTGATTGAGAAAAATGGCCAGTACTTTATGTCAATGCTGACTCATGTATGGTGGCAAATGCCCTGTGGGGGTGGTTGCAACAATGGAAGCAGAGCAACTGGCAGCGCAGAAGTAAACCCATCTGGGCTGCTGCACTGCAGCAAGATATCGCTGCCTGGGTGCAGAACCTGGTGGTGAAGATATGCCACGTAGATGCTCATGTACCCGAGTCAGGCCACTGAGGAACACCAGAACAACCAAGAGGTGGATAAAGCTGCTAAGATTGAAGTGGTTCAGATGGACTTAGATTGGTGACATAAGGGTGAATTATTTTTAGCCTGGTGGGCCCATGACACCTCAGGCCATCAAGGCAGAGATGCAACATATAGATGGGCTCGTGACTGAGGGGTGGACTTAACAATGAACACTATTGCCCAGGTTATTCACGAATGTGAAACATGTGCTGCAATTAAGCAAGCCAAGCGGTTAAAGTCTCTCTGGTATGGAGGACGATGGCTGAAGTACAAGTATGGGGAGGCAGATTGACTATGTCACACTCTCACTGACCTGCCAAGGCAAGCGCCATGTGCTTACCATGGTGGAAGCAACCACCGAATGGATGGAAACACTGTGCCCCACGCCACTGCCCGGAACACTATCCTGGGCCTTGAGAAACAAGTCTTGTGGCAACACGGCACCCCAGAGAGAATTGAGTCAGACAATGGGACTCATTTCCGGAACAACCTCATAGACACTTGGGCCAAAGAGCATGGCATTGAGTGGGTATATCACATCCCCTACCATGCACCAGCCTCTGGGAAAAATGAACAGTACAATGGGCTGTTAAAAACTACACTGAGAGCAATGGGTGGTGGGACTTTCAAACACTGGGATACATGTTTAGCAAAAGCCACCCGGTTGGTCAACAGTAGGGGATCTGCCAGCAGGGCTGGCCCAGCCCGATCAGAACTTTTGCATGCTATACAGGGGGATATGTCCTGTGGTGCACATAAAGAATGTGTTGGGGAAGACAGTCTGGGTTATTCTTTCTTCAGGTAAAGGCAAACCCACTCATGGTATTACTTTTGCTTAAGGTCCTGGGTGTAATTCACAGGTAATGTGGAAAAATGGGAAGATCTGGTGTGTACATCAAGGGGGTTGAATTTTGGGTGAAAATAGACAATGAACTTAATTATATGCTATTGACTGTTATATAACACCTCTATGGCAGCTAAATGCCCATCTCTGCCAGTCCAGACTTTGGGGGGGAAAAAAATGCCATCATGACCATGAGCAGAGGATGAAGTCATGGAAAGCCAGCAGCAGAAGCCGGAGTCTCCCAGTACTGTCCCCAACAGCAGGGACCTCAGATCATCAACTGAACTCAACTTCCTTTCCATTATCACATTAATGAAGAATGAACTTCAATGAAACCAGATGAGTTGGTGGTGATGAAATCAGAACTGGCATCAGCAGGCAACAATCAAGCACGACACACCACCTCTCCTGCCTTGCAAGACTATGACAGATGAAGCCCAATGTCATGGACCAAACAAAGTCAACAAACTTCTGGCTTATTTTGGAAGTTAGATTTTTCTTTTCTAAAGCTCATGAGTCTCGGTTAGCAATTTCTTAGGAGATTAATGATACAGATTGAGTCAGTTTAATTTTTCTTGTACAAAAGAATAAAACACTTCTGGTACAGAGATACTTTGACTATATAACAATAGTATTTGAATATTGTTTTAAGAGAAAGTTAGGTAATAAGCCACTTGTAATTAGAAAAGGTGACCTAAGAGATATTTCTTCATATTTTATAAGAGCCTTTAGAGACTTGTTCGTCGGAGTTTAGACTGTGGGAAAACAGTTTGCCTTAGCTACCTTCTACCTTCATGCACATATTTAAACACCTACTCACACATGGTTTATTGAGTTTTCCTATAAGAAACCATTAGTGTAGGTTATGTCTCAGGAAGAGTATTGCTCTAATTACCCTTCAAAACAATGCTGCTATTAACTGAACTGTTCTAGATAGCCAATCTGGAACAACTGATAGTTATAAATTGTAAAGCAAGCTCCCTAACAGAATTCATTAAAAAGAAATAATTTTACTCTCTTATTTCATTACTCTTAAGCAGCTCAATCTGCTCACGTTATAAAACTAAGACAGAAGAAAGAGGATGTTTTTTACTTACAGTGGGTTATCTAGATTATTAATCATTCATGATATTAAGCATAGTTAAATAAACTCAAATAACACAAGGAGCTTTAAAAGCTTGCAAAACCTATAGAAAATGCCCCAAGCCTTCAAGCTTCAATGGCCTACATAACTTTCTGTACAGCAGCTTTGCTTTCATAAAATCCAAGAGGTGTTTTATACTTTTGATCCCAATCACCTTTACTAATGTTATTTGGCCTTCCCACTAGGTTTAAGAGACATATTCAGCTGTTGCTGAGAATCATTGTTCGCACTTACTCCTTTTTCTTGGTTGTACACATAGTGTAGGTTATGCTATAGTTCTGCTATGGTCTATGCGCCAGATGGTTCCTTTTCTGGGTATTTAAGATGCTGGCACATCCCTGGTCTTGTCCTGTGTGCAGTGTGGACATAGTCATTTTATATATGTGACTGAGGCTTGAAGAGCTCACTTGAAGACTGGATACAACAATAATTTAAGTAAAATATAATAGTAGCAGCTACGAGCTTCTATCGGATCTCTGCAATCGGGAAACACTCAGTGTGATACAAAACTGTTATGGAATTACCGGACTGAATTTGTAATTATTTGGAAATAATTCTAGAAAAGTTGATGAAAGATCATTACATTACCTTGCATTCCCTTCAGGCATCATTACACCACAATTTTAGAGAAGTAAGGAAAATAGTGTTTATGTGGAAATTCCTACCAGTAAACATTCCTTCCATAAACATTCTACAGAAAGAGAATACTATAATACATTTTTTAGTGATGTGCTTCCTACTTAGCCAGAATATGCGATGGTTTAGGCACATAGTTCCTTTTACTCTAGCTTTTCAGTGTAACAGGCTCCCCAGAGAGCAATCCTTATTTGCTCCTCTGCAGCACTCCTTTTATTGTTTTATGATTACTCACATCTCTTCTTCAGAGTTCATTATGAAATGTTATACAAATAAATTACACAAGTTAAATA
Organism: Strigops habroptila; assembly: GCF_004027225.2. NCBI lineage: Eukaryota > Metazoa > Chordata > Aves > Psittaciformes > Psittacidae > Strigops > Strigops habroptila. The sequence goes on along the minus strand of NC_044278.2, from coordinate 75,866,071 downwards.
AAAATGCTTGCAGAAGAAATGGAATACTGGCAATTATTTTCTTCCTTTAATGGACTGCTCCTTTTAACAGTGTTTCTACCTCATTTTCCAGTGGTATGAAAAAAACCTTATGTTAGTCAAACTATTCAAAGTAGTAAGCTGATGCTGTCTAAACCTGATTTTAATGGCTTTTTTGAGCACTGCTGGCATAAACAGCTCACAGATTGCTTCTACTTTGATTCATCTACATACATGAACTTAGGAAACTGATTTCAACTGTTTTGTCAATTTGACAACACACAAGAAAGTGCGAAAAAATCTGCATTTCTTAAAAATACACTCAAAGCACATTATTAGAACATCAAACAGTCCATTATACATTTGTATTTTTTCCCTGTAGTTTTTTGAATTTCCACCTGAAATGCTCTAACAGAATGAAACTGCACTGCAGTGAACTACCTTCCTTCACCTTGTCAAATAATTGTATAATATCATTAACACTTCCATAAGAGCTCTTAGATGGGAGTCAATGAGCATTAGAAAATCACAGAATCATTTGGGTTGGAAAAGACCTCTAAGATCATCAAGTCCAACCATTAAGCTAGCATTGCCATGTCCCTAAGCACCACATCCACACATCTTTTAAATACCTCAAAGAATGGTGACTTCACCACTTCCCTGGACAGCTTGTTCCAGTGCTTGATAGCCCTTTCAGTGAAAAAAAAATTTCCTACTATCTAATCTAAATCTCTCCTGGTGGAACTTGAGGCCACTTCCTCTTGTCCTATCACTCTTTACTTGGGAAAAGAGACCGACACCCACCTCACCACAATCTCCTTTCAGGTAGTTGTAGAGAGCAATTAGGTATCCCCACAGCTTCCTTTTCTCCAGGCTAAACAACCCCAATTCCCTCAGCTGCTCCTTATAAAACTTGTGTTCTAGGCCTTTCAGCAGATCTGTTGTTCTTCCTTGGACAAACTCCAGCACCTCAATGTCTTTCTTGTAGTGCAGGGCCCAGAACTGAACACAGGATTTGAGGTGCAGCCTCACCAGTGCCCAGTACAGGGGGATGATCACTGCCTTGGTCCTGCTGGCCACATTATTGCTGATCCAGGTCAGGATGCTGTTGGCATTCTTGGCTGCCTGGGCACAAGCTGGCTCATGTTCAGCAGCTGTTGACCAATATCCCCAGGTTCTTTTCCACTGAGTAGCTTTCCAGCCACTCTTCCCCAAGCCTGTAACATTTCATGGGGCCATTGTGGCCCGAGTGCAGGACCCTGCACTTTGCCTTTTTCAACTTCATACGATTGGCCTCAGCGCATTTATCCAGCCTGCCCAAATCCTTCCTAGGCCTAGAGCTGGTAAAGCCTTCCTACCTTCCTATTCTCAAGCAGATCAACACCCATGCCCTACCTGGTGGTGTCTGCAAATCTACTGAGGGTGCACTTGATCTCCTCATCCAGATCACTGTTAGATATCAAACAGAGCTGGCCCCAGTACTGAGCCCTGGTGAACACCACTTCTGACTGGCCACCAATAGGAGTTAACTCCATTCACCACCACTCTTTGGGCTTAGCCATCCAGCCAGTTTTTTACCCAGTGAAGAGTACGCCCATCCAAGCCATAAGTGGCCAGTTTCTCCAGGACAATATTGTGGGAAACAGTGTCAAAGACTTTACTAAAATTTAGGTAGACAATGTCCACAGCCCTTTCCTCACCCACTAGCAGGTCACCTTGTCATAGGAGATCAGGAGAATAGGACCTGCCTTTCAGAAACCCATCCTGCCTGCGTCTGATCACTTGGTTGTCCTGTATGTGCCATGTGAAGGCACTCAACCTGATCTGCTCCATCTCCTTTCTTAGCACCAAGGTCAGACTGACAGGCCTGTAGTTCCCTGGGTGATCCTTCCAGGCCTTCTTGTAGGTGGACATCACATTTGCTAAGCTCCAGTCAACTGGGACCTCACTAGTCAGCCAGGACTGCTGATAAACGATGGAAAGTGGCTAAGTGAACACTACTGCTGGCTTCCTCAGTAGCTAATATAGAAAGATCTAGTCAACAAGGCATTTACTGATGTTTTTAAACAGACCATAATGTCAAGTCCTGCATGTTGATGTGGACATAGGAGCAGTAAGAACTATCCCAAGATATTTTTAGTGAAAAAAAATAATGTACTTTTATTTCAATGGGTAGTTAATATCATAAATACTGCTTTGAAACAAACTCCAATGCATAGTAATTAATACCCATTCAAATGCTAGGCCAGCATGATTGTTTCATTGTTTCCTTAAGTAACAATATAATGCAAACTATAATACTGATTACCTGTCATTTGGTTTGGAATGATCATGTAGAAATATTTACTGAAAAAAAGAAAGTACTTCCATAGATTTATTGGGTTATATATATTTGTAAGTGTTGTCTCATTTGTCTGATTTTTTTTAACGTTAATGGTTTAACTATAGCAGCTAGCTTCAAGCTGAATCCTGTCAAGCTACAAGTTATCGCATTTTGACAGGAAGTGTAATGCTTATATTTAAATGTGATCTGAGGGACTGAGCTACAGGACTACTTTATGATTTTAACCTATTTAAATAAAAAAAATCCTGTGTTAGTTTCAACTTATCTGTGGAAGAGGCCTTACTGTTAAATTAGTCTGTGTCCAGGTATTTGTGGGTTGTTATATCCAAAGGGAGCATATTATTGCTGTTTCTTACAATGAAAGCAATAAAGAGTGGGAATTTGCTTTTTCTTAATAGCTGTAGCTTCTATGCATAGAAGTGGTTGGACTAGATTACATTAAAGATCTTTTCCAGCCTAAACTGATCTATGATTCTATGATCAAAGGACCCAGGATTGCCCCCTGGGGTACATCACTAGTTACTGGCCTCAAACTGGACTTCACTCCACTGACCTTCACCCACTGGGCCTGGCCATTCAGGCAGTTTTCAACCCACTTCACTTTCTGCTCATCCAGCTCATACATCAACAACTTCTTTATTAGGACAGACAGTATCAGAGGCCTTACTGTAGCCCATGTAGGCAATACCCACTGCTCTCCCCTTATAGAATCATAGAATCATAGAATCGTAAGGGTTGGAAAGGACCTTAAGATCATCTAGTTCCAACCCCCCTGCCATGGGCAGGGACACCTTGCCCTAAACCACGTGGCTCAAGGCTCTGTCCAACCTGGCCTTGAACACCGCCAGGGATGGAGCATCCACAACCTCCCTGGGCAACCCATTCCAGTGCTTCACCACCCTCACTGTAAAGAACTTCTTCCTTATATCTAATCTAAACTTCCCCTGTTTAAGTTTGAACCCATTACCCCTTGTCCTACCACTACAGTCCCTAAGGAAGAGTCCCTCCCCAGCATCCTTGTAGACCCCCTTCAGATACTGGAAGGCTGCTATGAGGTCACCACGCAGCCTTCTCTTCTCCAGGCTGAACAGCCCCAACTTTCTCAGCCTGTCTTCATATGGGAGGTGCTCCAGCCCTCTTATCATCCTCGTGGCCCTCCTCTGGACTCGCTCCAACAGCTCCATGTCCTTTTTATGTTGAGGACACCAGAACTGTACGCAGTACTCCAAGTGGGGTCTCACAAGAGCAGAGTAGAGGGGCAGGATCACCTCCTTCGACCTGCTGGTCACGCTTCTTTTGATGCAGCCCGGGATACGGTTGGCTTTCTGGGCTGCAAGCGCACACTGCTGGCTCATGTTAAGCTTCTCGTCAACCAACACCCCCAAGTCCTTTTCTGCAGGGCTGCTCTTAATCTCTTCTCTGCCCAGCCTGTAGCAGTGCCTGGGGTTGCCCCGACCCAGGTGTAGGACCTTGCACTTGGCTTGGTTAAACTTCATAAGGTTGGCATCGGCCCACCTCACAAGTGTGTCAAGGTCCCTCTGGATGGCATCCCTTTCCTCCAGCGTATCAACTGAACCACACAGCTTGGTGTCGTCGGCAAACTTGCTGAGGGCACACTCAATCCCACTGTCCATGTCACCGACAAAGATGTTGAACAGGACCGGTCCCAAGACCGATCCCTGAGGGACACCACTCGTTACAGGTTTCCAACTGGACATCGAGCCATTTACCACAACTCTTTGCGTGCGGCCATCAAGCCAGTTTTTTATCCACCGAGTGGTCCATCTATCAAATTGATGTCTCTCCAATTTAGAGACAAGGATGTCATGTGGGACAGTGTCGAATGCTTTGCACAAGTCCAGGTAGATGACATCAACTGCTCTGCCCCTGTCCATCAGTTCCGTGGCTCCATCATAGAAGGACACCAAATTGGTCAGGCAGGATTTCCCCTTAGTGAAGCCATGTTGGCTGTCACCAACCACCGCCTTGTTTTTCATGTGCCTTAGCATGTTTTCCAGGCGAAAATGTTCCAAGATTTTGCCAGGCACAGAGGTGAGACTGACTGGTCTGTAGTTCCCCGGGTCTTCCACCTTCCCCTTCTTGAAAATGGGGGTTATATTACCCTTCTTCCAGTCATCGGGAACTTCACCTGACTGCCAGGATTTTTTGAATATGATGGACAGTGGCTTAGCAACTTCATTCACCAGCTCCTTCAGGACCCGTGGATGGATTTCATCAGGTCCCATGGACTTGTGCATGTTCAGGTTCTTAAGATGGTCTCGAACCTGATCCTCTCCTACAGTGGGCCTAAGGTCTTCGTTCTCACAGTCCCTGCATTTGCTTTCCAAGACTTGGGTTGTGTGGTCAGAGCATTTGCTGGTGAAGACTGAGGCAAAGAAGTCATTAAGAACCTCAGCCTTCTCCAAATCCATGGTAGCCAGTTCTCCTGATAGCTTCTGGAGAGGGCCTACATTGACCCTAGCCTGTCTTTTATTTGCTACGTACCTATAGAATCCTTTCCTGTTATCTTTTACATCCCTTGCCAAACTTAATTCTAGCTGGGCCTTAGCTTTCCTAACCTGGTCCCTAGCTTCTCGGGCAATGCTCCTATATTCTTCCCAGGCCGCCTGTCCTTGCTTCCACCTTCTATAAGCTTCTTTTTTCCCTCTAAGTTTCCTCAGCAGCTCCTTGCCCATCCATGGAGGTCTCCTGGCCCTCCTGCTGCACTTTCTTCTAGTCGGGATGCAACACTCTTGAGCACGTAGCAGGTGATCCTTGAATATCGACCAGCAGTCTTGGGCCCCCCTGCCCTCTAGGACTGTATCCCATGAAACCTTACTAAGGAGGTTCCTGAAGAGGCCAAAGTCTGCTTTCTTGAAGTCCAGGGCAGTGAGCTTGCTGCATGCTCTTCTCACTATCCTGAGGATCTCAAACTCAACCATCTCATGATCACTAGAGCCAAGGCTGCCCTGGAGCATTACATTTCCAACCAGTCCCTCCCTGTTGGTGAGCACAAGGTCCAGCATGGCACCTCTCCTTGTCGGCTCCTGTACTGCTTGAAAGAGGAAGTTGTCTTCCACACAATCGAGGAACCTCCTGGATTGCTTGTGCCGGGCCGTACTGTCCCTCCAACAGATGTCAGGATGGTTGAAGTCCCCCATGAGGACCAGGGCCTCCGAGTGTGAGGCTGCTCCTATCTGTCTGTAGAGCGCTTCATCCACAGAGTCCTCTTGATCAGGCGGCCTGTAACAGATCCCCACCGTAATGTCCCCCATTGCTGTTTTCCCTTTGATCCTGACCCACAAACACTCTGTTACCTCATCACCCATCCCCAGACAGAGTTCCATACTCTCTAGCCTATCACTGACATAGATAGCAACGCCCCCTCCCCGTCTGCCTGGCCTGTCTTTTCTAAACAGCCTGTAACCTTCCATTCCGACATTCCAGTCATAGGAGCCATCCCACCATGTTTCTGTGATACCAATGACATCATATTCCCGTAGCCTTGCACACATCTCTAATTCCTCTTGCTTGTTCCCCATACTACGGGCGTTTGTACAGAGGCACCTTAGCTGAGCTCCAAATGAAGCCGACTCAATTATCTACCAAGCCATTCACATTCCTACTAGTAGGGAGATCTATGCCAGAGGTAGACACTAACATAAGAAATCTGAGCACTTTAAATGGCTAACAATCTTTATAATCCAAAAGAGAATGGCTAACAATCTTTATAATCCAAAACAGAATATAGAAAATGACACTTGGCATAGTTTTTGAAAAACAGGCAGAATACTCGTACACAAAATAGATATTCCCTCATGGCCGCTTGGACTTTTAAAAAATTAACAAAATAGTGTGTCACACTTCTGTAGATGTTTGCTTGTTATCGGACAATGTTTTTCTGTTGTACTTTACTGAAATTGAACTATTTAATTATTACTATCCGACTATGTAGAACAAAATGAGAAATATTGTCCCAGAGTTTACAAAGAACTTGACAATAGTTACTAGATACCATTATCTCCACTTTTCTAGTGGGGAAATGAAGACATGTTCTTTTTGCTGAGAACCACACACTAAGTGGTTGCTGCCATTATCTTATCCTAGTGTTGTTCATTTATCCTGATGATTGATAGGATAAAAAAAGTCCCACCCTCTTCTATAAGAAAAGTACACTCACACTTGGTTCTTTGTCTGCATGCCATAATCAGGGATTTGCAAGTGCTCAAGCCTATCTCAGCTGTGCAGGTATGTACTTGCTTTTTGCATCCAACTGCTGTACTTCATTTACTAGTAAAGCACTTACTTACAATTTTAATCTTAAAATTGCTTTTAGCAATTTTGGTACAATCGCCTGGTCTATTTGATAAATAAAATTTAATATACATACTATGTAAATATTTTTTATCCAAAACAATTATGTGGTTTATACTAAAATCAGTACTTTTAATCTAATAGAAACAGTACAGAACATATGAGTTTCCAGTGGAGTTTAACTGAAACGCTACATTCCCATATCTCTAAAACCTAGTGTAAAGATAACTGAAATAACATTAAGTGGATTATTTCCATCTTTATTGGAAAAATATACGTTTGTTTAGGGTTTCTAAAGAGGGAAAAATGAAATAGGAAGTAGACATATAGATTAGAAAGATTTTTTGAGCGCAAAAGGGGAGCAGACATTTGAAACCAAAAATATACTGTTAGTCTAATTGAAATCTTAACAACTTAATTACATAGTTCTTATTAGTCCTATTTTATACTTTGCCAAAAAAAGAAGAGAAAAAAGCTGAACCAGCAAAAATTAGAGAGTAAAAAAAAATAGCTTAACAGTTGCACTCTTAGCCATACCTCAAAGACAGTGAAAAGAGGGCGAGATTACTAAAATCTCAAAGGAGATTTATTTCATAATTGTGAATAAAAATCAGACTCATTATTCAAGGAAAGAATCAGCTCTGAAAAAATAGCAGGGACAGTTGTTCATTTTATTCTGTTTTACCCAGTAGATCTGATTTTTAGAGTCACCTTGTTTTAGACCCAAAGCTCCTTGGTATTTAAAGCAAGTTATATCTCCAGCAGGACCAGCTGTTCCTAATCAATAGATTAATAGGCACCATAGTATGAAATCATGTGTAATCATCTGAAAAATCATTCTCTAGTCCCAAGAATGCACAAATCATTTTCATAGTCATAATACCCTTTTCTCAGTATGATTTACAGTAGTTAAAAATAAGCTTTATATAATTTATATATATACATATATACGCAGGATGAGCCCACATGTATCTAAGTGTTTATGTAAGATTGTTCAGGTTTTTAAAAGCCCTAACATCTATTAGGCTACACTTTTATAATTGTGGGACAGAGGGAGGTCTATAGAAAAATGGAAGGATATATAACAATACTAAGCATGTGTTTCTGACACAAAAGGCGAAGACATAAATGAACATAAGGAAGCAGATTTTTCTTTTTTTGCTAGTTTGTTTTGTTTTTTTATTTCTAAGTTATATTATACTTTCGTGATGTGTAATGTGACAAAAATTTCATTCCTTCTTTTTAATGACCCAAGGACAAATGAATTTGTCTCTACCTTTATAATAGCCAGTTTGGGATGTTTCTAATAAGAAGCTGTCACAGTTTAACCCCAGACAGCAACTATGAACCACACAGCCACCCACTCCCTATGCCCCCTGCCCTCCTGATGGGATGAGGACGAGAATGGGAAAAAGGTAAAACCCACAGGTTGAGATAATAACAGTTTAATACTTGAAATAAAAATAAAACATAATAACAATTATAACAACAATAGGAAAAAGAGAGAGAGGATTAAAACACAAGAAAGAAAAGTGATGCAGAATGCAATTGCTCACTAGCTACTGACCAATACCCAGCCCATCCCCAAACTGTGGTATGGAAAACCCCTCTGGCTAGTTTGGGTCAGGCATCCTGTCTCTGCTCCCTTCTGGCTTCTTGCGCCCCTCGTCACTGGCAGAGAATGAGAAACCAAGGAGTCCTTGATTCTAAATCAAGTAAGCACTACTTAGCAACAACATAAACATCAGTGTGCTATCAACATTGTTCTCTTACTAAAGCCAAAACACGGCACTGTACCAGCTACTAGGAAGAAGATTAACTGTATCCCAGTTGAAACCTGAACAGAGGCTATGAAAAGATGTTCAGGAGTGCGGAAGATGATAGATCTCTTACAGTGGTATGGGGAATTCGCAACAGAAAGCCTACTTACCAGTTTAATTGACCTACGCTTGTAAAGCTAGTATGCATTGAATCCACTGACTTTCAATGTAATGGGCAGATTCTGATTTCCCTTCACTTATGCAAGTCCTCATTAATACTACCATGCCAGTCAAGCTCATAAATTCCTTATTATCTACTTTTATATTGTATATTTTTCCCCTTCTCAAGCATTTTGTTTGAGTACTGACTACAGACTATCCAATGTCTATCAGGCTATACTGTAACTTTCCCACTGATTCTGCAGTCAAACCTTTTTCACCAGCTATGCTCTTTCCTATGTTTTAACATTATTGTGAGACAGCCACACGTATCTAGTTTGGTTACATAGTCTTCTCTCTCGGATTCTATGTTTCCGCAAATATAACCCAGTGGTTGAAACATTGTTTCCAGTGTGAAGGTGAATCCCACATCTAGCATATGTGCCACTTCTACGGTTATTAAAAGATGCAGAAACAGCAGTGAATCATAAAGGTTACTGACGGAGAGACATACTAAATTACTGTATTCATACAGCAAATATGCTAGTTCAATTTCTACCACACCTTTCTTTGTTGCTTTCCTTTCCATAGCTTTTTGAATGCATTTTCACCCGATTGTGGAGCTACATCTTAGCAGAAAGCAATGTCTAGTGAAAAGCTTTAATTCTTATCCAAATATACATCTAAGAAAAAATACAGTTGAGTTTATCTTTAGTAGAGGGTCTAACACTGCTGTGCAATCAGCATATAATGATATGAGAGAATTCACAGGCTTTTTAAACAAATTTGGAAGCCAATTTAGATAGACATTAGGAAATACTCTCTGTTGTAGCTATACCATAATGCAGAAAAGAATATAGCATTTATTGGGTAGGAGAGAAACTAAGCAAAAGGAAGCCTGATTTTGTACTCTAGAGCCAGAGAGACTGTCTTGGGAGGGAGAAGTGCTTGTGTCTGATATGTTCTTCCAATTTTCCTTACAAATTTTATTCAGTAACTTTTAAAGGCAAATGAAAAAGTGTCCTTGAGGAGTAGCAAGATTCCCTTAACTGAGAATATAACATGCACTGAAGAGCTGTTAAAAAGCATGTACAACACCAAAAGGTGTCACAAATGTTCCACTGAAGGTTGGCATAGATTAACCAGTTAGACATGTTGTGTTTATGCTAATCAGTAAAAGCACAATAAGTATCATATCTATGCAGTGCAGTTGCATGGAAGCAGAAAATCAGGGTATCTGTGAAAACTTAAAAGTGGTGGGTTCTAATATTTTGATCTGATGTAGGCCTAGAATTGATCTCTCCAAGCTACTCCTGGGCAACCTATAAAGCAGCAAGTAAAAAAAAATCAAAACACAAAACAAAACAAACAATACCCAATGAATCAAACAACCCCCCCACACTTTTTTCTCACCAGACAAGAAGTTTTCCTTCTGCACCCCAGCTACAGGGGATAACTAGAGAGTAGAATTTCGGCATATATTTTTTCCGACACATGCCTACACCTAAATCCATAAACGGTCTTTCAGTACATGGTGCCGCTGAATCACCTGTTCAATGTTTCTTCAGAAAAGTGAGTCAAAACATGAAAAAACCAATTCTGATTAAAATAAAATAAAATAAAATAAAATAAAATAAAATAAAATAAAATAAAATAAAATAAATAAAATGGTGTTTTCGTCTTAGCTGAAAATGAGATAAAATAAATCCTCATGCAAACTACCCCCATTTAAAATTTATTATTTAATCAATTTTTCAGAAGTTTGGGATATTATGGAGCTCTGACAAGCTTCTAATTGCTCAAAGTTCTTCTTGATTTACCATGTACAGTATATAACAGACACTTTATATGCTGAAGTCAAAGGTCTCAGCTAAATAAGTGAACTTAGTATCATTTCAAGTTACTTTATATACACCACGGTATGGGTGAGGGGAGAGCTGATCTCTTATAACTCTGTGCAGTTCACCAGGGAGACCACAGACCCTCCAGAGGCTGAAACACAAAACAACCATTAATTTTATTGTAAACTTCCCTAAAACTGTCTTAGGAAGAATAAAAGTCTTGGCAAATTCATATAATTCCCTAGTGACTTGTTTCGAAAGTAAGGAAACATGAATGTGCAGCCAGTAGGAAGCAGCAGCATATTCCAAAAGCTTGATATGAATGACAGAGGCATCAACGTCTCAGGGCAGGCTCTGGCCAGTCAGCTGCGATGCAACCAGAAAATTCATCAAGTTGATTATCTTACTTTCAGAGAATAGTGGTGATGAAGCAACTGTGCTGGAAAGGACCAGGTAATCCTGTTGGACAAGTGATCTGTGAGTCAGTAATGTGTCCTTGCAGAGATAAAAGCCAACTTCTTATTGGACCGTGTTGGCAAAACCATCTAGGAAGCTGAAAGAAGAAATGATTACTCTTTATTAGAGATTCAGAAGATTGCCCCCCATGCACTGTGTCTAGTTTTGGGCCTCCCAGTACAAAAGACAGAATGAAAAACTGGAGCAAGCCAGCAGAAGGCCACCAAGGTGGTTACATGTTTGGAACATAACATACAGGAACAGATGCTGCAGGAACTGTGTAGAACCTAGAGAAGGCTGGGACAAGGGTAGTGTGGTATGTGGTTGTATTTGCCATCTTTACTTAGTGACGGGTTGTACAGAAGGAAGACTTAAACTCTCCATGCCCGGAAGGGACCTTAAAGAGTTCCAACCCACTGCCATGGGCAGGGACACCTTCCACTAGACCAGGTTGCTCAAAGCCCTGAAAGGAAACTAGTAAAAACATAGCAATTTTTTTTTTTTTTTTTTTAACTAGTTACAAATGCAAGGACAAGCTCTTTAAACTAACCAATTAATATAATGACGAGAAATACAAAACTTCTCAAAGGACTGTTGTCGTCAATGTCTAAAAAATCAGGAGTTTAGAAAATGACAGTAAAACATTGCATTACTTACCATTGATGCCTCAGAAACTGAATCATGGCTTGCAATTTTTGCAATTATGCAAACCATGGTTAATTTGGACTTTCTAAATGCAAAGAGCAGATATTGAAACTTAATGGTATGGACAATTAACTGTTATTTAGGACCTTATTTTATAAACTGATGTGTGCTGATCTAACAAACTGTAGTTTGTCACCTTTGTTGATAATTACATTTGCTTATTGACAGGACACTTCAAGAGAATATGGTAGACTCCCTGGGTGATTCTGTACTTTTAATTAGCACAGATTACTCCTCAGTCCTGGTTATCCAATGAATCACACTGTAGAAGCACTAATTCATTCCCAAGAGTTCTTTTGGATAAAACCTTTAGACTATTTTCAAATAAAACTCAGGTGTAGTTCTGGTGGCAATTAAATGCAATGAGTGCTTCCAGCATTTAGTGTACCTCAAATACACTGTTCTGTGCAGCCTTTAAACATTATCCCAGCAGTCTTTGAATGCCGTGACATGCCCTTACGCTACACTGATTGGTAAGTGGCCTTTTTACGGTTTAAAGAAAACCACCCTAATGAATTGCAACACAACCTTCGTAACATTCCAGACAGCTTCAACTGCAAAAAAAGCACCTCAAAAAGTAACAGCTAAGCCATCACGCAAGGCCAACAGGGCCACCATATTTAATTCATAAGAGTACTTTATAAGTACTAGATAGTGTGGGTATGACAGCCTGCTGTCCAGGTAGCAGCTACAAACCTCTTTGCACTATTTGCCCTGGGGGAGCAAAATCATTAACCATGTTTAGATGTGTAGATGTAACCATCCAATTACTGCTGAGGAATACGTGTGTGGTCCTGTCACTACCTGGGGCTGCTTCTACAATTTGGTTCTGAGGTGGGGATGAGTGCTACACTTCTCTGCATTTAACTAAAGTAATGCATGGCCTGCTGCAAAGACTGTGCTTTTAAAGACCCTTGGACAGCTCGTACCTGATTGTTGACTCAAATATTAACACTGGGAATAAGATTAGGCTATGGAACAAAATAAATAGTTATTAGATGGCTGTGAATAAATTTAGATAACATAGAATTAACTTTAGTCAGAGAAATGAGATTCTGAAAACCTTTGTGGGAAATAGGGTCTAAAAAAATAATTGAAGGAAAGTTCAATTAATTTCTTTAAAAGTTTATATGCCCTGGTTTTGTGCAGTAGCAAAAGTCTGTACCAAATGAGTATAAGATCCTTTTCAACTTCTGTACAACAGTGCCTTACATAGTTTCTATAAATATTTAACAAGAAAGAAAAATGTATAGACCTGCATGAGCTACAGAACAATTTTGCAACTCATTGATTGGAACAGTCTTGTACTTTGCCCTTCTCAGATTCAAAACACAGATAGAAAAGCTCAAAGGTAAAATCCAATTGCTTTATCCATATGAATAATCCTATTTTCAGAAGTCCCCGTAGGATTATTACAAGAAAATAGGAACATCATTATCAACCATGTTAAAATAGACATGATAGATGATGGATTATGCAGAGGAGTCAGAAGTAAGAACTCTGAGTCATTTACATAAAAATAGTTGGAACCCTATGTATAGATGAAATTATGCAGAAATATCACTTCAGGAAAGAAAAGTAGAGGGTCACAGTTTAGAAAAGAATCCAGTGAAAGGGAAGTATAAAAGATCTAACTCCTTGAAACGGTGAGCCCAGACCTCTTAGGTATAGAGTCAGGCTTTCTCTAGCCTCTTTTATTTACCCATGTATCCTGGATTACAGATTCTTTTTCTTTATTCTGTGAAGAAAATCCTATACCCTCCACTGACATACTTTTTTTGTTTTTTTTTAAATCTTCAGCTGTGTCTTCCATGATGTGATAGAGAAAAAAGGTGTTGCCAGCTAAACCAGTGTGGCTTTACTTGCAGATGGAAGTACCAGAATGTGAGGCGGGGTGATACTACAGAGAGCAATTCTTAGAACAGTTATCCCACGTCCATTTGTTAGACATGTAATGCTTCTAGCATAAAGATCAAGTATCAAAAAATGGAAAAAAAACAGATTGGATAATGAAAGCACTGGAGAAAAATTTTGAAAGTGTGGAGATTTTTACATGGTTGAAAAGCATTGCACACCAAACAGTGCTCAGAAAGTACAAGATTCACTGCAAATGGATTCCATAGGAGTGTTTGTACAACATTATATCCATAAAGGATGTCATCCATGACACAATTATTAAGCATTCAGGGAAATGCATTTATGTAGCTAGAAGAACTAGCATTCGAATAACTACAAAAGTGAGTACAAAACAAAGGAAAGCATACAGGCAAGAGTAACAAAGAAATTCCCTATGGGTAAAAGTAAATATGAGAAACAGCGAAAGTTCAGAAAGGTTCTGACCCAACAAAACTTTGGAAAAAATTCATCATGCCCAGCAATTTATTACTCAACAAAAGCTGATATTTTCGGCATATATAAAATATATTTGTACCAACTTTTTAAAAAAAGTTATTCCCACATAACTACCCTAAGACACATTAGTGCAAAATGTCCTTAAGAAAACAGTGGAAGTTACGGAAAAATTAATGTAAGCATAAACCTTATGTATAGCTGTGTCACTTCTGTGTCCAGTATGTGCATCACAAAGGGAAAGTTGTCACCATAATGTTCCATTAGGCTGCCACTGTTTCTCATATCATACTCAGGCATTCACTGTTTCCTTCAGATAGAAGGGTTTGGTTTGTCTTATTCTCCATCAAATATATTCTATGATATTTTCATAGGTCACATAGAAGCTCAAAAAGTCGTGTACATCTTCTGAGGGGAAAATCTTTCTGAAGTCAAGTTTTCAAAGTCCTCATGAAAAGAAAACATATCTCAGAGTTCCTTCAGAGATCTGTCTTCATGACTAGTGTTTGACCTTAAAAAACATTACGTCTCTCAACAGCTCGTCCCTCAACCTCTCAACAGAGAAAATCACAGACGTCTTGTCTCTTCACAGATCTCTCATGCACTCTGCCTTTCACATACATTAATTCTCAGCACTTTGATCCCTGTATCCTGAGTATGTAAATCCCTCATACACCAGAGCTTGCTCTACTACTTAGTTTTATTTCAGGCAAGCACGATTTGCATTTCATATTGCTACGTAAAACACTGAAAGGATAAACATCACACTGCTGGAGTGAGGAACCATATTACCTTTAATACATCTTCTGTTTCTATACATCTAGGTATGTTTAGAGATCATAATTTCTGAGAAACGAGAAAAGGAATACAGGGAAACTTTATGTTTCCTTCTTTTTCCCAGAAAACAATGTGGGGGCTGGCAACATTTTATCTAATCCTTGAACTTTCCCAAGCTTCTGCTCTTCTCAAGGTTTCCCACTGTTCTACTGCATTAAGTGAGAGCTTGGCTGCCACCTACATTGACATTGACAGTGTGGAAAGTGCACTTCACAGACTTGTGTTCAGTGAACAGGAGTGACACTAGGCCTATCATGTTTACTGAAAAGTAGTGGCTGCATGTGCTGAACTTCTCTGCATTTCTAACAAAATATTTTTGCATTCATGTGGCCAACCTCTGATAGGATGCATAAGCACACACTGGTTAAGTTAAGATGTAGCAGCAGATTGTATCAGCCCCCATTCATTGTAGTGTAATATTTTGCCCAATTTATTCCTCAGCATGTATTTTCTATATTAAAGATACTGATTCAGCCACAACTGTCTGGCAAATATCCTGCTGATGCTTCTAACAACAAAAAGCATCTGGCCAGAGGAAAAACACCCCACCATTATTTTTGACAAGCTTTCTTTCATTTCACCAAATAAGAGTCAGTCGTTGGCTCAATTTGAATCCCATAATGATATAAGGCAATTATAAAGTAGCTTTTTATTCATAAGTGGAAAATTGAAGATTTCCACTCTTAGTACGAAAACTGTTTGGTTTATACCATGTCAGATAGCTCTCAGTACTAAGAACATTTTAAAAAGTGAACAGAGGCAAGTCTCCATTTTATCCAGCTATACAGGGGAGATACTTCTTATTATCTTGGAGAAAATCTAGCCTGACTACTGCAATCTCTGAATGGATTTAATGTTTGATTGTTTCAAAAGGCGTGATAAAACTTTGATCTGGGCTTGCGAATTGTAGTACAAATATATCCAGGGTTTGAGATCCCAAACAAAACCAAAAAGCTCCCTCATCAGTTCCTTACCAGGCAGCACTACCCTCCTTGAAAATACTTGAAAGTTGCATCTAAATAGAGAAAAATTAATCTGAATGACTAACGTGATCATGAGTTAAATATATCACAGGAAAGGACTTTGTAAGCAAATAAGGTAAAGCTACTTCTGTGACCACATTTTTTTTTTATTAATACAACAGAAAACAAAAATATTTGGTAGTATCTGCCAATTTCAATGATGTTCATTTTTCTGGACAATCATGCTGCACAAAATTGCCTAGAAGGCATGTATGCGTGTGTACCCTTCTCAGTGCTGGAGCCCTAAATGATCCACATTACATTATGTAAAACATGGATTTTATTATACACCTCAGAAAGACATAACTGAATTGCAAAAGATCCTTATGTCTTCACAGTTTTTTCTAGTCATGTGAGGAAGTGTTAAAACTTGTCCTAAAACTTGTCCTCATTTATTGATTTAAGTATCAAACATTAGATGCCTAGATCCTTTATTTCAGTTCACCCATTACTTTTGCTGCAGTTCTGAGCTCTCTATCACATTTTATCAATTTTGTCGGCATTTGTCTTAACATTCCTGTACAAGAGGTGCCAAGTACATCTGGGATCCACAGAGAATCTTGGTTCCTTGAAAATAATCTCATAGATGAGGTAGAAACTAGTTTCCTTCTGGGAACCTCTTTGGAAGACTTTCTGCTGAAAACCTAAGCCAATACACAAAAACTTTAAGTAACGAGTATCATTAGGGGAGTTGGGGCAGGTCAGTTTGCCAACTAAGCTTTCTGTACCAATACTTTTCTAGTTTCATCATCAAATGGACTGGAGAGCAGAAATGGATTTTGGGAGTACCCACTTTTCTTTCCAATCTTTTGGCCACAAGCTTCACATAGACACACTTAAAATGAATGCTAAACATTATGCATAGACAGCTCTAGGTGGCTGAAGTAGCTCCAAATTAGTCTGCCTTGTAGAAAGACTAGGCAAGCAGTTTCTAAATAAAGTATTGTCTTGGTTTAACCCCAGCCAGCAACTAAGCCCCACACAGCTGCTCAATCTCTCCCCGCCAGTGGGATGAGGAAGAGAATTGGAAGGGTAAAAGTAAGAAAACTCGTGAGTTAAGATAAAGACAGTTTAATAGGTAAAGGAAAAGCCGTGCACACAAGCAAAGCAAAACAAGGAATTCATTCTCCACTTCCCATTGGCAGGCAGGTGTTCAGCCATCTCCAGGCTCCATCACACCTAACAGTTGTTTCAGAAGACAGATGCTGTCCCTCTGAACGTCCCTTCCTTCCTCCTTCTTTCCCCAGCTTTTATTGCAGAGCATGGTGTCATATGGCATGGGAGATCCCTTTGGTCAGTTGGGGTCAGATGTCCTGGTCGTGTCCCCTCCCAGTTTCTTGTGCACCCCAAGTCTACTTGCTGGTGGGGTGGTGTGAGAACAGAAAAGGCCTTTACTCTGTTGTAAGCACTGCTCAGCAATAACCAAAATATTCCTGTGTTATCAACACTATTTTAAGCACAGATCCAAAACAGAGCCCTATGCTAGCTACTATGAGGAAAATTAACTCTACCCCAGCCAAAACCAGAACAAATATTTAAGGAGAAATGGGTTCTTAGCCTGTTGGTAGATAGGATATTCCTAAATCAAGCAGCATCTGTAGTCAGTAATCAGTTCACACATAAATTATAAAAAAAAAAAAAATGAGATTCACTGAGTTGAAAAAATTTGAAAGTTAAAGCTAAATTAAATGAAAAACAGACACTGATTCAAGTAGTCTCCTAGGCACATCTCAGAAGAGAACATGCCAGGCAGAAGTGGTTATTTTTGTTTTTTAGAAGTTCTCTTTTGCATGCAGGACCTGTTAAGGGCAGAGAAAAGTGATCCAAAGAAAATCTCTGAGCTAAAGAATACTGAACAAATGCTTCTGGGGAGGGGCTCTGATCTGCATCCAAATGTGGTCAAAAGGCTATTTTGTAGGCTATATTGTGTAAGAACGTATGCTATTATTATATCATTGTCCTAGTTTCAGCTGGGACAGAGTTAATTTTCTTCCTAGTAGCTGGCGCAGTGCTGTGTTTTGGCTTTAGTCTGAGAACAATGCTGATAACACACTGATGGTTTAGTTGTAGCACTTACCCTGATCAAGGACTATTCAGTCTTCCATGTTCTGCCAGTGAGGAGGGGCACGGGAAGCTGGGAGGGAGCAGAGACCGGACACCTGACGCAAACTAGCCAAAGGGGTATTCCATACCACAGCACGTCATGCCCAGTATATAAACTGGGGGCAGTTACTCAGAAGGGGCTGGTCACTGCCTGGGGACAGGCTGGGTTTTGGTTAGAAGGTAGTGAACAGTTCTGTTATGCTAGCCAGTGTTATTTCAATCTACAAAAAAAGGCATGAGAAAAGACATATTAATGTAGTCTCAGTTCCTCGAAAAAATATGGAGATGATTAAACTGGGTACTATGGAAAGGTATTTAAAGGATCATGCAATCATCAGGAATAGTCAATATGGGTTCACAAAAGTAAAGTCCTGTTTAACTAACTTGAGATCCTTCTGTGATAAGGTCATCCACCTACTGGATGAAGGAAAGAAGTTGATGTAGTTTTTCTGGATTTTAGTGAGGCTTCTGATACTGTTCCTCACAGCATCCTTCTGGACAAGCTGCCAACTTGGGGATGAGTGGATTTGCAGCGCACTGGGTGAAGAACTGGATGATGGACAGAGCTTAAAAGGTTGTAGTGAATGGGGCTACATCTGGCTGTCTACTCGTCACCAGTCGTGTTCCTCAGGGCTCAACTCTAGGGCCACTCCTGTTCGATATATTCATCAACAACCTAGATGAAGGAGTTGAATGCACCATTAGCTTTGGTTTGCTGATGATACCAAACTGGGAGGTGCTGTTGAGTCTCTTGAGGGACAAGATACCTTGCAGAGGGATCTACAGAGGTTGGAGCAGTGGGCAGTCATCAATGGGATGGAATTTAACAAGTCAAAATGATGGATGATGCACCTGGGATGGAGTAACACCAGTCACAAGTATAAACCGGGAGAGTATTGGCTGAGGAGCAGCCCTGCAGGAAGGGATCTGGGGGTGCTGGTCTACAGCAGGCTCAATAGGAGCCAGCAGTGTGCCCTGACAGCCAAGAGGGCAAACCACATAATGGAGTACATCAAATACAGCATAACCAGCCAGTCAAAAGAAGTGATTATCCCTCTGTGTTCGCTGTTGGTGTGGCCTCACCTTTAGTACTGTGTGCGGTTCTGGTTCCCATGATTTAAGGATGTGAAGTTCGTTGAATGCATCCAGAGAAGGGCAACAAAACTGGTGTAAGGTCTGGAATGAATTTCCTTTGAGGAGTGGCTAAGGACTTTAGACTTGTCTAGTTTGGAGAAAAGGATGCTAAGGGGTGACCTCACTGCTTTCTACAGCTTCCTGAGGAGGCGAAGTGGAAAGGAAGGTGCTGAGCTCTTCTCTCTAGTATCCAGTGATAGAACATGTGGCAATGACTAAAAGCTGCACCAGAAGAGGTTTAGACTGGACATTAAGAAGCATTTCTTTGTTGAGAGGGTGGTCAAACACTGCAACAGGCTTCCTAGAGAGAAGATTGATGCTCCAAGCCTGCCAGTGTTTGAGGCATTTAGACAATGTCCTTAATGTCATGCTTTACCTTTTGGTCATCCCTGAAATGGTCAAATAGTTGCACTAGATGATTGTTCCTTATGACAGAAATAGTCGAGTCTGGTCTAGCTAATGCTAAAGCAGAACAACTTTATGCGAATGCTTTATGTTGTTGAAGACTTCTTACTGAATAAGCTGTTGCCTGGACAACAAGCACGAGCAAGAAGAAAGAACAGCTGTCTCTGAAGAAAAGACTCACTGCAGTTTCATAAAGCTCCCAGATAGTTTTCTTCTCCTTAATCTCTAAGATCAGAGCACAGAATCCAAAGCATGTGAGTAGATTCTGAATTATTTGCTTATTTTCAAATGTCTGAATCCTTGATATGAGCCCTGCTAGAATAGATAGTGTGTTCTCTTAAACTTTAGGTTTAGAGAAAGTTTGGTAAGTGGTATTCATGCATACTGAAAACTTCTCTTTTGCTGTGACTCACTTGATATATCTTTCTTTCTACAGCTTTGCAACAAATAGTAGAAACATTGCACTGCAATTGCCTAGAATAGAGAGAACATTATACAATTCCCTTTCCCCTCATTATGGAAGATTTAGAATGGGGTTCATCTGCACTAATTTAAGTATTGAAATGGTAGGGGTTGGATTCAGCTTGAGACTGCAGGCTTCTAAATTTAGTCATGGGATTCAGTTTGCTAATGCTGGCAGAAAGATATTCAGATTGAGAGCGCTATTAATCTGAACAACTGTAGATATCTACCTGAAAGTAAGATATCAGATTCCAACACTGTTAACTAAAGGTTAGTTTCTCATAGGTAAACATAAGTATCAAATGTCAGTGGAAACTCTTTCAGGTATTTGAGACATCTACATTAGATTGAACCCTCAGCTGATCTCTGCTCTCCCAGGGTGGTAACTGAAGCTCAGGCATGTTAGTGTACTATCTCAAACTGAGCTGGAAAATAAGGCAAATTAGGAAATTTTAACAATATGTCTAAGCCATACTTATGTGATGGAAGCTTAAATACTTCTATGCAGACACATGCAGTTAGACATTTGGAGTCTTGAGCCCATCTTAAATGCTTATGACGTTCTTGCTAAAAACTTTCTGTACTTTCTACTTTTTTTCTGCAATTCTTCCTGGCAACCCATATTAATAAATATGATTTGGTTTGGGGTTTTGGGTTGTTTGGGGCTTTTTTGGGGGATGGGGGTTTTTTGTGTGTTTTGGTTTTGGGTTTTTTTGTTTGGTTTTCTGTTTTGTTTTGGTTTGTCTTTTATTCTTCATCTAATTTTTAAGGAAAATAACTTTTTGTTTCTTCCCTGTACTAAGTACATGATTTCTTAAGTTACACAGTCTAGATTCATATTTTGAATTGAGGTACTATTTTCCTTCACTGATAATTGGCCAGCATGGAACAATCACATACATAAATGTCTGTAGGCAAGTCCAAATCAGATCTGTTAAATTTCAGGTTAATGGCTTGTGTTTTTAGTTTTAACTCATACTCACCTTTCTTGTAGCCCCACATGATTGTTTCACTTTCATTCACAGTCCTAGATGTCATACCTATTTTACAGCTCTGATATGGCTACTAAGAGGTTTTGAATCAAGTCCAACTAGAAAGCAAATGCTCCCCTGGCTGTAGAGGAGTAGTATGACCATTCAATCATTTAACCTCTAGGGGTTCAGCACATTACTGCAAGCACAGAAGCACTTCCGTTGCAGGCCTTCTCTTGCTAGTGTCTGCTAAACTTTTACTTACATAATGGATTCATTTTTGTTTAATATTTAACAAGTTGCTATATTTATTGATTAAGTTTATTTATCCTCATATGACTGTGTACTTCAGTTTTGATGTTTTCCATGTGCTACAAC
This sequence comes from Strigops habroptila, assembly GCF_004027225.2. Taxonomy (NCBI): domain Eukaryota; kingdom Metazoa; phylum Chordata; class Aves; order Psittaciformes; family Psittacidae; genus Strigops; species Strigops habroptila. Next base: position 75,844,834 of record NC_044278.2, on the reverse strand, counting down.
AATTTTATTCCATCAGAAGGAGTACTCAAAAGTTTGTTTCAGGAAAAGGTTCCAAGTTCCAGACAACTTTCTGCATTCTGTAAGACAAAATTGTTTTCCAGTTCAATCCAATTAATACTTTTTAAAACCAATTAAGATATACTAATAACTTATATCCAAGAACTCTGTAGTCTATTAAATGGTTGATTGTACCAGCAGTCTTTTATGAATGTATTTGGGAATGTACAAAGTAAGTTAACACCAGCATTAGCATGAAATGGATGCTCATTTCCCCTAATGAACATCTTTGTAATGTACATCACTATTTTCATTAATCTCTTCAATTTGTTGTAATAAATCTGTTTGCAACTCATTATTGTAGCTGAAAGTGTCTATGTGGGTACGTACAATAGACGGGCAAAAGAAAGTTCATGCTTTTTATTTCCTAATTTGTTCTTTTTTCTCTCTGTTGTTGTTGTTTTGGCTACAGTACAAAGCACAAAATCGGCTAATTCCTCTGAAATTTGATTTCAGGCTTTTCTTAGGGAAGGATTAAAATAAAAGCAAGTAAAATATATGCATAATGTATCCTAGAAGTGTCACTCAAGAACAGATATATTGTGTGGAAAATCAACTAAAAATATCTACAGCACAGTAGGTTTTGGGCATTTTGTTTAAGCCAATTAGTCTAGATTCTCACAGAATCTTACATTAACTTCTTGCTAACACAGAATTGTCATAAAGGTGGGTTAACTAGGCTCAAGAGAATTCTACAGACATGGAGATATTAGGCTTTATTAGAGTTTGCAAGTCTCGGTTTAGTAAGAGTGGATGAGGTATTTGTATAAAAATGCGAATAGGTCCATTATTTGTGAAATCTTATTAGAGCCATGACAGCAGAACATCTCAGGGAATCTTGAAGTTTGAACAGAACCAGAACGATCCAAATCAGAAGATTCAAAAATTATATGACCTGACAAATGATCCCTCTGTTTTGTTCTTGTTCGACTGTAGTTCATCCCTCCATTGAGACCTGGAACAAGTCTGAGACAAGACGACTGCACATCAGGAAACAGTAAGCAATGATAAAATCCTCCATTTTATTAGGCCAAGTTTTAAAGCCCTTATTTATAATGGTAAAGATTTGTTGTCAAGTTATGGTGCATGCAGAATACAGTACAGTGTGACTCCCTGTGAGAGTAAGTGGTCTGTCCCACAAGACTTACAGACCAGAAATTCTTTTTAAAAAGTTTAGTTTATGTATGCTTTGTATCAACCCCCCCCCAAAAAAAACCACCAAACCATAATTATGCCATTTATATGAAAAGATTAATGTAATGATGGAGAATAACATATTCAGAACTATGCATGTCTAAAACTGAATTGTATGTCACAGTTTGTAATTTAATTGATTACCTGAAAAAAATACACACCGAAATATAGTCCTTAGACTTTTTGGAAACAGTGGTATGATAATCATCATATCATAGAATCAAGGAATAATAAGGGTTGGAAGGGATCTTAAAGATCACCTAGTTCCAATTGCCCTGCCACAAGCAGGGACACCTTTCGCTAGACCAGGTTGCTCGTAGCCCCATCCAGCCTGGCCTTGAACACTGCCGGGGATGACGCATCCACAGCTTTTCTGGGCAGCTGTTCCAGTCTCTCACCACCCTCACAGTAACTTCTTCCTATTATGTAATCTACATCTTTTACTACACTATTTTAGTTTAAAGCCATTCCCCCTTGTCTTATCACTACATGCCCTTGTAAAATGTCCCTCTCCAGCTCTCCTGTAGGTCCTCTTTAGTTATTGGAAGACTGGTACAAGGTCTCCCTGGAGCTTCTCTTCTCCAGGCTGAACAAACTCAACTCTCTCTGTCTGTCTTCATAGGAGAGGTGCTCCAGCCCTGTGATCATCTTTGTGGCCCTCCTCTGGACATGCTTGAGCAGTTCCACAAAGTCTCATATTTTATGCATGAAAAAGATGAGAACAAAATTCAGGTAAGTTTAATGGTATTTCTTTACCAAGCTTTATCGATATGCCAGAACGCTATCCAACATGCATGGACAGACCAAAGAAGTTATGTATACTGTTCCTTATCCTTGCTACTATGCTGTGACCTGGAGAAGACTTCTGAAAAGCTACTTTCAGTAATTCTGAGTTTAATAATCTGTTGAATATATTAAGACCCTGTGTGGATAATCATTGATGCACCTTGTAGATTTCAAGGAAGTGTCTGATATTTCTGCCCTTCTAAAAATAGGGGCTGTTTTTTGCACGTAAAAGCTGAAGTTTCTTAGAAATCTATGGAGCCACATAGCTAAGATCAGTTCTCTGGCCATGCAACATGGCAGAAATCCCATCTATATAACAAAAATCTCTTTTATCAGACCAGGTTGCCTCATCTATTTTGTCTAACAGAAAGTAAAACTGATCCATAGTACCTCAAAAAGTGGGGAGGGTGAGTGTGCTGTCTGAAAGAAAGCTTGTGACCCTACGCAAAAGTATGCCAAGGACCACGATGATAAAAAACCATCATGGGCAACTGAATCCAAATGCTCAAGCCCATGTCCAGACCTATTTAGTTTACCATGTGGACCCTAGTTCATTCATCAACAGGTAGAAAGTACAGGCTTCCTGTTTCTCCATGGACTATTCTGGCAGAATTCACCTTCAGAGATGAGGTGCCCCAGGGTAGAGACAGTGATTCACAACAGCTGGTGTCTTTCCTGGAAGCCTGAAAACACAGCACAGGACAGCATTGATACGCATGTCTTGCCCCTGGAAGCCAGGAAGGTGATGACACTGATGTTCTGAATTAACCCCACAAGCCTAATGTCTTTCACTCAACTCTTTGTAACTGGTATGAGAGTCTGAAGCTCTATGCATGCGGAATATAATTTCTAACCATTTAGTCTTGGTAAGATGCTAATTTTTTTTGTTGTTTAATGGGTCATAAGGCTAATTATACCACTGAAAAATAATTTGAACCAATGGCAGAATGAAGAGAAGAATACTACTTTTTGCTGGCCTTACACTATATTGTTGTAAATACAGTGTAAAAGATGAATTTGCCAGCTTTGTTTTCTGCATAAAATCTTAATCTAGCACTACTCCAAATTACTGGAATTGATGCTGCAGGATCTGTAGAAATGGAAATAAATGGAAGGAGGGGGGGAAGTAGGGTCACCTTCTAGTGCTGTTAGTTAGCTTAGACTGCATACTTTATCAAAGCTGTTTCCTTTCTTGTACATATTACAACTGTTATCTCCTTTGTTTCTTTTCGCTTCATCTGTACATTTGAAAATATCTTTGTTGTTGCAAGCTCACTGTTCTTCCAGCAGACAGCTGATGTTAATATCAGTATCATACCATTTTGGGCATCTCACAAATCTGGAGATAAAGGAGTATCAAGAGGAATTGCCAGTGGCCCTTTACATATCTCAACTTCGTATAGAGCATTTTGATTACAAACAAACCGCTTCTGATCAGTGCTAATCTGGTCAGAAAAAAAGCATTTTCAAACTGTAATGGTTTAATGGATATTTACTGTATTTTATTATCTTGATTAATGGCACTGAAACTTGGAGGGTAAAGACTGTACAAACATTTAATAAATTTTTAAATTTGCGGGGAGAAGGGGCTTCATTGTGGTTTTCATTATTATTGTCAATGTTCCAATTCTTGAAAACTTTTGGGACATTTATCAGGTCCAATTTTAGTCTGCTGTTAGCGAAGTGAGGTAGTTGCTGTGGTGGTAAAAATATTAACATGTAAGATTTAAGAGCTCTGGCTAAGAACTTGATCCTAACTGAAACAACATTCCTTGCAACTAGAATCTAACTGTCTGTGCTGATTCCTCACTCTCCAGTTCTGAGTTAATATAATAGCTGTTGTGCCAATCCTATAGGCTCCACCAAGAGCCAACTTTCCATATTGGCAGATTATTTACTCTTTCATTCCTTCTTAGTAGTGTGGCAGTTAGTAAGCTATGTAAGGAGTCCATCCCTCCCAGGGATGGATGCCTGGCTCTGATAACATAGAAATTATTGGTTTTCCTCACCTCTTCCTTTTCTAATTTTTATTTTTTTTTTCTGAAACTGTATATAGGTTGGGTCTGTGCAGTCACTTAACACTATGATCATAGTTACTAAAGTTTATATCAGACCTGTCCTAAATTGTACTTGCATTATTGCACACTTGGAGCCAACACTGCCTTCTAAAGCACATATTCATGGACACAGTTTAAAGTACTCATCTTTAAAATCTATTTCAGTGAATTGTCATTTACTCTCCTTCCAAAAGAGATTCTTGTATTCCCATGAATTAATTACACTTGTCTTCACTGGAAGATGTAGCTGTCATAAAGAATACAACATCCTGTTCTAAAGTGCAGTTGTTGGATATCAACAGTTTGTCAGTTTGCATTCTGTTTGCATACCTCCAGTTGCATTTCTTTAACTCATATTTATCACTCTTTGTTTATTTCTTCTATGAAAAAGACAAAGAGTCAGAAACAAAGAAAACATCGCTTCAAAAATTACCTGTAATATATTTAGGTAAAACTAAGCATTTAAAGTTTAAATAGCATACTGATCTTTCGTAGACACCAGCAAGTTAGAGTACAAGGAGTATTCGGGAAATATCTTGTAAATGACAGTTTTATGCGGGTAAGATAATTTACAGTCTTTGAGATTACTTTCATTTCAAGCAGATCAATTGATTTACTTGGATCACTATACGATATTTATCCTGAAAGCATCGCAATTACAGAACCTAATATTCATTTCAACAAATTCTATTCATCTTTTAGTAAGGAGTTCTATCCAGACAGGACTGCTTACATGGAGAAAGTAAGGGTGGGCTTCTTTGTAAAGATAAAACGGTATATGGATAACTGGCTGCCAATGCTACCATCTTGGACCTAATTAACATTATAGTTTCTTTCAGATACATTCACAAAAACTTTTTTTTTCTTCTTTCTTTATTTAAATTGATTGGTCTCACTTAGAATAGATATCCTAGAAATAAAGTTAGTAGTAGATATTGTTGTAGTTCCTGCTTCTGATGCAGTTACTGCTGTAGCTTTGGCTTTAGCCAGCAAAATATCATGGAGGTTGCATTGAAGTCGACATGGGCACCAGAAGATGAACTATGAACGAATCACTAAATGATCTTCTGGCCATCCTATGGTATTTAACAAAGGGAGGGTGGGGCCAGACTTCAGCAAGGGCTTTGTAGAAAATTTTTAAAGCAAACTAGAAAAACACATTACATTTTCTTCCAAAATGTGAAATGCGTCATGACCTCACAAAGAAAAATTTTCACCTCTTATTATCTTAAATAATCACAGCTACTAAACTACTAATTAAAGAGGAATACATATGAAAAAATGAGTGCAGGCACAAAAATCAGAAAATAAAGGGCAGGGAGAAAAGCATTAATGCTACTGATATCACTGGAAGTCATCTTGGCACCATGATAGATACGATGATAATTATACTGTGATTACAGATTTATCCTTCTTGGTCTTACTCATAATCTCAAAGTTTATATTCATTATGAGATTTTTCTTATGCTTTCTCCACTACGACCAGTCCTACTTTACACGTCTCAAAAGACGAGGCTTTAACTAACTTATTTTCATGGAGAGGAAAGTGCTCTTCAAAGTCAAAAGGAAGCAGTGGAAAGGATGTTCACTTAACAAGTTGTTGTTTGACATAGCTGATGTATGAACATTGGTCAGGCAGTTAATTGTTAAAGGAATTAAAATTCTTTGAGTTCCACATGCTATAATCAGCCCAAAATGCAGATTTACAGCCTCATCTAATATTCCATCTGCAAGGCTAAACTGGTACCATTCTTCTGTCATAGACAGATGCCTCTTTTGTTAATGATACACAAATGCATTTGTAAACAATTTAAGACATTGTTTTCTCAAAGTCCAATTTTGGCCCCCAAAGCAGCAAGAGGAATCAACATAGTTTTGCAAACAAAACTGAAGAAAAATGTGGATAAATAAAAAAAAAATGGTATTTTTTATATCCTAGCAAATTGTTTAAATTATTTTTGCAAAATAACTTCTTGTTTACAGCTTTCAGAATTTATATTCCATTCCTTAGACCATCACCATTTATTAAAATTAGACTCATATCTTTCCATTTCTATATCTACTTGCAGCACACTTCTTTTTTTACTCTGGCTGACACTAATATTCTTACATATTTGTTTCTTAGTTTCCCATTTTATATTTAATTTTTCTAATAATTACATTGGATTACAGTAAAGTCTATTGTTCTAAGTGAACAATAAACATTAATTTTGTTAATTTACTTATAGTCTATAATTACCTCTTGCAAAACTATGTGGAGAGCTATTGGAAAGTAGAGCTGTCTATATGACCTATGTGTGAATCATGAGGATCTGGAAAAACAGCGAAGCTCAGAGCACTCCCACTCTTTCCTATTCATTGCTTAATTAGGCAGACAAAATCCCACACCCACTGTACAAGTCAGTGATAGACTTCGTTAGGTACTTTAAAATAACTTTTCTGCACACTCAATCACCATTTTTACAGAACTCTTAAATGCTTACAAAATTCAGTAACAAGTTAATCTTAATAACTAAATTAACATATTAAGCAGAAAATAAAATCAAACTAAAAGAGATGCATCATATATTATACAAAACTTTATTGCTTGAATTAATTTTAACTAACATATCACTAATAAATTTATTAATTCTATCCTTTTATTTTTAGACTTACAGTGTATGAAAACCTAAAAAGGAGTTTCTAGCTTTTACTTTACAGTGCAATTTGGAATGTTTTCTATAGGATCTAAACATTTAATGAAAACAAAAAGTGAAAATTTATTCTAAGAAAAATTTAAATGTTGCCAAAATTTGATTTGACAAGAAGCTCAACATGAGCTGGCAGTGTGCACTCGCAGCCCAGAAACCAGCCATATCCTGGTCTGCATCAAAAGGAATGTGACCAGCAGATCCAGGGAGGTGATTCTACCCCTTTGCTCTCATGAGACCCCACCTGCAGTGCTGTGTCCAGCTCTGAGGCCCCCAACACAAGAGGGACATGGACCTGCTTGAGCAAGTCCAGAGGAGGCCGCAAAGATGACCAGAGGACTGGAGCACTTCTCCTGTGAAGACAAACTGAGAGAGTTGGGTTTGCGCAGCCTGGAGAAGAGAAGGCTGCGTGGAGACCTTGTCTTCCAATACCTAAGGAGGACCTACAGGAAAGCTGGAGAGAGACTTTTTACAAGGGTATGTAGTGATAGGACAAGGGGGAATGGTTTTAAACTGAAAGAGGGTAGATTTAGATTAGTTATTAGGAAGAAATTCTTTACTGTGAGGGTGGTGAGAGACTGGAACAGCTGCCCAGAAAAGCTGTGGATGGCCCACCCCTGGAATTGCTCAAGGTCAGGTTGGATGGGGCTTTGAACAACTTGGTCTAGTGAAAGGTGTCCCTGCTTGTGGCAGGGGGATTAGAACTAGATGATCTTTAAAATCGCTTCTAACCCTGACTATTCTCTGATTCTGTGATTCTATGAAATACATCAGAAGAAACCAAACTGTTACTAACGTATTTTTGAAGTTTTAAATAATATACTTCCAGAAAACAGAGTATAGGCTGACTCTCTGGAGATGTAGTCAACCCATGATGCATTGCAGATGATCTCCCACACTACTTGCTGAATAAATAAAGGTAGTTAATAAACTTGTCAATATCTATTATGTAAATGTAATTAAGTCCCATGAACAAAATGTTACCAGATTAAATAGTGATGTTTAGCTAGTTTTCTTAAATTAATATCTTAATTATCCCTGAATGTGACTCGCAAAAAGTTGTTCGTTTTATGTTTTAAACATAAAAAAGTTTATGTTAACATAAAAGTTGTTTATGTTATTTCATAAATATAAACAGGGAAGCTTTCAGTACAGAAGCCACAGGTCAGCATTCTAACACTAGCATATTGATTATTTCAGTAATATTTTTTGAAAATAGGCTTTAGATGTGCAAGGCATATTTCCAGTTATAAAAGATTCATATTTCCAATGTTTAATTTTTATTTAACACATAATAACCATGGTAAGGCCACAAGGTATTTCTAAGACTGGGCTGCATCCAAGCATATTTTATTAAAATCTACATATAAATCCATGTTTTAATCTTCCTATTTGGTTCTGGCACTGATTCATTTGTCCAAAACACTGCAGGAAATTTACCAAGTTCCACAAATTTTCCCAGTGCCAGCCTCGTCACATGCATGTTCCTTTCCTTTATTATGTTGTAACTTTCTCCCTGCTGATTCATAGTGGAATGACAGAGGGAGACATGAACTTCCTTTTTATAATAGGCGTATCTGTTTCTACTAATTTTACCAGCCCTGATATGATTGCAATATGTAAGAGTTACATCTACACTACAGTCTAATGCAATCAGTGCTGTTTCAGTAGACACATAAAACTTTGTCATGGTGGCTATTTTGGAAATGTCTATGCAATCTCTGAAAGATAATTTACATAACATTCAATTTGTCTAAAGGCAGACATCAAAAATTTAGGTGATCAGTTTCTGTTAGCCAGAAAAAGTGTTTCTGTTATTCCCAGCAGTGTGATAGGTATGACAGATACAGAATAATAGAAGGGTTTGGATTTGAAGGGACCCTTAAAGATCATAAAATGCAGCCTCCCTGCAATGGGCAGGGACACCTTCCACTAGACCAGGTTGTTCAAAGCCCCACCCAGCCTGGTTTTGAACACTTACAGGGATGGGGTCATCAGCCTCTCTGGACAACCTGTTCCAGTCTCTCACCAATCTCATCTTAAAAAATGCTATCCTTACATCTAATCCTCTGCTGTTGGGGTTGTTTCTGTTTTGAGAGGTTTTTACCACCAGCCTCTCAATTCATATTAATGTAGATTCTTTTCCAAAGCTCGTTGGTTGTGTTGCAGAGAGCCACTGCTTCCTTCTTGACATTGCCTCAGAGACACAGCTGCAAGGGAAGGCAAAGCAAAATCAGAAAAAGCAAGAAAAATGGCTGTAATTGCCTAGGAAATAGAAGATCTCACTGGTAAGAGGAACTTAGTGATACAGTTCCAGACTGTTGAGAACACTTCGCCGCCCATTGTCAGTTTCAAAGGGAGGGAAAGGAGGGAAGGTCCTTGTTTTGCACCTGGAGGGGCTGGTCCGTTAGGAACCCAGTAAGAAAAGAACTCACACTCTGCATGGCATCTTTTTCACCACTCTTTGTACCAAGTAGCATTCTAAAGCAAGAGAGGGTGGTGTATAGAGTCTCTCTTTGGATGCTGGAAACCCCAAGTCACGCAGCATCACTGTGCAGACCCCACTCTTCGAATGGGTCAAATGACCTATTTTGGTCATTTGAGCTATATCCTGATTTTCTTGCAAGAAACCACTTTGTTCATAGCTTCTAGTGCCGAGTAAAATGGATCTTCACATGACAACTTTTTGCTGCTCCTTTTTTAGACAAAGGTAAGGTCAGGAAGGTGTGATCACCAGTACCAAGTGGGAGTTGCTTGCAGACTCCCCTGAGTTCATCCTGCAGCCGCCTCTTCTAACTTTTCCACACAAGCAACACAGAGGAATGGGAAAGGGGATTTGTGGTCAGTTCATCACACATTGTCTCTGCTGCTATTTTCTCCTCATGCTCCTCCCCTGCTTCAGTATGCTGTCCCTCCTATGGGAACAGCATACTGTTCACGAACAGTCCTTCGCGAACTTCTCCAATGTGGGTCATTCCCACAGGCTACAGTTCTTCACAAACTGCTCCAGCGTGGGTGCTTTCTACAGGGTTCCTTCAGGAACAGACTGCTCCAGTGTCGCCACCCACAAGGTCACAAGTCCTGCCAGCAAACCTGCTCCACTGTGGGCTCCTTCCCACAGAATCACAGGTCCTTCCAGGAGCCTGGTCTAGCATGGACTCTCCACAGGCTCACAGCTTCCTTCAGGCACATCTACCTGCTCTGATGCATGGTCCTCCACATGATACAAGTGGATATCTGCTCAACATGGACCTCCATGGGCTTCAGAGGGACAACTTAAAGCACCTTGGTCTTCACCACAGGCCACAGGGGAATCTCTGATTGGGCACCTGGACCACCTCCTCTGCCTCTTTCTTCAATGACCTTGGTGTCTACAGAGTTGTTTCTTATGTTCTCACTCCTCTCTTCCAGCTGAGGAGTTTCTGCATCTTCCTGTCCTTCAACTTTTTTTCCCTTGTACGAACTCACCAGAACACTTCCCCAGGGTAGGGTTCAGCTGCCAGCATACAATTTATTGGTTTTTTCTGATTCTCTCCATTGTTTTACCTGACCATATTATGATTAAATGAAAGGTCACCAGTATGCCAGAAAGTCAAGGTCATATTTGTCAAGCTTACATGAATATCCTTGGTATCTTAAGAGACCTCAAATGAAACGAGACACCTACATGTGGGCTGCTGAATCCATTCCTAATTTTCAATCTTACCTCTCTACTTTGTTACTGTGGTATAAACCACTAAAATCCTTGTGCAGCCTACACTGCTGTTATATATATACATGTCCCTAAAAATGTTCATAAACATTTTTCAGTATCTCTATGTAGCATACTGGAAACTTAGGACTCTATGTTTTTTCTTCTCTTTTCTTATAATACAAATATAGCATTTCAATATTAAATACGTATTATAATATTTTAAAAATCTTACCAGTTGTACATTACATTAATTATCAACTAGTCCTTATTAAAACATTCACTGTTATCTAATTAAAATACAGCTAGTTTTACCTTCAAGAGCATACTACCTAATGATAAACAGCCATGGGAAAATAAACAGCTTGTCCACTTTTGTGTAAACCACTTGTTTAATGTGTGTTCTCTAGAAGAATGCGTCTTTCTAACAAGCATCTTTTTTCTTGCTTGTTAATAAGCAATAGACTATACTGAGTAAATAATCATGGGGGAGGAAAAGATCTCAAAAAAACAATGAACTGATCTTGTTTCATTTAAAGAATCAATTTATCAAAAATGATGTGAAAAATACATACAAAATAATATTATTTAGAAACCTTACAGTAAGGAGAATCAGGGACGAACTGAGTCCCAGGGTGCTGACTATCAATATTTACTTGTTCCAGACTCTGTCTGAAGAAAAAAAAATCTACCTCTTACTATTATTATCCTTAGTAACACTTAGTAGAACGTATTTTATTCCATAGTGTGATGCATTGTCCTAGGTTTTCAGAGAACAGTCACAGAAAGAAAAAAAAAACCTTCATAATTTTAAAAAATAGGAACAGAATTATCTGCTGTATAACTTCAAAAATTATTTTGACCTAACATACCAACATGAAATTGAACTTTCATGGATTTGCCACTTTTATGGGCATGAACTGGTTATTAATATTTGTAGCATACATAAAATTTATCATCATATGTATGCACTGTAAAAATTCTCTGCCTCTTGGGTCTTATTTATTAATAAAAATAAATATTATTCATAACAATAATATACTTTTTTAAAATTTTGTATTGGTGTTATATACACCAGAAAAAGTTCATTATTAGCAGAATAATAAGAAATTAAAATATAAGTTTAATACTTCCATTTAAATCTCTGTTTATTGGAAGTGCTGCTCTAGTGAAAAGGCCAAGTGTTTTTGAGCATTTTATATTAAGACTAAGAAAAGTGTCAAGTCAGGAGCTGCTGTGAGAATCTGCAGTAAAAGAAACATTTTGTACTTTTGCAACTCAGAATCTCCCTTTGACCACCTTGGTAAATGTAATATAATTAATAAATGTATAATAAAAATAAAGATAAAGAAAAGGCATAATAAACTTACTGCCACGTACCATGTCTAGCAAAGTTTCTCAAAACAATCTGACATGTCATAAAACTAAATAGGCAGAAAATAGTTACTTGGATAAAGGCAAAAACTGACTGCTGCATAAAGCACCAGGAATTTTACTCATAAAGTGATTTTTGGGGGGGGGATTTTTTGGGGGTTTTTGGGGGTTTTGATACTGTACTTGTCATGGTAGTACATGGTTCCCATCCAAACAAAATCCTGGCACAAACAGGAGCTTCAGTACATGCTAATAAGACCTTAAAGATCATCTACTTCCAACCCCCTTGCCACAAGCAGGGACACCTTTCATTAGACCAGGTTGCTCAAAGCCTCGTCCGACCTGACCTTGAACCAGGGATGGGCCATCCACAGCTTTTCTGGGCAGCTGTTCAAGTCTCACATCATCCTGACACTAAAGAAGTTCTTTATATCTAGTCTAAATCTACCCTCATTCAGTTTAAAGCCATTCCTCCTTGTCCTACCTATTTAACTACATGCCCTTGTAAAAAGTCCCACTCCAGATCTCTTGTAGGCCCCCTTTAGGTACTAGAAGGCTGCTCTAAGGTCTCCCTGGTGCCTTCTCTTCTCCAAGTTGAACAGCCTCAATTTTCTTATACCATCTTCATATGGGAAGTGCTCCAGCCCCCTTATTATCTTAGTGGCCTCCTCTGGACTTCCTCCAGCAGGTCCACATCCCTCTTGTGTTGGGGGCCCCAGAGCTGAACACAGGTCAAGGTGGGGTCTCAGGAGAGGAGAGTAGAGGAGAAGAATCACCTCCCTCAACATGCTGGCCACATTACTTCTGATGCAGCCCAGCATACGGTTGGCTTTCTGGGCTGCAAGCACACACTGCCAGCTCATTTTGAGCTTCTCATCAGCCAATACAAGTCTTGTAAAAATATTTTCTCGTTGTGGTACAATGTATAACCCATTTCAAGCTGAGACAGAAACACAAGAAAATTGCCTCTAGCAATATGTTGCTGCCACATACCCCTCAAGTGTGGTTTGGTTTAGGCTCATCTATACTTAAATGCAGAAAACATTAAGAAGGTAGATTTAGTTTGGGGTTTTTTTTGCCTACTTGAAGAAGATTTCATTTAGTGGTTCAGGTAAAGATGAAAATAGAAACAAAAAGTGCTTTAAAAAAATAGTTTAACAAGTACATGGATGATAAGCAGAATTCTGAAATTGTGCTGTCCCGGATCTGGATTCTTTGGGATCAGAATAAAAGCTGTAACATTAAGTAAAGACTTGGTAAATATTTAGAATATTTATTCCTTTTCCAATCAATAATTCCTTTTCTTTTTTTTTTTTAATAAATCTGCTTAATTAAATGAGGGACTTCTTTTTCTGTTTCCCCTCATGTGCTGAATGTCTGTGTTGTCTTTTTCAGCCAACAGATTGCCAGTTAGAGATTTAGATAGTAGTATTCTAGTGGCAAAGAAAGTTACATAACATTAACCAGTGAAAGCTATAGAACTTGACCCAGTGTATATAATTTTTGAAATAAGTCTAAATATTTGCGGCTGAGTTGCCAAATACTTTAGCTGGGTAATTCAAAGTTCTTTGGAGCTGTTCTTCCACAACTGATTAGTTTCTGCAGTGACAAGAACATAGTTTTCTTCTGACAAACAGAGTGTTCCTGCAGTATCTGATGGTATTGACATTACCAATTACGTATCGTTCTAACACACTTGTAATTCACCCATATGTCCGGTAGGACTGTTATACTTGCCCCAAATCAATAATTAATCAAGACTGTGTCATTTTCAATAAAGTTCTCTTGCTTTTTCAATCACAAAGCAGTAAAGATATGTCAAAGTTTATTCTACAGTGTATTCTTCAAAATGACACAAAAAATGTTCAGTTTCTTCTGAAAAAAGTGTTTTCTCTCTCTGTTTCTAACACTACAAAGCCACTGTTTTCTACTAGTTCCAAGTTCAAAGATTTTTCTGTGGAGCAGACTATGATTTGACATTTACAATAGCATAATCAGTCTATATCTTATCAAATAACAAGTGATTTTCTAATAATTGTGTCCAAAAATAAACGAAGCTGGTGAAGGGTCTAGAGGACAAGTCTTATGAGGAGCAGCTGAGGATTGTTTGGCCTGGAGAAAAGGAGGCTGAGGGGGGACCTTATTGCTCTCTACAACTACCTGGAAGGGGGTTGTAGCGTAGTGGGTGTCAGTAATGAGCTATAGGACAAGAGTAAATGGCCTCAAGCTGCACCACTGAAGGTTTAGAATGTATATTGGGAAAAAATTCTTCATTGAAGGGTCATGAAGCATGTGAATAGGCTTCCCAGGAAAGTGGTGGAGTTAGCACGCCTGCAGGTTTTTAAAAGATGTGTAGATGTGGCTGCCATGATCTTTCAAATATGATGGACAGTGTCTCAGAAACTCCATTCTCCAGCTCCTTCAGGACCCGTGGATGGATTTCATCAGGTCCCATGGACTTGTGCATGTTCAGGTTCCTAAGATGGTCTCGAACCTGATCCTCTCCTACAGCGGGCCCACATTGTCACTAGTCTGTCTTTTATTTGCTACGTACCTATAGAAGCCTTTCCTGTTATCTTTCACATCCCTTGACATATTTAATTCTAACTGGGCCTTAGCTTTCCTAACCTGGTCCCTAGCTTCGCAGACAATATCCCTGTATTCTTCCCAGGCCGCCTGTCCTTGCTTCCACCTTCTATAAGCTTCTTTTTTCCCTCTAAGTTTCCTCAGCAGCTCCTTGTCCACCCATGGAGGTCTCCTGGCCCTCCTGCTGCACTTCCTTCTAGTTGGGACGCAACACTCCTGAGCTTGGAGCAGGTGATCCTTGAGTACCAACCAGCAGTCTTGAGTCCCCCTGCCCTCTAGGACTATATCCCATGGAACCTTACTGAGCAGGTTTCTGAAGAGGCTGAAGCCTGCTCTCTGGAAGTCCAGGGCAGTGAGCTTGCTGCATGCTCTTCTCACTGTCCTGAGGATCTCGAACTCGACCATCTCATGATCGCTACAGCCACGGCTTCTCTGGAGTGTCACATTTCCAACCAGCCAATCCCTGTTGGTGAGTACCAGGCCAAGCATGGCACCTCTCCTTGTCGGCTCCTCTATTGCTTGAAAGAGGAAGTTGTCTTCCACACAATCGAGGAACCTCCTGGATTGCTTGTGCTGAGCCGTACCGTCCCTCCAACAGATGTCAGGAAGGTTGAAGTCCTCCATGAGGACAAGGGCCTGCAAGTGTGAGGCTGCTCCTATCTGTCTGTAGAGCGCTTCATCCACAGAGTCCTCTTAATCAGGCGGTCTGTAACAGATCCCCACAGTAACGTCCCCCATCACTGTTCTCCCTTTGACCCTGACCCACAAGCTCTCTGTTGATCACCTGTCCTCAGACAGAGTTCCATACTCTCCAGCCTATCACTGACATAAACAGCAACTCCCCCTCCCTGTCTGCCAGGCCTGTCTTTTCTAAAGAGCCTGTAACCTTCCATTCCAACACTCCAGTCATAAGAGCCATCCCACCATGTTTCTGTGATACCAATGATGTCATATCCCTGTAGTCGTGTACACATCTCTACTTCCTCTTGTTTATTCCCCATACTACGGGCGCTTGTACAGAGGCATCTGAGGCGAGCTCCAAATGAAGCTGACTCAATAGCTGGAGCAGCTGAAATATCTCTGCATCGCTCCAAGCCCTTATTATAGGTGCTGGCAACCGACTGGGAGTGTTGGGATGGATCGATGCCCCCCTCCCCCAACACATTAAAGTTAAGTTATTGTGAAGGTATTATGACAAATAATTCTCTTTTTTTTTATTCCAAGTACTCAACACTAGTTAACCAGTTCAACTGGAACAGGTTACCCACGGAGTTTGTACATTCAGTGCTAGTGTTGATTTGGGCATGTCTCTGAGCTGGGCAATGGCTCTGAGCAACTTGGCTGAACTTTGAAGTTAGTCCTGCTTTGATCAGGGTGTTGGACCAGATGATCTCAGGACATCTATTCCAGACCACATTAATTTTATTATACTCTCCTACTATTCTGTGGTTTTATGATTCTAAAATCTTCTAAATCTAATTAAGATCACATTATCAAAACTTATAAAATAATTTTCATTCTTAATATTAAGAATGAAATATTTTCTTAAATTTCTTAATATTTTCAAGGTAATATTTGAATAAATTTAATTCTCCCCATTTTTTCACCATCTTTTTGCTTTATCCAAGCAAAGCAAATTCAAGGCCTGTCTGCTTATGATAGAATTCAAATCCCAGCCACAGAAACTTATTCACGTTTTAAAAGAAGGTTCATTTCTAGTCTAAACATAACATTCTGATCATCCCAACCACTGTACAGAGATAAAACAGTGAATTTTTTGCTTAAAATCCAAATGCAGATTCTGTACCTGATCTTTATTCACAAATATGTTTTAAAATATGTTCTTTTTCAATAGGAATGTGAGTATGTAAGAGTGGAGGTCAAAAAAGATAAAGTCCTATGAATTTTTAAAAAGTGAAATTATTTTCAACTCCATTCTCTATTTTTATCAATACAATAGTTACTGACTTCATTTAAAGTTGTGGTTGGTTAAACTTGGTTTGCCAAATTGGTTGAAATAAAGTAGCAATTCCACACTTCACCTCAAACCCTTTCTACTAAACATAACAGTTCTGTCAGCATCACTTTCTGTAGAATAGTCTGAATTCCAGAATGAGTCCCTGAAATCCATCTGGTTTGCTTTGTCATCTGAGGATGATGAAAATTTTTGTGTGTGCATTTGTTCATGAGTGTTTGCATACAGCCATCTAAATTTGAGAAAGATCAGTACTTCAATCTTTAGCATTTCATTTTGTTGTGCTATATGACAATTGGGAATTTGACTGTAGAAATAACATTGTAAATCGATAGCTGTGACTATTTTTAAACAGGTGTCAGACACTCAAATCAAGTGAAATCAGAAAGAAATCTTATGATTCACATTAATGCATAGCTAAGGCTGGATGTCTACATATAAGATTTCATCTGTCAGTTTAATAGGGAAGGGCAATACTCAGGAGAGCTCTAATTCTGTAAAGCTTTCCATTGTAGAAGAGGCTGCATAGAGACATTCAGTCTTACGAGTAAAAGTGATTGCCCTGGAAGAGCAACCACAGCCTAGAATTTTTCAATAACTCTATGCTAGCTCCTCAGACCTCCGTGTTAAATTAAAACTTCTAATAATAAACAAGTGTCCCTATACACTTTTTCCAGACAGTTTTATAAACTAAAATACGATAGGCATTTTGCTACTGGGGAAGAGATTCATCTGTCTTAACATTAGAAACTTATGTGTGAGTTAATCACTTTGACTTCCAGTTATATTACTTTACTGCAGACTTCTAATATTTAGGAAGATAACAGAAAACATCAGCTACTTCTATTATCTAGAGTATGAAATACATACTTCTATATGGTAATTTATCTTACTCTAAGATAGATTTTAAGGTTTTTCGCTCTGGAGGTACCTATCTCTTGTTATAGATTATGTAACGAGATTATGCCTTTATATGCTTGTACTGGTTTTGGCTTGGATATAGTTAAATTTCTCTATAATAGCTTGTATGGGGCCATGTTTTAGTTTCGTGCTGCAAATACTGTTGATAACACACTAATGTTTTTGTAATTGCTGAGCAGTGTTTACATAGCATCAAAGCCTTTTCCGATTCTCACACTGCCCCACCAGCAAGTAGGCAGAGAGTGCACAAGAATCATAGCATCATAGATTCGTAAAATCATAGAACGGTTCTGGTTGGAAAGGACCTTAAAGATAATCTAGTTCCAACCCCCTTGCCACAAGCAGGGACACCTTCCACTAGACCAGGTTGCTCAAAGCCCTGTCCAGCCTGGTCTTGAACACTTCCAGGGATGGCCCATCCACAACTTCTCTGGGCAACCAGTTCCGGTGTCTCACCACCCTCATAGTGAAGAATTTCTTCTCAATATCTGTTATAAATCTACCATCTTCCAGTTTAAAAGCCATTCCCCCTTATCCTACCTATTTTACTACATGCCCTTGTAAAAAGTCCCTCTCCAGATTTCTTGTAGGCCCCCTTTAGGTACTAGAAGGCTGTTACAAGGTCTGTTCTCCAGGTGAACAAGACCATCTCTCTCAGCCTGTCTTCACAGGAGACGTGCTCCAGACCTCTGTTCTCCTTTCTGAGCCGCCTCTGGACTTGCCTGTGCAGGTCCACATCCCTCTTGTGTTGGGGGCCCCAAAGCTGGATGCAGTACTCCAGGTGACGTCTCAGGAGTGCAGAGAAGAGCGGGAGAATCACCTCCCTCAACTTGCTGGCCACGTTACTTTTGATGCAGCTCAGGACACAGTTGGCTTTCTGGGCTGTGAGTGCACACTGCCAGGTCATGTTGAGCTTCTTATCAACCAACACTCTGAAGTCCTTCTTCTTAGGGCTGCTCTCAACCCAGCCTCCACCCAGACTCTAGTTGTGCTTGGGACTGTCTCAACTCAGTTGCAGGACCTTGTACTTGTCCTTGATGAACTGAATGAGGTTTGCACTGTTCCACCTCTCAAGCCTGGCAAGGTCCCTCTGGATGGCATCCCTTCCCTCCAGCATGTCTGCTGCACCACACAGCTTGGTGGTGTTGGCAAATCCCACTATCCATGTCTCGACAGACGTTGAACAGCACTGGTCCCAATTATCAAACCACTGAGGGACAGCACTCATCACTGATCTCCCCTTGGATACTGAGACTTTGACTACAACTGTCTGAGTGCAACCCTCCAGCCAATTCCTTATCCACCATGTGGTCCATCCATCAAATTCATGCCTCTCCAATTTAGAGACAAGGATGTTGTGGGGGACAACATCAAATACCTTCTCAAGTCCAGGCAGATGATGTCTGTTGCTCTTCCCTTATCCACCAATGCCATAGTCCCATCATAGAAGGCCACCAAATTTGTTCAGGCACAATTTGCCCTTCGTGAAGCCATGTTGGCTGTCACCAATCACCCCCTTATTGCCCATGTGCCTTAGCATAATTTCCAGGAAGATCTGCTCCATGAAGGAATTGGAACAGGACACATTTGGCACTGTTGATCCCAGTTGACCAAAGGGATATTCCATACCATACGACTTCATGCTCAGCAGTAAAACTGAGGGGTGGACGTTGGCACAGGCTGCCATTTCACCAGGGCTGGTTGAGCATTGGGTGGTTACTAGTGAGCTTTCTTCTGCATCACTTGTGTTGCCTGGGTTTTATTTTCGTCTCTCTCCTTTTTGTAAAAACTTTCTTACTTAAAAAAAAATTATTAAACTGTCGCTATCCCTACCCATGAGTTCTCTTGCTTTTACCCTTCTGATTCTCCCCCTATCCCGCTGCCCGGGGGGAGTGAGCTAGCAGCTGTGTGGTGCTTAGTTGCTGGCTGGGGTTAAGCTATAACAATATTGGATGTGCAAATTGAGGACATTCATTATTCTATAGATCCATAAAATTTAGTTTTGAGGATGGGTGTCTGAGTTAGCATAGGGAAAGTAAAAGTAAAATAGAAGAGCTTATGTTGAAATGGCCAGGTCAAAGACTTTTGAGCAATGAGAAAGTTGTGTTTGGGAGGTGAAAGCAGATTATTCTAGCTGCAACTAGCATTTGAGAGTTTCGCCCTTTTGATACTAGAAACATATTATTTGCATTCATGCAGCACTATAAAAGTAAACTATTTTCCTTCCGTTTCTTGAACAGTTCAAAGCTATGTAGCATACATCTGTCTTTTTTAGTCTTTGAACTTTTTTGAAAGCTATTTTGCACTATATCATTATCTTTCCCTGTCAAAAGTGTCAAGTTGCATTAAAAATGAAGCAACACATTTCCTTAGAAATACGATATTTGTTGTTAGGAAAAGGGAACAACTTGACCTAACTATGGGTCAGCAAGAGCTTTATCTGAGTGTTTTCTGATATGAAAATGTACAGAATATTTGTCATGACCTTTTCAGACTTCAAGTTCATAGTATTGACTGAGATCACAAATCAAGAAATCCAGAAATTCAATAGAAGTAAGAAAAGAATCATGTCTGTAGCTCAAGTTTTAAAAGAAAGCAAATCTCTTTCTGAGATCACCAGCTATGTATCTGTATTTGATGAAATGCTAAATTAGCTTGTGGTGGTGAGCCACCTGAGTAAATATTTTTTTCTTTTTCAGCTTGCTGCACTATTGAAGTTCTTCTATGTTATCAGTGAAAAGAAGAGACATAATTAAAAGCTTAAAAGAGGAAAGGTTGTTTTCCTCTTCCTATCTGTAGCAAAAAACACCATGGAAATGACATAGAAATATTTATTTTAAAATGCTAGAAATCGTGTTTTTAACAGACGAATGAAAAGCATATATATCACTATGTGGCTCTGGCTGTGCCTGTTCAGGCAGTGGAGTTTACATCATTTCTTGACGTGTCAAAAATGCAAAATTTATATCCAAACCAGCTTTTATTCCATTTTAGACTAATGGAGAGACAAGTAATTTCTCATATAAGCAATTAATTTCCAGTCTTCTTTTTGTCTCAGCAGTAAACAATTAATAATTCAGGACAGTCTTTCGAAATAGATCAGGAACACAGAAAGTATTTTGTATGAGGCTTGTATTAAAGAGGATGTTATATGCATTTAATGAGATATATATATGCACACATCTATCACACAGTATACAGTATGCACTATGTATACAAATACACATATACACCTATATGATGCCATGCAGAGCACAGATGCAATGAGTGTAATGTGAAGAAAAGGAGAAAATTTGTCATGCTATTAAAAGCTATTAGGGGTTGCTGCTCTGTCTTTCAGTCTGGGTATGAAAAAAAGAAATGGGACTTCTCTTTGTTCAGACTGACTGACTTTGTTCAGAGCTGTAGCAAAGGTAATGCAATGTATTCACCTATACTAGGTATTATTTCGCAAGGTGAAAACACTCCTCTCAAAGCCAAGAGATAATACATCAGGTGTCTGTAGGGGGTGGAGTGGAGCTGTGCCAATTAAAAAAACTATGAACATAGTAAGCAAAGGCAGTAGTGTTCAAAATGTTAATATGAGAATGTAAATAATGATTAAATCACTTACTGATTAAAAGTATAACAATATAAGCAGGTTGCAATGTTCCATTGCGTCTTCAGAAAACTTGTGCAACACCTAGCTGCTTCTGAAAGACAGCACCAAATTTAATGACAACAAAGAATATGACTTGGACAAATAATCATGTTAATGTATTATCAATTGTGGTAATCAGTTGAAGCTGACCTGGAGATGTATCGTGATTCTTACTGATCAATTCTCAGAATTCTCATTGTTTACATTGTTTTGTCAACAGAAAGCCATCCTAACAATACAACCATCTAAGTATTCTGCAGCAATTCTTTTTTGGAACTATTATCTGTTTTTCTCTTTCACAGAACAGCATTTGGTATTCAGCCTCTACTACATGTTCAACAGAAGGTAAAATTGAAGATATTGACCAATTCTTTAGTCACAACTGAAAACCAAAACTTTTCTTATTTTTCTACTTGATTCATCAAAACTTTGTACCATGTTTTTAGCGTAGATCTTTTTTCTCCTTTCCTACTTTCTTTCTTTTTCATAATATTAGTTTAAATAACATAGAAATTATTTTTAATTTTTTAAATGTAATCTCCGTTAAGAACAAAAAAAAGCGTAATAACAGTGGTTGAGAAAGGGAAAATCATAACAGGGCTATAAAGCATCTTTAGCTAGCTATAGCAATTTCCTTCCCTGGATTGAAGTCTTGGGGTTTTTTCCCTTGATTCTGTCTTCCTGTTGAATTTTCTGCCATTACTGAAGCATCAGCTGTTTTCTTGCTTATTTGCACTGAAAGTATATAACAACAGCTGTTCAGTGATCACAGTGCTCTACTGCAGAACTGCAATGAAGAATCAGTGTATTCACTGTAGACTTGACTGAAAAACAGAAAAAGGGAAAAAGGAAAAAGCTAAAAGGTACTGTGAAAATAGTGCGCCTTTTTTTTTTTTTTTTTTTTTAAAAGTTTTGAAGAATACCAAACCTCTCAGAGTGGAAATAGCAACTACTTGAAATGTGCAAATGAACAGCCATTTTAGTGTCCAGCACTAAGACTTGATTCTAAGATTCTTGAGTTAGTTCTGTGAAAAGTTCTTGATAATAATGACTTTTTTGAAAAAATATAATTTTCTCTTGTAAAATCAGAACCACTTCTGTTCTTTGTTTCATCACTGTAGAAAAAAGTATGCTGAATCAAAGTCTTTATAGCACCAGAGGTAAATCTTGTACTCAAAACCAAAGCTGTCTCTAGTAGAAGCCCTCATCAGATTGTGCATGCAAAAAAACCCGAAGAATTACACGGCTTCCTAAAAGTATACTAATTCTGAATTAAAATGTATGTATTATTTTGATTTAGCCTAGTTACTTTAAAAAAAAACAACAGGCTTATAGAATCAAGAATGAATGGGGGTGTATGTCTGACCGTACAATATGGATTCTTTATCATCACTCTGAGAAAGAAGAAAACTTCTGAACTGGATTTAAAAAAAATTTAAAAGACATTAAAAGGTATAGAAAAAAATAATTTTCTGCAATTCTGTAATGAACTGCTTGCCACCAAGGAGGTGGACACGTTTACTTCTAATGACTTTTTTATATATTAATTTTTTTAAAAAGTTGAGGTTGTTGATGGATTCTGCAAAAAGACTTTGGAAGTGTACATAGAGATGACCCCAAATTAGAATCTGGTCATGCAGACAAATTTGACAGCATTTATTTTTTCTAGTTTATTTTCCTTATGTGAAGTTCATTCCAAAAGCCAGCTTATTTACTGAAACTAACATGGACAAGAAATTATTTTTTTTTTAATCACCAATTTGTTATTGTATATGTAGGTGATATTTTTTAGGAGTGTGCCAACTGGTTAGTTCGATTATGATACAGAAACATGTCTGATGAAGAAAGTGGGGGACTGTTGGAAATGGGTTAAGCAAAGAGGATGAGATGGCTTCTACTGACAAACAGAAGAGCTTTTATAAAAGTTTTTGTCTATGACATGCGAAATTGATAGACATAATTGTTGTCCGAATAGCAGATACCTGCCTGGCATGCAGTAAACCAATTCCACATGCTCAGGAGAGATGTATTAAATTGGACTTACTCAGGTCTCGGTGCTTGGTGGACTTTTCAAGACTGAATAAACTCAATATCTCTCCGGAGTGTGTGGAATTCGTTTACTCCATCTGGGCACAAATCCGCTTTTCGGACAGCATAATGATAGAATATTAGGTAATACCAAAAAATGGTTTTCTAGATTTTGCTTCAAATCTAGAATTAAATGAAGCAAAAAACCCATAATGTCATAAGTAAAAGGGATACCATTCTCTAGCTCATTTTAGAGAATACCTTATGAAAAGAAGCTGAGCTATATTTGTTTGGGAAGAAACGTTAGCCTGAGTTATGCCCACCCAGGTCATGTGTGTCTAGATGAAATACAGAATTCTAATGCATTTCTGGCATTCTCTGTTAAGTGGCCCAAACACTTTTGAATGAACATGACCTGCATAAATCTAATTAAGCAACTAGCTCTCCATTTTATTTCTTTAGACAATGTAAAGAGAGTAATTAAGAATTGAATTCTATGCTGAATTCAGATATAGAGAAGTTTGTGGCACTTCACGGAACTAAGAGAGTTCCTTGTTTAACGAGCAAGCTATTATGACCCTATATTATTAAACAACGGTTGCTCAGTAGGAAGAAATACTAGTACCCAAACTTCATTGCTGAAAGGACAAGGAACAGCATGATACTATATATCCTGACACCAGATCAGAATAATTGTGAGATTCGAGCTCTAATCACATGCAGGCAAAAAGCTGGAACACCTGAGGCAAGTTCAGTCAAACAAGAAACAAATGTCAAGCAATGTAACTGTTGACAGTTGTCCTTGCATTGTTGGTAGTAACTCTTCACTATTCATTATAAGTGATCGACCAGCAGGTCACAACAGTTTCTGAACTGCCTTTGGATTAGTGGAACAATCCAAATAGAAGAAACAAAGAATAATGGATTGTAAATAAATTCCAAACTTTTGTTTAAAAGTTATATTGTGGTTAAATTCCTTCCTCGCTCTGGCATAAGAAATTTAATGAAGGTCACACAAGGCCTGTGACAAACTGAGATCACTGTTCAGTCTTCAGCTATGAACCATTTTACCTTTTATGAAATTGCGTGTCTCAAACTGGAAACTGGCATGAAAATTGTGCATCCTTTGATACAGAGGCGTAAAATACAGTGATTTTTCTAGACCTTGTTAAGCCTTCTAGTGTAGAAAATGGGTGACGTGAAATATCACAAACTACAGATTGCCACTTAACTTACACATACATTTTAACCATGATGTCTTATTTCTTGGAATACAAGTTATTTATTGTAGCTTTCAAAATTATCTATACAAAAAAAAAAAAAAAAAAAAGAGAAAAATCTAATAAGAGAATCATAGAATGGTTTGAGTTGGAACAGGCCTTAAGATCATCTCGTTCCAACCC
Organism: Strigops habroptila; assembly: GCF_004027225.2. Lineage (NCBI taxonomy): Eukaryota > Metazoa > Chordata > Aves > Psittaciformes > Psittacidae > Strigops > Strigops habroptila. The sequence goes on along the minus strand of NC_044278.2, from coordinate 75,820,432 downwards.
TGCTGCTGTGAGCAGGGATGCCTCACGCTAGACCAGGGTGCTCAAAGCCCCACCCAGCCTGGCCTTGAACACTTCCAGGTATGAGCTATCCACAACTTCTCTGGGCAACCTGTTCCAATGTCTCACCACCCTCACAGTAAAGAACTTCTTCCTTATATCTAACCTGAATCTCCCCTATTTAAGTTTAAACCCATTACCCCTTGTCCTACCACTGCAGTCTGTAATGAAGAGTCCCTCTCCAACATCCTTGTAGGCCCCTTTCAGATACCGGAAGGCTGCTATGAGGTCTCCACACAGCCTTCTCTTCTCCAGGCTGAACAGCCCCAACTTTCTCAGCCTGTCTTCATACGGGAGGTGCTACAGCCCCCTTATGGCCCTCCTCTGGACTCGCTCCAACAGCTCCATGTCCTTTTTATGTTGAGGACACCAGAACTGTACACAGTGCTCCAAGTGAGGTCTCACGAGAGCAGAGTAGAGGGGCAGGATCACCTCCTTTGACCTGCTGGTCACGCTTCTTTTGATGCGGCCCAGGATATGGTTGGTTTCTGGGCTGCGAGCGCACACTGCTGGCTCATGTTCAGTTTCTCATCAACCAACACCCAAGTCCTTCTCCACAGGGCTTCTCTGAATCTCTTCTCTGCCCAACCTGTAGCTGTGCCTGGGATTGCCCTGACCCAGGTGTAGGACCTTGCATTTCACTATGTTGAACTGCATGAGGTTGGCATTGGCCCACCTCACAAGCGTGTCAAGGTCCCTCTGGATGGCATTCCTTCCCTCCAGCCTGCCAACCGAACCGCACAGCTTGGTGTCATTGGCAAACTTGCTGAAGGTGCACTCAATTCCACTGTCCATGTTGCCGACAAAGATGTTGAACAGGATCGGTCCCAACACTGAGCCTAGAGGGACACCACTCATTGCCAGTCTCCACTTGGACATTGAGCCTTTGGTGCACCTCTCTGCATGCGGCCATCCAGCCAATACTTTACCCACTGGGAGATCCATCCATCAAATTTGTGTCTCTTCCATTTCCCCCTTCATGAAAATGGGGGTTATATTTCCCTTTTTCCAGTCATCAGGAACTTCACCTGCACCTGACTGCCATGATTTTTCAAATATGATGGACGGTGGCTCAGCAACTTCATCCGCCAGCTTCCTGAGGACCTGTGGATGGATTTCCATTATAATGGCATGTAGCTATAACTAATTTGCTAAAGGGAATATAGTTGTCAGATTTCAGCTGAGCAAACTGGTGATATGTACAAAACTGAGATGCTCATCTTTTTACTGTGTAATGGCTCAAAAACATTTTCAGTCTATCTATCTACAAGATCTCACATTATCACTTAAGGCTATATTTATTTTTATCATGTTTTATTATTATTATATAGGAATTTTATATATATATATATAAAAACCAAAACAAAAAACAAAAACCAGAAAAAAAGCTTGAGAATCTCAGAAGCTCAAGCCCTTTGATTGCAGAAAATCAGTAGCATTTCATATAGAAATTCCATACAATCAGATAACATCAGAATAACAGTTTCTAAACCATGCTACTTATTGAACATGAAGTTGTGAAGGACACTAAGCCTACTTTAAGATGTGTTTAAAACTCCAGTGTACTCTCTTTCAAGGTTGCATATACTGTGCTAAAAGCTTTCAAGAGTGTAAATATAAAAAGGATGGTAGAAAATTTGATTGTATTTTCTCAATTTTATGGTGATCTAAAGTTAGACTATTTTCTTTATTACAAATAATTATATTTTTAAATCCTTCCAAATAGTTTAATACTTTACAATAAAAAAGTTTTTGAAATCTATTTCATATTTTAAAAGCTCTTTTTTCCTCCTGAAAAGTAGTATTGAATATGCAACATAATTGGTTTCTATTTTAAACAATAATTTCTATAGTGTATTCACTACAAAAAGCATTTTTTCAGCTGCAGTGGCCAGCCCTGAATCCTTTTCCAGCATATCCATTAAGATCAATATTTTCTTTACTTTTATGTTTCGGTGGTTACCTTAAATAACAAGGGCAAAACAGCCACTTCTATTCATGTATTTGTGTCACACAACTGATTGTATTTCTGTTTAATATGCTGTCCTAAAGGTTAACATTGCTCTCTCATGCAGGGTATCCTTGTACCAAGGAACTTCATTGCTGCCATTAAAATCTTTTCCTTTTACTCTACTATGATTCAGATTAGATTAAAAAATGACAAGATGCTTTCTCACAAGTAAAGGAATCCTGAATTACCATGGAAGAATGACGTTAGTGACATTCAGGATATCCATTTTATTTTCCAATGGTCCCAATCAAATAAAATAATAAAGAAAGAAAGAAAGAAAGAAAAAGAAAAAGAAAAAGAAAAAGAAAAAGAAAAAAAGAAAAAAAAGAAAAAAAAGAAAAAGAAGAAGACTGAGTGCTTGCTGTTTAAAGATGTATTTAGGCATCCACAAATTATATGTGTTACATAGAAATCATAACTACTAGGGAAAATACAGTCACTATATACCTCTTTTGTATGAGAATTTTCTTTAATTCTTTCCTCTGCTTTTTAAATGTGTACACAAAACTGTAGAGACAAATAAGGTAATAACTACAGAATCAAAAAGAGAGCTAAGATATAAACAGCCCATTACAGGGGAAATTAATAGATATCGTTAAACATCACCATAGAGATTTTCACCCCCTCCCATAGCTTCTTTGTTTTTATGCTCCTAATTAGTTAAATTTAATATACACTGAAAGCAACTCGGATGGTTTTTATTTGCCTGTATAGCACCATCAAACTGCACAGCTACTCAGTCAGTTGGATAAATAAGAATTGTAGTTTATGTAACTTTGTGTATATAACTTTCCTGAGCCAGAGAATGGGAGCATTACATTTCCTGCTCATATTATTATGACTATTTGCAGATATTTTCCTTATTTTGAAGGTTACATATGCTTCTGAAATATAGCTATTTGAATTACTATATCAAAACACACCCCCCCCCAAAAAAACCCAAAACCAAACAAAACCACATAAAAATCAAACTGTGGAAAATTGTGCACATCTGGACTTCTGTGAACTTCTTTATGTATTTCACTCTTCACTTACAGACCTTCAGGTTAAGAAATATCATGACCATCAATGCCAAGAGCTCTAAATTAAATGACTCAAACAAAATAAGATGACATTTGATTATATACTCCTGCATCCCTTCGAAGATCACCACAGCTACTGTAAAGTCGTAATAGTTGATGTGGATTATGAGGGAGTGTGGCAGAAGTGGAAGACAGGAGAGCACTTCACAGCAATTTTATTCAACAGGTTTTCCCAGGATGGTAGTTCGTCTTAATGTGGAGAAATGAGAGTGTTCAGGGGATACATGATGCTCCCTGGAGCTTGATGTCTTGCTGATTCTTTTCAGCCAATATTGAAGAGTACTAACAAATAAGCAGCAATGTGCATACATTAAATCCAAGAAGGGAACAAGTGTCTCACACTGAAATAAAGAAAATGCTGACTGTATTCCTTGAGGACATAACATTTTTTTTATTTTTATTTTCTGTGATTTTTTTGTTTGTTTGTTTTTCTCTTCTTTCTTTTTTTTTTCCCTGTCAGTTGTATTGTCAGAAAGGCAGGCTTTTTACTTCAGCTACCTAAACCAAAAACCTAAGTGTACTCCAATTCAGCAAAAGGAATCCTGAACTCTTTCCATCCTACCTGAAATAAATCCCTGAACTTTCACTAAAAACTGTAATACTTCAAACCTCTGAGGTGAAAGTAGCTATATTTTTCAGGTATGTTCTATGTTTTAACTTCTGTGGTTATCCTGTGATTCTTTCGTTTTCTTTAATTAAAGGATTCCTTTGCATGAAAGGTAATACTGTAGTCCCAAACTATTAAGGGAGAACTACACTTTGGAAATAACTATTTTCCCCCACATTCATAAAAAAGTAAAATTATCTCAGAATTTTTTCATTAAAATATTCACTTTTCTTTCCTCTTTTCTTTTCTTTTCTTTTCTTTTCTTTTCTTTTCTTTTCTTTTCTTTTCTTTTCTTTTCTTTTCTTTTCTTTTCTTTTCTTTCTTTTGCTTTGTTTTGTTTTCTTTTTCTATCTAATTTTTGTTCAAAGGAAATAAAACTAGCTTAAAACTGGATTTTGGTGTAATCTGTCATTTCTGGTGCTGGTAAATCAGAAATAGTTTTTAAGACATTCAGGAAATTAAAATATATATGTTCATTTATATAAATATATAAATATATACATATATTTATATATAAATATATAAATATACATTTATTTTTTCTTTATATAAGCAAATGTATGCCAATAGAAAGAGCAGTTTAAGTGGCAGTCTCTAGCTTCTGCTTTGAGAGCTTCTGGATTTTCTGTGAACAAGGTCCAGGATCATCAGAGAACCCCTTGCAAACTTCTAAGAAACTTCAAGGCTCCTGCTGCTGCCAGGTAAGGATGAGCTCCCAGGGGCAGCCAAAGAGCTAACCAATGTTTAATTTTGAAATACAGTTATCAGAGGTTGGGTAGAGCTCTGTCACCTGGCGTGGTACATCTCTTTATGGGAGAAGGGTAAAACCTCAGCCTTCTGCTAGGGTTGCCTAGCTAGCAATAAGGGTAGCATCAAGCTGGAATACCCTTCACATCTTCTGCTGAATGGACTTCAGGAACTGCTATGCACCAGCAGCTCTCACAATATATAATTATTATGAATGCTGATATTTTTCTATAGTCTACCTACCACTTGAATGCAGACCTGTTACTTACCTATATGTAAGTACTTTAAACATTACTAACTTAAAATTAAGTATTTTGTCATACTTCTGTTAATGATAGCTACTTTAAAATTAATGTTGCTTATAACAGACGACCTGTAGAAACAACACAAACTGGTATTCTTAATGCAGTTTTGAAAGTATGAGTTACACTGTAATTGAAAGACAAAGCGTAATTGTTTTTGCATTCTCAATATTTCTGCTGTCCTAAAGACGCTGAATTCAATGGCACAAATGATGTTTTCTAAATTGGTGAAGCTACACTTGATTTTTCACAGTGCCCATACGAGCTGAAAACTCATTTTAGCACCTGGGAAGTAATCTTTGAAAGCCATTTAGCCAGATTTGACTCTTCCTGGTAGGCTGAAAAACATTCTGTTCTCAGGGAGCAAGGATTTTCAAGGTTTTTTTAAGTAGGATACACAGTACAACTGTCTTCCACCATGATTATGTATTATCTATATAAGTTATGCAATAAACTTATGAACTTTTTGGAATTAGAAAGTAACATACTTTATTTTATGCAACAGTATGGTTGTGCAACAATATAGTAGTGTGAAGACTGTTTGAGATGATTGTCGTGGGTTAGTTTTTTTCCAGTGGAACAGCAAGTTAAGTTTAGAGAGGTTTGAGATGGCAGAACTAAAGGTTTTTTCATTACCAAACTGTTTGAGGAAGGAAAATAATTATTCTGTAGTTCAGAATATCAAGAAATGTGGATGACAATAATTTATCTTTTTTTACTGTAAGATATGGTTTAATCTAAATATGATCAATGTTCACCATATTTTCCAGTTACTGAAGCCTCTTTCACCACAACTTCAAGTACTCAAGAATACTAGTAATTCTAAACCAGAGAAACACATCATGTTTTGGGCACATAGGTTTTCCCATTGGTTATTTTCAGTTAGTTAGATCTCATCATGTGGAAGAATCAACCCTACCTTATTCGAAATTTTGCCTTGGAATCTAAAACCTATGTGTCACAGCCCTGAACTCAAGGGTGCCTTAATTCTACAGTGAATGCTGCTTTTAGCAAATGAAGCAGTTACTGCTCCATATGGAAAAAGTGAATTCCACAGCCGAAGCTTATCTTCTGTTCTGCCTTTCAGCTACTCAATATAAACGCTGTGAGAGTGTCTAACTGAAAAATTCCCATTAATGAGGAAAATGGAAATGTCTATTAACTTCAAAGGAACTGAATTTTGCTTACAATGAAAACAAAACAGAATATATAAGTGGGAGTAGGCGCAATCAGTGATATTTACAGCTACATAATTTGATTAAAAACTGTGAATTCTGAGGAGGCACAACCCAAAAAAGCTAATGTTTGTAAGTTGTTCTAAAATATTAGTAAGATCATGTCAAAGAAGGCTTGTCATGAGATGACATAAATATTATATTGATTCTCCCACATCACAACCAAAATGGTTATAGCTACCTTATAGATAAGGTTAGAGCGCAATGAGGAATACATCTACCTTGCAAAAAAATGTGATCGATATACCCACTCTGAATGTTGTTTTCCACTGCTCACCACTATTTCTACCTAACTTGGCTTGAAAAATTAATAAATAGGTGTAACTTGAATACCACTTCCACAGCCTGATTTAAATGAGAAGACAATGTAGATCTAATATTTTGAAGGAACACCAATGAAAAAATCACATTTCTGTCATCTTCACTTTACTTATACACAAACTGAGAAATAGATAATGGATGAGAGGAGAGATAATAGTCTCTTTCATTATCTTAGTCCTGTTATACCAGTATGTAAGCAATCAAAAATATCTAAACTCCCAAGAAAAAAATTTGAGACCACAAGTGAAGTTTATGAAAACTTCATTAGGGTAGTAGGTTTTGGGTTTTTTTTATTATGGAGATGACATTCAGAAGTGCTTTACTGATTTCTAAATAGAACTTTAAAAATAGAACTTTAAACATCCAATAGGAATTGAACTGCAAAAATCTTTAAAATAGTTCTTGCAGAGATATAGTCAACTACCATTATTTAAACACATTCAGTAATACTAGCATTTGAAGTAAGGAGAATAAGAAACAGTGCTACCTGAAGATATGGACAGAATTCACAATCTTTTCTGTTAGAAATTAAAAATGTTCCTTAGAACTTTATTTATTCTTCCATCTCATTTCAAGGGTTTTAAATGCTTCTTAGAGGATATGAGTCTATAGGGTGGAAGGATATTTGAGAATTTCCAACTGAAATCTATCAAATGTATATACCAACTCTGAAAATTACACTGTTGTTCAACTCTATTCTACCGACTTCAGCCTCAGGCTTTGTATCAAGCTCTAAAACAAACTTGGCTAAAGTTCTTTTCTGGAACTGCAAAGTTTCCCAATCTCTTAATGCAACTGTGACTGTGATATGTCACACTTGAGAAATATGGTGTATATTGATATGAGGATTTAGGTCCAATGCCCATTAAAAGCAGAATGGTTACATTAAATAGTTGGCAGTGAAACCAGGAAATCCACAGACTGATACTTATAATGTTAGCATCGGATTTGGAGCCTTTCCTGATTCTCTTACACCGTTGGTTCATCAAATATCATCATTGCAAATTGCTTAAACACAGACCCCAAAATAATACTGAACTTGTTATACTGGGCATATTGGATTTAAAGGGAAAGAAGCTTCATAAATTATTTTAGTACCTTTAACTGAAGCTGAGAAACCAATTATGTTGTTGTTCCTTTCTTTTGGTCAAAATAATGATTATTTATTAAATAAATGAATAACCCCCCTAAACAATTAAAGGTAAGCTAGCCTTCTACACTTCAATGTTAATACTGCTTCCAAAATGCTGGTGACTGTTAATAGAATAGAAGCTGGTATGAAAACCTGAACAACTATGTGTGCTTCAAGTGATGCTTATCTGTGAATGTGCATCAAACAATTAATAAACTCAGTACATTAAGTAAGGATAATTAAATCATCATTAATTCATACATGCAAGAAAGTTGGTGTCAAGTTAAAACTTAAACAAGTTTAAAAAAGATGTCTCAGAATATTTTATCAGTCTTTGCCTTGCAATGTAAAAAAATTTTAACACAGTAATATGCACATAAAAGTTTAGCCATTAACTAGCCTTCACACGCAGTTGACCTTGATTATATTCAAGATATTGCAGCCTCCAGGCAGTGACATAGAGTAAAACCTGTTTCCTTCCATTTGCCTCTAGGGTTAATAACATTTTCAAGCAAGACTGATGAAAAAAGGTACTTGTGTTGCATGTAAACATGGGTAAGAATGAAAAATTAAATGACAAATTCAGCTTTTGCTTTATCATTTGTTTCAACATTGAGAGGTTATAGAAACTTAGTTCATGAATCACTGAGTATTCATTGTAATTCCCACAGACCTATATGGGAGACATAGATGCACCTCACCTTGTAGAATTAGGGTTAAACAGTTCTGCTTGTTTCTATTTTAAAATGGACATTTATTTATGTAAAAAGATTGCAAGGCATGAAAATATTTTCACTGGGAAGAAGCAGCTGCAGCATGGTGGAGGAAGTAATCATGTCTATTAAAAGCCCCTGTGGGCTCTAGCGCAAGAGTGCAACACTTCATCTAAAGAACACCGATCATTAGGCTCATCTTTTTCTATTCTGTCCTGGTTTGGGCTGGGAAAGAGTTAATTTCCTCCCTAGTAGCTGGTGCAGTGCTGTGTTTTGATTTCGTCTGAGAACAATATTGATATCACACCAATGTTTTAGTTGTTGCTAAGCAGCACTTACCCTGCTCAAGGACTTTTCAGTTTTTCATGCTCTGCCAGTGAGAAGGAGCACAAGAAGCTGAAGGTGGAGCAGAGTCAGGACAGCTGTCCTGAACTAGACAAAGCAATGGATATGCCATACCACAGCATGTCATGCTCTCTATATAAACTGGGGGGAGTTGGCCTGGAGATGCTGACTGCTGCTCAGGGACTGGCTGGGCATTAGGTAGTGAGCAATTGTATTGTGCATCACTTACATTTCCTGCAGTTTGTTCCTCTCTCTCTTTTTCCTATTATTGTTATGATTATGTTTTACTTTATTTCAATTATGAAACTGTTCTTATCTCAATCAGTGGGTTTTACCTTCTTCTAATTCTCCTCCCAATCCCACTGGAAGGTGTTGGAAGGGCAAGTGTATGAGTGGCTGCATGGTACTTCATTGCTGACTAGGGTTAAACCATGGCATATGCTGTACTTGTTCTTTAAGTAGAAGATTGTAATCATAGCACTTAATTAATTTGATATTTATGGGAAAACAATGTAAAAAAAATGCAGGCTGTTATGTATTACACATTTCAGAAAATAAAATATTTTAGGCTACGATGGTATCCTTTGATTGAATCTCTAGTCACTGTTTTTGTTTTATTACGCTTTCTTTTTTCTTGCTTTCAATAATTTAATCTATTTTTAATTTCCTATTTCTTTTTTCCAAAAAGTCTGTGAGTTTACATATTCAATTTCTGGATCAGTTCATGTGTAATATGTCTTCAAATATAGAATTTAAATATTTTTCCACAAAGTAATTGGCCTTTCATATTTCATTGGTAATCTCTTCATCTGTGATTTCAAATGCTGGTAGCTGCTTTCTTTGTTGGTCATGTCTTTGTAAACACTTGGCAATAAGATAAGGTGTACATTCAGAAATTCTGAAGGTTAAATCAGATTTTTCATATCAGGATAGAGTTATTATAAAGAAGGTAACTAAGAAATAATTCATCTTTGACATCAGTGACATGAGTGAGATCTGCCTGGTTTTCACTTTTACTTTTAGTTATAAAGTGACATCCACCACTATATGACTAGTTTGATTCAGTGCTGCTAATACTAAAATGGATGTATTTATAAAAGTGCCTTGGATTGCTCATTCATGTCAACACTTAGTTTTAAGCAAATGAGCAGCCCTTTCACAACGAACAGGATCATTTATATAATTAAATTAAGTATCTGCTTTAAGTGTTTCCTGTATAAAACAAGCTCTCAGCACTATGAAATTTCCCACCCAGGCTATGTGGGACACACCTCCAGCAACTTAGCAGTACACAACGTAGTGTTACATTTACACTGTTATCCCTAGACTTCATTAGTGACTGTCAGTCTGTCAGTTGAGAGAAATAATCTCTTCTGGAGTGCTATTCATCTGACTCATTTTAGGCATCTATTTTATGGCAAGATGAATTTTCTTATACAAGTAGCTGTTTTTCTCCATTGATGGGAAAGAGGCTTTGATGATTAATCTACACCATAGTTATCTACGCTTGATCAGAATACCACCCAACATATCTTTGCGGCAAAATGAAGTTTCATAGAAGAGTCCTAGCATAGCTCCAGATGACCTAGTTCATATAATGAATAATACAAGTAGAATAGTTAAAGAAGCAATTGTCTATTAGCTGAAGTATAGAGTAATGCTCTAACGCAGCTAAATTATCTCCAAAAGCTGAAGTTGTTCATTCGCAACTAGCTAGTTGCAGCTAGCAACTAGCGTAATATTTTTCACAACACTTAATTATGCCATGTTAAACTACTCATATTGTATGAACACCACATATGAAATAAATATGAAAAACAGGTAAATTTTCTATTTATGAGTGATTTATTTGCCTACACCATTACAGGGGAAAAATTGAAAGAAACGCAAAAATAAACCAAATGTTTTAAAGGAAGTTCATCCTGATACATGAGTTAGTCCTGTATTTCCATCAAATTTCTGTTACTCAAAATCTACCTTGTGTAAGAACAGTTTAGGTTCTTGTTTCACACCTTTACTTACTAAGGTGTATGATATGTTGTGCTTGGATATTAATATAAGCAAAGATGCATGATCAAGCGATGTGGGACATCAATCTTAGGTGTTTTAAAAAAACCATACAATTACATTGTTTTATAGTTATTTCTTTTTCTACGTATTTCAGATATAGTTCCATGAAGTTGTTACTCACAAAAGAGAGGCAATAAAATAGGAAGACTAAGACTAACATAGTAATATTTTCTCTGTCTTTATTATTCAAAGTATTTGAATAATACAGAAAAATTTGAATTTGGGGCAAAGGCTAGTTAGAGTACTTACAATCTCATTCTGCACTCATGCCAACTACAGACAATTTCAGTGAAGGGATAGGAGCTGTTTTATATAAACACTGAATAACTAAGAGTTATGTCAGAATTCATAAGTATGGATTTTCTCAGCACTCAGTAAAAATATTATTTGAAAGATAAGGAAATAATAGCTACTTACCTCTGCAAGCCTTATTTAACATTGATGTCTTTGGGATCTATTTTGATTAAAAGTTCTGTATGCAGTTGGGGAGGGTAGGTATGACAAGCTCCTTTACAGAGAAATTCTGTATCAACCCTCCTGAGCTGTGCTGAGAAAATTCAGCTTTTATTTACTTCCATAGAATGAGTTGACATTAGATACAACCAGATAGAAGATAATATTTTTGCAGAGGCAGTCTCTTTTTCTTTTTGTAATTTCCTGGAAGTTGAAAGCTTTCTTTCAAAAACATAATGTAACAAATTAGTTATCTTTTCGTCTGCTGAAATCAAATTGGTTAATACAACATAGGCACTTGTTGACGATGTAGTATTATAGTCTTAAAGAAACTATCTTCAGGCAAAGAGTAATATCAACAAAGATGTCAACAGCTGCTCTAAGACAGACAAAAATATGAGCCTTGAAGTCTGCTGGGTTCTATTAAACCTCATACCATGAATACATATTTATTTTATTTTATACCTTTCTTTAAAATAGCAGGCTTAAGTGAAAATTATGGATTATCACAACTACCCTACACTGATCAAGATTATTCCTGGGATTAAACAGTAACTATATGAGAGAAGGAAAGAATTCTCTCTACCTCAGTAAAGACCTCAGTAATTTTAAATAGTTATACTGAGAACGTTAAGAATAATATCACGTTGTGAGCGTAAGTATTGCTGTACTTAGATCTGAGTAGAGCTTCCTCTTTCTTTGAATATATTCTCTCTCTCACTATATCAGGTTGACTAATAGTTCTGGTTTTGGAGAAGAGAGATATATGTTTAAAACAAAACAACAAAACAAAAAAAAATCAAACAGCATTAGATTAATTCCTTTTAAGATCTTTCAAGACATTTTACAAAAATTATTTTAGAAATATTATTCTGCATTATGTGAAATACTATTTTCTTCTTTTTACTTTTTTTATCTTGAGAATTTCTTTGTTTGCATTTGTGTTTGTATTAAAGAGATAAGAAGCAATCATTCCTTATTTACTTTTGTCTTCAAACTTTTTGCTTCTACAGACTTCTGGTAAACCTCAGCATTTCTCTTTTTCCAATATAAAACCCTATTTAATATCACTTCAGATGGAAGCAATTCCTTACCTCTGATCCTTTTTACAATGGGGTGAACAAATCTGCAAGATGTAAACCCACAACAGTTTAAGATAAAAACAGTAATGTTTTCTGGTTTAGTCTAACTCCTTTTGTTAATCTGTGCTAGCATATTTTCTATCTTTTTTTTTTTTTTTTTATTGGCAGTGATCACTGACCTCAGGATTTCAAAGAATTCCCCAATGTAGTTTCAAAACCTTTTTCTTGAGTTTTAATGGCTAGTCTAGCATAGCCCTGGATAGCCCACCATGTTTTTCATTCAGCCAGGAATTAGGACCAGTTGTTCTAAAACTTTGTGTTGTATTTCTTGTCATTTAACTTCATGAGTAATTTTATTGAGTTGCTCAGTTTTCTTAAAGCTCCTTTATAATGCATTTGCTTGCTTATTTCCTAGGACGTCTTGGCATTCTGTAATACAATTTTGCATATTTATTGAGCCTCTCAATCACTTCAGGCAGCCACATTTTTGAACTTTCTGGTTCCAAAGATTGATTATTTACATCTGTCTCTATGTCAGCTTAGTGCTATAGTGCACCTCTAGGTCTAAAATCTAGGCATCTAGGTTAAACTAAGTTGGGTCCTTTTCAATAGATTCATTACAGTGGATTTTATGTTTCCTTCGAATGAATTCCACAGTGCAATATATTGTATCCTATCATAGGTTTTTAGGGCAAGTATGGTAAATTGCTCTTCAACGATGCTTTTCTCTCTCAATTATACAGGAGTGGTAGAAAAGATTTCTAAATTAGATTAAGATCACGTCTAAAGGGTAATGAATCCCAGCTTTAGTACCATCTAGTTACTGATACTTCATCTATTTCACCTGAACATGCTCAGCAAGGTTTAGAAAACATCATGAGAAAGATGTCAGAGGCATTACAGTTTACCCATCATTCTGCAAAGAACCGCTTGAGACACTAATAACTGTTTCTCAAGAGGAATCTTGAAGCTTTTTCCCTCATCCTGTACTCCAAAAGTTATTATGTTTGTCTGAAGGAGAGTCACAATGGGTGATCCCGTTATGGTTTTTTCCTAAATCAAGAACACTCTACACTAAGGACGACCCTTCAAACCCAAGCATAATTCAGAATACTATATCAGTTTATAACTGCAGGTTGAAAGGTTTGGGGTGGGGTTTTTTACCTTTTGGTTTGGTTTGGTTTGGGTTTTTTGTTTTGGTGGGGGTTTTTTGGGTTTTTTTTTTTTTTTTTTTTTTTTTTTTTTTTTAATTAAAAAGTTGCAAAGCTAGTACTAATCCCTTTTGTGTCAATGCTCTTTCTAATGTATTAAACCTTGGTCGAGCCTCAGAGCTCCAAGCTTTTTTGAAGCAGTACTTCAAGCCACTTTTAATGGCACTGCTTTCTTTAAAGCTTATCACTGCAGTAGGTGTTCTTAGAGTCAACAGATTTCTGACATTTAATTATTGTTTCCCTCATCTATTCTTTGGTCAATATTCCATCTTTGTCAAATTTATTTTCATCTCATCAGTCTGCTTTTGTCACCACTTTAACAGTGATTTTTACATGTCTTTTTTTTTTTATTTTCACATTACGCTTCATTTTTTTTCTTCTATATTAAATATAAAACCACATTTGGAACAAATTCAATTTTTCAAGTCTCTGATGAGTTGTGGAGGAATTAGGCATCTGAATGATGTAAGAAGGCAAAAGGTTAGCTTCGCTACAGGCTTTATAAATTATGTAGAACAATTCCTATACGATTTGTTATAGTCCTTCAAGATGTTTTAAGAGTTTACTGAGATAAGAATAAAACATGGAGGTGGGAGTTCCTTTGCTCACAGCATTCACAGTAATCATATTTAGTAATATCTATTTCTGAAATTGATCTGGGAAAAAAAAAAAAAAGACAACCACAGCTAACTCAAAGTTATTCTCACTTGGGTAATTTAGTATTTAGTTAAAGGATAGACACAACTGACATTTGAAGAGCCCAGTTCTTGTCTTGGATAACTTCAGAAGCATAATTCCTTGCCCTCCAAGAAGCATGAAAAAACCCCAACCCAAATAACATAAAATCTTGCTTTTGTAGTGAAGTACTTCATTCTGAATCTTTGACAGAATTTCAGCCCCTTGCCTGCTACCAGGGCACTAAGTCTCTTCTGCAGTTGTAGATCTGCAGGTGGAGCAGCTTCTGGTTTCAAGGCATAAGCTTTCAGCCTTTACCATCACAGGCATGTCCATTTCCCAGCCCCATAAGTACAGACTCTACCACACCTCCTTCAGCAGAAGTGGGGATTCAGGCTCTTTTTGTAGATGCAAGGTCTCAGAGAAGATCCAGTTATCTCTTCCTGGAGACCTCTTATATTGCACAGGCTGCTGAAACAACTCCTTCATTTGGTGACACAGATGTTCCACTACCGCCTGCCTCCTGAAAGCAAGAGTCCACCTCCTGCTGTTCTATCTAGACCTTGTGGTACATCACCACCGTTGCTGAGCTGTTTTATACTCTCTGCAGCAGAGCTGCTGGCTGCCTTCTGTGCACCCTCCTGCACAATCTGCTGTGAAAAATGCTACATCTGTGAGCTACCTTTGTTAACAGTGCTCTATTAAAGACTTGTGGAGACAATGGTTTCAATTTTTTAAGAAAAGAGAGATAGTTTGGTACTAATGGGGCATGTCATTCTTAGACTTTCTTCTAAGATGATAGTTGCTTGTTCTGTGCTTATGAGTTCAGGGAATATTTTCTGGATCATAGATTTGTAAGGGAGCTAGATCTTTTACCTGTATTTGCTCTGATCTTATTCTGGTACCCTGATGTCTCATTGTATTAATTATAAGGTGAGGAAGGATATTTGCAGGCGGTGGTTTCCACCTAGCGTATCACTTTGATCCAGCATTCGTCTGTGTTGCCAAAAAAAGGATGATCCTTCCCTCCTTTTTGTTTCCACCTATTTATTCTCAATATTAGCTCTGACATCCATAGTACTGCAGAATTAATCATATGATAGAACTCAATGGAATAATAATAAGTAAATAAATAGCCTTTTATTTGAGGATTAGTTTTCAGCTGGATCTGTTCTTTGATTAGTGGTGGAACAAGTGAAGTGGGAGCAACTAGAAACGTAGGAGAATTAGAGGAGGGCTGTGTGGGCCTGAGTATTCTAGCAGTAGCCTCATTTTATGTCACAGATATAATGTAACTACAGCTCAGGCAAGCAGTTTTTTCTCTTTTTCATTAAAATAATGATTTTCATCTCAAGTTGCCTGAACAGCCAAATAAGCATCAGACACAAATGACAAGCTATTGATAGGTCATTGGCAATTTGCACAAGAAAATCACTGGCTGTTTTAAATTTCTCTATCATTAAAAATTCCCAGTGTGACCTAAAAGGGACTGTGGAATTTGGGGTAAATATTAATGGGATACTGAATTGCAGAACAGTGGTTTGTAGTCAACGGAGATTATCTCAGACTACTATCACAGCACTTTCTTTAGTGCAGAATAGCTTGATCCATGCCATATCTGCTACACAGATCTGTTCCTTAGAGTTTTATTTCGGCCCAGTCTTTCTTCCTCTGACATCGTAGAGGAGGAGAGCCTCAAGCAGTGGCAAGAACTGAGAAGGACTTTAAAGAGTGGGTGATTTGGTCTTCCATTTTCTTAGCCTTCTAGAAATGTTAAGATGCAAGTATTGATGCACTCATCTTCTCTCAAAGTTTGTAATCATATTCACAAAAACATCAAGTAGAATCATACTGCATTCCAGGGCATAAGATAAGAAGACATGGTCCAGCATTGTTTGGCTGATGTGAAAAATAGAGAGGAAAATAGAATGAAACATTAAATGGCAACTATACCTAAGCAAACAGTATACAACAAATGCCAGTTGAGAATTAAGCGAATGATGTTGCAAGACAAAGAAATATAAAGAAATGCAGGGCTGGAGGACCACTTCAATAGCATATGCTGCCTTTCTAAAAAGGGGTTAGGCATAAATCCATGCAAAATGAACCACCAAAATTATTTACGTCTCAAGCTATGAAAATGAGAATATGCTCCAAACACAGGTTTTCTGTGTAGGAGACAGGTGAGATGGTGTCAGAATACCCAGAATAACATGAGAAATGCCCACATTTGTGAATTTTTTTCTGGATTCATTTGTAATTCTCACCTAGCCAAGAAACTACTTTGTTCCTTTTGGATAAAGGTTTTCTTTTAAGTACAAACCTTGACTGTCTCCTTTATATTACCTGAATAAATTCATCAATGGGCAAAGAATCCATTTGAAATTATAGTCTGAAAAAAAATGTACTGGCTCATTTATTGTCTTTGAAAAAAAGTGTAGGGTCCACATGATTTCGGTTAGAATAAGTGTAGTCCAGTAATGAACACTTCTGAAATTCTCACTCTTGGAAGAGAAGGTACATTTTTAAAAGGCCTATATAATGGGAGCATATTATACCTGAAACCACTGATCTCCATTACTAGATAGAATGCATGCTGATTATTTCTGCTAACTAACTAACTCATTCCCTATTAACAGCTGTTGGGAACGTGCAGTGAAATGTTCTAAGCTAACAAAGCCCTTGAACTGCATTTTCCATCTGCTTATCACTGTCTTCCAAAATGCAGCTATTTTTTATTCTACTGGAGTATCTGAGAATCCAATTCTCCTTTACACTTGCTAGGAGCTGGAGATTGCACTTCAGAAGAGGATTTTAAGAGGTGAGGTCTACACTCATGGGACTACACTACTGTCAGGTGAAGTAAACTAAGGGTGGGTATTGATTGGCACTGGGAGGACAGAAAGATCAAGGATAAGTCACCAAATCCTGAGCTGTTGATAACAGGAAATGCTTTAACTTGGAAAAATCCTTCTGTGGTTTTTTTTTTCAACCCTGTTTTCGCTGTACTTCACAATAAATCTCTAAGGTTTCAGTGTCCATGACAAATTATCATTCATCAGGGAAGAAAGACTCACTGCATGAACTCCCAAGAAAACACTTTTGGTGTGGTCTTTTTTTCTTCTGTTGATCTCTGTGATCTAAACCAAAAGTCACTTCTAATATGTCTGTCTGTGGTCAGTGTAGAGAATAATGTAATGCATTTAAAAGAAATATGTGTGCCTTTATTGATTTGTATTTGACTACACTTCATGTCTAGTTCTTCTTAGCACAATTAATAAGCACTTTTAAACAAGATACTTCTGAGTTTGCATTACCATTCAGTGAAAATGGCCACAACATGCACTATTTTGTATTTGCTGCATTGCAGTTGGGTTGTGCAAGGGCTGAGCAAATGCTGATGATTCATGTGATGATTCCCCAGACTGTTTCAGGAGGTTTTGAGTAATCAGTCCCCTACAAAGCTAAGCCATAAGTAAAGTAATTTGGTTTTGAACATTCCGTTCTCCAGGCCCAAATCACACAAGTGCTTAAAAATTGTTATTCTGGAACTGTGTGTTAGTGATATATCAGGTCCAAAATTATGGCTGAAAGAGATAATATTATGGAAAAGCTCTAGCTTTGACATTAAAGGCAAGTTATTTTTGCAGAATCTAACTAAAAATACTGAAATTAAACTAATTTGCTGGAGGGGTGTTTTTTTTTGTTTTGGGTTTTCAGTAAAAACTGAAGGGAGAAAGAAGGAAGAAAAAATACAAAATAGCCATCAGCAATATCTTAGGTATGAAATATGATAAAAGTGATAACTAACTGCAAATGGAGCAGTAACTCTCTGAAACTTCACTGACTTTGTTACAAATATCAGACATAGTAAAATCTCAGACTCAGCTGTCCATAAATACTCCTTTACATTCATCGCCACAGCATTCCCATATATTCCCTTGCATTATTTCCCTATATTCTTGGACTGAGGATCTCAGCTTAAACGCCTGAGGAGATACATGAAATATGTGCCTATAGATGTGAATGTACATCTGCAAACCTGAAAGAAAATTTTTAATTCAGGAGAGAAAAAAGTTTTCCAAAGCTGAAGGAGAAACAGCCTCACCATTAGGCAGTAAGTTTTTTCTTCACATGGCACTGAAGCTGCTGGAATTACATGAGTAAGTCTTACTCTTCTCTATGAAAATTTATTTTTAGAGAAGTGTGGTGAGTTGGCCTTGGCTGGCTGCCAGACGCCCACCCAGCCACTTTATCATTCCCCCTCCATCAACAGGACAGAAGGGAGAAAATAGGACAAAAAGCTCATGGGCTGAGCTTTTAAAGACAGGGAGATGATTCACCAATTATCATTATGGCAAAATAGACTCTTGGGCAAATTCATTTAATTTATTGCCATTTAGTTGTGACAGAACTGGAAAGTGAGAAGTAAAAACAAAACTAAACTTACTTTCCCCTCACCCCTCTCTTCTTCCCAGGCTTAACTTCCTTCGTAAATCTTCTACTTCCCTCCATTCCCAGATGGGCCAAGGGAATGGGGAATAGGGGTTGCAGTCACTTCATAACACTTCATTTCTGCTGCTCCTTCCTCCTCATGTTCTTTCCCTGCTCTAGCATAGAGTTCCTCCCACAGGATAGAGTCCTTCACAAATTTCTCCAACGTGGGTTCTTCCCACAAGCCACAGTTCTTCATGAACGGCTCCAGTATGCACCCTTCCCATACGGTGCAGTCCATCATGAGCAGAGAGCTCCAGCACTGGTCCCTCGTGGGGTACAGTCCTTCAAGAATGCTCCAGGATAGGTCCCCCATTTGTCACAGGTTCTAGCAGGAGACTGCTCCTACATGGGTTCCGCTCCATGCCATAGTTCCTACCAGGAGCCTGCTCTGGCATGGGCTCTCCATGGGATGTATCTTCCCTCAGGATACATGCATCTGCTCAGGTGTTGAGTCCTTCATGGGCTGCAGGGTGAATATCTGCTCCAACATGGGTCTCTATGGGCTGCATGGGGATAGCCTGCCTCACCATGGGCTGCACCATGGGCTGCAGGGGAGTATCTGTTCTAGCACCTGCAGAAACTTCTCCCCTCCTTCTTTACTGACCTGGATGTGCGCAGGGCTGTTTCACATTTTCTCACATCTCTCTCCTGGCTGCTGCGCAGCATTTTTTACCTTTTCTTAAATACGTTATCTCAGAAACCAGCATCTCTTATTGGCTCAGCTTTGTCCAGCAGTGGGTCTGTCTTGGAGACAGTTGTAGCTGTCTCTGTCCAACATGGGGACAGCTTCTGGCAGCTTCTCACAGAAGTCATCTCCACAGCACACAGACACCCCCACTAGCAAAAACTTGACATGTAAACCCAGTACAAGGTATTACTCCTGACAACAAATTTGCCTTCCTCCAAGAAGAAAAACTCATGGCTACAATAAAAAATTACATTCCCAATATTGCTGATAAAGTAATTCAAAATGGCTGAAACCTATATATGTGAAGTAATAACACGTCTACAGTAAAGCTATATAAATGTGTAGCTCCAGGGGATTGCATCTGCCCTGGACTGTGTGAATGTTTCTAACATGTGTCAACTTCAGTATGTCAATGTTTCTTTTCTGATTGTATTGAAACATTAGCTAGTGTAGATCACTAGCAATGGAAATACTACTTTCAAGATGGAGTAACAAAAAAAATCCAAATACTTATACAAATATACTCCTAAATGAGGTCTTGGAAAATATCAATTACATATCATTTGATGTTACACAGTTTAATGAAGAAGGTCTCCTTCCCCCTGATCTCAGGAAGTAAGTATTACCAGCCTGGACACAATCCATAAATTAGCATCATCTCCTTTATGTAGAACCACAGGGTATTTCAGCTTGGAAGGTATTTGAGAAGGTCACTAGACCAACATCCTCTTCAATGCAAGGTCACCCTAGGAGGCCAGACTATGTTATGCAAGGTTTTATTCTCTCAGGTCTTTGTAAGGGTATCTGATTAAGCACCTTGTCAAATGGGATGATATAGAAAGGAAGGAGTCAATAAATAGTGTTTCAGTATGACCTCATGCACAGCCACTGATGCTTCCAGATGTACTTGCTGCAACATGAACTTATCCACAGATGCTTTGAGGTGTAGCTTCTCCAGGACTTATTCTTAGGCCACAACCCCTTCAGAAGTATACGTGCTGCAGCACAGGCATAACCATGGCCACAGACAATGAATATACCTGCTTTGGTGTGGCTTTACTCATGGCCACAGATACTTCAGGGTGTCCTGCTCCCACGTGGACTCATCCATAGGTCACAGTCCCTTCAACTCAAGCTCACACTGGAGTTCCAGACTGTCCAGTACAGCAGCACAGAAACAGCAGCAATGCCCTGGCCATCTACCAGCCCAGGCACACCACCGTTGCTGCTATCAAAACATTCCCAGGCACAGCAGAATAAGATGACAAGCAGCACAGCACTACAGCAAGCAGTGAAAGCAAAAAGCAGCCACTAATGAGCAGTAGGCACTAATTTACAATAAATCATGCAAGCCCTATGGCAAGCACTGAAGCCTGTCAATTAATAGCCAAACAGCAGCAACAGCTATAAGTTCAATCTAGCACATTCCAATTAAATTTGTCACTATCTTGAACCTTCTGAGCCTCACTTTGGGCACGAAAAATGACTGTCATCCCTGTATTGTCAGCACTGTTTTCAACACAAATCAAAAACATTGCTTCATACTAGCTATTATGAGGCAAAGTACGTCTATCCCAGTCAAAACTAGCACGGGTCCAAGCAGTTTGCAAAATCTTGTTTCCCTTGTTCATTGTCCTTGGACCAGTGATATACTCTCACCTCCAAAAGTAGTGTAATTCTATCTTCCAAAGCATCAAAATGAAGTTACAGCCTACTACTGGGAAGTGGAAGACTTTGCAAAGTAAGTATTAATTCTGTCACGTACATGTTTTTGTCTTCTTATAACTGACCTCCCAGGGTTATTATCTTCCACCATGCTTGATCTATGGTTTGGCATCTCACAGAACACAGAAGCATGGGAAGATGTGTACACAAACTAGCTTTAATTGTCTGCTTAAGACACTTATGATAGAAGTGCCCTTACTGTCCTTACATACCCTTTACACATCTTTTACACATGTTCTCATGTCCTTTACACACTTTTAACTGAGAGCTAGATTTCTCTCAGAATGACATTTTAACTTAAGCATAATTGGAGGCTCCTGTTCTGAATCACCTTCTGAATGATCCTCTGTCTTCATTACTGGTATAGGGAGCCAAGTCAAAGCTGACTAGGGCTAGGCAGTACAAACAGCCTCTACTGAGTCTGCAAAGCCTGGAACACCGTCACTGCATTTTGCTGGTAAGTAGGCTAATATTCAACAGAAGCAGACACGCATCACTGTTTTAATATTGTATGAATGTATCTAGGTCTAGATCAAGTGACAATCATTCCTTATTTCTCCTACCCTGTATTCATAAAGCTTAGAAAAAGTCTACATCCTTAGGTGGTTGCATTCAAACATCTCAAATTGGAGATAAGCACCCAATATAGTTATATAACGCACAATATTCTGAAGAGGTCTGAGCTGTCCAGTGTCTCTTGTCTTCAAATACGCATAGAAAAAAACTGGCAAAGGCAATAACTCAGAGAGACAACACACTGGTTTCTCCAGTTACACCCTTCATAATGCCAGTATTTCTTTTGTACAGAGTCATAGTAAGTCCACTAAGTAGGATGTTAAATTTCACCATTGTGTAATTAACCTTTCTAAGGGAGGCTATCTACTCCTGTGGTTGTTCCTTCACTCTTCAAGCAAAAGGTTGTAAGACGACTGAGAGTAGTCACTACACAGACCGAAGGGACAATGGAATGTATAACTAAGACAATTCTATCTGTAAAATGCTACAATATTATCAATTGTGATTAACAGTTACTAAAATATATAGAACTGCATATTGAATGGGAGGGTGGAACAGCTTAACCACACTGTAATTTAGGCAGTAAGGGGACCCATCTGTTTACATTAATCTTTGCTAATATTGCCTTTCTTTCTTTTTCAACTCTTGTGTCAAATTACACTTTACTGACAAGCCGAGATGTTGCAAAGAGTAAAGTCAATTGAGTGTATATTGGAAATATTCCACCTGCCTTGTATTTACTTTTAAAATACTATAGTTGTTGAAAGATGCCTCTAACATAGTGTTTATGCATTCATGGTTTATTAATGTTGTAGATTGCTGGAGGATAAATGTATACAATGCTGAAAAGATAATACCATAGGTAAAATATATTTACAAAGAGAACAGTTCTGGGAAATAACCTGAAAGTATTTTGATATTTATACATTGTTATTTTTTCAAGAATTTTGTTTTTTTTCTCTACAGTTTCAGATAGCATTGCTAACTAGAACTATAGGACAATTTCTACTGCATTCATCTCACTGTGTTATATTAGCATCCTGAAAAATGCATCACTGAAAAGCAACAGAAGAATGAATTTTCCTTCCACACATCCTGTACACCTACAGGATATTAGTTACCTTTTGAAATTACAAAAATATTCTTACTAAAATACTTCATTTACTTTTTATTTCAGCTACATTTAAATGGCATGTACTGAGATAGCCAGCAGTTAAGAACTGTATGGGTCAAAATGTTGCTGATTTGGGGCTTTCTAAACAAAGATGCAGAGTTTAGTTTAGAAAGCAGACATTGTTTATTCTGCGCAGGGTGCTCAGTGGAAGTCTCCACTGAGAGAGACTTGCATGAAGCAATGAAGCATATTGGTATGGTATATGCATATGTGGTATGCATATATGGTATGCAATGAAGCATACCAATTATTGTAACTTCAAGCTATTTCTACATTTTGACAGACAAATCAATGTTCATTGGTTGAGAGTTAATTAGTGTTCCACCCCTTATTGGTTAAAGGTCTCATGCTA
Organism: Strigops habroptila; assembly: GCF_004027225.2. Classification (NCBI taxonomy): domain Eukaryota; kingdom Metazoa; phylum Chordata; class Aves; order Psittaciformes; family Psittacidae; genus Strigops; species Strigops habroptila. Next base: position 75,797,437 of record NC_044278.2, on the reverse strand, counting down.
AGCAGGCACACATTCTCAGTCTTTCTCATATTGAGTAGGTGGGTTTCTTAAGTCAGTGGGCTGTGAGTTGATGGTCCTGCTGCCCCCTGCCAGAATTATCTTTTACGTAATTACTTCCCGTTTTCTTCTGGGTAGTCATCCAAGGATTGGGGCCTGATGCTTCTCATTATCAGTCCTGACTCACAGCCGAGAGAAGCAGGACGGATGCTCCTTTTTTAAAGAAGTATTTGTACTTCTTTGTAAAAGTCTTAGACTTTTAGAGAAGTCTTTTAGAGAAGTCTTACCTCAGTAATCTAGCAGAACTACTGACTGGATTAGCATTGTTTCACAGGATGTTGCAAGCATCAAAAAGGGTGTCTAATATTTGCTTTATTATTAGAATGTTGTCTAATATTTGTATACTGCCATATTTTATGCTCCATTTCTAGTACAGGACCAACATGAGTGTGTTGCTTTGAAGTTTAATTCATTGCAACCTGTACAAACCACATTTATTACCTAACCAAATGTAGCATAAGGCATGTAAAATATAACAAAATAGAAAATAACAAATAGAATATAACAAAATAGAAATAACAAATTCTGGATGCAGGATTACAGCAGACTTAATTGCAATTGCTGATAGAGAAAAGACTGAATGATATATCAAAACATGAAATTATCTTAGGAACAGCTAGTGGAATGTAGTGGAACGTACCCTGGTAAAAAACAGTCTTGTAAAATAAAAAAATCAAACCTCTGGTCTTCAAATAGCAAATTTTTTGGTTTTAGATTCATTATTTCTAGTTTTCTAAACCATTCTAAACCATTTTTGGGGGTGTTTTGATTTTGGGTTTATTTTTGCTTAATTGCCTAACTATGAAACAGTTCGGCGTTAGTGATGAAGAATTACAATAGGAATTCCTAAAATATTAAAATTCTGCTATATTGGAAACTTCACGTTTCATGCCACTTAAATCAGAAATAATATAGGAAACATGCTCAAGGAAGTATTAAGACCTTTTTTTCACTTTCTCTAAAACATTATTTCTGGCTGACATGAGAGTGTATTCTCTTTTGTATTATGTTTCTTCAAATAAAAATAGAAATGCCAGACATACACTATTCAGCAGAAAGTTATCTGGTCAAGTTTCTTGCTTTAGTACATTTTAGCATTTGTCCTTCCATTTTTTTGTAGTATCTGTGGATTCATACCTATGTATAATATAGGTATTTAAATTTGGACAGGTGAATCCTATATATCAAAATGAAAGCATACACTAATTCAAATGTGCTATGGCACGTATTTCAGATGGCTCAGAATTTCATACAATTTCAATCATATTCAGAAACCAATCTTTGTGAACTTTAGTCAAGTGTGTGTTCTCAGGATTTCTGCGCTTCTAGTCTCCAGGTACTAAGAATTTCAGAATCCCAAGCTGGGTATAAACAAATGAGGAGTAGCAACCATGAAAAAAAGTGGTTTCCATGGCTTTTTTGAAAACCTTAGAATGTGGCAGAGACAGAGTTGGAATAGAGTTTGCCAAAATGCCATTTAATTGCTTTAATCACATGACTGTGCTTTCTCTTCTGCCTTTTGCTTCCTAATTCGACATCCCATACTCTCCATCTTCAGAAATAAGGGCAATAAAAAGTTTCGTTTTCTTTTCACCTAATGTGTGAGAAAAGTCATCTTAACATAGAGAATCATCAACCTTTTACATCACACAAGAACAAAAGAAGCAACTGTTTTCCCCTAAATAATATATGAGAACACAGTTTCAAGGTGTTAACGGGGATACATTTAGGTACTGGCCAGTTTGGATGGCCTGGCTGGAAGTGTAAACAGTTTACCGGCTTAAAATAGAGTGCTAGGAAAAATTCCAGTCAAAACAGAGGTTGCACTGAATTCTGGGCACTGTTTCAGATAACAAAACCACAAGCTACTTGTCAACATAATTCTGTGTCAACCATTCCGATCAGCCAATTTGAAATACAGCAGGTGGAAAACCCAGGTATTTTTTAGCAACACAAAATGGTTATTGGATTTCATTTCAATGATGACCAAACAAGTGTGGCTGATTTACTTGTTTTCATCCTTTTAGTTGGGTAAAAAGTGTTTAAGTTGAAGCACTATGCAGTTGAAAATTCTCTATCACTGTCTAGTTAAGCCCATAATGAAAGCCAAGTAGCAGTTAAGATTCTTCAATATTTATAGATTATTAATATATTTACCTTATAATTATATTTTTTGTTTTATATAAAAAGTAGTTTTCCCTAATTATTCTCTTATTCCTCTCTGACAATTCTCTGACCATTATGTTGCTTTGAGATATTGATGTTTCATTAAAGTTTTCTCCTTTAATTAGCAGGTCATTAAATATCAGTCAGAAGGTTTTTATTTTCAGCTACTTGGAAGAAGTATTAAGATCTGTTTGAAAAATTGAATTTTCAGAGTGAAATTAATGTTGTTGATTATGATCCATCTCCTTAAGTAATGAAGTGGTGCCACTTGAGAAACATACAGATAAGCAAGAATCCTAAATGGCAAATACACCAGCAGACTCATGGGAGATTTGTGACCTTCTGCTGGAGCAGTTGGAGATAAGTTGTGATAGTCTAGGCCTCCCAAGTGACACTTCATGTCTAGGTTCACAGTATTATCCTCACATCACCATGTCTTGTTTTCAGCTTCAGCATTTTGACATCTGAGTGCAAGAGTCCACATGGAGTCCATATGGTTAGCCAGGTGTCTGAGCTCCTATTATATGGGAGTCAAAGCGCATTAAGCATAGGCTGTCTGTACAGTAGTCCATTTCTTTGGAGCAGCAGTGCAAGTCTGAAGCAAATTCCCTTACTGTCTGCATTTGCTTCTGTTTGTTCAGCCTTTTAGCACCCTTGAAAAAGTAGTTCCTTTTGAAGCAAATTGAAAGAGCAGATCTTTTCCAGGACTCCAAAACTCGGTGGAGACATTATGCTTCTGACCAGTTTGAGGTCTGCACCATTATGAAAAAATTCAGCATATTCCTACCATGCTTGTCCCTACAGGATTCTGAAAGCAATCAGAGACCACATAATAACTGAAGCAGTTCCTCTGCTATACAAAGAGCACATATTAAGTTTGTTGCAGTTTGTTGCTGTTCTTTCCTTTTCTTTCCACACATCTTTCCTCTTTGTTCCATCATTACACAATCGCCTAGCAGAAACAGTATTAACATTGCTAATCAGAGGCCATTTGCTCTATTTTTTTGCAAATGTAAACCCATTCACTTTACAAAGCCCCACTCTTTGCCTATTAGACTTGTGATCGCCTTGTTACCAGAACTCACTGGGTGAAAATGAGTTGTAAGCCATATGTCTCTTGAAATGATGTGCAGTTTGAGCATGGAATGTCAGTAAAGGCTTTCAAAGTAGGGAAAGATTGAAAGCAGAGGCTCCAGAACTACAGATGACAGTGCATTTACCACTGCCTTTATATCTGGGGAAAAGACTGATTTAAATATAATAAGGAAAAGAAGAAGTAATTAAACAAGGTAAAAAAAGCACCTCAGCAATGAGATAAAGCACCTACTGTAACCTGGGAAAGTAACACCCTTCTATATTGTGGAGTATGTACTCTAGGAAGTACAGGCCAAAGGCCAATGACTATCTGAAAATTCGAAGATGTCAGAGAGAGAGAAGGGACTGTTAGTGTGAGAATGGCTCCAGACTCCTTAGGGAATTGTCAGATTTGAAACAGAAAGAGCTGCCTCTTCTTCCTGCCTGCCCCAAGAGCCAGAACTTTACTTGTCGTCCAAGCTCTCCTCTGATTCTACCTGTCCAGGCCCCTGACTTTTCCTAAACCATTTGACAAGCAAGCCAGTTCTTCAGAACTGAGTATAGCAGTATGGTTGCATGTATGTGTGTTTTCCTCGCAAATTCTGTGCTTTTCTCTGCTCTAGTGCTCTAGCCCCTCAGTAAGACCTTATTGCATATAAACCCAGTTTGGCTAGTTACTATTTTGGGCAAAATCTTGACTTACATTTTATTACTTGTCTCCTCTCCAAACCCCTTATTATGTTGTTGTTTTGTTGGGTTTTTTTAAACACCTGGTCTTTTTATTATTTCTTTTCTACTTCATATTCTTGTTTCTGCAATTCCAATGACAACCTTTTCTAATGCTCAGGAAGTTGAAGCAGAAGTAACCTGAAGCCTCAAGGAAATTATACTTTTTGTAAATCAATGCTGTGAAAAAAGCCAAGAATTTCTCATGTGGGAGGATAACCTCTGGCACTATCAGGAGTTTGTTAACTGTATGATTGTTGGTGGGTAGGAAGGGACTAGACAGCAATCCTACACAGAAAGAAACAGTTCTGAATATCTGGAACCACATATGAGGCAGTGAAAACTCTGGGTGGGAATACAAGCCAGTATTATACAAGCTACTATATACAGTAGCTCTTCTTGATAGCACAAAGGTATGAAGGCTGTTCCTTACCATGAGGAGAACCTGAAGGTGTTCATGCCCTGTAATAACACTCCAGGGCCTCCATCCTCAGGTCCAACAGAACATCACTGCAAAGGCACATCCAAGGACATCTCTTATCCTACCCAAGGGCAACCTTTTTGCCTACAGAAACAGTGCTCGAGAATGCAGGTGGTATACATGTCCAGCTTTTTGTGTGGGGTTTTTTTTTGTTGTTGTTGTTGTTGATTTGGGATGGGGTATTTTTGGTGGGTTTTTTGTTTGTTTGGTTGGTTGGTTTTGGTTTTTTTTATTAGATGGAAGGGCAGTTATAGTGCTTTTTCAAGGAGTTTCATTGTTTGACTCAAAGTTGTCAAGAAATACTGCATATCACTGGTCTGACTGTGCCAGCCAGATGCACTCTGAGAGTGCATCTCTTCCTATTACATCTATAGGATAAATCTCCCACATACCTACATCACCAAAGGGGGTATTGTTCCCAGGCCCAAAGCCCCAAACTTCATCTCAATCCTGTTCAAACAAACCATGCATATCACCTAACATGAGAAAACACCAAAGCCCTTTCACTCATTGGACAGAAGTTATAGAGTCATGATGCAGTAATAACACCATGCATGGATGATACGGTAATGGTACCATGCATGGTGATCCCCACCAATCTCTCACAACCAAAAGAATGTAAGTGAATGGTTCTGGTATTTTCATTTATTAGACTCTAAGGGGTGACCAGTTGAGGTACTGGCTGTTGTTCTTCCCTTTCCTATTAAACTAGTACAAAAAGTGTCTCTCAATAAGCTACTAAAAGTGACTGAAAGCTGTTGCTGAGACTTCCTCTGCTCATCTCATTAAATTTTCTGCAGATGTGTTACAGGGAAACCAGTATGAGCATAATATAGTGTCCTAAACACATATATAGACACATGCACACTTCCTACCCCACCTACCCTGTCCTGGGTTCAGCAGTAGCAGTTATTTTTTTCCTTCTCAGTAGCTGGTGCAGTGCTCTGTTTTCAACTTTAGTCTGGGAACAGTGCTGATAACACACCAACGTTTTTAGTTGCTGCTAAGTAATGCTTAGTCTGACCAAGGACTTTCTCAGTCTCATGCTCTGACAGGGAGGAGGGGAAGCCGGAAGGAAGCAGAGACAGGACACCTGACCCAAACTAGCCAAAGGGGTGGGTATTCCATACCACAGCACGTCATGCCCAGTATATAAACCGGGTGGGAGTTACCTGGAAGGCCCAGATCACTGCTCGGGTCGGGCTGGGTGTCAGTCGGCAGGTGGTGAGCAACTGTGTTCTCTCCCCTTGTTATTTCTCTTATCATAATTATTATTAGTGGTAGCAGCAGTAGTTTTGTATTATACCTTAGTTACTGGACTGTTCTTATCTCAACCCGTGGGAGCTACATTATTTCCATTCTCCTCCTCATCCCTCCGGGAGCGGTGGGGGAAGAAACAGGGTGGAGTGAACGAGCAGCTTCATGGTTCTTGAGTTACCAGCTGGGCTTAAACCATGACATACCCAAAACAAAAAAAAAACCAACTAAAAAATAAAGCAAACCCCAAACAAATCTGGGAGAACAGGGATCTAGATATGTAGTTTGTAACTGTTTCAATCGACTCACAAATTTTCCTTCCTTGTTGCAAAGTTTTACATCATACATCAGATTAGTATTACCTGAGGAAAATAGTATGAAATCAGAGCCAGAGAATACTCAGTCTGATATACACTATATTGGTTATGCAAACAAATGCCTCGTTTTCTACTCATGTCGGTTTCAAGACTCCACAGTTTATAAAGGTTACCCACACCTTGAAAGATGCATAAAGTAGGAAAGAGTTTGGACATATATGCTTCAGTAATCACTCAACAAGCATTGAATTCTGACTACCCTTTAGTTTCTACAAATGCTCCTTTTTATAAAGGGAATATGTAGAGCAACCTTGCATGACCTTATGTGTTTAGGTGGATCTTTATGGAAGGTATCTCTCCATCTCACATCTTTTACACAGCCATTTTCCTAAGTTCAGCTCATATTCTTTTCTATTCACTCATTATGAATAGAACAGTGACAGTCAAAGCAAGAGCACAGAAATTTGGCGAAATAATTTTTAAAAAGTAATTATATTTTCCGTATAGGCAAATAAGAAAGAGATGTGTAGATTTGCAAAGACAAAACCAAATTTTCAGCAATCAAGACACTGTTCATAGTCTTCCACTTCCCAGGAGAGCCAGCTTCCTTCCAGGGAATCCTCTTGCCTTGTCTTGTAATCTAGCCTTTCCCTCTGCTAAACAAGAGCTCTCCTTGTAAATGTGTTCTTGGACATGAAACCCAGTGAGACCTCTTGCACTAGACGTTTGCATATATGTACGTAACTCTCTGTTTCAGGAGAGTTATTCCCTTTGTGAGAAGGGAAAATAAAAAGGAAACTACTGGAGAGAGCAAGGGTGAGAGTAAGGAACATTTTAAAGTCATCAGTTTTAGGATGTTAGTTGTCTTTGTCCTCCTAGTGCGAAGTGAGTTCAATTCTTGACACATGACTGTTCATTCAAGGACATACACGCAAGTGCTGTCATTTTGTGTGTGTGCGCAGGGACTGATTCTAGAATATTGTTATTGGTAACTGTATGATTTTATAGTCCTTAAGGTTTCACTCAAGCATACGTGTTTAAAGATACAATTCTTAACCATCACAAATCAGAAAAACAATTAACAGCAGCTGTGTTGGATTTTAAAAACAACAACAAAAAAGCATTAAGTCTATTTCAAACATAATTAAAGTTATTAGCAGTCATTTTCAAGTTTATATGGAAGATACAGAAGGGCATATGGTTAGCAATGAGCTATTGCAAAATGGTCTCCATAAAACAGGAAACACTGAAAAGGTTTTAAAGAGATGATATTCAAAGACATTCGAAGTCAAACCAGTTAAATATGGGAAAATTCCAGATTTCGTTGCAGATTATAAACTGTAAATTTTAAAAGTATACTCTTCTGACTTTTTGATTTTCATGACATGGAAAAAATGAACTTCTTAAGATGCAGGCTAGAGCATAAAGTAACGAAGACAGAATTTTATATTACAATTTTTTACCAGCACCTTTGGTGCTAATATGTCAAGTATTACTATGTTACTTACATAACCGACTTATGATTAGTGTATTGAGGGGAAAACTGAACAGACCTTTAACCTTTTATTAAAAGGTTATTGTCTTAATGTCAGGATCAGTTTACTTAAGAAACAGTAGATGATTTAAATTGTTTTTTACTTTTATTTCAGGCATACTGGCATCTTAGATTGTATTTATTTATTTATTGCACAAGGCCAGCCATGGACGGAAATGGTGACTCATATTTTAAAGAAGGGTCATCTAATGCTTTTCAGGCTTTTTGATGTTCCAGGGTAAATCTGACTCTTACTTGTATCAAAGCTGCAACAATTTTTCGTAGGAAAGATGGTAATAAATATACAACTACCACTTACATAAAAATAATGTTATTTATTCAGAAATTAAGAATTTTAACGTTTTCATTGAAAATCTTAATTAGGCACTAACAGCATTTGGGAGCAACCTGCTGCAGTTGTTTGAAGGAAGGTCATTACACTTATATGCCAGTTGCATATGTGCCTCTATGTGGTTTGTCTGGGGTTTTAGTACGTACTTATTTGTTGCATTTGTTTCAGAATGACCTTCTGATATTATTTGGAATAGCAGTGTTCTATTGGCTGCCTATCAAATAACACCACCTGTGGAGCTTACACAGGATGCCTACTTTTCAAATGGCGTGTACGAGTCCCCTCCTAAGTGATGCAGACAAGAATGATAGAGGGATCTTTGCATAACATTGAACACTAGCAATATAGTTTCATGATATTTGTGCTTCTCTTTATGTTATTGTTATTTTTTAATTATATTTTAAAACACTGGGATTTTTCAGTTTATTCCTGACCTGAGTTAAAATACTAACTGTCCCAAGCCTGGTGGTACAGAAGATGTTAAAATCTCTTTACCTTCTTTATATGGCAAAATAGAAAGAAGTAAAAAAGTGTGTTCCAAAGTGACTGGACAGATTTTATTTTTTTCTGTTTCCAAAACGGTTAGCTATCTCAAAACACAAAACATAGTAATACTGTTCCCTGAACTACTGAAAAGGAATGTTATCAAGTGAAGGCAAAAAGAAAGAAATAACAAGAAAAACTGCAAAACATCTGCACAGTGTGATTCCGAAGAGTTCCAGATTTTTATAATTTGGTGGAGTCACCTCAGTTATAAAGAAAATAAAAAATTACTTTCTGTAGCTAGTTTTAGAGACTTTCTGAAAATAAGCTCTTCAAACAAACTATTCTGTATGAACGTTATATTATCTAAATTCCTGGTCTGTATGCAGTAATGAAGTAATACTAAACTATTTCTTAAAGGTATTTAGCTCTTAGGTACTACGAATCAGTGCTAGGAAAAAAAAAAAAAAACACTAAAAAAAGGTTTTTATTAAAAACACTAGCATTTTCAACAAATAACCTAAAAATGTCAACTTCTTACAAGATTTGTAGGTAAGAGAACAGATTCATGTGGGGGTTTTTATTTGAAGCATGTGAACACCCCAAAAAGGCTTTGATTCTAAAATAAAAAATTCTAATTTCTCATATAAATATATATAAATTTACTACTATTATTTAAATCTAGTTATGCATAGTGTACTTGTAGCATGCAACGCAAATAACTTTTTAAATAAAAAAGTTAACGATGTTCTTTTTCTAGCCTTAAAATTATAACTTTGTTCAGATGGATTTCTAAATTTCTTGGGAAAAAAAAAAACCAACCAACCAACCAAGCCACCCAAAAAAAAAAAAAAAAAAAAAAAAAAAAAAAGAAGTAAAAAAAAAACCAATAACAAAACATTCCAAAGAAACAAATGAGTAGTTTTACTATCTCAGTATTTAACAGGAAATTTCAAGACTTCATGACTCACAGCTTATATCTTTGTGCTTTTCTATTGCTGATTAGAGATTATAAGAATAACAGGACAAAAAAAGTAAATAAGTTAACAGTTCAATTCATTATTTTGACACGTTCTTCATTTCTATGGGCTTTGCTGTTGTGTAAAAGTCACCACTTTAGAAATAGAAGTCTAGTTTAGGTTTATCTTCCCTTTCCTCCTCTTTTCTTTTTTTCAAAACCTGATTTTTGGCTAGAGTTGCCACTGATGTGTACCTCTCCCTGACCACAAATGTATTCTTTACTTAGTCACACATTATGCTATAAAAATAAATTAATGAAAAAAAAAATCCTCCTTTTTGTACAAAGGAAAACAGAAATACAATAGGATAACATTCAGGAAACTTCTCTTAATTAAAAATGAAAAATAAAAAAAAATTCACAATTTTCTTAGCAGAAGTAATCATTATGAGATCTTCTTTGGATCTTATTGCACAAAATCTTCTGCTGGATGCTGTTTGCATACTATACATACATTAGGAAAATTACATTAAATTTGTCAACTTTGTCAAGCTTAGCTTTAATATACTGGATGCATTTATTAAATCAAATAATAGTTTTATTCAGATTGAAACAACTAACATTTGAACTTAAATTGTATTCAAGCCAATAGCAGATATCAAAGTGAGACAGGTAATTATCGGATAGCAGTGTTTGCTGGCCTTTTCTTTCTCTTCTTGTCAGAACAATTCTGTGGAGGTTTGAAGTTCTCAAAATGCTTTGACACAATGTTTTTTTGATTGATAAACAGCCATGGAAGCCTGTGAAGAAAATTAAGGATGTCTTGTCAAGCTGCTTTTCATCATGGCAATGACATTTTACATTTTTTTCAAGTATTGTTCTCTTCACTTTTTTTCCCACCCCCACTCTGCTTCTTTTTTTTCCATTAAGGCACACATGCTTGAAACGTGTATAGAATTATATTCACTTGAAGAAATCAAAGATGTTGGTGTATATAAGTACCTTAATATTACCATAACATATTATATTTGTGGATTTGTATTGTGTGATTTTTCAGCTTTCTCTCACTATGTATATTGGTATCTCACGAGATACCGATTGAAATGATAACTTTTTTATAAGTCTAACTCATAAATGAAATACTATGTAACCCTGAAAGATTTAGGATCAATCTATGGTTTGTTTTTTTTTACAAGGGACACTGTAAGTAGTAAACAATCAAATAAGCCCCTTTTTATAAGCATATATGTTTTTTTCTGTATCTGTTTACCAGTATGTCATGTAATGCCGACCACAAATGCATACCAATGATGATCTTCAAAGTTGAATATTTAGCTGTTAATTTTCAAACAGAATGAACAAATTCAGCAGCCTGGACTCAGAATTACAAAATGCTTTGAAGCTTTGGATCTTTTGCTTATGTTGGAAATGGAATGTGACACCTCTTATGCTATCTATATTCTAAACACTACATAAGCATAGTAACTGAACAGTTCCTTTTGGCCTTTTTCCTTTAGGTGATTCATTTAGGTTTTTACTTCAGGGTTTTCCTAACTCTGAGAAGCATAAGAATTCAATGAAAAAATGCTAAAAGTGTTTAGAAAAAATGCTGATTAATGTTTCTTTAAATTTTAACATAAATTGCATGTGTATTCAATATTCTTATCTTAACCAATGTATTTATTAGAATTGAAAAAAAAATCCAAAACTATAAAATAGTCCTCATAACAAAATAGAAAAAACAAACAAAACAACTGTTTCCTGTTGCTAAAGTTCTCTGAGGAGAAGGACCATTTGTAAATGCACAAATAGGCAGAAAGTTCATAAAACACCACTGCATAGAGACACACTTTCTGAGAATATGGACAAAAAGAGTACTTACAAAAGCACTGATTCTCTTCTATTATCACATAAGAGCATTGCAGGACTAAAATTGTACAATTTCCTTTTGAAGAGTGTGCTCCTCTGTTATTACTTAGGTTCTAGATAACTTCAAGAATATATTTTAAAAACATTTATCTAAAACTGTGCCACAGATTTGAGCACATACTCATTTTACTGGGGGATGGAACTAGACAATCTTTAAGGTGTCTTCCAACCCAAACCACTCTATGGTTCTATGATTCTATGATTCTATGATTTAAACAAACTTTTATTGAACGTGTGCTGTTCAAGTTTTTCCTGTAACTTTACAGGCACTACCATGTAACTTGAGTCAGAATCTCCATTGATTTTCCTCAGTGACTTCAAGTCAATCTCTGAAAGGAGCAAAATGATTTTCACTTAGTCTAGTGGTGTAATTTATAGAGCAGTCTAAATAGAGTGTTAAAACTGGACAATTTTTTTGGCCTCAGATTTGAATGTGCCTTAATCAGCTGAGGCACCTGTGTTAAAATACATTGTTTACTTTCTGTAACCAATGACGAGAAATAGTTTTACTTGGACAGGTCTACTGTTTCTAAGTGAATTGAATCTCCCACTCAAAGCGTCAGTCTGCTGAAATTTTATCATGAACACCAGGGTTGATTTGGAAAACTGGGTTCCACTAGGAAGAAAAGGAATAGAACTTGTTCGCTTTCACACTATTTACATTAAAATGTTTGTATGGCTATTTGTAAACTACTACACATTTATTTCATATTAAAAATCCAGTAACAAGATATTTCAAAATGCAGATGCTACTGACATGCTTTAATAATTACCATTACTTATTTTTTGTACAGGGTAGCAAATTTAACACAGATATGCCTTGAAAATTCAAATGAACCAACAGAAGCCTAGTGTTTCAAGCTTAGGAAAGAAATGGAGGAAGCTTTTCTGTTTTAAGAAACCAATTTCATCCATAATGTGTGCCGATTAAACTTAGAAACACTTCTGGTCTTTTCCCAGCTTAGAAAGCACTTTATAAGGTTGCCTGACAGGTCCCAGAAGAACCTGTCCCAAGGAAAGACAGCAAGAGGATTAGTTCAGCTCGAGGGGAAAGGTTGTCAGGCATGTAAAGAATACCTAATGTAGCTGTCAGTGCTAAAATATTTCCTCTCCTGAAACAAAACTTGTCTTTGGGAGAATGTGTGCATATGCTTTGCTTCAGGCACAGTCACTGACTTCAGGAGCAGTTTTGTTTCTTTGAGGACTGTAAGATAACACTGCAAATGGAAACGAGAAATAGAAGGCTGAGTAAATCCACCCCAAATTGTGAATGTACCTTTGTCCTTGTCATGCAAATGGTCTACAAGCAAGAGCAGGAGCAGGAGGGAGTTTTACTGGTGAGTCCAGTGGGAGCACAGGCTACAAAGAAGGCTGTTTAAAGAAAATTCTCAGCTCTTTAGAGCACTGAAGACCAAGGATTGACACACGTAAGAAAGGGTTACAGAAGGTACACAGCCCACAGTGAAATACAGGCTTACGGCAAATGGAGGCTTAGATGATGGGGACTATGTCTAGTCTTCTTTTCATCCTCGTTTGTTTGTTTGTTTTGTCTCTCCCAAAGAGTTACGAATAAAGGGACTAGAGCATCTGTCAAACAAGGAGAGGCTGAGAGACCTGAGACTCTTCAGGTTGGAGAAGGGAAGGCTCAGAGAGATCTTATCAAATGCAAGAGTGATGTAAGCAAGGCAGAGCCAAACTCTTCTCAGTGTTGCCCAAGGAAGACATGTGGGGGTGATTATAATCTGAAATACACAAAATTCAACTTAAACACAAAAAAAATACTTGGTTATTGTGATGGTGTCAAACACTGAAACAGGTTGCCCAGAGAGGTAAGTAAAGTCTCTATCCCTAGAGTAAATTTCAAAATCCAACTGGACACAGCCCTGGACAATCTGGTCTAACCACTATTATTAAAAATGGTTGAGGAATCATGTGGAATCATGGCTGTTAATCATATATAGACTTTTCAGAAGAAGAAAACCAAGAGTTTAATTCAATATTGGGACCATGAAGTAAAAATTGTGTTAAATTGTAAAACGGTTCATTAAAGCTGTAGCCAATATACAGAAAATTGTGTTTTCTGTGCCACCAAATGGAATAACTGCCTCTGTACAGCAGAGTTCTAACACCACTTGCAAGACTATTGGGATGACACTGAAAACAGTTAATTCTTTTAAATTAGCACTAAGATGAAGTTGCAACATGGCATCTAACACAGTAATAAACCTGCATCTCTGAACTGGAGATTAATTCTGTACAATTAATCTTTTGATTACTCCTAATCTTTCATAAGTGTGCTTTCTTAAGAGTGCTTCAAGAATCACTTCAATTCAACAAATTTTCCATTTTATTTCCCAACCTCTTGTAAGGAACAGAGAACATGTTTCGTGTTCTTTGAAGTCTTTATCATTCCTGCTTTATCATAGCAGGAAAAAATACTTAATAAAAAAAATATGTCACTCTGATGTGTATATGATTATTTTGACATTTTACAACCATTTTAACAGACTATTCATTTTCTTATTTTTAATACTTTTACAAAAAAAAGAAGCTCTTCTATAATTTAGAATCCTAGGTCAAAGTAATAGAGTTATATAAGAGAAGAAATTAACAGCAAGAAGTAGCTAACAAGTGATATATAATGATAACATATGATCCAAGTATTAAACAAGACAGTTGCAAATGTATGTTGATGTGATATCTGCATATTTCAATGTGAACCTCTTTTTCTGTTGTTTGCACTGAGTCAGCTATGATTTTGCCAGTTGAACCCTGTCTCATCTATAGTCTGGAAAAGCAGATAAACAGTGTGTTGATGCAATCTGCATGTGAAACACAACTGGGAGTTTCTGTAATTACATTTAGAAATGAGAAAAAAAGTAAGAAAAAAGTTGCAAAATGAGAATAATAGGCAGAATGTAATCAAACTATGTTAAACTAAGAAAAACAAAATAAAATGCCAAATAAAGATGGTACCAATAATAGATACAATTCAGGAAAACATTACAACTCACTTAGGCTTGAACCTTACAAAACTTAGGGAAGTACTTAACTGTGCTTGTGTAATAGGATTACTTTCATTCTTAATTGAAAACACATGAATGAGTACTTTGATTGATTTTAGTGATTCCAGGGGAGACAGAGTTGTATAATTACCAATTTAGGCAGCAGTTCACAAGCTATATAGCCAGATAAGTTACACAAAAATAGTCAGACTAATTGAGCTGCATAGGCAAAAGAGAAGCAAGTTGTCAATAACAAACCCGCTCTTCCTTCCTGTTTCATCTTCAGGTAAAGCCCACTCACCAAATATCGTTACTTACAGATACTCCATTACAAAATATGTTGATAACTGGAAGGAATTCAGAAAACAGAAACCTTAATGACTAGAAACCTGGCAAGCTGCTCTATAAATGACTAATGAAAAAAACTTACCTTAGGGTTTAACCATTTTAATAAAGTGAACTGAGATCTTTCCATTGATTCTAGCATTTCATATATCAAACCTTACATATATATTTTGTAGGATATGACAGGTTTTAGATACTGGAAAAATGCAAGTTCTGACTAAGTAGAAATAATATTTAAAAGAAGTGCAAAAAAATGAAAGTACGTAAACAACTTGAAGAATTTAAAACATTATGGAATACATAAGAACCTTCAACTGTGGACTGACACTACTAGGGAAAAAGGTTACCTTTCTATAGGTAATACCTTAATGTATGGTGTGGGCATTTAGATCTTTAATATAATCTGTTAATTAATTTAAACCATTAATCATTGCATCCTTTCATTGACTCTTAGCAAGACATTAAGGGGGGTTGGAATAAAAAAAAGTCAAGCTTGTCTGTGTTTATGCTTTCTTTTCTTGCTCTATTTAGTATTTTCTACCTGAGAGAAGCAGCCTTCTGTTTTCTGCACCAGCACAAGTTCTTCAATATGCTCACGTTGCTCTTATGAAAGAGTAAATTTAGCAATTGTAGACATTTGTGAATGCCTTTTGATTTGAGAGAGTGGAGTGTGATATTCAAATACATTGTAAAATTTCTAAATTCACATACTAATGAACTGGGAAAGATAGAGGGCAGACTTCAGACGTTTTAATGTGTTTGGCAGACCTTGCCACTGCAGCATATCCATGTCACTCAAGACTTCATATTAAAATTAAATTAGCAGTTTTCAGGAAATTCTCATTCTTGCAGAATTTGAGATAGAACTTTATCAATGACTATATATATCGTCATTGACATACTCTAGGAAGTACATTGAGCTTCAGAGATCTGTAAGTGTTCACATCCTTGTTCAAAGAAGCTCTGAGCTTGAACATCCCCCATTCCAAAGTGAAGCAGTTATCTGCCCTATTTGCCAAAGATAAGCCGGAAGGAGAGTTTGATGAATGTAGGTATTATTACCATCTAAGGACAATTTTCCTAAACAATACATGCCTTCAATGAACTTCAGCATTGTGACATCACCTTAAATGAGTTCATTTAAGGAATTTGACATAGAAAGTTTAGGCAGGTTCTGCCATTATGAACTGGTTTGTACCATGAAACTAAGTTTCTTAGAGGATGTTCTCTGGCTCAGAAGCCAACTGGCATTTAATGACAATTTTTCTATGATTAAACACCCTCCCCATTGCTAGTGCTATCCCTTTGAGATGTGATATTTTTCAAGAGAATCATAGTCAGAAGGAGCCAAAAACATGACAAGAAAAGTTATAACAAGCAATGCAGACAACTGTAAACCAATACTTGACATCATGCTCAGGATCAGTTTTTTTCCTTTCGGTATAGAAGTCACATCTGGCTATATTGATGGTGGTAAACTGACTATAAGCAGGTATGACCTCAGCAGCAGACTCATAATCATCTCATTGCTTGCTAGCTCACTACCTGCTTCTCTTTTAATCACTCCAGCAAGTTATCTCTAGGAAAATTTGTAATGAGTGACCCAGGCACAAGAAGCATGAGTTCGAGCCAGTCTGATGCATGGCTTAAGACTCAGGATAAATCCCTGGCCTCTGTTACCTAGAATATATATGTATAATCTAAGCACAAAAATGTATGGGTAAATTAGATCGCTAGGTCAGGCAAATAAGATCTCATTTCCATATGTTCTCTCATTCTGCAAACGCTTCAAAGGATAAAGTATGCATTCATCATTACTTACTATTCAATCCTCTAAATAGGCAAACCACAATTTTTCCTCAAGAGATATATTCTTCTCAGAAGAATCTAATCAAATACCTACAATTCTGATTAAGTCCCCAGTTAAAACAGTTTGCTGTTTAAATCCTTCATGAGAATGGCTATCCTGTTAGCAAGAAGAGTTGAAGAAATGCCAGTGAAAGTGATGGACTATTTATGCATTGAATAAATTGCATCATGAACTCTATCTGGACATCAAAAAGATCTCTGGTTACATAAATATCAGCTATAGAGACCATAGGATCAGCAAATTACTGTGGCATCTTTTATGATTTTTCTGCCTCATATCTTTGCAAAGATTTAGAGCTGTCCTTTAGAATTTTATACAATACTTATGGCAGTGACATCTACAGAATTTTATTATATGTTAAACTTCCTAAAGTTTTAAAAAAAAGAAAGCCATTTTTCTGAAACTCCAATAACATTTTTTCTCCATAAGCCTAGATCTATTCAAAGTTAAGTAAGATTTTTTCTAGTACAGTCTTTCATTGACTGGTGTTGGTTTACTTTTTTTTAAATAATATTTTCAAAATGCTCTAATTTGGTATGAATATGATTTTTATTGGCAGCTCTGTTATTTTCATGCAGTAAAAATAAAGAAGTTCTATTCTGTATTTAGAGAGTACATGCTTCCCCGCATTCATCCTCCCTAGAATACTTCTGCCCCTCAAAATAGAAAATAATTGTTAATTACACTTTTTGTGTTTCTTAGGAGTATAACAATGCATTATTTCTAAGTTTGTAGGAAAATATTGTCTTCTATAATCTGAAAGTAAGGTCATGATCATTATGCAACCACGTGGTTAAAGGTTCTTTGAGATCTCTCTCTGTCCTGATCTCTCAAAACTGAGCTGGCAGACAAATAAAATGTTATAAAAGCTTAGCTGCTTAGTGATGACAGCAGTACTAAATGACGGGATTTGAAAAGCGGTAAGAACAATTATAAGGAAAGCTTGGCTTCCAGAGCTGTCTGGAAATAACTCTTCTGGATAATGATGGTGACATTTCACTGTGATCTCTGTTTACAGACATCATATTATCTTAGACTTCACCTCTACTGTTTAGATATTTTTAAAAATAAAACATTAATTCACCATTTTAATGAAATGAAAGCACAACAAGGACTTTTGATCCCTTCCCCCTATATCTACTGATACCTTTTAATGCACAAATTCTTTTGGTGTCTATTGCTAGCCCAGTGCCGATGTGTGTTAAAATGGACTTGCAGTACAACAGTCTCAGTTTGATTTTTCTGCACAAGCATACATGACAGTCCTGCAGTTTTTATCTATCTGCTTACTTCTTCTCAGCTTGTGTATTCATCTACTACAAGTAAGAATACGTAACATTTCCATAATCTAAATATTTTTTTTTGTGAGTGTCCTCATATCTTATTTAATGCCAGTTAGACTTAAGCTTCTTGGAGTTTGTCTTCTGTGAATAAAGGGACATATGTTTCACTGCATTGCAAATTAGCCAGCCATGAAACACTGTGATGCCAAAGCCATACAGTTGCATTTGGTTGGAAATATATGAACATGACATATAGCACAATCTATAGTATCTTGGCCCTTCTGCCTTGAAGCAAGCATTTTATCTAGACCACAGTGCTGTGCAAGCAGAGTTTTCATTATTTCTACCAACTTTTATGCAGCTGGCTAGTTAAGTGTCGCCATAATTAGCACATATCTGATCATAGATGATGCAGCCATATCCTAACTTACTAATACATTCATAGCCTGGAGAATTTAAAAATATACTTTAAACACAGTTTTACATTCAGCAAACAAAACTATACATGGTATTCAAACCTCAATTTCTATTAAGTTTAAAATGAATCTTAGAACCATAGGATCAGAATAGTTGCATTAGAAGGGACTTTTAAAGGTCACCTAGCCCACCTCCCCTGCAAAAAGCAGGGACATCTATAACTAGACCAGGTGGCTCAGAGCCCAGTCCAAACCTGACCTTGAACGTTTCCAGGGGTGGACAATCTACCACCTCTCTGGGCAACCTGTTCCAGTGTTTCACCAAGCTCATCATAAAAAATGTCTTCCTTATATCTAGTCTCAATCTACCCTCTTTTAATTTAAACCATCACCCCCTGTCCTATCACAACAGGTCCTGCTAAAAAGTTTGTCCCTATATTTCTTTCAAGTCCTCTTTATATTTTGAAAGGCTGCAATGAAGTGTCCCTGTAGCCTTCTCTTCTCCAGGATAGACAACTCCAAATTTCTCAGCTTTTTCCTCTTAAAAGAGGTGTTCCAGCCCTTTGCTCAGGCTCCACCAGGTCTATGTCTTTCTTGTACTCAGAATTCCAAGTATTATTTAGATTACTTTATAAGTTTATGTACTTAGGATTAAAACTGCAATGAAACCATTGGGAATCACAATCTCTGTTTCAGAGTGAAAAGGACATAGCTAGCATAATTTTTAGATAGATAGACAAAATTTTGTGTTGAGTTGAATAAAATTCTAAGCAATGTATTTTCACAGTAAGACTGAAGTAAAGCAAGGGGTGAAATGTGTCAGAAGATGAGTGATAGATTCCAGCAGAGTAAAGATGTCTGTCCAAAGGTGATCTGTTTATTTATTAGAATAAAATACTGTCCTAGTCAAGGAAAGGAGAATCAAATATGCAGCATCCTGGCCAGCCATTATTCTCTGACTGTCAAGTAGCCTTTTATCTTAACCTTTAGAAAATAATGTTTCATCTCATTTTACAAAGAACAGCTTCTTACTGTCGGATCATCCCCCAGTTCTTCAGAATATTTTTATCCCTTGAAGCAGAGTTTCAGCATTCTATAATCTTAAATTAAGCTTTACTGTTGCAGCTTGGGTTTTCTGATTCACATTACAAGGTAGTGATTATGTAGTCAATTGCTGCAGATTAAACCAGTTTCTCATCTAGCTGTTAAAGACTAGAATCTCTGCAATAAAAGAAAATATGCCCTTGAAGTCCATTAAATCTGCCATCTACCTGGACTTGTGCAAGGCATCTGACAATGTCTCACATGACATCCTTGTCTCTAAGTTAGAGAGGCATGGATGTGATGGATGGTCCACTCAGTGGATAAGGAATTGGCTGGATGGTCACAGAGTTGTGGTCAACGGCTCAATGTTCAAGTGGAGACCAGTGATGAGTGGTGTCCCTCAGGAGCAGCTAATTGGAACAGTGTTGTCTGTTTAACATCTTTGTTGGCGACATGGACAGTGGGGTCGAGTGCAGTCTCAGCAAGTTTGCCAATGACACCAAGCTTTGTGGTGGTTCAACAGATCCAGAGCGACCATGACAGGCTTGAGAGGTGGGCCAATGCAAACTTCATGAACTTCAACAAGGCCAAGTGCAAGGTTCTGCACATGGGCTGGGTAAATTCCAAGCACCACTACAGGCTGGGTAGAGAACAGATTGAGAGCAGCCTTGAGAAGAAGGACTTGTTGCTCAATGAGAAGCTCAACATGAGCCGGCAATGTGCGCTTGCAGCCCAGAAAGCCAACTGTATGCTAGGTTGCATCAAAAGGAGTGTGACCAGAAAGTCGAGGGAAGGGATTCTCCCCCTCTACTCTCATAAGACCCCATCTGAGTACTGCATTCCACTCTACAGCCCCCAACACAAGAAGGATGTGGAGTGGAGTGGCCCAGAGAAGGGCCACAAAGATGATCAGAGGGCTGGAGCACCTCTCCTGTGAAGGCAGAATGAGAGTTGGGCTTGTTCAGCCTCGAGGAGTCTCCAGGGAGACCTTAGAGCAGGCCCCCAGTACCTAAGGGGGACCTACAAGAAATCTGGAGAGGGACTTTTTACAAGGGCATGTAGTGATAGGACAAGGGGGAATGGCTTTACAGTAAAAGGCTGGATCTAAATTAGCTATTAGGAAGAAGTTCTTTACTGTGAGGGTGGTGAGACACTGGAACAGGTTGCCCAGACAACTTATGGATGGCCCATTCCTGGAGGTGTTCAAGGTCAGGTTGGATGGAGATTTGAGCAATCTGGTCTATTGGAAGGTGTTCCCACCCATGGTAGCGGGGTTTGGAACTAGATGATCTTTAAGGTCCCTTCCAACCCAAACTAATCTATGATTCTATGATTCTATGATTAATATCTGTTGGGTAACAGAGAATATCAATCAGAAAAATATAAATAAAGAAGAGATCATTATGTAAGCTGCAGTTTTACCTCTGGTTGTATCCACATTTTAAAGTGAAAGAAGACTAGTGGTTTGTGTCCAAGATAAGTAAAACTTACTATCTCACATTTATGCCTGGAAAGGCTAGTCCCATCCCTAAAAATTTATTTTGATGAAATATTATTGATCAGCAGGCCAAAAAGGAGGTGAGCTAATTGGGAAGTGATCTAAAAACAAGAAGTATTTCAAATAATCCAAGTTCTTTATCATTCTTAGTTGTGCACACCCCCAATCTTCTTTATATAGTAGTGCAAATGCACTATCAGTCTAATATCTGTTTTGATTGGTTCTGTGACACTAAAATTCCACAGATCATTATCTGTAGGGGAAGAGAGATGAAGAAAGGAGAAACATGATGAACAATTGAAAGAAGAAAAGAGAGGGAAGATAATCATGAGGGGCATTTAGATTACCTTTTTTTTTTTACAAGTCTAGAGAGTTCAGTATTGCCTGTAATATAAATATTTTAAACTATATAATTAATATATATACTTCATTTTATCCTTGTTTTACTGTATGTTTTGTCAATCTAAATAGAAGAACATTGTGAGTACTGAAAGCATTATACAGTTAAAATGAACTAGCGTGCTGTATAAAAAGCTCAGCTGGGGAAGAAAAGATAATCATTGCTGTAAGTATTGATAATGACATCTAATGTTTATAATTACAGAAGCTAATTCTAGGTTTCTAGCAATAAAAGGAAAGCCACTGCCACACCAGACAACTCATGCAACTCATCATTCCTTTACAGTTTACCTGCAGGCAACAGTTTTCTTTATTATAATGGTAAAGATATAAAAGAGATTAGATAAAGGTCAAAAGCACTCAGAATTTAATTATCTGGCTCAAATGTCACTGGTTTTAAAAGGATCAATGACCTTACTCCTTGTTGGATGTTCTATCTCATGCCACTCAGATAATCCCAACTAATTTTATGCACTTAGTTTAGGTGTTTTAGACAGGATACAGAGAGCAATATATGTTCATTTTATTAAAAATATTTCTTAAGGGAATTGTTTAGTCCCCTTAAAACCTGAATTTTCCTCTGACAGTATGTGTCCATTCACTGTAAAGAACTGCAGATGCTACCCCAGCAGTAAGCAGAGGAGATGTGAGATTATTAGATTTTGTCTGTATCAGATGGCACAGGATGACAAGACACACCAGCCAATGTCCACAAATTGAAGGTAAGGTGGGGACAAACCCCTCTTAGTGAATTCTCTGCCTAGAGATAGGCATGGACCGGCTCCTAGTCAGAATCACTGAAGTGCAAAAATTAGCTGAGATGAAGTCAGGTCCAGGATTTTAAAAATACAGTTTAATCTGACCTGGGTTCACAAGCATTAAAGTTCCTTACCAATAAACACAGTCCTACCATACTGAAGTAGAATTAGATAGGTTTATTGCTTTGCTTAGCTCAAAAGTTTGTTTCTTCTTTGTAGGTAAACTTAATGCTGAATTTCCTGTGTTTGTAATATATTGGTTCAAGAAAAATAAAATACCCTTATGATTTTTATTTTTTTTTTACAACCATGAGAGCTGATATGTGTTTTCAGTCTTAATTTTAATATAATGAAATTTTATGCTTGGATTATATTTAAATATATACCAATACATGCACATTTTAAAATATATTTTTCTCCCTATGTTACAAATCTTTCTGCTTTTGAAGATATACAGGCACTGACTTTCAGTGAGGTAAATTAAGATAAATAAATAGAATTGTTCTATAAATCTATATGATACATGTATAAAAGAAACCTGTTGTAAAAATAGGTACAGTAAAGTCTAAGTGGAAGTAGAAAAGTTTCAGTTACAGTATTAAGAGATGAAAGAATGCACAACCACATGAGTGAAATATAATGATCTCATCAATTGTATATTGAATGTTTATTACAAAAATCAAACATATTGTGCCCAAGTAATTCTTTCTATCCTTGTCTTCAAATATAACATTTTTTTCCCAGGTAATGACTATGTGTCAATAAATCAACTTCATAACGCTGAGGGATAATCAGTGCTACATTTGTTGGTTTATAAAGAGATGTTTTGTATTACATTTTAAGTAAAAATCTTCAGGACCATCTGTGCCACACAAGAAAATACATCTACAAGAGACATGTGAAGTTATGAGAGGAACTGCAGATTTTTAGGCTATGTAACTGAAGACTAATCACACTAAACACAAAGAAAGATCTGCGAAAACCCAAGAAACAATGCTGGGCAGAGGAACCACAGTAAAATCTTCAGGGCAAACAGAGCACGCTGACTTGGCTGGCCCTGAAACTGTTCATGCTCCTAATTTATGAGGGTCTGTAAAATCCAAAATTAGGTGAGATGAAGTCAGATGCAGGATTTAAAGAACAATCTGACCTGGATTCACAAGCACTGAAATGCCTTAACAGTAAACGCGGCCCTCTGCAGGAGGATGGTCAGGCCCTGGTCTCACCCTGGGAGGAGTTGATAGGAGAGGTTTTCTCCACAGATCACCTTGCAGGCTGAAGAGGTTGCTGCCTAAAGGGATATGTGGTATCCCACTTCCCTGGGGTGCCAGGGAAAAGCATTCAGGCACTGTGTAAATCTTCTCCTGGGATTTTTTTTATAAGGAGACTGTGGAAATATGCAAGGCTTACTCTGGAGCATTTAGGGGAAGGGCAAAGGCAGGGAAAGGGAAGCATAGGAGTGGATCAGGGATGAATTAGTGTTGGAAAAAATAGGGTGAAAGGTATAAAAGTAGCCAGCTAGGTATTGCTGGTCCGTAAGCTTGCCTCACTGCACCCTGTGCTTGACCACTGCAGTCTGTCCTAGATTCCTATTGAATCCTATTTCTGTCTTCTCTGTTGGTGCACTCTCTGTTCTAAGTGGTGAAAATTAGCAAATTTCAAGCCAAATTAGCCAGCAAACAGGATTAGAGGTCTAACTACAAGCAAACTAGAGTGGGACTGTGAACCTGAGGGCCTTGTGGGTCCAAAAGGCAGTTGGAGAGGGGCAAGGCCTGGGGTTGGCACCTGGACATCTTGAATGTCTAAGCTACTTCAGCGAAGACTAAATACCTTCAGTGCTCATAAGCTGCAGGGGAAGAAGATCAGGTTGAATGGGCTGCTGACTTCATGTGAGTGCTGTGCATTTGTATAGGTGCTGATAAAGGCAATGTTTTCCATCTGTGTGGGTGCTGATAAAGGCAATGTTTTCCATCTGTGTGGTTGGTCGCTTGTGCATTGTGTATGTGAGCATCTATTGGGATGCTCAGTCTCTGACTGGCTTACTGGCTGGAGCTGGGAACAGGGAACCACAACAGCCTCACATCTGCTGGGCTGGGAAAGGAGTAACATGCCCTGGGACACCAAATTTGGCAGCCTCCAATGTCTGGTGAACATTTGTGAGTTAAATCTAGTCTTTTTTCTTAAAAATAAACATGTTTTAAAAACAGAAAATGTTTCTTCTTGGCAGAAGTATACACATTGTCTAGTGCTTGCCATGTAGAAACAAATTGTCTTTGCCCATAGAAACATTGCCATTAGAAAAAGAGACCGTTGGAGTAATGGCATGTAGAACGGCTATGTGAGTCCACTGCAAAAAATGCTTGTTGATCAAGCATTAATCTTTCTACATCTGATTATTCCCACTTGTAGACTGAAATGCATCCTGTGTTCTTATAATACTCTACCAGACTACCTATGATGGAGTTGCTTTCAGAGACACATGCCATTTGTTTTTTTTGCACTCAACATTTGATTTGTACTGTTACCACAATAAAAACAGGTAGAGGAATCAGCAATGCATTTCTTCTCAGCACAATGGACACAACAAAACACACCTCAAAACTTAAAGGCTACAGGCTGGGGAGCCCTTATCCAGCAACTTCTGCTTCAGAGATTTTATTGAATTTCAAAATAATATATCAATAGGAACATAACTGATTTTGAAAGATGTTTTCCTGTTCCATTTGAAATCCCCATCAAAACCCCCAAGAATGGCATCTCCTACTTAGATTCACTACTGCAGTGACAGCCTTTATTCATTTAAATTAAAGTTGGCTATATGATAAACACTGGCAGTTAATGTACATAGAAAGCATTTGTATCTTTTTATTGTTACATGGTTCCTAACATCACTTTGTCCTGAACAAATTGGTGTTCTTCTAAACAGTTCACAGGTATGACTCAGGAAATACAATGAGCTGAAGACCATTCCAGTAGATAATGTACACTGGTCACACTCTTTCAGACGGGTGCAATCCCATGACAGTTGAGATCAGTGCCAGAGAACAGTCCCAGGCGTGTTCATTTGGCTATTATAAATTTAGCCTTTAGTGTTATCACATCCCTCCAGGCTGTCTCCTTGAAGTCAGTGCGGCACACCAGCCTTTGTTTCCAAACACACAGGCTGCCTTCTCAGATAGTTTTCTCCTGAAAGTGCACACAGTGGGAAAGAGACAGTGCTGTATCTACATCCTGAATCTTATCAGTAGCTGCAAGAGTTGTACTGTCTGTGCATGACAGGGTGATTAGCGTGGAGAGGACAACATCTTAAAAGGCACAAGGGTGTCACACAGCACTGGAGTACAAGGCTTTCCTGAGTTCTTCGTGTTCCTGCTGGTGTCTTAATAAATGATTTGACATATTATTACTAGATTTCAAGTTACCCTTAATAACCTAGTTTCAGCAGCTAAATTAATGTAAAAATTATTACCAGATGGAAGCAGAAGGGAACAAGGGAAAAGTTACTAAAATAGGATAAAACAGGTGAGGACAAAATTAAATTTAGAAATATTATGGAAAGGTACATCAAGAGGAACAGTAAAACAAAGAATACATACAGTGGAATTGAATTTTTGCCACAAAGAAATGAACACAGATTTTACAATAGACTTCAGTAACTGCATGCTTCTACTTAGACCACAATATTCCAGTGTATAGGATAGGAGACTCTGCTGTGTATTCTTATTCTAATAGGAGGAACAGATTTCCATTCTTGTATTGTGTGCTGATCTGTCTGTATATGTGTGAATATCACACAAATACATTCACTGTATAAAATAAAATTTCAGACAAAAAGAACAGTATGAAGACCACAATAAGCTGTTCATAAACATAACCTGGTTCTTAGAATGTTGCAAATATTGTGGCATATAATTTCAGGAGGATGATTCTCCCTTTTTCTTCTATTAATATGTTTAATTGCTTTTATCTAGGTACATTAACCTACCATAACCTCTAGCATTAAATTACCTTATATGGAATATTTTTCTCCCACTCTGCAATTATAATGAGGTTATAAAATTACAGCAGAGCATTTTTTTTACTTAGGTGTGTGGGAAGAGATACTTGCACAGAAACAAACAGCTTGATGTGTATTGGAACAGAACAATTAATCGTAATTTGCTGTACTACTTAATGCATAATTTCAATCTGTCAGACTCAATTAAATACCATCAACACCTACCCCAGGAGATAGTGAAAGTTAAGGAAATATCAATAAACTACTAAGAGTGATTCAGTGCAATACATAAATAAATAGATTAATATAGAAAATGAAGAGGAGAGGAGAGGAGAGGAGAGGAGAGGAGAGGAGAGGAGAGGAGAGGAGAGGAGAGGAGAGGAGAGGAGAGGAGAGGAGAGGAGAGGAGAGGAGAGGAGAGGAGAGGAGAGGAGAGGAGAGGACGGGGGGGGAGGGGCGGGGCGGGGAGGGGGGGGAGGGGAGGGGAGGAGGGGGGGGAGGAGATCTAGAGATACCTATCCAGGTTCCACAATGTGTTATTTTCAGTAAATAGCCCTGCTACAAAGTAGTTTTCTAAGTATGACCTCCCTGTCTTTTGGTCTGAGATGTGCAAATTTTAAACCATTTCAAAGACTCCTTTTATATTAAGATCACTAAGTATGGAGAAACTTGGAAAGACATTAGATGCTAATGGCAATAAAAGCAGTGAAGCAGAAAATGACTGTCATTCTGACAAAGCAATACATGAAACTTGGTAACCTACAATATCCTATTCATTATTTATGCAACCTCATAGGTGTATGCAACATGTCATAGGCAAATAGAAATAACAGCAGCATTAGTAACACACAAAGTAGCATAGGGAGCAGAAGGCCATCATCTGTTTCTTCAGGCACTGACAAAGGCCGCTAATGATCTAATTCTACGTCTCTGTGACTTGCTGTCACTTGAAATCACTGACAGCTTGGTTGGCAAAACAACTAAAAAAGTAATCAGAATAATATTAGGATTGGGTTTTCAGTGTTTGTTTATTTAAATCTTTTCTTAAATGCCCTTGAGACTGCTTTGAATAGTCATGTTCCTCTTTGGAGCAGTGTTCTTTGTCTTCCTCTCTGTTTTGAGATGGTGACTTCAGTCCTCCAGAATGAGGAAAGCCCTATTTGGAACAAAAGTTCCAACCACTGAACTAGGGGCTGAGTTAGTTATAAAGCATGGATATAAGCATCTGGTATATTTTGAAAACTACTCTGATAGCATTTAGTGATCTTTTTAGTACACTGGACTGGTTCTTCTTTCTGCCTTTCTTTCTGGAGAGTTTGAGGAGGGAGCTGAGAAAAGCCCTCATTAGACTTTGAAAATATCTCCGCTTGATTCTCTGATCATGGCTTAAACGTGAGTTTTATCTCCCTTATGCTGAAGCTTACTTTCATTAGAAACGGGCAACCCAAAAATCTGTGTCTAGTCAAACAAGAGAGAGCCAAAATCACTACTATGAGCACCTTCAGGTTCTTCTTTCCAGTTTGGAACTGAAACCTTATTAAATTTC
Organism: Strigops habroptila; assembly: GCF_004027225.2. Lineage (NCBI taxonomy): Eukaryota > Metazoa > Chordata > Aves > Psittaciformes > Psittacidae > Strigops > Strigops habroptila. The sequence continues at coordinate 75,769,942 of NC_044278.2, read as the reverse complement.
TTTATTGGATGTGGCTCTAGTTAAAACAGATTGCATTACGGGGGAGACATATACCTATATTCATGTTAATGATTGTTTTTCTGTGTATGTGTGTACATATATAATGCAATTAATTTTTGATTTAACTTTGCTCATGTTGAGATGCATCAGCTGTGGATACTTTTATTCATTAAAAAAGAAAAAATCCAAAGATTAGATTTAGATTCTTAAAGCTTGATATGGTTTCTGTTTATGCAGAATGTAAAAATAAGACCTGCAAGGTTTGGACTTGTAGTCTGCAAACTGGAAAAACTTGCACAATAATTGTTTTGGTAGCATGTGAAGACTGTTCTTTCAGAAAGGATGTTGCCTTTCTTAAATAGATGTATACTTATATACAAGACTATAGGAAATCGTCTAACTTACTTGAACTGGTGTAAAATGTCACATTTGAACAACACTTATGGAACAGATGAACATTGGTCTTGCTAGTGGATGTACAACTTCTGTTGAAGTTGTATAAGTGAAATGGTTTTCCTCTGCCATATTACAAAAATATTTTGCATTTTTCTCATAACAAAAGCTTCCATTCTATTTAGTTATAAGCATGAGTATGAAAGAAGGAAGTTAAACTGATAGCTCTTAAGAAGGACAAAACAGTATCAGTGAATAATTCATAAATATTTTCTGAAAGGAAATACTAGCATTTGCTATTTTGCTTAGGCAGTGATTAATATGAGTCTCTCTGAGTATGGGATTTGCCCTGAATTGCTTGCAAAGTGCTGACATTGTGAGACTAGACGAAACATTCGATCAGATATGGAGCTCAGAAAAAGCTTAGTTTTGCTTTTAAAGTGCTCAGCTTGCCCTAGTTTCTGTCTGCTTTGTTTCTTTTCTCTATGTTTGTCTATGTGTTTTTAGCTAAAACTATATTGATGAACTTTTTTTACCAAAGAAGAGTAATCTATTCTCAACCTAGTAATTAATGGGACAAAGAAAAGTTGGCAGTCTCAGTTAGTTCTTGTCTTTCTTGTTAACCTTGAAGAAGGAGTTTTAAGCAGTCATTTTCCTTCTAAGCAACGATTTATGAAATAATGTTCACTAACTGACACTCCTAAAGAAAATAGTTTGTTTTGAATAAATAATGTAATGTTTCAATTATTTTTATATTTACAGGTTTGCTAGATCACAGTATTTTCAGGTTTTGCTTGTTTATAGACCAATAAATAAACATATCCTCCACTCCTAAACAAAAGTTGCAAAGGGTTTTGTTAGCTAAATGCAGTTAGTAATTTTAAAAAATACTTCTATGAGTAGCAAAATGACATAAATTTAAAAGCACAGAATCCCTATGTCAAAGAGCTTTTATAAAATTAATCACCAGCTCCAACTCAGTGCTGAGAAATGGGTAAATTTCCTGAAAACACACACTCCCATATATATAGTCACACATTTACTTACGCTTTTGATAATTATCACTATCATATAATAGCTATCTGTGGGAAATAAATCACTGTCAGATGTATGAAAAGCTAAATCAAATTCACAATCAACCCCTTTTTTTGCCTTGCCTTGCTTTTCTTGCCTTGCCTTCCCTTGCCTTACCTCACCTCACCTCTCCTGCCACCAGGATCACTGACATTTCCCTTCAGAAGTCAATAAAGAGTGTCAGTCAACTTTTCTTTATAAAGAAGTATAACGTAGTGTTATAAGTGGAGTTTTATTGGAGTAGAATGTGCATTGTGGTTCTCTTTCTCTGTGAAAAGGTTGTCCATGATTTAACTGACAAGATGTAAAAGAAGCAACAAATAATAGAATGAAGAATTAATCATACTAATTACACTTACTCATCAACCATTATTTCAGGTTACTGTAGAGAGATTAAGTATCCTTGCCTGTAGATCTGGAGAGTAAAATGCTTTTTTTTTTTAAAGTATCACTTAATAATGAACTTCTCCATTTTAAAATAGGTGAAGGGAAATAAAATTTACAAACCAGTAAGACATAATAAGCCATTTGACTTTGTCTATACAACTAATGGAGGGACAGATTCTTGAGCCGGGTGGTTTACATCCATAATACATAGGGCTAGCTTCCCCAGCACAAACTAGCTGTCCACATCACATAGTTCTTGGGCTTGTTTCTCATCCAGTGATGGAATCACGGTTAAGTAACATTTTTTATGTGAATGTCTGCTTATTCAGAAACATGTTTTTTTTCCTAAGTTAAAATTATCTGAAATAATCAAGTGCTTTGTGACAGCTTTCAGAGTGGTGTTCTACTTTGTGAAATGGAGAGCACGAGTTGTATGTTTTTAAGTGTTTTATGAGTCTGCGTGAGGATGCTGCCGTTTCAAAGTACATTGATAAGATGCAAGATAACTGGGTGCCACTCCCTATCTCTGTTCCGTGAGTAACACAAGAACAAAAAAGCATGTGCAGGTTTTTACATACATCTCACTATATTTTGCTTACTGACCTTCAGGATCAGAAAGATCCAGTCTGCTGACTGAGTCTCAGGGACTTTCTTGCTTAGGTATAATGAAGTGCCAAGAAAAGCTTTATGCTATTTTGGAAATTCCATCCAAAACCTCCATTTTGTCCCTTATTTTTACTTGTGTGGGTAGGTGATACTTCTGCTCGCTATCTCTGGGACTCTCATCTTTCTCTATTTTATGCTAGAGTAACTCTATCAATTCTAACTGTCTGACTTCTAATTTAAACCTGAGTGAAACAAATGTCTTGGCTGACATAACTGCCATCAACAAAGTAGCTACTGAATGCAGAAAGATTCCATTGAACTCTTTATATAACAGTCTACGTAGTGCATTACTACCATTCCAAGGAACACAGTACATAAAGACCCAATGTTAAAAATACCAAAACTTCTGAATACTGAAAGATTTCAATGCATAAAGGTTCTTCACCCTATTTTCTATAATAAAGTATCTTAAAAGGAAAATTCTGTTGTTATATAATCTACAGTAATATGGCTGCAGTACTGAGCAAATTACGCCCATCCAAACATCTTTCCTTTAATTCCAACTAAAGGCAATGGGAAATTAAAAAGCTAAAGAGTCAGAAAAAAAAAAAGCAGCAACAAACCCAACCAACAAAAAAACACAGGCCATCTCAAATTTGGGATCTGTATAAAGTGGATTAAAGTGAAATTTTTTCAAGAGCAAATAGTTCATGTAAGAGGTAATTACCATGGTGCACCATAAAAAGCTACAGATTGATCTATTCAGCTGCGAAGCCCAGACCTGGCTACTTCTAGGATTTAAGCCCATTCAAGTTTCAATCTGAAAGATAGCAAGGCTCAAGTACTAGCTGTTATTTTCTTTCCAACACAGTATCGTCTCAGGAAGTAATAATTGGTATTAGCTTCTTCCTTCTTAAGGGAAAGGATTAGAAGAGGATATACAGGGGAAGGTATTGTGTACCCAAATATATCTCATTTCAAATTACAGTTGCTAAACAGTTAAAAGATTATGTTTAGTAGTGCAGTATTTCTTTTAAATTTTCAAGATACTGTGCATCTTACTGCAGACATCCTGAAATTGCCTATGTGAGTGAAGAGCACAAATTTTAGTGATTTTCAAACAGTTTTCACCTTTTTGAAAGGGAATAAAACATTAGAAGCCTAACGTTTAGAATAATTTAAAAATAATTTTTTGTAACTTACTCTACACCCCACATTTATCTGTAATACTTTGCACAGAGTTTACTGATCTTTTATTTAAAATTTTCAATAGAAATTTGAACCTAACTTGCATTGTTGATCATTCACTTGTGCAACAGTCCCTTTGAAAGAAACATGAGCCTGTTTTACATGAACATGAGGAGGTAAATGATACTGCCTGGATTTCCAGCTTTGCTCTGTACATGAACAATAAAGACATTTGGAAGTAATACCAGTGACTTCCCCCCTTTGTTAGTCATCATGTGTTTTCTCTTGTGGGGGGAAGGTACGAGGAAAGAGAATTTAGTCTTTTCTAATAATCTTCTCAAATACATAGACACTGTAGTCAGCCTGTAGCAAACAATTGCATACTACAGTCAAAACCTGAGTTACATAAAGTTTCCATTAAACACGGAAAAAAATGTGTAATGAAGTAGAGCTGTCAAGTAGAACAATGAAGTCTAAACTATACCAAATTACATGGAAATCATCAGTGGACGGGGAATAAAAAGCAGAAGACAGAAAGGTCATGGGGATATCAGAGTTCTCACAGTAGAATTACTGTGTTTGAATTGATGAGAAACTGTCAGAATACAGTGCTGCAAAGTATGGCTCAAGTAACCTTTGCTACAGACAACGAATGACTTTGGAAGGGCGTGATTCATGTATAAAATAAATAAATTATGCTGTGCTAGTGCACAGTAGAGAAAATCAGCATGCATGCTAAAGATCATAGGAATATGAAACAAACTAATATTTGCCAGTGTGTACAGAATACGAAGGAAGTGCAGCCTTTCAGACTTGCAGATCTCCAGTCTAGAGTTTACTGGATTTTATTTTTGTTGCTGCTTCTTCCTTCCTACATTTAGGCAAGAGGGAGAGATCCCACACATTACAGAAAGCACAAAAAGTACCTGAGGAAAAATGCCACTGTGTTTGTGGTTTCTTTTAGAATTTTTTTGTGGAAGGTATTAATTTCTAATTGTAGGAAAGTTCTTTGGTTATCATGAGTATTCAAAAGAAATATGGCAAGGACCTAGGGCCAGGACCTGAGCCTGGAAGAAGCTTCTGAGCATGTAGGTGGGGGCCCAAATAAAGCTTCTCTCACTTCTCATCTCTTTCACCACTGCAGTGACCAGGCTGATCCCTGGTCACTGAGCTGACCTGTGTCAAAGCCAGCCTTGGGTACCAGTAGCCAAACCCTTGAGTGTCGTGGATGCATTCAAGGCTCTAGCTGGCATATATTGTAGGGGAATGGATTGCAAATCTGGCTGAAATACTGCAGGTCAAACTGCAAAATGTAGTGGTATTTGTTAAATTGTCAGCTATACTTCTGTCCACTCTCTGCCTCCAATTAATGGAGCATAGAAGATAATGTATAGCAGAGCCATAGGGTGGCTGGCTACCCCAGCTCTGAAGTGTCTTTCTAGTGTTTCTTGTAGTTCTCCAGGACATATGCTGTGAAAAAGAGTTAACATTGCAGTACAGATTCGGTTTGCTGCCACTTGGAAATATGGAAAGCCCATGTGAAATACCTCAAGAGAACAAAATCGATCTTATAGGTAACTTAGGTGACCTAGGAATAGCAGAATAGCATGTAATTATATAATTAGAGATGGTTTTATGAATTCTAGAGATGGTTTTATGGGAATTCTATCTGAACCAACCTTGTGAATCACAAATACATGCATTATTGTGTCAAGAATGATGGAATACCTGGAAAAAAGACATTATTTATGACACGTATTTTTAAGTGTTCATTCACTCAACTGCACTAACAAGGACACACACTTAATGTTTCAATTTATTCAGACTTGTGATATATATATTCAAGATTATATTTTTTGCTTTTCATTAATTCTTGCTTATCAGCATTTAGTTTCACCTTTCATTTTTTTACATGGTCATTTTAAATCATTGCATCCTTTTGCATTTCATTGCATTTTTTTTTTTACTTTTGACTATCCAAAATAATTTTATACCAACTGCAGGTTTGGTCCTTTTATGTTTGAATACTCTAAATGGCCCAGAAATTCAGGTATATCTTTGTAGGATTCTATGAACTTCTGTTTCTGTTGAGAAACCTGAGCCTTTATTTGTTTAATTTGTTTCCTAGAACCTTACCTTTTATTCTGTGAGAACCTGCTTGGAAACTTAGATGCCACATTGAATGAATCACCATGATTAGCATAGTTAGTTACTGACTCCTTCAAAAGACTAAAGTATGTCCTACTCTGACTGTCCTCTAAAATAGAAAACAAAACCAGCAGGTCATACCCACCACAGCATATTTATCAGTGCATCTATTAATTTTACATTAGTATAATTTAAATAAGGGTTTTGTAAACAGATTGGTTAATCAGCTTGTAGTTTTCTGATCACATTAAATACAAAAATAAAAAACAGTGTTGTCTCCCACCCTTTTGACATAGGCTAATTTAAATAGCAAATTGAGTATAACAACTCAAGGGTTTCTTATTTTACTTTCTTCGTGTATTGTGTGAATACCATCTCATTATGATGATTTTGACTATTCTTTTTAGCACAAACAAAAGCCTTGAGAAATACCATTAAAAAGGGAGATCTATAAAGCATGTACCTTTTTATTTTTACACAAACATGCATATTTGTAGTCATCATGCAGCTTTATTCAGAACTCTTTCTATTGGATGGGAAATTAAAGGAAGGGAAAGTGTGAATTTTCACACCAAATTAGGGAAAAAGTATAAAAGGTGATATACCTTCACCTGTTCCAGGAATGGGTCTTGTGTTGGGTTTTCTTTTCCTCAACGTGATGTAATTCCAGAAATACAGGCATATGTAGTCAAAAGGTCTCTGAACTGAAGTGCTGGATATAGGGAATATTTCTTTGGTGTGAAACAGTTGTTACCTTTCCTGCTTTGTTCACCACAGAAAAGCAAATGTTTTACTGTTTCCAGTTATTTATGGCTGAAGTCTGTTAAAATTATGATGATTCATGTGAAAGGAAAGTTGTTCCTGTGACAAGGGATGACTTGAATGGAGTTAGCTGTCACAAATTCTTACCTAAGAGAATGAACAAAGCATTTAACTGCTCTCACCTTCAACAGTTTCAAATAGCTTCTGTCTCCCTCTTTCTTGGGTAGAGAGTATATCATCCAAGGAGAGATGATAAAGTCCTGTACTCTAAGAACCAGCAGCAATGGAAAGTACACTACTTAATAAAGCAAATTGGCTGAAATTATCAACTTCATTGATTCTTATTGGCAGTATTGATGCTTTAAATGACTGAGGTCCTTTGTAGATTGCAAGAAATTGATTTGCTTCTGTGAAGGTATAGACTGAATCATCATCCTCATAGAAGACTTCTTAAAAATAATTTTGTAGTATACCTGATAAAATTCATTCTCTTGATGGAAGAAGTTGTAACATAAACAACTAGTCAATGCACATGAAATGCTGGAGATGACACTGGAAGAACAACGCAACCTGGAGAAATTTCATATCAGTATCTGGTTTACTCCTTCATCCAGTACCTTTATTTCCCATTCCCTATGGGGAATTTGCTATGTAAGCTTTAGAAGTCACACATCTTTTGTTTTCCCCTTAAAGGAAAGGTGATCTGTTCATAAATATAAATGCATAAATTTAGCTCAGAATTAGCAGAATGATTTGGGGAGTTCAGTTAGCAGATACATCAAACAAAAGTAAACAATGATCTTCTAAATTTCTCATATACTATTTATCTTTAATGGTGTCCATTTTTCATGTGATAAGCTATTACAGAGTCCAAAATGCATGAATCTAGATTAATATTTTCATCATCTCTAAATAAAAACAACATAATTTTTCTAAAAGCTATTTACAATATCCTTCTTATCACAGTTTTCTACATTATATTTTTTTACTTTCTCCTAGTGAAGATGGAAGTATCATTATCCCGGGAAGAGGTTCAGAATTAAACCGTCTGAACAAAATCACAAAGAAATTTAGCAAAAGAACCAGTTTTCATCAACTCTTCCAATTTGTAAGATGGTGACATCATTCCTAAGCTATTTTTTTACTATTTTGGATATTAGTATTATTTTTAAAAGTCACATAGAAAATTGGTTTAATTTAATTATAATTGTAAAAGAAGTAACACTTCTCTTTTCAAGCTTGTAATCAAGTACAACAGAGTAAGCCAATGTCAAAATCACATCCTGTAAACGATGTGATCAGCAGATTTGAGAAATACACTGTGATACACTGTGATTTAATATCTCACTCTATCATATTATTAACCTAACTCTGACTTTCAGAAGTGTTCATTTGGACTAGGAAATTGCAAAAGTCTATCTCTTCTTCAAATCCTGAAGCTGATCTGATTATATGTATCTTCCCATCTTGAATTTGGCAGTGGTTTTAACTATACTTATATTTTTTTGGATGTATATGTAATACCAAATAACATAGTTGACTGAGCTCATTTCAAATATATTAAAATTGTTTTTCATAAAGACATAAGCGTTAACTTTTACATGCTACAGAAAATTGGCTTTACATCTCCCTGACTGAAAGAATGGTTTGTTTCACAGGGGCACTGATGGGAAACATTCTGTGGATTGAAAAGTAAACATCAGAGCAGGAGATGCACTTTCTAGGCTTCTTATGCAGGCAGACATTATGTCAGTTATGAGTGTTATACTTGAATGTTAAGCATACAAGGCAGACGGTACAGCTCTGTTAATGGCCTAAGAAATTTTATTACCATGCTTGACCAAAGCATCAGCCCAAACTGCTAAGGTCCCCGTCTTAGTCTAACATCTAAAACTACTTCTCTATTGATTAGGAGCTATAAATAAAGCTGCCAGAAGAGACCTCTGAAAGTCAAACATGTCAAGGAGGCACTTTTGGGAACCAGAAAGAAAGTGAAATGAACAACACTGACTTTTAAATCTTGAGAAATGAAGAACTGGTGACCCAGTGAAGACCACAAAATGGTAACTTTGGCATCTTGCTTTCCTAGATCCATTTTTTTAAGCCCTTCTGAGTGAGCCCCATGATCTCACAGGACCAAGGAATTTGCTTGGCCAAAAATTGCTTGGCTTCAAATACCCAGAATATAGATGATGTTTATCAGGCCTAATACAGTTCTGACTTTATTCTCTCATTTCCATTTTCCAGGAAGTGGATAATATACTTCAGAATTTGACCAGAAATCAAGCATTCAGGCTCCTGGTCTTCCTCTCCACTTTGAGGTAACTCTCTCCTTGCCAAGACACAAGACCTAGACTTGGGCTCTGGCTTGATGGGCAGACTCTATCAATCATTTAGACTTTTCCTGTCCTTCCCTGCCAAAATTTTGTAAAAGAGAGAATTTTCCTTAGCTGATATTGTGAATGAAAAAAAGGAGAATATTAGAAGAAAGTGAATCATTCTTTCAGGTTCACTGAACCTGATTAAGGCACATGATCTAATTTTGGTTTCTTTTTTAATTTAGTGTGAGAATATTGGCAATAAGAATACTACTAGTGTGTTCTGATTTTATTTCATTTTGACAGAACTTTGATAGTTGCAGTTCACCATTCACTGATCTTCACATGTATAATACAGCCAAAAAATAACTCTGTCTAGAATAAAATATTATAACAGATGTCTGAGATATAAATATGTTGATCAAGCTGTTTCATTTGGGAGAAACAAAGAATGGTTGTGGATCTGGTTTTGGTTTAACAGAGTGAAGAGTAAAGCACAAAAAAGACTTCTCCCTGTGAAAAGGTAAAACCCTAAAATCTCATTAGCTTGTTGGTTGTAACACTTTTTGTATAAATACAACCCCTCAAAATTGTTTTTTCAAAAGTGGGAAGGAATGGAGAATTCTTTCTTTCATGTTCTATGATGTTAGTGGTTATATTTTTTTCCAGTCTGCAGCAGATGAAACAGAGAGGTACAAGCTTGTACAGCTGGATGTTTAGCTGTGTGCAGGTAGTTCACGCAGCAATGAGAGCAGCTGCAAGTACAGGAACTAAGCAGATACCCAGAGACTCAATGTTAGCTTAGAGATGTGATGGAGACACAGTGGCAGGCGCTGAGGACCCAAGGAGGACCAAATGGAGTTTGTTGCAAACAAGAAGACATTGAAAGCTGGTGGACTAAAATCAAGTCTGGTTTTGTGTACAGACTGCAAGAAAGGGGATGATTTGTTAAAAACCTAATTTTAAAATATGCAAAATAAAAAATTTTAAAATAAAAATTTAAAATCAGCTGGGTGCTCTGGATGTTCTCTGTATCAAGAATTATCTTGTTCTAACTCAAATTCTGATAAAATTCTGCAGAAATTCAATGACTTGTTGATGTTACTGGAATAATTATTGTAAGGAAAAGGGGTAGGGAGGTCCATCTCAAGCATTTTACTGCTCAATGAACTGCCAGTTTACCTACAGAGATTTTCTTCCCTACGTAGATTGCTACTTCTCTTCATTCCAGATTGATCTCTAGGCGAACAGTCGGTGTACTGCAAAACATAATTTTGTGAACACTTAACCATTTACAAATCCGTCTTTGTTCACTTAGTGAAAGATTGAAAGTATTCATGTAGGAAAGCTGTAGAAAGGAGTGAGAAAGAAGGGTGTGATTCCTAGATGAAGGTGCAGAGGAAACAAGTGGTGATTGTGTCATTCATCTGTCTTTTAAACTAAAAAGCTTTAAAAGTTTACCAGTTGAAAGTGAGGTAAAGCAGCAGGTGAGCTGCATATAAGTTCATCTTAAGGATTGTATAAGATTTCTAAAATCTTGGTGGGCTCATCTTTCAAGGAGACGGGTGGCAAAGCTCTAAATTTAGGAAATTTCTTAGGGTTTAGAAATAAATTAAATGCTGAGCTACACAATTGTTATCACTCAGTCACTTCCTATGTGGAAACAAGTATGTACTTGCCTGGAGGAGTCTGGTTTTGAACACAGCTACAGGCTGAGTGGAGAAGAGATTCAGAGCAGCTCTGCGGGGAAGGACCTGGGGGTGTTGGTTGGTGAAAAACTTAACATGAGCCAGCAGTGTGTGCTTGCAGCCCAGAAGGTCAACCGTATCCTGGGCTGCATCAAAAGAAGCATGACCAGCAGGTCAAAGGAGGTGATCCTGCTCCTCTACTCTGCTCTTGTGAGACCTCACTTGGAGTATTGTGTACAGTTCTGGTGTCCTCAACATAAAAAGGACATGCAGCTGTTGGAGCAAGTCCAGAGGAGGGCCACGAGGATGATAAGAGGACTGGAGCACCTCCCATATGAAGACAGGCTGAGAGAGTTGGGGCCGTTCAGCCTGGAGAAGAGAAGGCTGCCTGGAGACCTCATAGCAGCCTTCCAGTATCTGAAGGGGGCCTATAAGGATGCTGGGGATGGACTCTTCATTAGGGACTGTAGTGATAGGAAAATGGGGACAGGTAATGGGTTTAAACTAAAACAGGGGAAGTTCATGTTAGCTATAAGGAAGAAGTTCTTTATTGTGAGGGTGGTGAGGCACTGGAATGGGTTGCCCAAGGAAGTTGTGAATGCTCCATCCCTGGCAGTGTTCAAGGCCAGGTTGGACAGAGCCTTGGGTGACATGGTCTAGTGTGAGGCGTGCCTGCCCATGGCAGGGAGGTTGGAACTAGATGATCTTACGGTCCTTTCCAACCCAAACCATTCTATGATTCTACGATTCTATGAAGACTGACTTACCTGTAAAGTACAAGTACCTAAATTTCACTTTGTGTTCTTGAATGCCACTTGACACAAGCACATTGATTTCTTTTTTTCTCTACAATGTATAGATACTGAAACCCTGTCTCAGTGTGCTGAAAAATTTTTAGCTACAAGTCAGTCTTGTTTTGATGGTCTTCCCAGCAGTTCTTGACATTAACATTGTTCCCTTAATTATGTAATTGAAGTAAAATTGTTTATTTTACTGGAGACAAAGACATAAATCAAGGTACATGGGAGATTCTAAACATACCTTCAGGCATATTGAGCTCTTCAAGAGTCTGGAAATTTCAAAGCTTACATAGCTGTAACTGAACTAATAAAACGTCAGTAATTGTCCATTTTAATTGGCCTTCAGCATTTTAGATAGAAAGCAATCATGTAGAGCTATAGAACTGCGTACAGTGTGAGCCTTGAATTATCTGTCTGTATAATCATATACAGAAATATGCTGAATATCCTCTCACATGCAAGTGAAGTGATGAGGAAAAAGGCTAATCAAAGACACATAAAGTCAGTAGTTTTTCTTCAGTGAAACCCTCACATTTAATAGTAAGAGTTCAGGAGCAGTGTATGTACTTCTATGATAGCCAATGAACTAAAGGATAATGTATGGCTGAGGAAGTGACCCAAACATAAAGTGACCACATTAGCGTACCAGAGCACAAAATTACAGCTGATTCTTTAGGGGCAATGACATTATTTTTTTTTTCATACAGCATATGAAATCTGTCTAGAATGACAATGATGGAGCATGGTATGCTGCAACAGCCAACAGATTTCTTATGCCATAAGGAATAAATTTGTGTGTGTTTATATACACACATATAATCAACACCCACTCACCCCCAAACCCAAAAAAGTAGTCTAAGTGGTTCAGGGAATTATATCTTTGCAGTTCCTGAAAGATTTTGATAGACATAATTAATGCCACTGGCTCTGATCTCAACAAATAGGTCTCCTTTTGCAAACCTGTTCTGATCAGCTGTTTCTATTAATTGCAAAGTCAGAGGTAGAAGTCCATGGAAGTAGAATCATTAGGGAACAGTTTGTTGATGGATTTGAGTGGATAAACATGAGAAATGAATACTCTTGATCAGCCCAGGATGGCCGCAGATTTCAGCTCATAAATTTTTCAATCGCACTGATTTCATTAACTGGGAAACAGTTACTGAGGTAAATTACAGAATGGTTGAGTGGGAAGAGAGTTCTGAGGTTATTTGGTCCAGCTTCAGGTCAGCTAGAGCAGGTTGCTAAGAAGTGTGCCTACTTCAGTATTGAGTAATTACACGGCTGGAGACTCCACAACTAACTAAAACAGTATCTTTATTTAGACATTTTTAACGTATTTAGAGGAACAACCAAGGGGAATTCAAAGACACTGCCTAGAAATTAACATTCTTATAGACCTTTGGCAGTTCCATTGAGTAGGATCCTTATAGACCCATGGCTGTTCTATCCACTAGTTCCTGTAAATCCTGATAGCAGCTACTTGGGGCTTGGGGTTTGGACATTAAAGATGAAAAGCAGACTTCATGGGTTCTGGCTGGAAGTTCATTTGTTGAAATTTTAATTATTATGAAGAAAATATTCTTAAGAAGGTCCCTTAGAATGCAAACGCTGACAGAAGCAAACCAGGATTAAAGCTGTGACTACTGAAACATTTATTCTTAATAATTTTGGCAATACATGTGGTGTTCTAAAACAGAAAAACAGAGAACTTTTTTTTTTTTCTTTTCCATAATTCTAAAAACCAAGAGAGAGGAATTGATAATGTGAGTGGTAGAGTCCAGTGTGCCAGAATTTCCTTTGGTGACCTCTAAAATTTAAGACTGATTCTCTTCTAAACTTTTTGTCCTTCATTCCACTATTCTAGCCTTTCATCTAAAATTTTTTTCTCTTGTTGTTTAGAAGAATTCAAAATCAATTCTGCAATGTCGGGGAGATACATTGATGTTTCCATTAATACTGAATTCTCAGTGAGAAAATGAAAATGTCAGTGGCTATTTTTTCCTTTCTTGGTAACATCTGAAACTTGGGATCAGAGTAAGCTTTACTAAGCCAGCACCTTCCTAATAAAGTACAGCAATTGTTGATGCTAAACAAAAAAAGTTATTTACAACTCCTATGAGTTTTAAAACTTTCACTGTGGGTTTTCTCTGTATAGTTAAAATACACACACGCACAAACACACACATACATATACGTTCAGAAATTATGTTCTTTTGTAAGAACTCGAGTAGATATTAGGGAGAAAACCTGTTTTCGTGATTTGAGCAACTGCACAACAGGTGAACAGTAGACCTCTGAAAAGACGGAGGAAAACTGAACCTGTAAGAGCAATGAAGAATGCTCATAAAAAAAAACTTCCTAGAAAACAGAACATCTTAGAAAGTCCCTTTAGCAATGTCCTGGTTTCAGCTGGGATAGAGTTAATTTCCTTCCTGATAGCTGATGCAGTGCTGTGTTTTGACTTTACTCTGAGAACAATGCTGATAACACACTGTTTTAGTTGTTGCTAAGCAGCACTTACCCTGATCAAGGACTTTTCAGTCTTTCATGCTCTGCCAGTGAGGAGGGGCACAAGAAGCCAGGAGAGAGCAAGGACAGGACACCTGACCCAAACTAGCCAAAGGGGTATTCCATACCACAGCATGTCATGCCCAGTATATAAACTGGGGGGAGTTACCCAAAGGGGACTGACCACTGCTCAGGCTGGGCTGGGTATCGGTCAGCAGGCGGTGAGCAACTGTATTGTGCATCACTGCTGTTTTGTTGTTGGGTTTTTTTCCTTTCCCCCCTTTTGTTTTATATCTCTCTCTTTGATATTACCCTTTGTATTAGTATTAGTAGAAGAAATAGTAGTAGTAGTAGTAGCAGCAGCAGAAGCAGCAGCATTAGCATTAGCATCAGCATCAGCATCAGTATTGTATTGTACCTCAGTTACTAAACTGTTCTCATCTCAACCCGTGGTTTTTACACTCTTTCAATTCTCCTCCCCATCCTACCTGGGGAGGGGGAAAAGGATCGAGTGAGCAGCTGCATGGTACTGAGTTACCGGATGGGTATAAACCATGACAGTACTGTAAGGTACATAATGAAGCTTTTCATTTTCATGACAACTTCTGTTTGCTATTGATGTGTCACAATTTTCTTACCTGTGATGGGAAGCACCATATTAAAAATTATTTTTCAGACAGTTCTAAATGACGTATTTAGAGTATGTTTTCTGCAACAACAGAAGACAGAACTTTAGCCTAATGGTTCCTTTCAACTCTGTGTTCTCATGCTATGAAACTCCTTGGAACAGTTTGGACTTTAATATTACATCCCAGACTTTAACTGACTGTTAATTTTCCGTATTTTCAAGCATTTATAGATATAGCTGTTTAATTGTTGCACTGCTGCCCACCAAATTCAAAGAGATTATATGTGTGCCCAAATCTCAAGCTTCCTGTATTGCCATGCCGGTAGACATACCGTCTATTTCTATGGTACCTAGACACTTGGAAAAGATTTAGCTTGTAATTTCTTGCTGTTTAAAAGCTAGTTCTCTAGCCCAAGATTATCATACAGACTCATTCTGTACTTGGAGGAGATACACAGAACATTCAGGAGATTTATTCATCCCATTCTGAAGTCAGTTTGCAAAATGTGTAGACTAATTGTCTCTGAAGCAATCCATTGCAAAGGATGTAGTGCACTTGATCAGCTCAGACTAGGCAACAAAATTTTAGATTGCTAGAGACATTAGATGGATCTCACATTGAATGTTGAGTTATGCAGACTATCTCATAGTAAACCTGTATCTTCCCAGCCTTTTTTACTAAATGTTGGCTGAGATGTGGACAGACATTTTGGGTTTTTTTTTGACTGGGATCTGTGTATGAAAAATGGTAAGATATGCAAACCTTTCATACTTTATAATAAACAGTATAGTATACTTTCATTTTCATGATGGTATTTATATTCTTTCATTAGCCATCTGAATGAAAGTTTCATAAGTCTGTAAACATCAGGGCATTAATAAAAAGAGTAAATGTATATGGCTAGGTATGATTTAGTCTCAAACAAATTCTCCACTGATTTGTACATGATACCAAGTACAGAATTATTTTTGTAATTAAATTGGATTAAAGTTGGTTTAATTCAAGTAATGCTTCCAAATACATGTGGCTATTGGTATCTTCTCCCACCAGCATTATAAACTGACTTCCTTACATAATAGTGAACTTAGCAATTTGCAAGCTCTATAATCAAAATTCTAATTCCACAGGAAGCTTCATATATACTTGGAAAAAAATGAATGTTCTGAGTTTTGGAAAGAGAAATATACCTTTATTTTAACCCCATTTTATTCTGCTATCCACAGCAGAATAAATTATTTGGAAGTCCTTCTGCAAGCATATCTAAATAAATATTATTTACTGCTGTACTCTCTGTGAGCTCTCCTACCAATTTCAATATCTTTGTCTTCTGCAAAATTACATGATGATTTTAAGATCAAGACAGACTCTCTGGATAAAAAATACAATTGATGCACTGGGAATTCATTAGAATAAGGTGTTTATTCTCTGTATCAGTCAGGAAGTAATTCAGCTCTGCATAGCTTAGGAAAGGTGTTTAGGGGTTTTGTTGGGTTTTGTTTTGTTTTGTTTTGTTTTGTTTTTTAGTTTACATTACAATGTCAGATGTTAGATCCTAAGTAAAGATTATATTGGTGCCATACGAAGAGACAGCTCTTGCTCTCAAAAGTTGCTAAACAATTTATCATCCTAAGAAGCATTTCCTTACATTTAGCTGCCAAGGGAAAAGTGTGTTTTAAGCAAGCCGTTGCATGACATGTAGTGCCTGGTTAATTGCTATCTAAAAGCTCATTACTTCACAGCTTTCTTGATTTTAAATTTTACATCTTGCATTTCTGCACCTGTTTGGGCAGAAATCTGTAAGGCTTTGCTTGTACCAAAGAATGGCTGCGTAGTTAATAAAATCGTAACAAAACGTACATAGCCCAAATTAATGAAAGAAAAAGTTGAACCTTACTATACTATCAGCTCATATTAGCTCTGTCAACTCTATTGCATCCTGCATTGAAAACCTTGCCAACATAAAAAGTTCTGACAAGCATATTAATTTAAGAAACACAAAGGTTAGGTTTCATGTAAATGCTATTAAGCAGTAACTATAATGAGTAACAAAGTGCAAATGATTAATTATGTGTACTGATCTGGCTGTGTGAGTCTAAATGTTTAGTCCAGTCACAACTGACTTTTTTTTATTTGTTTGTTTACTTTTTTTTTCCCTTGGGAACAATTACTAAATAGTAAAAAAGTGGTAAAGACATTTTCAAGATTAACTTTAAAAAGATTTTGCACTTACACATTAAAGCCAGGATACATCCTATTTTACAGAAGTATTAAGTGTCATTTTGTATGTTTTTACAGGTATAATATGCATGGACTGCATTCAACATACACACCATAACCTCAAGACTATGAGCTCTGGACCTTTAGTGGCGTAAGCTTGCTCTGTACACACACAGTGAGATGAAATACAGGCTTAACTTCAACTTTAGTGAGGTTAAATACAAAACTGACTTTATTTTTCCTCACTGTAACTTTTCTATTACGATACTTCTATAACTGTCAATATAAAATACAAGCAACCATAATGATAGAAGAGAGTAAAATTAAAGTCAGCTAGCTTCAGCTATCTCAAAATGTATTCCAAATAGCTGAAATGAGATAGACCCTTCATCTCCCTTCCACTCCCCCAATATCTGCTGTGTTTTCAGTATTTAGCCTGTGCTATCTCTAGTATTTTTCAGACCTCAGTGTAAAATTCATTAGTGCAGCAGAACACAAGCCAAAGGGCAAAAGCAAAGCAAGGAAATAAACATAAAAAACCCAAGGAGATAGGTTTGCACAATTATGACTGATCAACTTAGGATTGAGCACTCCCTTTCCCTATAAAGAAACACTTTGGTTAGTTTGGGTCAGGTGTCCTGTCTCTGCTTCCTCCTGGATTCCTGTGCCCCTCCTCACTGGTAGAGCATGAGACTGAAAAGTCGTTGGTCAGGGTAAGTGCTACTTAGCAACAACTAAAACATCAGTGTGTTATCAGCATTGTTCTCAGACTAAAGCCAAAACACAGTACTGCACCAGCTACTAGGAAGAAAAATAACTATCCCAGCCGATATCAGGACGTCCCCTCAGGGGAGAATCTCCTATGACAATGACCCATCCTTTTTTCTTTATGGAATTGGTTTTGACACAGGCCATAGGTCAACTTAACTTTGGTGACACCTCCAAGCTCGATGAACCATTGTTGTTTATCAGTGCTTGATTTCACTTGCAGAGCCTTGTACCTGTTACTCAAAGGCACCTGTGAAGGTGGGGCAGTCACAGAGTAGACAGGCATGCTGTGCCAGGCAGGAACTTGTTGCCATTGCCCCTATCCCATAAGCCACTGTGTTCTGCCAGGTGGAGAGAGGGTAGTGAATCCTCCATATCATGTGTCCTGTCTGCCTGTTGGGCCTGTCCCAGGGAAGGTAGGATGTGATTCCAGTAGTCTGTCTCTCTCTCAGACTCCCTGATACTCCTCAACCTACAACCTCCTCTGGGAGCTCTGCCACTAAGCAGAGGAGTCCCTCTACCTGGGCACACCTCCCATATGTGTGCTCACTGCTGCCGTTTGATATTGGCACAAAAGCAGGGCACGGCCTGCAGCCTGAGACCTGGGCAGCAGCATGCTCCCACTGGAGCTCTGTCTGGGCAGCTGCGTCAGTCGTGGTGGGTGCTGAGCTTCGTGAGACCATGGCTTTCTGCTGGGTGGATATCATTGCTCTCTGGTCAAGGTGGCAGAGCTACAGTGCCTTTCCTGCCTTTCCGTGTGAACTGCCACACAGACTGCTGTGCCACAATCTTGCTGATGCAACACATGCTGTTTGCCCACCCTGTTCTTGGCACTCCTGGTCACTAGTGCTCCCCAGGTGCTTCTTTTATATGTGTTGGGTGCTTGGTTGCTGTTGCTCCTGGCCCCACTCAGGTCTTGTCAGCTGCTGTAGCATGAGCTGTGGTGCTCTCAGCTCCCTCTGAAATTCCTCCAGTTCAAGAATTCACCTGTGCACTGTGCTAGAGTGCTCTGCTGCAGATCATGCTGGTACCAGAGCTGCTTGCCTCAGTAGTCAGCTCATTTTTCTGAATAGAGACATTTTGTCTTTTCATAAATGCTGAGCTTCAAACCTAAACTCCAGCAGTAGAAAAGAGAAGAAATACTGAGAAGAATATAGAATCAGTTATTCTATAACTGATTTAGAAAAAACTTCCATTTTCATTATCACCTCAGTTGCATTATATATAATACTTTGAATAACAAAAAATATGGTTCATGGGAGGAAACGATCTCTCAAAACACTGCAGTATGAAGTGAGCACAGGTTCATTAAATTTATTCATGACAAATATAATGTATAATGTATTACCTTTCCTGCTAATTTATCTAACCCTAATTACAGGGAAGCAGTTAACATGATACATGCTCTTGTCAACTCCCATTTAATCACTCTGTCCAATCAATATCTCCCTTTTTTTAATTGAATCTCAACATTTCGTCTTGCAAGAAGCGTGATGATAAGAGGTTTCAAAATCAGTTTTCTTTTACTGAACAAGGATCACAGCAATTTTTAATTAAAATACATACACTTTATTATATTGACGATGTTCTAATGTTTTAAAGACCTCATCCATGTGAAGTCCTGTATGTCTCCTTCTGAGTCAGTGATAGCTAGCTTTGTGGTTTTCACAATATTTGTTTATGTTAGAATTCTAGCAGAGATCTAGATAGGTACAGTACACCTGGCAAGTTAGTTATGTGTAGCACCAAGCCAATTTTGTTCCCAGTTTGCCAAGGAATTAAAGGTGACGTAGTCGATCTGACAGAAGGTAAACCGTTAGGTCCACACTGAATGGAAGGCTCTCGTATCTCTTTCACAATGAAGAGATTTATCACACATTTTTGTTCACATTCTACTTACTCAATAGGTAATGTGTCCTATGAACTGCACCTTAGACTTGTTTGTGGTGTCAGCTGTCATTGTATTTTCATACACTCCACTGCTGCTATCAACCTGGAAACTAAGGTCAGATGCACCATTATAAAAATAGAGCCGCATGGGATGGGTGGGGTGCAGCAGGAAGTCCTGAAGTAATGGGAAGTCTAAAGGAGGAAGTGGGAAGTTAAGAGATGGAAAACCACAGTCTTGAACACCTTTAGCAAATCTGCACCTGTAAGCCATAACTCCTTCTGAAGCTTAATTACTCATGATAATCACAAAGGCTCAGATATCATCTTTATTTTCAAAGGTCAGATGGCTATGCAAAAGTATCCTCTGTTCATAGTTCACTAAGATACCAAATCTGACTTTAGTATTGCTGAATGAGATTATGTAAGACAAGGCCATATGATGATGATGCAACACTCACATAATTTAAGCATTACCTAAACCAATCACATGAACAAAAAATCTCCTGAATTATTTCTATACAGTGTGCTCTGACCAAGCTGACAGAAATGAACTCAGTCGCCAGTATTTGACATGGATCCCATTAGTGCCTTGCAGTATACACGTGTGATATTCAAAATAACAGAAACATGTTCTAAGCCTGTAACAGACTTATTCCTAGCAATTAACCTGAAATATCAATCAGATGCTGTCCTAATACAGATTTTATTTTCTTTATTTCTTGGAAAATTATTTTGTTTAAGGCTTGTCACATGATTTATTAATTTTAAAAAGGGAAAATATATTTAGGTCATGGTAGATAGTGTATGTTTTGCCATCACCCTCTGGTCTGTAATATTTTCTTATTCTTAGCCAGATAAAATTTTATATAATGTATGTTTTCTACAGAACAAGCTTTATGAGACATGGCTGAGGGAACTGGGGTTGTTTAGCCAGGAGAAAAGGAGGCTCAAGGGAGATCTTATCATTCTCTACCTGAAAGGAGGTTGTAGTGAGGTGGGTGTCAGTCTCTTCTCCCAAGTAACAAGCAATAGGACAAGAGGAAATGGCCTCAAGTTGTGTCAGGAGAGGTTTAGATTTTATATTAGGAAAAATTTCTTCAGCAGAAGAGTTGTCAGGCATTGGAATAGGCTGCATAGGGAAATGGTGGAGTCACCATCCCTGGAGGTATTCGAAAGATGTGCAGATGTGGTGCTTAAGGATGTGGTTCAGTGGTGGATTTGGCAGTTGCTAGGTAAATGGTTGGACTTGATAATCTTAAAGATCTTTCCCAACCTAAACGATTCTATGATTCTACATTCCTATATTTAACTCCTTTGGCTATGGAGAATTACTTCAGAATTCTCATACTTTTAAGTTTTCAGAAAGTAGTTGCATTGCCTCTTTGAATTTTAAATAAGGACAATTTACAGGTATTTTACAGATGTTTACCTGAAATATGGGCACCACCAGTTTGAGGTAAATGGCTAATTGCAATAAATGGAGCTGGGCTGATCAGTATTTGGTAATGCAGCATTTAGTCTGTAGGTGTCACTATGTAGCCTTCCTGCCCTGGACATAGAATCACAGAATCATAGAATAGTTAGGGTTGGAAAGGACCTTAAGATCATCTAGTTCCAACCCCCCTGCCATGGGCAGGGACACCTCACACTAAACCATGACACCCAAGGCTTTGTCCAACCTGGCCTTGAACACTGCCAGGGATGGAGCATTCACAACTTCCTTGGGCAACCCATTCCAGTGTCTCACCACCCTCACTGTAAAGAACTTCTTCCTTATATCTAATCTAAACTTCCACTGTTGAAGTTTGAACCCATTACCCCTTGTCCTACCACCACAGTCCTTAATGAAGAGTCCCTCCCCAGCATCCTTATAGGCCCCCTTCAGATACTGGAAGGCTGCTATGAGGTCTCCAGGCAGCCTTCTCTTCTCCAGGCTGAACGGCCCAAACTCTCTCAGCCTGTCTTCATATGGGAGGTGCTCCAGTCCTCTTATCATCCTCGTGGCCCTCCTCTGGACTTGCTCCAACAGCTGCATGTCCTTTTTATGTTGAGGACACCAGAACTGTACACAATACTCCAAGTGAGGTCTCACAAGAGCAGAGTAAAGGAGCAGGATCACCTCCTTTGACCTGCTGGTCATGCTTCTTTTGATGCAGCCCAGGATACGGTTGACTTCCTGGGCTGCAAGCGCACACTGCCGGCTCATGTTAACCTTCTCATCAACCAACACCCCCAGGTCCTTCTCTGCAGGGCTGCTCTGAATCTCTTCTCTGCCCAACCTGTAGCAGTGCCTGGGATTGCCCCGATCCAGGTGTAGGACCTTGCACTTGGCTTGGTTAAACTTCATAAGGTTGGCATCGGCCCACGTAGCAAGGAAGGCAATTCAGGAGGCAATCTGCAACTGTTGAGAAATTTGATGAGGACTTACCTACACAGGGAGCGGAACTACTTGGAGACAGGAAAAATAATGTAAATTTTATGTAAATTTTGTTTTACTCAAGCTCATCTCATTTCACGCAAGATGCATATCTTCTATTCTTTCAGAGCAATGTGCAGCACTCCTTGTTTCATGTAATCAGTAACATGTAGTAGTTAGTAGTAACATGTAATCAGTCTCAAAAGTAAATTAAGTTCAATGTCAACTGACATTGTAAACCTATTGGTTTCTGTCCTGTAGTCAGAATTTGTTTGTACTTCATGCATAGGCCTTTGTTAAAGAAGAATGTGTTAGTCTTTTTCATTTAATCTTTGTCAAAAGAAGATTATTTGTACGTACTCGGCTTGCCTGAGGAAGCTATCAGGAAATATAACTTACAAGAAGACCTAGAGGGAAAACACTGCAAAAAACCCAGTTTTGTACAGTATACATTTTCCTCTTCTGACTTAAAACCAAAATGCTTTTATAAAAAGACTGTAAGTTATTACTTTCAAAAATCATGTTTTAAAGATATTTATTAGAACATCTGATTTTTATGCTTATATTTTACAGTTTTTACTCCTCTATAAATTACTAGCTAGTGCAAGAAGAAACGGATTTTTATTTTCAATATCATGGCAAAGACATACTGAAATATTTTTTCATTAACAGATTCTGTTAAGTCTGCAAACATAGATCTCATTTAACAATACAAATCAACACTGATCACCCTTCTGATGACCAGAAAAGGTATTACCATACATTTCATATAGGAATATTTGATTTAAAATAGAAGAAAGAAAGGTATGATTTTCATTAATTCCAACATGATTAGAAGCTAATACTTTTTCCTTTAAGAAAGTTCAAGCTGATTCAGTTTTTGTTTACTTATTATTTAGGGTACTATATGCACTAACCATAAGCATACTTTGAACAAACTGAGCAGAACTTTCCGCTATAATTTTAAAAGAGCACTTTTTTTTTGTTTTATATTAATTTGGAATAAAGAACTGCATTAAAACTTTATGATACATGAGATTAAAATTTTAAAAGAAATTACAGCCTTATTGCTGTTTTATTTACGCCCCCCCCCAAAAAAAGGACATATTTCACTACAGGCATCTCATTCTCAAACCTAGACCAAAAGTGTACTTAAGTTAATACACTCCATTTGCAATATTCTTTGAATCTCGGATCACATGAATATAAAACACAGTAGAAATTCAATTTTGTAGTGTGCGTGAAAGCATACCATGTAAGGTATTCACTGAAACTTTTTTTTGCTCAGATTAATACTGCCATAGTTTTTCCCTCAAAATACAGAATAGTCAAAATAAAACTCTGTCACTAGACAGATAAGAAGAACTCAGTGTTGTTGTAGTCTACTGAGGAAGCAGCCTGCTTCTGATGGAGCTGAGCCCAATCGGATTTATGTTACGGGCTTGAAACTAGCAAATACCAGCAAAAAACCACATCCCTGAAGAACCAAAAATGAGACCAACACAAGTGGCTTTGGAACACTCTTGTAGAGATCAGTTCTCACAGAGCATTCTATCAGTGGACTACTGAAGACATGCTTTAGCCAAAACCAGTCCTTGAATGCATCACTGGTTTGCATCTTAAAGATGATTAATTTATTATTAGGGTTTTCAAATGGGGTGGAACTACTGTAAATTATTGAGAAGGATTGCTACAAGACCTAGCATGTTTTTATTTCAAAGAGAATGAGCAGCTTTCTTCACCTGGATAGTTTCTCCTTAGGAAACTGATTTCACATTTCAACAATTTATTTTCTGGAGAAACTGATGTATTTATTTAAAATATGGTGCCATTATTTTCTGAAACATGTAATGTAATGGAGGGGGTCTGTAGGTGCTCTTTCTGAGCTCCTAGATGGCGAGCTGAGAGTCAGGTTTTGATTAGCAGCTTCACTGCCACAACAGACATACCTACACTGCCAAATTATTCAGTTCCCCTGTTTACTCCTGGGTCTTGATTCCCAAGCATTTTCACTGCATAAATCTGTAAAGTAGAAGCTGAATGCAGTGGAATTCTGCAGCCCAGAGCTTTCTCCTTCTCACCCTGCTTGAGCATTAGCAGGGTCTCTGAGCTCATTTAATATCCAAGGCCAGAACCCGGGTCCTTTCCTTGGTCACTCTCTTAGATCTTGGCTATTTGCAGATGCAGGTCTCCTTTCGGTATCTCAGCTTGAAATGTACAAGCAAATGACACACACAGAAAACAGAGAGTGAGATCACACAGAAAAAATTTAGAAATACAGTTTCATAAAAACATAAGACAGACTGTAATGATCGGGCTCAAGGCTCAGTCAGAAAAATGTGCTGACAAGCAGCTTGCTTGCAGGTAGATTGGCCATATTATAATAAAGAATGTAATTATTCAATTACTATGGCTAAACACAACACGGTAAGAATGCCTAGAAAAAAAAAACCACAAACTGAAAAAGAACAAACCCATAAACAAGTCCCAAAAAACTTTCAAAAGTTTTATCAAAACTAGAGAAGTTACAGTTGTTCTGAAAACCAGATATGCTCAATTAAATACTATGCATCTTGTAAGTTTCTTTCCAGCAATGCTTAAATAAATAAAGCCATCATTTATTAAGAGAGAAGGTCTGAGTAAATTATCCAACAGCGTCAATATAGTCATAGAATCAAAGAATCATGGAATAGGTTGGGTTGAAAGGGACCTTTAAAGATCATCAAGTTCCAAACCCTCCAGTAGATCAGGTGGCTCAAAGCCCCATCCCACCTGACATAAAATACTTCCAATGAATGATGGGGCATCCATAGCTTCTCAGGGAAACTTCTTCAGGTGTCTCATCACCCTCATCCTAAAAAAATTATTCCTTATATCTAATCTAAACCTAACCTCTTTCAGTTTAAAACCATTGTCCCTTGTCATGTCACTACAGGCCCTGGTAAAAAGTCTATCCCCACCTTTCCTATTAGCCCAATTTAAGTATTGGAAGGCCACAATAAGGTCTCCCTAGGGCTTTTTCTTCTCAAGGTTAGACAACCCCAACTATCTAAGTCATCCTATGAAGATAGGAGAGGTGTCTCATCCCTCTGTTCATCTCTGTGGCTCTCCTCTGGACCTTCTCTAACAGATCCTTGTCTGTCTTGTACTGGGGACCGCAGAAGATGCAGTACTCCAGGTGGGTTC
Source organism: Strigops habroptila (assembly GCF_004027225.2). Taxonomy (NCBI): domain Eukaryota; kingdom Metazoa; phylum Chordata; class Aves; order Psittaciformes; family Psittacidae; genus Strigops; species Strigops habroptila. Next base: position 75,744,964 of record NC_044278.2, on the reverse strand, counting down.
TCACCAGAGCAGAGCAATGGAGAGAATCACATTCCTCAACCTGCTGGTCACGCTTCTTTTTATGCTGCTCAGGATATGATGGCTTTCTGGGCTGCAAGTGTACTTTGCTGGCTCATGTAGAACTTTTTGTCCACTAGTATCCCCAAGTCCTTCTCTGCAGGGCTGCTATCAGTCCAGTCTGTATTGATACTGGGGGTTGCTGCGACCAGAAAAGACCAGAAAAGGTTCTAGGATGATCAGATAAACTGAATGATCAGAAATGAAGTTAAAGACAATGATCAGCAGTTTCTGTTTTTCTTACTCATGAGAGAGAGGGTGTGATGGTCAAAAGACCCTTTTTGTGCGTGTTTCACACCAACTCACAAGATAGAAAGCACTGAGGGAGGCTGAGCGCCTGTCTGTGGTGAGCAGCGGGTTGTTGGTCAGGGGGGCAGAGCAGGGATCGCGCTCCAGGAAGGCGGGGAATGGTTTCCTGTGTGTGTGCCCTGAGGCAGCGAAGATCAACTGCCCGGAGACAGCGGCACAGACACCGCAGCACCCGTCAGGGCACAGAGTTAACTGGGTCTGGAGCTCAACAGATCCCGCTGGTACCCTCTGGAACGTTCCAGAACAGCTCACGACACAATGCAGGCTCGGAAGTGAGTCTCCCCTGTGGGAAGATCCAAGAGAGCGTGACCCTATAAAATAGTAAAACCGTGACCTTCTAGCCTGTATTTTGGCTGCCTGATTGGCTACAGGGATGATAACTGAAAGGGGTACAACTCACTGACTGAAAAGACTTTGCTGGATCCACGGGGTAGCGATCCTATTCCTTTGTTTTCTCCCCCCTCCCCCCCTTCAGATATTTTATAGGAGTAAGAGTTTGTCAAGACTTTTGTTCTTCCTGACACAGTTTTAGGGAAGTTTACAACAAAATCAATTGTTGTTTTGTGTTTTAGCCTCTGGAGGGTCTGTGATTTCTCCTGCAAACTGCGCGGAGTTGTAAAAGATCAGCTCCCACTCACCTGTCAGGCGGGACAGACAGAGGGTATGGATGTAAAGGGTAGGAGCTGGGATCTGAGTCATAACAATTTTCTATGACTTTCTTCAGGTCTTGTACAAATATGTTGTTGTTTGCACAACTAAGCCCAGTTTAGGCAGTAGATGGCTCCAGTCATTTTTATCTGTCCTCAGCAATTTGGATATTTATGGCTCTAGATAGAAAACTTAAACAAACGCATAAAGCAGAAAATCTGAATTGAATTTCCTCCAGGATATCTTTATATATATAAAATATGCCTCTCTAAGCAAGTTCAAAATGAATTGGGGATTTTAACATTGTGGTTCGTCACCAAATAAGCATGTGAATTATTCTTATTTAGGAAGAGATTGAGTAGTATTTCTCCTAGATAACTTACAACTGAGGAAAAAAATTGAATTCTGTGAATTTCAGCAGGTGAGAAAGAAATGAGATCCCATTTATCAGATAGACTTAGATTAACCTCTTTACATCTGCTTCCCATCAATCACATGTCCATCATAGGTAGTGCTGCAAAATTCAGTAACTTTGCAATTGAAGACTGCTTGAGGCAATCAAGAGACATTCCCAAATTCACCAGTATGCATTCTACGTATCACAGAGGGGTAAAATATACAATTCCAGAGATATCCCTTTTCTGTAAAACAGCTCAGCTGGAATTTGTTTAATCAGCTGAAATTTGTAGTTGTCTTATTAGTCCAAATCTTAATTATTATAGGAAAAGAAATAAAGCAAAGCAAAGAATATTGAAACAGGAAAAAAAAAAAAAAATCTCAAAAGTAACAGTACAGTTAAACTTGGTGTAAACATATTTCCTACTATCTACCCAATTTCTGCTGACATGTCCATGCCTCTATTGCACCTTGGATTCTTAATATGTGTTCAAATATTGGGACAGTGAGTCACCAGCATCCTGAGTCCTTTGTCATGGGGGGTTATCAAGTTGAAAGTGATTTCTTCCTCCTCACTGTAAGAGGCACTTGGAATTTTTATAAATTTGCTAACATGTTTTACACTTCGCTTTTTCTTAATTGGTGTGAAACTTCACATTGTGTCTCTTATATTTGGCTTGTTTACATATGTCACATACCCATATGTTGTTTCACCTGTTAACCCCTGTCGTGGTTTGAGCCCAGCCGGTAACTCAGAACCACACAGCCACTCGCTCACTCCCCCCCCCCCCTTCTTCCTCCCCCCGCTCCCGGAGGGATGGGGAGGAGAATGGGAAGAATGCAACTCCCACGGGTTGAGATAAGAGCAGTCCCGCAACTAAGGTATAACACAAAACCACTACTGCTACCACCAATGATAATAACGATTAGTGAAATAACAAGGGGAGAGGATACAATTGCTCACCACCCGCCGACCGATACCCAGCCCGACCCGAGCAGTGATCTGGCCTTCCGGGTAACTCCCCCCGGTTTATATACTGGGCATGACGTGCTGTGGTATGGAATACCCCTTTGGCTAGTTTGGGTCAGGTGTCCTGTCTCTGCTTCCTCCCGGCTTCCCCTCCTCCCTGGCAAAGCATGAGACTGAGAAAGTCCTTGGTTGGAATAAACATTACTTAGCAACAACTAAAAACATCGGTGTTATCAGCGTTGTTCCCAGGCTGAAAGTTAAAAAACACAGCACTGCACCAGCTACTAAGCAGGAGAAAAATGACTGCTATAGCTGAACCCAGGACAGTATCCACCCCTTATTCCATACCATTCACGTCATGCTCAGATCCCACATCTCTCAGCACACCATCACCCCTGTCTCATATATACACATATATATACACCCACACCCACACACAGAGAAAGATATCGTTCCCTAGTCCATGGACCAATCCCTGTAAAATTGCTGAACTCATCCAGTCCATGATGTCAGGCTCCATCTCTTATAATAGTCTTTCAGGGCAGGAGGGACGGTACATAGTGTTGGGTTGTTGCCTGCTGATGATACCGCCAAACTCATCTGGTCACTGCTGAGCTCGTCTGGTTTCCTCAAAATTCATTCTTTGTTGAGGTGATGATCGGAGGGAAGTCAGGGTCAATGGCTGGTGACCTGAAGATATCTAGCTGGTGGGCTATAAAAGTGTTATAGAGCAGGCAACAGCGTACAATTGAGTTCATTGGCTGTTTTCCCCCAAAATCAAATCCCCTTGAGGTACACATCGGACTTCCCCATCTTCCCGCATTACCCACCAAGTATATCCAGGTCCCTGAGCAAAAGCAACCCCACGAGTGGGTTTGCCTTTACCTGAAGCAGGAATAACCCAGACTGTCTTCCCCAACAAATTCTTTATGTGCACCACAGGAACTTTATCCCCCTCTACAGTACGTAAAAGTTCTGATTGGGCTGGGCCAGCCCTGTTGGCAGATCCCCTACTGTTGACCAACCAGGTGGCTTTTGGTAAATGTGTATCCCAGTGTTTGAAAGTCCCACCACCCATTGCTCTCAGTGTAGTTTTTAACAGCCCATTGTACTGTTCGATTTTCCCAGAGGCTGGTGCATGGTAGGGGATGTGGTATACCCACTCAATGCCATGCTCTTTGGCCCAAGTGTCTATGAGGTTGTTCCGGAAATGAGTCCCATTGTCTGACTCAATTCTCTCTGGGGTGCCGTGTCGCCACAAGACTTGTTTCTCAAGGCCCAGGATAGTGTTCCGGGCAGTGGCATGGGACACAGCGTATGTTTCCAGCCAGCCGGTGGTTGCTTCCACCATGGTAAGCACATAGCGCTTGCCCTGGCGGGTTGGTGGGAGTGTGATATAGTCAATCTGCCAGGCCTCCCCATATTTGTACTTCAGCCATCGTCCTCCATACCAGAGAGGCTTTAACTGCTTGGCTTGCTTAATTGCAGCACATGTTTCACATTCGTGAATAACCTGGGCAATAGTGTCCATCGTTAAGTCCACCCCTCGATCACGAGCCCATCTATATGTTGCATCTCTGCCTTGATGGCCTGAGGTGTCATGGGCCCACCGGGCTAAAAATAATTCACCCTTATGTTGCCAATCCAAGTCCATCTGAGCCACTTTAATCTTAGCAGCTTTATCCACTTGCTGGTTATTCTGGTGTTCCTCAGTGGCCCGACTCCTGGGTACATGAGCATCTACGTGGCGTACCTTCACCACCAGGTTCTGCACCCGAGCAGCGATATCTTGCCACAATGCAGCAGCCCAGATGGGTTTACTTCTGCGTTGCCAGTTGCTCTGCTTCCATTGCTGCAACCACCCCCACAGGGCATTTGCCACCATCCATGAGTCAGTATAGAGATAAAGTACTGGCCATTTTTCTCGTTCAGCAATGTCCAACCCCGAACCTAATTTTGTTCAGTTCCCATGTCTACAGTTCACTGACCATTAGCTAAACATTCTTATATCTTTGGGATTTTCAGTGCCACTCTCTGTCCTCTCTCTTGTTATTCCATGCATGTCCTACACATGCACACTGCATTTTGCACTGAACCCAGGACACCCACTTTTAAAGATTTCTGTTATTGTGCCAGGTCTACATGAATGTATACTACTACATCAGTATGTTAGTGACAAGTATTTCATTCTACACAGAGTAACTACTCCTTTCTGCTGTGAAAATTGTGATGATACTATGCAAATATAGGCAAAATTAATCAGACATAGACACCTAGTCATTAGAAAAAATACTGTTACAGATAAACCAAGTGGAAACAACCCTCCCAGCAGATTCCAAAAACTTGTTGTTTTAATGTTTCTCATTCAAAAAATTACAACGGTGGGGTGGGTTGGTTTTTTGTGTTTTTTGTGGGTTGTGGGTTTGTGGGGTTTTTGGTGTGGTTTTTTGGGGTTTTGTTTTTTTGTTTTTTTTTTTTTTTTTTTAGTTTGGTTTTTTTGTTGGTTTCTTTTCTTTTTTATGAAAGTCTTTCTCTTGTACTTTGTGTCACTACCTTTGTTGTTAAAGGCTTTGGATATCCAAACATTTGTCAAGTATTTTGGGTTGTTTATAGAGACAGTAAAAGGTAATAAAAGAAGTCTTTGTCTTCAGTCTCTCTGCCTGACATATCATAAGTTTCCATATAATCACAAATATTAGAGCCTTACTTCAGCAATACACAAATTTTGGGGCTTTATAAGTGATTAACTTCTAGTCCCACCTATTCTATAAATGCAAAAGGTGAGAAAAGCCGTCATAAATTTTTTAGCTTCACCTTATAGAATAAAAAGAATCTTTGTATCACATTGAAATTTGAGTTTCATATCCCCCATATATAAAAAAAATATTAAAAAAATCCCTTGCTAAAGAATTATGGTAATGGTTCTCCAGAATATCAGACAGAGGTTAATTAGTCCTCATTATAACAGTTTATTGACAAGCAAGTCTGCCACTCAGTTCTGAGCACTTGCCTGTGTTTGGAGCATGTTATCTTCCTAACAGATCAAAGAAGACAATCTAAATTTCTGGATGGAGTTTTCTCAACAGTTTGGTAGCATATCCTTAGTGATAAATAGGCTTTAAAGAATCAGTGGAAGGTGTTATTATTCAAATGGCATTAGAGCCCAAACAACCACCTGTTCCTGAACCACCTGGCTTTGAACTGACAAATTAGGAATGGAGGGGAAGCTTGTAGCAGAAAAGGTGGTATTTGCTTTGATCCCAATTTTAATATATATCTAAACATCTTGACATTGAAAAATTAAAAAAAAAAAGTATTTCATACTCCCGCATGACATCCTTGTCTCTAAATTGGAGAGATATCAATTTGATAGATGGACCACTCGGTGGATAAAGAACTGGCTCGATGGCCGCACGCAAAGAGTTGTGGTAAATGGCTCGATGTCCAGTTGGAAACCTGTAACGAGTGGTGTCCCTCAGAGATCAGTGTTGGGACCGGTCCTGTTCAACATCTTTGTTGGCGACATGGACAGTGGGATTGAGTCCGCCCTCAGAAAGTTTGCTGACGATACCAAGCTGTGTGGTTCGGTTGATACGCTGGAGGGAAGGGATGCCATCCAGAGGGACCTTGACACGCTTGTGAGGTGGGCCAATGCCAACCTTATGAAGTTTAACCAAGCCAAGTGCAAGGTCCTACACCTGGGTCGAGGCAATCCCAGGCACTGCTACAGGTTGGGCAGAGAGGAGATTCAGAGTAGCCCTGCGGAGAAGGACCTGGGGGTGCTGGTTGACGAGAAGCTTAACAAGAGCCGGCAGTGTGCGCTTGCAGCCCAGAAAGCCAACCATATCCTGGGCTGCATCAAAAGAAGCATGACCAGCAGGTCAAAGGAGGTGATCCTGCCCCTCTACTCTGCTCTTGTGAGACCTCACTTGGAGTATTGTGTACAGTTCTGGTGTCCTCAACATAAAAAGGACATGCAGCTGTTGGAGCGAGTCCAGAGGAGGGCCATGAGGATGATAAGAGGGCTGGAGCACCTGCTGTAGGAAGACAGGCTGAGAGAGTTGGGGCTATTCAGCCTGGAGAAGAGAAGGCTGCGTGGAGACCTCATGGCAGCCTTCCAGTATCTGAAGGGGGCCTACAAGGATGCTGGGGAGGGACTCTTCATTAGGGACTGTAGTGGTACGTCAAGGGGTAGTGGCTTCAGACTTCAACAGTGGAAGTTTAGATTAGATATAAGGAGGAAGTTCTTTACAGTGAGGGTGTTGAAGCACTGGAATGGGTTGCCCAGGGAGGTTGTGGATGCTCCATCCCTGGCGGTGTTCAAGGCCAGGTTGGACAGAGCCTTGGGTGACATGGTTTAGTGTGAGGCGTGCCTGCCCATGGCAGGGGGGTTGGAACTAGATGATCTTAAGGTCCTTTCCAACCCTAACTATTCTATGATTCTATGATTCTATGATATCACATGTAATATGCAAAAGTTGTAATTGCTCAGAATTTAAATATGCTTTCAAGTTAATTCTCCTCCTGTTCTACCAAAAATATTTTACAGTTCTTACACATAGGATATGTTTACATTTTTATTTGATGTGCTCAAAGAATTGAAAGCAGCATATATCTTCTCCATCAAAAGTTTTGTTTTTATAAAATCATACGGTAATTGAACAATGTAGAGAGGAAATAATTTTATTGGAACACAACCAATAAACATAATGCAATTCCTGATATTTGGAATACTCATTAAAGAGTAACAGAGGGCTGTTATCTCCAGTATTTGAACCTGGTTATTAATTTAATGGTGTTTAATTAACAGAATTCATAAGTGATGCCATGATCTGCCAAATTGACTAGGTGTGGAACAATCTGCAGCCTACAGTTTGAGAAGAGATGATCTATGTATTCAAAGTCAGTGATCATGACCAGATAGAATCTGAAAACTGGAAGGAAGAGAATACTTTGCATCTTCGTTCTTTCTTGCTAGTCAGTCACTGACAGACATCCTTCTATCTCTTTTGATTAACAAACACCTCAGCTTAAATTAGCCATCCAAAAATTATTTGCTTACTCCGAGTTAATAAATATATTTTCACTATAATCAGTAGAAAGAGATTGGTACCTCCAAGTTGCAAGTCATTCCCTCTCTCTCAGAAAAGTCTTTTAAGGTAGGATGAATTACTCTCAGGAAATGTCTGTCTCTTTCTATTGACATAAAGGAACCAAACTGCTAGCTCAGATTCTGAGTGTGATTCAGCTACCTAAATATAGGTGTCTAGTATTATTTAAAAAACTCTTGGGTAACTTTCCTAGCCTGTAGCTGCTGCCTCAGAAGAACACGTGCCTCCTGTGTTCCTGTCTCTAAATTGTAAACAGGTAGGAAGACAGGTAAACTAATTTTTAACATTGTACTGGAAATGCCTTGAACTAAAATTTCAGAATTAAATTCCCTGCATCTAAACAGAAGTATTGGATTCAGCACATCTTGGTACTGTGAAATAAAGCTCTGTGTCTGAACATGTCTGAAGATGTAGAAAAGCAGGCTCTAATCTTTCAGCATCCAGGGCATACTCATGCTGCTCATGCAATTAATTATGGAATGAAAGTTCCGAGTTGTAATAAAATTTGAAGTGGCATGAATTAGTCCAACAAAATTGAAACTGGGTGACCTTGCTGATATTACTGAAGTGCAGACAGTTGGTTTTAATATTTGTGTCATTCAGCAGAGAGACACTCATTACCTACAATTCCACAGTATTAATCCACAGAAAGACACAGCCTACTGGAAATTCACGACAGGAAATTCATGTAGGGTAATTTATAAAAAGATGCAACTTTAGTCATGTCAATCCAGTGTCACTGAACTTACTAATGCTTATTGACTGCAATGAGGCTAAATCCAATTTGTACATAAATGCAAAATTCACAGAATAGAAATACAATTATGAAGTGTGGGATTGATCTGACTACTAGAAGTGATATATATTCGACCAAATGCAGAAAGCTACAGTGCAAATACAATGACCTGTGACATCTCTGAAGTACCTATTTATTCTTCCATCCCCGTTATTCCTTTTCTTGTTTGCAGAGGCTTGCAGTTGTTTATATAAAGACATAAGGACAGGGGTCTACTAAAGAAAACAAAAAAACTTTGTTGCATTAAAATGTTTAAAATATGAAGACCTAAGAGGAAATCATATTCAGGAAGTTGAGAACCTAAATATATATGGTTTGTGCCATATTAGCTGCTTTACTTCATCCTATTTGTCCTTCATCTGCCATTCTAGAAATGACTGTGTCTCCTGTATGCCTGGTGTCATATCTGTCAGCCCGAAGGAGATTTGTTTGGTGCCATACCAAACGCATTTAAAATGGCAATGGATGTATTTGTTCACATATTCAATTCTCATGTTGATTTCACCTGTGTTTCACATTTTCCTACAATTTTCCTATCATAGAATAATAGACATGAAAGATTTGTCATGTTTCTGGAATTTCAATTACAAATACTCAGATAACAAGATGCACTGAGGCAAATTTATATTCTGTATCTATATGCTTATGTAAAGTACAGATTTAGTTACTCAGTTGCTTCCTAAGATGCGGAGAACTGTCTTTGATCTAATGTGGTGGTAACAAACTCGATCTGTGTGTCACATTTTCATCCAAGTCAAAATTATTGATGAGATTTTCTAAAGCTCCATGGCTACGTTTTCACCAGTGGAAAATTATGGGAGTTTTTTCTTACAGTGTCAGTTGCAGTGGCAATCAGTGAAGGACATAATTTCAAGTCGGGTCCAGGGTCAAGACAGCAAAATTGCATTTTAAAGTCTCATTTTCTCACTGATTTCTTAGGAACCAGATACGAAATTATTCAGGATATAACTGTTTCAAAATGACTGAACACTAGTATAAATGGAAAACCTAGTGGTGCTCATGACCTATGCTTGAAGTATTGGTTAGGCCTCCCTCTACTATATCAGGTACTTTGTATTGTCAAATATTAGAGCTTTGAAATGGGATTTTTGGCCATTGGACCTGATCTTCTGCTGTAACCTTTTTTTTACCTTTTTTTTTTTTTTAAATTCACTTACAGATCTGTATTTGAAAATGAGCTTAATTTTAGGTCTCAAAAATCCTTTCACAGGGCTGCTCTAGAACTTCTCTAGTGGGAAGGAATCTTCTGATAATCTCTAATTTGGCATTTTTTTTTTCTCTCCATGTAATCAATTTCTATTTGCACCAAAGCTGTTCCTCAGTTCAAACAGTATTTTTATATAGCTATAGACAGCGATCACATTCTGTCTTAGCATTTGTTTGTCTGAACTGAACAAACTGAATTATTTTATTTTCTGCTTGTAAAATTCCATTTCATCCTATTAATCTTTCTCTGTACTAGCTAAGTTTGTGTTCATCCTTCATGAACCATGCATGACTAAAACTATATACTGTATTCTATAGAAAGGTCCAGTAAGACTTTGAACAGAGGCAGCATCCCAGCTATTTGTTTAAACTAACTTGTTGGGGAAAAAAAATCAGATTCCAGACAACTTCCCCATTCCTGAATTAGCCTCTTTGTCATGCTGTGATGAAATTACTACAGCAAGACAATTTTCCATCTCAGTAATTATCTAATAATGAGGTCCCAGTTTGTATCAGACATTTTTGTTATTAGTTCCTTGGTCAAACATTTAACTACCTGTATTGTTTAATTCTATTTCTGTTATCCATGCTTAAAAAGTTCTTTATATGTGGTATCTTCTGTATCGATGAGTGTTGACAATGAGTTTCATGTCTAACAATAAACACTTCTACACTTAAACAGTACAATAAATGGCCCATTTCATAAACACAGACTACCGATCTTAGGGTTCTCAAAATCTCCCCTGGGAAATGCGGGTAACATGAACATAATATTTTATCTGCATGTCTCACTGAAAGACTTCTTAGTTAAGACTTTGGAGTTGAGATTAGATGCCTGAGAATGGTGACTGAAGTCACCACTGTTCTAATTACAGGAAGGGGCTTAGGACAACTCACAGGAAGGAATAGGTTTTGGGCAGGGCTGTGTTTCAATGAACAGAATAAAAAGTGTTCAGTTCACAAAAAATGGCCAGAAAATGGAGTCTGTCTTTAGCATGGTGCTCCAGAGCCTTGGACTGAAGTGAATTTCCTGATGTTTACCATTTGTAAGATTACAAAAAACAATGAAATTTGAAACATGAAAGCAACATAAGTGTAACATCCTTCCAATTAATTCAAAGAAGTAAATGATACATCAAGAGTGTTTAACATAAGAGAATACGTTTATGAAAGAAGCAACATTGTGGCTTAATTACATATTATTAACAAGTCAATAACCATCTTTGATTTGGTTTACATTAGGTGAACTGAAAAGTGTTTCCCTGTGATTCTTTGTCCTGTTTCTAGTCCTGCTTGCTGCATTTTACCTTTTCCTAGCTCTGCCTTCTTATCTGAGACCTCAGTTTACAATACAGACTCTGTACATCTTCAGGATGATCTCTGATTAATATCTTTAATTGAAACTTGCCAACAATCTTCGATTATTAATGCTCTTGACTAACAGGACTTGAGAACTTTCGAGTGGCTGATTCTTGGTGAAAACATTAAAAAATGAAGAAACACTGGGTTGTTTTTTTCCAGTGTTGACTCTAAGTCTCAGACAATTTACCATAAGCCATATAGATCTTCATACTTCTTGAATGGAACAATTCAACTGAATTATGTAACTATAAGAAGAGATGATACAAAAATTGTAACTCAGATAAGTCAATCAAAAGGTGTAAATGCATACAAAGACAAGGTACATTTGTGTGCATGAAGATACTATAATGAAAAAAGCTTTTGCTAAAAGGACCAGAGCTCTACTTACAGAAAAATTGGATTTAAAATACATAAATAAATCATAGCTTATAAAGGCAGGAAAACCTCTTACAATTACCAGGTGTCTCCTGCATATGTCCATAGAAGCACACTCTATTAATTTCTATTATACGCAGAGTATTTCTTTAGGAAAACATGGTCAGAATTTAAAATTCCCACTTTGGAAGAATCTAAAATGAACATTGATGGTCTTTTTATTACTGGTAAATTGTCTTTTTGCTTAAAATAAAAGCAAAAGCCCTCTGCTACCTTTACAGTTGTACAACTTTATTTAAAGGCAGTTAAAGCAAGAATGAGTTGTAGAAAGGTAGCTGTATAAATTCATCCTTCAGCCATCAGATCTTATTACTTTGTCAGTTATATCTTTGTCCACTTTATTTTCAAAGTACTGTTCCTTGTGAAGGTAATTAATAGACAGTGATCAAGTCAGTGCCTTAGTCGTATCTTTGGTGATCTAACAGAGCTCTTGTGATCTTTTTCTGTAAGGTACACGTTTCAGTCTTTCAGTGGCTGTCATAATTCTTTCCAGTTATTCAGATACCTCCTGAATTGTAGGTATCAGATGCATGATCCTAGATATCTCACCAGTTCCAAAGAAAAATTACCTTTTCTTTTGTTTTCTCCTGTTCCTACATGAGTGACTCCTAACCTTTTGTTCAGTCTGACACTGCATCATACTTTACTACACTCAAGACCATTTGCCAGACCCCATGACAACCACCTTCAGGACCTCATGTTCTTCTAAGAGTCACTGCTCAGTGGATTAGGTTCCATAAGATGCACAGTTAGGTTCCATATGATGCACAGTTACATTTGTTCATATAAGAAAACATATACTTGCAGTGTTTTAAACCAAGCTTTAGAATACTATTTATCTGTAATCTCAATTATTTATCAATCTTCAATTCCTGGCCCCTGCAAACTTTATTAACAAGTTAGATATCATTCATGGGACTGCAGAAGAAAGTCTCATCACTTATGCAGGCAAGGCTAAAGTTTCTTTAAACAAACGAATAAATTTTATCCTAAACCAAACAAACATACAAAGGCAAATTATAATAACCAAAGTTTTTTTCTTTCAGAAGGCCTGTCTTTCTCCTCTTCTGTTTTGCACCAATGGGTACTGGTTCTTTTAGATGCCACAAGAAAAGAACAAACTCTCTCAAGAAAGGTTAGTACTTCATTACTTTCTAGAAAAGGTAATAGCCAGTTATACAGTCTTACGTCCCTTCTTGAGCAACCTGGTCTAGTGGAAGGTATCTCTGCCCACGGCAGGGGGATTGGAACTAGATGATCTTTAAGGCTCCTTTCAACTCAAACCATGCTATGATTCTATGATTCTGATGGTGGGAACCCCGAGTTGATACAGCATTAGATGGACTTGTAGTGCAGCAATGGTATGCTGCATAGGTCCTGTCCTAGGTGACATTTGTGGGTATTGTGGTCTTCAGGGGTTTCATAAGATTTTCTGAAAAGAACTGTGGTAGAAAAGAATGTTTATTTGAGGTGTTGCTTCACTTCAAGATAAAGGCAAAGATAGCAAGTGGCATGATTGCTGTTGTCAAGTGGGTGCAGCCTCCAGGCTTTTCCATTACCATCAGCTAGCTGGGTTCATCCTCTGTGAAGGAATATGTGCAACACAGGAGGTCCAGGAGGTCAAGGCATGTGTGCAATGCAGCACAGCACATACCTGCTTATGTCAGTTGTGTGGATCATTAGCTCCTCAAAGGACAACAGTCTTCCAGTCAGGATCATTGCATCTTCACAAGTTTGTCTGAATGAAAGGCAAAGGGTTCAAAAGAGGATGCTGGCAAGAGGCTTCCAGACCAGTTGCTGAGAAAGAAAAGTTAAATTATTTAGTCTACAGAAGCTAAAACAGAAGGTTTTCACCTGTTAGCCAGGTATCTTTTTTTTCTTTTTCATCTGTTAATTACAATGAGAACTCAAACAAAAACATGTCAAGTTGAAATTACTGAACATATAGAAAGAAGCATATGCTATTAGAAAATAATTTAGATTATACCTTCCCAAACACATACAGAACTAAATTTAACCCCTTCCTCCATAGGAAAGTTTCTGCATTACAGCAGGCAAGTCACTTAATCCTCTCATTTCACAAGTGATAATTTATTACATATCGCTTATGTTGTATGTCTGACTTAATTACTGGGATAAATTACGCAGAAATGATTGTCCTTCTAGGAAACAACTAAAGTTATTTAAAACTGCAGGGGTGGGGTGGGAGAAGAAAAAAGGGTACTGCAAAGTATGGTGCTAAAATACCGATGATCTTAAAATATGATCCAGAGCACATCAGGCTGAACATTAGTATTTTGGGAATACTTATTCTCTGTGGCATTCCTTCATATCCAGTAGACATCTGGGAAATTAAGATATTGGACACTTCATCTTATACAGTGCAGTGAAAGTTAATTAATGTCTGAGAAGTACCGAAATTTCATACTGATTATTATAATGAGAAATACCACATAATTTACTACATACCACTTTAGGGTTTGACTGTTAAAACTTCATGGCAGTAATTAAATAGTTGATATGGAATTGGACTATTGCTTATAATGACAGTACTTCCCCCAGAATCGCTGGGAGAACTGTACCTTACCTACATGCTCAGAATCTCTCTTTCTTTACTAGGCAAGACAAACAGTTAAAGCATATATGGAAGTTGGACTTGCCCACTTTGTGTTTCAGCAGATAATTCTGTTAACGGAAAAAAGTATAAATCAAAATTTAGCTAATAACTTAAAATTCTAGAAAGGAACCATTAGCAAACTTTATAAATAAATAAATTGCTTTCCTATTCCTGGCAAAAGGGACATTTTGAAACAAAAGGAGACAAAGTTGAAAAATGCAGTTGGAGGATATTTGAATGAGATTTTTATTTTTTCTGCTTCTGGGAAGAGAAAAACATTGCAGCCAGTGGATTCGAATAAGTCTGGAGAGCTCTTTAAAATTAGAATTGAAATAGTTCAGCTACTTGAAATCACATTTTAGATTTTTAATTTCAAATAGTTTAACTGTTCAGATCCATAGTTATTGGTGTAGTCATATGTGCATTCAAGATTTTATAATAAAGGGGGAAAATTTGGCTTGCAGTACAGATGTTATTTTGTCCTTGTATTTTCTTGCTGTTGTATCATTGCAGCACTTCTTTACTTTCATTGTCTTGCTTTCAGTTTCCTACCAAGTAAGAGGAAACTGAGACCCCATATGTCACCTTTCATATGGAAACAAGGTTTGTTCACATATCAAACTATAATATTTTTCTAAAGCACATTTTTGTTCCTGATGGGCAAGGAAATAATGACAGGTTTGCAAATTTCTTTGTGAACTTTAAGCAAAAAAGCTGCAATATAAACATGAACAATATCATATCTATATCTTCATAACAAATACAAATGTAAATAAATGTATTTATATTTTTACTTGCATTTTTTCTCTAGTGTATATACATATATACACTACGTATATATGCCTGGATGCCATGAACTGGATGCCATGAACTGGATGTTTGTTAGTAACTATAGAATTTTACTTCATCAATTAATTCTTCAGGTGTTGTTAGATTAGTATAGAGTATAAAAATCAAGGTTATATTCCATAGTGAAAGTATCCAAATTTGTACTGGGCTTTAATTTTTCATAGTATACACAGCTGCAAATTATATCCAAAGAATAGACTATTGCAAACCAGATTAGATGCATGGGTTACTGTCCTCATTCACTCCTCCCAGGCAGGATGGGGGGAGAAAATCAGAAGGGTGAAAGTGAGAAAACTCATGCATTTTGATAAAAACAGTTTAATAATAAAAAATAAAAAAAAGAAAAAAGAAAAAAGAAATAAAGCAATAAAAAGGAAGGGGGGGGGGGGGAGGGAAGAGAAATAAAACCCTAGAAAGACAAGTTATACAAATAAAAACAATTGTTCACCACCAATCGACCAGTACCCAGCCAGTCCCTGAGCAGTGGTCTTCCCTCCAGTGTCCCCCTATTTCTATTGCTAAGCATGATGTCATAGAATCATAGAATGTTTAGGGTTGGAAAGGACCTTAAGATCATCTAGTTCTAACCCCCCTGCCATGGGCTGGGACACCTCACACTAGACCATGCCACCCAAGGCTCTGTCCGACCTGGCCTTTAACACTGCCAGGGATGGAGCATTCACAACTTCCTTGGGCAGCTTGTTCCAGTGCTGTGTCTTCGTACAGGAGGTGCTCCGGCCCCCGTATCATCCTTGTGGCCCTTCTCTGGACCTTCTCTAACAGATCCTTGTCTTTCTTGTAGTGGGGACCACAGAAGATGCAGTTCTCCAGGTGGGTTCTCACGAGAGCAGAGCAATGGAGAGAATCACATCCCTCAACCTGCTGGTCATGTTCCTTTTGATGTAGCCCAGGATACGGTTGGCTTTCTGGGCTGTGAGCGCACGCTGAAGCCGGCTTATGTTCAGTTTCTCATCAACCAACACCCCAAGTCCTTCTCCACAGGGCTGCTCTGAATCTCTTCTCCTCCCAACCTGTAGCTGTGCCTGGGATTGCCCTGTCCCAGGTGTAGGACCTTGCACTTGGCTTTGTTGAACTTCAAGAGCCTTGCACTAGATCACCTCTCAAGCATGTCAAGGTCCCTCTGGATGGCATCCCTTCCCTCGAGCATGTTGACAGCACCACATAGTTTGATGTCATTGGCAAACTTGCTGAGGGCACACTCAGTCACACTGTCCATGTCACAGACAAAGATGTCATATGGTCAGCTGGGGTCAGCTATCTCAGCTGTGTCTCCTCCCAACTTTCTGTTGATAATACACCCCTGTATTATCAACATTATTTTCAGCACAAATGCTGAAAATGGGACATAGTCCCATGCTAGCTACTATAATGACAACTCTATCCCAGCCAAAGCAAACACAGTTACATGGCTGCTTTGATGTAGAGTGTCAGTACTGCCTTTATTTATTTATTTCAACATGTTTGGGTATTATTTTTTTACAGATTTCATTTACATATCATCTGGATGTTACTGAAATCCAGTCTGGTTTTCAGTGTCTTTAAGAGAATATGATTTGAAATGTAGACTGAATATTGAAAAGTCCACAGATTATTTTTAACTCCAGCTGTTCATTTTAACCTTATAATCTTTCTATGTTGTGGTTTTTGTCTTATCTTTGTTGCCAATGTTCATGTTCTAGTAACAATTTTCTGATTTTAACCAACATATGTTCTTGCTGTTCTTACTAATCCATTTAGGAGGCTAATCAAAGACCTTTATTTTAAAAAAAATGTCCTAAAGCATTGCATTATTCCATCTCATAACTTCTATTTGAACGCTTCATTAATATTAACTTTGTAATTTGTTGCTGACATAAAGCATTAACTAGACAAACATTTTAAATTTCAGAGAACTCTAGCAGAACTTCACTGTCCTTGTATCTATCTATCTACATACTTATACATCTATAGGCAATACTATTTGCTTTATTGATAGTACTTACACTAGCTTTACCATTAGAGACCACGTAAATAAGTGAACTTGAAAGAACACACACCACTTCAAAACTAAAGTTAGGATAATGAACATGAAATTAGGTTGCCATGTAACAAACACAAGTTTACATAAAGAATGAACATAAAATTATATTCCTATTGACATGCTAATATGTTTGAGAGTATTCAGATGCTTAATTGGAAATTATCAGGGAAGCTGCAAATCAAGTAGTTTTAACTGCATATTTATGACTGTAATATCTTTTATTCATCTGGTAATTTTAGATTACCCATTTTCAGTAATCTATGCTCCTTTAAAGATTGTTTTGTCTCTTCTTGCAATGCTGTTTATTCAGGCCAAACAACACTGAATGAAGGAGAAATTTTGTCAGATTAGACTGTGAGACAGAGCTGTTTGTTGACAAATTTTTTCTCCAGTATATGTCTTTTGATACTAACTTGTGATTTGAGTATTTTAAAGACAATTCAAGGAGTCATAAGAGGGCAAAATCAGAGTTCCAAGTGAAAAAAGTACCATAAATGCTGTACTTACCGTGTTATGAAGCCTGACTATGTGAGAAACAATGAGAGAGTTCCTGATCCTTATTTTATTTGAAAAAGGAAGTTTGTAATAGAGTATTTAAAACTGGGGCAAGTAGGAGCGAGGGAGCATGGGGGGGAGAAATTAAATTGATTTGCATTTGTGATTATGGTATGTAAATGGCCTATAAAGTCTTATTCCTCTGAGCCATGAACTCAAATGAATATACCTATGCAAGTTTTATTAAAATTTTCCAACTTTGGAAAAATTACAAAATTTTAAAGCACTTCAGCACATGAGAAATGATCATCAGCACATGAGAAATAGAAGACCATTCAGTTCATGTCTGAGCCCTTAGTAATGCTGTCAGATCATTTTACCCGTTTCATTTTGCCTGTTTTATGTGATGGACACCACTCAGCAGATACCAGGGGGATTTATTCACATTTAGGTCACTTTTAGGTCACTTGAACTTTCAGATGTCTATATGGAAAATAGATTAACCACATGCCAAATAGTTTTTTTGTTTTCTTTTATTGTAAAGCTCAAAAGGTTAAGCCTACCTCTTAAGAATAGAACAATTTAGAATGAGGCAGTGTCTTGGGTGACATGGTTTAGTGTGTGGTGTCCCTGCCCATGGCAGGGGGGTTGGAACTAAATGATCTTAAGGTCCTTTCCAACCCTTACTATTCTATGATACTATGTGCTGCTAGCCTAAATTTCAATTAGTGAGCTGGGAAATTGTTTATTTATTTGACCGTTTCTTTGTTTTAGGCATAGAAAACATCTGATTAATAATTTCACACACTTTATTTCAGAAAGTAGTAATCCAATAGCAGGCATTTCAATCATCAGGAAGAAACAAGCACTAACCCTGTTTTGACTCTAGTCACTTAAAGGCAGCAATTTTTTTGCAATAGTGGGATATATCTACCATGGGTTTGAATGCAGTTTTGTGGTGGTTTTTTCTCATTAAAATGTTCTTTGAGAATGACATTACAGACCTTTTAGGATCTTTGAGGCTTGATCTGACTCATTTGCATTTTTGCTTGGTCTCAGTGGAAAAGGCTGGTTTGTGTTCCAGCAGATAGATCCCCAACAGTATTTACTGGTGGTACAAGTATAAAAATCCATCTTATTCTCTTAGATACCTGAAATATCTATTTCTTAAATATTATATCTAAGATATTATATCTTAGCTATCTGAAATATTCTATGAGTCAATGTTAATATATCTGTATGTTCTAGGAAGGAGTGGTGGAGACAAGGTGTGACGAACCGACTGCAACCCCTATTCTCTGTCCCCTTCTGTCACTCTGGGGGAGGGTGTAGAGAAATTGAAGTAAGTTGAGCCTGGGAAGAAGGGAGGGGTGAGGAGAAGGCCTTACCTCAACCCATGAGGCTTTTGTTGTATTTTCTCTCCCCCTGTCCAGTTGAGGAGGGGAATTGATAGAGCTACTTGCTGAACACCTGGTGTCCAGCCAAGGTTAACACACCACAGCTAATTTGCAGTTTGTACTAGACAATAAACCATTGCTGATATTAGTGACTTCACAACTACTGCAAGCTATGTTTCTGACTGAGTAAAGTCTGACGAAATGCAGAAATCTGGCGTGAGGTATTTCTATTAAGTTGACTACTTGCTCAGAAGGGTTTGTTAATACTCTAATCAATCAGTGCTCCATTGTTTTTAGTTTTCCATGAGCTGTAACAAAAATTATGGGTCTGTTGAAGTTAACAATATGTATTGAACATACATATCTGTGTGTGTATATATTTAAACTAAAAACTACTTAAAAAAACCCATGTTTGAACTTGACATGTATGCAACACAAGCAAGGTTAATGCTCCTACCTGCTCTAAAAGTTTTGTGTCCTGAGAATGTGAATCAAAACACTGAAGGCAAAATTAAAATAATATAGCAGTTATGAGTAGAGGTCCTTGAAAATAAAATTATATGGTTTGAGAGTAATTAGTTAAATAATCTCTGGTATTTCTTGAGGCTGGGGTTTTTTTGGGAGGGGGTTGGGGGGGAGTTTGTGTGTGTGTGTGTGTTTGGTTCAACTGAACAAATGAATGCATTTTAGATTAAAACTAAGGAATTCACTGTTCCTAACTGATTCTTCAATATAGTTCTGTAGTTCAGAGTCCCTCTACACTCACAAAGGTGAGATGCATAGTTAAAATTGGACTGCAAATCTGGAAATATCACAGAGCTAAAACAATGGAGACAACAAAATGTAACAGACAATTTATAAAAAAAGAGACTAATTCTGTCAGCCTTCTTTTTCTTTCCCCAAATTTATGTTGACTGAAGCTCAAGCCTACAGTTCAGGAGACAAAGAAGGCTGAGCAAACTCTAGCTCACTGCACTGTTGCATACACTATTTTTAGCTTTTTAATATCTTCAATTATTTAGATAATGCTGTTTCCTTCCTTGCAGAGAGTTACCTGTCCTAATTACCTCTCAGACTACAAGGATGTTTCCCTGTGCTGCTTCTTTGCCAAAATGCTTTTATATTCCTGTTTGTTAATGCTCTATTAATGTTGAGGAAGGTTTCCTTTCCTAAAGCATAAAAGCTATTTCCCCACAAGCAAAAAATATTAATCCATTACAATGAAACATGCTATCATAATATAATAACAAATGGAAATTAATATATTGGATATTTGTTCTGTCTCTAAACCACTTCATACAGTGCAATAGAAACAATGAAATGCAAGCAAACGCAATCAGCGCCTTTGGTTTTAATAATAATCTAATGACTGGAATAACTGAAATATCTGAGGGCATAATGATACTTGTAACAATTTTGATAATAAAGAAGTTCACTTAAGAGGCTTCAGTAAGAAGAGAAGGATGCTGTGACCTTGAAAAGTAGGCAAGTGGTAACCTATAGAAGAAAATTTTCTCAGTATAGGAAAGGATGAACATTAGTTGGACTGGTGAGAAATTGACTCATTTACGCAACTTAATGAAATACATAGGAAGTTGCTGCAAGGATAAATATATTATTTTAAATTAATTGGGGTTTTTTATAGCCTGATGCATGCGAATGCCCTAATTAATAATTTTGATGACTCTCAGAAAGGAATTCATTGCCGCTAAGTTTAGAGGTCTATACTGTGGACATTGTTCAGCTCTGAACTTCCAATACATGATTCATCTGACCAGAAATAGACATCTACTTTATGATGAAGTGAGATGTATTTAAAAATGTGTGCGTCTCCACAGATGACTTATAGAGAGAGAGTTAGGTGACTAGCTCAGTTTTAGACACCTACACTTATTTTTAAAAACCCAGCCACATAAACTTTTCATGAGAACTCTGTCCTATATGTGTTGGAACAAACATTTTTGTTCATATATAGATCTTCTTATATAATTTCTATTTATTATTTATATATCTGTAATATACATATATTTATCAACTTTATATATGTATGTGTATATATATCCCTTAGCTTCCAATCTTAATGGATTACAATCCAATAGCATACAATCTTATTGACTGAATTTCTCAAATGATCTCTCAGTTACATGAAAGTAATGGATGTCTCATGATGTCAAAAATGGTATCATCTTTTATTTATTTTTTATTATCATATAAATATTTTATCTTTTTATTACATATTTAAATTATAATAATTCTTAACATGAGATCTTCATCTTACTGGCCGAGAATCAATGATAATTTTCAGTTTTCAATTCAGGTATTATACTTACTAACTTCATTTGGTTTCTTAAATATAGATATATTATCTACTATTGCACATGTTGATAAAGCAAAAAATTCCTCCTTTTTTCCCCTCTGTTTTTACTCAAGAGTTCAGGAGTTGATGCTGACTTGAAGACTAATATCAAAAGGCAGTTGGCTTATAGATTTGACCATAACCAATGAGACTACATATCTTAAAGTTTTTTTTTGTTGTTGTTTTGTTTTTTTTTTTTTTTAAACAAAAGCCAAATAAAACACAGTGAGAATTTTCACAGGTCTGTTTCCTCTGTCTGGACCAAATCCCTTGAAATTATGCATATTTAATTTTAAAAAAGAGGTATCTACCATGCATGAAAACGTTGAAATAATTTTCCTCTATTTTTGTATTCCAGAAGAATCATAATCTTTATCATGCTTTCTCCTCCACCAAGCAGTTATTATTCTTTGGCTTGTAGAGATGGAGAAGAAAGACCGAAAGATAGATTCTAACACTTATGTTTATATTGAAGGAACGTGTTCACCACGAAGCTGCCTAAATCCCAGACCACACAAAGCATGGTATTATGGAGAGAGTACTACGCAGAAAGTACTTCAGCTCCCTCCATGACTGCATGTTTAGGTTTCATTCCAGATGAATCTGTGGAGGCAAATGGTGGCAAGCCTAAAGGTCTCTTACTGACATGTCTGAGGGCAGCCATGATGGGTTCTCTAAGGACTGGGATTAAAAAGACCACCACTCAGCCTACCTGCAACATAGTATAATGCAGTAATTATTTATATTTTTCTTCAGCAGAAATAGGATGGAAAAGATATTTTTCTCTCGTTAAGCATCTTATCAGAGATACTATTTATTTCACTGACAATTAGACATTTGAGCCCTCATTCATTACTGCAATAATTTAGAATTAAGCCTACATAATACTGTTGATAGGTTCTTGAAGGTATTCCGGCATGTGGCATGCTGTAACAGCAAAAATGTCCCTGAAGCATGAGACAAACATTGATTATTGGAAGTTTTAAAAACAGAGGCTGATTGTTTAAATGTTTCAGCAAGCAATTATCGACTTTTTATCAGATCAGTAATTGTAATTAATTGTATCTTGGAAGCTGTAGGATCTGGTTTATCAGTAGTTGCATGGATTAAACACAAAACTGATTTCACTTACTTGTTCTGCACTTCACTACTCTCCTCAAAGGCTGATCATTTTTCTTTTTTTTTTTTTCCAGCTGAGCACTGTTCTCCTCCCATCCCATACTGTTGTTGCAATGGTTAACTTGCTTAATGCTTTAATGCTTCCAATTTCACCATAGTTTCAATCATTTCCACTATTTGTCATGTGCTTCCTTGAAGTACTAATGATTAATATTACAGTTTAAAACAATGAAGTCAACAATCGAAACCTGATTTTCAACCCTTGGTTCACCTACTGCAGTCCTGTTGGCATCCCTTTCCCTCATTGATTTAGTTTAAAGCTCTCTTGAGCTAACTCTAGTTTTCTTGCCATTCTATTCTTCCAAAAAGAACTAAACATTTTGCAGAAAGAAAATGAGCCAAGTAAAAATTTAGCTATCTCCATCTACTCTTCAATCATCAGCAATACTTTAGGAATCTCAACTGTATCAATCTGAAGAAACGTACAGTATTCAACCTGCTGTGGAAGATGATAGATATTTAAAAGCTGTATTTGAACTGTTTATTTCAGCTCAAAATTCAGATAAAATGCAGTTGATTACTAAATTACTATTTTTGTGCAGATCAAATCCAATTCTTCAGTTTCAGTTAGCTTTGCTGCCAAGTAGGTTTCAGTTAGCATTATAGTTTGTGATTCGTAAGGGAGTTTTAAGAAGGTGCTAGCAGATGCAGTAGAAACACATCATATTCTTTGTCTGCACTTTCTACAAAAATGTTTAATCTCTTAACCTCCTTTAACAGGCTTTAAAGCAAATATATTTACAGTAGGTTTGACACAGGTTCTAAGCTTGCCAGCATTACAGTAGGGGCAGGACAGTACTGATAGCATAACCCTATGTATCAGTTTCCTAGTGTTACTATGTTTTGCATTCATTTTGTGACTGAATTTTTACAGGAAGTAGGTCTTTACTCATACGATCCTTCCATCTAACTATATTGTCACTAAACAAACCATACTTCTTCCTCCTAAAATCCAGAATTACATGTGAAAATGACTGTCAGCTTTGATTTTACCATGTTACTGGTGAGAGTGCCTCATTGTGGCAAATTCTGATTGTAGTTGCATATTGTAAACTAAAAGGAGCACTGCTATCTTCACTAGAATTGGTCTTGACTGATACGACTTCCCAGATTCTATTTCGTATATGATTTTTCTATCAGCTGCTTTAGATTGTGTTTTCACCAAAATGAAAATTTTACAAGCAACATTTGAACTTAACGTGCATACTAGAAAACACACACAAAATCCAAATAACTGCAGATTTTTAAAATTGTTCAAGACATTTTAATATTCACAGTATTGTGTTATGTACTGTAATTCCACATATGCACTGATTTTAAGAACTGCAATATTTCTCCAGGAGTTTCCAGTCTTTCTTGACTCTTTATATTAGTTAAATCACATCACAAATGTCAATTTCAGATTACAGTACATTTCTGAAAGAATGAAATTCCCAACTCAAAGTAATTTTCTAAGAGTTAAATCAAAATAGTATGTGTTGTTTTCATTACATTTTATTTTACAAAAGCATGCAAAGACAAATGATGAAAGAAATAGGCCTTATGTCTTGGTTTCAGCTGGGATAGAATTAGTTTTCTTCCTCATAGCTGGTACAGTGCTGTGTTTTAGCTTTAATTGGAAAATAATGTTGATAACAAGGACTTTCCAGTCTCTCATGCTCGGCTGGTGAGGAGGAGCACAAAAAGCTGTGAGGGAGCACAGCCAGGACACCTGACCCAAAGCAGCCAAAGGGGTATTCCATACCATAGAACATCATGCCCAGTATATAAAGTGGGGGGAGCTGGCAGGGAGCTGCCAGTCACTGCTCAGGTTGGGCTGAGTATTGGTCAGTGGGTGGTGAGCAATTTTATTGTGCATCACTTGGATTACCTTGGGTTTTATTTGTATCTCTCTCTTTTCCCTATTATTATTGTTGTTATTATATTTTTATTTTACTTTATATCAATTATTAATGTGTTCTTCTCTCAACCCATGGGTTTTACCTTTTTCTGATTCTCCTCCCCATCCCAAATGGGAGTGGGGGGAGGAAGGGAAAGTGAGCAAATGGCTACATGGTATTTAGTTGCCTCTGGGGTTAAAGCATGACACCTTTAAAAAGCTACCAAAAACTTGGGTGACTACTAATGATATTCGTGATCTGATATCTGACATCATAATGTCAAATACGACATCTTAGTGTTCCAGGTTTTGGGATGTTCAAATTTAGAACAAAATTTTTGACATGAACTAGTATTAGTTATAAAACCCTCACTATCTGGAATTACACTAAAAAGTATTTTAAAATAACTATTAATTTTTCAGTTTTAAAATAATTATTATTCTATGACTAATCAATTAATCACACTACATTCCTGTAACTGAGAAAACTACCCCATCAATATTAATAGTGCAAGTATTTACTACTTTTTTCCCCCACATGCTACCCAGGATGCTTTTACTGGCATTCTAACAAATGATTTGATCATTGAAAACAAACTTATATTAATTATATGATTCTCTTTTCAAATTCATCCCTCTGAGAAAAATCATGTACTAGCAAGAAAAATATGTTGACCTCAATAATTTACTGTGGGAATCAAAACCACTAGGGACTTCTTGTGTAATATTAAATTTTGCACAGTTGCTAAGCTGAAAACTAAATTATCACTCTTCTCCGTCTAATTTTATTAATATATGGAAATCTGAGAGCATATTTATAAGTCAGCATTTATTTGTTCGATTTCTCCAAAAAGTTCCACAGTTTCGAATGAACACATCAACTCCAGAAACTCTACATGTCCATAAAACACTGTGAATGAAATTCCTGGTGGCAGCAACCATTCCAGCAAATAAATTCACAGATGCTTCTTCACAGTGTCTCACAGTAGTTCCTTCACAGAACTACTTAACAGGAAATAGACTGTGAAGTATATTTTGCTGCTGCTTCAAGAAGTTGCTATTCAGTCTTAACCAACAGCCACTTAACTCTTCTAGTAACCGCCATCTGTTCAAGTCAGCTGGATGTTCCTTAGTATTCAAAAATTCCAAAACTCTGTAAGAAAACAACTATTAGGCCTGATTGTTTCTACATAATAATAAATAGAGTTAACATTTGTAAGAGTTTTTAATAATAGGGGAGAGAAAGCAAGTAAAATCCCTACAATTAGATAATGAGATTGCTCAGAAATAACGGTTTGGTGTCTTAACTTCACACCAAAAACCAGCTCCTGGGTTAACAAGTTCAAACAATACTGTAGAATATGCTGTTTCCTACAAAGCATTAATCATTGAATTGTATCCTTACCTTTGATCATTTGCTTTGTTTCTATTGACATACAAGGGAACACATATATTTGTGTTTTTGACAGAATGCTAGTAAACAGACATCAAATAACAACAATTCTTAAAATGGGGGATCATATATACTGCCAACAACATCTTGCTTTAAATCTCATGTTTTATTTTACAGGTAGGCAAATTTGAATGCAAACAATTCCTTATCACATCCTTGGTTTTATTAGTTTCATTAAAAGATTTTAAATTTCATATGTGTAACCTTATTTTGAACAGTTAATATATATTTTTTTAGTATATATTTTATTTCAAGAAAGCACAACAGAAATGCACTAGTTGGATGTAAAGGATTTCCATCTGAAAACAGTTCAAGCACAGGAAAATGTAGCTTACTTTAGTCTACCTACCAGTATAATTTTATTTCTTGATAATAGTTAAGATAAAATGCCGGATGTGGTGCCGAGGCATAAACAACACAGAATGTTTTCCAATGCACAGAAATAATATACTGTGTCTTTTAGAAAAGGGCTACAAATACTGTACGATTGGGGATGTTGGAGAAGGCTGACTAAACCAATTGAAATGAAAAGAAAGAACCAGTCAGCTAAGGCATAATTAGGCAATGTTGTGTAAATACCCATTTTAAGAATACAAAAAATGGACAGGTTAGCTGATAATTAAAAAATTTAGTAATGGAACTGTTAACAATTGGAGATTTGACCAGAAACTCAAACCCTATTTAAGTATGTGTTAAACTCTATTAAGTTAAACCCTATTTAAGTATGTGTTAAAAAGTATCAATTAGAAGATTAATCTCCCAGGACTTTAACTGATGAACTTCACATAGTATGAATAACAGATACTGCAGCTGCAAGAAGAGAGGTTTTGTGCAGTGATTCACTTTTAAAATTACATCAAATTTCCATTAACCACAGTGCTGTACAAGTACTTTCAGTATGTAAAATTTACTTGTGATATCTAGTTGATACAACCGGGAGGTCAAATTACTGAAGTCAAATTCATATTGCTTTCATAATTCACTTTTTTTCCAATTAAAGTTGTGAGGATAGTAACAAATTACATTCTTTCGCAATATATGCTCCATTAAACTGTCAAATTATCTCTTTAAAACATAGCTATCTGTCACCAATATAAATTAATCAATTTGGTACCTAAGACAATTGTCATCTGTTAACACCCTATCAAAATGGCATAATTTTTCCACTATCCTGTAATATTTTCAAACATTCTTGCCTTAATTTTCAGGGCATTGTTTTTGTTGTAAAGTAATCTTATCTTTTAAAGGATATGCAAGCTTAGGTATGAGCCTGAGTTCAGTTTAGGCTACAAGATAATTGTATTACTGCCAAGGGGGTTCTGTGTGGCACACTTGAATGATCATTACTGTGACATTTTGAACAGTTACTAGCTTCTGTCATTGTCATTTTTTCAAGACATCACTAGAAGTGAATCCTTAAAAGGACTTTCCTAGAAAAAGTATTTGATACATACCATCCATTTTTTTCCTCTGATAATATTTTATATCGATTTAAAAAAAAAAAAATCTAATTTCATTTCACTAAAGTACAAAAATCCAGATTTAGAATGTAAATTACATATCTGTATTTCACTCAGCACAAAGTTAGAATACTGATTTCAAGATTCTACCTAGTGATTTAAGTGGCTTAGATGTCAAAGAGTTTATTTCCCTTCCCCCAGGAAATGTACATAGGTAACAAAAAATCTGGCCATATCCAGTTGGGTTTTAAATTTCTCCAAGGACAAAGACCTTTGAATGTCATGTTTTTTTCTAGTTTGTGCTCATTGCCTCTTGTTCTGTCAGTGGGCACTACTGAAAAGAATCTCTTCTCTATTCCCTCCCATCAGGTATGTAAACATATTGGTAAGATCTTCACTGAGCCTTGTTTTCTGCAAGCTTAACGATATCAGCTCCCTCAACCCCTTAGCATATGGAAGATGCTCCAGTCCCTTAATCATCTTTGAAGCCCCACAGCCCCATGATGCACTTGCTCCAATATCTTTCCATATCTTTCTTGTATTAGGGAGCACAGACTTAGACACACAACTTGAGGTGAGGATCACCATTGTCAATTTGAGTAGAAGGATCACCCCTCTCAACTCACCGATGATGCTTTTCCTAATGCAGCTCCAGAAACAATTGGCTTTTTCTGCAAGGGCACATTGCATTCTAGTAACTGTACTTTGAAAGTAGGTAAGACTTTGCATTTAAAATTGAACTACATAATGTTCCTTTTTTCTAACTTTTTTATTAGAAAAAAAGAAGTGTTTAAATTATTTTGCATAATAGCACATGAAAGTATTGAAATTACAATCTTTAATGTTTTCTTTAATTAATTTCTTCAGTTTTTTCCAGCATGCCATCTCACTTCTACAGTATGATATTGTATGTCTAATTTAAAATTCCCATCTAGTGCTTTTTTGTGACCAGTGAGAGGAGACAGCTGTATCTAGCTTTATCTAGGACTCCACCTCAGTTGTTCCTTGCCATGGATAATGGGACCCAGAGACAATGTATGCATACAAGCAAATATTGCTAAGGATCACATTAGGGTGGGGCAATTCAGAAGCTCTCCCAGGTGTCTCTTAAATGCTAAAGTAGAGGGCAGTCATTCCAAGCAAAAACAGGTGGATTAAATTTGCTTGTGTGGCTGCCCATCTCACCAAGTGACTGCAACAGCAACCTAGATCTCTCCCTAGTTATGTTCACGAAATACATTTTAGTTAAAATTTACTGAATTGAATCTAATTCTTGCTATCCACTGTTTGAAGGTTTCTATATGGAGAGTAAAGCAGTCTTTAAGTGCTTTCAACTAGTAAAAATTCCCAGTGATACTGACTTCAATTTTTCCCTGTACACCTCTCTCTTGGAGGGGTGGGGATTGGGGTGGAGAGGCAGAATTATTTCACTTGAAGATCCTCAGAATTTTCCATTTTTATAGTCTTGACCAGTCTGGCAGAGTTCTCATTTTGCGATGAGTTAGCACAAATCACTAGACAAAATAGGTTCTGTTGAAATCCAGAAGCTAAGTCATATAAAGTTGGAACAACTGAAATAATGAGGTGGTATCATCTGTTCTTAATTCAAAGTTTGAAAGAACTCTGAGAATTTATCTTTCTACATCAACAAGGATTGCCAGTACTCAGTCAATCTACTCACAATACTTAAAAAAGGAAAAAAACCAACTTTAATACCAAAAGCATGCAAAGTGCTGCCAGTATTATTTTCAATCTGTCAACGTAACAATAATGATGGAAGTGATTATTCCTCTAACATGTAATGCAGTTAGTATTGAAAATTTTAAAAGCTAGCCATCAGGTAAGGGAACAATCTATTTCCCTCCAATATCATACAGTTTAGACATTGGCAACCATTCAGAATGGCACTCTCCCAATAAAGCACTCAGTTTTCATTGTTTAGGGACTGATGTATTTTCAGGAATCATGGATAGTTTGTCCTGCAGAAAAGAGAGAGCTTGACTGTGCTAATTTTGTCTTGGGTGAGATATGATGCAATTGAATGGAAAGCTTTTGGGGAAAATTTATTGAATTTATTGAAGTTTGTTTAAATATGTTAAAAATAGCCTTTGAGCCTATGAGACACAAGCCAGAATGAATGCATGTGCCTGAGAGAGATACATAAAGCCTCACTTAGATGATTAAAGGGTTTTTTCACGCCTGTTTTGATTTGCTTGTTTGCTTGTTTTTCTTGATTCAATATAGCAAAGCATCTAATGTAGTCATGAGCAGGGATAAGGAAAACAGGGTTTAATTTAATTATGTAACCTAATGTGGTGATTTAGTCTTGGACAGTTGGCAGCCTCCCACCCGCCTCTTCCCTCCCCCCATGTAATTATTCCCCCTCAACAGGACAGAACAGAAATTAAGATGAAAAAAAATCTTGTGGGTTGAAATAATGACAGGGAGATTCTTTACAAATTACTGTCACAGGTAAAAAAGACCTAAGTTGGGGAAAATTAAATTATTGCCAATTAAAAAATCAAACCCCAAAAATTAGAACAATACTTTCTCATACCTACACCCCCAGCCTAAGTAGGTTCCTTCTTTTTCCAGTGCTTAATTATCTTCACAGAGATTTTATTTTCATTCTATCCAGTCACAACCCCCTGTTTCAATTTATGGCTACTGCCTCTTTTTCTCCTGCCATGCATTTCAGCAGAGCCTGGCATTGTCACTAACCTTCTTTTACATAGTGGGAAACTGCTCTTTGTTTTTCTCAAAGCCTTCTTTTTTCCAGTTTAAACAAGCTTTGTCTCTTAGCATTTCCTGACAGCACAAGTGCTCCAGACCCATCTGGATCGCCCTCCAATGAACTCATTCCAGATGATCAACATCATTCTTGTATTCCTAAATCCAGTTCCACTGCCCATGTTGTACATCCAAAGCTGGATGCAGTATCCTTGATGCACCTGCTCCTTTGTGACCACCAACGCACACTATTGATTCCTGTTTAACCTACTGCCCATCAGGATTTCAAACTCCTGCTCAGCAGAGCTGCTACTTAGCCAGTTAGTCTGCCTCTCCACAGTACTGGACTGGGGACTGAACTGCAAGCCATCCCCCTCCAACCAATCTTGTGCCAGTGCCAGCAAAAGATGCCCAGAACCAGGGAGGGATCACAGATCAGCAGGAGAGCACCTGAAGAGCAGGACAAAAGAATTCCTGCCATTCTAGCCAGTAAGTCAGCTTCATTGAGGTCCCAACTTAAATGTCTCTATGCTAATGCATGTAGCATGGGGAACAAGCAAGAGGCATGAGGGCTGCTCATGCCTGAAGGGCTACAACGTCATTGGCATCACGGAGATGTGGTGGGATGGCTCCTGTGACTGGAGTGCCGGAATGGAAGGATATAGGCTCCTCAGGAAGGACAGGCTGGGGAGACAAGGAGAGGGTGTCACTCTCTATGACCAGCCAGAGTGCAGAAAAGCTCTGCTAGGGGATGGTAAAGGAGCTGACCAAGAGCTTATGGATCAGGATTAAAGGGGGGGCAGGGACAGGTGTCTTTATTGTCGAGGTCTGCTACAGGCTGCTTGTTCACGAAGACCAAGCAGATGAGGCCGTCTATAGAATGATGAGCAGCCTCACGTTCACAGGCCCTGTTCTTCGTGGGGGACTACAACCACCCTGATATCTGTTGGAGGAACAACATAGCAGAGCACAAGCAATCCTCCCCTAGGAAATGAATATTCACATATACTAAAAACTTTATTTTACAGTCTGTGAAATTGTCTTGTTCTGTGAAAGTGGTATGTACAGTGATTATGCCTTAAATTGAGGCAATGCATTTGTGTCTAAGTAAACATAGTTTCACAGATTCATTGAGCAGTTTTCTGAATTCTTAGACAAGATATAATGGTAGCACAAGCAAGTAATTTTCTGCAGAAGGAAACCAATAAAATGGAATTGATGCAATTTTAGTACATTAAGTTAGTGGTACAGCACATCAAGTTTCAGAAACAGTACTGTTTTCTACAACTTTTATTATTGATTGTGTAGCAGAACTAAGTTTTCATGTGGCATGGGAAACTGTCTATGCAACTGCAAGTCTATTACTTTGGCTGCATGGATGACACTTAAACAGGTTCCAGGAACATACACTTGTGAAACATAACACATGCCAGAGTGGTTAACTCACATTTTTGCCTGTCAACAATGGCTCTGTCCATTCTGCTGAGTAACACAGAGCTAGCTGAAAATCTTCATTACTAGGTCAATGGTTCTTCATAATCTTTAAGTGCTAGAATGCTCCCTGGCACAAGTAGCTGGTGTCACTCAGGTTTCCGAGACAATGATTCAAAAGATAGCCTTGCAGTGAGGTTATTTCTAACACTGCACCAGGTTTGGCTACTCCATTCCATGCAGTGCTTCAACACTGTTATAACAACCTCCATATATTTTCATGCCACATCCTAAAGAAATACAACACCCCCCAACAATTTCATGCTGTGTAAACACCATTCTGGTAAACAGAAACTTCACTTTATTTCATACAATTTGATTTGGGAAAAAAGCATGTCAGAGAATGCTACATGTTGGGTCTACAGAGAACCAAAGGAGCCACAGGAAAGACCCATGGCGAGAGCTTTCATGGTGTAAATGTGGCCACTTAACTTATGGCCAAAGAGTAGTCTCTGGCCCGACTTTATTTAGTAACATATAGACATAGTTGGTCAGAAGCTAGTTATGAACTAGTGACATTCACATTATTTAGCAGTTATATAGAAAATACATAGTTTGCTATACAATATATTTTGGTGCAAGGTACATTTCATACTGAAACACAGAAAGCAGTCACCAAAGAATAAAAGTAACCAGTTTACATGTCGTTGAAATACAGGGTTACTTATTAGCCATTTAAGAGCAGGTGACTGTGCTTCTTGCTTAAAAAAATAAAAAAGCTTCTTGCTTAAAAAAATAAAAAATAGCTAAAGATGTAAACCAACATCTCCTTTAGCTAAGAAAGTGGCACAACTATGTCCAAGATAATGAGAGAATAGAGGAAATTTTAGGTTAAAGACTACATTTTTATGACCCACTAGAAGAATTCAAAGGGGATGTAGGCTGTAAGAAATTAACAGACTTTCTCAAAAATAATGGGAGAAAGGATCGGATTTAAGATTCAATTTTATATGCACTCTGAGAAGTAATCTTGAATGTGTTCTATGACAGCAGCTTTTCAAGAAAGACTTTTTCCTGTGAATGATTTTATTGATAAATATTAACAAATAGTTCAAAATGGGACATGTAAATGGAAATCTCAACTGATGTGTCTTTACGAGGAACACAGCAAGTCATTAAAACAAGGAAGACTGAGAGATATCTGGTAAGTACTTACTTCCTGTAAATGCATTAAGCAGATTTTCTTTCATCTCTGCACCAGTTGTCTATCACAAGTATTTATATCAGTGTTGACTATTTTGAGTGTTATTAATAAAGCATTATACCTACAAATGACCTTAATCTAGTTTGAATTTCTTTTGTGGTTCAGCAACCCTGATGGTAACATGACATTCTACTCTTTGTCAAAGTATGCTGAAACTGTAGATCAGTCCTTGTGTCACCTAAAGCAGTCAATACCTTAACTCAATGTTACTCTCAATGTTCTAAGGTTAAAACAGTATGTTCCCTTGGAGAGTTTGTATTACACTAGTCAGGCTGACAGAAAAGTCTTCCAGTAACTGCTGGTGACATTGAAGGCTTTCTGGCATGCAGAAAGGTCTTAATATGCACACATAAATCCATGCATATATATGCAAATCATAAGAAAACTCCACCAGTTGTTAAAATTTCCACCCACTTCTGTTAACCTATTGTAACAGGCAGCTGTAACTCCAGCTGATTTTATTAGTTTTTGCAAGGATTCCTTTGAAAAACATTTTACCTGCTCACACAGTGCTGGCTGAGTCAGAAGCATAAAAGACCATTAAAAC
The DNA here is from genome assembly GCF_004027225.2 of Strigops habroptila. Taxonomy (NCBI): domain Eukaryota; kingdom Metazoa; phylum Chordata; class Aves; order Psittaciformes; family Psittacidae; genus Strigops; species Strigops habroptila. The sequence goes on along the minus strand of NC_044278.2, from coordinate 75,711,955 downwards.
GAAAGGATGAGTAAAGGGACATACCAGGTTAATGTTCTAGCTATGAAAAAAAAGCTGTCATGTTCTTACACCTAATAACACATGACATTTTCTGTGGTGAGGAACTCAATAAATGAGTTATAGAAATTAAAAAAAAAAAAAGTTTCTTTCAAACTTCGTATGTTCTTAGAGATCAAAGTCACTAAGCTACAAATAAAAACCAACGGAAACCAGGCTTTATAAAATCCAATGCTCATGGGTCTACTTGTTTAATTTTAGCAAATGAGAATCATCAGTACACAAACATTCTTCAGACAGTGTACACTGTGCTCCAGAATTTTGATACTATTTATCAAGCCTGAGTTAGAAAGACTATTGCTTGACTCTGGGAGAGCACCTGTCTTCCTCTGTCCAAGAGAGTACTTCTACTACCTTCCAATCCATATTTTCCAAGCTTGAAATGTTGCAGCTAACACTGCTGGAGTGCTGGTTTCCCTTCAGTTCTGGATCTGTCGAATGTTTTAAAGTTTGTCTTTTTTAGTTTGTCTTCATCTCTGGATGTACAAAAATATGTATACTCTTTGTTGTAATTACAAGTATTATATCTCCTTTCACTCAGGAGGAATTCCACTTTGGAATTAAAAACCTGATTTATCTAAAGATGCCCATTCATCGTTTATGAACAGAGCTGGAAAATAATTTGCCCAAGAGGATGACAATTATGTTCTAATATATATCTTTAGGCAGTTGAGGTATATGCAGGTATTTAAGGCAATCTAAGATTTCCTTATAAAATTCTATCTATTGATAAATTCAGGATTGATCAAATCTATCCAGTTTTGCTTTTCTCTTAGGATATTTTTATATAAATGCTTAAGGCTAAGGATAGACTTTACTGATTTACTTTTCATTCTGATTTTATTGTGACACTGGCATTCTTTCATGTCTAGACACTGTTCTTAAAAGCTGGTCCTGAGAATCTATTATTCCTTTCTAAAATTATGATTTTTATTTCTATGTTTGTGTTTAAAATTTGGCAGTGTCTTTAAAACCCCCCCCACAAACATGCACTCTAAAATCAGAAGGAATTATTTTCTTTTAGATCTTTCTTATCATGCTAAATCACCTTAACCCTTAGCTGAACCAAAATTAGTGATTCTATGGGGACACCAAACAAGATTTTATCAAGTAAATGCATTCAGGAATTAATTCATGTCCAGCTAAATTTCTGGTAGCTTATGAGTGACTGTATACTTAATTAATGGGAAATATTCCATCCTACAAATCCCCTGGCAGTCTTACTTGCAGTGAATGTACTTCATTGCCTTTTGAAGTATCAAATCAATATAGCCATTGACAGCCTTTTTTTTCAGTTTGGGAAAGCCTACAGCTTTGGAGGAAGTCATGGCACATATGAAGCAGTTTTATTTCTGTCCCTTCATTTGACATCTTTCATTCTCTACCTTTTCCAGATATACTATCTGTATCTGCATGTCACAGACTAACTACTAGCAATGCAGTTTTCAAAAGTATATTAAGTAATATAATTAGCATTTTCCATTTAGTTCATTCTTTCTATTCGGAATGTGGGAGAAGCAGAATGGAGCTGTTGGAGCGAGTCCAGAGGAGGGCCACGAGGATGATAAGAGGGCTGGAGCACCTCCCATATGAAGACAGGCTGAGAGAGTTGGGGCTGTTCAGCCTGGAGAAGAGAAGGCTGCATGGAGACCTCATAGTAGCCTTCCAGTATCTGAAGGGGGTCTACAAGGATGCTGGGGAGGGACTCTTCCTTAGGGACTGTAGTGGTAGGACAAGGGGTAATGGGTTCAAACTTAAACAGGGGAAGTTTAGATTAGATATAAGGAAGAAGTTCTTTACAGTGAGGGTGGTGAAGCATGGAATGGGTTGCCCAGGGAGGTTGTGGATGCTCCATCCCTGGCGATGTTCAAGGCCAGGTTGGACAGAGCCTTGGACCACATGGTTTAGGGCAAGGTGTCCCTGCCCATGGCAGGGGGGTTGGAACTAGATGATCTTAAGGTCCTTTCCAACCGTTACTATTCTATGATTCTATGATTCTATGATAGAATGGTTTGGTTGGAAGGGACCTTAAAGATCATCTAATTCCAACCCCCCTTACCATGGGCAGGGACACCTTCCACTAGACCAGGTTGCTCAAAGCCCCATCCAACCTGACCTTGGACACTTCCAAGTGAAGAGGCACCCGCAACTTCTCAGGACAACCCCTTGCAGTCTCAGCAGCCTCACCTGTTCTACAGACCAACCAGAGATCATGATCCTGATCTCTGTTAACTGTAATGGAAGCTTAGATATCTAGACATATGTAATCACAGGGATACCTCTCTGGAGACATTCAGAACCCACCTGGGTGCATTCCTGTGTAACCTGCTCTAGGCGGCCCTGCCTTGGCAGGGGTGTTAGACTAATAATCTCCAGAGGTCCCTTCCAACCGTAGCAATTCCATGATTCTGTGATCCATGGAATACTTCTGGCCCTTCTAAAATGAAAATAGGAGATCAGGTGACATACCTACTGTAGTATCTCTCAAGTGGCACCTATTTCTAGGGTGAATTCTAGGCCTTTATTTAGACATGGACGTCTAAAATTTGCAGCTGAACCTATGTGTGCTAAATTATAATCACTTCTTTAACTTCACTAATCTTTTAATTCTTTTTCTCTAGTGGCAGTCTTTCTGTAAGGAAGGTAGAGTGACTTGAGGTTTTCAAATTTGTTTGGGGTTTTTTGGGGGTGGTGGTTTTGGGGGGAGGTTGTTTTCTTTTTTCTGAGTATGAAACATCCTGTAATTTTCCCTTGGAAATGTGCTTCTCTTCAGCTGATGGAGACCTATATGACCTATATTAAGCATGGTTGTTTCAAATGCTGAGTTGATTTACAGTAAGAAACCACTGTTGTCTTCTTCAGAAATCACATTTTAGCAACAGCCATGCTTAACTCCTTCAGTTAGTAACTGTATTTTGTATGCAGGCAAACAGATATTCTCTCCTGATTCAAGCCCCTGAGCTCCGGAGTACAATGTCTGCACACAGAGAGTGCAGACATACCTCTGGCTTTAGGTCTTCCCTTTGGATAGCTCTAGATCCATTCCACAATCAGCACACAAAGTGGGTTTTTTTACGTTCTATATCTGAAGCACTAAGCATTCCTGCATATAGTACAGAGAACCCGAAGATACCACCTTTGGGTTCTATTCGGGTATGGATAACTAAAAACTAAGTTCTGTGATACATAACTGAGAGATGACTGATTTTTTATTTTGGGCTTGAGTCTCCTGACAGGTTTATCCATCTGGCACCAAGGGGTTAAGCAGATTTAGTGGTTGGATTAGATGATTAGTATCAGGAAATGCTCAAAAAGCAAGTGGCTTTAAAAGCCTGGATATAAGGTAGGTAGCATGTGGAAGACCTCATTATGCCAAATTAAGAGGATCTCTCACACTGCAGATTTTACCTGTCAGGGAGCAGGAATATACTTCAGTGATTTATATTTGTAACTATTTAGATGCTCTGCATGAGAAGCCCTCCAATTCATCAGACAGAGACTTCTCAGATGTATACTTGAGCCTCTTGGATCAAACCAGTTTGTTGCATGAGTTTACGAATGCAGACAAATGTACATGTAAATGTAATATTGAACCTTACTGTCTCAGCAGATTTAAAGGTTACGCTTAGAACTAGCTAAATAGAGCTCCTTGGCTTTTTGCCTTCACTGCATGCACATATGGAAATTGCTTTCTATTTTGCTTAACAATCTAATCCTTCAAGACCTGGGTTTGAAAGTCATGTGGTAGTTTTTCTAGTCTTATATAGCTATTCAGAATAATAAATTTAATTCACCCTTACTGTTATGTATTTGAAATCAACAGTTTTTATGCCAAGGTTGAACTTGGCATAAAAAAATTGTGTAGGGAGAAAGTTAGTGCTGTAATTTGCTTTTACCATTTCATCAAAATTAATTATAGTAGAATAGGAAATCACCAAAGACAGGATTAATGTATGGCATAGTGAAGGTAATGCACTTCTGTAGCAGGTTCAAAAAAAAAATGGCACAGGCAGGAAGTACCAATGCAGAATTGAGAAAATTAGTGACCACTTCTTGTTATTTAGCTGCATCTCCAGCTATCCCATCTCTCTTTTAAAATAAGTGCTTTTATCACCTGCAGAACAATGCTCAAGAATGAATGGCATGAAAGTGACATCTATTTGCCTACAGAAGAAAACAGAACACTACACTCAAAGGAAGCATATAGAGAGAAGACAAGAGAATATGTACATGAAAAGCAAAGTAGGAATACGTATCAGAGACAATAGGGGATTTGAATTAAATTAAACTGAATTTCTCTCTGTGAAAATATTTACCAGGACAGCATAGCAGAGGCTTGTGCCATAAGATATAATGTAGCCTATAGCTATGTAGCCTATAGCTGCCGATGTTCTATATTTGTCTCAGTGCACCAGTAACACAACAGCATTTGTCTTGGAACTGCCTCACTTCAAGGTGGACTGGTACACAGACGGAGCTACGAAAACTTGAAAATTACTGTGAAGTATGCATATGTGAATTATGAATGTATGTAATCACATCATGTCTTTCTGGTTAATTACTGCACTGGTTTTGGCTGGGATAGAGTTAAATTTCTTCACAGTAGCTCATATGGCACTGGTTTTGATTTGTGACCAAAACAGTATTGATAACACACCAATGTTTTAGTTACTGCTGAGCAGAGCTTACACATAGTCAAGGCCTTTTCTGCTTTCACACCACCCCACCAGTAAGGAGGCTGGGGGTGCACAAGAAGTTGGGAGGAGACACAGCTGGGACAACTGACTCCAACTGACCAAAGGGATATCCCATAGCATATGACACCATGCTCAGCGTATAAAGCTGGAGGAAGAAGGACAGGGGGAAGTTTGGAGCAATGGCATTTGTCCTCCCAAATAACCATTAGGCATGATGGAGCCCTGATTTCCTGGAGATGAGTGAATATTTGCCTGCTGATGGGAAGCAGTGAAAGAATTCCTTATTTTGCTTTACATGGATGCACAGCTTTTTTTTTTTTTTTTTTTAGCTATTAAACTGTCCTTATCTCAACCCATGAGGTATTGCATTTTTGCATTTCTGATTCTCTTCCCCATTCCTCTGGTGGGGAGTGACTGAGCAGCTGTGTGGGGCTCAGCTGCCTATAGGGGTTGAACCACAACATAGCCCTAACAGTTTCACTATTAACTGCAAGGGTCTCATGATAGTTGCTCTTTTATCCATATATACCATACATATATTCTATGAAACCTTCCAAATATTCATTAAAATGCATGATTGTTTTAGCTTATGGACCTCATTAAATCAATTCTATTTTGAGCTTTTTTAGATAAGATAGACACCTTTTTTTTTTTTGTTTTTAAGATAACTCAGTATATTGTTTCATCATATTTAGTCTGCTATACTTCTGTTATTCATTAGTGATCACATTTACAAAGCAAATATTATTTATCTTACAGCTTAGTGTCTCCCCAGGCTATATGAGACAGTGCAACTTCCTAACAGTGAAGCTTATGTTAAGGCCATTAGTATAGTAAGCACATTTCTTACTCGATTCTCTGTGTAAACCTCAAACACCAATTTTGACTTCTGAGCCTTTGGACTGATTGATGTGGTTTAAATGAACATTGCTTATTCATACAGTGCATTTTAAAACACATCTACCATAGCTAAAAATAACTAAAGCTCAATGATTATTTTGAAACCAGCCCACTAAAGATTAGCCCCAGATGGACCCCTTCTATCTCATATAAAGCCTGAACTGACATTTCTTGTGTATAATAAATTGCTTCTGGAAAGTAGCTCCTTAAGTCATTATTGCTACAAAATTTATATCAAAACAAATTAATAAGTTCATGATAAAGGGGAAAAGAGAACAAAGGGCCTTTATTTCTGCTTAAGTATGGCGATGTCCCCTATACCAGTGAAGAAATGAAGATTATTTTTTTTTCTATTTTTATTTATTTATTTATTTATTAATTAGTACTTGTAAAAGTGACCATATGTTCTGCTGTAGCAGTCACAAAGATACTGAAAAAATGTAATGTACACTGAGGACAAATTATCTGTTGACATAACTCCATTGTTATCAGCCCCACTCCTGCCTTTCTGAGTACCATACGCTGGAAGTACAAGAGTCATACTATCACCATAAGGAATATCTCATTGCTAGTTTGTTTTGCTTCTGTCTCACTGTAATGTAACTTACTAACACAGTATGCTTGAACTGTCCTCTGCAGGAATCTCTCTCTGTTTACAGTATAGGAGACTAGGACTTCTAAGTCAGATGGTGATGTTTCACTTTAAGCCATCTAAAATGAAGAGAATACACTGCTCAGGTCCCTCAGAAGGATGGCAAACTTGTGGCAAAACCACTGCAGATCTTGTTAATCACTTACAGGGAAGTGGTAAATGCCACTGATTTCCACACAGGAACTGAAAGAACTGGTATTGCCCAGCCCTTTTGTTTTGGTTTTGGGTTTGTTTTGGTTGGTTGGTTGGTTTGGGTTTGGGTTTGACTTCTTTTTTTGCTGGTCTTCAGTCTAATAATGCAAATAGAATTCAGGCAGCAGTGATCCTGAAATTTGTAGTGTGTAGGAAAATGGAAGACAGAAAGTCAATCAGGAAGCTTTTTTTTTTCTTTTTGCTGCTCTTTCTTTGCAAGCAATAAAGTGACCTTTCTCGTTGTGTAGTGCATATCCATATTTTGCCTAGGTGTATTACCTCTTATTATCAGATATGTGCTAACCGAAAACTGCAAGAACAGATTTTTATGGGATTTTTTAATGCTTCAGGACTTTTTTGGTAACTGTGAAGTGCCAAACAAAGGGCAGTGAAGATGAGTAAGTGTTGCCCCAGGGTAAAGGTGTTAGCAGGAAACCAAAAACAGTGGAAGCAAGTTGCAAAAAAGACAAAGGGTGATTGTTATAAATAAGCCTTATCCTAGATAACAAGAATTTTGACAATGTGAATGCAAACAGGTTTAAACTGGGTTATCTACAAGCTGAAGTGAGAATGATAGAATAAAAACATTCTGTTGAAAACACTTTCCAAACATAGAGATGCTGGATAATGGGAAGACATTATGTAAGGAGGTTAAAGAGTATCTGTCAGTAGAATTTTAAAGAACAGGTAAAACAAAAAAGAATTGTTTAAGCATAGATTATTGTACTTTGGGGAAGTCAATGGCTCAAGGACCTTTTAAGAACACATCGTGACTTATTTTATGTGGTGCTATGATTTTACAGTAGTTAGGCCTCCATACTAAACACTCATTTAAACAAGCAAACTGATTTTGTCTTGATACAGGAAGAAGGCAGAATTTGTAATGAAATAAAGTATTAAAAGAGATCAAAATACATTGCGTTCAATAAAAGGCTTTCACACAAAACATTATTATCAATGTACCATAACAATTACAGTGATGAAAACAAGATCAAACGCTTCAAACTCGTCAAAATTGAACACACCAATGAACGTATCATTCGATGTTACTTTGTTCTTATGGAAAAAACCAACTTTGTTTAATTAAATACAAATATTTATTTATATTTATTTTACTAAAATGTTGTAAACTGGTATTCATAATAAACACTGACAAGATAATCAAGATATCAGAAAATATCAAGAACCTGTAAAAGATTGACCAATGGATAATGCTTGGAGGATGAAATAATTTCTCTTAGTAAACTACTTTTTTACTCAAGGATTTAGGGGGAGGGAAAAAAAAACCCTAACAAATTAAAAAAGCACCTTTTTTTATCCACCTTGTCATAGGACCTATAAGTGAATGTGTGAAACCTTGCAGGCAGTAGCTAACTACATAATAGGTCAGCATTCTGTTCCATTCTATTGGCTCTTTCCTACAATACCATTTCAAGAACATCACTGTTCCCAATATATGAAATTTCTGCATCTGTGTGATAGCAGTAGAGATGACGACACAAAAAATCTTAAAGGCAGAAGCATCCAAAAGCTTGCATCTTAAACGAAGACATATTATAATTTCAGTTATAATTGAAGTTATCTGCTCTTACTGACTGAAATATACATTTTACTTTGGTTCAGCTTTTTCAAGAATGTACATCTATATCTATACCTATGTCTATATATATATGTATACAGTGATGAAAGAAGCACGGCACAATGCTACAAAGTAGTTATGCCAAAGAAAGAAAGACAATATTGAGGTTGTTTAGATATATAAAAATGCATTGCAGGTAAAATAATTTTATAATTTCAAAAGATTGAGCAATTTTTTAACAGATCAGGTGAAAACACTGGTTCTTTATAAACCTATACAACACATTACACTTATTCAATATTATGTCATACTATGTGTTCTTTATATCTGTAACACGTATAGTACAGAAAGATAAAGTGAATAAACTGGAGAAGAAATCACTAGTTTCAGTTCTATGCTAAGTAAGAACACAAATTGAACAAACATTGAGGAGAAAAAAATGGTGATAATAGATCTATTTAATTTCAGAGTGATATTATCATATTTTTCTACCATTCTACGAAACCAATTCTAAAATTAGCATGGGGGGAATATAACAAGAACATTTTGAAGAGAAATAAATTGATGAGGAATCAATTTCATATGTGAGAAGCTTATAAATCTGAGATCTGAGGCAACTCATTTAATATAGACAGTTAGAGACCCAGAAAAAATACAGAGTTATACAGCTTTCACATGCATCTGTTCAGATCTAGAGGAATTTCTCCAAATTTAAAGAATGGCTATTTTGTCTATTTTATGGGGTGAAACAAGAAAAAAGCTTATATTAATTATCAACAAAAGGTTTCTTTGCATTAATAAACCAGATTATCAGAAAAGATTCTTTGCATCTTGTAATATGACACTATTTGTATGGATGTTGTCAAATCATAAACCTTTCCAAGGATACTATCTGCCTCCAAGTGTTTGTTACCTAATTTCTTTAACTTTGAGACAGTTCCACTTTTCATGTGCTATTTAAAAGAGACCATAGAAACTGCTGAAGTAATTCAGAAGCTATCTTGAAAAGGTAAAAGAGGACATGGTCACACAGTACATGTTACTCCAGTAATCCAATGCAATTACATTTCTTTTTTATGTGTGCAAACATTTTGAATGTTATCAATTCAGTCAAACAATTCTGCACTTCAACTAGAAGCAAAATGTCAGCAGTAGCTTAAGTTTCCCTTTGTATAAGGTTAAGAAATGAAGTACACTTAATATTCTTTCTCCTATGCAAATAGATAGCACACTGTCTTTCAGTTTGATACTGGAATATCTTCCAATACTTAACTTGTGTTCTTGAAGCCATAGTATTTTTAATCTGACCTTTTCCATTAAAATGTCAATTTACTTCTATGTATCTTACAAAATACAAGATCTCTCATGTGAATTTTCTTAACTATAGAACTTGTGTAGCTTATGTGAGATTTTCATTTTGTTTGCTTTGGTTTTCAAACAAAAACATAGATTCATTTTGCTTCCCTCAAAAGTATTCCCCAATTTTACCTGTAAGCTTGTCTGAACTATTGCCTATTGAACTTCTTTACCTTAGAACATTTGAAGAAATTTGCTTTCTAATGTTTCAAACAGACCTGGTTTTGTTGGGGTTTTTTTGTTGCTTTTTTTTTTCTTAATTCTTATTTTACTCTTATCAAGAAAAAGCTTCCCCAGCCACAGTCTTTGTTCAGAAAAATTAAATTTGATATTTGGGTTCACTGGAGGAATGAGGAATGCCATAACAAGTACTGGAAAGCTGTACACTGAGCAAAACTAATATGCAGGTGCAGTAACAGTAAGAGCTATTGAAGCAGGTTTGTGAGATTCAAAAAGACCTCCTCCAAATCCTTTGGATCCAAAGCCTGATCCAAAGGCCTCTGAAAGTCAGCAAATGTCCATCTCTGATGCCTAAATAGATTCTGAAACATACCTACCAGACCATCTGGAGATGTTGTGTCACACCACTGGTGTTACCAGAAGCTGCTACAGGTTTTTGGTGGTTTCGTTGTTCGGTTTTGGGTGTTTGGTGGTGGTTTTTTTGTTTTGGGTTTTTTTTGGGGGGGGGGGGTGGGTGGTTTTTGTTTTGGTTTTTTTTTTTCTTTTTTGGGCTTTTTTGTGTGTGTGTGATATATCACATGCTATTATGCTAATGGTGCGATTTCTTCATGACTGAGGTCATAACAAATCATGCCTAATGGTTAGGTCACTGAGCATTCTCTATAGAAACAATTTTATAGTTCAGTGGTAACTAGATAGATAAAAAGAGTTAAGGTGCACTATAAATAAATAAATTTATAGTGTAAATACATATATATTTATATATATTCTATATATATAGAATATATTTTTATAAACAAATACAGATTTTTATAAATAAATATAGATTTATTCTATATATCCTATATATAGAATAAATCCAGGGTGAAAAATTATTGATTTTTCAAATCTCTTACATTGCTTCCCGGAACAAAGCAAGTGTAAGTCATCATTATTTGGATCAATATCATAAGTAAATAGCTCAGCATTTAAAGTTCTTCATGTGAAAAGGTACTTCTTGTTAACGGCTGTAAGTATTAATTTTCTTTTAGGTTTCTAATTTTGTTATTAGCATTGTATGTTATACTTCCTTTGTACTAATGTGTGGTATCAAAATCAGCTAGTAAGTCCATTAGTGCAGGTTTATTTGCAGTATTTTAATATCCCATGGTTTTCATTTTTCACTCGTAGATACTTTTTAATTAAGTGGCAGAGGAAAACAGAATCTCTACACTACCTGAATGACCCTTTTAAGGATTTTAAATAATTGTACATTTTTAAAAATAGAAATAAAATATTTTAGACAAGAGTTTACTGGTGTTTATAAAATTCTTTATAATGCTAATATATTTCTAGCTTACTATAATCACTGTGTACATAACTTAACAGTATAACAACAATACTTTACATATTCTTTAGAGCACTTGCATCCTGATATGTGAAATGGTAGGGCTGGATCATAAACAACATTTGAAAAAGTTAGAAAGCTATTTATTAAGTATACAAAGAACTTTGTTTCTTATTTTTGGGAAGGCCATTTTGCATTAGTCAGTACTAGACACTTCAAATAAACAGAATAAAATAATTGAAAAAAAACCAAACCCAAAACCCCAAACCTCCCAAACAAAGAAAACCCAGGTCCCCTCCCGCCCTCCCAAAAAAAAGCAAACAAACAAAACTTGAAAAATACCTAAGCTCTCTGCACTACTGAATTGCCAGACAGTTGTAAGAGGTAATACAGAAAACTGATGTTCACTGCTACATTTCCACCTTTCATTCCCAGATCAAGAAAAAGGAAAAAAATTACCTGGAGAGAGAAAAGAATCTGTTTTAAAATTTAAAGATTTGGGAAATCACTTTTATTTGTCCTAACTACAATTCCAATTACTGGAATATTTTTCTAAGGGTTGAATGACAAAAGATCAGTTTTCCTTTTTTTACTGAAAATTTATATCTCCATCTTGCAGAACAATAATATTACATTGTAATGCACTGCAAGAAATTCTGGGATAAGAAAGTCTCATTTTCAGCTCTAATATTAAAGATGTTTATTTGCATAAAATAAAAAATGAATGTTCACATTTGAGTTCCTCCCCTAGGAATTTTATGTTATCCAGAAAGCGTAAAGAGAAACCTATTAGCTGACCATGATAGAATATTGCACTACCTGCTACAGTTAATTATAAAATAAACGAAATAAAAACATATTCTTGTAAAAAGCAATTACCATTGAAACAAAGGTGCATTAGGTCAATACATGAATATACTACAGAATGAAAAGAAAATATTTAAAGGATACAACAGGGCAATTACTTGCCAGATTAATTTAAATAGTGCTGAAGCTTGTATTTGTTAAGATTTATACTTCCGCTACACCTCATCCACTCAGACATGATCTTAATTCTGTTCCTAGTCCCTAAAGTAAGTATGTGCATACACTTCTTTTTTTTTTTTTGGGGGGGGGCGGAATTCTAAGAATTTCAACATGTTTGGCTTTTCATCCATTTACCTTTCTCATGCTTGAAACAGTGTCTGTATTTATTTGGTTTGGTTTTTTTTTTTTTTGACAAAAAAATTAATGCCAAGTACTAAGAATTCATAGCAAATAATGCATGTAATACAACTTAGAAAAAATCCTCAAAACCCTCAAACCGACAGATTTTAATTAACAATGAAAGTCATAATTCCTAATTCTTCCAGTCCATTGACTAATTTGTTATAATACTTTGGATTTATTTGGTGGTGTTGAAGAAGCACTCAATGAACAGGTTTAATGATGTGTTTGCTACCAGTATGTTCTTGTACAGGTAGTTATAAAAGATTTCAAAATGTTTCTCATAAGGCAGTCACAAACCACCATAAAATTCAGTATGTATCTTTCAGTAGATGTTGAATGAGAGACATGAATCCTGCAGTTCTGCAGCAGGAACTAAGAATGATCATAATGTTCCACACATAATTAAGCAAGCTGCAGGATCTTTCACTGCTGTATGAATGTTTCACACAATTTCAGCAGAAATGGAATTTTTGCTAAGAATGACTGTACCACTTTCTTCAGCAGCATGTTTTAAAGTATGACCAGCTTATTGCAATAATTCTCTAAAGCACTATTTCTTGTGATAAAATAGATACTTCATTTGAATTGATCATTCTTGGTAATCAATAATGCCATTTTCTAAAGTTTGTAACAAATAGGAGTATCAGAAACTGTGAAAACAATACGGAAAATCTAGCTATTTCACTTTTAAGAGAACACTTTAATTATTCACTGACTGAGTAATCTTTCTTGATTCCTTAAATGTAAAGTTTCAAAGGACAATCACTTCACATTTATAAGGAACTGCTTCCACTAGTACTTAATCTGCTTTCTTTTCATTGCTCGGGACTTCACAACAGCAGGGAAAAAATGTTTATCGTTTCACTGTCAATAGTGTACTCAGCCAGGTTCTTCGATTTTAAGGTCTGCTAAATATTTTATGCAGACTTATTTCACAGTAATTTTTGAAAATACCACATTACTTATTTATTCCAGAGGTGTATTCTAGCAGTAGGGTCTAGGACTAAGGAAACCAGCTAACTGTATTTTAGTATTTATATTGGTAGAATTCCCTTTTAGGGATATGAACATCATCTTTTAATTAGACTCACCCAAAGCCATGGTTCTTGAAAAACAGAATTGACAATTTGAATTATATTTGGTATAGCATGTCTATAGCTAGTGCAAAGCATTACTACTAAATGGACAGTCTTGCTAAAAAAATTGCTGTAATGAATTGCCATCAAAGCTAGTAAGGGTATGCAGATTACACAGAAATATATTTGAAAAGACCTCAATAAACTACATTGATCATTGCTGTTTGACACCTATAGATCAGGGAAAAGTCTGACCATGAAAAGTGCAGCCATAACTTTGAGTAGCTGACAGAAGATAAAACCACAGACATTAAAAGTATTACTCCAGACTTTACACCAATTTAAGTGGCAGCAGGATTAATGATTCAAAAATTAAGTGCATGTGTGTCTTACTAAATAAGAATTCATGTAGGAAATTAAGTGATTTTTTTAATCAATGATTATTTTTCATCAGTGTTTTCAACACATAAAGATGACACTTTCCCTAGCCTGGAAAAACCTAATGAAGTTCTGAAAAATAAATATTATATCAACTGATGACAGCTTTAAAGAATTAAAAACAGAATTAAAAACCTTAGGCTAATAAAATACGACAAGGCATAAGATCGCAACCAGAGTTCCTGCAGCACATTAAAAAGAGAAAGAAATCAAGCAAGACAGTCTAATAAATATAATATGTTTTTTCTTCTTCTCTTTCTTCTCTGTGCACAGTTTTTATCTCTTGTTGTGAATATTTAAAGACAAAAGCAGTAGAAGTATCCCAGTTGCCTGTGTTCATACTTATGTATTCTGAACACTGTTATTCAAACCATAGCACTCCTGAAGGCTTAAGATGAAACACCGCTGCTTATAGAAATTTAAGATGACAAAATAAAATAAATGAAGTTAGTAACAAGGAGTCAGTCAGTAACTTGATCATTGCTGTGTTGCTGGGTAGAAAGTAAGTCTGGGGATTATTATGCTTACCTGCAAATCCTACTTAGAATTTTTACCAAAATTTGTTAAAACTTCTAGTAAAAATGGTTGGAAAGTACTTAACTGTCACTCTATAGTCTGTCTCTTTTGCTCTACTGTTTGATATTTCTTCTTTGTTTGTTTTTCTTGGCTTGCTTTCAGCTTATGCCTAGGGAGAATTATTTTTTCCAAATTTCACCACTTTGTTTTCAAACACTCTTCTCCAAAATACACACTACAAATAAAAATCAGTATCTTGAAATGCTGCTGTTTAACCACTTGAGTTTTAAAATACAAGGTTCAGATTCTGAAAACTATGTAAGGTAATAATACATTAAAAATTCATATGATTAATATATTCAATAATTCAATAACGATTCAATAATTTGCTGAATATGAACTTAAAACCATGTGATTTATTTTTATACAGATTATAATGCTATATTTTGATCCAGAGTATCTGTTAAAATTACTTATTTCTCAACAGGAAAGGAAAAAATAACAAAAAATGCAGCTCACATAACATTAAGATGTTATGTTTCATGTATCCTATTGATTTTGTGCCTTTGACGCTGAAACTTCTAAAGCAACAGTTTTTTCCCAAGGCCTTATTCAAGGATCATAGTCATCCAAGATCCTGAGATTCTCTTGTGTGCATATGTAACACAAAGCCAGAGTAAGCCTTTACTGAAAAAAGAACTTTACTGAGGTCATTCTTTCACACACTGAGGTATTGGAAAATGACAGCATTTAGAACACACACAAAATGTAATTGCTCTCCCTGGTGTTTAGCATAATTCACTCTTTAACCACATATGTACCACCTATTCTTATACCCCTCCTCAACAGAAGATATGCTTTTATTCATATGCAGGCTGGATTATGATCGTTTAATGAGAAGCTATTTTCTTTTCACTACTCTATAGCTGTCCCCGGGCATTACTACTTACTCCATGCTATTTAAGGTCTTGTTTACAGACAGGACTATTAATTTTCTTAACGATCTTTATGGCACTCATTTTAGCATCTGAGTGCTTCATAAACAATAATACACCTCCTTTCACAAGTCTCTGAGATAAAGCAATACTATTATCCCGACTCTGTAGCCTCTGGCCTTCAAGATTCCTAAATTCTGCTCATGGTTGAGATTTATTGCCAGACCTACATCAAATTTATGGACAATTCTCATTCAAGTGTTTTCTCCTGCACACTCCTTGTTGCTCCTTTTTACAGGATTTTATTCTCATTCTTTAGTACTAAACATAATAGAAGAATCACCTTGATTCTGAGGCTAGTCTGACAAACATTTTTTCACAACTTAAGATTATCAAATTAGCTGATCAATACAAGTATGTAAGATTTCATGCTAAGAAAAGAATCATGTTAAGGTAACTCAATATTAACCATGGAGGCAGGCTAAGCAAGTGCAGAGACTAAATACCTAACTACAGCTATGTAAGATAAATTATTCCATAATCCATAAATCCTTTGCTATTTCTTGCAACCTAGACATTAAGACAATCTACCTATTACCCATAGATGTTTTCTTCTTTTGTAGTCCAGCATATGCAGCAAATTTATCCAATGTCATCTACTCAAGATACCATACATTGAAGATGGTGACATTTTACTCTTTCCAGAAAGATCTCACGTTTCATTTCTCTAGTTTAACTTTCTGACAGCCACGTAACCGGAGAATTTTAAAGTCTGATTAAATTGTGAACACATCAAAAAACACCACCAAGAATACCACCATCAAGAAGCGCAAACTTTCAGAAATGTCCTGAACAAGCAGGTATTGAACACTAACAAAGGAGACCACAAATCAGATGACATTAGTACAATTTGAAATGACCGGTCACCAAGGAACATCTCTCCCACAGAAAGGAGAAGTCATGCAATCCATAAAATTGCATATATTTGTGATTCAAGTTCTTCAGTTTCCAAACTCTTTACAATATTTTGTCTTAAAAAGCAACATGAGAGTATTGAAAGGATTGATGGCATGAATCCTACCATTGATCCATGGGCAATTTACAACAGCACTTGTTTTACAGACTCTAGCATTCAATTTTTTTCTTTATGGAGGATGGAGGTTCTACTCTTTCAAACTCATAACTCAGATGAAATTTTAGCATCCAGAAACTAATTTCAGAGTTTTAAGTACAGCTTTTGTTCTAAGCATGTGAATAACTTTAATCAGCAAAACTTCTTCTCATGAATGAAACATCCGTAGTGCTACATGTTGTCAGTTTTGCTCTCTGCTGCCAATAAAGAATAGATCATATCCTGACATAAAGAAACTTGCGGGACAAGATGTCAGGGTACTTTGTGAAAGTGAACACTAAGGTGAAATACATCTGCTTACTTTCCTTAGTCATGCTAAGCAACATCATGATCAGGGATTGACTATTTCACCACAGAACAGAATGAACTTCATACCATATAATTATTTTATCTGCAAATGATTTAAGAGCTGAGGATACAAATATTGCTATTTAAACCATGTCAGATAAAGCAGTTCCCACAAGACTTTCACTATTTTAATTATCACTAACAATATTATTCCAGAGTTATTAACTGAAAAACAAACATCACAACATTTCACACATTAAAAAATCTCCCATTTTTAGCATGAAATGCCAAGTGCAGAGGAAAAGTGTAAAGGGAATATTTGAATAAAATCCAAAACATCTTCCTGAAATATTGTTACCCAGGTACAATGCTCATACTTGGACAGGAATTGTGCTATTGTAACACACTGTGGATAAGGATTGCTTCCTTAAGAGGCAGCTCCACCTACTTAAATAGCAGCCTTTTGACTTAACTGTGACTGGGATCAAGTCCTTGACAGATGATCAGTCTAGATGCCTAACTGTCTCACCTTTGTGTAGGTAATTTACTAGTGTAAAGATACGGTCTTTACACTTTGCAGTGTTACATTGTTGTCTGCTTTTTAATCAAGGAGAGTGGCTTGTGATCAATATAGTGATTGTTTTATGCTAATCATCTGTCATTTATTCATAAATCTGCAGATGTTAGTCTTCTAGAAGCATCATTTGCAGGTTTTTTTGATGTATGATGAAAATGGGGTGAAGTAATTTAATCCTTCCTTAAAAGCTGTAAAACTGCTACACATATTACATGAATATTACAAGGACATGACCTTGCTGATGCTTTGTTTAAAAGTCGTATAGTTTAGTTAGTGGCAATTGCTGGATAAGGTAATTTTCTTATAGCATTGTTCTGCCACTAGCAATCTAATGTCACTTGCTGACCATGTGTGCCCTAACATATCCCACAACTGCCCATTACCATGATTACCTCTTAAATAGCACCATGTGACATTAAAAACACTCAAGCTGGTTTTTTGTTAGCATACAAAAACATTTATGAAAACTTCAAGACTAAGAGGAAAGAACTCCGAAAAACCCAGTTACTTTAGTTCACAGTAAGTCAGTAGAGCCCCAAACCCATTTGCACCAGGTTTTGCAATACATTTAATGTGTATTTTATTTAGATTGAACTCAGCAGCCAGGCCCAGAGTCTCCCGTGTCCCATCAGCTACAGTGGGAGAAGCAGGCCCTCTCAGGGCAAGAATCAGCCTATCAGGAAATGTCTGGCAGGTGCCACTACTGGCAGGAGCTCCTGGAAGCTTCCAGAAGCAGCTGGCAACAGGGGTCCAGATTTAAGAAAAACAAACTGGCAAACGAATAATCCCACAAAAAAACTGCTTGGGTCGGAAGAGCTATTAACCTCCCTTCCTCCCTCCAATTATCCCTGCCTAAATACATAAAATTAACCCACAGAGAACTGCCAAAACCCAGGATCCTTTCCCCAAAACTGCTGAAAGCAAAGACAGGCCAAACAGACAGTGATAAAGCATGTGGAAACCCCCTTAAAATGCAGACTACTAGAAAAAAAGGCTGGGACATAAGCACACACTCCCACCAGCAACAATAGGAACCACTGTTTGGTACTCACATTTAGAAGATTGGTGTACGGATAGCTGTTTAAGATGTAAAAGTCATTCTTTTTAATCCCAGCTGTGCTAATGCCCTTCAGAAAGTCACTTCACCTTCTGTAATCTTTGTCTGTAACCTTTTCACATAATCACAGAACAGTTGAGGTTCGAAGGGACTGCCAGAGGTCATCTGGTCCAATCCCCCTGCTAGAGGAGGGCAACTTAAAGCCTGTTGCCCAAGATCTTGTGTACATAGCTTTTGAATGTCTCCATGGATGGAGACTCCATAACCTCACTGGGAAACCAATATTAGCGCTCCATCACTGTCACAGTTAGCAAGTGCTTCCTTACGTTCAGAGGGAACCTCCTGTGTTTCAGTTCATGTCCATTGCTTCTGGTCCTGTTACCTGACATCACTGAAAAAAGCCTGGCTCTGTCCTTTTTGTACCCTCCCTTCAGGTATTTATATATATTGATGAGACTTTTCTCCAGGTTAAACAGTCTCAGCTCCCTCAGCCTTTCCTCACATGGCAGATACTCCAGACACTTTAACTGTACAGGAAAAAAATAAAAATAAAAATAAAAATAAAAATAAAAAAAAAAAAAAAAAATCACTGACTTTGTATTATTTTGATTAAACTATGCATTGCAAATTCTTAAAAGTTCCCAGACATAAAATTCTAAAATTTTCTACTCCTCTTTGGAAACCCACTGAGTAAACTACTAGAAAAGTACTTAAACTTTACGGAAAACAAATTGTCTTCTGGAAGTCATATCCCTTTTATCCTCTCAAAACAGTTAGAATAGTCATGGTATTCAAGAACTTCTACTTTACTCCTAAACTTCTTTTCAATGTTAGAAGTGATAACTTGCTAATAACCCTCTTCAAAGACAATTTGAATCACTTAAAGTGTATTTGCATTATTTAATTTAAAAGGAAATTAATCTGAGGAATCTACTTACCAACTTTTTAGCAATTATTTAACAGGTATGCAATTAAGAAAGATCTATCTTTTGTTTGATGCCTAAAACTGTCATCATTCCTACAATGTGAAGTAAGCCTGCGTAGACAAAACCTGCAGTGTACCATTTATTAGTCATGTATTCATACCTTAAAGTATCAGAAAGTTTAAAAGAACTGAATACTTGCGCTTTTACACTGCTGTTATCTTTGGAAACGGTACATGTTTGACATGTTTTACTAGGTTACATCAATAAAGATGTGTCAAATAGTTGAGGTACTGAGCTTAGAAAATTCTGGAAGCTTTGTCCCCTGAAAAGAGGAAAACAAAACTAAAATTACTTTTATAACTCTTGTATCATCATAAGATTACTTTGTGGATTGGTTAATGTGATTAAAAAATTTATATACTAAACCAACATGAGTAAAATAAAGAATATAGCATTAATTTACACTAAGAGTGAATGATGTCTATCTAGTCTAGGCAAACAAGTAAGAAAAAAAAACAAAGCTTGAAGGCAGCCAGGTATTCTAATAAAAAAAATATTTACAGGAGTTTCCTCCTCCACTGTAGATTCAGCAGATTGCTTTGAGTTATACCACTGATGTGAGGCTTTTTGCTCCAGTGTTTATTTTAGACAACTATAGTCTCAAGCAAAAAAGTCAGAGAATTAAATCAGAAATAGTACTCAGCTCACCTAATAGCTCTGTACACGGATAGCGTACTACCCTAAATGGGCTATAGCCCTTACTTGAACTGACCGTATTTGCACTGGTATTTCAGAAATACCAAATAACATCTTCATCCTCAAATTCTGAAGTGATGCAAGGAAAATCCTGTAAAAAGAACTGAAGGAGAGAGGGGAAATAACAGGAAAACCAGTTTTCTCAGTGTTAACATAATTAATATTATGAGAATACTGGACATTGCTACTTAAAGTGAAACTTTCCTGGAGTTTTGTCCAGGAGGAAGAAGGAATAGGTTCCATGGAAGAAAACAATTCATGATATTATGCTTTGTGTCAGCAAAATATTTCCTAACTTCTTAATGATGAAAGTGATCATCTGTGCTGAAATGATGCACAAACAGTTTCAATTTACATGAAACACTGTTGTACCAAGGTTAGCTTTAATTACTTCATTTAAAACCTTCGTGAATTATTAATATTTAACAAAAGATTAAGTAAAATAAGATCATCTTCTGCTCCCTCCTGCTTCTGAGAGCTTCTATGCTTTCAGAAAAGTAAATTTTCATAGAACAGTTATTAAAAGAAAATACATTCTTGTACTTTATATTATACAGTTTATTCTTTACTGTGAGGGTGGTGAGGCGCTGGAATGGGTTGCCCAAGGAAGTTGTGAATGCTCCATCCCTGGCAGTGTTCAAGGCCAGGTTGAACAGAGCCTTGAGAAACATGGTCTAGTGTGAGGTGTCCCTGCCCGTGACGGGGGGTTTGGGACCACATGAACTTTAAGGTCCTTTCCAACCCTAATGACTTTATGATTCTGTGATTCTGTTTCTTTAAAATCAAGGATAATCACTTAAAAGTGGTGGAAAAACAATAGATCCCAAATGAAGAGTAATTAACATTAAAAGAAAATTATTAGAAATTTAAACTAAGCAGTAAATTTAGGAGATTCACTTAGTAAAGAGTAGGAATTTTACTGAAATAATTAGCACTGGGTGAAACATTGCCAGCCTTTTATAGTAATGTGCATACTCTTTAAACAAAAAGTAGCTAATCTTTTTTTTCAGGCCATACACAATGTATCTGCTGTTCATTTTGCTAATAGTACAGGTTGCATTCTACCACTTGAATCAGGCTTTACCTATTTATATATGATTGAAAAGGAGAAAATGTATGACGTGATAAAAGAAACCATGTACCATAAACAGGAAGTGTCATGCCATGAACAAGTACAGATTATGCCAGAATTACGGCACAATACCCTCAACTCCTGCATAATCCATTATAATATTGCAGATCTGTTACTCCTAGAAATGTTGGTGATAGGGGCATAAAGAAATAGCTGGTCTCTTATTGGTAACTCTTCCCCTTCTCATATACTACACTGCATTAAAGCTGCAACTATGCAATATACTTTTGTGAAAGCTATTTTGGATGTACATATACACGTACATATATAACCATTCATGGCATCAAAAGGCCAAAATATGAGTGGTTAGATAGCCAAAATTTACGTAAAATTCTAAACCACTCAGAGTGCCTGATTAGATTCTCAGGCATCTAATGTAACACTAAGTTGAGCTTAATAGCTGATATCTACCTTTCACACTCCAAGAAGGTGACCAGATCCCTGGTTTAGGACATAGGACATCCAGATTAAAAAAATCCCAAACTTACTAAGGTTGATCAATATCCCATCTCCACTACTGGGGAAGAGACCGAACAGTGAGATTCAGAAAAGTATGGCTCAGGGTCCCTCTCCATGCTTGTTTGAGTACCCTCCTAGACACAGAGAAGGGTGCATCATTATAAGTGAGTTTCTTAAATACCTACTTTGCTGCTGATTTGGTATGACTAAGAGGTATCACTCTGTTTTCTGGTGAAAATCTGTCTTGTTAAACTGCATAAAAGTGTCACATAATAAAGGGGAAACCTCTGTTTTCTCATTTAATTACTTTAGTGAATTGTGTGCTACATGGTATTCAAAAGAAAATTTCTCTGTATCCCCTGTTGTCTAACACTGAATCTAAAACAAACGTTTGTCTTTTCCACTGGTTTGTCTAGTTTACTTGTTTGTCTATTCTACTGAAAAGAAATTAATCTGATGACTGAATGTTTATATGAAGTCATCCTGTCCTTACAAGATAACTTACATTCCTACAGGACAGGACAGGACTCATTCAACTAAATTTAGATTTCTATAATGTACATCCCTATATTCAGGCTAGTTCCCCTAGGCTTCATTGTCCTGACTGAAAAGAAATAGGGTCTTTTAAAAATAAAATTCACCTCAACCTAAAAATAGGTCAGATATATTACTCCTTAAGAAGTACCCATTTCGCTTCATCAATTATAAAGGATGCCTTGGTGATTAATTCAGATTAAGACATTTAGGCCTTAGATATCTGACGGTTGATTCAGCTAACTAAACATAGGTGTCTGGCAACATTTACGATTCCCTAGGTTATCCAAGGGCACATACATAAGACTGGAAAGTGTAACAGAAGGCTCAAGAGAGAAACCAGCCCTTCCAAAGTGGGAGCTGGAAGCCAGGCAGGGTTCATTAAGAAAATTCACGAGCTACTTAAGAAAATTTATCAAGTCCTATGGGTGTTTCAGTTCCAGATTAGACACCTACATTTGAGTACCTATAGTATAGGGGGATTAACCATTCACTAAAACAAATTTAGTTAAGTATCAACTGTACAGTTTCCCAAACTCCACAGACTGTATTGACACACATACAATAACACAAGTTAAAAATTCCAATCAGTTACATTTAAGCACCTAAATTTACATGTTGACAATCTGGTAGTAAATCTAACCGCTGAAGTGTGATAAAACACATCTTCCTTCAAGTGTGTTGATTACAAACATATCAAGTCTATTTAAATCCATGTAACTACCTTGTGCACATTTCAAATTAAGCTAAATATTTTCCAAAATATCTCTGGAAAGCTCCAGTGATTTTTAAGTAGGTAGTTCATTGTTCACACATTCACATGCTGGAACAGTAGACAAAAGCTCTTAGTTTCCAACTCTGAATTAGAATCTCTTTAAGAAAGGTCATCGAGATATGGCCCAGTTGCAACATGAAACTCTGAAAATCACCTTTATTAAACAGTAACACCCAGGCGATTAAGAAAGGGCAAATACAGGTCATGAAAAGAAAGTAGATGACTTGAGTGAGCACTGGAAACTATATCAAGAATTATTTAATTAGCCAGGTAAACATACTTGACTAATCAGGCTTCTCTTGCACAGTTTAAATCTCCTTCCTATAACCTTCTGCCTTCTCTTCAGTCCTTGGTCCAGTTCCTTCTTTGCTTTTGTACATTCATTATCTCCCTTTTCTCACTGTTTCTCTTAAGAACTATTCTCTCTTCCCTTACGTTGCTGCTGGGAACTCCCATATACCTCTACATTTCAGCTTTCCCCTTGTCTATTTTTGCACATTTTGCTCTTTTCAAATATTCTAAATGTCTTTTTACACTTCACCATGAGGTCTTCCTTTGCTCTTTCTCCTTTGCTTGCAACTCTGTCAAATCTTCATAATTTTTTTCAAATGCTTTTCCTTTTATTTTTGCAATCTTTCTAGGTTCATTTCAATCATTCTTTACTAACACCTGATCTTAATAATCTGATCTTAACAGATAATACTGTTTGGTGTGACTAAGGAAATCCTGGACAGAAAAACAAAGTGTCTGAGAATCTGGATCCATATTAGACCTTTATTATCAAAACACAGTTCGCTCTTTGTTATACTGGTTTTGCCAAACTCCCCCTACATATTGGTAAATTATACTACAGCTATGTATATCTTTCTGGGTTTTTTTTTTTTTGAAGCTAAGGATAAAAAATTGCTATTCTTCGAATGTCCCGTTCTGATAACTTGTAGTTTCCTTATTTGTTTTTAATAAAGCAGTATTTATTGTTTCTCCCTTTCTTTCACACACACATACATTTGAGAGAATATATCCATTTAACTGAAGCCACCTGTCAGTAGCAGAACAAAAACCTAAAACTAATGAAGTAGCGTGTGCTTTAAATATGAGCAGCATCTTCCCTGATAACCATGCCATTCTTTAATTGCTGTGAAATATTTTTTATGTTGTACTAAACCAGTAGTCTCAGAAAAATACTAAATGCTAGGAAAATGGTACAATAATAAATCAATCTACTTTTAACAGATGAGAATGCAGGGAAAATAACAGAAAAAGAGCTTCCTAAATTACAATGAAGTTCATAATCTCAAATGAATAGCTAGACAAATGTGTTACCCCTTGTGGGCCAAACTGTGTTCAGAGCTACTCTAACATCAATTTCAGCTAATCCCCAATGAGTTCAATAGGTACTGCATTAAAAAATTGAACAAAACCCACCAACCCCAAACCCATAACATTCTACTTTGGATTACTAGTGCTTTTCCTTTTACCGGAACGTGCTGTAATGAATTTCTCCCCAATATTCTCAAACATAATCTCATTATGTTTTTTACTTAAAATGGCTGGATTCCCTGTCCTGACTTGAATTTAAAAGAAGAGCCTTAAGAGTTCACATATTGTCTCCATTGCAGACTCCATGTTCAGTTTCGGATTCCCCCAAAAAACAAGTACAGGTTGCATACATGCAGCTTTCAGGTTTTCAAAAATGCCATAAAAATACTGAAATACCTTCTATTTCTCATGAAAAATTAATTCTAAACCAGCACTTCTTTGTTCCTACCTTTTTCAGCTACTGTGCTCTTATGGAAGCTATTTGACTGGGAAATATTAATTATTGAAAGTTTCATAGAGAATGCATTCTTCTACCAAGGGTAGAAATAGAACAAAGAAGCACTGACCCATTATCCAGCCTCAAACAGATCAGTTGCTCTTGTTGAGTGTGTCTTAAGTTTTAGTAAAATGTATCACAATACTTCCCAGGAATAACTTCCCACTTCCCAGTGGTATCTCAAGGACTTCCATTAATAGAAAAGGTGCATGCAAATATAATAATCTTAGCTAATTTTAGTTGTCTATGGTACTGATATCTAAATTTAAGCTACTCACCCCAAGATTCCTTTTAAATCGAAAAGGAGAAATAAGCACTTTTTAGAGTGTCCCGCATCTTTAGATTACTACCTTAAGAAGTGAATTCCACTCTAGACATGCACAGTTGGCCAGATAAATCCCACATATTTGACTAATTTACTTTTACTTAATATGTCTAAGCTTTTTTTTAAAAAAAAATTACTGAATTTTATTATTATTAATGGATTTTTTATTATTTACGGATTTTAGCATTTGCTTTGGTTATCTGATAGTCTAGTGAGTAGTACTGCTTGGCTTTTCTTTGGATCCATACAGCAGTTATATTTTGAGAATGAAGGATTCTAAATTACTGAGTTGACCTCTGAGGAATGTTTGAACATTTGAACAAAAAATAATGAACCTTAGAAAGATTTCTAAATGTAACTGATGCCCAGCACTGAGCACAGAGATGTAGCAATATCAGTATAGGAATTCCAGTGTAAATCTAATTTGTCCCGTACATTGAAAAATGTTGTAAAAATGCTTGCTTGGGATATTGTCTTTGCAAGGCAAGTTTTTGAATAATTAACTTTTGAGAAGTCTAGAGTGACCACAAGTAGGAACAGCATATAACAGAAAAATTTATTTCCACTTACACCTGTGTTTGACCCCAACCACCACCGTATTTGATACACTTGTGTTAGACAGAAAATTGGTTGTTTCTATAGCTACTGTGATTTCTGAGTGATACTCCATACTGTGTTACCATTTCATACCAAAGAGACTGTTTTAATGAAGGTATAGTCATGTAGAACAGTGTATTAGTGTGAAATGTACTACATGGGATCAGTTTTACAAAACAAACAAACCAAAGCAAACTTAAAAACCAACCACTAAACTTAACACAAGATACCTGGATTTAATTTTGTGATAAAGCATCCAGGAGAGTAAACATCAATATATGAAACTGACAGACAAAATAATCCAGTAACTTGAAAAGAAAAAATATTAATTCTTGTATGTGTATGGTAAAAGGGCTTTTTCATTGTCGGCATACCAAGTGATTCACATATTCAGTCATCATTTATTTAAAGAATTTCTAACAATGTTTGAAAACAGGCTTGGTTCCCTCTAAAAAAACCCATGCAAAATCCCAAACAAGGATAAATCTTGGTACTGCATCTTATTTCTATTGTAAAGTATTTTCATTTTACCTGTAAAAATTTAAAAATGCATTCTATTTATCTATCTGTCTAATGTATCCACATACGTATGTATGTACATAAACTCTAAACTCCCAGGGAATGGTCTCTCAAACATATTGCATGTTAGTAAATACCAACCTACTTCAGGTTTCTATAAATAAAGAATATTATTGAAATAATAAATTCTCGTATCTAAACTGTATGATGACATTTACAGTAAAAGAAGCCTTTTCAATGTTTAAAATATTCTTCTACAAGTATAGTTTTAGTTAATGATGTGTCAAGTCATTGCTTTTTATCCACAAGCTTTATTTCACAGCTCTGCAGGAGAGCTATCATGAAGAACCATGGATTCTGCCTTTAACCTTCGGACACAACTGCAATATTAAGGATTGGAGGTCTAATTTCTCTAACATGGAAATGAAGGAGAATAGAAAAAAACCCCAAGGATTCCTACCTCCTTCAGATGTCCAGAGATTATGTACTTCTAAATTCACAGTGCACAAGAGGAGAAAAATCTGATGCGGAGGCATTTTACTGCGAAGAAGGGGGAGGAAGTGGATCTGTGTTCCTTGCAAAAGAAGAAATGTTGTTTACTCCTTTTCAGGCTTGCAGACAACAGGAACTTTTTTAAAGAACATGCAGCTGTCGTTACAGACAATTCTCAGATTATTCCTTTCTGCATGTGAGAAGCACACTGAAAGCAATTCTGCTTCAGAAGTGTCACAGTATCTACTGTAATTCAGTATCAGTATCCTGAGGACAAATCTCTCCATGACTGTGGTTAATCATAAGATCACAGTTTTATACAGAAAGTGTAATATCTAAGAATTGGTATCATATATTATTTTTCTCTCCCTTTTCTCTTTCAGGTCATATTTTATTCTGTTATAACCAAAGAGCATTGAGAGATCAAAAAATGTTGCCTGTTGTTTTCACATTCCCAAGCCCATTTAACATTCACTCTGTTTTTCTGTAGAAGCCCACTGACATAAAATAAAACCCTTCACAGTTCCATTGCATGGGTATATAAAGTAATACAGGCAATGAGTCCCAGGTATTTGCAGGTAATCACCCCATTTGATATTCCTGGAATAAAATCAGTAATAATCAATATCTGACATTGTTCTTGTGGTATTTCATTTTGCTGATCAGGCTTCATTAGCAGTATAGCCAAAAGGACAAATTTCTCATTGTGTTCACCTGTAGTGTGCTGTTACTGGAATAAATACTAGCTACTCTTCACAACACAGAAAAGTCTAATAATTGTCACATTAAAATATTTATATTTGTTTGTTGAATGAAACAATTAGTGTAACTTGTTTGTACTAAGTTTAATGGCAAAAATAATACTGGTACTACCAATGTTAGAATTCCTCATAGACTTGATCTTTCTAAGAGATAAGAGGTAGGTTTTCTTTCGTTACTGAATACCTGAATAATGACATTTTTAATGCAAATATACATATGAATGATATGGCAATAATAGCATATTTTTCTATTCCTCTATTTCTGATAAGAGGAATAAAGAGATATTTAGGCTAATTAATTTTTATATTGTGTTAACTCTTGGTGAAAATTAATGTTCAATGAATAAGTACTGTGTGAAAATGTTTGCATTAAATTATTTTTAGCTAGTATTTGTAAACAATTTTAGTATGAAGGATGGTCTTAAAAATCTTTGTACCTCAAGAATATACTTAAGCTGTCTGCTACACTGACAGTTTATAAATGCTATTGACTTTTGGAACAAAAATCTACTGCACAATTATTGTCCATACTAATCTTACAGCATTATTTTACCATTTTACCTGATGAAAACATTTTTTCTCTTAAGTAACCCAGCCGTTTTGCATCTTGCTCCTCCTGATTACTCTGAAGATATACATGGAAAAACCTCAGCAGATTGAGACGGAAAGCAGCACAGTGGTACCAATTCCCTGAGTATCTCTTTTCCCAGCTTTCAAATTTCCTGAAATTTACTCTCGACTGCCAGATAGAGCTGATTGATACACATTTCTTTGATTTGGATTTTAGAAGCAAAGCAATTTTTCTCTGCGCATACTTCCTATTTGATATCATTGGCAATCAAAAGAAAATAAACTCCAGGGCTTCAAAAATATTTGTGCAGTTTCCTAAAATGTTATGATGTTTGATTGATAAGAAATATTTTATAAATGGGTGTTTTGCTGTTGACTTCTAGTAGGCATGTTTTATAACACATTTTGTAAAGTTTTGCTGAGATTTAGGCAGTTTATTTTTTTTTGTAGTTATTTTTTATAGAAGAATCATTATTCCTTCGAGTTTCTGTCAGGATATTACATCATCTTCATTGACATAATGGAATTCCTCACCTTCAGGATTTTTTTTTTTCTATTTTGTTCAACCTCAGTGTAGCTCTAATGATTAAATAATTAATCTCATAGGACTTACATATGAATTTTATGAATCAGTTGCAACATCCCTACTTTAAAGGGAACAGTATGTCGTGTACCAAAGTTTGTACTAGTTTTAAGGATAATCCTAGAATTAAGTCAATTTTACCATCATTACTAGCAAAGGCTGATGGCTTGTAGAGGGAGTTTTTTCATATTTGATAGGATAGGATATTGATTAGCAGAATGTATTAATTCAATCTGTACCTTTTGTCTGCTGCTTAGCATTAAAAAACATTGTTATGTGCAAATGAATTCTACAAGCATGACTTTTTTATTACCTTTCAACAGGAAATAGCTGAGCTTCTTTGTAAGCCTCCGACCTATTGATAGGATTTATTTAACGAAAACCATGGAAAAGGTCAGTTAAATTTAAAATGCTCCCATTAAGATTTTCCCGCCCGTTCATACAGGCTGTAACAAAGAACTTGAACAAACAGTTTGAATCCTTCGTGTCTGTAGTTTGGATTGGTGCTGTTCATGCATTTAGATACACAGCAGCTTTTCCTTTTCTGATTCACAAAGGGGTTGTCATTATCTTGTTGAAGTGTTGAAAAAAGGTTACTTTTAGAAAACTGCTTCAAAACTACATGCATTTGTAGGACAGATAATGCAGTCTTAATTAGGACCTGCTGTTACCATTGTAACCCCTTACTACTTTCTGTACACACACATGCATGTATATATACACACGTACACACATATTCTTTCTCTCAAGGTATCTTTAAAGATACATAGACTTTGCAGGCACATCAATAAACAGGAGTCATTACCACTGCCTCCACCTTGCAATTTGAATTCTTGACACCTGAAAATTAGTCCTGGTGTGTTTTTATAATGCGTATAAATCTACAGTAGTCCATTCGCCTCTGCACCTTGTCCTGTCAAGTACGAAACTTTCTGTTTGAGAGGTTTAAAGGACAGTAAAGGTAGTTTAGATGTCAATGAACTAAAAATAGTAGATTTTTACTATGCTTTTAGTTTTCCTTACGATTTCAAAACAGTGCAAAGAGATATCATTGCAAATGGGAATCAAGCATAAAACCATTAAGCAATATAAGCTGAAACTATTGATTTGTCCATTAAATGTGTTAGTCTTATTTTGTAATTGACTAACATTAAAATGATAATTATTCTGTGGTGGGTGGCCAATCAAACGGAATTAAGGATACACATAATTTAAATCAAAACAAAGAGTGAGTGAAAGTGCAGCTGACATTACTAACAAGGGTGAAAAACTTTTCTTGAAAAGATGATTGCATATAAAATCCTATATATAGGGACAGCCACATATATTCCCTTTTCGGGCTGAGAACAAACTTCATGGATCTGTCAGGGCCACTCTTGAAAAAACTCCATCTGCCAAGCTAAAAAATTGAAAATTAACAGGGAAAAAAAAAAAAAAATCCACCTGTTTCTTAAACATTTTCTCCACACCTAATGTAGAAAGTCTCATAATGCACTACCTGCTCTCCCTGCACCCTGTTGCTGAGAAGCAACAACTTCTAGATGCTGCTTGAATTCTACACAGGTATTCTGCTGCCAGAGGCCCCAGGAAGCACAGAGGAGAAACTGGGTATGTGGCCAGTCAGATAATGCTAGGTTGTAAGAGAAATACAACTGTATCTGTTCTTCTGCATTCTATAGTCATTTCATCTGTGTTGTTCTTGATGATGATATATTTCTTATTATATGGTGCATAGAAACATACAGAGAATATTTTACAGTCATTTTTTGCTTCTCTTCTAATTTTATGAGAAGTAGACAGGAGTGTCAGAAAGGGTATTATACAGTTAATTTATCATTGGTAATTCTATCTCTGAGGTGCGTAATAAAGTCGCCAAGTAAAATATTTTTGTAAGCTGCTTGAATGCTCACAGACCTTCAGATATCATGGTAATGAAGACAAGACGAAAGATGAATTGCTGTTACAAGCCAAATACATTGATTCATAATAGCAACTGCTGGTGGAAGGAGGCACACCACTGTACATTCACTTCTACTGAACTTGTCATTTTATGCTTGCCTATGCATATGCAATACATTATTTAGCCTTTTTGAAAGGCTTGCATTTGATTTCATGAAATTCACTTTCATGAAGAACAAGTTCCTATTAAATTTCCAGGTGTTATTACAGATCTTTTTTTTCTGTCAAACTGTTACTCCTATTTCAGTTGCAGTCTTTATCTGCCCTCTGCTTTCTTCTGTGTTGAGCTCCTATTCCAGGAAGGTCACTTCATAAAAAGCCGCAATGCTACATTCTTGTGGCTTTTTACTTCTTAAAACTCAGTTGTAATGGTCAAGAGACCATTTTGTGCGTGTCTCACAACAACTCACAAGATAGAAAGCACTGAGGGAAGCTGAGCGCCTGTCTGTGGTGAGCAGCGGGTTGTTGGTGAGCGGGCAGAGCACGGACCGCGCTCCAGGAAGGCGGGGAATAGTTTCCGGTGTGTCTGCCCCGAGGCCGCGAAGATCAACTGCCCGGAGACAGCGGCACAGACACCGCGATGCCTGTCGGCACAGCGTTCACGGGTCTGGGCCTCAATAGATCCCTGTGGCACCGCCTGGAACGTTCCAGAACAGCTCACGACGCATGTGCAGGGATGGAAATGAGTGGGAGGATCCAAGAGAGCCTGACCATGTAGAAAGGCGCCCTTCTGTGTTGTTGGGCTCGGGGGTTTGAGTCGGTGTGCAGGGTGGCTGGTGGAGATGACGTCGCTGGATCCGCTGGGTGGTGAGTCTGTTTATCTTCGTTTCCTTTCCTTACTCCTTTTTTGTGTCTACTTCAGGTCTTTTGTAAAAGTAAGAGCTTGTCAAAACTGACACGGTTTTAGGGAATTTTACAATAAAATCAATCGTTTTGTTTTAAGCTGCTGGAGGGCCTGTGGTTTCTCTCATGAACCGTGCGGTGTTGTAAAAGATGAGCTCCCCCCTCACCCGCCGGGCGGGACAGTAATAGTGGCACAAATGTCTTGTGATATGTCGGCCTTTATTAAGTTCTCCTGTGTTTCTCCGGTTTTGTTCTTTAACATCGTGTTCTTTGTTAACATCATGTCGTCTGTGATTGTACAGTTCGTTTACAGATCATGAGACGGGATCCTGTTGTTCATAGTGATGACAACAAGGAGATCTATTTTTTTATGGGGTAGCTAGAGTTATATTACAAGCTGATACAGTAGGGTTGGTATAGCTGTACAAGAGATTGGCTAATGAGAGGTTTGCTTAGCGAATCATGAGTGTTACTCGCAGACTTAGCTGTGAACTTGGCAGCTCTTTGGCCTCGGTGTAACGGCCCAACTACAGTGCTGCTGCATTACTAGGTGAGCTTGTTTGTCCCTGAAAATGGGTAATGTTTTTGCTAATGCATTAAAGTACTCGTCTCTAGGCGCTTTTTGCAGTGCTGTGGATTGAAAGCAAAGGACTGGTGTGAAAAGATACCTGCTGTCAACTCATGGCATGCAAAAACACTGTTTTATATTTTAGAATTAATAGTATACAAAATGCTGTGAATGAAGACAATTTTAGAAATATGTATGCACTCATGTTTTGAAAAAAAAAATTCCATTTTGATTCTGAAAGAGTTGCAAGTGGTTAATGGGCTGTAGAAGCATGCAGCAAGCTAAACAGACTAATAATGTCTGAAGTGAATTAATAGACCTGTTTTCCATTGTGGTGTGTAACCTCATACTCTATTGCAGAAAGGCAGACTTTACAATATTTACCTCTGGGTCAGGGATATTGTTTTCTGTTCGGTTCAGTTGATTATTTCCTTGAAGAATTTCATCAGAGTTAGTGAAATTAGGTTCTGTGCAAGTCTTGGGAGTTGTGTTCTCCAGAAGGAAAGCTGGAATGTATAAGTATGCCGATAAAGTTCAATTGTTTGCAGTGTTGAAGTAATAGCAGATATGTATCTTTTATGTTGTATTATTTACATTTTTAAATATGTAATGATATTTAATTTGTGAATATGACACAAAAAACCTTATCTGTGTTATACCTGGAGATTAGGCAGAGCAAATTAGGAGTATGTATTACAGTCTGAAGGCTTCAGATGTTAGTATTCATTGAACACCAGATGTACACCAAGTCCTTCACTAAAATATTCAGAGAGCTTTATTAATATTCACAGTTGAATACAGTAACTACCACCATGTCAACACTATGAATCAGTCTCGGAAGATGTTAACAGCTCTTTTGTTTACCCTCCAACCATCTGGAATATTTAGCAGATTCAGACACTCAAAATGAGAAAGTGGTGTGCTCAGGTGCTACCCTTCCTTTCAGGTGGGCAGCAGTTATAACACAGCTATTAGCCTGAATATTCTCCATCCGTAGTGTCACAGTCCACCTATAACATAGGATTAATTTCCTAAGTAACTTCTCATTAGTTTTACATTAAAAAGTAGTTCATTTAGACAGTTAATTGCACATAACATTAATGTTGTGAAGTGTGTTAGAGATGACTGCATTGAATTATCAGCCTGTTTTACCTGGCAGACAGGAGTGTAAAACTAATGACATGTTATTCCGTAGATATCGTAGCAAATTGTAAGATGGAAATCAGGCAGTAAAAGCAAACATTGAGGAAGATAGAAGAAACATTTACGTAAATCTTGATGTTTTGGAGATAATTACATTTGAGTTGATTTGCAGAAATATATATCACCTTTGGAGTTGTTGCAAAAAATGAAAAGGAGTTGCATTCAATTCTAGATCACTATATAAATGGAAATACAAGTCTTCTGCAACTGAGAAAAAACAAGGAGTCCAGCAGAGGGCCATAAAGATGATTAGGGGTCTAGAGCATCTCTCATGAGAAGAGATTGTGGAACCTGTGCCTGTTTAGTCTAGAGAAGACAAGACTGAGAGGGGTTCTTGTTAGTGCATATAAACATCTCAAAGGCAGGTACCAAGAGGATGGTGCCAGACTCTTTTCATTGGTGCCCAGTGACAGGATGAGAAGCAGTGGCCATAAACTGAAACACAAGAAACTTCACCTCAACTTGAGGAAGGGTTGAGGGTGGCAGAGCACTGGAAAACGCTTCTCGGGGAGGTTGTAGAGTCTTCCTCCCTGGAGACATTCAAAACCTACCTGGACATGTTCCTGTGTAACCTGCATTAGGTGGCCCTGTCTTGGCAGGAGGTTGGACAGGATGATCTCCAGAGCTCCTTTCCAACCCTAATGATTCTGTGATTATGTTTTATCAGTTTCATATTAGGAAAATTCTTGCAAGACTTTGCAGGACTTAGCATTAATCAGCTCCTTGTTGAAGACAGCAATATGTAATTTGACATAAATTGGCATAGTTCAAGGGACTAATACATCATGCCAGAGCAAATATTTTTAACTACATTACGTGGATTCTTATTCATAGCTTGAATTTACAAGCCTTGCAAAAATTAATTTTATCTTTATCAAACAAAGCAATGAGTTAACTAAATTTTTGCCTCAAAAGTTGTATCTTAAAAAATAACACTTTCTGATTTTCATACATGCCTCTGGAAGCAGGAAGTTTAGGGGAAAAGGTGGATCAAATATGAGAGGCTGCTTTTTTTTTTTTTTTGAGTAGTACAGAAGTCACTGGCTACTGCTTTTTGCATTTTTTTGTTTCTTGAGAGACAAGATTTTCAAGACAGTTTTGACATCTGAAAACTGTTGATTATGCAGGCAGCTCTGTTCTGTTATGCTGTTTTTACCCCTGTACTTATGTATGAATAGTGTGGATAACTGTGGTCTTTTAGCAAATAACGTGTACTTTTCAGGAATAAACAGCATGTAATAGAGCTCTTCAGATACTCTCTTGAATTTTTGACATCTTTAAATAGATGTTTTAGGGGATTTTTTTTTTGTATGTCACTTCCTTAGCTCTTTCAACTGCTTTACCTGAAGTAAACAATTGGCATCTGTCTTAGAATTGGTTTTTCATGTGCTGTGCAAAATGAAACTAGAAAAACTGTTTGTCAGACTGACTCGTGCTGGAAGACTTTCAGGAATACATTTCCCTCCATAAACACCAAAGTAGGATTTCCTGTTTTGCAACATATTGAAGTGTAGCTGAGAACTGAACAGGTTTTTTTATTCCAGTAATTCTCTAGCACAGTCTTCTGTTCAAAATCTATTATTGTGATGAATAAGATAAAACATAGATGCAGCATGCAAAACATGAAGAAGCACTAAAAATACCTTTTAGAATTCTATATGTGTTGCTAAATCGGCATTCAAAACTCTTTCCTGGGTGGTTTGTATTCTGCCAGCAGAATATTTAAAAAACATGGGGTCTACACTGCATTAATGTTCTTGATATTTTTTTCCTTTTAGAAATAAAGTTTTCAGTCTTAAAGGAGTACATCTGATACTACAGATATTTACATATGACCTAATTCCTGGGATCACTTGAATGATTTCTGGATGGGGGGGAAAAGGTCATGATCACTTGGAATAAGAAGTAATGTGTACTGTTCTACTGAATCTGCCTTAGAAATGGTCTTATTTATCCTTTTTCTGAGTTCAGGGAATATCTGCCTGTTCAGCCAGGCTGGTGGTCTTCCCTGCTGGTAATGTCAGATTTAGCTGTTCACATACATATTCAAGTATCTCAGGTTAAATGAACTGAGTGTCAGTTTTTGTTCCTGTATTACTGAAACCATTTTTTAACCTTTTGAATCTTTACATAGGTTGCATATCCTTGTGCAGACATGAAACCAATTAAATAGAGCAGAGAATGTTAGGTTATAAAGAACTATACAGACATGGATCCTTTGCATATGTTGTTGGAATACAGAGAGATGTCTCTGTAAGAGGTATAACATTTTCCTCAGCATGATGTATAGCATGACAAGGTACTTCAGCGTTCAGTCAGAAATATGAAGAAGAGACAACTGACACTTCTCTAACATGCTTTGAAATGTACTGAATTTGTAATGATTAAAGTTCCAAAAGAAGAAAAGTTTTCATTTTACTTTTTTCCTGTATGGTTATGCTGTTTTTTATTTACTCCCATTATTTTATCTCTTCTCACTGCTTGAAACTGTCCCTCCTCTGTTTTGATGTAGTTAAGTTGCTAGTTTATTGCACTTGTGTACTTTTGATGCATTTGGATAATTTGGTCTTGGTCTTTGTCTTCAAATTATGTAAGGTAGATGTCCCTAGATATTTTTTTTTTTTTTAACCTTACATTTAACTGCCATTTGACTACTGTTGCTATTTCCTGAATTTACTTACGACTGCCTGTTTGAAGACCAGTTCTTTGGTTACGAATATTCCTTCTCACTTGAGGTTCGTAAAAATCCATAGTTGCTCTCAGGAAAGTTACTTTATATTTTCAGATTGTTTTCCAAGACATCCCTGTTAGCAATTAAAAAATGGTAGTTTATTTTTGCTGTGTTTCTTAAACAGCAGTATCTTCCTAAATTTTTGTAATCCATAACAGGTGATCTTTAATACATCTTTGATAAGTCTTTAAAATATCTAGGTTAATTTATTTTTTTTCTTGCTGTTTAAAGTGGTAGAACTTGATTGTACCTTGATTCTGCTGTTCAAATCATCCTGATTATAAACCATTGGGACAACTAAATTGTTACTACCATCAGTACCATCCAGCACCACCAGCTATATTGACTTAGTGTAAATATGTCCTCCTTGCTGTCACTGGGGAAAACCTTAACTGTGCCATTTCTTTTGTCCATCTGATATGTTTATGTAACACCAGGAAACTTCATAAGAAGCCTTCAAAAAAATTTGTCTTCTCTGCAAGAGGTGTAAAAATCTGTGGAACCTGGACAATTCAGGCAAGTTCATGTGTTCTTCAAAGTTGGGATTATGAGACTCAAGGGATTATAGAAATAGAAGCTTCTACAAAAAAGTAAATTCCAGCCATATAAAACAATGATGTTAGCACTACATATTTTCAAGATTCATCTACGTGAGTCATCTACAAAGTCTGAACAGCAATGGCATCTCTTGAAGTGATTTGACAGTCGTGGTTGTTGAAATGCAAGTATCAGGTTTTAAAATTTGTTCAGATTCAAGGAAGTATTAAATGTTCAAGTTGTCTCTGTAGACATAATGTTCTTTGAAGTTGGCACTTGAAATACTATGTTTGTCACAAGCATAAACAAGGGATAGTATTTCTATCTCATATAATGCAAATAAATGTTACTTGCAGTCATTTCCTTATTCAAGCTTGTGTTTATAACAACAGAAGAAAGAATTCTAGCAAATTAAAGAATGTTGGGATTTATTGGGTGGAATTATTTCTCAGAGTTCACAATTGATACCATTCTCGGTGAGGCAGCATGTTAGGGGATCAATATTGAAACTGAGTAATGGAGTTATATAAAAAAAAATACTTCTACTAAAGAATTTACTTCTGAGGACCTTGAAAACACGCAGTCTTCCTGCCAGGAACTGCTCCATGATGAAGTGGGGAGGTAATGAAGAGGATGTAATGGTAATAGTGAGGGAATAGTAGTGGAACTGAAGATTGTGGCTGTTGATAGGAAGGCTTGTGGTAGGATTTTCAAAAGAGCACTAAAGGTTGTGAAGAGGCTGCAGAAGCAGACTGTACCAATTTCATACAGATGTCAGTCTGAAACTCATGTTGGGTTATTCAGGAAAAAACGGATCTAAAGTAAAGTACACAGAATTCAGGTATTCTTTGTTTATAATATGCTATATCACTGCTGAAAGTACAAGAAGGGTGTGATAGAGTTCATCCCAAAGTAGGAATCTAAAATAGTTCAAATGAATTGTACTCTAAACCCCATCCCTTTCTCTGTTAAAAGTGAAGGGATATTAGAACATACAACTTGATTGTAGAAACTTGTATCTGATAAAAGTTGTGTAGATAGCTCCCCTTGTCATTGACTGCTGCTTAACTTTCATGCTTTTGGGATCCCTTGAAAAAGAATTATATATGTGCTTTTTTCTTCTACTTCATTAGAACAGGTTTAGATTTTTTCTTTACTAATAACGGCCATTTACTTGCTATTTTCCTTTGCTTCGCTTGGAATTAACTTTAAGATTCTACCATTCTGGGATGGCTTTAATCAGTTTGTGGTTGATAATATATATTGCTATTAATTTACATAGATCTACATTCATTGACTTTGCTTTGCAGGCTTTGTTGCACTTGCAGCTTTGTGACCTTTTATTTACATTCTTTAAGGCTGTAGTGGCAGTGTTACTACCTCCTGACTTTCCAAATGCTCTTATCCTCACTGCCTTGTACCTGCAGCCTCCAGCTCTGCTACAGATCACTGCTGTGTCTGTTTTGTTGGATTTGTATAGGGAAACAGTCACCACTGACATGCAAATCACCCTTCCTTCCCTTCTGTTTCACACTTAACTTTGCAGTTAATTTGTTCTGAAGAAAAATAGTTGAAAATATTAGTAGTAAGTCTATAAGACATCTAATAAACACTATTCAGTGAGACATACATGCGCCAAATGTAGTTAATGTGTTCAGCTGCACTTATCAAGTGTGCACCAGTCAGGACCATAATGATAAATCTGCTTAAGTGCAGCTATCTTTGTACATGAAGTCTAATACTCCTGTTGCTCTCACCTGATACTTCATGTACTACCACTTAAACTCTTGGGCCCATACAAGTCCTCAGGAAACATTAAATGTTAAATGTCTGGGAACAAATAAACTGCCCTAAATCAGTCATCTGAAATTTAGACTTGTAAGGCTGAGCTAGTCACTACAAGCTCTAGTTCTAAAAGGTTAAAGACATGCAAGGTTTTATTTCAGTTAAAAGCTGGTATCTAAGATGGATCAGATGAATCATCCATTATCACTGAACATGAAATAAGACATGGTTTTCGTATACAGTATCAATAGTATACAGTTCACACACAGTAAATCCAGTATTGAAGTCTTGGTCCCACCAAGGTGAAATCTCAGGGACTTAATTACACACACAAGTTGATGGGCCAGTGACAAATATTTCTATGGGACTGTATAGTACATGTATTAACTATTCTGCTGTAGAGGTTTTATTTTGAAAAGAGATGTCACCTGAGTTGGGTGGAAATTTTAGCTCTTTCCATGGGAGGGGGTGTGTGTGTGTGTATATATATGTAGAGAGCTATATATGTGTATATATGTATAAAAAACTAAATATAATTAAGCCATTGTTACTGAATTTGTTGTTCTGAAATGCATTGTGGAAAGCCACAAGAAACAACAAGCATTTTCTATAGTTTATAGGTCTGACAAATAGGACTTCAGGGGGAACATGGCTTTTTGCTATGTAACAGAGAAGAAGGCAAAGGAAAGGAACTAATTCTTCCACATTTGACAGAAATATTCACTGAGAACTTCAATTGATGGAATTGGAATTTGATCTCTATAAAACAGATGTAGAAGCTAGGTAGAACAGAGAAAGCTGTTCCTACACAGACATCTACAGAATTTATTACTTGCATGTCATTGTGAAAGCAAAGCCAAGTACAGCACTAGTAAGATCCATGGAGAATGTCTACAATATTATAAGTATTTGTGCTGGACATTTGTAATGCCCCCAAATCACTGCTGTCCTTGACTTGCAAAATGCGAACTGTGTCGTGTGTGTGCGTGGTGTGTGTAGTTTTTTGTGGGTTTTTTTGTTTACAAAGTGGAAACCTGTTTTAAAGGAATACCTTCCCATACATCTTCTCCTTTCTGAAAAAAAAAAAGTATTCAGTCTACAGGAGATTTTTTAGTTACCTTTTGTGATATCAGGTACAACAAAGAGGAAGGTATTTCATCCTTGTCAAGAGCTAGGTTTTATCTAACCAATCTAATTGCCATTCTTTAGGGTATAAATTTGCATACTGACTGCTTAATACAAAAACACAATGTATCTTTATAGCTGTGGAAAAACGCAGAATGGATTAATTTCTTCAAATAGTAAAAATCTATAAAGGATGAATCCTTTTCAAAGGAACTTATACTTGAAATTGAATTTTGTATTCTGGATCTGGCATTATTCTCAATGGCATGTTTATCAGTTTGTAATATATGTGGGTATTTCATTGAGCAATGATATGAAACGCTAATCTGTAATATAGCCGTAAGAGACATAATAAGCCCTGAGGGAATTACTGTGTTACTGTCATGTAGAAAGGGTGAACAAATTACTTCAGATATATCGGTGTTAACTTCTGACTTATTTTGAAATATTGCCATTAGCAACAAGTAAGGGATACTTCAACAAAGTGGAGAAATAAGTAGCAATGTGGTGATTCTTTTTTAAAAAAAACCCAAACAAAACAAAACAAAAACCAAACAACTTTGAATAAAGAGACTGTTACATTTTGATGAACAAGTTTGTCAAAGTGACAGTATAGAAATGAAAAAATTTGAAATTATATAATCTCTATCAGCATTACAGTATGATTAATAATAAGATACTACCATTTTTTGCAGTTTTTGAATAATGCATGCTATCTAGAATTAGAAAATGCCTTTAATCCATATTTCTTACAAATAAACTAAAATGGTTTGAGACCATCCAACCTAAACAGTTAATTGCATTGATTTCTAAATGGCTCTTATTCCTTTTAAAATAGCATGAAATCTATACAAAGTAAAAGGGCAGCACCTACATTAATTTCCCAGGGAGAAAGGTCAACATTAAAATTATCTGGAAGTTGTGATTCAGCCTTTATTTCTGCCCTTTTTTTTTTTTTTTTTTTTTTTTTTTTGGCCCACATGGAAGGGAAGCTGCAACAATCCTTTAGCATGTTTACTGTATTTTTTTTTCTGCTTTTTTTGGCATGTTGAAAAAGAATTTGAGATTCAAGCCTTTTCCTTCATGGCACATCAGCCTGTTTCAGGTACAGAAGAATGCAACAGGTGGCCTTCTTCCTGTGCTTCGGAATATTGGTGTAACAATGTATGTGTAAAGCTCAAAACATCATGCAATTGCAAAGCAAGAAAAAGCAGGGCTATATCTGACTTCCACAATAGATGTTCTCTGCTTACCATCCATCTGTTGAATTTGGTGCTGCTAGCAATTTTCTTGTCCTGTTGGTTTGTTTTGAGTAGTTGCTTGGGGTTTTTTGTTTAAACATTAATTACTTGATAATTCAAAGTTATTAACAGTTTTGCTGTTTAAAAAAACCCCTGACTGGATCCCAACATTTCCTATAGACAGAAATAAATCTATAGATCTGTGATTTACTGTTACAAACCTGGTGAGGCAGGCTTTAAACTGAAGGACTCAGTGGGCTGTGTCCCAAGTTGCAATGCTCACACCATTGTAACCAAGTGGGGAATAAGCCAGGCCAACTACAGCAGTGACAGATGTTCCTTAGCTGCTTCCCAAGATCAGAACCAAAAGACCAGCAACCTCAACTGTATGTATAGCAATGCAAGTAGTCTGGGGAACAAATAGGAGGGACTGATGCACCATGCCTAGTCAGAAAGTTAAAATATCAATAGGATTAACTGAAACATGGAAGGAATGTTCATGTGATTGGCAGATCACAATGGATGACTACAGGTGGTTTTGTAAAGATAGGCAGGGAAGAAAAGTCATGCTCTCAGGAGAACCTTTCAATATATAGAAGTCAACTACAGTGATTGTGGGAACCTTATCAAGTGCCTCTGGTTTAAGATTCCAAGGGGAATCTTGCAGTAGGCATCTGTCAACCCCCAAACCATGTGATAAGGCCAGTGAAGCAATATTTGTCACTCAAGTAAGCTTTGGGTCAGCAGAACCTGGTTTTTTTGGGTGAGTTAAACTACCCAGACATTTGTTGGAATTAAAGCAGCTAACATCATCCATCAAGGTTCTAGAATGTGTAGAGGACTGCTTCATCATACAGATGGTGGATGTGCCACCAGGAATGAGGTACTGCTAGATTTGTTATTCGCAAACCAAGAAAACTTGCTTTGTAATATCTCAGTTGGTAATGGCCTTGGCTGCAGTGATCACAAGGTTGTGGAGTTTGGAACCTGGCTGAGCGCAATGAAGGTTAGTTCTTAGTTAGTTTTAGGTTTTCAGAAGTCTCCCAGAAGATAACTGAAGTTGTGGCTTTGTAAAACTTGCGTTCTCTGAATTCTAAATCTAATATTCAAATTAAATGCATTGAGCATGAATTGATGATGCAGTATTGGCAAAATTTGTGGCTTTGACGTCTTTAATGGATCTGGATCTAGGAAATTATTTACATAAATTACTATGATGTAATAATTCACTATAGAAGCTAGCTATTTCCATGTACTATGAAAGTTAAAACATACATATGTGTATGTATATATATTTGTATATATGTATGTGTACATATGTATATGCATGTGTACATACAGACATATACAGAGAGAATGAGACAGATCTTATTTTCTTTACCATTCCAGAGCTCTAATTTTCTCATATTCAGAGCACATAGTAGTTCTTATCTTTTCTGTTACCCTAATGTCTTCTGCAGAGCCCAGCTGTAAAACATCTGGAGACCCATGAATTTGAGTAAATGCTGATACTTGAAAATTCTGGGCTCCAGTGTTTGAATTTTTTGTCAATTTTGATAAAAATGAAAAGGATTTTCTTTGTGTATGTATCCATCTGGATCTGATTATGTTAATTGCTGTAAGTTGCCTGGCAAACTTTAAATTATTTTTTTTTTTTTTTTTAGGGTCAGAGGTAAAACACAAGTGAAAAATGTCTTGGATACTTGAAATTTAGGTATATGACTGCATGGACTTCTGAGTAAAAATGGCAAAAGTTGGTCCCATACAGATGACAGTTTCTTTCACCATTAAGATATTGCTTAAAAGAAATGGTTTGTCTTCCCCTCTGGAGCAACCTTTCTTTGACCAGGTGAAGAGCCGAGGTTCCTAGATTACTTTACATACCTACATTTTTATACTGCTAAATCCTACCGTTATGTAAAGCATCTGATTTAATTCAAGCAAATTCCTGAATGAAATTAAATACTATAATGCCAGGTAGACATTAGTTGTGGACATCTTGACATACTATGCTAAGTGAAGTACTCTGTTTAAAGCAAAGACAAGTGTGATTTTTCAAGGCTTAAAATTTTACCGTAGTACTTAGTATAATTATTCACATAGAACTTAAATTGTATAATACAGAGTATTGTTTAAGAACAAGAGGAGGCTACAAGATTTGGCACTTCAATTGCACATACTGTTTCCTAATCAACATCTGCTAGTAAAGTTATGATGTATTTACAGTATTTTTACAATCAATTGTATTCTTTGTTTCATAATCCTATTCCTTCTGGTTGATAGTCAACATGTTGCCTATTACAGGAAAGAACAATTGTTGTGTAATATAAAATAGAAGGCTATAACTGATACACTGTTTGAAAGGGAAAGCACTTTGTACAGTAGACTGTATTAAGTGTCGTTTTCATGGTATATTCAGAGAATGGCAGTTTTGCAGCTCTGAAACTTCTTTTACTGGTTTTTGTTCCATTTATGTACACATTTTCTATGTACTATGGTTTTCTCTTGAAGCACACAGTCTGTTTAGAAGCTGACAGATTGCTGTATGTTTAGCCTTTGTGCTACAGATGCTGTTTCCAAAATCACTCTAGTAAGCCATAGTATCCTGAAAACTTTGTTACATTGACTAGAGCAGTCTGTCTTCCTGGGGAGCAGCCATCTCCAGGAACTACAGACTCTCAGAGACTACCTGGCTACAATTAGTGTGAGTGTTCCTTTATTTCTCTCAGCCTCTTCTCTTGCAAATACCAGAGGTTTGTTGATTTCCATTACTGTCTTGTTTTTTTGCTTTTTTTTCTGAAAAGGCCAGCATGACTGTGATACTTGACTTTTTCAGGGGAGCTGTCACTGAAAATCTTGAGTAAAAAACGTGATACTTTAGTTCAGAATGAAGCATGCAGTTAACTTTACTACATGCAATCTTAAGCATCTTAAACCTTTAGTGGTTTCTGAGATGACTGCTTTTCAGGAAGGTAGCACTAGGACATCACATACTGGCATCAGAGCAACAGAAGACTTCAGTGGCCCATAAAACTCCCTCACAAGGGGATGGAAAGAAGTACTTTGGCTGTAAGAACATCCTGAGCCCTGTGCTGCTTTAGCTGCATAGCTGTTGGTATCTGTGCTAAATTTATATTTACATTAATAGCAGTTATTACAGTGCAGGTATAATTTTAAACTACTGTTGAACTATGGCTTGAGCTATTGAAATTACCACAAGTACGTTCATCACCTTCTTCCCAATTTAGGGATAGCCCTACAGTAAACCTTACAATTTTAGCTCATGGTGCTTGTTTGTGGCTTGGCGAAATATACCTCTTGCAGCATCGTAGGAGTTGTGCCCCACACTGTTGAACACATTGCCATGAATGTTCTAACTCTGTGTTCTCTGTGGGAAACGGATGGGCTGGACTCAGAGCTGAGGCTTCTGTCAATAGACATGTGGTAAGATTCACCTGATCTTAATGTAGATGTCTCAAATAGGTCAGTTGAATCATAGAATAATAGAATCATCTAGG
This sequence comes from Strigops habroptila, assembly GCF_004027225.2. Lineage (NCBI taxonomy): Eukaryota > Metazoa > Chordata > Aves > Psittaciformes > Psittacidae > Strigops > Strigops habroptila. The sequence goes on along the minus strand of NC_044278.2, from coordinate 75,668,032 downwards.
TTGGACAAGACCTTTAAGATTATTGAGTTCAACCATTACCATGCCTTAACTTTCCTACTTTTCTCTGGACCTAATCCAGTTGCTCACACTTAGGCATCTAACATCACCTGAGATGCCCTATGATATCTCTGGCCTCCATCTGTCATTTTATAGGCTTTGGATCTCCCTTAGGTCCTGTGATAACTGCTTGGCTCATAGAAATATTTCAGACACCATGGTCTGTCAAATTATACTAAGCATGTATGTTCAGGGACTGTGTTGACTATAAACTTTACCTCAAGAGATTAGCTTTACAATGGTTTTTTGTCTGCATATTTACACCAGAAATATGTGGAGCTAGGTAACATAACATGTGTTAAGAACATCTAAATATTAAGTATTAAATTCAAGTCTCTTCATGGAATTTTCCCACACCTGAATGTTGATGTCACTAAGTGGTAGCAGCATGAACAGCAAGTGGTAGTTACCCTTGTGAGTATATATAAAAAACAGGAGCACCTGGGGTCTCAGCAGGATTTACTTTGCTGTGACAGTTCTACAGCAGCTTGAGAATCCTGTCTTAAGAGATATACCCAAGGTTGTAAAAAAGACTACAAAAAACCTAGAAACGAGTTGGGTTTCTTTTTTTTCTGACTCTGACTAGTGAATTGATTGAAACAGTCATCTTCAGTGTTATCTAGGTATTTATATAAATACATGAAAGCATACAATTGTTGCATAACTAAAATTAAGTTGTATCTCAGTATTTTATAAAATGAATTGTGGGGTTGTATTTGGAAGACAGTGGACATGTGATGAGCCAGCCATATGAGGGCCTCTTCTAAGCGTGCAGCTGCATACCAAGAAGAAGATAAGAGAATGTGAACCAGCCGTCGGAGAGCTTCTTCTAAACACGTAGCCGCATACCAAGAAGAAGATAAGAGGAAAAAGACATCTGCAGTGGAATACATGGGAAGAACACCAGGAATTAGGTGATCCAGTAAGGTCACTTACCAAGCCGCGTGATTGCCTCGTGCAAGAGGGCTTTTACCAATCAAAAGGCGCGTGACCGCACGTAGAGATAGAAAACTCTGTATATAAAGGGATCGTGGGAACAATAAAGTGGCTTCTGCTTGATTCACATTGAATCGTGTAGGGTCCATTGTCGTCTCTCCTCAATGAATTGCGAGTGTCAAGACTACAAAAGAGAACCTGAAATGAGAGTTCATCATGCTGAAGTGATGAGACTTGCTCATAAATTGTGAATTGGACTGTTGGCTGGTATGCAAAGATGGTGAGATGCTATTGGTCTTGAACCATTAATGCAAGATTCAAATAACTGTCCAAACATATACCAGCCAGAAGTAGTCTGAAGCATATTGATTATTGATTAAAAATGCATTTATTCAGCTTTTATCTGTGCAAATGCAAAATAAAACTACTCATCTTACCCCTTAATGTAAAACAAGGCAATTTATTATATGAAGTGATAAGGAGTTGGCAAGGACTTTAATTGTAAAAACTGTTAAATACTTGGGACATTTACTTATCTCCTGGTATGCATGACAGTATAATCTGTCAACATTTATGCTATTATCTGTCTGTTAGCCACATTAATTCTGCCAGATCTTATTGGTAAGGATAAAACTCTGCAGCATTGCGTTGCCTCATTTACTGGAAGTTGAGAAAGTCTGTAAAATGATTTACAGATTCCGTGCTCTAATCTACCTTGCTTGCCAATTCGTGTTACTGCTGATAGGAGGAGAAAAAATAACTTATAATTTTTTCTTGTTGTGATAAAGTTATGTATGAAATGTTATGTATATAAGCCAAATGCTAATTTAATATAGCTTATTAATAACCACAATAAAGTGGACACTCACTGCCTTAGAGCATGTTGCGATAAAAGCAAGGAATTTGTTTGTAGATAGTCATATGGAATTAAGAAAGGAAATATAAAACAAGTGAGATGGCAGTTTTATGTTTCCATGTATCTGTCTATACACTTTTCTTTCAGAAGCTTTTATTTAAGATTTATTTGTTGAAGTTACATGGTAAATTTAAATCTACTTAAATTTGGGTTGACATAACAAGATTGTGAACACCTAACTGTAGGCATGTAAATGTAGACATCTACATGTGAACTAGAAGCCAGGACTTAGTTGTCTAAACATTCATGCACTGACTTTAAGAGACATCACGGTGACCACCTGCCCTCTACTTTCTAGGTTGCCTATCTGACATCCTTATGCAGCTGTTGCTGATGCTCTTAAGATCTAAACCAGCAGTAAGTATCTGCAGTCAGGAAATTAACCCTGCCCATATTTAGTGGAGCCTAGAGTTATTCAACTGATCGTACTTATCTCTTGTGATTAAGTGGAATATTCACCTTTCCCCAACTTTCATTAACTCTAGGAACAAGATCTTCATTGATTGTTGTGTCAGCTTAGTAGCATAGCTCACATTTAGACATCTGCATTGTAAGTGCTGAAAAGTGAGTGTCTGAATCTGGATCTGAAACCAGTCCTGATTCTCCACATTTTCCCTCTTTATCCTTTAAATGAGTTACTGGTCCCATTATATGCACAATTCCTTTTCTGTAATTTAAGGCTCTGATTCATTTGCCTAAACACAGGCCCTCAGTAACATCTGAGATACACCGGACTGTCCATGACATTTCTGTGGGTCCAATGGTCCTGTAGTGGACTGAAGTCCTGGACTGACAGCTGGGTGCCAGGACAGACACTGTTGAACTTTTCGCCCAGCACTAGGCTTTTATGCTTATACAGCTGCACTGTACTGTTTCTGGGTTAGGGCTGTTGATATTCAGGAGTCATTAGTTTTAAATACATTACAAGACTGAGCCTTACTCCCTGGCCCAACAACCTGAACTTAATGATTGCTTACAAAATTGAACTTGTCCAATCAATAACCATCGTTGCCATGTATTACATCCTTGGATTATGTTCAAGCTGCCCTGAAAATCATCCTACAGTGCTTAGCTAAGGTTTTGCTAAGACCTGTCAAAGGTGAAGAAGCACTGAAAGTCATATTATTTAGTTAGACAAGAGTTAATCAGTGAGGTCTCTGAATCATAGTGCACAAGCACAAGAATATCCTGTATGTTATTCACTATCTCCTGACCATTTACTATCTCCTGAGCCACTTCCTCATGGCTGCATAAAGTGAGTGCTTTGCATTATCATGCTTTTGGCAGTTTTGAAATCACTTTGTGAAACTTAAAGAGGCACAAAACAACAGAGAGCAAGATACTATGTAGTTATGGGATTTGATAAATGCATAGTTTAAAGGATTTTGGACTAAGTCATATCAGGAATATTTGTTTCTGAAATACTCTATGCAGCCACTCACAAAACATCTACATGAATGAGTACTTAAAATAATCTGTTGATAAAATTTGCCACATTCAGGTCTTACTTTGAGACATGGGCTTACATATTTGATCACATTGACTAGCAGAAACACATTTCTAATTACAAAGAAATACTTCTTAGTAAATTGTTGAGTCCTAAGGACAGAAGTTTAGAAAGCCTCATTCATGGTGAATTATCAATGGATTTTATCTTGTTGGGCAGGAGATATAAAAGGAGAAAAGTAGCAAAAAAGGCAGAAATAATGAAGACACGACAACTTTTTAAAACCCAAGCTGCTAAAAGAGGAGAGCTACAAAGTGTTCTTGTGCACTGAGAAGAGACAAGAACATACTTTACTTTTGCACAGATTAAGGTTATGTATTAAAGGCAAAGCAAAATAAAAGATTTTTTTGAATGAGGACTTAAGCATGACAACCAAGTATCTAGGGAGCTTGTAAAATCTCACTCTTCAAAGATTGTCAAGAATAAGTTAGGCAAACAAAGAGGAGTCATCTACAAATACATCTTTAGATCTTCTCACAAGGAGTGAACTTTTGAATATCCTCATGTACCTCCTAGCACTGTATTTTTTTATATTAAAGTTGGTAACTACACTCCAACCCTAGGCTACAATTCTAAAGCACAGGAAAGAGGGAAATCTGTTCTCTTTTTTCTTTGAAAAATCTTCCATTTGTAAAAAAGTAACTTTAAAAGATTCATTTGAAGAAGACTTCTTACTGCTGTGTATTACAAACATCTGGCCACAGCTTTCCTTCTCCAGAGTCAAAAAACCTTGAAACATTGTGTGTGTTTCATGGTGTGGTTCTTGGTTTTTTTTTTTTTTTTTTTTTTTTTTAATTGAAGCATTAGTTATGGAGAAGGAGTGAGTGACCTCCATGTTATTTTGGTAGCTCCAACATTCTTTGAGGAAGGCTTTAAAGGTTTGTATTACCTCTACATCAAAAAGTCATGGTATCCCATCAGCAATGCCCTCAGATTACCAAACCCTGAGCAAGTCATCGACAGAATGGGGCTAATATGTATGAGATTCTTCTGGCTGCATTTGGAAGATAGTTACTGTCAGTTCACATTTGTGGAGATTAGTTGATAAGGTGTGTGCTAAACGAGTCCACTGGTACAAGCTTCTTAAGATTAATGTGTAGAGGAACAGCATATCTGAACACTTAGTTCAGTTTTGAGTTAGTCACTGGCATGCACAGGAATGTTGACAGAGTCTCTCAGAAGCTAAACATCCAGGGCTTTGAAATGTACATAGCAAATTCTAAGAAAGCTTAAAAATTGCAGAAGCTGAACAGTTTCCTTTGATTGCTACTTTGTATTTATTAGTTAGATTTCTCTGAGGTACATAGCTTAACCTTCCTATGTAGAGAAAGAAACAAACATCTGCAAAAACAATTTTCTCCGACTGCAGGTATATCAAACAGGTAAGATGTGTTGTAGTCTGCAAAATTCCCTTAAAAAAAGCCCCAAACCCACACTCAAACCAAAAAAACCCCAAACAAATCAAAGTCAGATTGCATTGATTTACTCCAAGTTACACCTCAGGAATATAGGGAGAGATGATGTTGGCCAAATACTTGAATTCACGTGTGTTAATGCGACCTTGTGCTTTTCAGAATGTGGAGCTGGCAAACATGATGTAGGAACCACCTTCCCAGGAACGTGCAGCTAAAGATCTGTGGGGTACCTTAGGTTACCTCAAATAGTATAAAAACGTATAGTGAAGTATCTGAATCCTACTTCTGGTATGTTTTCTGTGTTGGGTTTTATAGGACGCTGTTGGAAGTATTGACTTGAGTTTTCTGTGACTTGGGACTCAGTCTGTGTAGCACATGCTACTGAAACAGAGTATTTAAACATTTGCCATGAAAGTTAGGGCACAATACCTATGAGACACCAGAGTCTTCCTGAAGTATGTTGAAGCCAGCTGGGTTTATACTAGGAATTTTCAAGTTGATTATGACATCTATGTTTAGATGATTGAATTGTGTCATATGTATTTTAAACTCACCTATTTTGTCACCTACTGCTTTGTGATTTGGAATGCTTTTGTCACATGAAAGGCAGTTTATCCTTTCTTCTCAGCTGTTCCAAACCTTCACCTGAAACAATAGAATTCAATAAAGTATTTTAATGAATGACCTGCTGTTTAGATTAAAAATATTATCTGAAAGCTGACTATTACTATCTGGTTTAGTGTATGTGAAATAGGAATGACATCCAATTTCTCTTTGTTTTAGAAAGAAATGATTAATGCTGTCATTTTTCACCCCTGCCTGTTCAAATCCACTTACAAAACAAACAAAAACAACAATAACGTATTCCTGGAAACAGATAGGCAGTTTTCAGATGTATTGCTTGTTTAGCTTATTAGGAGATGTGCTACCTTCTACTGACACTACTAATACACAATATTTACATCTTTAATATTTCCTTGACCTCATAGCTGTCCTTATCACCATCCCTGTAACAACAGTATCTGAGAGCAACAGGAGATACTCTAAATGTGCAATAAAAAAGTCTACCCTTAGAAGTCGATATTTAAATTGTGACTATTTGTGTTGAGTTTTGATAATAATAAATGCATTTAATTGTTTTAAAAAGAGTGAGGAGTTTCCTATGCTGTACATTCATCACAGCGATTTTGTTATCTGCTTTGATGTGATGTAGTACCTTTTGTAAGAAATTAGCTCAAATGATCCAAATGCGTTTTCCTTGGATATAACAACTACTGTTAAGGTTAAGTTGGTTTGATCCTAAGAATTTTGACAGGATAATTCTGAGGTCATTCTGAGTTTAATGGTGTTCAAAGTCTGAGTGTGATTTAATCTTATCTGACAAGTAATTGAATCAAACCAAGTTGCTGATCTTCCTTTTGCTTTTGAAAAAGAAAAAAAAGATCAATGGCAGATGTTTATGCAGGGATATAGAAGATCTGGAAATGCCAAAAGACTGTTTTAAGTTCTGGCATGTATTTCAAATTCAGGTTAGTGAAAAATTGCTAATGAAAGAGTCTTCCCTTACCCTTTCATTAAAACGAAGCAAAAAACCCACAATGATCTAATTGTGCAATGATTACATTGAAGTTTAAAGATAAGAAGTAAAAGGAATGAGTTCATGCACATTTTTTCATATAATGTTCAATATATGTCAAAGATAGGTTATATTTATCTCGCCTAACTTCAAGCACAGACACAGCTGAGGCTCCTGAGATTCATGTTAAGATTCCTGTTGGAGTTTGAATTACTTTTCACTTATCTGCATGATAACTAATACAAATAATACGGCAAATTTGAAGGAAAATCAACAAAAAGATGGGGTGGTTTGACAACATACTGTACTGGGTGAAATTAAAATGATTTGCTGCTGCTTTGCTTTTGGACAAATTGTTTATCTGTCTATCAGATCCTATTACTTCCTTTAATTTGTTATGTAAAGTAAGCTATCACACCTCTGAATTCCCTCCATCTGTCAGAATCTGACTTGCACAGATAAATCATTTAGACATATTCAGTCAATGGAAGCAGTGAAAGAACCATTTACATCTCTAATTTTGATGAGAATTTTCACAATATTTATATTTTTAGTCCTGCAGATGTTTGTGATTATGTGTTTCCCTGCAGAGCATGTTAGCTTTGCCCTAACGCCTTGCTAATGTGGCTTTCTGGCTTCTGTTCTGTTGCTGGCCTGTAGCAGCCAGCTTGAACCACAGACATCTGTGTATTTCTCTCCCCACAATGTCTCTGGTATTTTTAATGAATTTGTTTTTCCCTTTGTTTTGGCAGAGGAGCCAGGGAGGACAAGAAAGAAAAAGGCTTATAACCAAATTGCTGCTTTTGCTGTCATGGACTAGTCCAAAAGTCATGTGTTCTTTTGGAAAGCTGTTAAGAACACAGGATGTTAATAATTACTTTGTGATAAAACACTTTCCATAGAAATGATGAATATTTAATAGCAAGTTCAAAATCTCTTTTGATGAAGGGGTGCCTTGGTGCCTCTCTGGGGATAATGGATACATTTTTCAGGATAAGGGTGGTGAGTAACAGGAACAGGTTGCCCAGAGAAGTCTGGATGGCTAATTAATGGAAATGCTCAAGGCAAGGTTGGATGGGACTTTGAGCAACCTGGTCGAGTGGAAGGTGTCCCTGCCCATGTCAGGGAGTTTGCCCTAGGCGATCTTTAAAAGTCCCTTCCAAGCTAAACTATTCTATGATTCTTTCTACTTTAAAAGTTTCTTCAGATCGGCTCTGCTTCTAGATAAACTTGATTAAGCAAAGACTTTAATATGAAGCTTCCCTTTTCTTAAGAAGTCAGATTGATACGGAGTATTTTATATTCGATGCTGAATAGACACATAGAAACTGAAATTTATAGCTGAAAGTGCTCTATCATCTAGGACCAATTTAAGGGAGTAAGCTCAACTGAAACTCAAAAATGTGCACTGTCTGGGACACCAGCTGCTATAACAGGAAATGCAAAAAGATTTATTCTCCCACACTGTAGCAAAAACCTAGAGTTCTGTGACATAGCTGACAACTAGCACAGTAAACACTTAAAAAGTACAATGGAGAGTAAATGGATGTAAATATTAAGACAAAATAATAGAACTATACAATTCTCAATTTTTCTTGACTGAATGCAAATTAAAAAAGGCAATTTCTTTTAACTTTTTTTTTTTTTTAAAGGAAATGATCAATGCTACATACACTTTCAAATTTGCCTGCATGGTTGGACTATAACACAGAGTTTAGTTACCTTATATGTAATTTAATTTGTACATAGATTGTTAATCTCCTGGAGAGATGACAAATCCTGGAATTAGTGTATGTACTTCCAGTACAAGAAAGATATAGTAGAAGTAGAAAAACTAAAAAACTACAAGAATGATGAAGACCAGACTTCTGTACAAGGGCAAACTAAACAGAATACTATATTTGAGCCTGGAAAACAGATGATTGACAGGAGATAACAAAGAAACATGAGAAATAGGAAACAGTTGATAGCTTTTTCAAGATACCTGATTCAGTGAACTAGTATAGACCAAATACAAGATGAAGAAGAAAGCAGGTCCTTTATGTAATACACAATTATTGTGTGAAAGTCCTTAGAAATAAAGTTAGACCATTTCAAAAAGTACTAGAAACAAGTCCTATAAATAAAACACAGCTAAAGTTGTGATCTACAGAGCACAAAATCCTTTGCTCAAAAGGTTTCTGCTCTTAGAAGTATCATTACATTTATTTATTTTTAATTACTTTTTTGTTCATTTGCATTGGCATCTGTACTGTGTCTGGCTGAGATGGAGTTAACTTTATTCATAGGAGGCCCATGTGGTCTGTATTTTGCATTTGTGATTGAAGCAATGCCATAACACACAAATATTTTGGCTATTACTGTACCGTGCTTGCATGGCATCAAGGCCTTCTTTTTCCGACTCTGCCCTGTTTAACAAGTAGGCTGGGAGTACATGAGAAGCTGGAGGGGATGTGGCCAGGATGGTTGACCCCAACTGACCAAAGTAGCATTCTGTAACATTTGACATCGTGCTTAGCAATAAAAGATCAAGGAAAGGAATAGGAAGTTAGAATGTTTGTGGTTATGGTGTTTATGTTCTTGGGTGACTATTACATATACTGAGGCCCTGTTTTCCAGGATGTGACTAAACGTCTGCCTGACATGGTAAGAAGTATATAATTCTTCATTTTTGCTTTGTGTACGTATGCAGCTTTGCTTAATCTATTAAACTATTGTTATCTCAACCCATGAGTTTTCTGCTTGTGACTATCTGATTCTTTCCTCCATCCTTCTGAGGGAGAGTGAGCAGGCTTGTGGATGGATGCTTAGCTGCTGGTCAGAGTCAACCCACCACAGCATCCTACTGTTAGACAATGATGAAGTTTTAACCAGTCAACTGTTGCCATTTGTTTGTATCTACAAGATTGGATGGTATTAATTTTAAATTTAAGAGGTGATTGCTTGTCTGGTTTTTTAAATAATCAGGATTTTTTGAGTACAGAATTTACTACTTGGCAAAAATTATTAATTTGTAGAATTGAACACTTGAAACACATGAGAAACACCTTTGAATGAGAGATACCACTGTCCATCAAGCTTAATCCTGGATTTAGCTGTGTATGGGCTATTAATAGGAGCTATGGCTACAAGAGTTAGTCAAATTTTTCAGAATACATTGGCCGAAGCAACTTCAGCTAAATATACAAGTAAATGTACTTTACCACTGAATCACTGCCTTTATCCTAGATCTAGTATGCTATCTATATAGGAGAGCACATTCTGTAATTTATTGCAGCCAAATTATTTCTGACATTTCTGTTTTTTCTGTCCTGTTACATGTTGTGATCTTAGCTGTACAGAGTTAGTCTTCAGCAACAGCAGTTGGATTTGAATCATTCATTGTGTAAACTTTGATTACTAAATTGTCAAGGACAACAGCAATAGTCTTAATTACATTTTTCACTTATTTTCTCATGCATCAATGTTTTTGCTGAGCTGCTTGGATTTGAAGGCTATAACTGTGTCATCCCTACATTGTTCTGCACTTGATCCTAGAGCTTACTGCGTTGTCTGCAGTAAATTCCAATTTTAATGCAACACAGTAGACGAGGTAGATTATTTCTGCATGTCATAAAAGCTAAATGAGTTTGGGAAGATAAACATAGAGTATAAACTTCATTCAATATGGCTGTTATAAATCACTGGACAAGAAACTGTAACATAGTTGGGATCATACTTTGTTCTACTCAACCACTTAGCATTTATATCCATCACAGAAATTGCACCTCAGATAGGATTTAAGGTGTCATTTGTTTACAGGTGACTATAATGGCAAACTAATCCTTACTGCGCTGTGCAAGCTCAGCAGCAAAACTGAGAGACACAGTAAAATGTATCAGCTCAATAAATGTAATTATGGTGCTTTCTCATAAAATAAGTTCAATAGGATGTAGCAAAAATCTTGCTCCACATTATCCCAAGGAATTTATTTTTGAACTCACAAGAATGAAATATATCACGAGGTGGTTGATTCTGTGGAGAAGAGTTATGACAGATGCATTCTGAGTAGGTTACTACAATACCTAGAATCTTGTATGTTGGTGGACCCAGTTTGATTACAGAATATCAGCTCTTTCTAATGAGAAGTTATTCTAGGCTTCTGCATTGTAATACATTTTTATTATTTTTTCTAAATTGTTTATTTACACAAGGTGTGGAAAGTATTATAGAAAATATTAAACACATACTTAGGCCAAATTCTTTTTCCTTGCTAACTTAAGCTAGTGTCTATTTTGCAGATAGTTGGGGAGAAATCCTGGAAGTACTCAGGGTAACTCTGAAAAATCTGACTTTAATAGAAGCTATTCCAGCTGTTCAGGATTGTCAGAATGTCATTCCTTGCACAAGAAGAGGGCAGCGTGGCATTTTTTAAGCAGAACAAAATTTTAAGAAAGAAATTTGCTTTTAATATCCTATTCTAGACTATACAGAAGCAGTTTCAGAATGTAAGTGTAGTCAGTAGGTTACGTATTGGTATCCAGTGCTTGAAATTGGTAGTACTAAGGTTATTCATTGGCAGTTAATTAAAAAAAAAAATGGAAGACAGCAGTACTGTGACACTGTGAAAGAAGTTCCCCTAAAAACCACATTAGAAATGTGTTAATTACGTATTCCATTCACAATTTCACCTCTGTGTTATCAGATTTTAATTCTGTACAAAGTTTGGTGAATGCTAATAATACATGTCCTAAGAATTAGCCTTCAGAATGTAGTGCACACTATTAGAAAAAGTGTTGTCCAAGGAAGTCTCTAACATGAATAAAACTGCTGAATTTAGAGATGTAATAGGATTGTTTCATTTAGTATGTTTAGTTACAGTTATTTCGTAGTTAAAGAGACAACTGATTTGGTCTTCATTGTCATATGATGTCTCAGGCTGTGCCTGTACTGGCAAACTGAAGTGTCGGGGCCTTTCCCAAGTTCTGGAGTATGGCTACCTTTACTGTTCAGGATGGTTCCTGCAATTGCTTCTCCCCAGTGTGGTTCCAGGGTGATTACAGGGATTGGAGCACTCCTGGGACAACACATCGTATGCAGTTCATAGCGAACCTTGCCTTGGAGACTAAAAGAGTGTATAAGAAAAAGTATGGGTCATCCACTGCCAGGCAGCCTCAGTAACTTCAGGGTATGTTAAATTTAAATGCCTGTGTTGTAGAAGTGCAGGTTTGAATTAGACATCCTGTAGGCTCCTTTTATAATCAGTGGAGAAAAATAATTATTTTTAGTGTAAAAGCGTTTGGAATTATTTGTATGAGGTAAATGTATGTATTTTATAGTTCATTAGCTATCTATTAGACAACTGTATTACCTGAGTATCTTCATTCTCTTACAAATAGCACTCACAGGCTACCTAACATTTGCAGGCATGGATGTCAACTGACATACAAGATCCAGGGTTATTATCGCAAATTCCCTTGAAAGCCCATGTGGAAGGCCAGAGTTTTCTGCTTCCTTACATGCTAATGATAAAGAATAAAGACCTTTTTTCTTGGGGGTGAGGAGGTGGTGGTGGTGGTTTGATTTACAATTCTATTCTGTGTGCTCTTAAAGGCATACAGGTGTAAAAAAAAAAATCAGACCTGGACTACTACTAAGAGAAAAGAAGCTAAGTGAAATACAACATCAGAGCTGACCAGTATTCATTAAGAGTAGATCCTAGTTACTAGTATCACTGTACTGAAATACATGTAAATTATTCCAAAACTTTATGTTCTTGTTCAGTACTGATCTTTTCTTACAATAGCTTAATGAAAATAATGATAAATGGTGGAAATCAGGATGTTTAAGTTCATGAATATGTAGGAAGCCACTGGAACACACAGTGAGTTATAGTTGAAAAGACAATAATTTTTCACCAAAATTGCAGTACAGAAAGAAACAATCAGAAAAATTCTCACTTACAAAATGTGTAATTAAGGCTTGCTTGTAGCTGCAAAACCAAATTCTTAAGGGTATCAGAGAGAGCCCTGCACACGTAATTATCCTGAAATTATCCTTCTATAGTTGTTTGTCTGTTTGTCCTGGGTTCAGCTATAGCAGTCATTTTTCTGCTGCTTAGTAGCTGGTGCAGTGCTGTGTTTTTTAACTTTCAGCCTGGGAACAACGCTGATAACACCGATGTTTTTAGTTGTTGCTAAGTAACGTTTATTCCAACCAAGGACTTTCTCAGTCTCATGCTTTGCCAGGGAGGAGGGGAAGCCGGGAGGAAGCAGAGACAGGACACCTGACCCAAACTAGCCAAAGGGGTATTCCATACCACAGCACGTCATGCCCAGTATATAAACCGGGGGGAGTTACCCGGAAGGCCCTGATCACTGCTCGGGTCGGGCTGGGTATCGGTCGGCGGGTGGTGAGCAATTGTATCCTCTCCCCTTGTTATTTCACTAATCGTTATTATCATTGGTGGTAGCAGTAGTGGTTTTGTGTTATACCTTAGTTGCGGGACTGCTCTTATCTCAACCCGTGGGAGTTACATTCTTCCCATTCTCCTCCCCATCCCTCCGGGAGCGGGGGGAGGAAGGGGGGGGAGTGAGCGAGCGGCTGTGTGGTTCTGAGTTACCGGCTGGGCTCAAACCACGACACTGTTCAAATCTCTCCTGCCTATTATATTGTCACATTATAATAAAAAAGGTACAAGGGGAACATCCTAATTAATATCCAAAATTAGAACAGTTTATGTGTTCTCCTACAAGAGCATTTCTAAATGTTCATACCAGGGTGGTGGATAAAGGGAAGATACAGAGTTCTTGACCTCAGTTCGTATATATCTGCCTCAGCGCCCCACGTCCTTCCCATGTTGAATACTTGCACATTTTGAGTGGAAGGAACTGAACTTGATTTTACAGAGAAAAATGTTGGAAAATAAAGACTTTAAGTTTGGAAATCACAGCCTTTCATTAAGGAAATTTGCATCATATGTAGACCCGGGTTAATATTTAGGAAGTCAGACCTGGAAGCTATGTGTATTCTGCTAAAATAGCAAGCCACTCCTCAGGTGTTAATGTCCAAGCTGTAAATTGTTAGCATAGCCCATAACAGAGATTTGGTCAGTCTAGGGATCACTTATTTCCTGGTAATTCCTGGGCATTGTTTCACAGATATCAAGAGTTAGAGGTCACTCGCAATAGATGGCATAGACAAGTCTTTTTTTCTGAGGAGGAAAAAATTAAGTAACATGGGTATGAACAGTACTATGGCACTTTCCCCAGGTATGGCAAATGGGCCTTGACCCTATTCAGTTTTCTTGTGCAGACGTAGTATTCGTATAGCCAAACTTAATTTAAATTACTGTGTATATCTAATTAAGTTATGGTATATACCTTGATCATAACTGCAATTTTCAGGTTAGATTAAGATAACCTAAATTAGGTTAATAACTCTCTGAGCTCCTTTACTGTTCAATCAAGAGAAAGAAGAAAAAAAAAAATTAGCCCATGTAAGAGTTGGATTACTCTCTTAAGATAACTTACTGCCTTCATTGACTACAGAAGCAGCCTAGTGACTTTTTCATATTTCACTTATTGTCATTTAAGTATATCAGTTAATTGTATTCCATTACATGGGACGAATCAAGTCCCTGACAACTGGTTCTTGTCATGTTCAATTATTAAAACAAATTCAAGTTTTCTTATTTTTCAGGTGGTCCTGTTGTTCCAAAAGACATTTCTGAGTTTAGTCTTGAAGGCAGTTAAGCAAGTAAAGTACACATTTTTGATATATCAGCTAATGCGGTCAGTGCTAATAAGTAGAATCATGGAATCAGCTAGGTTGGAAAAGACTTTTAAGATCATCAGGTCCAACCATTACCCCAAGACTGCCAAGACCACCACTAAACCATGTCACTGAGGGCCTTATCTACACAGTTTTTGATGACTTCCAGGGATGGCGATTCCACCACTTCCCTGGGAAGCCTGTTGTAATACATGATCACCCTCTTGGTAAAGAAATTTTTCCTAATATCCAATCTAAACCTCCCCTGGCGCAGCTTGAGGCCGTTTCGTCTTGTGCTGTAGCTTGTTACGTGGGAGAAGACACTGACCCCCACCTCACTTACAACCTTCATTCAGGCAGTTGTAGAGAGTGATCAGGTCTCCCCTGAGCCTTCTCTTCTCCAGACTAAATAACCCCTGGTCCCTCAGCCATTCCTCATAACACTTGTTCTCCAGACCCTTCAGCAGCTTTGTTGTCCTTTTCTGGACCTGCTCCAGCACCTCAATATCTTTCCTGGTCCTTTCATGTTTATTAGAATGGACACAACTAAAAATACAGCAGTTGGTGATATTTTGTACCTGCGTTTTGTTTTCTTTATCTAGTATGTTATTTTGCACTGTTAGCTATTGTGTCACAAGTGCTTTAGCTCAAATAGAAAACCAAATACTTTATAATGCAGACAAAATAGTAATCTTAAGACATTAATGGAAACAGCAGTAATTATAAAGTAATCATAAAAAGTAAAACAGAAATAGGTACAGTTAAAAAGAAACTTTTGTAACTTAGTAAAAAAGTGGATTATGGTGTAAGGTGAAACAGAAGGAAAAACCTCAGTGTGTTTGCTCTAATCTATTAAATTCACTACCCTAACACACATTCACAAGCTCTACAGGTTTGCTTTCAAACAACAGACTCTCTTACTTTGGTTTTGATAATAGTATAATAGCTTAACCGAATGTCTTCATTACTTCAGATGAAATGCAAATGAATTTTTTTAAGTTTTGTCCATAGAGGAATGAACTCAACATTGATCATATGTTATTCAAAAGGATCTGACAATTAAAACTGGGGTACCTGTTTCTTCGTTGCAGTAGTTCACTGTACTGAAGTAACTCAAATAGACATTTTATGAGGAAAGCATTATATATCAATGAAACAGAATGTGTAAATGCCTTATGCACTTGCCTTGAAACTATACCACCATCAGGGCAAGAGAGGAGACTGCTGGTGATTGCAATAATAGAGTCTGAAACAATTAGGGGAAAAAAAAAAAAATGATTACATGAGGTGTTTATTAAGTTCTTATTAAAAAAGGTGAAGAGAAGAAAAATTATAGTACTGGAGAGCAGTAGAGGTTGACCAAGGCATTTGGTTTCCCACCAAAAGGTTTATGGCGTAAGATCCTTCCAAGGTGTTTTTATGATGTTTCCTGACATAAAGACTACATTTACAGCATGCTGTATTAGCTGGCTGTGTGTCTTTAAAAATTTTAGGAGCCAGTTTTTTAGCTTTGAGGAACCTTGGAGAACACTCATGACCTTGAAAAAAGAAATGGATAGATACTTTCATCTTCTACACCAGAACTTGATGTTTCAAAAGAAGCAATATGAAAATTCTGCAAATAGTATCTAAATATGAAATAGGAATTTAGTATTGAGCTCACCACAGTATATGGAAGTTTTAAGTACTCTTGGAGGAATGTTTCTAGGATAATCGTGTTCCATAGGAATATAGTCACAGACTAGGTACAGTACTTCTAATAATATCCTTTGGGAAGCAAGGGGAGAGAAAATGTGAAACCTGTCATGTAGACAGTGTTTATTACTGGAGCTTACATTTCTATGCCTTTATTTCACTAGGATGTTCAGCTCAGTCATAAAGATGTCATAAAGATGATGGAAGATGCAAATAACCTGCAGAATTACATAATCAGACAAATACTTCGCTTAATAGGTAGGTTTTTTTTTTTTATTAGGACTACAAAACCACATACTTTTTTAAAAAAGTAAATATAGATCAGAGACTAAGCATGTAAAGACAAAACTGAAAACAATTAAAAAAAAAAAAGATTTTATGAGTTCAAAGGTCCGTTTTTATAAAATACCAGAATGAAAGACTCGAATACAAATATCTGATCCCATTTTTATGGTTCTTATTAAAAGCATTTTACTTGAGGTGGTGTATTAGTTTATCAGAATGTTGTGACTCACAGACTACTCATTCAGTATATGGATTATTTCAGATGGCCAAGTAATCCATACGAATTGAGAGCAAGTAGCTGAATTTTAAAACTTGATATTTGGTGTATTGGATTATTGTCGTCTTTTTTAATTCCACACACACACACACATGCACACACACCCCCACCCCCCCAACCCCCACCCCCCATTGGATAGCATTTACCATCAAAACTCTTTCTAGAAATAAAATGGTACAAGACTATTGGCATGACTATAATGAAAAATAAAACTAAATTATCTCCCACAAAAAAACCGAACTCAGTCTCAAACTTACAATTGTTTCTGTTTATAAAAACCCAAGGTATGTTTCCTAAATTCAGCATCATACAAAAACCATAAAACAGCAACACCAAAAAAACCCAAAACAAAACCATATCACTTGCATATGAGAATCTCTTATATTCATCCACACTTCCAAACAAGAGTAAAATGTTAATTGCAAATTGTTTTCATCATTAATGTAATGCTGATTTCATAAAGAACCCACTACAATAATAAATTATTAGCTATTAAAATTAATTTGATATGTATCAAAGTATCATATTAGCGTAACTACCTTGTACTTTAATTAAGCTCATCAAAGCCAGTACAAGATAAGGATGAAATGAACAAACAATGTGATCTAATAGCATTCCTGTTGACAATCTAATTGCATTTCATTTTCATACAACAGAATTATAGAATCACGTAATGGTTTGGGTTGAAAGGGACCTTAATGATCATCTACGTCCACCACCCCCACCCCCACCTCCCCCTGGCACAGGCAGGGACACCATCCACTAGACCAGGGTGCTCAGGGTGTTCAAAGCCCTGTCCAACCTGGCCTTGAACACCTCAGGGATGGGGCAGCCACAAATTCTTTAGGTAACCTGTGCCTGTGCCTCACCACTCCTATAGCGAGGAACTTCTTCCTAAAGTCTAATCTAAATCTCCCCTCTGTCACCTTAAAGACATTCCCCCTTGTCCTTTCCCCACATGCCCTTGTAAATCATCCCTTGTGCAGGGCTCCAGGTATATGATGTGAGTTGCTCTTCCCTTATCCACTGATGACATAGTCCCAATTGTAGAAGGCCACCAGACTTTTCACGCACAATTTACCCTTAGCGAAGCCATGTTGGCTATCATCAATAACTGCCTTATTGTCTGTGTACCTTAGCATATATTCCAAGAGGATCTGCTCCAAGGTCTTGCCAGGCAGAATGGTGAGAATGGTGAGACTGACTGGCCTGTAGTTCTCTGGGTCTTCCTTTTTTTCCTTTTTAAAAAATGGAGGCTATGTTTCCCCATTTCCAGTCAGCAGGAACTTGACCAGACTGCCGTGACTTCTAGAATATGATGGTTAATGGCTTGGCAACTAGATGTGCCAGTTCCCTCGGGACCTCCTGGTGCGTCTTACCAGGTCCCATGGACTTGTGCGCCTTCAAGGTCCTTAGATGATCTTGAACCTGATCTCCTATAGCAGGCAGTTCTTCATTCTTCCAATCCCTTCCTGTGTCTTTTTTGCTTTCTCTATATTTTCTGGCCAGGAAATATTTTGTCGTTTATGCAAAATGGAGCAATTTCAACTACAAAGTCCCTAGACCACTGACAGGGCACAAATGCTTTGATTGTACGGGTTTCTCCAGTTTCCTCACCAGGAGAGAAGTCCTTTCACTCTTCTCACAGGAGCCTTCCCACTCTTGTCACCTAATATCAGGGGCCATGTGGAGACGTGATGTTATACTCTCTCTGATCCTGTTTTATCTTCTCATTACTGTACCTGTAACCCACTAGAAATGCCTTCCCACTGATTTCCAGCATCTGTCAACACTTGTAATCAGTCACTGTAAAAGCTGCCCTGTTGCTTTCCTTTAGCACATTCCTAGGAATAAGCACCAGCAAGCTCTTCAAGGCTCAGTCCACCTGTCCAGAATAATTTGCTTCTTGTTTCTTAAAAGTTTATTAAATTATTCGTGACCATTCATGGCTTATCAAAATCTACAATATTTATGTATGACAAAGAAGGATTAGAACAGATCAGATATTTAGAATTATCATACCTTAATAAATGGTGATGGGGAAATGTGATGAAAAATAGATCTTCAGTTTAAGAAAATAATGTTGCATGATCCAGTGACTCAGAATAAAAAGTTGACTAATTTGGGCTCAAAGAATACATTCTTACCAGTAAAATTAATTAACTCAAATTAACTTATTATGATGAATCCCTCTTCAAACAAGATTTTGAAATTGTCTGGTTTTTTTTTTCCCCTAAAGCATGCTAATGAAGTTTCATTATATACAGTAAAAGATGATTACAGTTGCCCTATGAAAGAGTACTCCAAAATTGGACAGATGCTGCATAGTCTTGAAAAACATTCTTAAGTAATTTGCTGCGTGTTCCATGTATAGACTTTAGCAGGGCGTCTTTAAGCTAAGAAATCAATAAAGCCCCAAAAAACCCCACTGTCTTTGTCAGACTGTATCATTTTTAATTTAACTACTTTGTCTTGAACAGCCTGTAGGGACCAAAAGCAGACTGAAACATAAACTAAGAAATGAGCTAATAAATCGTGGAATTCTATACTAACCAAGTAACCCTGAAGAAGAAATTGATAGACTGACTGTCAGTGTCATGTTATGTTCTAGTACCTGGGAAGTGTGAGACAGATTGAGAAGTTTCTGTCTAATTACAAATTTCTCTAGCCAAAGAGTCCTGTAAGATTTGATCTGGAAAACTATAAACATTTTATGTTTAAAGTATTCAATGTAAAAATCATGGGAAGTCGTTTTTTAGGCCCTGAGTCCTTTTGGACTTTTCTATTAATGATTTAGTGATCCAGAAGGTGGAATCTGGTCTTAATATATGAAGCTATTGGGCCCATACTCCACGCTGCTTATGCTCTTAAAGCTAATTCTTTCTTAGTTCTCAGCCACGGCTGAAGTTGCCCACCATGCTTGCTTTCTAGAGTATGTGGGTGCACACATCTTCCAGCAGAAAGCACATCTTCTCTGTTGTCCTTCAGTGCAGATAGATCTGGGAATTTCTGGATGGTACATGGAAATTACATCTAAAACCACAATCTTCAAGATAAAGGCTGTATTATTAGGTAATTCCAGAGTATGTAAGAAAGACTGTTTCAGTTCAGAGCTCTGGATCTGTCAAATAGCAAGACACTCAGTTCATGGCTATCTCTTGGCAGAACAATACCCAAGAGATGTTTTTGGGGTCTACCTTCTCTCAGGAAGACCAACATGCACGAAATAAATGATAAATCAAGATACAAAAGCCAGATTAATCTAGATCCTAGGGGTGGTAGGCTTAATCTGTGTGTTCAAACTCATTCTCTGACATAGCTACATATGCAGAGACTAGAAGAGGGAGGAGAAATCTTCCTTTATCCAAAAGGCTATTAATTAGAAAATCTTATTGTATTTTTTTTTTTTTGGTCTGCAAAAATGCACATTCACATCTCTTCCCAGGAGAGTAACGTAAGGTAGGCTGCATGGCTGTTCTCTTGGTGTAAATACATAGGAAAGAGAGAGAATCTTTGTGAAAAACATAGGTTAAGTTTGTAATTTGATATTTAGGGTATAAGGTGTATAGGAATTCTCGATTCCAGTCCCTGTTCTCTGGACATTTTAGGCATTTTTTTTTAAACTGAGTAAACAGTAACTGAAGAATAAAATGGTGGGATTCAGATGTTTGACAAACCTGATTGCCTTCTAGGACAAAGTAGCCTGTTCAGTTGATGTGGGGTTAGCAGTGCACATTGCCTTGCTGGATTTCTCTGTGGCTTTCGATAGGGTTTCCCACAGCCTCCTCCTAGAGAAACTGTCACCTTGTGGTCTAGACAAGTGGTCCGTGCGGTAGGTGGGGAACTGGCTGACAGGCTGCACCCAGAGGGTGATAGTGCTTTTCAAACTGGTGACCTGTCAGTAGAGGGATTCCACAGGGAATATTGGGACCAACACTGTTAAATATCTTCATAAATGATCTGGAAGAAGGATTAGGTGTACACTGGTGAAGGATGAAGTTTGCTGTTGATACCAAAGTGAGTGGGGAAGTGGACACTTGAGAATGGAGAGTCACTCTGCAGGAAGATATGGATAGACTGCAAGAGTGGATTAAGAGGAACCTTATCGTCATGGTTTAAGCCCGTCCAGCAACTAAATACCATGCAGCTGCTCGCTCACCCTCTCCTCTCCCCTCCGATGGATGGAAAGGAGAATGGGAGAAATGGGTTGAGATAACAATAAAGAATGTAAATAAAGAAAAATAAAACAAGTTACCACCACCACTGTGATTCTATGATTAGTAGCCACTGACTAATTTAGCTTTATACAACAGAAACCTGACACTTTGAACTGTGATTCACCTGCTTTTTCTGGCCAGAGGTGCGTTCTTGCCGCCATTTCAGTGTTTTGATTATGTAAAGTGGATGCAAGCTTTTTAGAACATAGCACTATGCAAACTACTGCAAAGAAAATTAACTCTATCCCAGCTGAAATCAGTACAAATGGCCAGGAAAATGGGAATGCAAAAAAAATACAAATTCGAAGAAATATTTCTAGCCAACCTCTTTATAGCATTGCATCGAATACAGCTAGTGTTATGTTTCTAATGCTTAAGTGAAAAAAACAAATTAAAAAGATTCTGTTCTATATATTCAAATATCAAAGGGAAATCAAAGCTTATTTATGGATTTCAAAATTTGAATGGGTGTCGGAGATAAGTATGCCCATCAATTTAGTGGCATTCTCCAGAATATATTCACAGCACACAGTAATCAAAAGTAATCATACTATGTTCAAATAAACAAGAAAATCTGAATGTAAATAACTTCCTCTCTAGGAATAACTGAGTAAATCCCAGATACATGGTATTCAATTAATTTTCCTTTAGAGAAGTTTTCCTCTTCTATTTCTACTAGTATGCTACATAGTTTCATTGTTATAACTTGTCAGCACATTAAATGTTTCATTTTGTGGTACTCTTTGGTTCACTATTTTTTCCTTAATTTACACTGTTAATGTGTAGTGTTGGTGAACAACAATGTAACAAAAAGCCAGTCTGGAATGAGCAACACTGCTTTGAGTGAAGTAATGATCACAGTCTTTGCATCATCTTCCAAGCCTTGTTCTTGGAGCATTAAATGTTGATGAAATCTTTATTGCCCTTACCCTCTGGGCATTCCCACACTTTGTGGAATGTTGGTGGGCCCAGAGTGCAGTTCATATATATTATAATGTAAGTTGTGTTGTCACGTGTATGCTCATCACAGTGGAACAAACTTGTAAATTAATAGACATTAATGGGTGCTTCAGAGAAAGGACACTTGAAGCCTAAATTTCTGAAATGCCAGCTTTGGCCTTACAATGCCAGAACCTTTATTCTCACATGTGGTACACTTTCAGTGTTCAGGTGCCTTTTACCACCATAACAGGTGTTGGTGTATGTTATTAGGCCATAACAGGACAACCGTGGAGCTTATGTCTGATTTAGCTGAACTCCTGGCAAAATGTGACATGGACATTGAATGTCCTTTTGATAGACAGAAAACCAGGTGATAGATAAGACCAAACTCAAACAAAATCAGGAGAGGTTAACAAAAGCAGAAGCAAAGTCTTGCATCTGGGACAGAATAACATGATGGTGCCAACTGCAAAGAATACTTTTTCGCAAAATACCTGGGGTTCTTGAGGGAGAACAAGTTGAGCATGACAATGTCCTTGCAGAAGAGAAGGCCAGCAGATTCTGGGCTGCATTAGTAAGAGTGTTGATAATGAAGTTGAGAGAGGTGATTCTTCCCCTCTACTCAGCGTTGGAGAGGCCATATCTGGCCCAGGTAGGGCTTCTCTTGATAAAAACGCGTGATGTATGAGTGTGAGTCTATCTGAGAACTGGTGGCCCAGCTTGAAGAGTGAAGCACTTGGGGAAATGGTTTTGTTCAACCTCGTAAAAAAGAAGATACTTGTGTATCTGTTTTATAGAGACAGTGGAGCTTGTATCTTTTCGGAGGTGTGCCGTAGAAGGACAAGAGGCAACTGTAATAATGGAAATTTCAATTAGATATCAGGAAAAACTCTTAACTCATGAGAATGGTCAAACACTAGGGAGGCTGCCCATCAGGTCATGTAGTATCCACTCTTGATGAGCATGTGTTCGACCAGATGAACTGTAAAGGTGTCTTCCAACCCAAATTGTTCAATGATTCTGTGACATTGCTTGTGTAACAAGGTAGACAACCAAATTCCTAACAGTCTCAATTATCATTATCTGCTGTTCTCTGTTCTATTCCTGTGATGGTTAAAGTGACGCAGGAGTAAAAAAGCATTTTTTATTTTTGATGACCATGCATGCAAGAGATTAGGATCTACCACATCTTCTGTACCCTCTTTCAAAGGGGGTACACAGAACTGCTGGATATCCAATTTGGGACTAAATGGGACTTGAGAAATGTAACTGTACTTATCAATGGCAAATGTTACAGGGTGAATAAAAGCAACAGATTGCAAACGCCTGCCTCTTAATTTATCCCCCTTCCCCTTCATTTTCCCTCTTCATAACACAATTATATCTACCAGTATTTTGCGCAGATGTAGTAGCTGACTATGCTATGTGTTCCCTGGTTCTCTTTGTCTTTTTTGACCTTCTCTGCGTAGTGGCAGGTAGCTGAGAATTCTGTCTCAGCAGGAAGAGACAGCTTACTTACAGGATCAAGCAGTTAGCTGGGGAAGAGTGTATTAGTGAAACAGCTGCAGCATGCCAAGCAGGATAAAGCAAGAGGGAGAATGAGGAAAGATCTGTTTGCTCTGCAGTTCTTTTGGAACTGGTGGGAAAATGCTGAAGTTGGTCTGTCTCTAGGGGGCTAAAACAACTTCATAATGGCTAAGGAAGCAGTTCCAGCTGATTAGGCCTTGAAGATCAGAAAACAAGTTTTCACCACCCTTGCCAAAGAAAACTAAGCTTTTCCCTTGATGAAGCAAAAACTTCTGACTTCTTTCCATTCCCTTTCCTTTACGGTTCCTGTGAGAAATGATCATTGGTTATATGCCTCAGCTTCTGGCTGAAATGCCCTATGAAGACTACAGTTTCCTAACTTCTCACAGCTCACACATTTTGCTCCAAAGTCCGTTAAAAAAAACTTTACATTCTCCCACCCTGCACAAGAAAAATCTGCAGCTTTTCTTCCCAGCACAAGATAGTATTTCTGAGGCATGCTGCCAGCTCACAAAATGCTGTGAAATCTTTGCAGTTCATGATCCCTTCTGTAGCACTCCACACAATGTACCTACTAAAAAGGCGCAAGGTAATGCGCAACAGTGAAAAATTTTCATTTAAATTAGAAATAAGTCACAAACTTAGAAGAAAAACAAACTTGATTTACTGAGAATGCCAAAATCACCTATAACTTAGTGAGACAAACATGTAACGGGAAACAGAGCCTAGAATTCTTGTGATAGCAGAAGATACAGGAAGAGATTTCAGGGGGTGCCAAATCATCCAACACCACAAATAGCAGTGAGTGGGTGAACAGGATCTGTGAGCGAACAGCAATAACAAGACTAGCCAACGTCACCTTCTGTTTCCCTCAGGACAGAGGGTGTATGAGATGAGTTCATTTTCCCTCCAGCCAATTTCACTGAAGGATTAGTGGAGTGAAGCTCTGAAGAGAATAAACTGAGTAGTATGCATGCCCAGACTGTCTGTGCTGCTGGAGACTCTCTTTTGTGAGCCTTCAAACCTCAGCAACAGGAGAAGGCAGAATAGCAGAGCTCAGTTCATACGTATGTTGGCTGAAAACTGGTGTCTAAATCGAGTTGAAAAACAAAAAGTGTGCTCAAATACTAAGGTCTGTTACTTTGTTTTTGTAGTCTTTCCTGAATGGAGAGCAAACTAAGAATTTCCTGCTCTTACAGTAGGCCAAATGTACTGAATGAGACCTTGAGCACAGTAGAGGTGTTTCGTCGGTATTTGTCACAATTCTCCTTCATAGTATGCTACTGATGGTATTACTCATAGGATCACTGAATAATTCAGGTTGTAAGGGACGTCCGGAGGTTATGTAGTCATCATCTTCCTGCATTTCTGGGTAAATAACTTTGTTCAAATTCCCTTCAGAATTCCCTGTAACTTCAGAGTAAAACACTAGCACTCAGAATCTACTAGTATTAATGTGTTTGAGGAGCCCAGTTTCTCCAAGTTTTGTAGGAAGCTGCAGTAATGTTTCAAAGCTGGAGTACCTGTTTATTTTACTGCTTCAGCCTTGCATTGATCCTATGGAGCTACTGACATTATGACACAATTCTCAGAGATCTTTTTTGTACTTTTTCTCATTAATGTTATCACCATCATTCTTTGGTGTTGTAAAGCAAGATATTAAAAGATTAAAAATACTTTTGCTCAAGACAAAAAGTATAAAAGTAGAAAAATGTTATTGGTTGTAATTTTGAAAGAGTGACATCAAAGATGATGAACGAAATTCCATGTTAATAAATACATGGGTAAAGGAAGGTAAGTAGGAAAGTTAATACCATTTAAGATCAGGGTACTTGTGTTAAGTAGAAGTTGTAACTTATGCCAGTTGGCCTCCTTTTATTCTCCAGCAAACAAGCTTGCCACAGAATTTAGTGTATTAAGTCTTCCATCATAATGATCTTCAGAAGAGATAATCTCCCCTTGTATTCTTAACATCAGTATTATATTACTATTCTCCATTAGTGAGAATGCATGGCATTGAACTAATCACTTGTGCGCTGATTACAAAATATATTCTGTCATTCCTCATTAACCTCTATGTCTATGAACTACTGAGAAATATTGAGCTCACCTGGCATTATATTTTTATTGTCCCCTTTGTGGCTTGTCTGGAACATAATCACTACGGTTCTGTAGAAATTCCTTATAACTTTGTCAGTGTACAGTTTTATTTTCACACTGCTATACCAAACCCATGGATATTTGGAATGCTCACATGTGGGTCAAATAGAACAACCTCTTTTTTCTTTTTTTTCTTCCTCTTCCAGAAACAATAATTGTAATATGGAGCAAACCAGAATGATACTGAATTAAAGCAACACAGAAACATGAAGTTCAGAAAGAAGCTTACCTTTTTTTAGGTATGGAAAATATTTGCCGTGCCAGCATTGACAATATTTCAAGGCTTAAATGTGTTGCTTGGGTATAATGAAGTCATAGTTAATTAGAGCTAACCTTAGAGAGCTAACCCAGAAGACTTAACAAGGCTAAATGCATAATGTTTGCTTTACTGTTCTGAGTGTGCTCTTGTTTTCCTGCCTTCTGGTTAGAATTTGTTTCACCGGTATTTATTGCCCACATCTGAACTGGCCATGTTATTCATAATTAATGTTCAGGCATAATTCATCAGAATAAAGGAATGCACCTGTCTTCAATGAATCACAGACAAGTATCTGTTCCTTTGCATTTTCTTTATGAGAGGCTGGAGTGACTATCTGTTGGGTTAACCTTAGTAAAGCAGCTGAATGCCACACAGCCCCTCGCTCACTCCACCCCAATGAGATGGGGGAGAGAATTGGAAGAGTAAAAGTGAGAAAACTCGTAGGTTGAGATAAAAACAGTTTAATACGCAAAACAAAAGGTGCATGAGCAAGTGAAGCAAAATAAGTAGTTCATTCCCTAATTCCCATTGGCAGGCAGGTGGGTGTTCAGCCATCTGCAGGAAAGCAGGGCTCGTGTAAAGGTTAGTTGAGAAGACAAACTCCATAAATCTGAATGCTCCCTCTCCCTTGCTCCTTCTTTCCCCTTCACCTTTTATTAGTAAGTGCACAGTCATACGGTATGGGATATCCCTTGGTAAGTTGAGGTCAGCTGTCCCAGCTGTGTCCCCTCCCAACTTCTTGTTGCCCTACCCTACTCACTTGGTTGGGAAGTGTGAGGATCAGCAAAGGCCTTGATGCTGTATGAGGATTGTTTTGCGATAGCTAAAACATTGAATCATAGAATATCAGATTGGAAGGGATGTTGAGGATCATCTGATCTAACTTTTGTAGGCAAAGGCATGGTCTAGACTACATGGCTCAGCACCCTGTCCAGCCAGATATTAAAAATGTCCAGTGTTGGGGAATCCACCACTTTTCCCTGGAAGATTATTCCAATTCCTGATCTCACTGTGAAAAATTTTCTTCTTTTGTCCAGTTTTGTCCCAGGAGTAAGTTATGCCCATTACCCGTTGTCTTTAATCTGTTGTGTTATTGATACTGTTGTCATCACAAATCCACAATATAGTACTATACAAGCTACTAAGAAGAAAATTGACTCTATCCCAGCCAAAACGAATACACTACTTTAGACATAAATGTCTACTCTGCAGCTGTCTACACTTGGTAAAAAATCCTTGTGTCTGCATACGTTTCCAGGTTTTTTTCTTCACTGTGAAGTTTTTGGTTTTATCAGTTCTTCCTACTGTAAATTTACTTCAGACTTTTTTTTTCCCCCTAATAAATTATCAATTTTTGTATTGTAGGATGTCACTATGTTTTTTTTTCCCAGCATCACTCTACAGATATTCATTAGAACTTAAAGTTCTTTGTTTTCTCTAACTGTATAGGCAAAGTACACAGTGCCGTCAGTAAGTTTCTCATTTATTACTCCCTGTTTTCATGTCTTAGCTTCTTCAAAATAAATTAATTTTCTGGAAGTAGTTGAGTTATGACAAAGGATGCTGTTTTCCTGCATCAAGTCCACTGCATTCCTACAGATTGTTTATATTCAGTTACCTTGATTCAGATGAGAGCTCGATACAGAAATAAACCGAGTAGCAGTGGTGAACTGCTAAAGACAGGAGATATGTAAGCTTGTCTCCTTGCATAGCAGCAGCAAGTTATATTGCTTAGGATGATACATCATTATGCTGAGATGCAAAGGACAGAGATACCAGAAGAACATACCAGTCTCAATTTTCCTGGACTGTTCATGGCTAAAGTCATAGGAGACATTTCTACTACAGGATGTTTCTTGGGGGACTTCTTAAAAATCTGTTCTTTCTCTAGATAAATTGACATCTTATTTGTCTTTAGGGTAAAGTGTCTTAATAAGTTGCATCATTATGAAATTTGGGGGGATGGGGAATCAAGATAGGTTTCCATAATTCAAGTGAAAACAAATTGTACTAGGGAACAGTGAAAATAACTTGCATCTCTGGTACATTTTTCTTCAGTAGGAAGCTTGACACAGTAAATTTTATCTGCAGTTTGACTATATTTCTGAATTGTGTAGTAGTACATAAAATGAGGTAACATAGCAACAGCTTGATAAAAGTTTTATATAACCTGACTGGCTAAACAGATTGAGATGCATCTCAGTGTATGATGATTAGCATTAGTTATAGTTACCTCTTTATGGCCTTAGCCTTCTGGAAAATTTAATCCATTCATTAGCTACTGTGCATAACCTGACAACCATGAATATAGTAGGTACTTGTTCTTTGCCTGCAACAGTCGTACAGTTTTACTGAGCAGCAAGCACTGAGGTCAAATTGATGTCAGGTAGGAGGCTGAGGTCACCTTAAGACAGGTAGCTGGCACCAGTGCCTGATGGACATCAATTTCCACAGAAGCTGAAGGTCAGTGCACACTACAACAGTGAGCCTGAGTATGTACACAGTTTGACCTTGCCTTCTCTAACAGGCTAAAATACAGCAGGTATGTTAAAAAACCTAAACCCAAACATACAGATAGGCCAAGCCCAAGTCCTTGTTTACTATATAAATACACCCATAGCGAAGGAGTACATAAAAAAGAAAAATCCAGAAATTCACTGACTGCATGTTCAGATCATCAGGGTTTTAGATACTTTATTAATGTGAAAACTACACAGCTATTCTAAGATTTTAGGAAGAACAGATAGCCACCAGTAAGAAGAAAACTATATTCAGTTACAAAGTGCAAAACCAAAAGAAGAGACAGAATGAGGGGAACAGATGGGAGAAAGCACCCATCTGAGGCATACTGAGAGCATTCACCAAATACCAGGACTAGAGTAAGGCCCTGCATCCTCAAGAAGAGGATAGGGATACAGCAGTGCACATTGTTTTTGCTTCTAAGTACTCAAGTACAATTTCGACTAAAGAACACCCAAACCGTAAGTATAACTGTATTGTAAGAACTATCAAATTTTTTATTGTCTCGAACAAATCCTCAGTGTGGGCAGCATTTATTCACAAACACCTTGTGACACTTAATGTGGATCATTGATCACACAGTTTGCAAACGTGAATTGTAGCTTTTGCTATAAATGTACTCATGTGACTCAATGCTGTTACTGTCCTCAGCTGGAATACAAGTGAAGGAAACATCTCTTGTGAAAGTGACACGACTCTTTTTTATCACATACTCTAATCATAATGTATTCTGCCCATTCCTCATGTCACAGGAAATTTATACTCGAGTGTTGCTTAATGGACAGGATGTTAAAATTTCATCGTGATGCTGTGTTGGGTGCAGGTGCAAAGCTGTTGGTAGCAAGGGAGCTGCAAGGGTGGCCTCTGTGAGAAGAGGCTGGGGCTGCCCTGTAATGGACACAGCTGGCTCCAGCCATCTCCAGTGGTCCCACCACAGGATACAGCTAAGCCCCTCAGGCAGGATGGTGACACCTCAGGGAAAGTATATTTAAGAATGGGTAAAAATTCCGCAAAAAGGGAGGAGGAGGGATAACTGGCTAGATGTCAAAGTCTCAGTACTCCCTCATAATGGGGAGAGGACTGTATCTCCATCCATATCAGAATATCTTTATTTTGAATCTAAATTTGAAACTTCACCACATTAGGTCTCAACACTGTTCTTTTATAATGTCAAGAGTGCAGCTTGTAATGAATTCTGAGAGCGAGAGATCAGCCAGTTTATTAACCTGGTATACTGTAGCTGGACTTCAAAAAAAAAGGGAATTGTGGAAGTTTCTGCGATATTTTAATGACTCATGAAATTGTGGTTGTAGACTGACATATCTGCAATTAAGAAAACTAACACTTCTAATTCAAGGCAGGCATTACAGGAGAATTCCATTAGCAGCCTACAAAAGAATGCAATATTTACATGCTCATACATGAAGAAAGAAAACAATTTGACAAATTGTATTTGCATTTTGGCTTGTGTTCTGTTCTCAGAATGAAATACAAGTCATAAAGAAGAAAATCCTAAACGAAGTCCTGTCTTGACTCAGTTTCTGTTTTGTCTGTTTGTTCCTTGTTCAGTTAAGCCAAAAATAGTTACTTGCAATTATCACTGTCCTGCAGTGTCTAGGTCAGAACTGCACACTTTACCTCCCGCGTTCTCTTTTAGGCAAGGTGAAAAGCTTGCTTTTTACAAACTTCAGAGCCCACAGCCTCTGTCCTTCCTGAAAACTCTGCGTCTTCTCTTCTGCCTCTTCTCTCTTCCATCAAGGTGTGAGGGAGTTGGAGTGAGAAAGCATTAAAGAATCATAATCGCTTTCAGTATGCAAGGCTCATCTTACCTAGCTCTAGCCATCTCAGACTTAAGTTTGAGCATGTGATTTTATTTTCCTCATATAATCAGTAGAAATAGGCACCTAAAAGGTTGATTGATGTATCAGCTGTTGAGAGTATCTCTTATAAAGTCAGATGAACCAGATTTGGAGGTATCAGTTGTTCTGTGTGGACCTTAAAAGGAGTCTAAAATGTAGTAGCTTTGGATAACCAATTTAATACGTCAGATTTCCATGAGGTGATTTAGATGTATTAAGTCATACACTTGGCTTTAACTGTTAGAGTCAGTAGGATGTTGTTGGGGAAATAGAGTAAAAAGGAACCACGGGATTAAATAAGAGAAAAATCAGTTCCTCATTGGCACATTGAGAGAATCAGTTTAGACTGTGGATTAATTTTATTTTGTATGGTATTTGAATTCATACATCAAGTTGAAAAGCAACGAAGTCATTTCACCCAGGAAAATACCTGAGTCTTCAGTTTGTTTTGGATTTGTTTGGTTTGTTTTTTTCCATAAGCAAAGATAATCTAACATTAATGAGTGATTAAAAAAATCAGGATGATGTGCATTTGCTCCTAGAGGGCAATAAGAAAAGCCATGAGTAAAATCAGTCATTGGTTCATCTAAGAACTGTTTGTGGAAAGGACAGTGTTGGCTTATAAAGGACTTTGTTTTTTTTTTTTTAAATGCCATTTGCTGTGAAACTTGGCATGAACAAAATTAGAAAGGATGCAGTTCAGGTATATTTGCGTAAGTATGGATATGGGGGTAGTAGTCATCTTACTAAATGGTTTTTTGGAGACATCTGAGCTTGTTACTCTAGGATGGATTTATAGGAAGGGGAGAAAGTCACTTGCCAAAATGTGACTCGCCTCATCCTGATGAAAATGACTACATTGTAGATAGCTTTCTTCAAGTAAATTAACATCATTGGCAGATATTCTCATGAGCTATCCAGTGACTCTTATGTTACTTACAGACTCAGTGAAATTGTTTAGAGTTATTCCATAGGCAATTGCTGGCTTTTGTCAATGCTGCATTAACTAGCGATGAAAATTTCTAATATGCATCAAAAGACTTTTTCACAGAGAGTGACTGAATATTTATGGAAGCAGAAAAAATAAATCAATGTTATTTTAGAGTTGATTTCTTGAATCTAGGAAAATGCAAGTTTATGCTTTTCATGCATTTATGGGAAGTGCTATATTGTAAATTGGAACTTCAGAAACCATATCTTTCTCATTTCCAAGACTGCTATCAACTGCATTATGATAATACATTTAGCAAATAAACTGTAAGTATGTATGTAATGTGCTCATTTTACAGTTCTTATTACAAACCCATAGAAGGTCAAATTCTTGCTGGGCATATGGACTGACCTCCATTTAGAGGCCCTTTTTTCTGTTTAGCAGTGCGTTTTATGAGGTTTAATGTTTGGAAAAATGTTTTCAGACTCAATAAATTGGATATTCTAATGAAGTACTTCCTGCCATTCTTTTATATCACCTTTTCGTTTTTATGGAGATAGACATTTACAGAACCTCTAATAAAAATACTTCACCACATTTTTAAATCAAGTCAACTCTCCAGACTCTCGTTTGAATATAATGATTGCCTTGACTTAGTGTCATTGGTCTTTTCCATGAATTCTTTTACTGTAAGAAATTAGACATTTGACTTTGCATTTTCATTTTATGGGTCTTGGTTACATAGGCATGAGGCTGCCTTTGCTCAGTCTTTGTAATAATTAGTTATCCAAAGAATCCATGGTGTTTACCAGCAGCAGGAAAAAATTGATTTGAAAACAATAAATGCAATACTAGGAACGAAGAACAGTAAAAAACTGTTTTGGATTTAAATGCTATAGGGAAAGAGAAAAATGCATTGGTCTATTCCATTTTCATGTAAATTTGAACAACTTTTCAACTACATTTTACAGAAAATGAATTGTATTTAAATTTCAATTTGCTTCAACCTTTTTCTCATTGAATTTTATATTAATTAGCTATTTTCTTAAGAAAACAGCACTGTAAGCACTGTATTTTCTTAAGAAAATAAGCACTAAGTGCACTAAGAATCAGGTACTGTCATAGTGAGAGGAATATGAATAACACAAAATCCAGTACCGCCTAAGATGATACATTTCCTCCTCCTCAGTCCCCCCACCCCCCATTTATTCTCTGTGATCTGCAGGTCCTCAGGCAAACCTCTGTGAGTTAAGGGAAGGGGTTTCAGTGTGCTGCGCAGATTCTGTCTGTGGAAAGAAATTCTCCCTTTTGCTCATTTTAGCTATTATATAACTTTATTGCAAGAAAGCAACTATTCCTAATGGACTTTCACATGAGGGCTTCTTGACACTCTTTTAGATAAAGGCAAAGTTATGTACGTGGTGTAATTACTGGTATCAAGTGGGAGCTGCCTGCGGGTTTCTCTGTTAAATACGCTGGCTAAGGTTATCCTGCAGCGAAATGATTGTGCAGCACAGTGCTGCACTGGATCTGTGCCTACTCAAGTTATCTATTTTGTGGATAGCTAACTCATGAACACACAATAGTCTCCTGGTCAGAATCAATACATCCCCCTCCTCTTGGGTAGCAGTGATGCACCCGCATCACAGAGTGTCAGTTTCACACAGGTAGTTAAGCAGTCATTGATAATTTTTTCCTTGAAGGAAAGGTTTATCTGCAGCTTCCTCTAGCAGATATGTCTGCTTTCCATTGATCTGCTGACCTGACTCCTTAGCTCAGGCCTCTAGCTCATGGGTGTTCACACCACTTTTTCGTATTTTCTCTTGATCCTTCAAAGTTTGTCTCTGGTGGGGTCAATTTTTTGTCTTGTCTTTTGTTCCTTTTCCACCCTTCATTGATAAGTTTCTCCATAATTCACAGCTTTCTCAGTGATTAACAGATAGTTTATAATCAAGCTACTAGTCTATGCTTATTAATAAGTTACTCCTGTATCTTACAGGGTTAATTGAAATTTTTATACTAATGCTTTTGTCGGACAGGCTCAACCCAACTCCACTACAACACAGTGAGCAGTGAGCTCCTAAACAGAGACTTCTGAAAACAGACAGTATTTTTTTGGAAAGTAAGCTTATATTTATGTCTTGTTCTTACAACTTTCCTTAAACACCCACTTTCATCCACTGATGGGAAAAAGATACAAGACTTTGTGGCTCTTTGGATTGATCTGCTACACCTGTATATGTATGATAATTTCTGAAGTCACAAGATTTGATTTACCTTTTTTTTTAACGTGTATCTTTGGCTAGTGCAAGTCAGATAATTTCAACACACATAATTCATGTGTGCATTCTTCATTGTGTTAGTATTTGCAAATAGCAGATTCTTCAAAAAATTGTACTGAGGGGATAGAAATAATGCAAATTAGATACATACACAGTTTTCACAAATTAAAAAAAATAAGAAAATTTATTAACAGCTCGTAATGGGTTGACCCTTGATACTGAATAAATCAGAGTATTTCTAGTAGAAGTGCTCAGAAAATGGGATCTGCTGTGGAATACTAGAATCATAGAATCAAAGAATAGTTAGGGTTGGAAAGGACCTTAAGATCATCTAGTTCCAACCCCCCTGCCATGGGCAGGAACACCTCGCACTAAACCATGTCGCCCAAGATTCTGTCCAGCCTGGCCTTGAACACCGCCAGGGATGGAGCATCCACAACCTCCCTGGGCAACCCATTCCAGTGCTTCACCACCCTCACTATAAAGAACTTCCTCCTTATATCTAATCTAAACTTCCCCTGGTTAAGTTTGAAGCCATTCCCCCTTGACGTACCACTACAGTCCCTAATGAAGAGTCCCTCCCCAGCATCCTTGTAGGCCCCCTTCAGATACTGGAAGGCTGCTATGAGGTCTCCACGCAGCCTTCTCTTCTCCAGGCTGAACAGCCCCAACTCTCTCAGCCTGTCTTCATATGGGAGGTGCTCCAGCCCTCTTATCATCCTCATGGCCCTCCTCTGGACTCGCTCCAACAGCTCCATTTTTGTGGAGGACAGCTCCTTTTTATGTTGAGGACACCAGAACCGTACACAGTACTCCAGGTGAGGTCTCTCAAGAGCAGAGTAGAGGGGCAGGATCACCTCCTTTGACCTGCTGGTCATGCTTCTTTTGATGCAGCCCAGGTTATGGTTGGCTTTCTGGGCTGCAAGCGCACACTGCCGGCTCACGTTAAGCTTCTCGTCAACCAACATCCCCAGGTCCTTCCCCACAGGGCTGCTCTGAATCTTTTCTCCACCCAACCTGTAGCAGTGCCTGGGATTGCCCCGACCCAGGTGTAGGACCTTACACTTGGCTTGGTTAAACTTCATAAGGTTGGCATTGGCCCACCTCACAAGCGTGTCAAGGTCCCTCTGGATGGCATCCCTTCCCTCCAGCGTATCAACTGAACCACACAGCTTCGTGTCGTCGGCAAACTTGCTGAGGGCGCACTCAACCCACTGTCCACGTCGCCGACAAAGATGTTGAACAGGACCGGTCCCAAGACCGATCCCTGAGGGACACCACTCGTTACAGGTTTCCAACTGGACATCGAGCCATTTACCACAACTCTTTGCGTGCGGCCATCGAGCCAGTTTTTCATCCACTGAGAGGTCCATCTATCAAATTGATGTCCCTCCAGTTTAGAGACAAGGATGTCGTGCGGGACAGTGTCGAATGCTTTGCACAAGTCCAGGTAGATGATGTCAACTGCTCTGCCCCGTCCATCAGTTCCGTGGCTCCATCATAGAAGGCCACCAACCTGGTCAGGCATGATTTGCCCTTAGTGAAGCCATGTTGGCTGTCACCAACCACCTCCTTGTTTTTCATGTGCCTTAGCATGTTTTCCAGGAGAAACTGTTCCAAGATTTTGCCAGGCACAGAGGTGAGACTGACTGGTCTGTAGTTCCCCGGGTCTTCCACCTTCTTATTCTTGAAAATGGGGTTATATTTCCCTTTTTCCAGTCATCAGGAACTTCGTCTGACTGCCAGGATTTTTCGAATATGATGGACAGTGGTTTAGCAACTTCATTCGCCACCTCCTTCAGGACCTGTGGATGGATTTCATCAGGTCCCATGGACTTGAGCACATTCGGGTTCTTAAGATGGTCTCGAACCTGATCCTCTCCTACAGTGGGCCTAAGGTCTTCGTTCTCACAGTCCCTGCATTTGCTTTCCAAGACTTGGGTTGTGTGGTCAGAGCATTTGCTAGTGAAGACTAAGGCAAAGAAGTCACTGAGAACCTCAGTCTTCTCCAAATCCGTGGTAGCCAGTTCTCCTGATAGCTTCCGGAGAGGCCCCGCCTTGTCCCTAGTCTGTCTTGTATTTGCTGTATACCTATAGAGTCCTTTCCTGTTATCTTTGACATCTCTTGCCAGATTTAATTCTAGCTGGGCCTTAGCTTTCCTAACCTGGTCCCTAGCTTCCCGGGTAATGCTCCTGTGTTCTTCCCAGGCCGCCTGTCCTCGCTTCCACCTTCTGTAAGCTGCTTTTTTCCCTCTAAGTTTCCTCAGCAGCTCTTTATCCACCCATGGAGGTCTCCTGGCCCTCCTGCTGCACTTCCTTCTAGCTGGGATGCAACACTCTTGGGCACGTAGCAGGTGATCCTTGAATATCGACCAGCAGTCTTGGGCTCCCCTGCCCTTTAGGTCTGTGTCCCATGAAACCTTACTAAGGAGGTTCCTGAAGAGGCCAAAGTCTGCTTTCTTGAAGTCCAGGGCAGTGAGCTTACTGCATGCTGTTCTCACTGTCCTGAGGATCTCGAATTTGACCATCTCATGATTGCTACAGCCAGGGCTGCCCTGGAGTGTCACATTTCCAACCAGTCCCTCCCTGTTGGTGAGTCTGAGGTCAAGCATGGCACCTCTCCTTGTCAGCTCCTCTATTGCTTGAAAGAGGAAGTTGTCTTCCACACAATCGAGGAGCCTCCTGGATTGCTTGTGCCGGGCCGTACCGTCCCTCCAACAGATGTCAGGATGGTTGAAGTCCCCCATGAGGACCAGGGCCTGCGAGCGTGAGGCTGCTCCTATCTGTCTGTAGAGCACTTCATCCACAGAGTCCTCTTGATCAGGCGGTCTGTAACAGATCCCCACAGTAACGTCCCCCATCACTGTTCTCCCTTTGACCCTTACCCACAAACACACTGTTAACTCATCACCCACCCCGGGACAGAGTTCCATACTCTCCAGCCTGTCACTGACATAAACAGCAACTCCCCCTCCCCGTCTGCCTGGCCTGTCTGTTCTAAACAGCTTGTAGCCTTCCATTATGACATTCCAGTCATAGGAGCCATCCCACCATGTTTCTGTGATACCAATGACATCTCCGTAGCCTTGCACACATCTCTAATTCCTCTTGTTTATTCCCCATAGTACGGGCGTTTGTATAGAGGCATCTGAGGCGAGCTCCAAATGAAGCCGACTCAATGGCTGGAGCAGCTGAAATATCTCTACATCGCTCCAAGCACTTATTATAGGTGCTGGCAACATTAAATATTGTATTAAACATTGTATTTAACATCTAAATCCTGTTTTTATGAAACCAAAATGAAACCAAACCCAGAATTTTCATACAGAATTTTTTTATAAGCAAATTTTTAGTGATAATACCTCCTTATCATTACATTTCATTATTTAAATGAGCAGAAATGTGAAAAAGAGAGCATGAGTACCTATTTTCAATATTTTACAAACTTTATTAAATGCTAATTTATTTAGGCCTGAAAATTTTTAAAGAAAACCAAGAACAAAACTGAAATTTTGTAGGAAACAAGCCTCCATGCAAGCACAGGGCAGGGGATTCCCTTGGGCTGTCAAATGGGGAACTGAGAAGATAAAAAGGTTCAGGCTCCATTTCTTGACAGAAGAAAAATGAGGCATTTTTCATGTTTAGTATGTACAGTGCAAATATATATGTGTGAACTCATCACTTAGGCTCAGTTTACAATCAGTGGGGCAAAAAAAGTCTCAACTTTGGGGCACAACTCATGCAACATCAGAGAGCATTGAGATTAACTGAACGGCAAGCTCAGGAGTTTATCTTTTTAAAATTAGTCCCTTGACCAACACTAGGTTCTGCAGGAAGCAAGCCTGAATTTGAAAATGACAGGGCAGTTAAGGCAAACTCATTTTCTATAGACACTTATGGAAGAAATGTATATGTATATTTGATAGAATATTCTTTTTTTGAAAACGGTGTATCTTTTGACAAAATTGATCTCAGTTTGCTTTGGAGAACCTGATTCACTTCATCCTGCTTTTCAGAGAAACCTGAATTCACATTTCTCATATGCCAAGCCCATTAGGCCTGCAAAGAAATTTGAGTACCAGCTATACAAATGTGTAGTTTGGGGAAAGTGGTAGCACTATTATAATCAAAATTGAGACATGGTTTTACTTGAAAAATATATCTGAAACTGAGAATAGCTGAGGAACAACCATTTCATTCAATGTCTGTGATTATTACCATATCTGCTGTGACATACAAGTGTATTTTATTTGTGCTATAGTGAACTGGGGCTCTAAATCAATGATTGTGTTTCTATTTCAGAAGAGAAGAAAGTCATCACTCTGCTGATATTTTCCATTCGGATAATGGAAATGGTTAAGCAGCAGAGCATAATTTGCCTTGACATTAAGCATTTCTTGGTTTTGAAATTTCCAGTTAATGTTGTTTGAAGTTTCCTTCTAATTCTAATTTTGTTTTGTTTTGTTTTTTTCGTTTTAAGATTAGAGGGGTTTTTTTATTAATGTCCCAGTGTGACTAAAATATATTACGGATTGTACAGATTTTGGTAGAGTAAAATCTAGGTAGTTTTGTCTTATTTAGTGTAATGAATACGTTTTAACCTTCTTTTAAAAAAAAAAAAAAAAAAAACCTACTCCAAAAAACAAACCAAGAAAACAATCCAAAAACCTCCAGACAAATCAAACCCACATACAGGCAGATACTTAGTTTTCTTGTTAAAAACACCTGGAATAATCCAATCAAACCTTGCAATATTTTTCTTTCCTATTACATTGATCTAAATTTTATCTCAAAAGTGTAAGAAGATTGATGTAAGAAGGCATATTATCTGAGTACGTTTCATTATATCTTCACTTACAACGTGTATTGTCAGATGCCCACAGGCATAGAAGCCCCCAAATTAAAACTTATTACTGTGTTATGTTGTGACATTTGTCAGTTTGCATTTAAGATGATAATGTGTCCAAGTTTTCAAAACAAGCAAGCTCTGGATTGCAGCCAAAGTGAATTGTTTTTTGTATCTCTTAGAATTTCAAACATTTATGAGAAGTTCCCCCTTCCCCCCCGCTGCTGTCTCCCTCCATCAAGTTTTTATGGATGACACCTCATGAAAGTTCTAACAAGGTGTAAATTATGTCACTCTCACTGCTGCTGCCCACATTGGTCCCTCCTTGGTCCTGTAACCTACCACACACTTAATTTCTCAACCCTTCCCCACTTCCCCTGCATTCTGCTGGTTCACCATTGACATGACCTGCCCTGTATGACCACCTGACTCCTGTATTGAAGACTCTCTTTATCTCCCCTTTTTAATTGATACTATTTTTTCTTCTGTTTTGCAACCAGAGAGTTTCCATGACAAAGTAGTTACGGTTTACGGAGATGGTGTCTGCACCTTAAAGAAACACCATAGAAAGATAGTGGCCATTAAATAAGCTCTAAAAAAACTAAGAGCTTCTAGCATAGAGGCTGACAAATGGAAAACTGTTATGAAGCATAACTAAGGTATCTGAGGGAAGCATATATAGCAAAGCATCTAAGAAAAGAGATACATTGTTGAGAAACCTTGGTGCCATCTCCTTAGCAGCAAGGACAGATAAAGTTTTCTTTGGAAAGCTTATTTTTCATAGGGAAATACATCTCACCTACTTGCCTACAGATAAAGTGTTAGAATCCTCCTTTCCAAGACTGCATTTTAAAAACTTACTTCCCATATACTATTAAAGGAAACACAGTTTTCTCCAGAACCCAGTTTCGTTTGTTGTTTTGTTGGGTTTTTTTTAAGTGTCTTTTAATGGAAGAAATCTACCACTAATAATTCTTGCCTGCAACAAGCTGTCAAGGCCTTCTCCATTCTCCACACTATAAAGGACTCTCTTGTCACCACCTAAAAAATACCTAATTTACAAGCCTGGTGAGACATTCAGGTTACATGGAATTTCTGGAACACCCGATGAATGTACAGTGAAGAGAATTATATGTCACAAGACATTTGAAAAGTCTCTCTCTTCTAAAGCATAGAGGGATGCTCTCTTGCTTTGTAAATGAGATCTTTCAGTGAAATGTTACTTTCACAGGGCAATAGAGGTAGTTTCCTTCCCAATTTATATTTTCTGTTTATAAGGATTATTTTCCATGCTTCCCAGTAAGTTTTTTACCCAAGAATATTAATATTAATGGGTCAGATCTTTCCTGAAAAGAAATTGTAACTATCCACTAAGCTGTGTCTGCGATGGTAAATAAGAAGGCCAGATACCTGCTCCAAGGCCGTTGGCTTGTCTGTGCTATTCTGGGCTAGTCCCATCTATAATAGACACTTCTTTGAGAAAGATAGCTGCAGTAGTTCAGAACAAAGCTAGTGAGCTTACTCACACTGAGATATGATGAACTGTCAGGGATCCTGAGTGCTGTCCCAGGTCTTTCTCCTCTGTGCAGGCTGAAAAATATAAGGAGAGTAACATACAATTAATTAAGAGATGTTTTATAGTTTTGTTTTTTTCTTTCTTAGAGAAAAAACCCCAGCAACCTCCCATAATTAAAATGAGTGTTAAAACACCCATTAAAAGAATATGGAATCAGACATCACCATGTTTAACAAGAACAAGTGGAAAAATTTTAACAGTCAGCAATTAGCCCTCAACTCTCTGCCCCAGCCTCCCATAGCCCCTGATGTTTGTTGCATCTCTGAAATTGCAGTATTAGTATAAGTGAATGAACACAGCAAGTGTGATTATTTTCCCTTGGTATAACATGTACATATCTACTCTGCTGGCATTGAGTAGTTTCATCATACGTTGGTATCTTCTGAACTATTCTAGCAAAGCTTTAGAAAAATTCTGTTAGCCAAGGACAATTTATTCACTGACATGCATATTGTGTTTCTGCCATTTCTGTGTTAGCCTTGCAGTAAGGACATAGGTATTTATGCCAGAGTTTGTAAGTTGTTCTGGCAACTTTTCAAAGCTGCTTTATTGTTACTGAACACTTTGAAGCTCTTTTGCATCATGTTTCTGTGTCCTAGCTTTCCATATTACTCAGGTGTTATTTGCTGCACAATCAAGCTATACTTTTGCTACACTTTCATTTCTGGAATAATGGTATATATAGTACTAGGAGATCAAAGAATTAAGATGAGGAAATAAGGAAATGGAATAAACATACCTGTCTCCTCCACAGTCCTTTAATAGTCATTGCCTATATTACATTGTCTCACATTACTAGAAAGGAAAAGCACGAAGTTGTATTGTCATTCCAGAAATCATTAAGAAATACTCAAATTTATATTTTGTAACAAGTCTTGCTATTCAAATATCACAAATTACATTGTTTTATAAGATAAAATCTAATGATAATCAGCAAAGGTTTAAGGCTGTAGAACTCACATCAATAAAATGGCACAATATAAAAGATCTGCATAGAAGCTTGTGAAGTCCTAGTGATGTTTGGAAATAGTATTCACTTTTTCCTGATCCTGTAGATGTTTTTTTTCCTAACATTTGGACCTTCAAGTGAATTTGCCAATCGTGGTGGAGACAGTGAGGAATCATTGTTCGTTGGAAAGTGGCAACTGAAGGATTTCCCCTGGGCTGTGAGAGTTTGTAAAGTGCAACTTGCTCAGAAATTCCTTCTCTATTTAGTTGCTGGTTCGGTCTAATTAACAGCAGTATGAGATCCTTGTATGTCCATAGGGAAATGTAACAACAAGGACTGCCTTAAATGATGACGTATAATGGAAGAGATGGTTGTAAAAGTTGAGAGAGTGTTATTGGCTGTGAAACAGTAGATAAATAATCTATACAGACAAAATGAAGAATTTTTTAAGCTTCAGACCATAAATGTGTAATGGGGTGAAAAAAAAAAGAAAAAAATAAGATGCTTAACAGTTTAAGCAGTAAAATCAAGACAAGCAGAATGTAGTTTTAAATATTTTAAGCAATAAAATTATTTTTATCTTTCTGCTTGAATGTAAGAACTTGTCAGAGTTTTCTTCCCTGACAGTCGAAACCATTAGATTCTATCAAACACTGGCAGAGGATTAAATTTCTGAATTTGAAAGGTTCTTTTTAAACCTTTCTGAAATGAAACATTGCTTTTAAAACAAGCTTTAAAAATCTTTATGTAAAAATGTTCACCATGAATTTCTACAACTCCAGAAATTTAGTACAAATAAAAAACTAGCCAGTGTTTCCGGAGGCTTGTGCTGGTCTTCAGTAACCACTAGTGCTGTAAAGGGTACAATCTTATTTATATGGATGTCTTAAGAAGATGCTGCCAAAGCTTCATGTTGAAAATGCTGTGTCCAGAATTTTAACTACTCTAAGCAATTCAGCATGTCACTCCAGTCTTGAGGGAGAGTCACAGTGCAACTGCTTGTCAAATATCAGGTTTACTTTAAAATTGTTTTAATGACTTGTACGACAATGTATAGTTCTGGATTTGCAATTGGGGCACAGGAGGGTGGGGGGGGAGCAAGACAGATGCTGTAACAGAAATAAACCTGTCTACTAAAGATGCCCAAGTCGTACATCATGCGTACAACAGAATGAAAAAGATATATTTTTTTAAGATATTCATAGTGATTCCTTTACTAGGAATACTTCAAGGAACAGCCATGTTTCCTGAAGAAACAGACAAATCTAAAATAGATACAAATGGATTGACCTATCTTAACGTAATTTATATAGCATGTATATATATATGTACATATATGTGAACAAGTATCATAGAATCATAGAACGGTTTGGGTTGGAAAGGACCTTAAGATCATCTAGTTCCAACCCCCTTGCCGTGGGCAGGGACACCTCACACTAAACCATGACACCCAGGACTCCATGCAACCTGGCCTTGAACACTGCCAGGGATGAAGCATTCACAACTTCCTTGGGCAACCCATTCCAGTGCCTCACCGCCCTCACTGTAAAGAACTTCTTCCTTATATCTAACCTAAACTTCCCCTGTTTAAGTTTAAACCCATTACCCCTTGTCCTACCACTACAGTCTC
Source organism: Strigops habroptila (assembly GCF_004027225.2). Taxonomy (NCBI): domain Eukaryota; kingdom Metazoa; phylum Chordata; class Aves; order Psittaciformes; family Psittacidae; genus Strigops; species Strigops habroptila. Next base: position 75,625,918 of record NC_044278.2, on the reverse strand, counting down.
TAATGAAGAGTCCCTCCCCAGCATCCTTGTAGGCCCCTTTCAGATACTGGAAGGCTGCTATGAGGTCTTCATGCAGCCTTCTCTTCTCCAGGCTGAACAGCCGCAACTTTCTCAGCCTGTCTTCATATACGTACATGTGTACATAACAGTGTATATATTAAGCATACTCTGCACATGTTGCTGTTTCTTCTATTTCTTCATGTTTTCGAAGAGTTCTTTCTTGTAGAATCATGGAATGGTTTGGGTTGGAAGGAACTTTAATGATCCTCTAGTTCCTACCCCCTGCCACAGGCAGGTACACCTTCCACCAAGTTGCTTAAAGTCCCATCCATCCTGGGCTTCAGGGATGGGGCGTTCACAACTTTTTTGGACAGCCTGTTCAGTATCTCACCACCCTCATAGTAAAGAACTTCCTCCTAATGTCTTCTAATGAGGGTAGCATTTAAATCCACCCTCTTTCAGTTTGAAACCATTCCCTCTTGTCCTGTCCCTACATGCCCTTGTAAAAAGTCCCTCTGCAGATTTCTTGGAGGCCCCCTCTAGGTATTGGAAGACTGTTACAAGGGCTCCCTGGAGCCTTCTCTTCTCCAGGCTGAACAATATAGTTCTTACTTGTTTGTCCTTTTCCTCTGTCCTCTTTCCAATGACTACAGTATTTTTTATATACCTTCTGTACGTCATTACCCTTGTTTTTCTTGATGTGCAGACATTAGGGCTCTTCCAAATGAAGGCAGCATTATCTTACTTCCACAAATACCTTGTACAGAAATACATTAATTCTTGAGACTCCTAGAAGTATCTCACATTATTTCAGTTTAGTCAAAACACTGAAATACGTAATTTTGCCTTTGTAGTGTTTCCGTGTTAGAAACCTGATCCATCATTTTTTTGGTCTTAGTAATGGTGTGAACACACCGTCTGGATCCAGATTAAAATGTCACTCAACAAAGCTGGTATAATGCATTATATGTAGTATATTTTGCATACATTAACTAAAGCTCAGCCTTAACTACCATGAAATTTTGGCTGTTTATGTATATATCATTAGTCAATTTGTAGAATTTTATCATTGACCTTAAGTCATTGATGATTTCTTCGTTATTAGTTGCTGCCAGGTGTCCTAGCAGTGTCATATAAATGACCAGAGAGTATCTGACATCATGTACACTTACTCTTCAATGTTCCATTAACGTGTTTCGTTCAACACTCCAGTCTTCGACCCAATTTTGCTATGCAGTGAATGCTAATATGCAGTTGAATGGAAGAGTCAGAGAGTAGTCAGATACTGTGCTGGATTCGGCTAGGGTAGAGTATTTACTGCATATTAGCTATTATGGGGTTATGTTTTGGTCTGGTGCTGAAAACATTGTTGGTATGTTTCACTTACTGCTGAGCAGTGTTTACAGAGTCAAGGCCTTTTCTTCTTTTTATTTTGCCTCACCAGCAAGTAGTTAGGGATGCACAAAGACTTGGGAGGGGACACAACTGGGACAGCTGAACCCAGCTGACGAAAGGGATATTCCACACCATATGCAGTCATGCTTGGGATACAAATCTGGGGAAAGAAGGTGGAAGGGGGGGAATGTTCAGAGGTACGGCATTTTGTCTTCACAAGTAACCATTAGGCATGATGGAGTCATGTTTTCCTGGAGATGGCTTAACACTTGTCTGCAGATGGAAAGTGATGAATTAGCTCATTGTTTTGCTTTGCTTGTGCACACAGCTTTTGCTTTACCTATTAAACTGTCTTTATCTCAGCTCATAAGTTTTCTCACTTTTACTTTTCTGGATACAGTTGCTCACCACCTGCTGACTCATACCCAGCCAGACTTGAGCAGCGAACTTGGCCTTCCGGGTAACTCCCCCCAGTTTATATACTGGGCGTGACGTGCTGTGGTATGGAATACCCCTTTGGCTAGTTTGGGTCAGGTGTCCTGTCCCTGCTTCGTCCCAGTTTCCTGTGCCCTTTCTCACTGCAGAGCATGAGAGAGTAAAAAGTCCTTGATCAGGGTAAGCATTACTTAGCAACAACTAAAACATTGGTGTGTTATCAGCATTGTTCTCAGACTGAAGCCAAAATACAGCACTGCACCAGCTTCTAGAAAGCAGAAAAAATAACTGTTACAGCTGAAACCAGGACAGTAACTGCACTAGAACTGTGAGAAATGCAGGTTTAACTAAGCATCAGAAATAACCTGTGCCATAACTAAGCTTATACTGTCATTGATGTTGATGTAATCAGATATTTAGAAAGCGATTCAGTTTGTTTTGCTTTCTAATATATGAACTGAACAAATCAAAGCAAATTAAAAATACTGCTGAAGTCATAGACCTGTTAAATGGAAAAATCTGGACAGTGACTTTCGAAGAATGTCCCCTGAAACCCCATGTCCACTTGCATTTGTTTTGCTGCCTTTTTTTTCTATACAAATGATCTTGCTTATATGTCGTCCAAAGTGGAAATGATTCCACTGGGGGGAAAGAAAAAAGTAATAAATTTAGATGTGGTCTTTAAAAATACCATTGTCATGCACCAACACTAACTTGTTTTGATGTTTGCACCATATAGACATGATGAAATCAGAGTTTTTTTCCCCAGTCCTGACATATAAGTGCCTTAAATAATTTCATTTAAATGTATTTTAAAATGTCAAGATTAACAAGATTTTTGTTTAAAAATTTCATTAAATGTCTGTGCTGCACTTTTTCAAGGAAATAAAGATTAAATTACACTGGGAAAGCCAGTAGGTTTTCTGGCAGTACTTCCTTCTTTCTCAGAGTCATTAATCCTTTGACTGCTTTACTTTGTGAGGAAAAGAACACTATTTTTATTTTTTAAACTCAACAACAAAGAAAACCTACCTTTAGCATTTTCTTTTGCTTTTCTTACATGGATACTTTTCTCTATATTTAACTGGTTTCCACAGCTTCACTTAAGCTTGATCATGAATAACTTATGGACCCGTTTTGTCCTAATTTCCATTTTTTTGTTTTTAATCAGCTGCTTTACCACAGTAGAGGGATGCATTTAGGCCGTCCATTACCACATTCCAAACTGTTCCAGTGTGAAGTGTATCCATTTCATCACTGTCTCAATTCAACTTTAATTTAAAGTCGACACAATTTATATCAGTTCTAATAAGATTATACTACTATTTAAATATAGTGTTCTACTAGCTGAAATCTTAAGTATTCATTCTAACACTGTCTCCAGTGATGTATAGGTTGTCTCTGTTAAGAACAGGAAAACCTAGATAAGCAAAATTCATTAAAGCCAGAGTCTGATTCAAGGTCAGAATGAGCATTACAGTTACGATCTATTTTTTGGGTTGTGTTAATCAAAAAGACTTAATGTGTGGGTTGTTTTTGTATGGTCCTGTCCTAATTTTTATTCATTTTAAATTCACATTAGTAAAGATGTCTTTAAGTTAATATTTATGGCTACAGGAATAGTTGAAGCTATGGAGCATCTCTCTCATGAGGAGAAGCTGAGGGAACTGGGCCTGTCCAGCCTGGAGAAGGGAAGGCTTAGGGGAGATCTGATCAGTGATACGAGTATCTGAAGAGGGGGTATCAAGCAGATGGAGACAGACTCTTCTCAGTGGGGCCAGGAGATAAGAGGCAACAGGCATAAACTAAAGCATGGGGAGTTCTACCTGACCATGAGGAAGAACTTCTTTACTGTGAGGGTGATTGAGCATTGGAATAGATTGCCCAGAGAGATTGTAGAGTTTCCTTTCCTGGAGATATTCAAGAGCCATCTGGACACAGTCCTGGGTAATGTGCTCTAGGTGACCCTCTTTGATCACGGAGGTTGGATCAGATGGCAACTGATGGTCCCTTCCAGCCTCAGCTATTCTGTGATTCTGTGATTTGGTAATGCATAATGCAACATTGCAAAAATCTAAGTTACTTTCTTGAAAGCACTGAACAGCTTTTTTGACAAGTAAACTTCTTATGGTATTATCAAGGAAGCATCTTAGTGACATGGCAGATAATGTGGTTTAAAGTCTTATCTGTTAATGATTTGGTACAGATTCTTCGTTTGTGATGCCTTTTCTGACTGGCATTTGGTGGAAATTACTGAGTCATACACAAATACAATACTATTCCTTTAGTATATAGTTTTATTTTAGCTGATCTCACAATCTTCCTTTTTCTTTCTTCAAGAAATACTTAGATTTCTTTAATGTTCATAAGTAGCTAAAAATAACGTTTTGATGTTAATGATCTGTAACACTGGTTTTGTATTTCAGTAGCAAGTACGTACCATGTTTTGATCAAATTCTCCTAGGCTATGCTTTTGAATCTCAAGTGTTTCAAAATCTAAGCATGTTAATCAGATTCAAAATCAAATTCCATCTTCAAGCTCAAAAGTCAAACCAAGTCAGCTATAAGAAGTAAGTGAAATAAGCTAGGTGTAGCTTATTGTTCCTTAGGGAGACACAAAACTCTCAGTGTCCTGTCAAGCCCCGTATTATTAATTCTCTGAAAATTAACTTTATTTCATTTCCCTTATTACATCGATCTCAAAATATGTAATACACATAAGAATCATAGAATCATAGAATCATAGACTCGTAAGGGTTGGAAAGGACCTTAAGATCATCTAGTTCCAACCCCCCTGCCATGGGCAGGGACACCTTGCCCTAAACCACGTGGCTCAAGGCTCTGTCCAACCTGGCCTTGAACACCGCCAGGGATGGAGCATCCACAACCTCCCTGGGCAACCCATTCCAGTGCTTCACCACCCTCACTGTAAAGAACTTCTTCCTTATATCTAGTCTAAACTTCCCGTGTTTAAGCTTGAACCCATTCCCCCTTGTCCTACCACTACAGTCCATAAGGAAGAGTCCCTCCCCAGCACCCGTACAGGTCCCCTCCAGATACTGGAAGGCTGCTATGAGGTCACCACGCAGCCTTCTCTTCTCCAGGCTGAACAGCCCCAACTTTCTCAGCCTGCCTTCATACGGGAGGTGCTCCGGCCCTCTTATCATCCTCGTGGCCCTCCTCTGGACTCTCTCCAACAGCTCCATGTCCTTTTTATGTTGAGGACACCAGAACTGTACACAGTACTCCAAGTGAGGTCTCACGAGAGCAGAGTAGACGGGCAGGATCACCTCCTTCGACCTGCTGATCACGCTTCTTTTGATGCAGCCCAGGATACGGTTGGCTTTCTGGGCTGCAAGCGCACACTGCCGGCTCATGTTAAGCTTCTCGTCAACCAACACCCCCAAGTCCTTTTCTGCAGGGCTGCTCTGAATCTCTTCTCTGCCCAGCCTGTAGCAGTGCCTGGGATTGCCCCTACCCAGGTGTAGGACCTTACACTTGGCTTGGTTAAACTTCATAAGGTTGGCATCGGCCCACCTCACAAGCGTGTCAAGGTCCCTCTGGATGGCATCCCTTCCCTCCAGCGTATCAACCGAACCACACAGCTTCGTGTCGTCGGCAAACTTGCTGAGGGCGCACTCAATCCCACTGTCCATGTCGCCGACAAAGATGTTGAACAGGACCGGTCCCAAGACCGATCCCTGAGGGACACCACTCGTTACAGGTTTCCAACTGGACATCGAGCCATTTACCACAACTCTTTGCGTGCGGCCATCAAGCCAGTTTTTTATCCACCGAGTGGTCCATCTATCAAATTGATATCTCTCCAATTTAGAGACAAGGATGTCGTGCGGGCCAGTGTCGAACGCTTTGCACAAGTCCAGGTAGGTGATGTCAACTGCTCTGCCCCGTCCATCAGTTCCGTGGCTCCATCATAGAAGGCCACCAACCTGGTCAGGCATGATTTGCCCTTAGTGAAGCCATGTTGGCTGTCACCAACCACCTCCTTGTTTTTCATGTGCCTTAGCATGTTTTCCAGGAGAAACTGTTCCAAGATTTTGCCAGGCACAGAGGTGAGACTGACTGGTCTGTAGTTCCCCGGGTCTTCCACCTTCCCCTTCTTGAAAATGGGGGTTATATTACCCTTTTCCCAGTCATCGGGAACTTCACCTGACTGCCAGGATTTTTCGAATATGATGGACAGTGGTTTAGCAACTTCGTTCGCCACCTCCTTCAGGACCTGTGGATGGGTTTCATCAGGTCCCATGGACTTGAGCACATTCGGGTTCTTAAGATGGTCTCGAACCTGATCCTCTCCTACAGTGGGCCTAAGGTCTTTGTTCTCACAGTCCCTGCATTTGCTTTCCAAGACTTGGGTTGTGTGGTCAGAGCATTTGCTAGTGAAGACTGAGGCAAAGAAGTCATTAAGAACCTCAGCCTTCTCCAAATCCATGGTAGCCAGTTCTCCTGATAGCTTCTGGAGAGGGCCTACATTGTCCCTAGTCTGTCTTTTATTTGCTACGTACCTATAGAATCCTTTCCTGTTATCTTTTACATCCCTTGCCAAACTTAATTCTAGCTGGGCCTTAGCTTTCCTAACCTGGTCCCTAGCTTCTCGGGCAATGCTCCTATATTCTTCCCAGGCCGCCTGTCCTCGCTTCCACCTTCTATAAGCTTCTTTTTTCCCTCTAAGTTTCCTCAGCAGCTCCTTGCCCATCCATGGAGGTCTCCTGGCCCTCCTGCTGCACTTTCTTCTAGTTGGGATGCAACACTCTTAAGCACGTAGCAGGTGATCCTTGAATATCGACCAGCAGTCTTGGGCCCCCCTGCCCTCTAGGACTGTATCCCATGAAACCTTACTAAGGAGGTTCCTGAAGAGGCCAGAGTCTGCTTTCTTGAAGTCCAGGGCAGTGAGCTTGCTGCATGCTGTTCTCACTGTCCTGAGGATCTCAAACTCAACCATCTTGTGATCACTAGAGCCAAGGCTGCCCTGGAGCATCACATTTCCAACCAGTCCCTCCCTGTTGGTGAGCACAAGGTCCAGCATGGCACCTCTCCTTGTCGGCTCCTCTATTGCTTGAAAGAGGAAGTTGTCTTCCACACAATCGAGGAGCCTCCTGGATTGCTTGTGCTGGGCCGTACCGTCCCTCCAACAGATGTCAGGATGGTTGAAGTCCCCCATGAGGACCAGGGACTGTGAGCGTGAGGCTGCTCCTATCTGTCTGTAGAGCGCTTCATCCACAGAGTCCTCTTGATCAGGCGGCCTGTAACAGATCCTCACCCTAATGTCCCCTGTTGCTGTTTTCCCTTTGATCCTGACCCACAAACACTCTGTTACCTCATCACCCATCCCCAGACAGAGTTCCATACTCTCTAGCCTATCACTGACATAGATAGCAACACCCCCTCCCCGTCTGCCTGGCCTGTCTTTTCTAAACAGCTTGTAGCCTTCCATTATGACATTCCAGTCATAGGAGCCATCCCACCATGTTTCTGTGATACCGATGACATCATATTCCCGTAGGCTTGCACACATCTGTAATTCCTCTTGTTTGTTCCCCATACTATGGGCGTTTGTATAGAGGCACCTTAGCCGAGCTCCAAATGCAGCCGACTCAATGGCTGGGGCAGCTGGAACATCTCTACATCGCTCCAAGCACTTATTACAGGTGCTGGCAACTGACCAGGAATGTTGGGATGGATCAATGCTCCCCTCCCCCAACACATCTAGTTTAAAGCTTTCCTGACCAGCCTGGCAAGCCTCCTATCAAAACAGCTCTTCCCCTTCTTTGTCAGACCAGCTCCACCAGCCTCCAGTAGATCTGGCCTCCCAAATGGAGCCCCATGTTCTAAATAGCCAAACCCCTGACTATGGCACCACCATTCTAACCATTTATTAACCTGCCAGACACGCCTAGCTTTTTTAAGGTCCTCCCCTTTGCCCTGGAGAATCGATGAAAAAACTGTCTGAGCTCCAGAGCCCCTAACCACCTCTCCCAGGGCTCTGTAGTCCTTAATGTTTTCGAGGCTACTGCTATCTATATCTCTAGCACCCACATGGACCACTAGGAGGGGGTAATAGTCAGCAGGACTTACTAGGGCAGGCAGCCTCTCAGCAACATCCCTGATCCGAGCCCCTGGCAGGCAACACACCTCCCTTGAGACTGGATCAGGCCGGCAGATGAGTGCCTCTGTGCCTTTCAAAGCAGAGTCCCCTACTACTGTGACCCTCCGCTTTTTCCTGGAGGCGCCAGTAGCGATCCTCTTTACTGGTGCATCAGCAGGATGCTCATTAGGTGTGGTGGGTGCTTTCTCATTAGCCCCCTGCAGAACTGCGAAGGGGTTCTGGATGGGGACATCAGATTTAGGAGGAAGCCCCTTGTCGTTAATTGTCCTCTTCCTCCTTTTTTTGTTCGTTTTTCTCGTGACTAATTCCCAGCTTCCTGGGTTGCTGCCCTCCTTCTTTCCTATATGAGCAGTGCTAGATGTTTGCAGCCTCTGCGCAGTTTGGGCCTGGAGCAAGCAGCCCAGCTTCCCCTCAGCTTCGCTGGCATCTTTTAGCTCTCCAACAGCCTCCCGCAGCTCAGCCACCTGCTGCAGGAGGACCTCCACCAGGGCGCACCGAGTGCAGCCCTGTCCATTGTGCACCCTCGCCTCAAGAGACCAGTCGAGGCACTTTCTACACTCCGAGGTCTGCGCCGCAGCCTCCCCTCTCATCGGCTCTGTCTGGGTGCCTACGCTGGCCACCGCCGGGGCAGAGCTCCCAGAGCGGGCCCTGCTCCTGAGGCGAGTGCTCACCATCCCGCTCTCTGCCCGCTGGCCCTGCCTGCGCGAACTGCCGCGCCACGCCCTGTTCGCCGCGCTCCTGGTCGCTCGCGCTCCCTGGGATGGGTTTTTCCCCACTGAGGGCTGGTGCTGTCACTCCTGGCGCCGCCCCCTGTGAGTCAGCTGCTCGCGTCAGTTGAGCTGCCGGCTCCTGGGCAAGTCCTGTCGAGGACTTGAGGCTCCCTTGGTTGCTCTTGCCTCTCCGAACTGAGGCTCCGGGACGCTGTGCTTCCCCCCGCTCCGGTGTTAAAGGCGTCCTCTCTGGAGATACCTCGGCAATTGATCGTTAGTGGTCGATGATGATGCTTTTGAATCTGCCACCATCACATATTATCAATAACTGGTATTTCAGACATTCTTACTTTCTGTATTTGAGAATGCAAGAGACAATCACATGAGAAAAGACAATTCGTGTCTTCTGTGTTGTTGTTCCCCCTACCCTCCATCAGTTCTAGCAAGAGATTATGAAAGTAGTAAGATAATGAAATCGTTCCACTGATGTAGCTGCTGGTTGTCCAGTACATGCCAAGTGATGGCACTCAAGATGATCTGCTCCATAACTTTCCCTGATAACAATGTCAGGCTGATAGGTCCTCATTCTGGCCTTTCTAGTAGATGAGTGTCACATATGCGAACTTCCAGTCAACTGGGACCTACCCAGTTAGCCAGGACTGCCGATAAAGGATGGAAAGTGACTCGGTGAGCGCTTCCACTACCTCCCTCAGTACCCTTGGGTGGATCCCATCCAGCTACATAGACTTTTCTGTGTCTAAGGGGTATAGCAGGCTGCCGACCATTTCCCCCTGGATTATGGTAGCTTCATTCATTTCCGCTTCTCTGTTTTCGAGCTCGGGCTGGGCACCCTGAGAGCATTTAGTCTTACTATTAAAGACTGAGGCAAAGAAGCCATTAAGTACCTCAGCCTTCTCATCCTTTGTCACTGTGCCTTTCCTGCACGCCTTTCCATGTGAACTCCTGTGAAAACTCTCATGCCACATCCTTGCTGACACACCACACTCTGCTTGCCTGCCTTGTTCACAGCGCTCCTGGTCACTAGAGCTCGCCAGGGGTTTCTTATAGGTGTGGAAGAGACTTGGCTGCCGTTGCTCCTTGCCCAGGCCAGGTCTCAGCAGCCACTGTCATGCAAGATGCAGGCTCCTGGCAGCTCGCTCTGCTCCCATGAGGTCCCCCCTGGTTTAGGAAATCCCCCTGTGCATCACGCTAGAGAGGTCCGCTGCACGTTGTGCCAGCGCCAGAGCAACTGCGGAGTCCTTCTTTAGTTTCACACTGGCAAGACAGTAAACTGTAAACTGCTGAAAGCACAATAATAGTAACTATGTATAGAGCCATTTTCAGTTCATGACATTGCTGTGGTAACATGGATGCTGCCAGTCTGCCCTACAAAAGGCAATCTTTGAAGTGTGTATACAAGCCCATTCAAGCAGTGGATGCAAGCCATTTCCCTAGTATTAAGGATTGATTCCTGTTTCTCTTGCATTAGCAGTTAGAGCCAATAGGAGCAGACTATATTAAACCTTATTTTCATTTTATATTTATTTGATTTCTGTAGTTTCGCATGAAGTGTTTGCAAGAAAAGTCATAGATAAGACTAAATTCAGAGTAAAAAAAATTTTATTAGAAGGCAATGCTAATGAAATGTACTTAAAGTTGTTGGAAGCCCTTCGTCTTTAACACAATTGATAAAATGTGTAGCAAAATTAACCTTTTCCTTTTTTTTTCTCACCGCCCCCCCCCCCCCCCCCCCAGATTTGGGTAGGTCTGTGTTCTTAAAAAAAAAAAAAATCACAACAATTGTATATTGCCACGTGTATAAAACACCAGTTGAGAAATTCTGTAATTTTGAGATTTAGGTTGGAGACAAAGGAGAAATGCAGGTTGTCCTGAGGGCACCAGTAAACCAGCTTCCACCTACACACCCTACCCATGGGCCCAGGAGCTCCATTTCAGCCTGGGCCTTCAGTTGTGTCAGCTGTAGCAGTACTTCATTCCATTGTTCCTTACCTGTGTATAGTTTTCCCAGTTTGACCTCAGCCCAGCCTCATCACGGTGGTCCTGCCTGAACACCCTAGGGCTGTCTTATCCTGGTTTCCCTCACTGGGCTTGGTCCTGTGAACTCTAAGCCTGAACACTGCTATAGACCTGTCTTTTTCAAGTGACTGACACAAAGGGTTTAAATGGAAACTGATTTTCATTGGACTTACTTTGTTTGCATTTCTACTTTCTTGATCAGTTACTTGCATAGTAATTTTATGCAGGAACTCTGATCTTTGACTGGAAGCAATTGTGAGGTATTTAAGCAAGTGACTACTAGTAGCTATCAGACCAGGAAAGCCTAGAAAATTTAATGGGAGGTTATGAAGCATGTAGCATGACAAGGGTGGTGAAGCATGTTCAGACTAAGTAAAACTGGCAGCATAAATAGCTTTTAAATGGATGTATAACCTTTTTAAAGGTTAGCTATTCATTCTCCCTCTTTCACTTTCTCTGACTGAAATAAATGCCTCCATAATTCCAGTGAGATCTGAGATGCTGTGGGAAATTCACTGAAAACATAAAAGGAGTGCACCCCTGAGTACCAGAAAAAGAGTTCAGACATCTGAAGTTCTGTTCAGATGTCTGAGACATTCATTGATTCTCCTTGTCATCCCATTCTTTCCTTCTTTCATATGAGTACATCCTCACGCTGTGTATATTCATTGAACTTTACTCAATTTCAATGTTAATCTGACCCCTGTGGCTCTCATACTATCAAGTACTCCCAAAACTTCAACTTGCCTCCACGTTTGAGCAATTAGTAGCTTGATTTACAAATATTGTTCAAACTATGAACTTCAAAAAAAAAAAAAAAGGTGTTTCTGTCTGTATTTATAGTCATAGAGTTAGGTATCATTATTAAGCATGGTCCTTAAGGACCATGAGGACCCCAGTAGGGCTTACTGGTCTCTACCAGCCCTCACCTGGAAGCCTGTTGCACTCGTTTAAGAAGATCTCAGGAGCCCCATTTCAGCTTAACCCCAGTGACACCATGGGGATGTGGATTCCTAGTCCCATCTCTGGACTTCAGCCCAGCACTCTGGGTCCCCTGCACAGGTCCCTTGAACCCACAGTGTAGTTAGTCTCTGTCCCCACTTCCTACTACTCCTGACAGGCTCCACCAGCTGGCCCCTAGTCCTGGCTCACCATTTGAAATGTTGGGATCTGGTCTTACTGCTGCACTATTGCTGCCCTCCAGCTCTGCCCAGTACCCTCAGAACCTGTGGGATGGCTCCTGCCAGGGAAGGCATAGCTCACCCTGGGATTCTTACGGTGCCTGACTCTTCACTGCAGGGAGCAGTGGGTTCTTTCTGCTTCCTGATGCTTTGATGTCAGTGCATAAGTTTTCAGCACACTTTTCTTGCTTTTGATTGAATAGCAGTTGTATGGTTGCAATAGAACACATACTTAAGAAAGGTAGGCTGTAGACCTTTGAATTAATTAGGGCTCTTTAGTATTTTCATTAGAGAAGAGTAATAAAGCTACATTGCATTTGAAGAGAGATGCATGAGGGTCCAAGTCTCTTGATCACTGAAATTTAATGTAAAAATTTCCAAGTCCCCAAATTCAACTCACCATTTTACTATTTATTTTGATTTTTCTTCCAAAAGTTCAGAGTTTCTAAAGAAACTTAACAGTGTGCTGGGGATTCGTATTCTAGGTTCTGTGATTCCAGTGTCTCTTCATATCATTTGAATCAACAATTAAAAAGCTTTAGATAGAGACTTAAGACACTTACAAGACTATAGGTTAATTCAGGAATTAGGAAGGTACCTCTAGCTCATTCTCCTGCTCCTTCTCTAGAAGGTCAGTTCTGAGGTCAGACAAGATAGCTCACAGCTTGATTGCTGTAGTTGTGTCTTGAAAACTTACAGGGCCAGAGACCGCCCATCCTTTCTGAGCAACGTGCTCCATTGATCCCCTGTCCTCATGGTGAAGAAGGTATGCTTTACATCTAGCCTGAAGCTCACTTCTTTCAATTTATGCTTGTTTTCTCTCCTTCTCCTCACACGTGCCATTGTGAGGAGCCTGGATCTGTTTCCTTGATGACCTCCCCATAGATACTGGAAACTACAGTTGGGTCCCTCCTCTGCTGTCCTTTGTCCAAGTTGAACAACCCCCTTGTCTCTCTCCGCCTCTGCATACAGAGAATCTGCTCCAACCTTGACCATCTTGTTGATCCTTCACTGAATGAACCCCAATTTGTAATTCTTTCCTGTGTTGGAGGTCCCAAAACCGCACACAGTAACCGGGATGTGGTATAATGAGCGTTGAGTGAGAGAAGCAACCATTTGCCAACTGACTATGCCCTGATTCATACAGTCTCATATGCTCTTGACCTGTCTGCTGCCAAGGCCACCAGAGGCTTTTCCCCTGACCTGCTCCCTAGCCTGGCATTCCCCAGCCTGTAATGCTACTAGGGGTTTTCCTTCTCAGGAGTAGATCTTTGTATTTGTCGTCGTCGTATTTCATGAGGTTCCCATCAGCCAATTCCTCCAGCCCGTCTGACTCCCTCTAGAGAAGTGAGTAGTGCCCTCCACTGCTTCAGCTGGTCTTTGAATTTGGTTTCATCTGCAAAATTGATGAACACACATTGTAATACCTCCAGGTCGCTGATAAAGATGTTAAACAAGATAGCTCCCAGTACAGATGACCTGTGGTATGCCTGTTGTTGCTAGCCTCCACTACCATTACACTCTGAGCCTAACAGTCTAATTAGTTTTTTTACACATCTGCTTGTCTACCCATCCAGACCATAAAACTCCAACCTCGATACAAGAAAACTGTGGTAGACAGTGCTGAAAACCTTGCTAAAGCTGATGTGAATGGCATCCACTAGTGTCCACTTGCTGTTAGATCTAGTAATTTTATCATAAAAATCATCAGATTAATCAGGCATGATCTACCCTTGGTAAATCCATGCTGGCTATTCCTAATCATACTTTTCTCCATATGCCCACAAATGTGAGAGGAATCGTTCCATGATTTTCCTCACAGACCAGAGTGAAGCTGACAGGCTTACAGTTTTCTGGATTGTTTTTTGGTGTTTTTTGAAGATGGCACAACAGTTGCCCTTTGTGAATTATCAGGGACCTCCCTTATCTCCATTACCTGTCAAAGGTGATAGACAACAGCTTCATAAGGGCAGCTTTCACCTCTCTCACCACAGGATGCAGCCTGTTAGGTAGAATCAGAGAATCATAGAATAGTTAGGGTTGGAAAGGACCTTAAGATCATCTAGTTCCAACCCCCCTGCCATGGGTAGGAACGCCTCACACTAGACCATGTCACCCAAGGCTCTGTCCAACCTGGCCTTGAACACTGCCAGGGATGGAGCATTCACCAATTCTGTTTCAGTGCCTCACCACCCTCATCGTAAAGAACTTATTCCTTGTATCTAACCTGAAGTTCCCGTGTTGAAGTTTGAACCCATTACCCCTTGTCCTGTCACTACAGCCTCTAATGAAGAGTCCCTCTCCAGCATCCTTGTAGGCCCCCTTTAGATACTGGAAGGCTGCTGTGAGGTCTCCATGCAGCTTTCTCTTCTCCAGGCTGAACAGTCCCAATTTTCTCAGCCTGTAAATGTACATTGCGATTTTATGAGTAAAGGTTGCTTGAGTAATCACTGACTTGATCATCAACTGCTTATGTTTTTCCTCTACCTTAAACCCTTCCACTAATTACGAAAGCTGGGGAGACCTTGTTGGTGAAGACTGAGGAGAAAATGGCATATCTACTGAAACTTGCAAGTCCTTTTTCTCTTCCATCTCCTACATTTCAGCAAACAAACTTACTAACTAAATTGTTCCACTTCATTATTCATAGCTTTTTTTTTTTTTTTTTTTTTAAGTTAATAAGTTTTCAGAGTTAAAGTTTTACTTGGAAAATTCTTTTTTTTTCCCTCGATTTTGATTTGAATACACATCTTTTATTAGTTCAGTTACAGAGGGCTTAAATGCAAAACAAATTCACCTTGTCCTCTCACAATGGAAAAAAGACAGCAAAATACTACCTAGATTTTGTCTTCAGTTTTGATCTGTGTGTGTATTTTGTTCATAATCATAATTCACATTTGTTTGCTATACCTGAAAATATTTTACAAATGCTTCATTAGCAGCAGCTTTCTTATCCATTATATTGGATAAATATGCAGTTATGTTGGCCACAAATATACTATTGACGTTCTCTCGATCTTTATATGATCTAATTATGCTGGTACTACGCTGCTATATAGCATAAAAATTTGCTGAGAAGGACAACAGTCTTAAGTCTGTATAACAAAAAAGAATGTAAGGGGTTCTTTTTTGTTGGTTTAGATTTCTGAAAAATGTGACCAGGGAGACTATTTGCATAAAACCAGGGATGTGTACCATGAAAAACTAAAATATCTTAGGGATTGGTTATTTAATTGCAAAATCGATTTGATCACTTAAGAACCTTAGGGCTAGTAATCTGGAGAATTGGAAAAACAGTCTCATCACACGATCACTTCCAAATGTGACATGATGGTATTTAAATTTCCATTACTGAAATGAGTATGAAAGTATTATATGAGTGCACCATGTGGTATTGTATGTTAACAGATGCTATAAATGTCCTAAAGGAAAGATTCATTCTCAGGGAGGTACTGAAGACATAATGCAAAACTTTATCATTACTGTTCTTTCTCAATCCTGAAACAGTCTTAGGTGATTGTAATTTGTTAATGATTATACACATTAGTTACAGATGTTTGAGACAGTGTACATTTTTCCTGATAATCAGAATTTGTGACAAATCCATAAGGTCTGTAAGAGGCAATGTATTCTAGTCTACTGAAGTAGCAAAGGCAGAATTGCTATTGTAGTAATAACCTTTGTGCTAAGAGGCAGAGCATGTTACAAAATATATTACAGTAGTCTCAAACAAATTTTACAATGATTTTAACATCGTTACTGAATTTCTTGCTCTTTAATAGTGTTTTCAATTTTCTTTCTTTTTCTGTGATAATTGGATCTAATCAAATTATATACATATATATACATAATTAGGCTATTAAGATTTCAATTGATTACTAACAAATTCTTGTCTGTCCGTGAGGAGTGTTCTTTTGGCCCCGTTGGATGAGTCAGTCTAGGCTGTTAAAATTTAGCTGCAGCTGTATATACTTGCATGTTGAGCTGAACAGAAGTAAAAATGAGGCCATGCCAGAATCTAAAAACTCATAATGCATCTACTTTGTGATTGTTGTGGTTATTTATATCAGTAATCAACAGACAACTTGAGAGGGCTGGACTTCTTACATTTATTTACTAGAAGCAAAATTATTATCTTTATTATTAGTGGAAGTTTAACGTAAGAGAAACAAACCTGATTCTTACCTCTTAAGTCTGTTCTTACTACAAATTTCTGAAATTTCATTCAGACTGGAGCTGTAAGGAAATACAAGTAACATTGGAAAAAAAGGAAAATAAATAGAGAAAGTATGTAACATATGAAGCTGTAACAGGAAATTGCAAACAGCCTGAAGAAAAGTAAATTAAAATCTCAGTAAGAACAAGATGTTTAACACAAATATCTATTTTTTAATGTGTTTGCATAGTTCTTATTTTATTTAGTAACATATGCAGATTTATTGGGAAAACTTACACAAAGGGATTATCATGAATTTCATATCAACAATATTGCAAGCACTTTCGTGCATCATAATGATGATTTAGATTAATATTCTCCACTGGAGATTTTTGATGATTAAAGTTGATATCCTTTTCTTCCATTAATTATTAAATCACAAAACCAAACTCTATTTCAAATAAATAACTCTACTGTTACTGTCTTCCACATTAAAATGCTGAACTGCACTTGTCATTGGAAATGAACTTCCTTAAATCTGTTTTTTTCTTTAATGAAAACAAATATCCCTGAGATTAAATATGATAGATAATTGGTTCATTATCTAGGATGAAGCTTAATAGAACAAAGTATTTAAAAATGTATAGTTGCTACTGAAAAGATAAAAAATACTTCACATTTAACATTAACCAAGTTTTATCGCATAATTTGTGAACTTTCCTTGTTATGAACGCTCAGTCATTAAAAATCATTACAGTTAAAGAGGGAATACTTTTTAGTATGCAGTACTTGAGAAAGCATATTCAAACCTACACATCTCTGCTTTTTTGGAGGTATTTGGAAGTATGAGTCAGTGCATGGTTGTTCATACTGAAATAGTGTTGTATAGTCCCTAGTTGAATTTTGTGCAAAGAGCATGGCGATACTCAAGTAACTATTATTATAACTTTTGGGTAAATATAAGCTCTTGGATATATGTGTGTTACCTGTCAAAAACAAGCTTTCACTGTCCCACCAGCTAGTGCTGAGAACAGCTGTTCCATAACATACTTGGTTATAGCGCAATGCAGTTACAGTAACTTGAAGATGTTAATAACAAAGGTTCTCAACATGTATTATTTTTTTTAAATGTAAGTAAGTTGCTTTTTTTGAACAAGAAAATTTATAGTCATAGTTTACATTGGAAATGATTTCTTGAAGTCATCTAGTCCATACCTTTCCTAAAATAAGGGTTAACTTCAAAATCGTTTCATGCTGTTCAGGGCCCTGTCAAATAATTTCTGATTATCTCCGAGAAAGTAGAATACCTAACCATTCTGACATCTTAACTTAGGAATCTGGAACCCAGCCTCGATCATGAGAACTGGAGGAGTAAAAATAAAAACAACCAAACAGAAAAAGCAAACTGAAGACTAGTAAAATTACATCTTTACGTACTGCTACATGTGGGAAATGCCATGGTTACCTGCGTTGGTCTTGATGAACATTCAGGTTCAGGTAGAGGGCTATGGAAAACTTACATGAACTGTTCCTGACTGGCTCAAGATTTGTTCTTTCCTCAATCAGCAAAGGCACTCTTCAAATGAAAAGATGAGTTTCTCCTTCCCCTAACCTTTAGATGGCTTATATTGTATCAAAAATTAATTTCTTGTACATCATGTCGATTTTGTACATACTTGGATCTTAAAGAGGTGCTTCCAACTGCACAACGTATTTTCCAATATCGATGACAATTTTTCTGTACCTTGAAACAAATGAGCATGAGTCTGTGATGACTGAAAGAATAATGAGGGAAAAAATTATCTTAATTATTACTGCTACAGATTATAAGCAGTTTTCTTTTTGGTTAAGGTTCCTAACATGAAGGTCCTGTTTTACAGCGTAGCATTGCAACACTGATCAGCATTCATCATTGATCTCCTTCTCTGAGTAAAAAAGTTACTAGTGACAGAAGCTACAAAATGGTGCATAACTGGACAACAGCTGTACCAACATAAAAAATTGAGGATGGCTATATGAGGACGTACTTGACAGTCTGGCTTTCAGATCCATCCTCTCCTTCTTGCTAGAAACCCCTCCAAACACATATACTGGTTAAATGACATCTTAGAAAGTTTTCACAAGCACCTCCTTCTCTGAGTTTCCTCATGAAAACCAAGTAGGTTTTTGTATCTTCTAAAGTAATGAGACTATGAACAATCTCATAATTAATTTCATTATCTCACCCTATTAAGCTAGTTAAAGCATTTTCTTTTAAATTGAATAGTTTTACAGACAGAATCCTAATAGGTATGCCTAATAAAATTCAAGTCTGGCTAAAGTTTGGGATTTGCCAGTTGACTGAATACTATAGACATAAAGGGTTAACATAGAATATTCTTGGTTCACTACAGAAAAACTTGACCAATCTGCTTAATCTGAAGAAGCTGTATTTAATTCCCTGGGATATAAAGATCCTTCTAGATCATCTCTAGAATGTAGGAAACGGAAGTCAACAAATGGGAGGTTGAGGAAGTTGGCTGTACTTCATTCATCAGTTCAGAATCTGCTGTTTTTTCAGCAGATGGCAGAGGTTGTATGTATTAAGGATGAAAATGACCAAATAGTAGAACCCAATAGGAGAAAAGGTTTGCAAACAGATCAAGGACTACAGCTTCTAGTTGCATAGACCTGTCATATCTGTTGAACAAGAAGTGTCATGGTATGTTTTTGGAGGCCGGCTGATAATTTGCATAAGACTGTTTCAGTTCTGAGGTCAACAGTAGTCAGCTATGTAAGACTTGGAAGAAAAAGCTTCACACAAGATTATACTGGTTGAAACTCTGTTGATTGAAAATTCTGTATGTTCAAAAAACTATGATAGTTTCCCTCTTCCCTTTTCCATTTTTCATATATATTTTTAATACCAAATTATTGTGACAGATTCAAGTGTAAAAGTCCTGCATGAAATGATACTGTGATGCTTAACTGGAAATACAGAGAAAAATAGTCCACGCAAGATTTGGGTTTAAACCTGGGAATACATGATACCAGGTTCAAATAAATATTTAGGCCGCTGAGTTTACTAATCATTAGTGGGCAAAAATAGAAAATAAGTGATCAGGTAATAGCAGTGATGAGTAAATTAAAGTACTAGGTTTCACCAGGTGAGAGGGGTTTGGATTAAGGTAGAATAGGATCTCTTGAAAGGTACTCTACTGTTATGTTTTCAACCTTAATTTGATGCATATTTCTGAGGTGAGCTTAAATTCGTGCACACTAGTTTCATTCTGTGAATACATGGGAGCTAATTATGTTGATTTGTTGTCTTTTTCATTTGAATGGAAATGTGATTTAGAATATATGTGAAGCGCTAAGCTCTGTACACATGTTGAGCAGCACTGTCACTTCCACCAAAAACATTGCTTCTTTGGAAAGAAGCTCTTCCGCTGTGGTTCTTCTGCTAATCTTTTTTCTGGTCTGCTTAGAAAGCATAGTTCTTATCCTAGCTCGACATTTCATTTGCTAATCAGACTTTTAAGATGCAACTTCTCTTCCAGATATTCTCTTGTCCTCACAGTACTTAAGAGTTTCTCAGACATGAGTTACTTCCTTTTAGTAGTGCATTAATAGTTCCCGTGCCAGTTATGCCAGTTGTCTTTCTGTTCTAATATTCACAGTATTAATATGCAAAAATGTATTTGAACTGAAGGTTGTATATGGAAGCCAGGGTCATGTGGTAATAACTTTTTATTCAGTGTATGTTGGGACAGTTGCTAAGATGAAAGAAGATTATTTTTAAAAGTTCCCTCATGCAGTATTCCTCATGGTCTACTTGGCAATTACGTCTAATGCTCTCCCTCCTATTAGTTAAAAACCGTATTACTGTCTTAGCTAAAAAAGGAGTCCCGTGTTTTTCTGTTCTAAATACTGTATTTCTAGGCAAAATAAGTAATGTTAGATGTCTTGCAATTGCAAAGTATTTAATTTTAAACCCTTCTTACACCTGGGGACTAATGCAGAGAATCATGACTTCGCAGAAACCAAAGATGTTTTGCGTCTTTTACAAATAATTCCCTCAGCAGACAGCTCCTTCCTGAGGTGTGCATAAGGAAATTATACAGCTTATTTACAACTTTTTAATAGTATAAAATTTCTGTATAATTCCTGAAAGTTTGTAGTCACTTACTGAATATTTTGAGATTGAATTTTCACTCTCAGTTAATTTGCCTTTTTGAAAATGAAATTGTTTTTATGGAATAAGAAGAGATGCAGCATGATATCCTTTTCATCTAGTAGATGAGATACTTCACCTCTTTATTTTGTGACCCAAATGGGTTTAAGTCTAATCCAAATATCATTTCTGAGATGAACATACAGGAAATAAAATAGACACGAGTTCAGACAAGTTTCTTTTTACTTTTGGCCAGCATATTATCATATTTCTCAAGGGCAGAGCTAATAAAGGGAAGGGCAGGTGGTTCTTCAGGTATGCTATTATTTTAGAGTGACTGGGTGCACTTCTCTAATCTCCAAAGGTAATAAATACTGTGTTGCATGCGTTAATGCAATAAGCATTTTTTAAAAGCATTACCAAGTTACGTAATCATAAACAAAAAGCTTAGTCATGAACATTACTTAGAGGAGAAAAAAATCTTAAGGCATTACAGTGCATTAACGAATTAAAATACTGAGGCTAGTCAAAAGGTGTTTCTGTTTACTGTCTGAGCAGACTAGACATGTACTAGCAATATTAGCATTTTAACTGGAAGTCAGCGGTGAGAGGAAAGGCTATCATTTTGACTTAGTAGAATTAGTGTCATCTAACTGTTACATCACAAAAAGTTGAATGCATAAACCTGTGTGTTAGTCTCAACAGTTCTGTTTTTAATAAGATCTGAGAGAGATGAGTTGAATTCTTCTCTGAGGACCACCTATTTTCATTCATTGGCAATACAGACAGTGAGTTAGGCTCCAGTGTAAATTTTCTAAGCACTTGGGTTAGGGTAAATTCATTCTACCTTTTCTATCTTAATTCTTCAATTATAAAATGAGATAATCACAGAGATCTGGAGAAATTGGTATTATTAAAGGAAACAATAATATGGACTGTTGAATTCCAGATTCTGCCATGAACGCAAGAGAATGTCAGATTGAGTGAGAATAAAATATTTCAACCTTAACAGCTGTTAGTTCTGTATTGATTTAGTAGTTTGACCATACAGAGTTTGTAAAAAAACTTAGGAATTAAGTTACTGTCTTGATAGACATTATTTTTCTATTCCTGTTCGCTAATTACTACAGGAAGTGCGGTATATCTCACTAAACTTCAGCGTCTCATAGCTGAACTAGATTGTAATTTGTGTTTCTTCATAGGCAATGTAGAGATAAGCTTCTCTTCAAAGGGGGGATAAGCCTTTCTTACTGTTGAGTTAGTTGGCAGAGAACCTTGAGAACTATTGAAAAGTCTCAGGAGAGAGACAGTTCTATTAGGTAGCTCTGAATGATTTTTATATCATTCAGATTGTGTTAGATCCCATTCTGAGTTGTTTAGTTTTACATCTGGATCATATATGAATTATATATTTGCAACTGTAGGTTTTCAGTTCTGCCTAGGAGGCAAGCAGCTAAAGCTGGACTTTATAAGGTCATTTTTCTGAAGCACTTCAGTTACCAGATTTTGATGGAGACTCATGATGCTAAAGAGAATTAATCTCATATGCACAAAGACTGTTTCTAAAATACCCTGAATTTGTTGTATCTTGTACTTCGTGCTTGATGTGTGATGTGAGATATTTTATATGCTTAATATGAGATTAACTGTGTAAGTAATCTATGGCTTTGTCAAGAGTGAGCTATGTGACTGTGTTCAATTTGCACAAATCTTTATGTAAGACTACAAAAGTAGATAATTTGTATTACAAGCCTGCTAGAAACTATATTGCTCTGATGTTACTGTAAACCTCTTACCAACTGCTTAGTGTTATGAAACCTTAATACAGAAGCTCTTTAGGCTTGTGTACTGCCACATGTCTTGCAAGAACATTACATGCCAGGAAAACTTGTTTTCTTTTTGAGAAATGCTGACCAAGAATGCCAACATAAACAACTTTTAAGCCCCTTGAGCAGCCCTGTTGCCAATCAAGACTATCATCTGCTATGTAGCCTACTATTTTCCTTCATGTTCCTCCAGAGACTCCTCTGTTGTTGCAGTTTCTTCAAAACAGCTGCTAACTGTTACACAATTTGTGTGCTACGATTGTTGTGTAGGGTATGGATTGGTAACTGTTTCAGGGTTTGTTTGCATTCTTCTTTTTCTTACTCCACTTAGTTGTCTCTTATTTTATGTGTTACAGATAGTCTTCAGGTCTTTTTGTTCTCTCTCTGCATGTCACCAGATACAGTGGAGATACATAGGGGGGATTTTTCATTGGCTTGCTTTTTGAAGAGGTTGCACATGAAAGAAAAAAAATTGAATTACAAACTCAACAAGCAGGTTTGTAGTCAGATGGACCAGATCTACCATATAGAAAACTGATGACTTCATTATATCCTGGTTTGAGTTCTAATAGCACTGTCAGCTTAGTGAAGATAAAAAGCTTTATTTTGATAATCCTGTGATGAAAAATCATGTAATTTTATTAACTGCTTTTCCCTTTAAAATGGTAATTTATCTTAAAAATATTTCCTATTCATCAGCCTCTGAGTCTGTCTTCAGTTCTTCCATTAGAATTTTCAGTATTTCTTTCCTGTGTTTAAAGCTGTAATGCAAGGGGTTTTATCTGCTACGTATTAATAACAGGCACATTATGCATATCTCATTACTGTTCTTTCCAATAGAAAATATAAATGGCATGAAGCTCTTCTACTGGATCTGAAATGTTTCCATGGCATTTTGAAGTTGTCTGATAAATGTGTGTAAGTTTTCATTACCTAGTAAGGGAGAAAGATCCACAAGCCAGATGATACATAATGTGTGAATTGATAGTTCTTATAAGATGATCATCCTACAGAGTAATTACGGAAGAATAATCAAGGTGAAGGATGAATGATGTCAGAAAGATCTACTCAACCATGAGGAAAGAGTACTTCTTATCTGTCTTTATTCTCTGATGCTGAAGAGTTGCCACCATAAAATATAGCACTGCATTCCTTTCATTTGAAGTAAGTCTGTGCTGCCATTAAATGCAGTGGTCCTCATCTCTGGCCTTCTGTCTTCTCTCCTGTTGTGTGGTGGGAGAGAGGATATTCTTTAGCAGATAAGTTTCCATTTTCCATTCATCACATGCCTTGAACAAAAAATAGTGAGGACCAAAGGGTACTGCAAGAACAAATAGTAGAGGAGAAGCTAGTCTTGACATTTATGAAACTGGCAAAGATCTGCTAAAGTGTATTGCGTATAGGTGCCAAAGTTTTGATGGTGGGGGTCTACAGGGTTACCTCTGTGAGGAGAGACAGGGATGCCCTGCGCTGGGCATAACTGCTTGCAGACCTCTGCAGTAGACCTACCACAGAACACAGCTGATCCCCTCAGCCAAGGTGGTGGCACCTCGGGGGAAAAATGTGTAAGAAAGGGTAAAAATGCTACAGAGAGACAGGAGGTGGGAGAAAAAGAGTGTGAAAAAGCAAATGGCAGGCCAAAGCCTGAAGAGGAGAAGGAGCTCCATGGTGGAGCAGGTATTCCCTGCTGCCTGTGGAGAGCCTAGCCAACCTGGAGAAAAGTGTGAAGAAGGAGCAGAAGAGAGGAGGTGTTATGAACTGACCACAACCCCCTCCTTCCATCCTCCCTTACACTGCTTTGGTGGGGATGAGGTAGAGGAGTTGGGGATAAAGGTGTGAGGTTAAGCTTGGGAATGACCAAAGGGATATCCTGTACCATGTGATGTTATGCTCAGCAATAAAAGCTGGGATGGGGAAAGGAGGAAGTGAGCGTGTGTGCGTGTGTGTGTGTGTGTAAGGGGGCACACACACACAGAGTTCACTAGTAGGGAGTGAGTTTAGCTGTCCACCAGGTTTAAACGACCACACCCCATTGTGGCAGAGGAATTCCAGCCTCGACCATTTTAACAAAAATGCAGTCTGTATTGAAACCTGCTTTCACATAGACTCCAAACCAAGAGAAATAACGGAGTTATGTTGCTTTAAAAACAGCTTAGGCAGCTCTTCTGTAAGAAGATCAATCCTTCCTCTAGGACAAATCTGACTTGAAATCTGCTGGCTTGCCTCAGCACCAGCTTGCAGTTCCATGTGTCAACTCCTGTTTGTGAATTGTTAGCTCCACCCTCTAGCTGCTTTCTCAGTGGGCATCTCAAAGCAGTACCATATATTTGGATTCATGTTCTTGCTCATGAGCAAAAGAACAGAAGGCAAGTTGTATTTGTCTTTATTGACAGTTTCTATACAGTCCAACAAGCAAACCAGTTCTTCTGGTTTTTACTCAAATATTTACTCAAATGAACTCATCAATTAAAACAACAACAACAACAAAAACCCAAAACGAAAAAACAAAACAAAAGAACCAACCCCCTCCTCCAAAAAAACCCACAAAATCCCCCCCAAAAACAGAGATTTCATCCAGCTTTACCAGGAAACAGACAAACAAACAAATAAATAAATGCAGTCAGGCAAGTCCTGGAAGCTTTCTTTTTTTGTTTTTTGATATCCTAAAAGGAACTTGATGGAAAATATATTTCAAGTCTATTTTAGGAGTAATTCTGGTAGTGGAATTTATAGTAGAATTAAAAAGCAAAACCTTTGAGTTACAGTGGAAGTTCCATTGCAGTCTTAAGTGTATCTCTGGTTACCCCAAAGTCACAATGCACATGTTCGGTGCAAATAGAGCTTACGACATAATATCATACGAAGTCCAGTATTGTAACTAGTGTCTTGTGGCCTTCTTCATTACTCAGGTGTTCTCAGGGTGCTGCTGCTGGTATTTGTATTCACCAGGGCTAGTAAAATTCCCTATGGTGAATTTTTGTTGTAAATTATGGTAATTTTCCAAGCGAAAAATAGGGTATTATTAAGCTGTATATTTGTTAATAATGTTTTGACTTTAACTGTGGGTGTCTGAATGCCTCCAGTAGCTCTTTGATGAATCTGTCCCCGAAGGAAAGTGTGAAGTATCGCTGAATTACTGCTGTCAAAACTAACAGAGGCTTTATATTACACATATTACAGTGACAGTCTGTGCTATAAAAAAAAAAAAAGAAATTGCATTAGGCAGAAAAATCCTAAACAAAAAAAAAAAAAAAAAAAAAAAAAAAAAACAGAACCACAGTTCCTACACAAGTATTTTTGTTTTCCCATATATCTTCCTTTTTGTCATCTGCATCTCAAGCATTATGTTAGATTTTATTATATTTATTTTTTTATATTTTCAGATTATTTCTTCTTTCTTTAACAAACTCTGTAGAGACCACTCTAGCTTTTTTTTTTTTTTTTAAAGGCAATAAAACTTTACAGGTGCTGTTCACAGCCATAACCAGCCTTGTTATAACTGTACTTACACTGAATGTAATGGGATAAATGCTGACCAATGTTGACAGCTGTTGAAAAGCCTCCTCTATATTAGCATAAATTAATAATAATTCAGTACTGAACATTTAGTTTAAAGATAAAAGCTGGGTCATAGAAAGGACTGTGAAACTACTAAAAAATTGCATTCACTTTTGTCACAAAATCATGAAATACAAAAAAAGATGATACAAATTATGAAGCATTTCTGAGAAAGACAGGTATTTACATGGCAGATTTCATTCTTCATTTACCTGTTTTAAAGTGTAAACCAAGGAAACCACTACTGATAGGAATGCTCAAATGCAAAAGAAATGCAGTCCAAGTAATTGTACCACATATGGTAGAGGGTCAATAAAACTTAATAATCACTGAAACTAAATTTGTGCGTCAGCTAAAAAGAAGTGTTAGCAACAGACTTTCTGGAAACATGAAAAAACACCACATGTAGGACTGAAGAGGAAAGAAAGTAAGCTGCCACCATTACACCATAGTCCTCTTGGCAAAGGACTCTGTATACTGCAAGCCACCACAGCATCACATGGTAGGAAAAATGGCCCTTGATCTTCGACTTGAAGTGTTTAGAAAGATGAGTATAGCAACGGAGAACATGGGAAGATGGTAGAAAGTCTGTGTGCAAAATACTCCTAACTGAATTATGGGAATTGGGAATAATGTAACAATTTGAATGAGAATTGTTAATATCATTGTAATTAGATAGCTACTTGTATTTTGAATAGACTGCTAAAACACTACTTAAACTATCAATAAATTCTTCTGTGTGCATAAAAGATGAGTTTCTTTTTTGCTCATAAGAAAGTTTTGAGTGTGATAAAAATTGAGTCAGGTACACATGTACAACCTCTCATTATTCTGTACAGGTTTGTATCTGTCTTGTACAGACTGAAAGTGAGTGTGATTGATCTTTACACTCTCTCTGAATCACAGCAGGAATAGATAAAATACTTACGTGTGTCTGAGTGCCTGGAAGAATGTACTAGATAAAAGTATATGTATGCCATCTAGTTTATGAATCTGTCTTAGTTTTTTTAAAGTTACATCTGATGTATGGAATACGGGATTTATTCCCATGTTACACATCTGGATGTGCACCCCAGTTGTGTGTACACTGGCATCTGAAGGCAGAACTCTTCTCTGCATCCTGTTTTCTTTCAGGAAAAAAGACCAGGTGTTTGATGTGGAGGCAACTGTTACGTTTTCCAGAAGTTCCCTACTCTAGATGGTAAGATCAGACTCTGTTCCAGAGCTTTGATACCAAGTTGTGCTCAAGTGGCATATATTTCTCTGCAGCAATTAAATAGAGAGCATATGCTCCTAACTTAGAAGTAAAACAACATGCCTAAAGATATTTATGCTAAAAATTCTTCTGTTTCTCTATTTTGCTTGCAGCAATGTTATGAGAGTTGTTAGGCTAACAAAACAGAAAGGCAAATCCATGGAAAAATGTCTAAATCTATTTAAGGGAAAAGTTGTTACAGAAAAGGGATAAAATAATTTAGAAGCAAAGTATGCTAGCATGTCTGAATTGCTTGAAAGAATAAGAAGTTTTAGAGGCATTCTGGGACAAAGCTTAAAAAAAGATCATGGAGAAAAAAATGGTAAGAACTTTGAAAATCAATTTGATATATTGAAGCACACCAGTCCAATAACTCAAGAGTGTGTGCTAACATAGCCAGGTGTGAAGTATAATACATCGAAAGCTTCATAAAGATACATGATTTTCCACAGATGTTTAAAACTCTGTTAAATTAATGTTTAATCAGTGATTCAGTCATTAATGATTAATTAGTGGTTCAGTCATTTGTATGCTAAAGGGGAGCGAAGAAGCAAAACCAGATATCCCATCGGGTAGTGGGCAGTTTGTACACAAATCATTCTGTCATTTTAAAATGAAAGAAAGTAGGGAAATACACCACAAGGATGCACAGTATAAGACTTTGTAAGATTACTGGTTTGTGTTTCAAGGACAGCAATAGTTTTCAGAGATATGCAAAATAAACAACTTAAAAAATGCATCAAATTGCACTTCGTATTTCTGGGACTTACTCAGAACAAGGATCTGTGACTCGAAATTGTAATTTATCCAACTGCAGGCATTCAGGTGTCTGTAAATACAGACTTTGTAATGTAATGCCCACTGCCATTAATGTCACAGGATCCCAAATGCAGTATGTAACTATTGATGTTGCTTAGTGGGCATAATGCCACATTATAATGCGGGTTGCTTGGGTTTTTTTCCCTTTGGATGTTTTTGTTTTCAGTTACTTTCTGGGCTTGGGGCTCATCTACCCTAACTTCACATCAGTGATAGTTTACAGCTGAACCAGTCACCTCAAAATCCTTTATAGTAAATGGAAACAGAGCACTACAGATGCTCTGTAATTTCCATGTGAGACTAGTTTAGTAATCACTATATGACACTTACATCATCAGAGGTCAGATAGACATAATACACAATTAAATATGTGGAAGACATCATGAATGACAGACTGTTCCTCTTGGCTGATTGCATAACTTGTTTTTTTTCTTGTGCTGTCTGGTGTTTGTCTGTAGAACTATTAAGAAGTCTTTTGGAACTGTTTAGTCTAAGGACTTTTAAATAGAAATGGAGTTTCTTCTATTTTGATCCTTTAAAAGTTTTTTAAATCAAGAAAGGTAATATCAGATTTGTTGTAAATCATGAATTTGTTTGTGGTAGCATTCATAGGTATTGTTGTTTCTTTTCGGAGGCTTGAAATAAAAAGGACTGTATCTTTATGCAAAAAAAGCCCTTTTTCCTACATGTCTCCGTATATGGTACAGCTTTCCATAAGATGTTTCTCCACTCATTAGTGATTACTAGGACTGTGTAAGAGTTCTCAATGAGACATCAAATGCCCTTTTCTGCACTTCAGGTACTCTGGTTGGTTAGAATTGATTTCACCAGACACAGAAAAATGACAGTGGTTGGATTGCATCCAAAAACTCCATTCATATGGAAAGATCTCAATAATTTCAATGTGAGACTTCTGTCTTATTCCTGGGAGCACTGAAAGGCTATAGAGAAGACTGTAGGGTAGTGAAGAAGTGGAATCAGTGGAAAAACTTATGCAGCTTTCAGTAGAGGTAGATTTTAGCCATAGAAGAAAAGGTTTTTTTTTTTCTTGTTTTCCATCTCAGCAGATGCAGGAAATTGTGTTCCCTCTTGGTTTTGCTTTCAGGCAGTTAAAGCTGTACAGGTGTATCTTTTCTCTTGATGTCCTAAATTCAGGCAAATTTTAAGGTGATATGTGAGATCATTAAGATGTGCATCACCAGAACGGAATAGGAAATGAGATTTCAAGAGATTGAAGATGTCTTTGGATTTAAATGAAAACAGTCATTAATAACTCTTTACATTCTGGAAACAAACAGAAAAAAAGCCCCTCCCCCCCCCCCCCCCCCCTTTTTTTTTAGCTGATAGAAATATACAAAATTTATTTTGAACTATAGAGAAGGATAAAACAGTTCAGGGAGGAAGACTTCCCGATGTAATTCTTTATTTGCTTCAAGAAGAATTGTGCTGTGATAGGAAATACACTGAATAAATGTATCTAAATATCCGTTAAGGATTTAAAAGGTTTCATGTTCTGACTGTGCCGATAATAATGTGAAAAATTTGTTCCTCATTCTTTTCCTTGTTATTAATTACAGGAAGATATTAATATATTTTTGAGGTGCTGCAAGGGAAGCACTGGAACTGCCTGTTTACTAGTCCAGTTTATGAGAAATACCTCATAATTAACTGTACCTAAGTATAATTTTTTTTAGAGGGGACAGTTTACCAAAATCGTACTTTGATTCATGCAGTATGTGCTGAAAAATGTATTGCTATGCATTTTGCAATATGCAGACATCTATAAGGGATTTGCTTCCAAAAATCATGAACTATATTCTGAATGTCATATTAACTTAGAGATTTAACTGCTATATCAGCATATCTATATTTTCTGTAGTTAGCCTCAGACTTCAAAAATATGTTGAACTTAACACATGTTGATTTACCAAACAATGAATAATAGGGTAATTTAGCACACAGAATCATGATAGAATCATAGAATGGTTTGGGTTGGAAGAGACCTTAAAGATCATCCACTTCCAGCCCCCCTGCTATGGGCAGGGACACTTTCCACTAGTTCAGGGTGATCAGAGCCCTCTCCAGCCTGGCATTGAACACTGCCAGGGATGGGGCATCTGCAGCTGCTCTGTTCCAGTGTCTCACCACCCTCACGGTAAATATTTTTTCCTAATACCTAATCTAAATCTACGGTCTTTCAGTTTGAAGCCATTATCCCTTGTCCTATCACTCGATTCCTTTGTCAGAAGTCCCTCTCCAGATTTCTTGTAAGCCCTTTTTAGATACTGGAAGGCTGCTATAAGGTCTCCCTGGAGCCTTCTCATCTCCAGGCTGAAAAACTCAACTCTCTCAGCCTGTTTCCATAGGAGAAGTGCTCCAGCCTTCTGATCATCTTCGTAGCCCTCCTCTGGACTTCCTCCAGCAGATCCATGTCTTTCATATGTTGTGGATCCCAGGAGCTGAAAGCAGTGCTCCAGGTGGCATCGTGAAAACAGAGGAGCAGACCTCCTCTCCTGCTGGTCATGCTTCTTTTGATACAGCTCAGCATATGGTTGGCTTTCCAGGCAGCAAGAATCATAGAATTTTGCAAGGGTCATAGAACCGCATAGATTGGATCATGTTGAGCTTCTCATACTGCATTCTCTGTAAATAGCAATGCTGAATCTTACTATGTTCTGTTTCTCCCTTTACTTAATCTACAATATTCCTGATCAGATTAAGAGTTTCATTTAAACAATTACTGTCATGGTTTAAACCCAGCCAGTAACTCAGAACCACGCAGTTGCTCACTCACTCCCTCACTTCTTCCTCCCCCCGCTCCCAGAGGGTTGGGGAGGAGAATGGAAAGAATGTCAACCCCACGGGTTGAGAGAAGAACAGTCCAGTAACTAAGGTACAATACAAAACCACTACTGCTACCACCAGTAATAATAATGGTAAGGGGAATAACAAGGGGAGAGGGTACAGTTGCTCACTACCTGCTGACCGATACCCAGCCCGACCTGAGCAGCGATCTGGCCTTCCGGGTAACTCCCCCCAGTTTGTACACTGGGCGTGACGTGCTGTGGTATGGAATACCCCTTTGGCTAGTTTGGGTCAGGTGTCCTGTCTCTGCTTCCTCCCAGCTTCCTGTGCCCCTTCTCACTGGCAGAGCATGAGAGACTGAGAAAGTCCTTGATCGGAGTAAGCAATCCTTAGCAACAACTAAAACATTGGTGTGTTATCAGCACTGTTCCCAGACTAAAGTCGAAGCACTGCACCAGCTACTGAGAAGGAGAAAAATGACTGCTACTGCTGAACCCAGGACAGTTACATATCTTTAAAGATTGATGTAATTGTCACCAACTTAAAAATTGTTTTGCTATATCTTGAATAAGACCATCAGTTAGGATCTGAGCTACAAATTATGGAAAAAGAATTAGTAATGTTCTAGGTTGTTTAAAATCTAACCTCAATTAAAAAAGGAGGGGAGGGGCTAAATGGTGTTGCAGTTTTCATAAACCGGTAATTATATATTATCAACAAAGAAGTTGATTGAAAATTAGGTTAAATGGCTCCATGAAAGAGCAATCTTTCAGTTAGCAAATAGGTATGTAGGATAAAGTAAGTATTTTAGCATCACTTTGTGTATACCAATCCTTTTGCTGTGACAGCTGTTACAGGTTAACATTTTATTAGTGTAAAAAGGTAAGGGTGCAGGAACTCTATGGAGAAAGCCTATGTTTCAATTATAGTGCTTAATAATGTGAATGTTTTGTTCTTAAATCAGCTTTCACTGAAAAAAATCAACATTTTCCCTTCCATATAAAATGATGAAGTGCAAAAAAAGCTCTTGAAAGAAAATGTTTTATCGTGGGTTTAGACGAAAAAGACAGCTATGATGAGAGTTTGCTTGTAATTTAAGTATGTGCGCATTTGAAAACATAATGTTAATTGTGTTTTCCTGTGAAAAGGAAAAAGCATAGCACAGTCACAGATTACAGAAACAGTGCTAAGTATAGGAATTATGAGTACTGAATGAATAAATTGCAAAATGATTTTATCTCATAGATAAGAGGGTTTTTAGACAGTGAAGTGTTTCAGCCCACCTTTTCACACTATTTAAGCAAAGAGATAAGTGACACAGAAGATGATTAGAGAGAACAGTTATCTTTCTCCATTCAGCAGAGAAAGCATTTAGCTGTTTCTGGGAAACCTTTTATTGTGCCTAAGAATGTCACAGAAGTGGTGGCTATAGATACGCAGAAATATTTTATTGCTAGTTAAACTTCATTTTTATTTTCATTCTTCCATCAGGATGGTGTAATACCTGTGAAACAGACACACTGATACTCTTAAGCTCAGTTTTTACACTGCAAGATGGCTCGATCACCTAATAGACAGTCCCTTGCAAGTTATTTTTATGGTCATTAAAAAAAAATAAATTACTTAGTCAATATTCCTTTTGCAATGGATCTCCAGAAATCAGCTAATGCTGCCTCCTCAAGGAAGGTCCAGTTAGATCAGGGTGTTCAGGAACTTGTATAATTGAGTCCTGAACACCTCTGAGGATGGAGATTGCACAGTCTCCTTGGGTATCCTGTGGTTTAGAACTCCATGGATGCACCTAGGATGCACCTAGCATTAAGGTGAAGCTGATAAAAAAAGTTCTCCTGAGGTGTGAGCATCTTCCATTTCTTGGGATTTATTTCCTGGTTTGACTCAGATCATAAATACGTACATAAACCAACGAGAAAATTTCACACAGCAAACTCCATGATTTTCAGACAACTCTACAGAGAAGTATATTGCAGGAAGGACACCTTATATTGTTTGGTAAAGTACAATATATTTTTATATGATTAAGCTGGTTATGAACATTTTCCAGTTATTTTTTTTGCATTTATCATTCTTGTAAATATGCTAATTCATATAAAGTGAAAGGTAGTATCTTGTACGTAATATTCTGAGTATTTATGACTGCACAAAGGAAGGAACTAAAAGTAATTATTTAGAATTGCAAGCATTACATGATTTCAAATCTGATCTTTTTGTCCGTATTCCAGTGTCTACCCTTTGGAGTAACATGGCAGTTATGGTTTTTTAATGCTCTTGCCAACCAGATTTTTTTTGAAGAAATTATAAACATCCTTTGTAATACAGTACAGGTGAATCTGTCACAAGCAGTATTATTGCACAATACTTCTTATAACCCTGTTTAAAAACTGTTTCTGGTTCCAGTTAACATAACAGACAGGCTGAGAGGAGACTTCAGGCAGCATTAAACCTGAGAGTCTTCATCTACATTTGAAATCACACTGCATGTAGGTGTCCAGGCGTTGGCAGCAGGGGGCTGCAGGGGTGGCCTCCATGAGGAGAGGACAGGGTGCCCCATTTCAAGACACCAGCATCCATGCGAGCACTCTGGCCCTACCTGTGCCTCCCCTACTACACATGGGGACCCAAATGACCTAGGAACCCTGGCGTGGGTGATATCACAGCATCTGTGATACTAACTCTACCACCTATGGAGATACAGGCATCCAGGTGTCCCAGGTCAAGTCTGTTTTACCCATGGTGGTAATCAGTAAGTGGTGTCTCTATCTTTATGAGCTTTTCCACCTTATCCTCTCCCCTCCCTGCTCGTGTTAGGGACGGAGAGTGAGAGAGTGGTTAGGTGGGCATCTGGCTGAAGTCCAAGGTCAACCCGCCACAGTCCTTTGTGGTTGGCTATTTCTTGCCCCAGCTAGCACAATTGAAAGGCAGATGCAGGACATTACTGGTGTTTACATTCCTAATGTAGTTATTGACAGCAATCTTAGCCACACTTTGTTTTGTTAGACTGAACATACCAAACTTTTAGATAATAAGGAATAGTAGAAATAAGCACACATTTTGAAAGGGGAATACAATAAAAGAACAAACTTTCTGGACATCGTCTTCTAATAGAAGAACAAAAGATATTCCAACCATGCAAAAATATACATGTAAGCAAACAGAGATCGGTTGTCTGTAATACTAAAAAATGCTCTTAAAACTGAGAAGTAGTATAAGCGCACATCAGCTTGTTGGTCCATTTACATTGAATTGAATGTGAGCATTTGACTTCTACAAATAAATTTTATTCATGTCGGGGTTCTTTTATGCCCAGAATAAGTAAATTATACACAGTGGAACCATGAATTAAGTTTTTAGGACTGATGCTTTTAAAATATTTTGAATTTACTTTACATTTTACTACTTTCCTGGTTTTGTGTGAAGCTAGTATTGTCTACTAACTTTTCTGAAGCTAGCTTTGTATGTTTATATGCTCTTTTATAAAAATAAAATACTGGAGGCAGTATTTTTAAACAGGCTTCCACAGAATGTAAGTCAAGATCAAAATTTGTCAGGACCCTGAGCCCAAAATGACATTTTGTGTGATTTTGTTGGGTGAGTCCAAACTCAGCTCCTTTCGTGAGAAAAGCTTTTATGAAGAAACTTAAAAGATGCCTGAGCAGTATCTGTTTCTTCTTTGGGGAACTGCTTTTGAGCCGGGCATCTCATCTTTAGTGTCCACCTGAGGTGCATTGTCACAGCAGTGCTTATATCTGGCCATGGAGCATGTTGGTCTGGACAAGGACCCTGGCAGTGACCTGTGGGCCAGTGTCCCCTGCCATCGTTGGGCTGTCCCCTGGGAGTGCTGGAGCAGTGGGGGCAGGCCTTGGCCACACAGCCCTGCCATTGTGGCCCCATGGGGAGCCCCTGCTGCTTGACCTCCAGCCTCAGGGTGCTGCTGACTCATGACCTGACCAAAATTTGCTGTTTGTTCCATTGGAAAATGAAACTGGTAATTTGTAAAGAAGTGTATCATTAAAGAAGTAGTAATATAGGAGCTCACTGTACAGCCACAGGAGTGCAATTTGTGAAACTTCCTAAAATTTTATTACTTGGTTTCATGTTGATGTTTTGTTGACCTATGGGATTTTACTGTCATTTCCACATTCTTAAATTTGGCCATGGCCAATTATAATTATCCCTTAGTTCTCTCTCTCGAGAAATAAACTCAGTGTGTGTTTGATGTTCTCTTTTGTGTTGTGTGGGGTTTGTGTTTTGTTTGCTGGGTTTGTCTTATTTCAGTTTTCGTCTTTAGTTGGTAAGTTTAAAACCCAGATCTGAATATTTTGTTAAACATAAGGGAAAAGGCAATGCTTCATTTTTTAAAGTAACTTGTTCAACAGCATTCCACTGTGTGTCAGGAGCAGTAATAATTCTGATAGTAGCATGTATAAAGTCAAGTAAAACTCTTCTATGACAGTGAGATGCCCACAGGAAAAGCAATCTTGCAGTCCCTAGCTTCTCACCTAGGCCTCTCTCCTTCATCCTGTAAAACTCCTCTGACACGAATCCCAGGATGAATGTCTAGCTGTAAGTACATGTGAGCAAAGGGAAAGGCAAGGAGTGATTTAGTAGTTTGTCTTCATGCCGGTACCATGACCTCTGTCACGAAGCTGGTTTGAAGCAAAAATCACAGCTTGACTTTCCCTTTGCTCACTTTTCTATGGGAGCATGAAGTCATAAGCAACTCATTCTTGAAATATTCATCCTATTGCTTTCGTAAAAGTTAATACAACAGTAAATTCAATCAGGAAGCCTGGTATAACAGAGCATGTTTACCATGTTTTCATTTTAGAGGGTTAAGAGGAATGTTAACAATTTAGTAGCTAAGAAGTTACAGGGATTTTCAGTTCACAAATGAATTGGGCATTCTTTAACTAATTAAACTTTTTAAGAAAAAAACAGAAAAACAAGAAAAGTAGAAGAGCTTAATCCTGCTTAAAAGAAACGCAGTAGCAGAACCACCTTCATATGTACTGGGACAAAGATTGTCTAAAGTATTTATACCTTAGAGATTTGATCGATACAATATGTGCTGTAAATGAGGTATATTGTACCTGCAAATGTATAAGTATAATTTGCTTAAGATTTAATGTGCGTGTTTTAAATGCCCATAATAAAAAAGCTGGAGTCACAGTGCAGCATAGAAAATACTTAACAGAGGGAGTGAACAAGTAAAGTTACATATACCAGGAGAATGCACTCAATAACTTTCAGAAGGAGGTTCAACGTATACTAAATTGCTGCATTTAATGTAATAGTATAAGTTACTATGAAAGTGTAGTAGATATTCATTATATATAACATAATAATGAATATATTGCCCTGTACAGTAAATCCATAGATACATTGTAATAGGTATTACTATTTACTTAAATATTTTGTGGAATAAGTATGTCTTTAAGCTTTGGGTAAATGGGGCTTTGCTGAATTGGGATCTGTTACATATTTTTTCATGCTGGTTTGTTTCTAATAAGGAAAATACGAGAGCAAAATGAAGCATGTTAAATTAAATCTGCTTAATGTTGCAGAAAGTAGAAGCTTATAGAAGGTGGAAGCGAGGACAGGCCACCTGGGAAGAATATAGGAGCATTGCCAGAGAAGCTAGGGACCAGGTTAGGAAAGCTAAGGCCCAGCTAGAATTAAGTTTGGCAAGGGATGTAAAAGATAACAGGAAAGGATTCTATAGATACGTAGCAAATAAAAGACAGACTAGGGACAATGTAGGCCCTCTCCAGAAGCTATCAGGAGAACTGGCTACCATGGATTTGGAGAAGGCTGAGGTTCTTAATGACTTCTTTGCCTCATTCTTCACCAGCAAATGCTCTGACCACACAACCCAAGTCTTGGAAAGCAAATGCAGGGACTGTGGGAACGAAGACCTTAGGCCCACTGTAGGAGAGGATCAGGTTCGAGACCATCTTCAGAACCTGAACGTGCACAAGTCCATGGAACCTGATGAAATCCATCCACGGGTCCTGAAGGAGCTGGCGAATGAAGTTGCTAAGCCACTGTCCATCATATTCGAAAAATCCTGGCAGTCAGGTGAAGTTCCCGATGACTGGAAGAAGGGCAATATAACCCCCATTTTCAAGAAGGGGAAGGTGGAAGACCCAGGGAACTACAGACCAGTCAGCCTCACCTCTGTGCCTGGCAAAATCTTGGAACAGTTTCTCCTGGAAAACATGCTAAGGCACATGAAAAACAAGGAGGTGGTTGGTGACAGCCAACATGGCTTCACTATGTGGAAATCCTGCCTGACCAATTTGGTGGCCTTCTATGATGGAGCCACGGAACTGATGGACAGGGGCAGAGCAGTTGATGTCATCTACCTGGACTTGTGCAAAGCGTTCGACACTGTCCTGCACGACATCCTTGTCTCTAAATTGGAGAGACATCAATTTGATAGATGGACCACTCGGTGGATAAAAAACTGGCTCGATGGCCGCACGCAAAGAGTTGTGGTAAATGGCTCGATGTCCAGTTGGAAACCTGTAACGAGTGGTGTCCCTCAGGGATCGGTCTTGGGACCGGTCCTGTTCAACATCTTTGTCGGCGACATGGACAGTGGGATTGAGTGCACCCTCAGCAAGTTTGCCGACGACACGAAGCTGTGTGGTTCGGTTGATACGCTGGAGGGAAGGGATGCCATCCAGAGGGACCTTGACACGCTTGTGAGGTGGGCCGATGCCAACCTTATGAAGTTTAACCAAGCCAAGTGTAAGGTCCTACACCTGGGTGGGGGCAATCCCAGGCACTCCTACAGGCTGGGCAGAGAAGAGATTCAGAGCAGCCCTGCAGAAAAGGACTTCGGGGTGTTGGTTGACGAGAAGCTTAACATGAGCCGGCAGTGTGCGCTTGCAGCCCAGAAAGCCAACCGTATCCTGGGCTGCATCAAAAGAAGCGTGACCAGCAGGTCGAAGGAGGTGATCCTGCCCGTCTACTCTGCTCTCGTGAGACCTCACTTGGAGTACTGTGTACAGTTCTGGTGTCCTCAACATAAAAAGGACATGGAGCTGTTGGAGCGAGTCCAGAGGAGGGCCACAAGGATGATAAGAGGGCTGAAGCACCTCCTGTATGAAGACAGGCTGAGAGAGTTGGGGCTGTTCAGCCTGGAGAAGAGAAGGCTGCGTGGTGACCTCATAGCAGCCTTCCAGTATCTGGAGGGGACCTGTACGGGTGCTGGGGAGGGACTCCTCCTTATGGACTGTAGTGGTAGGACAAGGGGTAATGGGTTCAAACTTAAACAGGGGAAGTTTAGACTAGATATAAGGAAGAAGTTCTTTACAGTGAGGGTGGTGAAGCACTGGAATGGGTTGCCCAGGGAGGTTGTGGATGCTCCATCCCTGGCGGTGTTCAAGGCCAGGTTGGACAGAGCCTTGAGCCACGTGGTTTAGGGCAAGGTGTCCCTGCCCATGGCAGGGGGGTTGGAACTAGATGATCTTAAGGTCCTTTCCAACCCTTACGATTCTATGATTCTATGATTCTATAAATCCAGAATATTGTCTATTTCTGACTAAATTTTGCTGTGTTAATATTGAACTACTGTATTTATGTTGGTATCAAGTAATCTAAATCTGTAAGTCCTTGTGTGTGTTAATATCCACTACATGGCATATTACTAATATGTTTGTGGAAGTGTTTCACACACAAGTGTTCCTTATCCCTTTGTACATATTGATATTGACTAATCAGGACAGACAAGGAAAAAATGCTTCTAATACAGAATTTTAATTTATGGTCCAAAAGGATTTGAAAACTCGTCTGGAGATGTAAAAAATGGCAAGCACACCTTTTTCTGGGTAGTTTAGTTTTTAAATGCCTAAAACTTTGAGCAACTAGAATCAGGAAGTTCCAAGTCTGAGTGTCTGGGCAGTACCAATTGGTGGTGGTATATGCCTGCAAAGAGTAATTCTGGCTATCCAGAAGTCCTAGGCACCCACTAGTGCAGTTCAGTGTTCCTGCAGGAGTAATGTAGAAACATCCAGCGCAGGAGATGGAAAACCAGAAGCACACGCAGTGGGAGTAGGAATCTGGAGAGCAGGTGCCTCTATCTCCCTGAATCAGAATAATAGGCAGTGTCCTGAGGGCAGAGACAACTGTTGTTCTGTAAATAGTATCTTATTTACTGTACTCCTTCAGGCAGCAGAGACTTCTCTCTAATCCCTCTTCAGCTTGGAGATGGATTGCATGTGAACTCCTTTTCCAGAAAAGGACCTGAATCAGAAAGCTTTAGGCAGTGCTAGGGTACAGCTAGATTCCCTCCTTCTTACAGTAGCTCTTTGGAGTAACTGCAGTGAAGTTTGACTTCATAGGAGATTTCTTTAAATTAAAAGCTTTTCCACTTTATGTTACATCATTGAGATTTGAATTTTTTATTGCAAGGGTTGTGCACATATTCATAATTAAGAGTTTATGCTACTTTTTTAAATTCATGAGCACAAATTCTTCTGTTCATAAATTTGATAGAACATAAGCAAATTTTGGTTTTTAGTTATGGTATCACGTTTAGACATACAAAAAGATGCAGGTCACTGTAACAAAGACAGTGAATTAACAGAACGAGAGCATGCCAACTATGTGTATGAATGAGAGCTGTCTGATGCTGTGTTCATTCCATGAGATTTTACTGGTTCTTTGAGCTGTATTCATGCAACATTAAAAGGAACATCATTCTCCATTGAGGTCATTACTGAAAGTTTGAATTAACGAAGTGGGCCACAGATTTACCTCTCAGGTACTACTCGGGTAGAGAAAGCATCTACCATAACTGTGGCTGGTTATGAACCTGTGTGACTAAGATGAATAGAGCTTGAAAACATACTTTGTCTAGCTAAGAGAGCTTCAAATGATTACCTGATTTATAACACAGTATTCCTTTTGAAATTTTCACAGCTGTTTGTTTTTTATATAGCATGTTTAAAGTTGAATATATATAGTTTTAAAAAATGCCTATATTTCAAAATAATATATGCAACTATAGTATGATTCTAAGTTTAAGAAGAATCCATTTTTTTTTTCTTTTTTGCATGTTAATAGAGTAGATTCTGCCTAATTACTACAGTTGCAAACTGTATTAATATTAAACAAAATTTGATCAGTCTTTAGAACTACTGGATTATTTTTCTGCATAAAAGGAAACATTTGATTATGGAAAAAACAATTGAATTCTTTCAAGATCTGTCTTCCCCTGAGATTAATGCTTCTTTCTGTAGTGTCTATGTGTATGCGCATCAACTTTTCCTGCAGAAATACTGAAATGATATACAGGAAGCTTTGACACTTACCAGTAAACTATTTTGAAAGTCGTTGGAGTTTGTTTGTTTGTTTTGTTGTTGTTTTTCTGAAATAATAAAACATTTTTAGTTTAAACCCTGCCCAAAAGAGGAACATTGAAAAAAAATCTTTCTTATGATGTAATGGCTATAAAGTGAAAAAGAGTAGATGTAAATAGGTCTAAAGTTAACTACAGGCTGCAAGGATCATAGATGACTCTATATGCATCATCTCTGACCATTCCTTTATTTACTAAGAAATCCTCTGTTTATACCCTTAGACGCTTATCTCCAGACTAATTACAAATAGAAGTAAACCGAAGATCAAGTGTAAAGAAAAAATCACAATATATAATTATTTTAACCACGTCACAGTAAAAATACAATCTTAATGCTGAAATCTTGCTAAGATTATCAAGATAAAATTGAAAGGGGAAAAAAAAAATGCAGCATTATTTAGAATATTAAGGAATGTGGTCCATTTCCTCCAGACATTTCCCATTGATAACAGGGAACTATCCCAGGTGTCTGTCCCTAGAATACCCAGTTTGTCCCCTCATAGTGTTCCTTCCACAGCATGATATAAGGTACCTCAGCTCATCTGGCTGCAAAAGTCAGGCTCATTTATAGTCAGAAAAAACATGTTTATTGCCCTGTTGGGCTGTGTTGATCAGGGAATCTGGTAACCTCCAGATCACATATTTGCTAGCACTTGTATACTTTTTCTGGCTAGTTCTGCTAACTCAGACTTAACTCCTCTGAGTGTCAATCTAAGTCTTCTTTCTAAGCATGTGAATTTTGTAGTGGAATAAAAATAAATAAAATCTGTTGTTAACTCATCGAACTGTAAAATGATTAGCATACTGTTTTTTAAGACAGTATTTAATGTAATCTTGCATTTCCTGCTTATACTGATACTGAGCCATATTTGTGGAACCAGGAATGATTTGACCATTATACAGAATTTGTTACTATAGGCCCAATTCTGTGTACAATTTCAGAAGTTAAGGAAATACGCAGTGCTTGGGTTCTGCTGTTTTAGGATGTATTTAACTGACCAGTTGATTAACAGCAGAGTGTTTTAGTACAGGAACCATGTTAGATATACATTAGAAATATTCGACATCTTAAAATGCGTATTTGAAGTCTTCATCCTCTGGAACACAGAAAATGAATAGAGTTCAGATACAAACTGTGCTGTGCTGGCGAGGTGATAGACTGGCATGTCAGATATGTTCAGGCAGGTCTGACATCCCTGACAGAACAAGAAAGTGGCATTATTAGAAGTCTCTATAACGGAAGTAACTTTCAAGTGTGATGTTCAAGCTTTTATTTCCTTAAGGTTCCTAGCATTTGTCAAATGTTTATGAAGAGGCATCCCAGCTTCTAGTTAAGATGAGTTAATTCATACTGGAGCCATTTTTGAGCAAGGTATCTCTGAAGACATACCCATTTTACTTGCAATTTATTGTTGGTGTCTTCTTTCTGTGAATAAACTTGTTACTAAACTAAATATTTAAACTTTTAATTTTTTGTTACAGTAGTCAATAGTTGAAATTTGTCAACAGCAGGAAAGAAGTGGTTAAGAAAAAAAGGGGTACAACAGTTGAATTTTAAGATGAATTCTGTTCGGAATGTAAAATGTATAGAGAGCACGTTAAAAGTGACAGCTCTTACTCTGAGGATTATCTGAGAACAAAATCTCAATTTTAGTCTGAATCAGCTGTGTGTTTCTAAAGAAAACCTCATGTTCTTCCCCACCAGCTATGCCTTAGTTCAGATCATAGGATGATCCTGGAGTACATTAATTAGATTCCTTTCAGTTGAAACCAAAGCAGAAGACATACTGGAGGGGGGCCTTCAGGGCATTCCAACCGTGAATGGACAAAAATCTGAAGCCAGCCTCCCCAGAATGTGCAAAGTGACAATGTAATTTCCTCTGCACTGACTGCTTTACACTCCACATCCTCTCCTCCTGCACTGAGCTATCTGTCAATGCAGACAGCATGGATGAATAATATTTTAGCACAGCTACAGTTTTATGCTCTTGTACATGTTACATTTGAAATATGCCATGATTAATTTTATTTCATTGTGATTTTATGTTTTATATTAGGACTTGCCACATTAGTAATGCAGGTGTCAGTTTCAACAAGGACTTGGGGGTACTGGTGAATGAAAGATGAGAAATGAGCTGGCAGCGTGCTCTTGCAGCCCAGAAGGCCAATCGTATTCTGGGCTGCATCCAAAGAAGCGTGGCCAGCAGGTCGAGGGAGGTGTGATTCTGCCCCTCTGCACTGGTGAGACCCCACCTGGAGTACTGTGTCCACCTCTCGAGTCCTCAGTACAGGAAAGACATGGACCCGTTGGAGAATGTCCGAAGGTCGGTCACAGAAATGATCAGAGGGATGGAGCACGTCTCCTGTGAGAAACAGCTGAGAGAGAGTTAAGGTTAGTTCATCCTGGAGAAGAGAAGACTCTGGGAAGACCTTAATTGCAGCCTTTCAGGCCTGTAAGAAAGATAGGGAGAGACTTTTTAGCAGGGCTTGTTGCGGTAGGATGAGGGGTAATGGTTTTAAACTAAAAGTGAGGAGATTAAGGCTGGATGTGAGGAAAAAATTATTTACAATGAGGGTGGTAAAACACTGGAACAGGCTGCCCAGAGAAGTGGAAGATGTGCTACCGCTGGAGACAAGTCCAGGCTGGATGTGGTTTTGGCAACCTGATCTAGTTGTCCCTGCTCATAGCAGGGTGATTGGACTAGATGACCTTTGAAGGTCCTTTCCAACCCAAGCTTTCCAACCCAAACTTCCATGATTCTAACATAATGTATGCTGATGTCTTAATACTATTCACTCAATAGCTTTAAAGCTATCTATCTGGAGAATTTATAGGGGTATCTAAGCAAAACTTTATGCAAAACCTTATCTCAAAAATATTTCTTAGAATGAGAGAAGTCTGAGTGCTCTTTTGTATTTATGTATGTTTTCTCTGGTATATCAGTACTTCTAGTTACTGTAGCAATTTCTTACAGTCAAGAATAATTAGATGGCATCTTATTATAAGAGTTACAGCCTGATTTCGAAACCAAAAATATCCAAAAAGTTTAATAAAATCTTTTTTCCTAAGGATAGAAGAAGTTTAGAGTATAATAGGCTTTGATCTCTAAGTTCTTTGTGTATTTTGATTGGCTTTAATTAGAAATGAATGCTGTTTAGAACTCGGCAGGAAGACAATTAAGTATTACGATTTTTCTGAAGGAGAAAGTTGATTATAAAAGAGTAAACCAAATTTACAAAGTCATTCAGCAGATTCATGCAATTACTGTATTCTTACATAGCCAGTTTCTTGACTCAGACCTAAAAGGCTTTGTTCCTCTCTTCCTTTGTTTTGCATTCATTTTCTCCCAGGGTTTCAGTTTAACATCATAGTTCTTGGAGATGAAGAAACAAAAGCCATGTCAGGATATGTGGATTAGCGTATTCTCAAAGGCCAAACAAGTAAGTCTGAGTGGATCAAAAGCACACGTGAGGGTCACTAATTCACTAAAAATTTAAACTGAATGTTTGAACTCCTGTTTTCTGGAAATACAGGAGTAGCATCAAGACCAAGGTCCTAGGTCTCCAGAGGTAGTTGTAATGAGTAAACAGGGTTTGAGATTTAATTAGGAGAATGAACGAAAGTATTTCATATAATACAGTTTCATACCATTTTTTAGTTATTTTTTAGGTATTTTTTAGTTCTTTTTGCTGTGATTTTTTTTTCTTTTTAATACTTAACATGTATTTGCTCTCGTTTCCTTCTAGAAGATAATTATGCAGCAGCAGTTTTCTATGGGGATAATGTGGGTGGTATATACTGTAATATTTTATACTACCTGGACAATTCTAATGGATCTGGTTTGCACACAAATACGTGATCGTCATCCCAGCACTTGGGAATGTGAGCTGATTCATTTGAAGTCATATTGGTGTAGACATGGTCAATATTTCTAGAACCAATTGCATTGCAAAGTGTATTCCAGTGATGCCTTGTCTTCCAGGTGTATCCCAACTAAATTTACTTCTGTGCAGGTAGCACTTGAATAAGTCATTTAGCCACCAATAGGTTGTGGATTACTTCTGAGGGAGCATTTCAGCTCTTAGGTGATCAGCACCCTTACAAGGGAGCCACTGACTGCAGTATGAGCATAGGATGGTTACACCTTGCTTTATGAATGCCCCTGTGTCTAAGGTGTCTAAATTTAGGAGGGAAAATTGCAGGTGGATTTCAATGGTTAATTTCTTTTTTTATTTCCCTTCCAGACCAATTCTGATAGAGACATACTTAAACAATAAAAGTTACAGCTTGCTTTTTAACAGTTTTAAATGTTCAGCCAAACAATGAAAACAGCACAACATCTGGAAGATAAAAGCCAAACTAGAAACGATAACAAGGCCAGCTGTCAAGGGCAACCAGCAATGACAAGACATGGTTTGTTTTGCAGGTATCATCAGTTTCTTCAGCTGAAATAGTCAGAGGT
The DNA here is from genome assembly GCF_004027225.2 of Strigops habroptila. NCBI lineage: Eukaryota > Metazoa > Chordata > Aves > Psittaciformes > Psittacidae > Strigops > Strigops habroptila. The sequence continues at coordinate 75,581,613 of NC_044278.2, read as the reverse complement.
CTCTCAAAGGCACTATACTTTTGAGAAGGGCTTTAGATGGGTCAGATGTAACTGAGTAAATAGTAACGTTAGAGATTTTGGGGGAATTTTTGCAGTATTGCTTCAGGCAGAAGTATAGTCATAGGCTGTTTCTCAGTCATGAATGGTGTTGAAATTAGTTTCCCATGTACACTTCTCAGACTTTATTATTGTGAGAATAAAGTAGACGAAAAATATAGGTGGGTTTGTTACTTTCTAATAGAAGCTTAGTCAGAAAAGTCAGCAACTGTCCTTTGCATAAAATTTAACTGGTATAAAGCTGTGTGATAGGTACTTTCCCCATAAGGAAGCCAATTTACTATTTGAAATAGTGTATTAAAATTGAATTTTCGTGAAAAAGAAAGTTGTAGATTAACTGTGTGCACAGGTGACCGGATTCAAGTAATAAAATTTGATACTTAAGAGAGGTTAAAAAGTTATGACTCCTTAGATATCAAAGGAGAGCGGAACATACCTTAGGTAGATGGAATCATTACACAGAATTCTTCCTCAATCCCCATTAATTCTATGGGATACCTATAGAAATGTTGTTCCTCCTTTTACAGAAAATTAAGGAGGATATGAAAAATGAAGAGGGAGTAGATCCCCACCTTTTTGCAAGTGGCTTCCACAGTAAAAAGTCTGCACACTGAAAAAAAGTAAATAAATGTTTTTCTGTAAATGCTAAACCTCATAAATTTCATTGAATTTTGCTGGGATAGGAATATGGCAATTTGAGTACTTTGTTTTCCATCCTTTCCCAATTTAAAAATGCTGATATCTTGTAATGTTAGTTACATTTTTAAATTAGGACCATAGCCCATTTCAGAACTCATATTATGCATAAAAAGTCATTTACTAAGAGATCTCTGGAAACATCATATAAGCCTTCAAGGCATGGAGACTCTGTAGACATTTCTTAACAGGTTATGAATTGTATTTTCAAATCCAAAAGAAATGGAAGTTTCCTACAGACTTTTTAAAAAAGTACCATTTCAGAGCGCTTACTTAAACAATGACTTTTAAAAGACATGATGGAAAATTAATGATGTGTGCTATTTTTTTTTTTTTTTAATACATAAAAAGTAATAACTGGCTTCAGAATTTCTGAGATTTTTATGTGAACAATTTTTTTTTTAAGTTTATATAAATAACTTTGAAAATTTAAGCTGAGATTGTTTATGGAAGTTCCTGTATGGGTAGACCTATTCTTATATAAACTCCACGCCTACATTCCATTTCCAAGCATATATATAACTAATGTTCACAGGATTAATTTCTAATATGCTTGAATGTATAGTTAAAAAGAAAGACACTAGGGGGAAAAGTAATTTAGTGATAAGTTTCTTAATACGTTGCATGTTATTCTGAAATACAAATGATGTTAGATTTAAATAATTAATTACATACCTGGAATTAAGATACACCCATGCAGGATATTAGTGACAGCACCATTTACAAGTGAATAATCCAGACCTTTAAAAGTATGTAACAGAGCCTCTATTGTTTAGCATTTTACGGCAGAATTTATCCTTGAAAAACAAAGATTTTATTTGTAACAAACTGAAATAAGAATGGCTTAATATCAGTGTTTTCAATTCATGACAAAACAAAGAAGAGCTAGTAGGTGAAACAATATGATTCACCATTAAAAGTGTTCCTTTTTCTTGTTAAATTGATTTACTGGGTATCAGTATAACTCAACAGCGCTGTGCAACGCCACATTATTTTACTAATTCAATAGACAAATGTCTTTTTTAAAAAATCTTCTAAATGTTTTTAATTGGGTTTGTGCCATTGAAAAGGGTGCCCAGAGAAGTTGTGGATGCCTCCTCCCTGGAAGTGGTAAAGACCAGGTCAGATGGGGCTTTGAGCACCCTGACCTAGTGGAAGGCATCCCTGCCCAAGGCAGGAGGGTTGGAACTAAATGATCTTGAAGGTCCCTTCTGACCCAAAGCATTCTATGATTCTATGGTTTAATATTTTCCTGTTGGCATTTGCTCATAGAAACATACTTATTTTCATATATATTTTTATTAAATTCACAAAACCTGGTAACCACTTTCTTCATAACCTCACATTACAGAAATGCTTTGCATTACAGAGAAAACAGTGGATCTTACTTGAAGCATTCCAGTATCAATTCATCAGAAACAAAGCCAAAATAACCTAAATTAGAATTAAACGTAATGAGAGTAATTGTATTATGGAAAAATAAAGCACAGTGATATGAATGTCAGCTTGTTGATAATGTAGCTTCAGTTTCAGCCTCTTAGAAGTTGACAGTTAATACAGCTGAGCTTGAAAACTCTGACATTACCTGAAATTGTTTAAGTGGTGAACATACATCTGGAGATATTGGTCAGCCAGCTCCTGCACTTAAAACTTTTGATAAAGAGAGACATTTCACTTTCCCAATCTACCAAGTATGCCAGAAGCTGGATATTTAATGCAAAATATCCCATTTTAAAAGACCGGTATCACCCCACACCACCATAATTTATTTCCATTCCAAGAAAGTTTATAGTATGGGATGACCAGTACTTTCACAAAACCTACTTAACTTTAGTCAGAACACGTGAAAACTGAGGTACATATTAGGTCTAATTAAATCTTGGTGCAGGTTTGATGTTTTTATCTATGCACGTGATTTTTTTATATTTAAGAGAATATCAGATGGTGAAACAGATTTTTATAATGGATATCAGAATACAGTGGATTTCATTCTTGATGAAAATGAAAAGATCAAAAACTGGTTTTAAACTACGTATTTTATACATAAATTGTGTGCGTGCGTATAAATAAAAGATCTCTTTTTGCTTTAACTGAACAGGGAGCAGAATGGGGAAAAAATCTGATATAGCACAATTTGTAGCTTCATTGCAGAGCGGTTTAGTGTGCCACAGTAGACTGCATACTATATCTTACCTTGATATGGCAACACTATGTTACCAACTTGCATTTTGAAGTTGCCTGTCTAAAAGTCTGTGATAATTTCAAATTGTTTCAAATGACAATCCTTTTACCCTCAATATAGATGCAAGAAGGTCAACAACAAAAAAGAGAAAAAAAACCCAGTAAGAATTTATGAGATGTCAGAAAATTATATTAAGCTCCTGTGGTTTAAAAAAAGGTTTGTTTTAAACAGGGAAAACATGGGTATCTGATTATGTCTCTCTACTAACTCCTTGGAAATTCCCTTGGGAAGAAAGGAAAAAACATAAAAATCTTTCGATTGCATTAAGAAATAATGCACTCAAGAGTTAGGTGGTGTCTTTAAAAAACTGTGGTCCATCCTAATCATATCTCCAAGATGGCATAATGTTGTCAATTACTTGATGATGTCTATTGGGGCTTTGTTAGGGAAAAACCCCAACATCTGTCTTGGGATTCTGAAAAATTAATCTTGAATAGAAGCATTGTCAAGAAACTATGAACACTATGAACAAGAAGATTTTTTTGTTACTACACCTGTGTTGATGTTAATTCACTTCTGTTTTTTCCCATGGGTCTGGGTTTACGTAGTCGTTGAAAAATAAACACGGAAGACACAATAACACAACAGAAGGAGGTAATAAGAATATGGCAAAAACACAAAGTAAAAGGCAGAAGAATCTTAAACTGAAAACAAGGAGACAGGGTAGAAAAATTTTTGGTTTGAAGTGAGATAAAATTAATAGCTAGTTATGAAGGATTGTATAAACATTAAGAAATAAAGGAAAGCTGTGACAATCCTTGTGTCTCTGTTGATGAAAAAGGTGTAAAAAGAGGATTCAGCTCCAGTTTCAGACTTCTAATGTAGGTGTCAGTAACAACCGGGTATTTAGGCTCCCTTTAAAGCCAAGCAGATGCAGTCACTGAGGTCTGGACAACTGTTTAGTGCATCCTAAACAAAGGCTTAATTTAGAGAGCTAGGTCACTCTTTAAGCTTCAGTGACTGCATTTACGAGAGCATAAATGAGTTGCCCATTCATAAATATGTAGTGCTATCTGAGGAGCACTGGTGACATCTGTATGAGGTTTGCATGTACGAGGCCAAGCCTATGAGAAACCTGATCCCTCTTTGGGCAGCTTCCTGAAGCCATGGAGTACCTCAGGCAGCACCACTTAATTCTGTGTAATCTAATCAAATCGTAGCTCTCTCTTCACTCAGAGGGAAACTTAAACAGCTAAGCAATCAAAAGCATCTCTGAAATACACCTAGAAATCTTCCCCTTGATTAAAGGTAGATGTGGGAAAGTCTTCCACTGCTTGGGTCAAGAGTTTCCTGAGGAAAATAGCCCTCAAATGGGGAATGAAGATCTTGAAACCACTGTTAACTGCTCTTTCTTTACTTACATTCTGAGTTGGTTCAAACTGTTACTAGAGGGATACAGTTTGTAATGCATTGCTTTTATGGCTCTGAACTGTTACGTAGTCAGATGCATCATCCATATGAAACTAATCAGTATGTCCTGAAATCTTAGAATATCCATACTTCTCATGGCCGTGTCTGCACAGCATACACTGTTGTGCCACTGGACCATCAGGAATTAGGAATAGAAGCCCGAACATAATTCCTTGTCAAAATTACCCATAGAAATCATGGAGGAGACAGGGATGAAAGATAAATTGTGGAATTTGATGCAAAAAACCCTAATAGTAATTAAGGGTAATTAAGTTAATATTCTTTCTTCATCTGTGCTTTAGATTCCATGTTAGAGATTGGATTGATCTATATTATCTGTGCTTGGTTCATTTGTCAACTTGTAAGGGTCTAGTATCATTGCAATATTGTAAGTTATCACAACTGACTTTCAGCTGTCACTTTGGAAGGTCTTGTGTGTTTTTTATGTCCTGCATCCTACATATTACCCCCAGCTGGACCTCTTAAACGCTTAATGACATCTCAGATGAAACCTATGTGGGAAAATTAAGCGTATCTTACACATTTACATTGAAGTCCAGGAAGGATAAGTATCTTTCTAGTCAGAAAGAGAGACATGTGGGGTACAGCATCCGTCATCATAGAATAAATTTCTTAAGTTGATCACATCTGTTGTGTACTGAAGCTGCTTATCTTCTCTATTGCCTCTAAAGGAAACCGGAGATAAGTAGCTGGGATACAGATGACAACACTGCAGACATTAAAATGAGATTCATTAATCCAAATGTAGAACTAAAAAAGTCTATGTGGAATGTGAGAACAATGAAGCCTGACTGTCTTATTGTAATTTTTATCAAATTCTGTGTCAAAGTGAAGGGCACAGTTCTTAAGAGAGGAGATTACTGTGTTTAGCTCCCTTGAAACTTGAAGTAGGGAAATTTTTCTAAAACATTCATAGCTGATATGCATGAAAATGTTGGATGGTTTCTCAGGCAATAGAATATCTGCAATTTGATCTTAGAAGAATGCTGTATATAAATCATTTCTCTTTGTCTAGCATGAAAAGGCTTGACATTGAGAAGATTAGTCAATGACAGTAACAAAATGAAAATCTGTGTCCTGCCACACACGCAAAGCTTGAAATGTTCAAGATGTTTTTTTCCTGGAACAAGGGGTGTGACCTTAGGAAAAATAATAAACTTCAACCAACCAACCAACCAAGCAACACAAAGCAAGATGAATGCATGAATAGATTGATTCAGGTCATAACTTAGGTCTTTCAAATAAACTTCAGTTGACATCTCAGAAATACTCTGTCTCTTGAATTATGGTGTAAAACCAATAAAGCTGAGAAATTGTAGAATCCCATTTTCTCCTCTAGATAAGATAATATCATTAAAAATGGTCACGTTGAGAAAGGGCAAATAGCAGGGAGGAAATAAGAAGCAGTGACAGTTGTTAATGTTAGAGACAATATTATGTAAGTAGATATGAAGTGCTTAAGGAGGACAGTAAATCTTTCGAATGTCTGGATGATGTAAGGGGAGAAAATAAGCATGAATGAACCTGACAACAAATTGTGAGTATATCAAGTTCGATGGTACTAAATGAAGGAGATTCAAAAAAAGAATATAGTCGGAAGAATTGCAGTGACCTAAGTTATTAAGAACAAATGAGATGGTAAATTTAATTTTCCTTTATACACAGCCTCCTCAGTGCTGATAGACACAGGCAGCTGCAATACTCATTCTTTTCGTGTTTCTCAGTGAATGCTGAGGGCTGATGTAATTATTGCTGCTATCAAAGGAATTACCAGGTGTGAAAAATTAATATGACTACTCCTTCTTTGGAAGAATGATGAAAAACAAGTTTTTCCATCTCCTTATGAGAAAAGGTATATTAATATCTTTCCACATGTTTAAATGTCATTTAGCATCACAGGAAGTTAGTTTCTTATACTGGGATAGTATTTCTACTGCCAAGATCCTTAAAAGACCTTAGGTTTCTTTTGGTGAATTTAATGAATTTTAGAATGTTAAAAAAACCTCTTATTTTCCTATCTGTTGGAAAATACAAAGTGACAAGGTTTGGAAAAAGAGTATCTTCTTGTAGGTAATGCATGTTGCTGCATAGAGGATCTTGAGACAGTTCCACATGCACAAAGATTTATTAGTGGAGTGCATAGCTCGTGGCATACATATGATTCTAGTGATTATTAAAGTTACTCTTGGGAAAAAATGAAAAAAGGCAAGAGAGAGGGAGGCAGATGAAGAGAGGGGGGAGGGAATGAGAAAGGGAGGAAAAAAGGGGAAAGGAAAGGGAAAGCAAAGACAATGACAAAGGGAAAAGGAAAACTCACTGACCAGTCAGGGAGAGCAGAGAGATCCCAGATGAGCATCTTCCTCTGGATGGTCTATCCAGTGCAGCAGTGGTGAGGAAGAAGATGAGGTTGCTGCTTTTTTTGCCATGCTTCTCCCTTAATACTGCACTTTTTCACTGAAGCCTGTTCAAATTCTTTTGGCTCGTCTTAGGTGTGATGCTAGTAGTTCTGACTGGAGTACGACCAATCAAATGTGAGTGTTACGCATTGGTACTTAAGCATCTATGCATATACCATATTAGATAATATTTAACAAATATTTAAATGACGATTAAGTAACTACATTGTCAGCTCATATCGAGCTTTTCATCCAGTAGTGTCCCCAAGTCCTTCTCTGCAGGGCTGCTCTCTCTCAGTCCTTTTGTCCCGTGGCCTGTGATACCAGGGATTGTCCTGACCCAGGTGCAAGACCTTGCACTTGGCGTTGTTGAACCTCATGAAGTTGACATGGACACAGTTCTAGAGCTTGTACAGGTCCCTCTGGATGGCATCCCGTCCTACAGGCATGCCGACTGCATCACTCATTGTAGTGTCATCTGCAAACTTGCTAAGAGTGCACTCAGTCCCCCTGTCTATGTCGTTGATGAAGATATTAAACAGTACTGATCGCAATATGGATCCCTGAAGGACACCACTTGTTGCCAATCTCCATCTAGACATTAGAGCCTTTGACCACTATCCTCTGGGTACAATCATCCAACCAATTCCTCATCCACCAAACAGTCCAGTTACCAAATCCGTATCACTCCAAATTAGAGAGAAGGATGTTGTGGGGGACTGTGTCGAAGGCCTTACAGAAGTCCAGATAGACAACATCCATAGTTCTTCCATCTGATTCATCTAACAGCGTAATTCTGAATATAATTCTTCAGCCAGAGATGTGCAGAGACAGTCAGTCTGGACTGGTAATAAAAAGTAAGGTGTAATACCAGGTAGACTCCTTAGCTATAAATCTGTGCTAGGTAAGTACCATTATAGTGTGTCCAAACCAAACCTGCTGTCGTGGTTTAAATCCAGCTTGTAATTCAGTACCATGCAGCCGCACGCTCATCCCCAACCTCCCCCATCCCCAGGTGGGATGGGGAGGAGAATGAAAAGAATGCAAGATAAGAATAGTGAAGATAAGAAAAGTTTAATACTAAAATACAAATACTACTACTACTAATGATAAGAGAAATAACAAGGGAAGAGAATATAAAACTAAAAGGGGAAAAGAAAATAAATAAACCACAAGTGATGCACATACGATTGCTGGGCCTTCCGGATAACTCTCCCCAGTTTATATACTGGGCATGACATGCTGTGGTATGGAATACCCCTTTGGCTAGTTTGGGTCAGATGTCCTGTCTCTGCTGCCTCCTGGCTTCTTGTGCTCCTCCTCACTGGCAGAGCATGAGACTGAAAAGTCCTTGATCAGGGTAAACTCTACTTAGCAACAACTAATACCAGCCGTGTGTTATCATCATTATTCTCAGACTAAAGCCAAAACACAGCACTGTACCAGCTGCTAGGAAGAAAATTAACTCTGTCCCAGCCAAAACCAGGACACCTGTGTATCTCCTTGTTCTAGTTTACCAACAAATTGTCGAAAAAATAAAAACTATTTTATTGCATTCTGTACATGTCTAAAAAAGTTAAAACATAAAAAAAATAATTATTCCAAAAGTATTTATCTGCTTTACTGTAAACATCAGAAAATGTCTTCTGTCTCTGAGCTAGTTGCACAAGCCTCTCTGTAGACAATGAAAATATGCAATAACACAGCCACTTAAAAAGGATGTTTAGTCTCGTCTTAATATCGATCACATTTCATTGTTTAATGCTGAGTACAGAAAGAGGCTAGTACAGCTAGATTATAGATGTATGTTGAACTTTTGGATCCCTACAGTTATAACTGGTTGCTGCTTTATTTAATGCAATTTAAGAAGCATACTACCAGGGACTGAACACATTGTTGGAAATAGAGTCATTCATGCTTAGGAGGCTGGAAAGGATGAAACTTACTCCTGAAATTATAGGTAAAAGATGAGTCGCAGATTGCATTAACAGTTGTTAAAGTAAGGATCAGTTAGGTGCATGGTGCATCTATGCATGATAAAAGTGATGAATTTCAGATTTTATATAACCTCAGACAGTAAAAATAGGAAATACCCCACACTCTTTTGATGGCTATACTTTGATATCTTATATAAGCAATAATTCTTTTATGAACTCTGTATAGATACATACACATACACACAGATATCCATGTGTATGTGTATACATATATATGTATATATAAAGGTAAATTTGACAGTTTGAACCACATAAATTACTATAGACTTTTTAATTTACATTTAGAATGTCCTGAATTATACACTAATAGTGTGTACAAGTCTCTACTGGTGCATGCGTAAGATTATTGAATTTATCTTTGCCAGCTATAATTAGTATAAGCAGAAGTACATGTTGTGAATTTATAACCTGAACGAGAATTTATAATTGCTCATTTTTCAAAGCTTTTTGGTACTTTCATGTAGTTAAACCCAAACACACTTTCACACAGGTATTTATCAGTTATTTCCATTTGTGAAGCTAATTTTACAGGTTGGGAGATGCTGATGTGAAAAGAATTCTCTATTAACAAAATCGGTTTTAAACCAGAATGAGCTCTAAAGCATGTTTCATTTCTAAATTAACGAGAATCCTGAATAAGCACTTAAACAAAAAAAATCCTTTTGTAATAATGGTTCATGGTACTTGTAAGGCATTTGTTTAGTTTCCTCTAATGTACGTGTTATACCTCAGACTGTAAATGCATTGATTTAAGTAGATAAACAAAAACCATTAAAACAAGGATATAATTGTCAGATTGTTCTATATTTTAAGTATGTATATAGTTCATTTACAGTCCAGTATGGATTTTTTCTTATGAGGTAGTTTAAACAGACAATATAGTTTTTTAAGGGGAGGGTAGAACGTGTACACTTCTTTGTGAGTGCCTTCTTAGTACATGATGAGAGCACACAAGGTTAAAAAAGGAGTATATATGTGGTTGTCTCTTTTTAATAGGAACTCTGAGTTTAGTTGCCTATAATCAAGAAATTATGTTACTGTTGCTAGAAAGAACTTGAGTAATAACAAAGCATTCAGCAAAATGTTTGCTGATTCCAAGTGTTTTAAAATTTTCCACACTAATAGATTTCTGAATGTTTCCAACCAAAGTGCAGTTCTTTTGTAAACAGAAAATAAGTCTACCTAACAGTGACAAGCACCAGTTTAGGACATCATTAACATCATTATTGACAATATTACTTGAAATCAATAGGATGTAAGCATGAAAGTCCTGCTGTATTTGTTGTAAACCCTGCCTAAAAGAAGAGTAGATACAAGGCTGTATTAGAACGTATTTTGCAAGGAGACCCCAACTGAATAGTTGCAATAAGACAAAAATCTTTCAGCATAGACATGCCTAGAGTATGCTATAATATTAAATGCAGGGAGCTCTGTGTGAATGCTGAGCTGTGGCAAAAAGTCTATGTAACACAGCACAGCAAAAGACATTGCATGGCAGTTGTTTGGATTCACTAGCTTGGGAACAATGCCACACTTGCGTGGGATTACTTGACTAAATAGCATCTGGCCCCAAGGCTGTCCCAACAGCAAGTTACCCTCAGTCTTTGCTCAGCTGTCTCTAGTATTTAGAGATCAGCATGCACAGATGTTTTCCACGTTTTCCATACAATACAGTTTTGTACATGTATGTTAGATACTCCTAAGACATGCTGAGGTAGCACTCAGAACAAGAGTCCTGACACTTTATATATTATCCAGGATTAAATTGTACATAGGGTTGTCTCTGATCATATTATGTAGACATGAATGTCAGACAAGCAACATCCTCTTTGTCCTATTTCTCACAAAGTGTATTCACATGGTGCTTTTTCCTGTATTTTCTCCATTCTTAGGAGTGCATGATCCAAATGGGCATTGGCAGACATGCTTACAAACAGTGCAGCCATGTAACAATTGAATCCATGTCAACATTTTTTTTTAAGGGTCTCGAATTTTAGTGTGCTTCATGTGTTCTGTTTCTCATGTCCACTTTTTTTACAAGATTACCATGTCAGATTCTTAGTTCTACTCAAAAGAGAGAAGCAAAGAAGAAAGTCAATTGTTAATACAAGTTATTACTTACCCTTGGGGACCTATGCTGAAGTGTTCAGGAAAGCAGATTAAGAAAAGCCCTGTAGAAAAAGGAACAATGAAGCTGTACAATATCACGTGAGCTGTGTAACAGGGAGTGAAAAATCTGAGAAGATACAGCACGTATTTGGGTAATACAGAACAGGGGCTGAACCATGCCAAAGAATCTTGACATTACAGATTTGAAAGATTTCTTAGTTTTCATCCACATTAGGGTTTTGATGAGGAAGTTTTCTGTGTTTTCCAATAATAGAAAATAGAGCTCAAATCACTGTGTTTTGTATTTTTACATCCATGGATTATATTTTGGCAGTTTGCAAATAACGTACCTTCAGGGTTTATTTGTTTTGCAATTAGTTTAAAGTTGCACTAGACAGTTGTAGTCATTTGGTAGATGTTTATGGTTAGTCAAACCACATCAGCACATGCCAATGCACTCGTGTACAAAGCTTTGAGTTGAGAGTAAGTAAAAAAAACCAGGAGCTATTCCTGAGCTGAGGCTTCAGGATCATTATTGATTTCCTGGCTGGAAGCTTGCAGGATGGGCTAGGTTAGTGCATAGCTAACTAGGTCGGTGCACATATATGAGCTTACGGTGATATGCATATTCACCTCACATATTCCCATTATTTTGCCTGTTTACTTGTTTCTTATTTCAAACATCTGCAGAAAACTTCCTTCTTGCAAAATATTTATATCAGTGGGAACATCGATAACAAAGGGTTTACCACAGTACACTGGATACAACAACAAAAAAATTAACAAGAAGAAAGCAAGTAGTGCTATTGCAGGGTAACCTGTATGGCAGCTTGTGAGTTTTTGTGGGAAATGAGAAGCTAGGGAGTGTTTTCTTTTGGTTTTGTTTAGTATGGATTTTATGTAAACCTTCCTTATACAAATGATCTTTTGACCTCCACCATCTCACATATTTGAAGAAAAAGGAGAGGTAATGTCATGGTCATGTAGGTGAGTCTTCTGAAAATCATGTTTTCCATGTGTACCGTAAAAGAAAAGCAGTTGGAATGAGCCACTGGTTTTGGTGGGGAATAAAATTTGATGTTGCATAGACAGAATATTTAGGTGTTCCATAAAGTTAAGGAACTCATTCTTTTCCTGTGAAGCTTTCAATTCTAGTCACATAAGCAGATAGTAAAAATGTCTTCTCTTTTCCACCCAGTAAAGTTGTTTCTAGAAATGACAGGCTTGGAACTCCCTCTCTTTTGTCTATCTCCCCTACTACTGTATTAGTGTGGGTGGGTGGGTGGATTGCAAACTGACTGCAAAACCTTAAATTGATCTTTGTTTTCTTGCAAATTTGTATTTCATTAATTGCTATGCTTCATTACATTACTGGTCTAGTTTCAGTAAAGACAGACTTACCGTATATTTAATTCATACAGGATAAAAACAAAGTAATGCCTTATGAAATATTTCAAACTATTTTAATGTTTCAGTTCTTACTTAATTGAACTTCTCTGTGTTCAGAGTTTCTATGCACCTGGCTGGCAAATATTGTGTCTCACAAAAGACACTTAATCAAGGCAACTAGAAATAAAAGAGAGAGTGTGTAAGAACAACAGGCTGCAAACTTCAAGCAGGAACAGTATTGAGCAGCTTTCAGCAGCAATAAGGGAAGTAAGAAAAGGATGTTCATAACAGAAATCAAAGTGGATTTTTTTAACACAAGAAGGGAGTTGTTATGGCACATGGGCCATATGAGAAAAGCTAGCCAGTGTGACATTCCCTGACATTTTGACAAAGGTGGCAAATTAATGCATTGTCATATAAGTTAATTCACTTATATCACTGTATGTGTGATTAAGTATTGCAGAAAGTTGTCATTAGAAGTACTCTGTATTATTACAAGTACTTTAAATTAGAAAATATTTAGACCAGCATTTTTATTTAGCAAATTAAAACATTTTTAATCTTGTTACATTTCCTTGTCTTTACAGAAGCAGAGGACATGGAGAGAATGTGAACTTAATGGAAAAATTAAATTTAAAATAAAAGTTATTTTGGCTGTCATAGAATGATAGAATGGTTTGGGTTGGAAAGGACCTTAAGATCATCTAGACCCTACCCCCCTGACATGGGCAGGGACACCTCACACTAGACCAGGTTGCTCAAGGCTCTGTCTATCCTGGCCTTGAACACTGCCAGGGGTGGAGCATTCGCAGCTTCCTTGGGGAACCTGTTCCAGTGCCTCCTTTCTTTCTTACATCCAACCTAAATCTCCCCTGTGTAAGTTTGAACCCATAACCCCATGTTCTGTCTACTACAGTCCCTGATGTAGAGTCCCTCGTATCATAGTGCAAAACTTCCCCCTTGAAAACTCTGGAATTACTCTGGATTTACAGCTTTATTTTCTAACTCTGAACAAAATGCTAACCTAAGATTTTGGTTTGTTTTACTCAGTGTATTTTCAATTCTCTTTAATATTTTTCACAGAAACATTAAATCACAGAGCAGCTGAAGTTGAAAGAGAGCTCTAGTACAACTCCCTACTAAAGCAGGGTCAGCTAATGCAGGTTGCCCAGACCTGTATCTAGTTGAGTTTTTAATGTCTCCATGGGTTGAGAGCCCAGAACACCTATTCCAGTGTTGGTCACTCTCACAGTAAGAAAGTTATTTAAACATCATTTCCAGTGCGTCAGTTTGAGCCCATTGCCTCTTGCTTTATCATTGGATTCCACTGATAGTGGCTACGTATTTTTTTCTCTCCACAATCAGATCTTTATGCATATTTATGAGACCCTCCCTGAACTGTTGCCGTTAAACATTCTCAGATCAGTGGCTTCCATCATTGAACACCTCCTGAAGGATATCATGGAGTGCAACTCCAGAGAAGTTACAATTTCAGAACACTGTTGCAGAATATACTGATCATATTGTAATATAGTTTGTTTCTGTGGCTTTCATTGCTTTTTTGTTGTTTTAGGTAGGTTTTTTTGTTACTTAATGCCAGTAATTTATAACACAGTTTAAGAAAGAGTATCCACAAACCAGGACATACTTGTTTTAAACACTAATTTACAAAATACAGACTCCGTGAGACTGCTGAAACAATTCGTTGAATAAGAAAGCCCTTACTACCACACAAGGATATCACAAGGCTAGGGAAATGCCTTTTTAAAAAAAAAAAAAAAAAAGAATATTGCATTTTTGTAAAATTTTCAAAATGCTGTTTTTGGGGGGAAGATTTGTTTTTCTAGAAAAAAGTTATGTCACAATTTTATTCTTCAGTTTAATAAACTATAGTGCTAATGTAGAATTATTCTGGTTAAAGACTGTTCGTTCACTTTTTCATTCATAGGCATATGAAAAGAACTAGACTGCCAAGATATTAGTTAAGTTTCTACTTGACCCTACGCTAAATACCTCCAAATATCCTAGGAGATGGCAAAAATAGTCGCAGCAGGGGAACTTAGCCCTCAAGAACTTGTAGCTGAAGGGCTTCTCTTCCTGTTATACAACAGAGGCATTGAGGGTTTATTGGATAAAAGCAGCAAGATCATGCTGCTAACAGTGTGAGTAAGCTGTTGACAAGTGAATGAATTACAGGCCTTCCTGCATTTAGAGCTTTTCTTTTTCTTTCTACTTTTTTCTTTTTTTCTCTGTCTCTCTTTTCTCTTGCTGTTTCTGAATAAACAATCACAGTAAGGACATTTCAAGATGTTAAAATATTTCTTTCTTTTATAAAATACATGCTTCTCTCTTTAGAATAAGTACATTATTTTGGTTCCATAAACTTGGAGACTGTGCTTTCGAATTAAAAGACTACTTTTATTGTTGATTTAGATATCTGAGTTCACTATTATGTCCATAAATGAAAATAGGACTATTTTGCAATATATGGGTAACTGCTAACTGCATGTATAGCATTTTTCTGCAGGAAGAGGTATGTCAAGGCAATCACAACATGGTGGGTTGGCAGTCAAAACATAGACTGTTTTGAAGATTTTGTTTTTTTTTAGGAGAGGTATCAACTGATTACTAAGCATTTTAGGCTGCTAATTTATACCACAAAATAACATAACTATCTAAAAGAAAGGGAAGATGATAGAGGTAGAAATGGTTGTTACAAGAAAATACTCTTATGGTAAATATTTGAAATCCTCCCATACTTAATAAATAAAATTGCAAGTCACACACAGTACCCATTAGTAATTATAATTAATTTCTGTAACAGAAGCACAGCTGAAATTTGCTGTTAATTTTAGATACTTAACTCTTCTATAACATAGGTACTCTTAGTATATTGAATTTTGCATAACATTGAAATAACTCATAGCTTTCCTTTTAATGAAGTGACATAGACTAATGAAGTAAATGAAGATAGTAATTGAGTAATTGACTGAGGAAATTATCTTGAGTTATTGTTGTAAATAAGCTAATGCTAAGATTATCAATGTTGTTGAGAAAAATATCTGATGGCATTAAAATGTGAACTTGCATAAATGTAGTTAAAAACCAGCCATCAAATAAGGGTGTGTTTCATTATCTGTAATGCAAATACTATTAAAAAAAAAAGTTTTAGTGCTATGCTGTTTTTTTCAGTCTGGCCTTTCTTGTGACTAGGCCTTCTGTTAATTAAATCGCATTTAGGTTTCTCTATCGTGTGTTTTCTTTATAGCTGAAACTAATCAGGGAAAGATCAGTTCCTTAATAGCTTCTAAAAATGAGGTTGAATGGACACTGTATTACATAGTATTAATCTATAAGAACTCTACATTAGCAAAGAGCTTCCTGAGCTAATTTGTGAGGGGTTGTTGTCCCTGGTAATTGTCTTAACATCTACATACCTTTTTAAATGAATACTCCCTAGCACTTACGCAAATACATAGCACTTGACTTTGCTTTGATTTAGTGAATCTTAGACCAATAAAACTGCTGCACTTTCTTTCTCTTCATTATCAACCCAAAAAAATTGGTTAGTACTCCATAAATATTTGTTGTAGTTGGTTTAACTTTCATTTTTCTTCTGATGGCACCATCTCTATTGTTTTCTCATCATGAAGTAGAATATTTCCATGATTATTGCTCCATGCTGATTTCTTTTATTTGACTTTATTGTAACAACAGATAGAACTTTCTTGCCTTCATTGCTCTCTTCCTTTTTTCTCAGTAGTATACACATAGGACTCTATATTTTTAGATTTTTCCTCTAATGCAGATCTCTTCAGTTTTTAGCAGAAAAATAAAACAGTTGACAATATTCTTTCAATCGGTTTATTTGAAAATAAAGGTGGTTTTTTTTTTTTTTCAAAAGCTATTTTCCAGTAGAATGCACACGTATTGTCCCTGGTTTAGTCTTATCATACTGGTAGCAAAAATCGTGCAATGCTAAAAATCAGTTAATATTACTAGAAGTCAGGCATTTAGTGTCATCAAAACTGTGCTGTATTGATACTCACAAGCTTTTAACAATTCTAACCTCAAAGATAATTGTATGCATTTTTGTGGTGTTTCTCTTAGCTAGGTTTCATGCTTTTTTAAACTTTGGAGTAGATGAAAATCACTTAAAAATGCATTGACACTCAAGTTGCTGATACTTCATAAGGATAGCCACAGATGTGGCTGAATTTGTTCGTTGTTGCAGTGGGGTAAAGAAATTGTAAGAGACCAATATCTCCTTTCTCATGGAGTGAGATCAATTTTACTTCTTGGCAGTTTCTAAATTGTGTTTGCCAATTGTGACTGAAATTATGGAGACAGATGATCACTGGTCTCGACCTTTCATTATTCCAAGGCCACTGAGTGAAGAAGTGGTGCAGCACTTTTAAGCTTTCCTGCTTTGTTTCAATTTACAGGATCTCAAGTTTCATTTCTCAAAGACTAGAATGGAGATAAGCGTTTCTGAAATCTTTTGGATACGTGCGGTTAGCACATTGGAGATCTTAGTTTTCTTCTCTATCTTCCCCTTTCTTCTATTGCTTTTGCAAGTACGGTAATAAATCTTCTAGGGAAGGCATGGTCAAAAGGAACATCCATCCTTCTGCTAGATCTACATTTGCCACTTCATTGTAGCTGCTTAAGTGATTTATGTAAATTAGGTATCATATTAGCTGTGTCTAAATTCTGAAAGCTCACAGCAAATAAAGTTTTCTCTAATTCAGTGTTGCATCTTTAATGTAGAATTTAGTCCAGAATCTTTTAAAAACAAACTCATATAAAATTATAAATATCTCTGGTTATAAAGGACATTTACTTAGGGCTGGACAGACAACTAGAAAAAGGTAAAAATATTTTAAAGCCCTCACCAAATTCAAAAACCTGTTCTTTGTTTTTCTTTGCAAAGGAATTGTGGAAAAGCTGTAATAAAAAAATCAAACAACCGACAACCAAAAAAATCCCAACATTCTCAACACAAGCCAGTTGCTACCATTTCAGGGGAAAAAAGGAAAAGCAACAACAAAAGACAAAAAGCTTTTAACCTTTTTAATCAGTAGAAATATGGGGAAAGATCATAATTATTAAGCAGCTAGAAATTTTCACTAGTGTGGGCCTTTGTAAGCAATACACATTTCAGTTTTAATTTATACCAGAAAAGCTTAATAAGCCTTCCAGCTATGAAAAGATTAAATCACTTTTCTACTTTTGTAATGAGATTTAGCCTTATTTCATAATCGAATAGGGAGAATTAAAGGAGCTGCCTGAGTTATACAGGAAGAATCCTGGTCATTTCATTCACATTTTTAGCCATTTTAGAATGGGTCTACTACAGGTATTACTGTGAAGCTGTAAAAATTAGTATCAAGGTAAATTAGTTCCATGTACACACAGAAGTATCCAAGTACTGGAGGTTTTTTCCAATATATTTTGTTTAAATAGTGAACAAAATGAGATCTTATTTGTAAATTTTGAAAATGTTTATTTGTTTAACTGCCACAGCAAACCTCAGAATTTAAAAAGAAAGTACAAGCTTTTGTATTGCTGGAGAAATAGTTCATTATTTTAAGAAAAAAATAGGAATTCATGCAAATATTATATAAACCTAGTTTGTTTGCAGATGATTTTTACTGTCCTTGAAATTCATCCTTTCAGTTTCATAAATCCAACCCATGGATTTATTTCAACCCATGACTATTTAAAATACCTTTATTCATTCTCATGATGAACACTATGTATGTGGAATTATAAAAGTATCTTCTGAGGATTTTTATTATCAGATAGAATTAGATGTGAAGTACGCATTTGAAAATCTAAATTGAGTAACATAAAGCTAGTTTTTAAGGTGTACATGCACACAGACAGACTCCATATGGATACTTTAGAAACAACAGCTGTCTTTTATCTGCTTCCTCAGCATTTACAAGGTTGAGCTGAGTCAGTAGTAAAATAGTAGCCCACTGAAAATGTTGATATCCATAGCAAGATTAAAGTTGTAAGACTATTCTTTTGTTGTCAGTAAAAAGACAAAAGCACCTAAACAATGTGGAAGAGAGAGGGACATATGAGGGGAAAAAAGTGGCACAGACACTGGTATAGTGTTCAGATCTTCCCACCTCGAGATACAGACTGAGTCTAGGAGAATGCTTGTCAAATCTAGATCAGTAAATTTTAATAACTGTTCATCACTGAATCAAAAAAAGTTGGGCAAAGCTCACATAGAACTTTAGCCAGATTAATTCATTAACAGATAAATTTTCAGTGTAATGCAAAATTAAACATAAAACTAACAAAGCATTCAAACACTTCACACACAGAGAATTTGAAAACGGAGTTTTAATGCTTGTGGTTTTTTACTCTTGGGTCTTGTCCTGCAAAACACTGACTATATTTAATATTGAGTTATTTCAGCTGATAATCTGTCTACATGGAAAGATTCCTACAGAAAGAAGGCACTGTAGTCTTAAGGGCATTATGCATTCAATGTTTTAAATGCTGTCAGGCAAGTCAGATCAGAACTTGATGCTAAACCATATTGAAAATCTTGCCACTCTGATTCTGTAGAATATATAGGGTTATATATATAAGCATGGCTTTTTACTTTTTAAAGAATATACTAATTCACAAAATGTTCCATTTTCTATGTCATGTGTGTCGTGTCCCCCCCCACCCCCCCACCCCCCCCCGGTTTAGGCAGGTCTTTTTTTTTTTTTATTTTTAGAAACTCTACATCTTGTTCTGGCTATATGTACCTTGGATGTTGCAGATGTGAGACTGGAACAAGCGATGAAGCTTTTGCCTAAAAACAGGAAATAAAGGGCAGTTTGATACTGTGAATTAAGTGTATTTTATTGATGGCCTGGGAATAAGAACATTAATAGTTTATCTTTTCAGTGAGTTTTACAGCCAGAATTGTTAGATCGTGCCTTTCCATGTTACAGACGATAAAGGAAACCAGTTTTAGTACAACTGCTTCATGAAGTAACATGTTTAGATATCTTAGATAGGCGTAACACAACTGAGAGTGCCTGTTGATGATTTCCTACACTGTTGCAGGAAAAATGGCATCTACCACCATACATACATTGGTGAGTTTTGCATGTGAGATGGAGTTTGAAAAAATACCTTTCAGAACTTTCAAGTATTTGCTTATGCCACACTGCACCGGAATAGTTTATCAATTACACCTACATAAAGATGATAGCACAGATCATCCTCTAAATACAGAATGTATATTTTATATGTAGTTTATATTTACATGTGTACACACAGATATCTGTGTATAATATTACCACATTTATGCATCATATCAGTAAAATATTGGTTTCTTCTTTGAATTAAAAAAACCAACGAAACAAACAAATGTAACATAACTGAATTTGACTTTGACATTTTTAATGTTCCCTTTTAATTTTTAGGTTTATATTCCCTTTTTTTTTCCTTTTTCTTTTGTTTTTTTTTTTTTTTCTCCTTTCCCTCAGCTGGCAGTACAATCACAATAACTGATTTCTTTCCTGATTAATGTGTCAGTGCTCCAGTGAAAAGAAAAATTGACTGAATTTCAAGATGCCAGAATTATGCTTCTGGGGTTGCTGACCACCCTGGGAAGGCTGGACCCACAGCACTTGGGCACTTGGTAGGAGTGTTCTGCACCATGCTCTGCAGCTCTGCTCTTTGGGCAAACACCACTGGGAAGTATGCTGAAGCAAACCATGGTCCCCCTCTCCTCATGTGTCTAGGAGACTTGAAGGTAAGCAGAACATGTGTGGGGAGGCTGAATACTCAGATACTGGCATCACGATGGCCACTATTTTAACAATATATGCCTCCAGAGACGTACAGCCAAGTGCTCTCTTCTGAAACTGTAGAAAAGTCAACTGAGGTTAATCTGTAGTGCTGTTACTGATTTCTCTGTGGAAACTGAGCCACTCAAAGGCTTATTTCAAGATTTAAAAAAAATAATAAAAACTGATGTTGTCAGAAGGGCAAACTTTAGGAAAGTACTGATTAGGTAGAATGATTTGATTGAAATGCTCTAAGATTTAAATATGGATAAAACAAGAATCTTTTTCTTCAAATATGGAAAAGAGTGCTACCTAGAGAAAGAGGTGAAGAACTACAGACTTACGTGGAAGACTATTCTACAGATGCAAGAATAGGCACCAGACTTAGGGGTGGAAACATGCATTTTAACAAGGGAAGAATGTACTGCTGGGGTGAGGGGAGAGAGAGAAACAGAGATTATTTAGAAGGGGGGATGTGTTATGAAAGTTAAAAAGTTCAGTAAGAAAGTGAAAAAACTGAGAGGGTTGGAAATTGACTTTGCAAAGAAAATGTAAGTAAGTAGATTTGATGAATGGACCATTTGGTTGGTAAGGAATTGGCTGTATGGTCACACTCAAAGAGTTGTGGTCAACAGCTCAATGTCTTAAGTGGAGATGAGTGAAGAGTGGCATTCCTTGGGGGTCGCTGTTGGGACGAGTGCTGGTCTAGCATCTAACATACAGTATTTTACTGATACGATGCATAAATGTGATAATATTATACATACATATCTGTGTGTACACATGTAAATATAAAATACATATAAAATACATGTTCTGTATTTAGAGGATGATCTGTGCTATCATCTTTATGCTGGTTAGATAGTGCTGTCTAACATCTCTGTTGGCGACATGGGCAGTGGGATTGAGTGCACTCTCAGCAACTTTGCCAGCAACATGGAGCTGTGTGGTGCAGTTGACATGCTGGAGGGAAGGGATGCCATCCAGAGGGACCTTGACAGGCTTGAGAGGTGGAACAGTGCAAACCTCAGGAGATGTTAAGTCCTGCATGTGGGTTGAGGCAACCTCCGGTGTCAGTACAGGCTGGGACATGAAGGGATTGAGAGTACCTCTGAGGAGAAGGGCTTGGAAGTATTTGTGGATGATAGATTGGACATGAGCTGGCAATGTTTGCTGGCAGCCCAGGAAGCTAACGGTACTCTGGACTGCATCAAAAGGAGCATTACCAGCAGGTTGAGGGAGGTGATTCTCCTCTGCTCCACTCTCATCAGTGCAGTACCTGCAGTACTGCATTCAGCTCCGGGTCCCCCAACTTAAGAAGGACATAGACTTGTTGGAGTGAGTCCAGAGGACGGCCACGAAGATGTTCAGGCAGCTGGAACATCTCTCCTATGAAGACGGGGTGAGAGAGTTGGGCTTGTTCAGCCTGGAGAAGAGAAGGCTCAGGGGAGACCTTAGGGCAGTTTCCAGTACCTAAAAGGGGCCTACAAGAAATCTGGAAAGGGACTTTTGCAAGGGCAGGTAGGGACAGGACAAGGGGGAGTGGCTTTAAAACAAAAAGGGATAGGTTTAGATTAGCTATAAAGAAGAAATTCATTGTGAGGGTGGTGAGGCCCTGGCACAGGTTGCCCAGCGAAGTTGTGGCTGCCCCATCCCTGGCAGTGTTCAAGGCCAGGTTGGACCGGGCTTTGAGCAACCTGGTCTAGTGGAAGGTGTCCTTGCCCATGGCAATGGGGTTGGAACTAGATGATCTTTAAGGCCCCTTCCAACCTAAACCATTTTATGATTCTGTGATTCCTTTTAAGCTAGTGAATTCTTCCAGCTGTGAATTAGCCTCAGTGCTATCTCTTTATAAATTTCAGCTCTCATTAGAGATCATTTGGCTCGAGAGATGCTGACATCTTACAAATGCTGTAAACAATGGCTTTTTAACTTTGATTGCAGATATTGTATTCCTTGATTAATGTTTGTGTGCTAAAATAGATTAAGAATATAAAAACATTTGAATTTATTAAAACATTTGAAAACATGGTCTTGATCCACAAAATCTTTCTAAATGTCTCGTGAATATGGTAACAATGAATAAAAATTTTTTCCTTCCTTCCTTTCAGTTAAATTAAGAAATATCAGAGCAACCCTCACTGACAGATAAGGCAAGATGAAATGAAGATTAACTTTTAAATAATAATGTTTTGCAACAAAATTTGTACACAGGGTGGAACTATGCTAGCATAGACCTTCAGCCCCCCAAAATGTTTATGTTTTCACCTGGCAGGGAATCCTGAACATTTCTCTTGGCATTCATAATTTTGATCTTAGCTCATTGAAGGAGAGTGGCTTGAGTCAAACTTTCAGGCTTTTTACAGAACAAAACACCATCATTTCAACATGACAGAAGAACTGCAGATTACATAAACAAGATAAAGTCTGCAGTGGTCCTACTGTGTTATAGCTGTAGGGAACATTTCAGCACATTGCTGCATGGTAGATGGCCTCTGGAGACAAGAGCTTCAGATTTAAAGATAATCATATTTATAAACTCACCAAGCCAGAGCGCAGTACTCCCTGTAATAGTAGGATATTTTTTTCCCAAAGCATTTCAAAAAGGTGCTGATGGTTTCATTGAATGTTGAAAAAGGTATGTTGTGTTTGTGTTACTGTGCCCTCAGGTAATGTGAAGAGAGATGCAAAGCCAGCTGCACAGCCTGAAGCTGGCCTCCAGCATAAGCTGTTAGAGCTGTGACCTCTGTATGTCAGGCAATCCCACAAGCAAAAAGGGCAAAAGGGTAAGCGGGTGAAGTAAAACTAATACTATAGATTATTTTGAAATACCCTGTTTAAGTACATAAACAGACCATATTATGGAAAATACATGGACTAGATAAGACCTGGGTGAATGAAATAGACTTTTAAAGTCACTGCCAAGGTGAAAGTATCAGTAATTAATACTCACGAGGAAAGATAGCACAGAAAGGGAAAGATGAGTTGTAGTTGTCAAAGATAGAAATCTAGGTTTCATCACAATACAGCAGAGGGTAAGTGGGCTAGAAACAGACAGGGAGAGGAATTCTAAATTGTAATAAAAAATTCCTAGCAACTTCTTTCTCATCCCTAGATAGAATTTTTTTAACATAGAAAACTCCAGGGTAAAAAGTATCTGAGCAGATAAAATATTTCTTGAATTCTGAAAGTATAGGCTCCATGAAACAGAGAAAAAGTGATGTGGATTTTTTTAATTATCTCTAAATACAGTTTTTATATTGTGCTTATGTCAGCAATCATATGTATACATTGAACATTGTATGATCTCAATGAAAGGGTTGATTCTGTGGTACCCCAGATTGTTTCTATGAGAATATTATTCACTTGCAATCCTCCTTTGTGATCTCACCAAAAGGAAGGGTAAAGCATTTGAGTAGCATATAACTGCATTCTCCCTGTGCACAATACCATGAGACGGATGGCAGATGTTGGTAACAGCTTTCAACAGGTCTACTACTGTAGACATGGAGAGAGAACATCTCCTAAGATACACTCTGATTCTTCCACTGCAGTCTGTTAACCTCTGATATTTTCACAATTTGTGGTTTTGCCTATTCAGTTTCAAGCCGAATTTACGCTTCTGTTTATGTCTCTAATGATAAACTACCCTTAACCATACGTTTTCTCTGAAATTTAAATTACAATTTTTGTCTTATTATCATCAATTTATCTACCTTATTCTTTACTGATTTGAATACTCACCTTTTCATGTGGTTTGCCATAGAAAATATAATATTAATACATTTAAAAAGTGAATAAAGAAGTAATTGCATATCTGAAAATCACAGTTTATTCTCCATTATTCTAATCTTTCCTAAAAATAGTGAAGAGATAAATAACCAGTCTCAGTCCTTATCGATTATCCTTTCACTCTTTCATTTATGGATATTTGCCCAAATTTTTACATGTTTCAGAAAACCACCATGCCATTGTACGTTTATGGTTCATAACCTTGGCTTTGATATGTTAATTTAGGAGTTTAATTTAGTCTAAATTAGCTAATTTAGGAGCTAATTTAGCTTAAACATATTAGGGTGTTAATGGGGAGACAGACACCTCTAGACAGTGATTCAGAACTGTTAAGCACTACTTAAGCTCTACATTACCCATATCTTATCAATGATTGCATTAATAGCTTAGTTCCCATTTTCTACTTCCTACTCCCTAATTCAAGCATTTCAGGTAATGTTCAGTTGGAGACATTAGTGCTATAGGTTATAGCTGTTCTGCCCTTCAGTGCATCTGGATTTATTTCCTATGGAATTCTCCTACAGAAATCAAAATACGTGAGGCAACTTGGACTGTGAAGTCTCACTTAATATCGATGTGGGAGCTACTCTGTCCCTGAAACAGGAGTGTTTCCAAACAGTGTTTAAATATGATTAGTATTAGTAACTTGATTTTTGGAGCTTTGAATGCTCCTAAATGTGCTCATGAATATTCGTAAATATTTTAAAATATCACCGTCATATATCATATGTATTACAGCCAGCTACAAACTTCTAAACTGGAAATATATCTTGCTCTGCATCAATTAGTAAATATTTTTAAGATTGTGACAATTGACCAGTATCGTTTTATGACATTTATGGAAACATTGAACTATAAGTAATCCTGCAGTAGAAGAATCAGACAGTATACTAAAAGCTCTAAGGACAAAATAATTGCTTCCCAAAGGAAACCACAATCTGTTAGGAGGTTCTTTGGGGGATATCTGTGTCCTTTTCTGTTTGAATACTCTAAAACTGAAAAGGACTATTGATCCTTAGTTTGAACTGGTAAGACCTTTGGATTTTTAAGCAAGCACTGCAGAGAGAAGAAGAGCCATAGATTATTAACAAGAGAAAAAGGGGGTGAATACTCGCAGGACAATTAAAACAGGATTCTAAATGACTTCATGAGTCAGTTCCGCTGAAATAAGCTTAATGTTTTAATGTACATAATGCCATTCTGTAATTTAAGGCCATGTAATCTAGATTTTCTTTTAACCACATCAGATTCTTCAAGTATTTGAACAGATTATATTTTACAGTTACATTTAATTGGAAACTGAGAAAAGAATATTGCTGCCTTGAATAGTAACTGAAATGTTCATATATCTTCTTCCATGTTATCACATTACAGAATAACAATAGCCAGATAATTTGCAATTGTCAAACTGTTTTATTTTGGTGATAGAAGTATGAAATATCATTTTCTTGTCAAATACGGGCTAAAATTAGATAGCTTGGTTTTCTGGCTGCAAAATAAGTCCACCAAAAGAAGTGAGTGGTTGGCGATGTGCTTCAGTCAATATTCTACAGACTATTATTATTTATAACTAACTTTTAACCTACAAGACTAGTGTCTTCATTCAATTTTTTCAGTGTATTTCTGTACTTCACACTGCTGTTTTACCTTTGAAAGCTGCCAGATGAATTTAACGACATTTGTCTATGGGGAAGAGATCTTAAAACAGAAAATCTGAGATAAAATGCAGGAATATTTCTGATTTCATCTTCATTTGATTTATTGTTGTCGTATTGGAATACTCCTTGACTCTGTCCACCAGGTCTTATTTCAGAGAAACACAGAAGGCCAGTGCCTAGGTAGGCCACACTCTTACAGGCAGTGTGGGGCATCTTGCACCTTATGTATAGCATCTCAAGTTCAGCCACCATTCTCCAAAGTTATCCTGTAGTACCCACAGACTTTTTGCCCTCTCAGGCCACATTTCAGCACTTACCCACTTCCACACCCCCCCCCCCCCCCGTGACGAGTAACATTTAACATGTTTGGAAATAAACCTTTTCAGCTCTGAAGTCCCTGTGCTGTTGTGTAAATTTGGTGAGAATGGAGTGCTATGGAAAAAGTGAGAAGATAGAAAAAACTTTCTGAACGGAGCCAGCTTGAATAGCTGCAAAAAACACTGTTGTGAAAGGAAAACTTGACTAGAAGTGCAAGGAAGGTTGCACTGTAAGGTTTTTATGTGTCTGTAAATAACCTACCTCTTTCAGTTTCGCCCCTTAAACAATGGTTTTTTCTCCTAAATAATCAATAAGCAGGATATTTGGTTTATATTGCTTTTTAACCTGTAGAGTACACTCAAGTTATTTTCCCTACTATTACGAGAATACAATATTTAGATCTGTCTAATGAAAGATGCAGTTCATCCTGGTTTGTGTTGACAAATCTAATCTGAGTTGTCAACACTGTAAAGTGGATGATTCTTTGCAGTTGTTGCTAAAGCAGACCCAAAAGTGGTCGAAATGAAAAGTTTTTCCTTAAAAACAATCAAGGCCAGACATTTTCTTTAATGTGAGGTGAAGCAGGACGGCATCAGTTTCGAGTAATACATCATCTCTGGTAACAAAGGAGAAAATTTTTTGTGAAAAACTGCACGTCTTTTAAAAAGTTTTGCTAATGAAGTAATTGAAACAGTATTATTTTTGACAAGGACAGATACTGGAATGAATTTCAGGGAAGTTCAGAGACAATGGTAAAAGAACAAAGATGGAGAGCACATGCAAGGTTAGAAAACAAGTCACAGGAGTGTGTTATGGTAAGAACAAAAATACATTTTTATATACACTACTACCTCCTATAAGAAAATACATGCAGAGAGATTGCATGAATAGCCAGATAGAAATGGTGCAATTCAAGACATTCATCCATGTTGCAAAGCTGTCAGTATGCTTGTGTTTCAGCAGTAAATAGCTTAAAGCTAGTCTGGCTTTTCTCTGAACACCAGGCACTGATCAAGGATGGAAGTGCTCTACTAGATTTTCCTGCTACAGCACAGCCCTTGGCAGAGTGCCTGCAGGTATGAGCTAGAAAACATTGGAGAAAAGCAAGTATTTAGTTGTTTGGTTTGGGTTTTTTTTGTTTTGTTTTGATTTGTGGGTTTTAAGTACCTGTTTGCTACTTGTTTGATTTTAGTGCACTCACCAGGAGAAGATGTTAAACACTATGATTTTTTGTATGTTAAATATTGAAGTGACTCATGTATATTATGATTTATAAACCTTGCACAATTTTAATCCAATACCACTTGGTAATTCCTAAATTATAATGAGAAGTAATCTCTTCCTGCATGACACTGCTATTGTTACATGTGGCTGTGTTGGTACACACAGCCTCAGCAAAAAAAAAAAAACAATCTGAAAAATCTATTTCAAACTGTGAAGTAGCAGTGGATCCACTGATTAGTGAAACAACAGGCTATTGCTTTATTTTAATGATTGTAATTTGAGCCATTTTTTAATGATACCATTGATGTATCAGAAATCTCCTACAAATTGGTCTGATAAATCTGAGAGTTAAAGCATGGTTTGTAAGGCATGGACCAACACAATGCTTCATCCCCCTGAGACCTTCAGAATGCTAGCTTGTATTTAAAAAAAGCTCACTATAATCTTCATTGCTTCAACTGCTGTTTACTCGCACTGTAAGACTGGTTGTTAAAATAATTTAAATTTTTCCTGCTTCAGTTTCTAGATACTGAATTTTGCTGTATCTTTCTGCTAGAGCATAGAATCTCCTACAGTTTTGGTTCCTTTAATAAGTATTTATACATGATCACCAAATTCTGTAAATATTATTTTGAAAACTGTTTTCAGTTTCAGTTCAGAAACTGAACTTCTTGACTCTTAAGGATACGTTTCCAAATGTTTTCATGATAGCAGTGTCCGTTCCATAAATACTCTTCCATTTCTTCAGTATGCTAAAGTGCAAATGATAGTTTATTGTAAAGTCACATTTTCTTCATTAAAGGCCATCTCATTATGATATAAATATTGAAAGGTTTTAAGTCAGTATATTGAAAAAGGTTATTATATGTGTGACAGTCTGTCTTTTAAGAAAAGGGAGAATGTTAAAGGCTTGTATTGCCTGAGGCGGGGATCTGTAGGAGCAGACAGAAACGTCTCCTGAGTTACCCTGTTTAAAGCTGCCCTGCAGAATGTTAATTCAACTTTTTCTTCCTCTCTGCTGCAAGAAAAATATCACATTTTTTTTTTTAAAAGTGTGTACCAACTATTCTGGAGAATCAACTTGAAATTGGTGTTGTCTAATTTGCAGAAATGCCAGATTCTTGTACTGGCAGTTGGTGCTGTTTAAGTTCTCTCGTCCCTTGATCCTGCGTAAATATGTGGCGCTGTCTCTGTCTTCGCCTTTTATTTATTTATTTTTCATTCTTCCAAGAGATTTTGACCTTTGTTTTACCTATGCCTTACTTTTGATACTGATTCTGAGACCATTTGTGTGCTTCCATTCACTGTTTTCCTTACCCTCACTTTCTCAGTGCTGGTTCTTGGCCTCCATATATTTTTTTTCTTGACTATTTTCCATAACTTTCCACAGCCTTTCTCTCTCCACCTTTCTGCTTTGACTGTGAAGTGGGAGCCTCTCCAGTTATCTGTGAAATGGCAAGAAAGTAGTGATAATCATTACACTGTGGAACAATCATTTCAAATTAAACATTATGGACCATCTTTAGAACTGAAATTAAACCTATTCTAATAATCAAAGTACTGAGTTTTGTGGGTGTTACCACTGTGTACCTGAAAATCATTACAAATCATTTCATTCACAGCCTCAGCAAGACAAACCATACTGGTAGCAATTTGACAGGCATGAGAAAAAATTATTTGAGAATCCAGATTGCCGTGGTGCGTGAGATGAGTGATCTAAAATTCCTTATCCACCACGTGGTCCATCCATCAAATTCATGTTTCTCCAGTTTAGAGACAAGGATGTTGTGCAGGACAATGTTGAACGCTTTGCACAAGTCCAAGTAGATGGTGTTAACTGCTTCATGAAAGACAAAACTCTCTTCTCACTTCTTCATTAGCAAAAATTTGCGACAAGCAGGCAGGATTATTAGGAAAGATAAATGTACACACACATACAGAGACTGTTCAGAATCCAGTTTCATATGCCAAGACTATAGAGCTCATCACTGAGAACTCAAAGCTCCCCTTCTCACTCTCCCTCAAAATCAGGATATTGTAAACAAAGAAGCAGACCCATTACCTTTACTTTCTTTTCTTTTTTCTCTCTCTTGTGGTTATATGGTCTGAAGGGCTTTGCACTTCACACTGTAGTTTAAGATACTTGCATATGAGGCAATCTTCCCAACATTCTCAAGGAAACCTCAGAAGCTGGGGATTTAGGAGAAGGACGAAATATCATAAACAAAGCTCCAGTAATCTCTTCACGTATCATATTTTCAGTCTCTTTATATCACACTAAACCTGATCCCCCATAAAATGAAAATGATTTTAACAATTTGGCTGTGTTAACTCATTACTGAATAATCTCCTTCTCTTTCAGTTCCCCTTCCATTCCCTTTCCTTCTTTTTAAATTTCGCATGTGCACTTCAATGCCATTCCAAAGCGTTCTACCCAAATGAGCATCAGGATCCACATGTATGTGCAGCTTTCCCTAAATCCAAACCAAAATGACTGTAGAAGGCCAGAATAATAAGAAATAATGGATATCAGGGCACCCCTGTTGGATTCTGATTTCAGCAGAAGTCTGAGTGACTTCTGAGACACTGGTGCTAGGATGCAGGCAGGTTTAGTGATTCATTACACCCGTCCACTAGTAAATTACCATACTTTAAATGCTGCATTTATTCAGTCAGTTACAAGAAAACAAACACAACCACTCCCCCCAAAACCCCAAACAAACAAAAATGAAGCCCTTATTCAATAGCATGTGTTAACTAAAACCAACACGAGTTATTTGACTTTTTGTTTGGTAATCTTGCTGAATTCCAACTGGTCTATTATTAATAAAGTGTTACAATTCTAATATATCTTTCTACACCAAGACTTTATTACTACTAATACTTTAGCATCTATATTCAATGTGTCATTCTGAAACGGTCGAAGAAAAAATCAATTGTCGTATTACAATTTTTTTCATAAATCTGACAAATACTAATCCCTTAACATACTCAGATGTAATCATACGGAGTTTTTTGCAAACTGTTTTTACATAGGATGCATATAATTTTGTCTAGCAGAAAGTTTGCTATTGAAGTCTTATTTAGAATTTAGTGGTGAAAACCTTTGTACCTTCTTTTCTATTTATAATTCTTCTGCTTTTCTTATTTTTAATTTTTATTTGCGTGTGTGGTGCTTTAACAGTTTAATTCCTGGTTTTCTTTGATATTTCTCTTTGGCATATGGTATTACAACTCTAACAGTATGTCAGGAATAATGATTGGGCTTGAATTCACATAATGGTATTTCTTACAACGTGTTTAACAAGAAACCAAAATTGTGAGCACTACAGTTTTCCTAATTTCAGCACCTCAGCAATAATTTCAGTATTTGTCTCAAGTATAAATAATTCTAAATAGTTTAAGTTGTACAAGAGAAACCTAGGCCATAACAAAGTCAACAGAGATTGAAATGACGTCAGGATTTCATCTCAGATCTTCAAGGATGTCAGTTTCCAACCTTTGTTCCGAAGGTGGTATCTGAAGGGAAAAAAAATACTGAAGTGCTAAGAAATAAAGCATATTAGTATAGGCTCTATGACACACTAACGGGGTTGCATAAGTTTCTGGCTGATTTGGAACAAGGGCAAAGGAATTCTGCATCTACTCTGAGCACATGTCAGGATGCAGCATGTTTATATATGCTTGGAAATAGAAGCTGCAAGAAAAAAATCCTCAAAGACCCAAGACAGTAATATTTCAAATAAGCTGTACATTAGTTCTTGACGATACTGTTTAAATGTCCTTAATTACTTCTTTTATTTATTTTTCTTTCTTTGCGTGCCTGGGAAGATGTACATGTATGCAAGCCTAAATACGTGTGTAACACAAAACAAATGAAGGTGAGAGGTGGGATTCAGCTATTCGACTTTATATATCAGTAAGTGGGACTTCAAATCAGAATTAGCCTAGAGTTCTTTTTGGTCAATTGAGAGAAATGTGCATCTCCAGAGCGTGATTTATCAAGACTCTTAGATACCCATTTAAGAATTTCTTCTTAGTTCAGAATGTATCAAATGTTTTCTTGTACTTCACAACATTTGAAGATAAATCACAATTAAGTATTTTTCTCTATATCATAATATTCTTTATATGTACTAGCAGTGTAAAAGAAATATATATATATATATGCTTATTTACTTTTTCTGGCTTGGTGTTTGGAGAGCAGGCATCTTGCTCTACCGATGTAGAAGTAATTATATTGCTGTGAAATAACCAGCATGATTGGAGCTTTGAATTTTTGGGTTTAGGGAGCTAAGGGAACTTAAACCAGCTTTTTGTATTTCAGTACAGCATAGATTCAGTAGCCATTAAAAAAAATACACTAATCCAGTTTGAAATTAAATATATGAAGATAAGAATCTCTGTGCCAGTACGCAGCAATTTGAAAGATGTAACTGGTGAATCACTGATAGCATCAGAAGTTTTGAGCATTTTGAGTGTTTGAGCAATTCAGCATTGCAGCTGATCAGTTCATGAAGGAGCTGAAGTTAAATCTGGACATGTATTTGATTCTGGAAAGACATGGCACAGCTGTCATTCTTCACAGGCAAGAGATCAGTGGTGGTGTCAGCAAAAGCCTAGTAAAGAGAAGCAAGACTGTTAGAACAACAACAAAAGCTGCCTTGTTTGCTTTGCAAGGGCCTTTTAGATTCCACTCTCTGTTTCATCTTACTTATGACAGCAGAAATCATCAAGCAGATAGCAGTTACATCAACTGAGGATAAAATGCCAGCATGCCTCATTTTCCTCAGTTATGCTTGTCCAAGGAAAAGTCTAAGAAGTTTACAAAAACCCCCAAAATTTGAAATTTTGTACCAAGTAAATAAAGTTGAACTCAAATTAACCTGTTTCTCTAAGTTCCTCGTAAAACACGTGTCATTCCAGAAATATGACACATTGGACATCCTAGCATGTGAGATTCAAAAAGATGTAAAAGGAAAAAACCTACGATACCAGCAGATAGCACAAGCAATTTTAGATTGGAAAAGATGAGAGAAATAATTCAGCACATTTCAGTGTTTTGGAAAGGTGAGATGTGATCTGAAAGATATGAGGAAGAGGTTCTTTACAGTGAGGGTGGTGAAGCACTGGACTGGGTTGCCTGGGAGGTTGTGGATGCTCCATCCCTGGCGCTGTTCAAGGCCAGGTTGGACAGAGTCTCGGGCGACATGGTTTAGTGCGAGGTGTCCCTGCCCATGGCAGGGGGGTTGGAACTAGATGATCTTAAGGTCCTTTCCAACCCTTACTCTGCTATGATTCTGTGAAATAGCTGATTAGCATCCAAGTTGTTCCTGTACAACAGACTTGTTTCATTCTTATTGTAACTCAGTTCTTTCAGAATGAAACAATAGAAATCTATTACTAAATAGTGTATAATCAGCACAAGACAAAGCCCTGCTTTTGCCTGGAATGATATATGGCTAGAATACTAGTTTCATAAATTACTGTCAGAGTAGATCTCACAGGTACACCAAAGAAAAACCAAAACCCTTAAAAAATTCACTCAGGTCTGGTGCCGCATTTTTTACTGGATAACATGCGATAAAGTAGCATGAAAAACGGAGTTTGATTCTCTGCGATAAGTATCTTTGATTTTGAGTCTTTCTGTTAGAGGTTTTATGAAGGCTACTATACTTTTTACTGTTTTTTGTTATTTTTATTTATGTATTTTGCATCTTATTAGCTGCATGGATGATTGTAATTCTTTCTGTTACAGTCTGCTTAGTGCTCTTATCTCCAGATTACAGCATGTCCAAAACTCGCTCAGCTCATCTTTTAGCCTTCAGTATTAAGAGATAGCCCATTAGTACTATCTTCAAAAGATTTATAGTGGCTGTTTCAACTAGAATTATTTGCAAGATATTAATTGTGTTTGTTAAGTTATTAGATGAACTTAAAGTCTCATCTTTCAGCTGACGAGCATATACTATGCGACGATCTTTATCTCTCTGATCTATTTCCTGTGAACTATACATCTTTCAAATGGAAAGCCTATGACTAGCCTCTTTTTCTCTGTTATAGTAGGTTTTGGGGTTGGTTTGTTGGGGGGCGGTTATTTGTTTTTTTATTTGTTTGGGTTTTTTATTTTTTGTTTGTTTTCTACATTTTATCTGTCATATCTACAATTCAAATATACTGGATAAACCTGAGACAGCTTCATATTTTTCCTTTTATTTAAATTTTCTGGGGTTTTTTTGGTTTTTGGGTTTTTTTTTCACTAAAAGGTAAAACAATTGGACGAAGCTAATGGCCCCGTTACTTACAGGATTTCCATTAAAATACTGTGTCAGATGAAAAACTCCCACTGTTTTCAGAAATGCTTTAATTCTTATTTCTATTTATGAGTCTTCAGAGGTCCATGAGATTTTCTGTACATGCCTGGAGGGGACACAAGACTCTCCCGACTGCATATTATCCACCAGACAGCTGTCCAATAACATTTTTTTACCTATTTGAAACTACTAGTTTCCAGTGTAAAGGTGATGTTAAAATAGCATTCTTTTGAAGTGGATGGAGATTGATGCTTAAAAATTTAGGCCAAAATGTAGCACATGAATTTGTTTAAATATATTGTTACTATTTTATTTTGCATAATACTGTAAACTTCAGAGGGCAGTTTGGTTGAATGAACTTTGTTAATTCAACTAAGAAACAGTTTAGCTTTTATAGATGCTTATGCTCAAAACAGTTCTGAATTGCATAGTCAAATTTACTAAAGGCAGAGACGGGATGAAAAAATATTTGATTTTCCCAACATCATTTAAGAAGGTTTTCTTTGCTAAGAAGGAAAAAAATCAAATCTGAGTTTCAGAGTCCCTTAAATATTTTTTTAGGAATATATCAAAAGACTTTTGGAATATTAGTTCATTGGCTTTGATTAGCTAAATCACCATTTCTTTACATTCATATCACTTTCATACGCGTAATATTACCAGGGTCACAGAGACTTTAAATATAGTCCATCTACTTCCTTTATTGCTACAATAATTTTCATAATTTCTTAGTTCATCTTCAGTGTTAAAACAATCTAGTCTCAAAATTTTTATCATGTAACAGTATAACATATTCATGCATCACAGGACTTTTATTACTTGTTATACTTCTATGTCAAAAACCAAATCACTTCTGTTGCTGCTTTTCCAGTCTGCATATCAGCTAGGCCTGTCAAAAGCCTTATTCCTTCAAACTTCCACCACTATAAGCATTACAAAACTTTTTTATGGTCAAATATGCAATATGCGGACTGCCATTTAAGTATGCAATAAACAAGTTTTTGTTAGGTTTCACCTTCAACTTTTCATATTAATTTAATTCATCAAAGCCCAGTATGCTATATTTTGAACATTTTATGTTTCATTTTTCTTTGTTTTTGTTTTGTGTTGTTTGGTTTTGGTGTTTTTTTCAGATTGTCTCAGCCACCTTGCCTGTGCTAACTCTATAGAAACCAAACCTAATGGTAGAGGAGTTTAATCTTTCTGTAAATATTTTACTGTACTGTACTTAACCATAGCTGCTGCTTTAATCTTCTCAGATATGCATGCTTTATAGAGATTTTATGTTGTTCCTTTGAACAGGAAGCACTATTCATTATGATTTTTATGATATACCCACCACTGAGTTTCCATCCATTGACTTCACCAATAGTTTGACTGGTTGAGAATTATTAAATTCCTGTTTTCATTTTACACTTGATTTATCTGGCATTAAACTTTAATGGCTAAATGTGTATCTATTGCTGGCAGCAGAAAGTTTCCATAGGAAATCAGCCAAAGGAGGAACCTTCTGCTTAGGTTATTACTGTGCCCTGGAAGACAGAAACTGTTCACAGCCTCCAGGAACGTGGCAAAACCAAATACAGATATGCAGGAGCTTTCTACACGGTTCTGTTCCCAAGAGATTTTTCAGCTACTACAGTTCCTTCAAGCCATCTCTATCGCATTTAATGAAAGCTCACAGCAAAGTTTGTATAAATGGTCACTAACAGCATTTGTCTGTGGGTCATTTAGGGGAGGCTACCACTGAAAAATCACACTATGTACTTTACAGAGCTTTAAATGTTAAGGGGAGGAGGAGAAGGAGGGACAATGAAGAATTTTTAATATTGTAACCAATTCTAATTTCAAGGAACATTTGATACAATTTTAATCCTGTCTCCTTTGAAAGTTTCCACGTCATTGCGAGATAATGAAACTAACGAGCATCAGAACTTTAATAATGTTACAACAATTTTTCAGTGGTAAAGGAACTGTACAGCTAAGGGTAGACAAACAAGTCACTTAAGCAGGATAGGAAAGTACATTGAAGCACAAACTTCATGGATAGCTTAAAAAGTGATTGTAAAGGTTAAAGATGGAATTTGATTTAGCTCTTATCATATCCACCTCTTTTTTCGTTCGGATTTATAATCATTTAATTAGTAGGAAAAAAAACAGGTAATATGGAATTCTCGCCCCTTACTTGGACAAGTTACCTGGTTTTTGTTGCAGAATAAGAAACATTGAATTTCACTATAGAAAGCATCTACATTTTCTGTAGAATCATCAGAGAAAAGGAAGTCTGTGAAGAGGGAGACTTTCTACTCATGGTTTAAGCCGAGCTGGTAACTCAGAACCATGCAGCTGCTCGTTACCTCTTTCTTCCCTCTCACTCCCAGCGGCATGGAGAGGAGAATCAAAAAAATGCAAACCCCACGGGTTGAGATAAGAACAGTCCAGTATCTAAGGTATAATACAAAACCATTACTGCTACCACCAATAATAATAATAATAAGGGAAATAACAAGGAGAGAGAATGCAAAGCTAAAAAGGGAAGGGAAAAAAACAATAAACAGAAGTGATGCACATTACAGCTGCTCACTACCTGCCGACCGATACCCAGCCCTACCCGAGCAGTGATCTGGGCCTTTGGGTAACTCCCCCAGTTTATATACTGGGCATGACGTGCTGTGGTATGGAATATCGCTTTAGCTAGTTTGGGTCAGGTGTCCTGTCTCTGCTTCCTCCCGGCTTCTTGTGTCCCTCCTCCCTGGCAGAGCATGAGACTGAAAAGTCCTTGATCAGGGTGAGCATTACTTAGCAACAACTAAAGCATTGGTTCAGTCCTTGCTGATTAGAGAAGTTAATTTCCATCTGGCCTATGGCACACAATTTTCTGTTGGAGGATGCATGAAGTGCCTCTTCCAGTAGAAAAAGGATGAGGTACATTCAGACTGAGACTGAAATAACACATACTGCATAATTGTAAAGGAATTGACATCTGTTTCTATCTAATACTCAAAGCAGATTATTAATTCTGTGTAATGTTATACTGATTGTACAATTATTAGATAATCACTATAGAATAACAGATTGGTAGTACTTACATTAAAATATAATAAAAGCAAGAAGCTAATAATTTAATAAAGTAATATAAACACATAAATTCAGAAATAAAACTTTGCCAGTACTCTGCACTGTGCAGTGGGCCAGTCACTCATAAGATGATCTCTAAAAATAAAATTCTGTTTCAAGAAGCATCTGCAAATTTTGTGATTTATTATCACACACGTGAGAATGAAACTGAACTCTCAAAATGTAACAGTGTCATCAGAGGTCCATTTTTAACAAATACCCTGTCTACTGGTCTGTTAAGCTGTAGTTTACTGATTTCATTCAATTTATGTAAGATTTTATTGTCTTCACCTAAATTATGACAGGTTCCCTTATAGGTATTAGAAAAGAATACGTACCTGTCAAGAGCCTATTATGCTCTTTTGACTGAAGAGGAGCCTGAAGTGAAAAGATAGGTTTAGACACCTGAATCTGAGGCAATAAACAAGGATGTATGAATTCCAATCAACTTGAACTCTTAATTAATTAAATACGAGAAGAATATACACATTGTATCCAGATTGCTAGATTATAGACCATTGAGCTCTATCTGCAACACCAGAAATTCTGATTCAAATCCTGGCTTGGAATGGGAAGTCACAGAAACCTGATCGTACACCTTTATCAACCAAAATGAGGTACCATTGACTCTTCCAGGGTTGTCTTTTTCCTTCTATCTCTTCAAATAAATAAATTCTATATGTAAATATCAGATATTTAAAAATAAATACTTTCCAAACTAGAGGTTTTAGTGCCCAGCCCTTATCAACAGGCGTAATAAAACCGCTTGATGTCATGGCAGAACTGGGCAAGCGTATTCTTTTTAATGCAGCTCCCAACAACTGCACTAAATCACAGTCAGAGCTGCTGATATTAGGTGCTTAAAATAACCTGAAAAGAGGACATCTGAATTAACATGAATTAATTAATCAATTAACTCATTAAAGCAGAGCAGTTCCTCCCAACCTTCACATAGGTTGAATTTGATCAGTCTTTTTTCAGATAGTGGATAATTTCTCCGCAGTCATACTATTTGCTCTAAAAATACCTTACCACTCTCTATAAAACTGACTTTTTTCCAAAATACAGCTTCATGTATTTAACAACCAAACAGTGCATAGAAAAACTAAAATTAAAGTCCCCTTTCTTTCATGTTCTATTTATTCCCTTTGACACCTATATTTTAGGAAAAGACATCTGAAGTTATATTTTTCCCATTGCCTCCTAATCATTTCCTAAACTTTTTGTTTTTGTCCCCACTTTCTACTTCTTACTTATTCTCCATATTTGTCTGCAGATACATCTTTTAACTGTTTATTCTGCTCTTTGATCTGAGGATCAGATGTTGGAGATTATAATGCTTATTGGGTTTGCTGAAATGAATCACAGGCACCCTCAGCCTCTCAGGGGAACCTTGGAAGATTGCATAAATAGGCAGAGAGGAAACTCATGTTTTTCAACAAGGAGAAATGAGAAGTCCAGCATCTGGAGAGGAATAACCTCAGGGATTTACCAGTCCAATAACAGAAGTTAAAAATAAATTTAATGTTTGCTTGGGTTTTTTTTTACATTGTTCTCACTTCTGTTACAGAGTGATTTGCGAACTGTGTGTTCTTCCAAGCATGATACTTGCATGACTTCATGCATTACTCCCAGAACTCTCAGAAGGAGCTTTCAGTTACCATCCTTACTCCAGTAAAGATGTAATGTGTAACAAGAGATTCCTAGAGGAAGTGGTTGTTCATGTTTAATTGTAACTGATTATGACTGAAATTTTCTAATGCTTGTTCATCGCCTGTGATGACAAAAGAATAATTTGCTTTTTTGCAAGTAGAAGATCCTTTATATATTTTAATGTGCAGTGCGAGATAATAGTTACTATTAATGGCAGGAAATATTTTCAAATACATTATATGTGTTTCCCTGAATCCAGAAGAAAAAGGAAGGGAAAAAAGAAAAGCTTGGCATGTTACATATGTTGCCTTTATTAATCTACAGATAATGGATGATTGACAGCCAGCAAAAAAAGACTTCAATATGAAAAGAGAAACTCACCTTGCACACTCAAGTGATAAGTAGCAAGTTCCATCAAGGCTTGAAATTCATACAGATTAATTGTCAGGCATACACAAAAGAGACAGATTACTTCTCAGGGAATAACACAAACTGAAACCTGACTGCTGGTATCATGGTAATGCAACTAAGCCAGATGCGTGGATGTCTCTCTCACACACACACACACACACACGCACCTTAACAGGGCTTATTACACAGCTCAAGTTAAATCGGATGCTTAGCCATAAAATTCTGAGAATGGTCTTCCTTGTATGCAGCTGTGGTTAGTTCCCTTGAACTGCAAGTTGGTTAGGTCTTTCGCTACTGGGAAGAAAGTAAGTTTTTTACTGAAATAGCTTTCTGTACAATACCTCTGCAATTCAGAGATCTTTACAAAAATTGAAGTGCCTATTCATTGTTTTCATTTTCAGTATGTATTTTTTTCTATCTGCTGAACTAGAACATACAAATAGGAAATAACTCAGATATCCTACCTTTTACCTGTTAAAAGTAGAGTGCTTGAATTAATATTGGAAAAACTGTTGTATTATGTGATTGAATTTTGGAAAGATATAAAACTCGAGAAGACCTTGAAAGATAGCACTTCATTTTGGTGCTGAAGATCAAGCATTTATAGCTGAAGATGTTAATAACCGCAGGAAATGTTCAGTAGGCCTTGGACCTCAAGATCATACCATACTTAAATATTTTTCTGTGAATTTTTTCATACTTCACTTTTGTATTTCAAAGAAAACAACAGTTAGGAGGTTTTTGTAGGGGAAAAGTCTAAAAAAATTAAAAGGCCCAGAATTTGAATGTTATGAATTATGAATATTATGCATTTTGAAATCACTGAATTTGTAAAGGAATATTAGATCCTAGGGTTTTTTGAGCTCTTTGAGAATACAGTAGTATACAATTCAAATGTGAACAATTTTACCAATTGATGTAGAAAATGAGGTTTTCTTTCTCAATGTCAGGCATAACATTACAAAATAGACATAATAAGAAATTTTAGAAATTTAGTTAACATTGATTTAAAACAGACATAAATCCCAAACATTATTTGTACTCTATTGTTCTACAGCAATTGCCTGAAAACATTTTACTTCTTATCTAGTAATGTAACACTAGAAAATAAAGTGTCACTTGCCTGGAAAATGCTGTAGACTACTCATATGGATTTTTTTTTCTAAACTGTTTAAATCTCTTCTGGCTTTATCGTTTTGCAAATATCAATTTTATCTCAGGTTTCAAAATATGCTGTTATTAATGTTTCAAAGCCCCAGTGTTTCAGCAAAGAGCTGGTGCATTTTTCAGTCCTAATCTTTATGTCATCCAGAAGTCTTTCTAACAAAATACGGAAGATGACTAACACAGTACAGTGGAAAACAAAGTGGATGAATCTGTAAGAAAAGAAAACATTGATACTAAACTAGGAAAACTCCAGATTCCTCTGCAGCCTTGAAAAATACACATATAATTTTTAAATTTCTGATTTTAATGACATCTAAAGGTCCAAGTATAAAGTGATCAGAAAACTAAAGATTTTTAAACACAAGGAAGTTAGTCTGCAGAAAACTACGTTTACAATTCACAATGTATTATCTCTTCTTCAATGACAGCTGACTTTTTACATTAATTGCTTTAAGAAGTTAATATAGAATCCTAACATGTTAGTTTACTGATTACAGACTGCGTTTATGTTCATCAGAGACAGAAAACCTTGAAGTACTTGTCAGACCACATAAATCTTATAATTCTTAACCATTCATAGAGATACTCAGAAAATTACTTCACTGACTTAAGAAGGAAATCTCAGGCAAAAAGGCTTCATACTCAGCCATCAGAATTAAAGTCCAAGGATGGATATGATGTAGCCATAACACAATAAAAAATGTTTTGCTCCCTTCACACATACAAAAAGGAAGTCAATCTTTTATGTTTGCTAGATTTAGGAAGTCAGTTTATTTTTATTATAAATGATACAAATATAAAATGTTACATAAGAACAAAACTGCTGTAGAATAGGAAAAAAATTACATGAAATGTTAAATCTTTTCCAGAGATTATTGAATGAAACTTCGATTTAATATTAACTTTTTAATTTGATTACAGTTAGAATAAATGGCAATATTAAACACAGTACAGTTCACAACCCTAAAACAAGGATGATTGTATACAGGTTTTCACTATAAACAAGACTTTTAAGTCTCGCCCTGGAGTGGAATGGTAAAAATCTTCACAAAAGGAAGGGCAAAATGTAGTGTTTCTAAAGCTTTAAGCCAGGTAGAGAGTGGAGAAGTAAAAGGGGAAAGGGCATTTTCAAGTGAGTCATTGTGTAGTTCCGAAATCCTAATGTTTCCTGCACTCTACAAATACTTTTAGTCATTTGGGATTTTCTAGGCTAACAATATAAAAGCATTTCTTCTCCACCTTCTCAGTAATGAATATATTTTCTGCTCCATTACCGTCCATTAACTAGGTACCATTAGCAGCATTATCCAATATTTCTGTCATTCCATCAGCTTGATATGAGCATAAACCAGTTTATTTTGTTAGTAACAGGAGACATAATAAGGGAGAAAATTGATCACTTTACCTTTAACTCGAAGAGAATCTTTGCCTGAGGTGAGGACAAAATCTTGGGGCATTTTTCCAGGCCATAGCTCCCTTATGTATTGTACAAATTTGCCAGCCTTTTCTCTTCAAACAAGATCTGAAAACCCTGTCCAATTGTTTTCCTTTTGATACATTTGAAAACAGGGGTCAGGAAGAAATCAGAAAGAGAGTACTATATACACTTTCTTCAGAGATTATGAAGTGCTTTCAAGTTATTTAAACATGGACTGCTTGGAAAGAATCCTAAGGTATTAAAATACTAATCAAAATGTGGACATCATAAGTTGAAAATTGTATAGCATTTTCAGATTGCTTTCAGTTCCACTTTTGCTTCAGACTTGTATTCAGAAAACACCTAACAATTTGTGCCACGTAATGAACAAAAAAATAATAATATTCAATACACTGAGAAGCTCCCTAGTTCATCCAACACTATTAATTGATCTCTAATTACAATGTAGTGTAAAAGCGGTATTTCAGAACAAGTATGGGATTGTCAGTAGCAAAACGTAAAAGGAAAGAGGTCAGAGTTTGAAATATACGATGTTGTTTTCAAAGCATCCTAAATAACTGGTGAATTAAGTTTGATTTTAGATGATTGGTACAGAATTTTGAGATAATTTCACTTGATAGTCTTATAGGCATTAAGAAATAAGAAGGAAATTACTGTGGAGATTCAGAATTTAAAATACAGGAACAGAAATACTTGAAGTAATAGTCAAAGAGTAAATATCGAATTACTTGTTATCAGTTTTGGAAGACATAAATAGTCCATCAAGACGACACAAAGGATCTCTCTTGCATTAAGTACTGTTCAGCTGATCTAGAGAATGTGTTTATCTCATATACAGATTACAGCAGAGTAGGCTAGTTGAAACCGCTCTAGGGTAGTAGGTTCAAACTGGTTTTGATTCCTTTTTTGTCTTAATGTGCTTAATCTAGTTGTGTTACATAATGAATACCACTGGGGGACAGATTTAAACTTCAAAACACTCAAGATACAAAGAAAAATATCTGAAATAAATAAATTCCAATATAAAGACAACTGTGCTCTAAGGGGACAAATGTAATGGTGCTGTATAAAATAGAAGCTATATAAAATGGAAATCATAATATAGGATGTTATAGAAGACCGCATGTTAGATATAAATCAGTGATTGATCCATGTCACAGAAATAGAAAAGATGCGATATACATGAATGTTTGTAACTACATCATGGACACTGACATCTGCAGTTCACCCCAGGTTTTCCTCATAGTGTGAGCAGTTGAAATGTAAAGAAAGATGGCTAAAATTACAAAAGAGAAACCGTGTTACAAACATTATGACTGTTGTTCATAAATGATGATAAATTACTTGAAAATTTAGAGATTAACTGATAACAATTTTGAATATGTAGAAGTCAGAAAGTACATTGGATTTGGATTTGGAACATACCGTAGCAAAAAAAATACAGGTAGCTTAATATTGGAAAAATATCTAGAGTGTCTTTATGTTCATCATCAGACAAAAAGTTACAGTGTTAGCGTATGTGATACAGCCTGAGAGAAGATGAATTCAAATACCAGGTCTCATGCAATCACATTCCAGACCTACACTGCAATTTTCCAGGAAGATTTACCCTTCACTAAAATCCTTATGGCAGTTTCCGCTTTGGGGAATGTGCGTCTCAGTTTGTTAACAGTGCTACTTTTTTAAATGGGACGTGGGACTTTTACTTTGTTTTTTCTCCTTTATGTTATTCCTCAGAGTGCTACTGGAGCACTAGCACATTGATTTACGGCTGTATGGTAGGACCACATACCAGGCAAAGTAGGGAACATGGACTT
This sequence comes from Strigops habroptila, assembly GCF_004027225.2. Lineage (NCBI taxonomy): Eukaryota > Metazoa > Chordata > Aves > Psittaciformes > Psittacidae > Strigops > Strigops habroptila. Next base: position 75,538,579 of record NC_044278.2, on the reverse strand, counting down.
CTACAAAACTTTTAAGACAAAGTGCTTAGTTACATTTATGGCACACAACAGTCTTTAAGTAAATTAACAAAACCTAGATTATTCATTTATGTACAACTCTCTGCGGTTTAGGCATCTCTTATTTATTCTCCAGGTGACACTCTCCATTTTAACTGTACCTCTGTTTCTCTTTCATGTGAACAACTGTGAGCAGCACAGCTCTGGTTCAGAGGTTACTTGGAAGGTTCCATCTCACAGAAACCTGAAATAGAATCATGGGGTTCCTTCAGCCAGGCTACTTCTTATATTGCAAGTACTTAAAGAAGTAATTTTTTGCTTGGAAAAGAACAAGTATTCTGTGTTACTGCCTCAGGAGACGTCAGGCATGGTAATACGCTGTTCTCTAATTTGCTGTTCTACAGTACTCAAAAGTGTAGCACATGCTCTTTAGCTATACTTACAGTGTAAATTAAAGTCCACATATTTTTGTAGGTACAAATCTGTCACGATAGTTTAAGTTCTTTTTAGATAGTAAAAGGGATTAGAATAAATATTTTCTCAGGCTAGCAGGTGAGCAGCCCCTAAACGGCAAGTAGACTAAATCACTGTTCACTTACAAATTCTTTTTATTTTCCTCACAGTTATGCCTCTTTTTAGGATTTCTGGATTTCTCATCTATTTTGTATGTTGTCATATGTGTTGGGGTCACTTCATGTCTATCTTTTAAACATTATATCCCATCACTGGAATTTAAATAATTACTTGCAAGTTTTAGTCTTATAGTAAGATATAACAGTGCTTACTGTATTAAGGTTTCTGACACACAGATCTTTAGAGACCTCATTGACCTTTAGAGTACTAATCAATACGTATATTCTCCATAAGATGATCTGAAGTTTGAAACTCAGCTCTTAAATCAGACACCAAAGTGTAGCCTAAAATAAAAGTATCTAAAAAAACCTTAGATGTCTCATTTCCCATTCTTACGAGTGTATACAGACATCTGAGCACAGACGTCTTAGTCTGAAATTAAGTCTACCTTCAAAGTTGGTGGCTTGATTCAGATTCCTAAACATCAGTATTTCGTTTGAGATGTCCTTGAGTATCTGTAATATCCACCTTGTGTCAGATGATGCAGTACCTATAAGGAATCCATTTCCTTCTCAGCTACACAAGGAACATGCAAAATCATTTAAAATTATAATAGATGTCTTCCTGCAGCCGACTGAGCTAAGCCTGAGGTATCTCAATCCAGACAAAGTCCACTCCAAAACACACCAAGCTTATCCTTTGCAGAACTTCATTAACTTCGTTTCTGGATGAGTTATGAAACATTTGTAGTATGTCGATATTAAGTCTTTATATTTTCTCCCCCCCGTCCAGTTGAGGAAGGTGAAGTAATAGAGCAGCTAAGATCAACGCACAAGTCTCAAGCATTTGAGTTTGAATGGTCAGTCTTCCTTTAAATATGTTACATTCAAATATATTTGTAGGAATCAGATGTTTGGTAGAAATGAAATAACAATATATTAGGAAAAGTACTCTTTTCATGTAATCCCCCTTTCTCAAGGTGCAAGAACTTGATGTATTTGAATCAAACATGAAAACAGGCTATATTCTGTATCTGTATGGGGCAGAAGAGAGTTCGAACCAATAATATAATGAGGTTCCTAGGAAGAGAAATACCAAAGAGAATTCAATCTGGCATTCTAGTTTTATACCAAACAATGTTCCAGCAAGTAGCTTCTTTTCTATTTTGCTATGCAGTATTCCCAGCATGGATTCTTCATACTTCGAATACAGAATACACTGTGTTCCAACAGGAAAAATATGCAGAAAAAGTTATAATGGTAAGGAAAGAAAATTAGAAATGTGCAGACCTTTGGGCAAAATAAGGGAACCAAGAGGCACTCAGATACTTACATAAAAATGGGACCAGAAGGCAGCCTGAAAACTACTAGCAAACAAGCAGTACAAAGAAGAAGATGATGTAAGATTTAAGCAAGGTATACAAGGTGAAAAAGTAGAAGTCATAGGAAAACTCGAAGATTAAGGTGGGGGGAAAAAAATATTTTAAAATTAACACAGTGACCTAGGTTTAAATTGAGAATGGATTAAAATTATCAGTGCAGTTGGGATAGCAAAATTCTGCAAGTAATAGAGGTAAGAGACTGGGACTAAAAAAGAAAATTAATTAAAAAAAAGGAGGAGTAAGCAGTGAGGTTTTGTCTTTTTGCTGTTAGTTATCATAGCCCAATGGTTTTTTCTGGTTTCTTTGATGAAGGTGGTAACAGAAGACAAAGCCAGCCATGCTGAAACCCTGTGGGGAGCTGTTTGTGCCGAAAGTTCTGTGGCCGGTAGTAGAGTTTATGGCACAGGTACTAGCAGCTAATCTAGTTCCTGCTTCTTGTTCCTGTTGTTCTCTGTGTAGATCTCTGGTCACTTTTTTTTTCATGCAGAGGGACAGCTCGGAGTGTTTGGGAAAGAATGAGCTAAAGAAAAATGGGAAATGCTGTGGGGAAGTTAATGAAACTAACATCACTTTTTAAATCTCAGTTTCCATAGATATGAAATGGGATAATAGTTTTCGTCTTTGTATAAACATGTTTTAAGGTGTACTCTTTTCATGTTAATGTAATTCAGTCCTTAATATATTATTAATTCAAAATTTGAATTTAAAATCTATGCTTTACATACAGTAGCTGAAAATTCAGAGTTTTAGTCAAAGAGCAGACTTATCCACTGCATTTTTAAATGAAGGAAGTAAAAACTTTTAAAAATTCCTCTTTTAGAAAAAAGTTTAATTTTCACTACTGACAATGACAACGCAAACAATTCTAGGTTTATCTTAAAACTTCTTCACACAAATAAAGTATTCTGCATTTACATTTACTTTGTCTGCAGAGATATGTATTGGCTTGTACAAGTTTCATCAGTTAAAAAAAACCCACTCTTCTGACTATGATGACTATGACTTCTGACTGTGATTAGTAACTGTTGTCTTGTAGAACTGTAAGGTTCATTTTTCTGGAGAGATCCTGAAAAATCTTTGAAATTACAAGTTTGCAGATCATGTTAATAGAGAACAGAAACCCCCTTTTTGACTTTTCTTTTTTTAATATTTAAAAATTCTGAGTTTTTATTTCATTTTATGTATCCACAATGTATACAGAAACAGGGAAAAGCAACAACATTTTGACGGATATTTTGACAATATGTGGCAGATATTTTGTTGTTATTTGACAGATGTTTCACCTTGGTCAAGACATGAGATCACATGCTCAATTCATGCTGAATTCATATGCTAGTTTTTATTGATGCTCTTGATCCAAAACTACGCTAAGGCAGCTGTGGTAAGGACAATTAATGTTCTGTGAGCAATGGCTTCAAGTGTTTCAGAAAAATCAATTCTTACATGCTGATGATAATTATCTGCAACAGCTCGTGGTACGAAGGTAAGTCTGCTATGAATAAATACTCTTCTTGCTGTGAGACTATCTTCCTTTGTACAACATACACCTTCAGTTAACTGGTGATGGTAGATGTAGTTTTAAAAATGTTGGCTCAGTCTATCATTACTTTGTTCCATACATGCATAGATTTCTCTTTATGAGCTTGATGATTTGCAAGTGTGACTCACTGGGTAAAATACGCAAAAAACATTCAAGAAAATACACTTTTATTGATGTTTATGGCATCTAGGACACAGGCATCCTGTGAGGAAGTGGTTCATAACTTAGTTTTATAAGCTGTGATGTTACTTATTATTTACTGTGATGTGACTCACAGTAGAAAGAAGAAGGACTGTCACAGTAATATACTTCAGTGATTCTTCTCCATTAGTCTTGGAAGGACAGAGCTGTTGTCAGGCAGTATGGAAGATACACAGCTGAACATTATGTAGATTATATTGTTTTCTGTGTCAGTTAAGAACTGTAATTAGACATTAAGCAAAACTTGCAGTGACAAGAATAATGAAGGCTGTGGATGCTGCTTAGAGAAGTTACGGGTAATCCATACAGGAGAAATTTGAAAACAGAATGTATAAATATCTGCTAGTAATTACTCAAGTGTGATTACTTGCAGAAAGAAGTAATTTCTGTCATCCAGCTGCAAAAATAGGCAAGCCTTCAAACTGACAATGCTGCTTTAAGTCTGAAATAGAAAAAAAATCAAACTCAGTAAAATACAAACAATATATGAGTAGTGTAGTTGCTACTGGCTTGAAGTCGGAGACTATTCCAGACAGTCTCTTGAGGCCCCAGTTTTCTATTTTGCAAGTACTGTTGATTTTTCCTGTGCTAATTATGACTGCATTAACTAGCAAAGGATCTTCTGTCCCCCATTGCCTACAGGATTCTTGGCAGAATTTGACTGCACAGGGCAACCAGGTATAAGTTTTGGTGGAGAAAATGCTCAGAATGGGTTTATTCTCTAGCTCCAGTCTGACATGATCAGGTACAGAGCTGTTCCATGGGTATCTGGAATAGCCCCAATCATTGATTTACTTCGCCTTGTATTTCCCTTTTCCCTTCTCAAGTTCTTCTCGTTTACCACCCCCATTTCTTTTCAAATAAACAGCTCACTTCTCTTTACCCTTTTTCTACTGGCCATGGTTTAGCAAAGTTTATAACCTAATTTCATGTTTATGATTTGATTGCCCTGGTAATTTCCACCTTGCTCTGCATTTCTGCTATGCTAGTACTGTCTTTTGTTATCTACAGTTTCCAGGTGTGTCTTATGTTGTTGCCTTGTTAATGGTATTCTGGGTCAGAGCTACCCTTGTGTACTCTGTGTGTACATTATTCCTCCCTCATTATCTGTAGCAGCCTGTTATTCCTCATATTGCTATTTTTCAGAGGTGCCACATGTCAAGAGTAACCGTGACATCCTGTCTCATAGCTTGAATGCCTATATGTTTCTGTGACACTCTTTCATTTTATTATCTGGTTATACAGATGTGCAATAGTGGCAAAAGAGTAAGTAAACTTTTTTGTTTGTTTGTTTGTTTTTGGTAAAAAAGTAAAAATTTTCTTTCTTTCCCCATCAATTTTCACAGTTGGCATTTTAGAAGTAATTTCCAGTGAAGGTGTTGAGTAACAACGTTGTAAACATTGTCTGACACATGATGTGGCACCCTGTCCACTTACATGAAGTATTTTCTTTGTGCGGCTCTCACTTGGAGGATAAGAACTAAGTGCACCTTAGATAAGGAAGTTAGACTGGATCCTATCCACAGAGCTTAAAAAGGAATAGTGAAACAGTGATAAAGTTCTGGATCTGATTTAAGATTATTTCATTTCTAGCTTTCTCTTGATGTCAGGAGATCCAATTCTTTGCATTTTGTCAATGAGATTTTTGTGCTGGTCTATAACAATGGATTAAGCATGAATTACTAGTCTTTCAATAGTGAAGGAGTTGTACGTTCAATTATTTTGAAGTTCAGTTTGTAAAATAAGTACAATGACTCATAAAGGAGGAAGATAAGGCCCTTCACATTCAGCAAAGGGTAAGTAACAGTTTTGGGCCTAGCAGTTATTCATATAAGTGGTTTTACTAAACGAAGCCTGTATAGTTGTAAGAGAGCCTGGGAGTGAGATGAAGCACTGGACCCTTGAATATCCACACTGCTGAATGGTTAATTCATTCCATGGCTTTATCTGAGCCTGCCTCAGCTAGTTCTCTTGTGTGGCCTTAGTACAAACAGTATTGCTGTACTAGTATGAAATTGTCTGCACAGATCTGTCAAACTGTAGAAAGGAACTTAAGGGTGAGCCACTAGGCTTACTAAGATATTTGTGCGTAAGAACATTATCAGTGAACCTATTGTCATCTTGTTCAATGCACATATCCTGTGTAAACTTTGAAACCCCACATCTTTACTTTTTGTGCTACTGTCTCATTAAAACTCATTCTTAAATTCCAGCAGCACTAGAACTGGCTAACTATAGCTTAACACATGGCTTCCCTCACGTGTTCTAGTTAGCACCTTTTTCAGTTGCATTTTTCACATATAGGACAAAACTAATCTGAAAAAGAATCTGTGAGAAAGGATTATATATTTGGTCTCTCAAATATTTATTTCTTCTAAGTCCAGCTTTGTATGTGTTTACCAAAAATGTCAAGTGCTTTATTATGTTGATTTTGTTTGTCTTGTGCTTTCAGATCTTTTTGGGTTTTCGTGGTTTTAGTTTTTGTGGGGTTTTGGTTTTTTTTTAATTAAAGGGATTGTATCACTTATTTTTCTCTACTAAAAAAGGTGAGGCGTTTGAATGACCTTTGTGTCTAACGGTTGTGTATACTTACCTTTCAAATATTATCCTCACTTTCAGGTAGATTAGGTTGCTATTTTTTAATTTGTCTCAAATACCTATGGAAGTAAAAATCCAATTTTAGGCAGATATTTCAGCACCCAAAATTAAGTCTATTCTTAGTGAAGCAATGGCCTGTCAACCTGCCATTGTTTTTCAAAAATAAGTCTGATTGATTTGGAAGCACTTACCTTCTATAGAATACCTTGTAGAATGCTGGAAATAAACTTCTAACATTATGTACTTGCTCAGAATGCTGAAGGCCTTATGCATTTTAATGATAAAAGTTAATAAATGGGAAAATTCAAGGTAAACTGTCTTTTCCTATTGACATTCCAGTGCACCTTGTCTCAGGCCATATACTTGTGCTTGCAACACCCTCCCTCAGAACGTGTAGTATTTTCCCCCTCGACTTCAGGCACAGATAAATAGCTTTTCATTGCTGATGTGCATCCTTCCTCAATGGCTTTTATTTATAGCTAATTTCTTTGTTGCTACATTGGCAGCTAAAGGAAGGTTAAGGACAGTGTGAGCCCATTGCTGAATGAGCCAGGGGAATAGTGACAAGGAACGTGGCTGTGGTAATCAGTGTCTTCTTTTGCTTTAGTTTTCCCTGACAAGGCTTGCAAACAGGCCAGTCAGGTCTGCCTATAAGAGCCTGTGGGACTGAGCCATACCCACAGTAAAGAAAGGAAAGAGCTAGAGATCACTTAGCCCACTTGAACACGCATAACTCCATGAGACCTGATGGAATGCACTGGTACAGGGAAAGAGCTGGCCAATGTCATTGCAGGGTTGCTGTCCATCATCTTAGCCAGGTCCCAGCAATCAAGGCTCGTTTCTGTTGACTGGGAAAAAAAAGTTACACATTGCATTCATCTGCAAGAAGGGGAAGCAGAATCCAAGTAACTACAGCCAGTCAGCTCAATCCCCAGAGAGGTTATTGAGCAGATCCACCTGGAAGATTTTTTTGAAGCATATGGGGGACAAGAAGGTAATTCGGAGCAGCCAAGGGTAAACCACACCTGACTTCATTGCTTTATATGGTAAAGTTACTAGTGCTATGCAAGGGGAGGACAGTGGATGTTGTTTACTTTGAATTTACCAAGCCTTTTACAAAGTTTCTAGTTCTCCAGATTAAAGTTACCAGATTGGTGAGATAGATAGTGGATAACTAGATGACAAGGTATGTTAAAAATTAGCTGGACTGCTGAGCTTGAAGAGTTGTGATCAGTGGTGCAAATTTCAGCTGATGACGAGTTGGTTACTAGTAGGGCCCCATAGGGATCAGTACCAGGACTGGTACTGTTTAATGTCTTCATTAACAACCTAGATGACAGATAAGAGTGAGCATCAATATGAGATGAGAGTGGAGAGTATTTTCTTCTTGAGGTCGGATATATGTAGACCATTCCATTTTCAATCCCTCAGGCTGAGCAGCCTCATTTTAGATCTTCCACTTCCTCAGTCACAGGTCTAACCACATGGTCTTTCTCTTTAAGATACGTGCTTTAAATACAAAAGCAAGTAATATCCTGGTAAATTCATGAAACAATTCTAGGCATTTGCCTTGAGGTGTGGATTCCTAACGGAAAGAGGCACCTGCCTGTAGCATCAAATTTAGCCCAAATAGCTGGGGAAAGGTGGACCTGAAGACAAACTCCTATGAAGATCCCTGGGTTAGTTGTCTGTTGGATACTACTAGGCCAACTAAGCCTGCCTTTTCACTAGGTTTTGACATCTGTGTGTTTTGACCTCTGTTTCTGAGGTGTATAACTGCTCCATGCTCTTCATAACAATCTAGTTTCATAATACAGTTCTTCATTCCAACACTAACAGTGAAAGAGGATGGGTCTAGATCCCTAATTACCCACTTCGGGGACAGCGTATACTTTTGCCCTTAGAATTGGTTTCCGCTAATATGGAAGTAGGATGTAAAAGGGAAATTGAGAGCAAGATAGGTGAATAACCAAAACCCAATTTCTGTGGATTGTGGAATACTAACTGGATGCATAAAGTGTGTGCTCTTGTGACAAAAGAAATTTAGACTACAGTACCCAAGTCCTTTCAGAGTAATAATCCTCAACAAGGCAGCAGTTTCCATAGAAGCTAGAAACAATAATCTCAAAACTGATCTCCTAGAAACCTTTGTGGTTGTATCACAAATTGCATGTAGGAAATTTACTGTATTGTTTTAAATGTAATTTATCTGTCCATTAAATATCAAATATAAAGTTCCTACTTTGTAACCTACAGTTTGAAGTAGGAAGGGTGTAAAATGCTTAGTACAAAATCACAAAGTCTATTTGGCATTATCACCGAACACTGCAGAAACATTTAGGGTAGTTAGACAACTCCATTCAGGTGCTGAAAGTTCACTTAGCAGATGCATAAAAACACACTGAAAATTATTACAAGCTAAAGATAAGACATTTTTGTGGACTCCACTTAACTGCTTGCACATATCTTGACTAATTTTTCCCCCAAAATTTTTAATACAATTAATTTTTTGTAATACGCTAGTCGTGAGATTGTTTGCCAGGCAGACTATGCTGGGAACCAGTCTTATAGTAAGCAACAGGAAAATTAAATCCGCACCATTCACAGGAGGGTCTACTAACCAACAGGCTACAGACACGTATTATTACGTGTATTGGGATATGTTAGTTGGTGGTACCCTTTGTAACTTTCGATGAAATTTTGTCAATGCAAACCCAAGAAAGATAAACTTCCTAGAGAAAAAAACAAATTTATTCACTTGTTTAGTTGGGGGTTTTTTTACATCTGCATAGGATAGCCACTGAAATTAGGTTGCCTAGTAGCAGAAGAGTATGTGCATCTTTCACTAAATACTCACTTGAAAAAAACTAACACAAGCACTTGAAAAAAATACTTTTGGCCAGAACAGGATACCATTCTTTCAGGTAAGGATGAAAATGAACTTGAAGCTCTCATTCTCTGAATGAGATCAGTAATTTCTGGAAACCATTATTTCTTCCTTTACTTTCTTTTAAAAGTGCTGTGAAGTGAGATCATATGCATTCTGAAGCATCAGCTTCATTCAGAAGCATCAGCTTCTGCATTTGAGGGGAGAACTATGCTGAAGAGAATATCAGGAAAACATGAAAAGATGAAGCAAAAATATCTCATAAAACACCATGCAGCATATAACTAGCTACTGATGAGATGCAGTTTTAGATCTGGTTCTGCGCTTTGGAATCTCTCAACATTGTCTACAGAGTGCTTCAGAAGTCAAGATAGGCACTTAAGTCTGTTACTTCGAATGATGGGCTGGGCTCAAGTGCTTAATTTTTAAGTAATTACTTTCAGGGTACCTCAGTTTAGTGTGAGTGCTGCAGTGTTGCTGTGCTTCCTTTTCCATTTAGCAAAACAGTGTGTGGGCAGCTAACATACGCAGCAGCTTGTGCAGAAAGTGACAAAGAGCGAGCTAGCAGCTCTGTGCCAACCAGTATACATGTCCTTAGCTATGGTGGTGACATGCCACAGGTGACAGGGCAAGGTTCCCAGCTGCTGTTAGAGCTATTGTCCCTGCGACATAGAAGGCCTGATCCAGAGGAATCTTTAGGGGGAAGATTTAGGTCTACAAATCTGAAGCTGCAGGGACTGCCTGAGACATCTCACTGAGGTTAGGCCAGATGGTCTTACAGCTTGTAGCAGCTGTTCAGTTGTCAAGGAGCGGTGCCACCAAATGAAAGGACTGCAGGAACAGGTCAAGCAGACTGAGAAGCTTCAGGGACTAAAATAAAACAGTTGAATGTCTCGTCTCTGAGAGACTGCAGCTTCAAGAGCTCAAACTTCCAACTGTAGCAAAGGGACAGGCAGAGCCTAGTGTCTGTCAGGATGGCAAGTGGAAATCCCCATGATGGCAAAGGCTGGAAGCTGGCACTAGGAAAATGCTTTCTGCTGATCCTGAATACTTGCACTTACAGTATAGGTTCACTGCTTCATAGCTGATGACGAGCTGGGAGCACTGCAAAAAAAACCCACTTCTGAGAGAGTTGAGCCTGAGCCATACAGAAACATCAGGAGGAAGCGGAGTGTTGGTAGTGGGAGACATCCTGCTGTAGGCAGTGGGGTTTCCCACCTGCCCACCTGACCTGTGATCTATGGAGGTTTTCTGATTGCTGGAAGTTCACACTCAGCTACTGGAGGAGCAGTTGTGGAAAGGCTGACAAGGCTCATCCAGCCATCAGACTATTAACTGCTAATGCATTTCCACATGCACATCATTTATACTTTTCTGGGATGACCTAAAAAGTATCAAGTATGGCTCTGGGCGTGATGATCAAGAGTGTGGGGACCCAGGTGGTTTTCTCCTCTGTCCTGCCAGTGCAGAGTGAAGGGCTTGAGAAGGAGTGGCTGGATTCTGCAAGACAAGAATTGATTGTGGAGCTGGTGTCAGAAACAGGGGTTTGGTTTCTATGACAACTGCACGCAAGTGATGTGATCCAACTGACTAGCCGAAGTAAAAGTATCTTTCTTTGCCAGCAGGCTGTCCAGAACACTTGTAAGCTAGGAACAACAGGGGAGGGAGAGAATGATCAACAGTCATGTGAGAAAGTGGTGGACTGAGTTGGTGAGCAGAGGATGCAGGTGATACAAAAAAGAGGAACTTTACAATCGGTGGAATGGGGCTGAAGTGGGGTCATTGCAAGTGTATGCATATAAATAAGGAACTGCCTGTGGGGCAACATTGCGGTGAATACTTCCATGTTGTTTCTGGGAAATTGGCATGCTTAGGTGCCTCTATAAATTGTACACTGATGCATACTGCATGGAGAACAAACAAGAGGAAGTCCCTGTGCAGTTGAAGGGCTATGGTCTCATTCAGATCACCATTCAGACATGGTGGGGTAGTTCATATGACTGGATTGTTGCAATGGACCTTCAGAGAGTCGGTGACAGTGAAAGCAGGGAATCACCCTTTATGTGAGTGAGCAGCAGGAATGTGTAGAGCATTCCTGTTCTCCAGATACTTTCAAGTCATTCATGTCTCATTAAGGTAAAATGAACAAAATACGAAGTAGAATACACAGTTACAAAAGTTATTAGACATATATGGCATAACAAGAAAAAACATGTAGTCTGCTTCCATTCAAATTTAATCAAGTTGCATTAAGATTTAATCAGAAAGGTTTCTTACTCTTTCCAGCTGAATTGCTATAGATTTTTCCTGTGACCCATCTACCAGGAAGTCTTTCTGTATAAAATCCACCCGAGGTTGCATTTATTAAAAGTAACTCCTTATTCATGTATTATGTCAGCTGCAACCATTAACTGAGTTCAGGAGATGTAAAAACATTTAATGTCTGAAAACTATTTTCCTTTTTTTCTTAAGGGATAGTAAAGTTATCGAAACATAGTTACTAGTGACAGTTCAGGCAAATACTTCAACTATCCATATTGGGGCTGGCAGTTACAACTCAAAACGTGTGAGATCATTTCCTTTGGCACTGGCAGCTAGAAAACAGGCGAGATGAGCCAGTGCATCTCAAATGGCTTCAGGAGGTGCCTGGTTATAGACAGGTGATACCACCAGTCTCTGTATTTTTGTTAGTTAGTTACCTTCACTTTACTTGAGATTTAAATCTCTTTTTAGACCAATATGATCACCTGTTTCAAAGCATTATCAGCTCCTGGCATTTGCACGTAACTACTTCATCTTGCTGCTTTCGCCTTTCTGTGTAAGCAGATCATCAATAGCAGATATTTCAAAATGGCAGTATACCCTCTCAGAATGCAAGCAGTGTGAGATGTTACTGCAGACACAGCTGCTTGTTTTGAACTGTAATGCATGGCATTTGTGTCACAGTGATAATTTTCTCTAGAACATTTCCTCTCATCTTTCCAACTCATCAGAATACTACCTAAAGAGCCTCCAAAAATTGCTACCCATATCTTTTTTTTTTCACACATTTGCAACATATTTTCTTCCACAGGCAGTCACTTACAATACCGGATGCAGAGTATGTAATTAGAAACTCATTGCTTGGAACTGAAGTAAGAGAGAAATCCAGTTGCTGGCCATTCCACTATACATGAGAGGCACGTGGAACTAGGATGTGTCATCAGAGTTAATCTGGCATCATTGGATTGTCTTTTGGACAACCAAAACATTTATCTTGCTATTTCAGGATTGATCACTGTTTATATGACATAAATAGCTATTTCTAGTATTCAGTCTGATCTCTGGACCCTGCATTTTCTTCCATGTTTCTGAATGATTGAGTATTTATTTTTTCTGTTCTGGCTGTGCTGAATGCTAGTCCTGGTCTATTTACTTTGAAGCAACAAGATCAGTATTCAGAAATCAAATACAAAACCGCAAAGCATCAATAGAAAGAATCTGACTAACAAGACATTGCTGAGCATACGTCCAGACCGTGCAGCAATATAAACAGGGTTGGGGAGAATACTTGTTTAATTTTTATTTCTTTTTCAGTATAGATGCATGTGAAGCTGAATCCTTAGTTTGATTATTTCTCAAACTATCTCAAATGCATAGAACAAGAAATAATTTATTTTTGTTGAAAAGGAAAAATTACCAGACAGAATCTTTACTGAGCTGGACAACAGAGAAGAATGTCTCTAGGGAGGCAAGAGCACAAGCAGAATTGGAGCTATCTGGGAACCTTTTCATTCAGTTCACAAGAGGGAGAACTGGATGCATAACTGTATGCCGCCCAGAAAATGCCTTTCAGAGTCTTCAGTTAAAGCAGAGAAAGGTAAGAGTGTGCTTCTGAGTAGCACCTATTGGCTACCTGTAGGTGGCTCTCATTGAGTCATTGTTCCAGTTTGAATTCAGAGGCATATAACCAATCATGAATTGTGAAAAAGGGTTTATGCATCTCTCGCTACTTTCCAAATTACACTGCAGGGGGGTTGTTACACTTAACAGTCAAAACCATGGAAAGTTAACATTTTCAGATACGGTTGTTTCATTAAATGTTATCTGTAAAGCTTAGGGAACTGAAATTTTGTTCATTGGCCAAATTCATGGCTCTTTGCAAACCTCTCATCACAGCCCGAAATACCTATTGAAATCAGAAAAGAAGTCTGTAGTGTGGTAGATTTTGCATGTGATTTCACAAAATATGTAATGACAGATTATTTTAGGAAATACATAAACATAAACTCCCTTATTTTACATGTCTTTATTAAATTTTGTCTCAGAAATCAGCACTGTTAGGTTATCCTTATATAGAATTACATTTCAATCACAGCAGGACAAACTACTGGTTAGAAAATGAATTTGCTAACTAGGACAAATGATAAGAAGAGAATTGTGAAAAACCAGCAGAAATGATGGGTACAGAAAATGATGATAAAAGAGTTCTTGAAAGTGAACTTTTTAATGTCCTCTTCATTAAAAAGGAACTTCTCAAACTGTCAATTTCCATTCACTGTTAGTTTTCGAAAAATTAAATATTACACAATTTGATGCCAGAAGAAGAAAACACAATGTGTAACGAGGCACACACAGCTGTAGACTCATTTCAGGAACACTGTAATACATTTTAAAATATATTTACCTAAAAGCAGCTGTTGGAGAGCCACTGTCATGCAAGATAAACAGTAATATGCATAAACAGAAACATATGCACCATGTTTCCAGTGCCCAGGGGCAATGCTCATGGGAAACTCCCCTAGGGATTTTTAACCTGTGAAACTAAGCAGCTTTTCCCAAGCACTGGGATTTGAGGTTTGGACAGGTTATTTCCCCAATTTCTTCAATACTGCTGAAAATCAAAACTATCTAGTCCCTCATCCTCAATCAGAATATTAGAGTGGATAGCATTATGCCTGGGGAGGGAAAGCAATTATTTGCATGGCACACAGCTAATAAGGAGAAGGTTTTACTTGCAAAAAGAATCAAGTTAGTACTGTCAGTGTCAACAGGAAGGGAAAACTTTGAGGAAGACCTGTAGTCTATGCACTGCTGAAGTTATCGTACTGATTCGTAATATATTCTGTGCGAAAGAAGGTGATGAAAACATGCAGCCAGATCAGTCTATAGACCTCTTTTAGTATTCTGTGCTCAGCTCTACTTGTATGTTTGTGTACCATTTTATGTTCTGCTAACATCGTAACACTCCTGTCCCTCCAGATGGTTATCACTGAGGAGCATAAAAAATGTTTCATCTTCTCTGCGCAATACCTGTATTGGCTGCAGGTGCCCATGTTGTAACAGCGGGAGGGCTACAGGGATGATCTCTGTATGGAGAGGCTGGAGCTGCCCTGTGTAAGACACAGCTAGTTCCAGGCATCTATAGTAGACCTACCCTAGGGCATGGTTGAGCCGTTCAGCCAAGATGGTGGCACTCTGGGGAAGGAGTATTTGAGAAAAGCCAAAAAATGCCACACAGGCAAACGGAGAGGGGGAAAAAGTGAGAAACACTAGAGGAAAGGGTTAAGAAGCATTAAGTTGTTCCTGAGAGAGAGGAGGGAGAGAAAAATAATGAGAAACTGCCCTACAGACACCAAACTCAGTGAAAAAGGAGGTAGAGGAGGTGCGCCAGGCACATGAGCTGAGGCTCCTCTGCAGCCTGTGGTGAACGTGATGGTGAAGCAGTTCTGGAGGGACTGTCTCCCACGGGAAGGACCCCATACTGGAGCAGGGCAAAAGTGTGAGGAGGAAGGAGCAGCAGAGACAAACAGTTATAAACTGACTGTAGCCTCCCATTCTTCATCCCCCCCCCCCCCCCCCCCCCCCCCCCCACCGCTCAGCAGGAAAGATGTAGATAGGCACCAACGGTTTTCAGTCACTGGAAAGGTGTTTTTCTCAGCTGTACCAAATGTTACCGTCGACCACATTAAAGCATGTAAAAAATGTGAGCTTTAACATTACGTCTGTGTGGGAGCATGAATGGAAAACTATTAAAAAATCAGATGGGCAGCTTGGAGAGATTTTAGAAACAAAATGCTTACATTGCTGAATTCCAGTAGTGCTTGTTTTAGTTGTAAAAATAAAGTAGTCTGCTTACATTAAAAACCACCCCCTGATGAAAATATCATTCCTAGAATTTTACTAGCTTCTAGTCCTTCTGCAGCAAAATAAAACAATACCCTTCTGGGCACCCTGAAGTTATACCTGACAATTTTGACACCTTGAGAACCTATTTTGGTACACTTAAAGTAGAAGTGTATCCACCTTATGGGCTTTTCCCCGTGGTTTCTGTCAAGGTAAACAGCAAGCTATTTTTTCCTTGTACTGCACCTGTGCTGAAGCCCTTTGGAGATACTGTAACTACAGTACATACTACATACTACAGGGATACATATAATACTGTTGAACTAAACAAGGTTCTGGAAGAGGCATACAATGTTCGTGAAATATATGAAGTTTTTCTTATGATTATATAAACCTGTACCTCCATCAGAAGCAGAAAGCTTCAAGTTACCCAGCCTGGAACATGAATGCTGACACAAAAGCCCAGTACATAATGATCACAGGCAAAAAGGCAGCTTTGCTTTGCAGCCTGAATATATAAAGAAAAAAAAAAACCACCACAAAATACAAAATTGCTGAAGTGTTTTAAAACTCTACATGGGATGTTTTTCAGGGATCCAATCTTCCCAACAGCATTGTCATCATAAAACCAGACAATCTGTGTGGTTACCTCTTTTATTTGGTTTATGATGCAACCCCTGCGATTTTGTTGTTGAGAATTCTGGCTACTGTCTTGTGGAGACAGGACGCATGACCATGGAATGCAAAACTAACAGTTTTATAGCACAGTTCACTGTTGCATGTGCACACCTAGAGCTTTATGATTTTATAGATGCCCTTGAAGACTGTTACCTTTATCATGCCGTGATATTTGTGAGTTGTCAAGCTGTTGTTTATGGGCATGCAATGCCCATGGTTGGAGATATGACTGGTAAACACTGATCTCTTATTACTTTGATCTGTCTAACAAGGCTATTAAAGTGTTGCTGGCAACTGCTGTATCACCCCTATAAATATCAAATATATCACATCTGGGGAGGAATTACCTAAGAGTTTTACTGGTAACCAACTTATTTACCTACCCTTAATAAAACAAACATGATTTGATGAACTGTGTGTATTAGAGTAATGAAACTGAAAAAGCTTTTACTAAGCATGTGCATCACTAAAAGCTTAGTATTCTGTACATTGTTTTTTAAGGGCTAAAAAAGAGTCACGACTTCAATCAAATGCAAAATAGATGATGTTATGTAAGAACCAGATTGTATGCCTAACAGGACACATCCTGTATCTCTAACAGGAAATCTTGGCAAGACTGGGTTCTTTTAAGAAGCATTCAGAGATGCTGCTAAGCCTCCATGTGGGTATCTGTGTAAATTCTTGTAGGCATGTAAAGGCTTAAAAAGTCATAAAGCAAATGACGTGTACGTCACATATTCCTATTTGTTTCCATTTCCCACTCATGGTTAAAATCGTAAATTTGTGATGGAACAATCATAGGCAACAAACTATAATTGTTGGATTTTTTGGTCTACTTTCCAGTGGCTTAGGAAGAACGATCAAAATCCCTGGAATTAGATTATAGACGTGAGCTCAAAATCTTTTATTAAAGGACGCTACATACTCAGCTCCATTCCTACTGCTGTTTCTGTTTTCTTTACAGAAAGAACTCCACTGTTCTTCCATAATTACTTAGAAAAATATTCATCACCCCCAGGAAAAATTTCCAGAGTATCTCAAGTGTAGTATAGCCACCATAATTCTGTGATGACACTTCCTTTATTGATAGGCATAAACTTTTCTAACATACATAAACATTACACAATCAAGATACTATTTTCTTGATATGAATTTTGTAGAAGACAAAGGCATAACATTGACTGTATTAGATTTCTCATTTCACAGATAATGTTTTTATCTCTTCTCAGTTTAGTAACCAGCTTCTATCAACCATGTTATATTTTCAGCTAACATTTATACCTTTCTGTGTAGGTTCTGTTTGGGCTATTGTCCTAGAAATATCTTAAAAGCTCTCATTAATTTTTTTCTTTTCCTAAATTATTCTTGTCCATGATGAGTTTAAAAACCTGAACAGTAGCAGATATGCCAAAATCAGTCATGCTGTCTCATTGTTTTCTTGGTTTTCACATCTGCCTGTCAATTACCATCTGTTACCTCATGATTACACTTAGATTTTAAATTCTCTCAGGCTAGGAATATGTCTCTATGTTGCTTAGTGTAACATTCTGTTTTATCATTTCATCAATAATCTACTATGAGTCTAATTCATATCTTAACATTATAGTTAAAAGTTCATTTGTAAAACAAGGAATATTCATCTGAGTCAAAAGGAACCTCTGAAAAGTCCTGTGACCCTGCTCTGTGAAATCAATGAAAAGTCTTAAGTCCTTTAATAAGTAATGTGAAAAATATTACTTGCTGGGCTATGCTATGTATATAAAAAAATAACTTTGGAAGGAAGAATAAATGAACAACAACTGGGCAATAATTATTGTGCTAGAATGGTAGGTAGGCTGTATTTCTAATTCTTTCAGAAAAGCTTTAATTTGCCTAGATTGATTCCTAACTGCTAGCATGAATCTGAGGTACTTGGCAGCAGCGCACGTTTCCTTGTTTGTAATTTCAATAGACCAGTATAGGTGCGCTTATGGTTCATATCACCACACAACTCTTAGTCTAAAATATGCCTGACTGGTAAGAAGTCTGAAAAGTGCTGGTCTTGATGTAATGGTGTTGTTATGAATGTTGTCATTGACTTGACGTGTTACGATGGTATTCATCTGATGAAAAGTTAAAGTCTACGTCTGAACCAATCACATAAAGCTTCACTTACAATCAGTAAGATAAACTGGCATATTTAAAGGTTTCAGATTACTAAATAAGGACATCTACCTTTGGATAATATGAAGTGTGCTTTTGTAATGCCCATTTCTTTGGAATTTTTTGGAATGCCATTTGGCTGTAAGAAGGACTTGGGATGACTACCTCACAGAAGTGTCAACATGGCAGAAACCTCAGAGAAATTACTCCCTAAAAGCATTTGGCGGATCCAAGGTTAAATATTATCACCTCCAAAACAGACAGCTGTATTAAATTCTTTGCATAAATATTTGCTTAAATATATCTGCGTTTCATTTGGCCATGTGAGTGTGCTTACCTCCAGAGTCCTGCGGCCATATAGTAGGGTATTCGGTCCTTTTTTGTTAGTGATCTACATGACACAACTATACATCTGTAGCTGGGAATAATATTTTTTTGTTGTATTGTTTATGTTTAAGTATGTTACCGTAAACATGTATTAGATGAAGAACCAGAGCCAAATTCTCTACTTTCCGAACCAGCAAAATGAAAAGCCTAGCTTCCTTAGCTTTCTCTGTTCTCTTTCTGGCTCAGTGACAAATTAATAATTTTGTTCAAAATGAACCAATAACCTATTACACTTCTTCTAGTGATACTTCTTTTTTCTCCCAGTTTGCTAAGTTCCTCTGATTATATCTCATATATTAAAGAAATGCCATTTTTGTAGTAGGATTTTGGTCAAACTATGCTGCTGCTTTCTGTTAACAGTTAAGACTGAGGGTATTCTATATGTGTTAAGGTTTTTTAGGGTAAGGTGTTAAGATATTTAGGTTCTTGGCTCACACCTCACCAAAATGTAACTGCCTGAAAGTCAGACTAGCAGCAGCACAAGATAAGCACCCAAGTTTCTGTAAGATAACTGAAATACTTAGAAGAAATTGCAGAAAAAGTAGTACTCCAAAGTATAAAGAATTAAAGTCTGGATTGCTCTCTGCACGTTTATATATATACACACGATAAACAGACAGTTTATAATAATACTTTAGGACAGCATTTTCCTAACTGTTAAGCACCTGAAGCTGTTTAGGAAGAGTTTGTAGGCAAATCATAGTGAGTAATCATTGGCATATCTGCCTCTTGTTCCATCTGCTACATGATTACCTTCAACACATCGCTAGAAAGATAAAAGCAACAAATAAACTACTGCTGTTTTCAGGATTTCCAGCCAAAATATGCATATAGAAATCTAGCTGAATGGCAATTTCAAGCAGAATAATAGCTTTTTATTGTATATGTGGAAATGAAAACCCAGTAATTTTAAAGATTGATCATAGTATCATAGAATGGTTTGTGTCGGAAGGGACCTTAAAGATCATCGAATTCCAACTCCCCTGCCGTGGTCAAGGACACCTTCCACTAGACCAGGGTGCTTAAAGCCCCATCTGGCTTGGCCTTGAACACTGCCAGGGATGGGGTATCCACAACTTCTCTGGGCAACCTGTGCCAGTGCCTCACCACCCCCATAGTAAAGAATTTTTTCCTAATACCTAATCTAAATCTCCCCTCTGTCAGCTTATAAGCAATTCCCCCTTGTCTTATCCTTACATGTCCTTGTACGAAGTCCCTCTCCAGATTTCTTGTAGGCACACTGCCTTTAAACACACACTGCCAGCTCGTGTTGAGCTTCTCATCAATCAACGCTCCCAAGTTGTTCTCCTCAGGGCTGCTCTCAATCCATTCTCCTCCCAGCCTGTATTTGTGCCTGGGCTTGCCCCCACCCAGGTGTAGGACCTTGCACTTGGCCTTGTTGAACTTCATGAGGTTTGCACTGGGCCACCTCTCTAGCCTGTCAAGGTCCCTCTGGGTGGCATCCCTTCCCTCCAGTGTGTTGACCACATCACACAGCTTGGTGTCACTGGCAAATGTATTTATTATGTATGTATGCATTTATTTCTTTATTTATTTTGCTTGTAAGTTTCACAGAGACATCTCACCTAAATTTAGGCATTTGCGATGAAAACATCTGCGGGAGTTGGCTAGGCCTTTAGCAACAGTGGATGGACTGATTCTTTATGACATGGTTCATGATGTTTTCAAGTGTCTACTTCAGATTAGATGAACTGTGTCTTAAAACTGAATATTGCTGTCTATCTCTCTCTAAAGGGTATTAATTTGACTATCTCAGAACAAGGGGTCTACTTCACAGAAACTTTCACTTCACCCACCTTCCCCTGAGTCATTGTAAATGTACGAAAACTCAGAACCTGCTCAACAGCAAACAAGAGAGGATTATTTTTTTTTAATAGTGGGCATGCACCCTTAGAAGACTACAGTACTGTTTTCTCAGCAGCAAAAACCTCACACTGTTGAGAGAAGTCTTAGAGAGGAATCATTGCTGAAGGTGTAAAAGAGCAGCATAATTGACACATTTCTAAAGAGGCCTCAACTCAGCCGCTGAGTCAGGGAATTTGGGCTACATTGCTTATATCAAACTGTGCAATGCCTTTAAAAGATGTGGACAAAAAATGCCTGATGCTACTAGAAGAATCTTACCTATTTGATGCCCATCCCTGAAAGTGTTCAAGGTCAGGTTGGACGGGGCCTTCAGCATACTGATGGTGTCCCTGCCCATGGCAGCAGGCTTGGAACTAGATGATCTTTTAGGTCCCTTTTTAACCATTCTGTGGTTCTATGATGTTTCTTTGGTCATGTGGATGGATGAGTAACTAATGGATTATAGCTAAAGTTATTGTAATCATGAATAAGATTGATCTTCTCTAATGCAAGTGCCTAAGGTGTGGCATATAAATCTAATATAAGCATGTGTGGTCAACTTGGATGGTAGGTGTGGTAATTTCTTCTGTGAAAGTTCTATATTTAAAGTGTTCAGCAACCAAAAATTAGAAGTATAACTTGGCTGCAATTTTCTATTTTGACTTGGTATATCCTTTAATGATATTTAAGTTATAAATTTTCTTCATCTAGATGCTTTTAGCAATAATTACACCCCTACTACTCCACCAAGTCCAGTCTTTCATATAATGTGCAATATATGTTTCTAGTGTGTCACTCTAAGTGAAAAGATTGTATTGTACTACAAACAAAAGACTTTTCGTAAGTTGAAATTTGTTTTAATTATGTTGCTCTTATTTTCTCTGCGTTAACTGAGTATTTGTGTAAGGCTGTAGAGTTCTTCTGAGTCAATAAAATCTGTATTCTGTGTGCAAATTTCAAAGCCCAGCAGATGTTGCAGAGTAATAAAGGTAATACTACAACATAAATTATAGATTGGAATTTCTCTTGGTGGTAAATTGCCCCTTGGAGCTTTTACTGGGTTTCCATACATCCTTAACCAATGACCTTAACACCAGTTTACCAGTGTACAGTATCACGTATAATCTAATACCCAGCTCTTCTCAGTGCTAAATAAAGACAAAACTTACTTTCCACTCATAGCAAAAGACTAAATTAGACCACATTCTGGAAAAAAGTATGTTAGAAAAATCATGGCATCAAAATTATTTGGGAAATACCTGAATGCTGTGACTGTACAGTGAGGGAAGGATGGACAATTGCTTCAACGTTGGACTAGAAGATTTCTGATGTGCTCAGTGCTGCTTGATTTACACTCCTCTGTTCCTACCCTTCAATCTCTGTTGACCTTACTCCTTTCTTAAAAATAGAGGGCAGTTGTACTTCTGAACTTTCACCTGTCAGGTGTGACAAACTACAGAGGTGCAATAAAGAACTTGGTCCTCTGAGTCTACTGATTCTCTAGTTTAAATGTAGCAAATTATAACAAATTATCTTTTTCTCAAAATGTGTCCTTAATAACGTTTTCAAGATGGAAAATGTTTTGAAACCTTAAAAATGACATCGTCTAATGTCAAATTTAATAAAGCTGGTATGACAACCTTATAATCCTAGAAGATAATTAAGTTAATTGTAGTACGTGACCTAATTAGTTCCAAGTTCCCGCTCTTATTATATATAAGACTTTCAGGACATTCATTTAAATGAAATAAAACAGGCAGGGCTCAGCCTAATATCCTATATTATATACAGTGTTTTGCTGTTGTTTTGATTATAAGTGCATATAAAGCCATTTAATTAAACAATGTGTTTTCCTTCCAAGGTTAGATATGTGAACTCAGTAGTCTTTAAGTCTTCTTTCTGCTCTGTGTCCTGTATTTCTAAAATATCTCTGGATAAATAAACAAAAGGCTGCTTCTTAAAAACAAAAATACAAAAACACCTCTGAAGTTCTGAATATTTCTGAATACATTCCATGTAAAAGTAACTCTCTTACAAATACGCACGAGAAAATTTTTTGTGCAGTATAGTTGTGGCCAAATGTGTGGCTGAGGTTTTTTTGCATTTGTTGCTCTACGTCATTATATATTTACTGTGCTAACCATAAGTGGATGCCAGCAGCATAGAGGCATAGAGTTAGGAAAGCTCAGTCTCAAACATCTATGTTATTATCCAGCTTACCGTTTTTCAGTCTGTCTTCTGTGAATTTACAAGGATTTAACCTCCTAGTCTGTGCAAGACAACTAGGTGAAAAAGATACAGTGTTATGAGTAAGGCAGTAGGAGACTACTTAAAAGTACCATGTACCGAAATGAAATTAGGGATTCTGTGATCATGAAGCCTCTTAAAGGGTAAGAACGATCAATTAAATAACCAAAGAGCAGAGTGTTTAAATACTGGAACAGAGAACATGGTTAAAAATAATATTAGTGGATGAACTCTTGAATACTTATTAAAACTTTTTTGGCTAGCCTGATAATGATGATGAAAAATTGTAGATGAACCTGAAGTATAAGAATACGTATGGCATTTCCATACACATCTGCACCTCATATATCACTTCTTAATGATATGCTTGTGGATGTGGTTACTGCAAAAATAAGACAAACCTCCCCCCCCCCCCCCAAAAAAAAAAAAAAGTAGAATATAGTGATTCTCTGAATGCAGTTTAAGCATCAAGGGAAGGGGAAGGGGAGGGGAAGGAAGGGGAGGGGAAAGAAAGGAGAAGAAAGGAAGGGAAAGAAAGGAAAGTGAAAAGGAAAGGGGAAAGGAAGGAAGGAGAAGGAAAGAAGGAAGGAAAACAAGAAAGCAGCTTTAAACAGAATAATATCCAAGTTTACAAATGTGAAACTCTACCTATATTTCTTCCCCACTTACCTTCCATGTGCTGTTTGGACTGTAAATTTTGGGCTGTAAAAGTCAGAAAATGCCTGTGCTACACATAGAAGTACAAAGTGGCTGAGATTTCCTTGGTTCTACTGAGGTAAAACATCTGGTGAGTTCAGAGGAAGGCCTTGGACAAACAGGTGGTCAGGTTCTGGCACAGATTGCAGGCCTACTTCTGTGTTTTGGCTTAGACCAAATAGCTCATACTCTGTCAGTATGATGTAACAATATCTCAGCTTTTGTTTATTTTGGTTCTACAGTTAAACTATTTTAGAAGCAACTGAGCCTCTTTGCATAGCACTGTACCAGGTTGTGTAGATTGTACTGGCATACAGTAAGCTGTAAGGCAAAATTACAGTTACCCCTAGGAGTACAACAGGCCTGATTCATATGCTACGCCCATATGACGGAGAAAGAAAAGGTAACCTATGTACTTCTAATAAACTAAAGACTGACAGGCAGTTTCCAGGCATTGGAAGGCTACTATTTGTCTGATTAAATGTAAGTTTGTACTTTCATGTAATTACACATACACAAGTATTTGCACTGGAACTGAACAAAAATCAGAACAAATCTTGACTGGTTTTAGTTTATATCTTAACTTTTTCCTTCCCTCCTCCTCGCCGTCCCCCCCACCCTGAAATATCTGTTTTAATTAAGCCTTGTTATTATAATTAGATAAACATAAAAGTGAAAGTTTTCCTAATACAAATTCCATAGCAGGATATGATTATAACAATGAGGAGATCATGCACTCAGTATTCTTCAGAGAGTCTGCAGCCATCAGGAAATAAAACAATGGATGTGTAGGAATCATGTCTGAGAGAAGCTGCAATTAATCACCCAGAGGAAAGTGATATGCATAGAACAAGACAACCTTGCTGACAAAATTCTTGCTACAGTTTCTGTTTAAGCATACATAGGTCTTACTGCATCTCAGTGTAAAGTATCTTCATTGACCTACCTATTGGGGATTTGACTGAAGCCAGAAATCTCAGTTGCTTGCATGTAGCTTTTTGCCATTACCTCAGGTTCCATGAGAAAATAGGCCTCATCCTTCTCAGAAGTCCTCTAAGAAACAGTTCATGCTGAAGCTGTGTTTTTACTACGTCTTTCTTACATTTTGCTTTCCTTTTCTTCACTTACAAGGAGATGGTCCATAAACCATATCTGTTAGGAACTACTGCATAAAATAAAGCTCCACTAAGTAATTCAGTAACAGCTTGATGGTTACCACTAGGAAATTTTCTTGTATGCATACAAACAATACTAAGATGACAGGAATTAGCTATTTAAAAAAACAAAGGCAAGCTTATAATTTTTACAGGTGCATTTCCTGGTCTCCACTGTAAAAGCTTTTTTGTGTGTGTGTGTGTGGTCTGCAGTTACATAGCAGAGGATTGGCTGAATCACGTAACACATGAAGTATCTCCAGTAGAAATTCAGGTCAGTCAGGATGACCTCACTTTTGATGGAAATTTCTTGTCTGTCACCTTGCTGATGACTATGACTTTTTTTTCCGCTCCCCCCTCCGTATGTGGTTTGCTTACTAATGGCACATAGTATAGATTTGGCTGTTACTGACTGAACAGGTACAAAACGTGTCTTCTGCGTGTTAAAAAAAAAAGTAATAAATTCCTTCTTTTTATGTCAGGAGCATTACCTTGAAATTAGATGCTTCTAAGTATTCTGGATCATTACAGTAACTGTTGCTCTCATGCTGGTCAGTTCTTGGACTTAGAGTTATGGCTCAGATCTCCACCAAAATACTGGCCAGACAAAACTTAGATCAGATGTTCTTTTGATAATAACAGTAACAACAGCAACAATATGTGCCAGAAGGGAAATGGAATAGAATAGAATAGAATAGAAACTTCTTGTTTGTAAATATGGCAGGTTGACCTTGGCGGGCCACCTGGTGCCCACCAGGCTGCTTTGTCACTCTGTCTTGTCAACAGACCAGGGGAAGGAAATACGATGAAAGGCTCATGGGTCAGGATAAGAATAGGGAGATCACTTAGCAAATACTGTCAAGGGCACTAACGGATGCTTTCCATGGGATGCAGTCCTTCCCCACGGGGGTCACAAGTCCTAGGAGTGAACCTGCTCCAGTGTGGGCTCTTCTCCACAGGGTCAGGTCCTGCCAGAAGCCTGCTCAACAGGGCCACAGCTTCCTTTGGGCACATAGACCTGTTCTGACAGGGGGTTGTCCATGGGCTGCAGGTGGTATCTTTTCCACTGTGGACTTCCATGGGCTGCAGGGGCACAGCCTGCCTCACTATGCTGCAGGGAAATGTCTCTCTGTTCTGGCACCTAGAGCACCTTCTCCTCCTCCTAATTCTTCACTTACCTTTGTGTCTGTGTATGTTTTTTCTCTCGCATATTCTCAGTTCTCTCTCCGAGCTGCTATTGCACAGCAGTTCTTGCCTGTTCTTAAATACGTTATCACAAAACCACTACCAGTATCCGTGATGGGCTCAGCTTTGGCCAGTGGTGGGTCCGTCTTGGAACCGGCTGGAACTGGCGCTGTTGGACATGGAGGCAGCTTATGGTGTCTTCTCACAGTAGCCACTGATGCAGCTGCACCACCCTGCTACCAAAATCTGGCTACATAAACCCAATACAGTAAAAGTAGACTGCATCAGAGAAAAAAAAAAAATCTAAAAAATAGACATTTATATATATAAATAAATACAGATTTTGTATAGGTTTTTTTATATATATAATATATAGTTGTAAAACATACGTACTTTTTACTGACAGTGAATCAGGGAACTGATACAAACTTGAATTGTGTTCCAGTGGTTTTCACTGGAAACTTGAAACTGCTGTTAAAATTTCTGAGAATATATTTTACTTTAATTTAAACCTTTACAACTTTCTGAAACTAGCTAAGTTTGGTCTAAAACCATATGAAAACTGTAACATTCAATGAATCAAAGTGAAACAGGATCTCTGGGAGTAGTTTGGCTTATAGTTAGTAAATAATAGAATCTAAGATAATATTGTTTGCATCATCAAAAGTCAGGGACTAATTCATTAAAACCACAGCATTGCATTGATTGAAATTTGCAAGCTGAAATCTATTTTCCTGATTTGAGTAAGATGTACATTAGTCATTGGTGACAATATTATTGGTCTTTTAGTCTGGGCTTTTATCAGTTTGGTTTGCAAATGGTTTATGTTTTGAACAGAGTGTTCTGCTGACTATTTCAATATGATTTTCCTGAGCTGATGGACCTTTGCTAATACTTTATATTTTTCACTTACAACGAGTAACAAACTACCAGGTGATAGATATTTTGTAGCTGGCATATTCTTCCATTATGAAGGCTAACTAGCTGCTCTAACAGGGTAAAAAAATGGTAGACTTCAGCAGTTGCAGATCACTACAATGCATTTACAACAGTTGCAAATCACTACAATACATTAACAACAGCTGCTGCTGAGAGGCTAAAATTACGAAACACATTTTCACATCACTTTTGTCTGAAAACTTCTCAAATATCTAAAATGCTAGCACGTCTGACAAAATTACTCCCTCTCAAGTATAAGCAAACATATATTTTCTATTTCCTTAGCTTTTAAGAACTTGGGCACTACTATGAAGACAAATTGCAGAAAAAGTACTGTAGTTCAGAACGGTGAAAATAAAGTCATATTTCAAGACAGCTGCATGTCTGATGACCCCTGGATGAATATGTATTAAGTTCCCCCCCCAAAAAAGAACTCGAGTCATCAGAAAATGTCAACAGATTCCATTCAGAAAAGGTTATTGAGAAACTATTACCTAGGCAGTATTTTGTTTCACAGAATATAACAATGTTTGCAGTTTCTCGTTTACTGTTTCTGAATAATTCCTTCTTATTATTTTTCTAGCCAGTAGTGTTTTGATTAATTCTTATAGAGAAGGAGTTTTCTTGATTAAGAGAAGACTTAATAAATGCTTATATTACAAAACCAGATATTATAATCTTAATTTGTCATAACAGAGCATTTTTTTGAGACTACAGGGTCATAGAAAATCCTGAATTCCAGAGGCTGTCTAGACTACATAGAAATTTACGACAGACTTACCTCATTGCAATATGCTTTTTAGATAAAATTCCATCTGGCATATGGTCCCAGCAATTCCCAGCTGGTGCATGGTCCATTACACAGTCTACAGCAGCCCCTGGTAGGTTAACACTGGGCAGCAAATCGAAAAGCTGCTTCTGGCTTTCTGAAAGACTCTAAACAGCAGAAATTCAATGCTTCAAAAGCTGGAGGAGTAAAACTCAAAAAGTTCAGTGGTAATGAAGAAGAAAAAAAGTAGTTCCATTAAAGGCACAAAAATATTCATGCTGTCGTGCTGGGAACTTAATCTATCCTTTATGGTCAGAAATCAGATCGAGTATTAAGGGTAGCAATGAAAAATTGTACACTGACATAGTGACATAAACACTAACTTTGTCTATTGCCACAGCTTTGTCCTTAACACCTTAGCAAAGCGAATGAATGAGGGTGAGAAAAGGGGCAGAGATGTAGGGAGCAAAGCTTAACTTTGTCGATTGGACATCCTGATTTCAAAATTTTTCATGCACTTAATGTGTAGCAATATGAGGGATTTTTTTACCATTGCAAATTATCTACATGATATGGAAGACTTAAAAAACCTCCTTCAAAATTTTGTGAACAGTCTTCTGTAGACAAAATGGAAGAAGTAAAATCCCAAATTCGAAGATGCAAATGGGTATGTTAATGTAGTTCACGCCTCTCTCAATTTGAACGTAAATGTATCTCTTTGTGAATACAAACACCTGCAGAGGTATTTTTAATTGATTCCTACACGGTTTTGTGTGATGACAATGCATCTCTCACTTTTCAGTTTCATCAGAAAAATGAAATCGAGACCTTTCTCCTGACAGAATTCACTCTTTATAAATATCTAAAAGTGTCATATTCAGAAGGGGAAAAAAAAGTTCTTTGTGTCTGCATCAATTAAAAATTGTGTCAGTAAAGTATGAGCATGCATACCTGGCCCACTGAAATTATTGTTTGTTTTCCTTACCATAATTGCTAACTTTCTATGAAAAATACAAAGACATTGTTAAAGCCTAAGAAAGCTGTATTTCCCAGAAAGCAAATGTGGAAGACAACTATTCAACAATCCTTATAGTTGTCAAACTTAATAATGAGACACACTTTTAAATGTACTCATTTTTCATTAACATCTACTATATCTGGTATTATTACATGAATTATTACTATCTGAGCATTAACTTATCTGGATGCATAAGACAAACTTAAATTTTAGAGGACAAGAAGGAGTATTTACTGTCAGATTTATGGCTGTAGAAAAATGCAAGTAACTGGGCACACATGATGTTGTATACTAAAAGTATTTCACATGAAGGCAAAATAAGACTGAAATAAAAATCCTCCACAAAATATCAATAAAATGACTTTAGAGATCCAGTTTCTCTTTGGTAATGGCTATTTTTATTAGACATTTCACAATTCAGCGTGGCAAAAAGAATCAATTTTTTCTTGGTTTTGCAATGGATGGAGTATTAAAGGCAAAAATTAAAGATGCTTTATTTGAAAGGTTCTCCAACAGAAAGTTGGTTGCTGATGGCTGTTGATTTTTTAGTTCTGTTTAAGCCACATGGGTAATATCCCTCATAATATGCTGTGTAGATTAGGTGTGTTATTTTCTGTTCAGTTGCACACAGCTCTAAAGGTGTTATAAAGATGTAAAAAAATATGAACTTGGTATCAGTTACTGCTAAATAGACATAATAATTCCCAGTCCAAATTCAGTATCTAGTTCTGTCCTTTACCTCCATGAAGTACACCACCCATATCACTCAACTTGCCATGCTATCTCCAAATCTACAAGCAAGGAATATTTTTAATCTATTCAAAAATGCAGAACAAATGCTGTTTCAGCAAATAAAAATATACAGCTTTGCAAGTGTTCTCCAATGTGTGTCACTTAACAATTTTAAACCCAGCGTGTGGCTAATTAGCCCACCACGTTTAAACCTAATGAAGGTAACGGAAGCCTAAGGATTAGCCCTGCTCTGGCTTCACAAACAGCTGAGTAAAGCCTACTCCAGGAAAACAGACTTAACATCCCTATGAGTGGGTGTTAATACCAAATATTTCAAGATTTCTTTTTTTCCCTTCACTCCAAGCAAAGGTATACATAATCTGACTTTTTCAAAAAGGCTTCCAAAAGTTGCTTAGTTGCTGTGTCGGGTGGTGGTTACTTTTTGATGTAAACCCAGATTTAACTTAATCACACACAAAATCTCTACAATATTCATTTTACTATAGGATAGTATTGATAGTATCATGGTAGTGTTGTTGTAGAAGAGTAAAGTTGTGGAATTTGAAACCACATGAAGTCTTCACAAGCAGTCTGGCATTAATTCTCCATCTCTGCTGCAAAGAAACATGCTCTCCTTTTGTTATCATCCATTTCTAACTCTGTGCTGCCAGAGAACAGCTTGTTTTCTTCTAAACTATGATTTTGTTTTTCCTCCTGGTGTGAGAGTGAACCACATGCAGGGCACAGCGCGTCTCAGGCCGGGTGTGTTGAACTAGCTGAGAATTAAGTGGTGCATCTGACATGCACATGGAGGGACAGGAGGTTGCCTGAAGGGTGGAGGAGATAGCACCTGTGGCAAGGTATGGCGTGAGTCACTTGTGCCACGGCTGTTCTGCACACACCTCTGCACTGAGGCTGGGGAACCAAGGCTTCTCTCATGTGGCTGTAGGATTATTCACACACATTATTCCTGGGAAACCAGAACTTTACGTAATTGTATAAAATCTAGAATGCTCTGAAGTCATTAGGATTATATTCTTGATTTCCAGGTAGCTATGATTAGGAGATGAAAGCCAAATATACCTATCATTTATCTAGCACTAGAATATATAATACTTTCTTGTGTAAGTGCTTGGATGCTGCTGAACTGATGCATTTTGCTGACCCAGAAGTGCAATATAATAAAGGATGAAATTAGAAATGTGATAAAGAAGGCCCAGTTCACTATCCCAAGTAGTTAGCTGTGACAAGATGGGAATGCATTTGTCTATATAGACAAGTAAACCAGCCTTTTATTGCTCTAAAGCAATGAACATAACATGAGAAATCGTGTAACTTGCTATCTAAAACTACCCTTGATATTTGGCTGGTGTTCATTTCAAATAGCAAAAGCATGGACCTGATTCTTGACCAAAATGAGGTCAATGTATGTAAGTGTTCCTTCTTTATATTTAAGAAACTTCATCAAATTATAATAAAAAATGTTGCTTCTGATTAGTTCCATGTGATTATTAATGTAAAAAATATTTGTCAGCAGGAGTTACTGAAGGATTATGAAAGTCAACTAATTTTATAGCATTTGTATTTTACTCCTTATTTGAAATATTCCTGTTACCACATAGAATGAGAAAGAAACAATGACTAACTACTTCAATAGGAAATTATTGTCATAATTCTACTTAGCAGATTAGAAGCCTTTATATAAAATAAATTTTATGTTTGCTAAGTTTCTTATGGTGACTTATGCAGCTGCAGAAGGGAATTGAATATTTTCTTAGCTCCATCCAACAAGCAGTTTTAAGGATTCTGTATGGTCTTGAAAACTAACTGCTTATTCTTGCTCTTTTGTTGTTTTTTGTTTGGTGGTTTTTTGTTTTTTTTTTTTTGCATTGCCTTTAGAGCCTGCACATACTCCCTGAAAGTAGCTTCACTGCGGATATGTGTGTCAGATTGCATTTCTAACCAATTGCATTCCCACTGGATGACACTTTTCTGTATCTGAGGACTAGTTTGTAGCCCTTTATAACATTCTTAGACTTCTGATCATGTAGTTTGCTTTCTGGTAGTTCAGCTATGTCTGGCTATCTTTTCCAGGAAATTCACACAGTCTGTTTTCTCTGAGTCTAGTACTTATATACACTGTGAAATTTCTTTTTAAATCCCGCTGCTGGTTTTGGACAATTTCACATTGTTTGTTCAGAGAAACAACAGCAACAGATTATATCTTGCAGTTTTGTATCCACCCTTCTTAAAAATACTTAACACTAGTAACCTTCACTTGTTTACTAATGTGATTCAGAAAATAGTTATCATTTACATGCAAAGAGAATTAGTCTGTAGACTTAATTATTCATCTGAGTGAATAAATCTAGGCAGATATTTTCTGGTTTATGTAGTGTAGTTCTGGATTACAGGTAATTTGTTGGAATGCAGAAGGATGGTCCAACTGCTTAATATAATAGTCAGGTGTAATTTATTAATCACAGCACTTTCATACATTAGTTTCTTTTTACATTTAGAAATCAACCTTTAAGATTTACTAAGTAAGTAAATTTCAGTCAAAGTGAAACAAAAAGCTGTAACACAGAATGTTTCCTGCCTGTTTAAATAAATGTTAGTACTTAATAATTCTTGAAATAAAGGCAAAAGTTAAGGTCTTTACAATTAGTCAAAGTAAATATAATGGAAGGTAAGTATTTTCTTGTATTTTTCTCAGTGTATTCCATGGCAACAAATGTACATGGATGGAAAATTATTAGCTTTCCTTAAAAAGGATGGCCACTCTAAACCAAATAGGGCAGATGCTACTAAATGAAACTGCTCATTTCAGATAAATTATGTCACTGGTTTAGTTTAAATTTCTGTTCACGAATCAGCTAGTTTTTTGCCACATGTTGACTATATGCAATTTATAGTGAACACAATTGATTGCTATATGTATGGACTTAATGAATGAAAAACACTGAACCAGAAATAAATTGGATGGAATTTTTTTCTCCAAAATAGGCCCTTTGCATACCAAATACTTACCTGTGCAAAGAACAATTACTGTAAGCTTTTAAATAAACAATTGTAAGTCTAGTTATGAGTGGTATGTTTACAGCCAAATGAGGCACCCAGTGCAGAAGACAAGTATTCACAAATATGTGATTTGTACTGTTTCACTGTCTAAAGAACTGAGAAGATTATTGAATGCTTTTTTATTATTGTTGCGTAAAAGATTACATTGTTATTAGTTACAGTGATAATCTGTAGAAGACACCTTTTGCTAGATGAAAAGTGATTGTTTCTGATGAAGGTACTTTCCACGTATTCTGTGTTGAAGTTGTTTCACTGTATGGAAGTTCCTCTTCTGTCATCATTGTAAATTTTCATGATATGTGAAATATATAAACACATGCTTCTCATACGTCAGGTGTTCCAAGCACTTGATAACCTACATAGTCCTTTGCTGGTCTCACTCCAGTATTTCCATGTCTTCCTTATATGGGGGAGCCCAGACCTGCACAATGTACTCCAGATGTGGCCTCACCAGTGCTGAGTAGAGAGGAAGGATCAACCCCTCAACCTGCTGGCAATGCTGCTTCCAGTTTTTGAAACACTGATCACAATACTCTGAGCCCAGCCCAGTTTTCAGCCCACCTCACTCTCCTTTTACCTAACCCCTACTTTGTCAGCTTGTGTACGAGAATGTTACGGGAAGTGGTGTCAAAAGCCTTAGACAGACAACAACCACTGCTCTCCCCTTGTCCTCCCCTTTTCCACCAAGACAGTTATTACAGAAGGATATTAGATTGGTAAAGCATTCCTACTCCGTAAATCCATGCTGACTACTTTGGATCACCCTCTTCATCTTTCACCCTGTTGGCCTGCTGGATTTCCTGGTTTCCTGGATTCACCTTCTTGTCTGTCCTGAAGAAAGAAATGGCATTTTATTTGTTTCAGTCCTCAGGATCCTCCCCCAGTCACTATGAACTTCCACGATAAGTTATAAGTTATAAGGATGCTGGAGAAGGACTCGTCATCAGGGACTGTAGTGATAAGACAAGGGGTAATGGGATCAAACTTAAACAGGGGAAGTTCAGGTTAGATATAAGGAAGAAGTTCTTTACTATGAGAGTGGTGAGACACTGGGACAGGTTACCTAAAGAAGTTGTGAATGCTCCATCCCTGGCAGTGTTTAAGGCCAGGTAGGACAGAGTCTTGGGTGACATATTTTAGTGTGTGGTGTCCCTGTCCATGGCAGAGGGTTAGGAACTACATGATCTTAAGGTCCTTTCCAGCCCTATGATTCTGTACACAAGCGTACATGTTGTAATGGACATCCAGTCTACGGTGATTGCTCAAAGCAGGTCCAAAAAGGTCATGTTTTGTAGAAGCTTGTCCAGCCAGATCTTGAAAATTCCAAGCAAAGAGGTTTCACAACATCTCTGGATAGCATGTTCCAGTATTTAACCACCTCTATGTTTAAAAAAAAAAAAAAAAAAGTAAACAAAAAAACCCCAAACCAAGCAAAAAAACCCAACAAAATAAAAATCCAACCCCAAAACATATTAGCTTGTATCTGATCAGAATTTCTCGTGTTTCAGGTTGTATCCATTGCTTTCTGTTCTATTACTCTAAAACCTTGAGGAGAGTGTGATTCCTACTTTACTATACCTTTCCATTACATACTTGAAAATCAGTTACTATACCTTTAGTTCGTTTTTTAAATGAAAAGTCACGGCTGATGATAATAACTTTCAGAGTGTCCAGACTTGCACAGGAGGGATCCAGTAAGATATGCAACAGTGGGTCATTATAAGTACCTTGAAGGGAAAAATTATAATTCTTTAAGGATAAAAAAGACATTAAACCAAAAGCACAGGAGAAATTGTCAGTGAGTTACCCAGCAGTGGCATGGAAAATATTTTAAAAATATTTTCAATTAGGAAGCATGGTGTAAGAAAGACTTGCATTTTTAAGACCTTGTTTATACATTAAATATGAAAATTAAAGAAGATTCTATGTTTCAAAATTCAAATCATGACCATAATAGGAGGAGGCTGTGAAAATGGTAATCAAGAGTCCCTTGTTAGAAACAAATCATGAGACTTTTCACAACACAGTGAAAAGGTGGTGCTTGAGGAGCTACTATCCATGGAAGCCAGATCACCAGCCAGGACTCAGACGTGGTGACAGCTGGAATGAATTTCTCATTTTCTCTCAGTCCGTGGTGCTGGCCGCAACTGGACCAAAGGGCCAGGTACCTTGCCTGGTGTGAGTGTACATCCTTTACAGAACGTTTCTATGCAGCATAAAATAGAAATCTTAGAATTGAAATTGGAGGAAGAGTTTACCTTAGGGTCTGCTTTGAAAAACAAAAACCAAACACAAAAGGAACAAGATTGTACTGCATTTGGCTAACATCACATTGCACAGTTTTCGAAATGATGTAACGGGCATTGCCTCCCCTTAGCGTCCTTCACCTCCTGATGCCACAGATGTATATTTGCATGTGACCCATATCAGGGGCTTTATGCCCTTATTCTAGTAACCAACAGAAGAAAGTAAAAATATATAAATAGGTCAGATGACTTAAGAGGAAAAAATAATAATCCTCAGTTATTCATTGCAAAATAGAGGCAGCCTAACAAGTGATATTGTGGCTGTGAACAATTTGTGGAAGTACCAAAAACCCCTACAACTGTGCTTGCTTAGAATAAGGAAGACTTGAAGACAGGAATTGTGTCTAAGGGCTAGAGCAGCACTCATAGAGTCCAGAAATGATCCATGGCCAAGAATTACATAGTGTGGATACCATCAGTCTGCACTAGAGTGTATTACTCCTGTTGGGGTGAAATAAATAGGGACTACAGACATAAGCTAGTCCATGCGACTTGGCCTCAGACTCTAAGATAATCCTTCCCCTTCCTCATGTAACTCCACAGTCACTTTAAGCATCTTTCTTCCCAGTGAGTTATGCCATGGTTTTGTATCTACACCATTTGATAGTAGGATGAACTGACTTTCATTAGTAGGACAATCTTGAAAGATTATTGCGATCTTTTACTTTTTCCTGAAAATAGGGAAATTGCTTGGCATTCACAGGCAACTGGAGTCTCTGTGTTTGGAAGAATAACAAGACTAGTGTTTCCACGTCTGTGTTAATGAACAGTGCTATCTTTGTCATGGAGGACTCTTTCTTGATTTTTGATTCTACAGAGAGAGTTGATGCTTTTCAGTTCAGAGATTAAAGGATGAAAGAATCCCTGCCTACATAGATGAAGATAACAACTGCTTTGTAGAAGGTGATGACCTATGGGTTTCTTTTTAAATTTCTTGGAAAATTACCTCATGCCAGAAATTCTTTGAAGAAACTATTCTGAGAAGGCTTGAAAGTGCTGGTACTTAGATTCTTCTATCAAGGATATCTTCCTAGTAAACACACAGATAATAATCTATGGCTTGAATTGAACAGGCTTTCAAGCTGTTGTAACACCATATGAAGCCTTGGAGAAGGAAGGAATCATTTCTTACGAATGATTCAGAAATTAATGAATGACAGGACAAAACTTACAGACATCTTATCAAGAAATATCTATGCCAGTTGCATTTCCAAGTACACTGATATCTTTCAGAAATTGCAAGCAGACGATTCTCAACCCTAACATCAGCAGAGGAACACTTAAATGCTTCTGAGGAATACTACCTACCTTTCCGCAGCATGATCAGTCAGCTGCTTGAGTATTTTAGAGTGATGCTAAAAATGTCACTCTGTGAGTGCTTCTGTATTCTGCTACAGGTGCAATATGCCATACTTCCCCAGAGTACACATGTACACAGGGTACATTTACCCCACAGCACTTCTATCCTGCTTGACTTGATCAGCTTCACACTGATATCCTCCTGAAGCATTTCTCTTACTTACTTTCTCCTCAGCTTTACTGATACTATGACAGGCACATCTCGTAAGGCAACTACACTCGAGGGATGATGACGTAAAAAAAAAAATCACGGTAGACTAATGGTAGATTTGCACTGAGGAAAAATACGTTAATACTTCTCCAAGGTTGTCTTTCCAGTCCTGGTCAAAAAAACCACATTTTGCTCGATGGAAAATTTTCTGATAGAAACCTCCAACCCTTCTGCCAATAGAAGATTTTTGGGCTAACACAAATCTTTTCCTGCTGTTTGATAGTAGCAGCATCTGCCAAGAAGTGCTATGATAGCTCAGTGGATGTAAAAGTCAAACCAAGTTCCAAGGCGTTGTTGCATATACTAATGTTGCTTTGCTGTAGTTCAGTGAAGAAAGTGAATATTTCAAAAGCCTAGGGATTTTCCTAAGATACTTGTTGCTGTAGGCTGCAGTAGCATCTGAACTAGTACTTGTGGAGTGGCAGGGAAATTGTCCTGCCAAAGTAAAAAAGCTAAGACATTCCTGCAACACCAACAATTTCTAGTATGAGGTGTTTGGGCAGGTTTCTCAAAATAGTACACAAGAATTTTATATGTGTGAACAGCATGTGGCACATTATTTTCAGTATTTTGTCAGATCACTAGAGACTTACAGGATGAAAGCTTTAAATAACCTTCTGAACCTTTGGTGGTCCAAATATCCTTGGTTATTCATTACCTAATGGAGGCATCCTAAGAAATGGTACTGTGGCTGTGAACAATTTTGTAGAAGTACCAAAAGAAAAAGGAGACTTCTTCTGGAAGCTTGCATTGCATTATTTATTTTAAAAGCAGAACTCTCAGTAGTATAATGAGTTGCCTAAGGATTTCCAGCAAAACAGCACTAAATGTGCATAATATTTTTGTACAGCTTTTCATATTTATTGTATTGCTAATTCAACCTTTGCTTATAATTCATTCCACAGTATTCATCAGAATGAATTATTGATATGTGGGAAAAATATTCACTGAATTGCTTAGAAATGAAATGTGAATTATTCTGAAAGTTTTACACCTATAGATGAAACAGATACCTGCAGTAGCTGTTGTAAATTTATGCTGAAATGTCAGTTTCTTAATTGAATACTTGCTGTGCCATCTTTCAGTAGTTGAAAAAACTAAAACCAATAAATACTGAAAATTAATGAAATATTCACATATTAATAATTTCTAAATGCTGTTTTGAAGTAGTCATAACTGTAGAAAATTAAAAAAAAAGTGTTTGCTAATGAAACATTGAGATTTTTTGAGTCTGATTAGTATCATTCACATATGCATCAATCTTGTTTTATTGTTTTATGCACTTTGTTTTCAATGAAATATCTTACATAGTTAGTGTCCCCTAGCTAGTGTCCCCCCTAGTACATGACCAAGAGGTAAGACTGAAAAGAGCCTGAAATGCCACAAAATGTTTTGGCAAGAATAGAAGCACTTATTGTGAAGAGGAAAGTGGTATACAGAAAGATACTGCCAATTTTATTCTACAGTATTTCCAAGAACACCACAAATTACAGGGTTTGAAATATAAAACCTGAAACAGAACTACTAAAACACAGCATGTTCCCTTACACTAGGTGAACCAAAGAAATGAACTTCATGTATGTCCAGTTGACTGTGTATCCATTTTCTGAATGCAGTCAGATTCTGTTTTGGAGACAGCTAATGGTGACTTTTTCTATTTAATTTATTAATATATTTGAAAAACATAAATCCTTCAGTCACCTCCACAATCATTGCCTGCATCCTGTATCTAGCTTCTGGGTGACAAACCAAATCTAAAAACATATATAATGAGAATAATGTCAGTTATATAGCATATGTATGGTGAGGCATTTAATGTTTGCCAAGGACAGCTATTTGGAGAGAGACAATGCCATCTGCAGCAACAGGGAAGTATAAAAAATGCAGTCCTTCTTGCTATTGCCTTCTTACTAACGCTTATGTTCTCGGAAATTAAAAGAGATTATAACCATCAGGATGAGGTACAAAACTCTTCAAAAGGAGGTTAACCAAACCAGTTAGAGTTAAGACTGAATTTGATAAGATGGTTGCAATTCAGTTTACTTATTCACCTGCAACAAGATCTACATTGAGTGTAGGCTCACTGACCAGCTAAAAATACCCTCTTGTCTCTAAGTTAATAAAGGACAAAAAAAACCCTTTATTTCTTAATATAGATATATAATTGATTCATTTTTGCATGACCAGCTGCTTAGTATTATACAATCATATCTCATATCTGCTGACTTTATAGTAGTATGTGGAAACTGCTAAGAGGGAAATGCCAGAGAAAATGAAGAAAACATGGTGAGAGAAAGCTCATAAAATTCTAAGGAGTCTAGTAAATTTGTCCTATCTAATTTGTCTAGGATCTAGGATCATTTGAGTTGCCCTATGAAACCACACTGGACATTTATGGGTGGGCAACCAAACTGATCCTAGAATAAATTTCTCAAATGTTAGGGACTGGATTCAGTAATACAAGATATTCAACACCCTTTCAAACACTTTTGAGTATCCTGATTAGCCTTCACTTGTCACTCCTGCTGCGCAGTGCCTTGGCTATCCTTTTTGCCCTGTTCCATATCTGCTAGACCTGTGTATGTCTTGGATATTGTAAGACATCTCAAATGATACAAGAATATTTAAAACTTACTTACATATAAACATTCACGCTTTGGGCAGTTTAGTTCGAGGAACAGGATCCCACCCTTAAAACTTTGGATGTAGACTGTGCACAGAGAAAAAAGGCATACCGTAAGGGCTTATAACAATTTCTGATTGTGACGGCCAAAGGAAGAATACTTAAAGACAGTCATAGCTCCATCTTTCTTTGGGAGCTACCTTTAATAAGTCAAGGCCCAAGGTAGATCTTTACTGGTTCATACCTGTGGGTCAGTGAAAAGATCAAGGTGAACTTTTAAGGCTTTAGCAATTCAGAAACCCCCCCTCCCCGAAACATTTCAGAATATAAAAAATAATCTCACTAAACAATTGTTCAAATTCAAAGTTCAGTCTTTTGTAGCTTTGGAAGATAGTATTCCTAGAAATTATGTTACCCAGAAAATCTGGAAGACTGGGATTTAAGAAAATGCTTCATAAGACTGGCAAACATGGAATGATAGAGACAGAAAATTTGGGACTTTCCATCGGTGGACACTGAAGTTGTAAGGGAGCAGTCCTTGGGGCCAGAGCTGGACATGGGCATCCTGGGGAGAGCCCCACAGGGCCCTGCCCCACCTGGGCCCCTGTGTTCCAGAAGTGAGGTCACCATGGTGTTCCTGGTGCTGGCCCGGCAATGGCCCCGGTGCCTGCAGGGGTGGTGCTGCGTGTGGCAGCACCAGCGGCACTGGGGATGCTTCTCTTGTAGCGGAGCACTCCCATCCTGAGCGTGACAAGTTTTTATTAAGTCTTGGCCCTGCCAGATTGGGCTAGTGGCTCTGCTGCTGTGCCACTGCTGCTGCTCCCGCTCCACTGCCAGGCGGTACCAGCTGTTCCGGGCAGTGTGGAAGCGCTCCCCAGGCTGACAGCAGAGGGAAGAGCTGGCTTGGATCTCACACAGGTCTTTCTCTGCCCCTTCCCCATGCACAGACCACCAGAAGGAGTGCAGGGAGCCCGGGTGACCCAGCTGCCCTCCATCAGGCTCATGCTGAAGGAGCTCAGTGGTCGCCATGCTTTGAGTGTCCCTCCTGCCTCTGCTCTGCTCCCAGGGGCTGCCTCAGCCCAGCACCAGCTGCATCGCTCCTCACTTTCTGCTCTTTTTCCCTTGCTCAGGCGACGACACTGGACGCCGGCAGCCTGGAGAGGCTGCTCCAGCGCCAGGCTCAGGTCGGGGTCACCGCAGGTGCAATCTCACTATCCCCACCTCTCACACGTGGCCAGGGGCTGATGCAGCTCGCCGGGGGCACTTTCTGCTGTGGGGCTGCTTGGTGAGCGCAGCCCATTTCTTGCAGGCTGGTGCCAAGCAGCTGCCACCTCCCATCCCCTCTGGCAGTGAAGGTAGACGTGGCCACGTGGATGAGTTTGGAAAAGACAGGGGCAGGACGGCCCTTCTCTCCTGCTCTTGTAGGCGGGCACACGTGCTGTGATGGGGCTGCCGCTGCCCTTCCTGCAGGGCACGTCCATCCCCATCGCTCTGAGGCAGGAGAGAGCTAAGCCGCGGGGACCCTCGGTCCCAAACAGCGCTGCATCTCCCATGTCCTGGGTGGTGGGGGGACAGCACTGAGGGAGTCTGGGAGCGCGCTCCTGGTGCTTCTCCTCCACAGCTCTTTGCTCTGTTTCCCTTGGCAGCAGGCGGGACCCACAGGAGCAGGAGGAGGCTGCCCTGGCCATTTGCACGGCCAGGGAACTCGGCCACAGCAGAGGCACGGGGGCCATCGGGCTCTGCTGGCATGAGACCTTTCTTTGGCCGGCCCCTGGCAGATCTCTGCAGCCAGGATGGCATGCTGCCCCAGCCCATCCAGGTAAGCCAGACTGGCTGGGGGGTTCCCATCCCATCCCATCCCATCCCATCCCATCCCATCCCATCCCATCCTGCCAGCTCCACCGGAGAGGGGCTGTCTCCAGCCCAGCGACTCTCCTCCTCTGTGCCGTCAGGACCTGCTGGCTCTGCTGAACAAGCACGGGCCATCCACGGAGGGGATCTTCCATTGGGCAGCCAGTGAGCGCGCCTCCCGGGAGATCAGGGAGGCCCTTGACAGCAGCGTGGAGGTCCAACTGGAAAACCACTCTGTGCTGCTGCTGGCTGTGCTCTTGAAGGTGAGCCCTGCTGACCTGGAGCCCAGCAGCTCCCAGCTCTCTTGGTGCTGATGGGCACCTGCAGGAGCACAAGCAGAAACCCAGCCACCTGCCCATGAGCCAGAAGGCTGGGGATGCTGCCTGTGCTCCTGGGGGCACTGGCCAAAGCCTCACGCGGAGCCCTTGGCACTGCAGGACCTCCTGCGGAAGATCCCCTCCAAGCTCCTGGACAACCACCTGTACGAGGAGTGGATGAGCGCCCTGCAGAAGACCAGCAGGCAGGAGAGGCTGGCAGCACTGAAAGAGTAAGTGTGGCAGCAGCCTGCAGGGACTGGCACAGGCCGGGACTCAGCTGCAAAGCAATGGCCTGCCTGAAATAGCCATGGTTCCTGCAAGCCACCTCCTGCAGCTGTGGGGTTTTGGTTTTGGGGGAAAGGAGCACCGAAAAGCATTTCTCTCTGGGGAGTACTTCCCTCAGGCATTGGGGTTTGCTCCAACAAGGGCCTCTTTCGGAAGGTCAGGGAAGGAGGGAGGTGGCCGTATCTCAGCACAGGCAGTCCCTCTGCTGTAGACCAGGCGGTGGCCTTGGGTGAGATCAGCCTGGGAGACCTGTGTTGTCAACACCGACTTCATTAACGTTGTGCTCCTGTTCCCTCAGGGTGGCCAGCAAGTTACCTGAGGCCAACCTCCTCCTGCTCTGGCACTTGCTCTCCCTGCTCAGTAACATCAGCAGGGACATGGCCATGAGCAAGGTGACATCCGGGAACCTGGCCATCTCTTTGTCACCAGACCTCCTCAGCCCCTCCCCAGGAGCTGCCCCTGGACGTCCTGGCACAGGAGATGGGGAAGGTACGCTGCGTTCACTGCCCAGCTACAGCCTCCCCAGCCACAGCCTCCCCAGCCCACCCCAGCTTTGCTGCTCAGAGGGCCCTGGCTGCCTCCTCCCATCAGCAAAGCCGCGGGGCAGCAGCCAGGAAGAGCAGCCCCACGGCTGCACCTTCCTGCACAGAAGTGCAGGTCGGGCTGGGAAAGGCTGTTTGAGCCCTTATCAGCCCCCTCGGTGAAACCAGTGGTTTGCTGTGTGCAGGTGACGCAGCTCGTGGAGCTCCTCATTGACCACCAGGAGGAACTCCTTGGGAAGGAGGTGGCTGGGAAGGAGGTGGCGATGGGGATGAGGAGCCGCCAGCACTGCAGACAGCACCAGAAACAGCAGAGGTATGTGGAGTCCACAAGCAGCATGACAACAAAAGTCTGCCCCTCAGAAGGTGGGGCTGCTGCTGCAGGGGCAAGCACGGTCATCCACAAGCCTGCAGCTCTGCCAGAGTGTAGAGCAAGGCTGATGCAGGTTGGCCATCCTGCTTTATGTGGTGATCCTACCACAACTGGCTCAGCTGAGCTGAGCAAACCCATCCAAGGGGTGTGCCTTTCAGAGCTAAGGTAGCAATTGTGCAGGGAGGTCTTCGCCCCCTGCTGACTTACACATTTGCACTGCAGGTGCTTCCGGTCGCTCCTGAGTGCGAGCAGCAGAGGAGCTTTTCCGGGGAGAAAAGGCAGAACTACCTAGCTTTGCTTGGTTCAAGGTAATCATGGCTTCACCTGTCTAACAATATTATTGAATGGAACGGTTGCCAGGCTCTGCACGAGACCACAGGAAGCGAAGAGCAACCTGGGAAGAAGGCAGTGATGGGCCACCGTGCCAGAAGAGGAGCAGGTTGTCAACGGAGCTCTCAGGGATGGGCGACTGAAGAAATCCAAGCAGGGGAAGAAACAAGGAGCCCGGGTATGTAGCAGAGCCTGATTTCCATCTTTCCAAGTTCTGAGTATAGGAAATGTTCTTGAGGTGCACAGGATGCTCCTAGAAAGGAGGCATGTACCTGTCCTTGGGGGAACATGTATGTCAGGAGAAACATACCGCTGCAGCATTGCCTGCCGACCTGTGACTTCAGTATGGCAGAGCAAGGGATGCTGCTGCTGCTTGGGTTTTGATCACCTGGAAAAGATAGAACTGGTAAGCTACACAGAAAGAGCCACTTCAAATCTACCTCATCTAAAAAGTAGCTGATGAATTAAAAGCTTATTCTCGATTAGCTGGCAATGATAGGAAAGACACCTTGTCTTTCTCAAGGAAAAATAAAACCCCAAAACCATACAGGATGTTGAGAACAAAACGTTGAATGAAAACTAAAGTTCCCATTCCCTTACTCCAGTAAGTGGCCGCAAGACAGGAGCAGCAAGGGAGTTGAAACGTGTTTCCTTATCCCTATGGATGTTTTCTACCTATTGGAGCAAACTGGAATGCATGATCTCGTGCACCCAAGTTGACCACTACAGTCCCTAATGAAGAGTCCCTCCCCAGCACCCTTGTAGGCCCCTTTCAGATACTGGAAGGCTGCTAAGAGGTCTCCACACAGCCTTCTCTTCTCCAGGCTGAACAGCCCCAACTTTCTCAGCCCGTCCTCATATGGGAGGTCCTTGAGAACCCTTATCATCTTCGTGGCCCTCCTCTGGACTTGCTCGAACAGCTCCGTGTCCTTCTTATGCTGAGGACACCAGAATTGCACACAGTACTCCAAGTGAGTATCAAAACCAACATCAACAAAGACCCTAGGCACTACTTATGCAAGTCAATTCAGCCTTCTTATCCCCGCCTCATCCATTCCAGTATCTCAGGAGACCTTCTGGCCACTGTAATACACTGTGCCTCCTAACAGAGATCTCGTGCAGAGAGCAGCACGCGTGCCCCATGAGAGAATTTCAGGAAAAGAAACTAAAATAAAATGGTGAGAATTTTGATAAAAGGGGGATGAAGTATGTGCACTTGTGTATGCATTTGAATTTGTTTGGTCCCATAAAGCCGATGTTGGCTGCAGATTCTAGCTGGACCAGTAAAAAACTCAAGGTTGACTCAGTAGACAACAGAGACTGGCAGACACAAAAGGAAATGTCTTCTGTTCACATACCAGCTAGTCTTGCTGGGGGATCACTTGGTGGCTCCCAAAACCCTGTGATTTGTTTGGTGCTTTTTAAATTAGTCCCACGGTAAACTAGTACTGCACAATGAACCAGCTGTGAT
Source organism: Strigops habroptila (assembly GCF_004027225.2). Lineage (NCBI taxonomy): Eukaryota > Metazoa > Chordata > Aves > Psittaciformes > Psittacidae > Strigops > Strigops habroptila. Next base: position 75,494,738 of record NC_044278.2, on the reverse strand, counting down.
CAGGCATTTTGCTATGGACACAACCTGTTGCTTTCAGAATGTTGATTTACCAGAAGCTATCTCTGAAAGCCAATCTGGCATTAAAGGGAAAGCAGGAGTAACAGGTGGAGCTGTGTATTTACTGCTTCGTAACTAATTTTAAAACTCTTTTCAGAAGATGTCTTATATTATTAGAAATGTCACATATTAATATAATTTCTTAAATAACCAGTGTTTATAAGATATTACCAAACATTAGACATGCCCATTTTTAAAATGTCAAAAACTAACTTAAACAAGTACTTTACACTGTGTTTCTTAAAGCTTGAGAAATGGGAGATGGTTAGAACAAAGAAGAGGAAGAAAGAGCCCTTTAGACCCAAAGTTTGTTCCAAACTGCACAGGCTGCAAAAAGTGTATGGAGAACACTCCCATTAGGTCTCAGCTGTGGGGATACAGAATGCAAACCTCCTTGGTAGAAGAGGGAACTAAAATTAGGGTGGGATTCGGCTCACTCTGACTTCTGCTGTGTCTCTGTTTGGACTAGGTGTCCGCACAGCCATTATAGTGAGTGGATATCAAGGGCTTGATGCAGTAGCCTACCCCTTGGCATCATTTGGGTACGATCTGAGGTTCTATGGGTATGTCATCTGGCTTCCCCTCTGAAGGGCGAGTCTGTTCATAGGTCCTGTGTCATACCTGCTAGGCTTTAGGTGCTAGTTTCATTAGGGCATCTTAAATGGCATTAAGTTGCCCGTGTCTGGGAAATGGAAATGAGGCCCTTGTCAATCCAATCATTTAAGATATCCTAAAGATATCTACATTTAGGACAGCATAAATAACTTTTTACTCTGCTAACTATAATGGCACCTTTGCAAATTTTTACTATCAGTATGTGCAGTATAATTATCTGAAGTCAGAGGAGCTGAATCCCAGCCTGTGTATCTTGTGTTGCAATGGGTGGTCTCAGCATCTCTGCCTAGGTCTTGAAGACAAGCCTTTACTACTCTCTCCTATGTCAAGGCTGACAAGTAGTCTTCCCAGACTACATCTCCAGGATCCATCTGTCATGTGCAATGGGAAAGAGCAACATTTTACTTGCAGAGTCTCTTGGAGTGGGCTATGGCTGTCCATGCTCAACTGCAGCTGAAGTGGTTTGGAAAATCCAAGGAGAAATGTAAGTTCTTGGACAGATTATTACCAAAAACTTGGGTGCTGTTCAATAATGTATGTCACCATGGAAGAAAAATAATTTTTTTTTAAGCAGTGCCTTGGAGTTGCATGCCAAAGTCACATTCCCATCATGCTTCAGGTGACCATTTTCTTTTGTGAATCTGGAAGTTATGCAGACAAGCTTTACTGTCCCTGGTGCAGAACGGTGAGAGAGCATCACTGCTCAGGAGGGCCCAACTGGCTATTCAGGAGGGATAGGCAGGGCCAGGAGAGGTGGAGGAGTTGCACTCTGTGCAGGAGAGAAGTTGGACTTCACAGTCCTTCCTCTTAGGGCTGATGCATTTGAGAGCCTGATGTTGAGGAGCTGGAGAATGGAAAACAAAGAAGATGTCTTTGTGGGTGTCTGCTAGCAATCACTCTGTCCTGGGTTCAGCTGTAGGGTTATTTTTCTCCTTCCTGATAGCTGGTGCAGTGCGGTGTTTTTGACTTTAGTCTGAGAACAATGCTGATAACTCACCAGTGTTTTAGTTGTTGCTAAGTAACGCTTACCCCAATCAAGGACACTTCAGTCTCTCATGCTCTGCCAGTGAGGAGAGGCAGACGAAGCTGAGACGAAGCAGAGACAGGGCACCTGACCTGAACTACCCAAAGGGGTATTCCATACCACAGCACGTCACACTTAGTACATAAACTGAGGGGCTTTCAGTGAATATTCATAAAAGAAAATGTTAGAGTAATTTGGTGCTCATTTTCTGTAATCATGTCGAATACTTTATAAGTATTAAAATGTAGTATTCTGATGCTGCTATAGTAGTAATATGAAGCCTTTAGAACAGCATTAAACCAACCTAACTTTCAATATCTACAATGAAATGAAAAGAAATGTGTAAGTGGCTATTTCCCTATTTTGTTGATAACTGGAACATAAGGCTAGCGTTCATGTGTCTAAACGTAGGCATCTCATCTCATTTTACATGCTGCAATTTAAGGACCTCCTACATGATCTCTGCCAAATACAAACACTCAAGTGCAAATACGTCATGGTAGTATCAAAGTAGAGGTTGGCTAACTAAATTCTGCAGGTATGAAAATTATAACAGTCCTTGTACAAGAAATAATTTTATCACATAATTTACAATGGAATACATCAATCTTTTTATCTTGTCTTTCTGTTCTTTGTTCTGTACCTTTGATCCAGAGGCATTGAACAAAAGAAAATGATTCTGTCATTCTTCTGAAAACAGGAAAACAGGGGAAGTCCTTGAACTTGTTCTTTCCTTCTGTAACTATTTTTTTTTTTTTTAAGTATAGGAAAGAACACGTAAACAATCTTTAGACCAGAGACTAGAATTCCCATCTTCATAGACAAGTGAATTATACTGCCTTCCACTTCATGAAGTTTACATTTTTAGCTGATTAGTAGCGTAATTTGAATACAGGACACTAAAAGCACTCCTATCTTAATTGTTTTATTTTCTTCCTAGCACTATTTTTGCACTTATATCAAGCAGTCAGTAAATATCATTGTAGGAGACAATCTTTGGAGGACTATTTATGCACCTATGCTAAGCAGTAGATATGTAACAATGTAGAAAGCACTTTCTTGTTTCATTAGCCTGGATTCACACTCATGCTTGCTTCCTGCTCATCTAGCCCTGCAACTGTTGCACTCACAGTTGCATGGCAGCTTAACACTAAAAAAGGTAAATTAGAGATTATCTTTCTAAGTCAATCAGTAGAAAGATGGCAAAAATAACTGATGAAAGAAATACTTTACTTGGATTCAAATTTCTTCAGTATTAGGAGAATATAAATTTCAAACAGTGCTAGGTCTCGCTTAGATGGAGTTAACTTTCTTCATAGCAACCCGCATGACATTATGTTTTGGATTTGTAAGTAAAATTGTGTTGACAACACACCAATGTTTTGTTATTATTAATTATAATTAATATCATTAATATTTGGAACTGTGCTTTTATATCATCAAGGCTTTCTCTGTTTCTCATTCTGCTCCCTTTCAGAGGCAGTACTCTGTGCCATATAACATCATACTCAAAAAAAACCCAAACAAAAAAAAGGGGATGGAGAATGTCTTCCAAGGTAGCTGTTGCTCAGAGGCTGGCTGGCTGTCAGTCTGCCTGTGGGAGGCGGTGCATCACTTCTTTGGTTTTTTTGTTGGGTGTTTTTTTTTTCCTTTCACTTCTTGAATTGTCTTTATGTCAGCCTACAAGTTTTCTCATTTTTGCTGTTTCTATTTTCTCCCTCATCCTGCTGTGGGGGGAATGACCAAGCATCTGTGTGGGTGCTTAGCTGCTCACTAGTGTCAACCCACAACACAAACCTTCTCTTTGCTTGCTTGACAGTCCAGGAGCTCCAGATAAGACCCAATAGAATGTACCTAGGTGTGTGTATTAGAGAAGGAAAGGAGAGAGGGAAAGTCAGCAACAACACTGTCATGGACTAGTTTTATTGCTCCTCCTTCTGTTCCTGATGAAAAATCCTACCCTACTTGAGAGAAGAATTGCTTAGTATCAAAACTTGTAGAATGCAACTCCTAAAGACCTTAGAATCAAATAGAAAATTATATCAGACTTCTAAATGTCCTACCCAGGAACTGGGAACTTGCTTCTCTGTTATATTTTTTTATTTACTTCTTATTTCATTTACCATCATTTTCTTTATTCCTACTGAGGCTGCTAGCAAGTAACAGCTGGTGACATTTGTGTCTTGAGTCTATATCCTTGTATTTTTATCAGCTAGAGCAGTGGACCTAATGATTCATTACTCAGTCATATGTATCTAGTACAAGAAGTCTGGGATCCAAAGCCTAGCCTGAACCATCATACTGTCTCCATCTGTTAACTGTTCATCTTCTAGGAAGGGAAAAGCAAAGAAATTCATGTTATATTAAGACACTCTGTTCACCCAAATATCTTGTGATCTTATATCATTAGTCTTCATTATTTTTTATCAGACTAAAAAAAAGGGGTCTTGACATGAGTATCTAGTTATATAAAATATTAAAATTCTCTAATTCCTTTCTATATTTTTTGTTTATTTCTTCATTGCTGTCAACTGAACTGGACTCGAGGAAGAAGGATTACTTCATGGCCATTTTGCTTTTTACTTTGTGTTTTAACTGTGTGTAAATCAGCTTTTAATGAACAAAACAATTTCTAAGCTGAAATGCTCTCAATACTGACTTGATGCAAAACTATTTTTTAAATTGCAAAATCACAACAAACAAGAGGTTCAGTAGATTTTTATTCCACATTATTTTGCTATAGTGATTTTATATGCCACTGAATTATCAGTGAATTTGTATAACTAGAAGTCTCTCTTCCTCTTGCATTCTTAAAACTCTGACAAATAATAATAGATACTAAAATTAAAATTGTGTTGTCTGAATGTTCTAAACGCAAAAAATGAGCACATGCTATAGCCTCATTTTGACCATGTGTGTAAGAATAAATTTAGCATTATTCTTCCCATACAAAATAAAAATTTGAAGGCAAGATGAATCATTTCTGTAAGGAAACTTAGATTATAAATCAGATAAAAAAACCCTGAAATGACTTCTGAATTTAAGAAAAGGTATACATTAATTTTCTGAATGAGACCACTTTTTTTAAGGAAATATTGAAAAAAAAAAGGTCATAATGTCAAAGTTACCAATATTAAATTTCAGGTTATATTGAGGGTCACTTCATTAATACAGCTATATTCTTGCAATCTAAAGATCTCAGCCACATGTACCTTAGTCTGCAGAGCACTTACAACTGATTGGTAAAGGAGGTAGAAGGAGGTCTAGGAAGTAAGATGCATGACTCACCTTTTGACTGGCTGTTTTTTTAGTGTTCTCAGAACACCTTTTGATTGGCCTACTAAAACAGGTACCTATGTAGTGGGATTAGATTACCTAACATTCATTGGGTGAAATTTCAGATATTATAAGGTATCAAAGATATCTGCAGAGCACTCAGAGCCTCAGAGAGGCATTCAGCATTCTAAACAGCATATAGGTCACTCAAGATGAGCTCAAATATTTTAAATTTCACTACATGCTTATGCTTGTACAGCTGAGTCTTAACCTTCATGCCTCTCTTGGAGTGAGCTGATGTACTGGGTATGGCTGAGATGGAGTCAGTTTTCTTCGCCAGAGTCCATATGATGCTGTGTTTTGTATAGATTGCTAAAACAGCATTTATAACACAATGGTGTTTTTGTTATTGCTGAACAGTGTCTGCATAGGCTCAAAGCCTTCTATTTTTCCCATTCTGTCCTCACCAGCAAGCAGGCTGGGGGTGCACAAGAAGAGACGCAACTGGGGCAACTGACCACAACTGAGCACAGGGATATCCTATACCATGTGATGTTGTGCTCCACAATAAAAGCTGGAGAAAAGAAGGAGGAAGGAGAGATGTTTGGGGTTATGGATTTCATCTTCCTTCACAGCTGTTACATGTGATGCGACTTTGTTTTCCAGAAAATGGCTAATAGCCTTAGAACAAAACATTTAATCACAAGAATTATCTTTCACAAATGAATTAAAATGAATGTTCGCATTAAAGATGTATTTTCTAAAATGATCAGTATGAGGTTAGTGCATTGGATTTTCAAAAAAAACATTGAGGTGCTGTCATTCAAAAATAACATTTTGCCATACCTTGATTAATTTGTTCTCAGAATCTCACCCTTTATCCTTCATAAAGACAAATAAACAACCACTACCAGTTCCTAAAAGTAAAGTATATATTACACGCTAGAACAGTATATGCCGATACAGACAAATGAGTTGTCTTGCTGTAGGGAGACCCAGACAGGAGACAAATTGCCATTGTTCAATATATCAAAACAAACATTTAGAAATTTTGATAACTGTGCTCGAATGCTGTTCTATGAAATTACATGAAATAGGTTTTCTTGTCTGAAAATATATGCCTCAGAAACTGAGCTGAGCTTACTAAAATGTTGCATTTTGATTCTTTACTGAATGAAAGATGAAAGGTCTGTGGCCTTTACGGGAATGCATTGCACACTTTCAAACCGACAACCGATAGTTAAACTGGGAAGTCTTATATCAATTAAGACAAGTTGACTTGCAGATTTTATCACTATTGTTAAAAACATACACAAAATCTTGACAGAATTAAAACCAGTATATAGGGAACTGTTTAGATCATAACATTTTAGAACACATGTAAAAACATTCAAATGTTATTAAAACAGAATAAACGAACAGAAAGAGGAAACACTGTAACTCGAAGAATGTAAAGAACCCAATACAAATGCAAAATGCTTTAATACTTAACCGAAGAATTTGGAAATCCTTTGAGATACGAAAGCTGCTTTTCATATCCTAGTGGAGAACAGAAAATAGGGAAAAAGTTTGCAGAAAGTTGACAAAAAGGAAGAGGAAATAGTGGACAATGTTATTTTAACCAACAATGGGAAGGAACAAAGAGTAGTACAATAAAGTGGCACAATAATGTGTTTCAGGAAAGGAAGGCTTGATAAACACACTACTGAAATGGCTGAAATGGCAGTGATGTGGCAGAGCTGTTCTGCATCCTTTCTCCATTAGCTGAAAGACAAATATATAGGAGACCAATCTGGTAGGCTGGACCTACCAGAAAGTAATACAGGTCCTCTGAAATTGATAGAATGTGACTGTTTCCAAAACTGTGCTGCTGGAGAAAAATATTCAGTTGCTGTATAGTTCTTGAAGTAACTACTTCCAACAAGTTCCACTTTTTACCTTGAGATTCCTCATGAGGCAGGAGTACATTTCTGTTTGCCCCCATAATTTTAGAATGTCGAGTGATGAAAATATTGCTCTCAAGCTCCCATAAAATTATGACATCTGTTTCCCTTATTTCTTGGACTACCTAAGTATTTCTTGAGAGGTTAATTTTTTCCATCCCTTCAGGCTAAAAGCTTCAAATCACAGAACAACTGAGGTTTGACTGGGCCTCTTCCCAGAATCAAGGTCATGCTCACTGGCCTGTATTTACCTGGATCTTCTTTCTTTGCTTTACAGAAGAACAGCAGGAGATAATGGTCCAAGAAGTGGACCATCACTGAAAGAATACATTTTAAAGATGAGGCTCATCATTGGAAGAATATCTTGACAGTTACAGTTTGGGTCGGTACTTGACAGGTGCAAGTCCATATCTGACACAGGTAGCTACTTTTTAACATAAAGTTAGTATCAATACTAACAATGGTCTATTAGAGACAATTCCTTGATGCACATTCTGGCTATTCTGATTGCATTCTCAATCACTGTCCACTCTCTTTGTGTACACAGAGGTTTAGCTGCTTGGTGCTAGGCTACATGTTTCATTAGAGGACTCGAGGATCCTGGAGTACAGTATTATGTGTGATTGTTGCAATAAGAAATCTTCTTGTAGATCTAAAATTTAGATACTAATCAACAAGTCAAATAAAATGGCTTTAGGATACCTTGTTTACCTCTGAACTTTCATTAGAACTCACAGGTTTCAAGGCAACCAAATAAAGAAGTTCTCCCTTCTGCTTATGGATTTTATTTAAATGGCTCTGATACCAAAACACACCAGAGGAAATGTTTAGTTGATCTGCAGTGTTAAGTCACTTTGTTTCCATAAACTGCTGTTAAAATAATTGAGTTAAACAAAAACAAGCAGTAAGTTTTCACAGTATTGAGTGCCAGATTAGCAGAAACTTATTTAAGAACCAACCTTGCTTCTGTTGGTAGCACAGGTTTCCTGGACTGACTAGTGTGCCTAATCAGGTCATTTAACATAAGTCATTTCCCTTCATATTATATATTCAATTATGCCTCAGTCACAGTGTCTGGAGAGATTTTTTATTTTGAAATATGGCCAGAAGTGATGCTACCTCCCCTTTAGCTAATAATGTAATGATGAGAATATCAATTAAGATTATTGGAGATCTGAGTACTAGAAGAAAGAAGCTTGGAATACAGGACTTAGATTCCAAATTTGCTAGAATAAATTTTTGTTGTAACTGGTAATTCTTCTCTCACTGTTGAAGTCAAATCATCATGAGGTGAAGAATATGTTTTATTGAAATAGAAAAATAAATTAAAAGAGGAGTCGATGACATGGATAAAAATCCTGTGAGGAGCTAAGGAATTATCCATATTTTCATTATTTTTCAGTAATTTGTATATGGTTTTTTTAGGGAGAAAAAAAAAAGGGGGGGGACTAGAAATACGTGAACAGTAGCATGACTGGATCAGGATCTAGGATATTCTAAGCTCCCCTGCCAGCAAAGTGGTTCATCAATGAACTACAGAGAATTGTTTTTATTCCTCTATGCACAGTGTTTCAGTTTCATCAGAAAGGATAGAAAACATCACCATCACAATTAAGGGCTTTCTTTATGGCTGTGACAACTTGCTAGAGGTGAGCCAATGGACTCTGACTCCTTCCTTATAAGGCAGCTCTGAGCCCCATTCTCCGACTTCTTTAGCAAATTCTTTCACAGCCGGCAAAGTTTGAATTCTCCCCTGTTACTTCATCATGAGCTTATACTCGGAAGATTTGGATATAAACTTCAGAGGAAGGAGAGATGTTTCTGGATCCCAACAGTTCTGATGTTATTCATATATTCTGAGTACCAGTGTTTCCTATTGACTGCCTTTATAGAATATATGATCGATAAATGGGAAGTACTAAATCTTCCCAGATGTGTGCTATGGTGTCAAGAATCATGAATGATTCTCCACATTGCATTAAGGTAATCCTCTATTCCAATTAACTCTGTAAGCCCAGATGTTTAGTATCTGGGCATCATAATATCTAAGTCATATTATGCAGCTGCCTAATTTGTCTATCCGGTGCTGTCCGACATGCAGTATGTATCTGAAACATAAACACAGGTCCAATAGAGAAGACACAGGGACTGCAAGAAACTTGGTTTCTTCTGAGACGCCAGCTGGAAGAAAAGGACACCAAATGGCACTAAATGTTTATGTTTAGGGATTGTGCCCAGTCCAGAGGATGTGATTCAGTTCACAAATTAAAAAAATTGTTGTCTACATGTGAGTACTTTTATGTAAGCAAGTTTGGTCAACTTGTCTGTTCATCCTGAACCAGAAATCGACATCTCCATTTGATCAGCTGATTTGCTCTCAAATCCATTCTTCATATTGATAAGATCTGTAAGGACAATAGTGGGAGGCCTGAGACCAAACTCATGGTTAGATATCTAAGTTAGGGATTTTAATATGGAATCTTAAAACAAATATACCTTGCAGAGACATTACAGCTACTTTTTAATTCTCTGAGACAGCCGCATAGGACTGATAGATTTGGCGTAGGTTCTATAGAAAATCTTTCTCAGAAGGGATGTGCTGATACATCTCAAAAATTATTGAATGCTTTTGTGTGAACAGTCACATTCAGTCCACAGATATGCACATCTGTAATTCTTACCATAGTCATAGCCAGACACTCCTAGAGAATAATTAATTAGCTGTATTTTACAAGCCAACTTTTGGATGAGATTAATTATCACCTGTATTTATTTAGAAAAAGAGAACTAGAAGATAACCATGTTTTTGTTAGATAAATCCCCTCTTAGCTTAGGAAGTCTTGAATCAGCCACCAAAGGAATCTCTGAAAATTCAGTACTACCAGAATTAGTAATGTTTGTAAATTCAAAAATTAATTTAATTATTAAAATCAAACCCAAGCATTTGAATTCTTCTTGAGTTAAATTTTCAACATAATTTTAGCTAAGGAGTCATTTCTGTATGATCATAGGTTGGCTAATTATCATATTTTTCTTAGTAATTTTCTTTTTTAATGAAATACAAATGAAGTTGCAATTTCAGACCATTCTTAAGATCAAGATTATTCAAGTAGTCAGTCTGCACAACTAATCAGTCCTTGTAAGCATCTAATTCTGATGCAGGTAGGAGGATAATGACTTTAGTGACATGCCAAGACAATCATCAGATATATAATCATCACCAGTTCATTGTTCAGCTACGCAAAATGAAAACTTTCTGAATTTCTCTTTAATGGAGACAAATGCCTCTTTAGAACCTCCGGGATATATTTCATTCTGTCAGTTACTACATAAAAGGTTTGACTTTAATTGAAATTAAAGATTAATTTTGTATGTCTTATTCTGTACCTTCACAATGTCAATTTCAGTGCATGTTAATGCTAGCAAAGATTACAGTGCCACCGAATTCTTGGCATAAGCAAATAACAGTAACAAGCAAACACTTCTGTATTTATTTAGAATATATATTTAATAATTTGGGAGATTTGTCTCTTTGGTTTTGTTTGTTGTTTGTTGGGTTTTGTTTGTCTTTTGGGGGGGGGGGGGGCGGAGGAGGGGAAGTTGGCCACAAAAACTGTGACAAAAAAAGAACTGTAGCAGTTTCAAAAGCTTAAGAGCCTTTGCTACATGTTACCCTTTTTTCTTTCTTTCTTTTTTTTTTTTTTTTTTTTTTACTGAAGCTTGGAAAGAGGTGTGGGAGAACATGCTCAAAAATTTAAAAATTAAAAAAAAAAAGCAAACATATATTAAGCTAATAACTTTGCCTTGGAAGGCAGTTTGACTCCATTCCCAGGACAGTCTGACTCCAGTAAAAAAAGCATACTTCTAACCCAAAGACACAGAAATGTGATAACAGGATGGTTACCCTTGTATCAAGAATCATTACTCTTGCAGTTGCCAAAATAGGAACATAGTGTTTCTACGTTAGGGGATATGGCCAATCACAGAAGCTGGCTAAAGGATAGTGAATGCCAGAGTCTCAGTGCCTGAAAATAATTCCGATAATACTAATGAAAAAGTAGACCTGTAAAGTCATAATTTTTTAAAGTGCTGCCTATCTGTAATAATACCATGTAAATTTTCTGTAGCACTTTTATTATTTAATAGTGAAATATTTAACAGAAATGTAAAATTTGTGGAATCAGAAAGATAATATAAACAGTAAGATAACCAAGTACCGTGCTACGTAATTTATGTATTCAGATTTCAAAAATTTCATGAACAAAAAATTTAAAAGGCACATAATGTCCTATCCAGTTATCATTCCATGTAAAGATCCTTTTGTATACCTGACTGGAGGGCAAAAATATTAAACTGCAGTAACAAAACTCAATTGCAAAGATCTTTATCCTTAAAGAATTTGAAAACATAGTTTAATGACTTATTTAAGTAGGAAAACAACCTTTTACCTTCAACATTTGCTTTTCAATCCATGGGAAGCAAATACATCCTATCAGTTTGTGGTAAGTCCTGAAAAGAAAAAAAAGTATATCCTACTTTGCAAATACCATTTAATGCTATTTCCATTTCTCATAAAATCCACTTGTTTCTCCCATTCTTTTAAAGAAATTCACTTTTTTGGTTGTCTGGCAGTAGTTTTTGGCAGTTTTTCAATTCCCAACTTAAACTACTCCAGACTCTGATGAAGGTTTGTGGTTGTTCGTTTCAGGTATTATTGACAGTAAAATGTTATCTACTTCCAGATTCTGTCTCCAAAGGAGAAGCAGCAGCCTTTTCTAAGAAAAGACAAACCAACATTTCTGAAACTAGGTGTCATTTAGAAGGTGAGTATTAGATTGCAAGTAGAAGAAAGAGACTTTAGGGAAGGAAAGAATTAGCGTAAACTAGATAAAGCTATGAACGGAAATTCTCGAAGAAGTTAGTTATACTAATTTAGAATAAAGAATGAAGTTGATAAGTACAGCCATAAAACTCTGTTAGACTAGTATGTCCAGAAAAATTGAATGTCTTAAAGCTACTGTGAAAATGGGTATGAAACAGGCTTTGTATGAAGCAGGGCATGACAAATCTTGATAGCAGATAATGAGACAGTTGAGGTTCCTTTAGGTTCCAGTCTCCCATCAGCAGCACATGTAAAAATCTCTTTCAACGCTACTGAGATAGTGCTTAGCAGCCCAGAACATTAATATACAGATTTAAGGAAAGTCAGTGTCTTTGAACAACATTTAGACTAATGATTCAAAGCCACGATATAAAAAATAAAAATTATTCTTTACAACATTGTTACATGTTTCTGTTAATACAGTTAAAGAAATAGCTTTTAAAAAACTATCCAGTAAGATTTCTATTTTTACTGTTAAAGTTGTACTGCTAAAATATATTTGCGTGTTTTTAATAGTTTGAATATTATTATAATTATGAGCTAAATGACAGTAATATTTGAAAAACTGCATTCTAAACCATGGCTTGCTTATAACTTGTAAGGATGTTGGAGTTTGTTTAACCAGATACTATCTTTTGTTATATTGTATCACTACAGTGATGATTATGTCTTTCCTGAATACCAGCAAATCATGAAGTTAATTCTATAGAACTTTGAAAATTAATTAATTGGACTGACTTAACCCTTTTATGGAACTTTTTTTTTTTTTTTTCCTATTAAGTGGCCTTAATATGGCATAGCTGCATTTTCAAACAAGGTGAAATTAAATCATATTAAGTTTACTCTGAAACTAAATGAGAATGCCCACATAAAGATCTTATGTAGTAGATCTTTCTGTGTAGACAGGGTCTTAGTTTCAAGGTCACTTTTGACTGTTAATAATGGAGTTCATTTGCCCATTTTTTTACTTTTTAAGTTAGGGAATTTGACACATTCATCTATAAAAGTGGTGAAGATAACTGAGATTTTAAAGGTAAAAAGCTAGCAAGAAACCAGAGACTCATGTAAAGTTTGTCCTTGGTGTCATTGCCAACTGCTCATTATGAATATATACAGTAATGTTAAAATGCAGAAAGGGAGCTCCTGAATTACAGAAATGTAATCTTATTCAGAGTTGAGGATATCATTAGTGGAGTCTGACAATAATTTTAAAATGTAAATTACATGTAAAACTGCAGCAATCTTCAGTGAATCATCAGGATGATACTTTCTTTAAGCTTTTTTGACAGTTCCGAAATGGCTCTTAAAGGAGATCTTCCTTTCCAAGGGGAAAGCTTTCCATTTGTTCTTCTTGAAGTTCAAGAGTTTCCTGTCAGCTCATTCCTCTAGCCTGCTGAGGCTATTTTGAACGGCAGCCTTGCCCTCCATTGTATTTACTGGTCCCCCCAGCAGTACGCATCCTAAATCTAGTTCAGCTTGTGTTTTTCATACAAAAAGCCTCTTTAATAATTTGCAGTTTGAAATGATAACAAATTTTCATACCTTTTGTTCTGAAATTGTAGGGATATGCTCACTAACTCAGATGAGAAATTTCTCGTCTGAGAATTGTCCTACCTTACATTTATATACATATTTAAATGTAAGCAAAATATGTAGATTTACACCTGTACACAATTCTGCAAAATCACTGTTGAAGTATTACATGTTCCCATTATGTGATTATTCTCTGTAAATAATAGTATCATCCTCCAGAACTTTCACGTACAGAAATATTTCTGCTGGCCATTGTAAAACCTTCTGGATGAATGCTCATGAATTTCTTTGTAATTTGTTGAATGCTCTTTACTGATGGATTTCCCGTATAACATTGAATCAGGCTATATGTCTGAGGATTTATTAAGTACTTTTCAAAATGGAGTGATGTAATGTTCTAAAATATATTCAGTACATTAGGTGAAGATAATAAAATTGCAAGATGTAAAGGGACAGAAATAATATAGCTTCTCGTTCACTGCAGAATAAACACACGAAACCAGAAACTTTCAGTATCATATTTACAAATCTGAACAGAACATAGAAATGTAGAAATGTGTCAGTTACTCAAGGGGAGTGCATTTTCCATATATCTTGAGTTGCATGAGAAATTGACAAGACTGAAATGCCATCTGAATACTAATCTCAAAGTATGATTAGCTTATTTCCACAAATTTCAGAAGAATTCGGAGACTAATCCCATTGAAACCAGGGGAGTGCCTGCTAAAATAAAGATGTTTTTCAGAATTATGCTGAGCCAAGTGTGACGTCAGGACTGTAGCGACCATTGTATGTAGAAGGTTAGCAATAAGTCTTGGAGAAAAGTCAGCCCATGGATTTCAGGGAGTCTCTATGGCTGGAAGGGACTTTAGGAGCTCAGCTGATACGAAAACATCTGGGGATGAACTAAGAGTAGTAAATTACACAGTTAAGGTAACAAGTTTTCAATCATGGTTAATATACAAATATTAAGACTTACAAAATTTTGGTCTGTAAGGCATGGAAGATTCTAAAAATTATTCTTGACTATAGTCAGTTCCAAAATTAAGTTTGAAAGAATTATACGGAGATCATTCTCCATAGAGTATAGTATCTATGTGCCTGTATATGCTTGCAGAAAGAAAACTAAGGAAAAGGGGGAGTGGGGGCAGGAAGAAAGAAAAATTACCAGTATTTAGTCTCCTGAAGCTTCGGAAGTTCAGTTTATGAATATGGATAATATCAATCTTAACAGGTTAAGATATCATACATACAATATGCTAAATGTATTTAGTAGTTCTGCTATTGTAATTTGTTTGTCATTATGCATTACATACTAGATACCATCCAGATATGACATTGACTTATTTCAGTGATGTGGTCTTTGCCTTTTTTTAAAAAATATCATTACCGGGGGAAAAAGGGGGTAGTAGAAACAAATTAGAAAAAGTCAAATTAGTATACAGCACAAAAAAGAAAATACTTTTGAAGTATGTATGAATACCGCTCCTGTTTTACTATGATAAGTTATTGAATGCTTCTTCCAATATCCAGCAAAGCTTTTTTTTTTTCCTATTGTTTTACAGTTTGAAAACTGACTACATATTGACATGTATTCATCTAATGGTATATTCCATCATTTCTTTACAAATTCAAGAATTTGTTTGTGGTAAATTTTCACCATGTCTCGAGTTCTAACAGGTTGTGCATCAGTTACAACAGGAGTATAAATTATATTTTTATGTGTGTATGAACATGTACCGGGGCACCTCCTCAATGTCAGGTGCATTGGAGAGATGTCAGGAGCAGCAGGGGGACAGACAAGGCTGATAAGGGGGTAACAGTAACCTCACCCATGGCGCAGGAAGGGGACAAAGGTGTGTGCAAGTGTGTACACATATATATATATGTACATGTGCATAACAGTGTGTGTAGAAAAGTTCTTGGCATTAGTTATAGAATTTTTGTTACTATGCAGGTATATATTTATACTTGGAACTATTTAGTATTGTGGTTTATCTGCTGTGTTGTTGCTAATGATCTTGAATGTATAGTTCAGTGATTGATTGCCAGTTAGTTACATATTGTTGAAAAAACCCTAAGCTCTATCTATTGAGGCAGCTGGAAAACTGCATGTGATTATATATGTATACTCACACACAAATCCTAGAAAAACACTGAGAAAATCAAGGCCTTGGGAGTCTATCTAGTCCATGTCCCTGGTACATGAGAGAATCAACTATCCATAATCAATGTCTGTCATTTTTGTCTAACCTGTTTTTCAGTCTCCACTAAAGGAGACCCCAGTGTTTCCTTTGCCAGTATATTCCATGCATGCAGTTGACAGCTGTTTCCTAGTAGCTAGCCAAAATCTCTGCTATAGCAGTTGAAGCCGTATTAGTTATGTTTAGCCCATGTACAGGGTATTTCTATGTGTAATAGAAATATTTCAGCCACGTTATTCTAAATATTAATAGATAGATTTTGACCTTTAAATAAAAAGATTAGAGTTATAAATTTATTCCAGAACAGTGGATACTATTAAGAGGTTTATTTTACTCTGTTGTGAGACAGTTTAAAAAAATAATAAGAAAACTCAAGGGTTTTATTCTCCACTGCTGTGCACATTGTATAGTCATTGCCATTAATACTAAGTATATGTAAATGGTCTGATTTGCAAGTGAATAAATAACTAATGAAGGTGAAAGTCAACAGAGAATCAGACTCAGAATATAGCTCTGGGAGTTGCAACTGACTTTGAGCTTTCCTAACAAAATTCAGCTTTGTATATCATGAGCTATTAAGTTAGTCACTAAAATAGGGCTACTGAACTTAATGAAATTATTGTAAAACTGTAGAAATATGCTACACCTGTGCTTTGAAGTCCCATTTCACACATAAATATATAAATAAATAATAAATAAAACTGGTTGAACATCCCAGTTACTTTCCTTCATCAGAAAACTCCTAAAATTGTACATAAAGCAGGCTTAGTGGCAGATCCACATAATTACTAGCTAGTACTGGATTTGCCTCACCTTGGAGAGCTCAGTGAACATGCTGTACACAGGTACGAACCAAGCATTGTAGATTTCTGGATGTTTGGCCAGTTTTGACTTTGCTTGAAAATTTCTTTTACTATGAGAACATTGAAGTTCATAAATCTCACCTCACATGTGTACAAATACAGTTCAGTATTTTCTTTATGTCAGGCTACTTCATGTATTAACCTAAAATTTTCTAAACATTACAAACTTTTCAAGCCTTTATACAGTACTTTTTTTTTCTTTTTTTTTTTTTTTTTTAACAAGGTTCCCCAAATAATTTTTCAACTTAGTTGAAAAGAACCAGGGAACTGGTTTCACTTTATTTCATAGTGTGGCTTTTTCATTAATTCTGACCCATCATATCTTCCATGCACATACCTGAGCTCCACAGCATGGGCACAATGTACTTTCTTCCATCAGTTGTGATGCCAGGCTTTGTGCTGGCAGGCTGTGTACTGGCATTGTCTGTCTGTGCTTATTTAGGGAAGAGAATGAACTCAAGAAGGTACAACTCAGGTGACCCTATGTAAGGTTTTGGTAGTGACAGACTGCACTGTTGCCAGTAGAATTGTTTCTGTATTTATCAATGACATAGGTCACAAGTCCAGACATTTTACTGCAATATCTAAATAGCTATTTTTGAAAATCTGTCTCTGTTGAAATAATTGCTACACTTACTTAGTAGCATATGTTTGCAAGATGAAGACAGCAAATAGTACCATAGAGCCATACTTCATGCAGTACTGAGTTATTAGATCTTTTTGCAACTGACTATTTTCAACTTTATTGTGTGTAAAAAAGGAGCATAATTACTCTGCAAGTGTTTCTTAGCCTTAGCTGTTTCATCATTTATTGAACATAATGAGTGCTAGTTGCCTGAATATTGTAAAGTTCTTTGGTTGAGATTCATTTGTATTCTAAAAAAGTAATATTTTTGTATTCATAATTAGTTCTGTGTTATATGCTTATTTTCCCTAGTCAGATCCTAGTTTATGGTAAAGTACAGCATTTTATTTGGAAAGCAATCCTAAAAATGGGTATGTTCCTTTGGACAAAGCATAGCTTGCAAAACATAAAACCAGCAAGACTACAGGGAAATTTCAGGCTTTGTTATACTTGTGACCATGACATTACAAAACCATGATATGCGCTGTGCTGTTTTCAAATCCCTGCTTTTGCTCTTGTTTCCAAGGTTTAATTGATACAGAAAATGAGGGGGTATCGATCCTGCCTTAGATGCACTTTGACTCCAATTGCCCAGCTGCCTTATTTCCTCTGTGCATCTGCCTGTCTAATACTGATATTATATTTTTAACAATAAATTCTACTAAACTAACAAGAATGATACAAATACACATATTCAGTATATGAATATATGCATACTAGATATACACAAAATGTTTTTAAACAAAGCCAAACCCTTATTAGACTTGCAGAATTAGGCCTTACAAGCTTGGGAGTTTTTTGAATTAATTTTTCAGTGCAAGATAAATTCACTTCCTTTTGTCTATAACTTCCGAGAAATAAAAGTCCATAATTAAATATATTGGTTTTTCCATCCTGTCCAGAAAATGAGTACAGGAGACTACTGCAGACACTAACTTTAATTATTTCTGTGTAGATGTGTAGTAAAAGAGGAGACTTCAGAGGGAGGATGGTTTTAGTAAAAGCAGCTCCAAACGATCTAGAAATGGTTTTCTTCATCTTATTTCTCTTCTTCCACGGCAGTCATATTTTTTTTCTTTTCTAGGTAGGAATATGGGTGACCAGAAGGAATCTCTCATGTCTTTAAATCCACTTATTTGCCAGGTAAGGGAAGAAATCACTGTTGGCAAAAAGGTAATCTGCTTTTTAGTATAAGCAGTTTTGTACTTTCTACATCTAGCAATGGGTTATTTTCACCTCCATTGTTCAGAAACTGTCTTTTCATTTTCCGTATAAATGTATTCCAAACAAGTATATACTGATACATTCTTGTATTAATATGGTTGATTATCCTAAATAGGAATTCTTTGTCATGGGAGCTTATCCCATGCATATTTAAAGACACCTATTATATCCCCTTTCGAATTTCAAATTGCTAAACTAAGCACATTAAGATTATTTGATCTCTACTCAAATATTTTCCATTATTCCACTCGTAAGTGTACTCATCCTCTGGACCTAAACCAATTCAAATTCACTTTTATAACAAACTGTGGTGTGTTGAACCTGGCTGGATGCCAGGTGCCCATCAAAGTCGCTCTACCACTCCCCTTCTCAAATGGACAGGGGAGAGAAAATACAATGAAAGGCTCATGAGTCGAGGTAAGGACAGGGAGAGATCACACACCAATTACCATCACAGGCAAAACAGATTCAACTTGGGCAAATTAGTTTAATTTATTAAATAAACCCAAATCTTAAAAACACCTTTCCCCCATCCCTCCCTTCTTCCTGGGCTCAACTTCACTCCTGACTTCTCTACCTCCTCACCGAAGCAGCACAAGGGGATGGGAAGTAGGGGTTGTGGTCAGTTCATCACGTTTTCTCTGCGTCTCCTTCCTCCTCAGGGAAAGGACTCCTCACACTCTTCCCCTGCCCCAGCGTGGAGTCCCTCCCATAGGAAGCACTCCATGAACTTCTTCAATTTGAATCCTTTCCACAGGCTACAGTTCTTCACAGACTGCTCCAGTGTGGGTCCCTTCCACTGGTTACAGTCCTTCAGGAACAGAATGCTCCAGCGTGGGTCCCCTGTGAGGTCACGGCATGGTCTCCTCTCTCCATGGGGCCACAGGTCCTGCCAGGAGCCTGCTCCAGGGTGGGCTTCCCATAGGCTCACAGCCTCCTTCCAGCATCCCCCTGCTCCAGCGTGGGGTCCTCCCCAGGCTGCGGATGGATATCTGCTCCATGGTGGACACCATGTGCTGCAGGGGCACAGCCTGCCTCACCATGGTCTGCACCATGGGCTGCAGGGGAATATCTGTTCTGACACCTAGAGCACCTCCTCCCCTCCTTCTTCACTGACCCTGAGTAGAGTTGTTCTCACATATTCTCACTCCTTTCTCTGCCTGAAGTTGCTATTACACAGTTCTTTTTCCTCTTCTAAATATGTTATCACACAGGTGCTACCACCATCGCTGACAGGCTTTGGCCAGTATAGGGTCTGCCGCTGGCTCTGTTGGACATGTGGGAAGCTTCTAGTAGCTTCTCACAGAAGCCACCCTTATAGCCCCCCTGCTATAGGGCAAAACCTTGCCACACAAACCGAATACACAAAACCAATCAGAATTATGCATATTATGTGACTTGTAACTTATACAATGTCATAATTAGTAATCCAGTGTTGTAGGAAATAACCTTATTTGATATGGCCTAGATGTGTACTTTTATCTTTATTAGCTGCATTACATAAACAATATCTTGACTTGTGATTGCAATATGTTCTGTGGCATGCAGAAGGTTTCAGAAACTGAGAAGTATTCCCATGTCTCAAAAAGGATAAACTAATACACCTTAGCCATTTCTTAAAGAAAAAAAATCTAAGCTTGTAACAGAAGTGTTTATTTGTCCTGTAATGCATGACCTTCCTTTCTGTATTGTTACATTTCCATTCGTTTCTATTCCTCCCACCCTTGAGATCATCCAGTTCTTCTTATGACATTCAATTATTTTATGTATTGATCAAACCTCTTCAGCAAACCCATCTTCAGCAAATTTTGTCAGTGCTTCTAACCCTTCTACCAAGACCATTAAAGAAATATTAAATCAATCCCAAAACCAGTCCTCAAGAAAAGCTTCAGGTAGCTTCCTCTATTCATTCCCTTCATTTTATTTACTCATTCCTTACACTAATGAGCACTTTCAGCATTTTAGATAAAATTTCTACAAGAGAGACAGTATTTACTGAGGTTCATATCCTCAGGATTTACCACTTTTCCAATGCTAAAATAAAGTAAAAATTTTATCAAAGAGCAATATTTGGATTTGGCTTGCCAGGCGCAGCCTGCCTTTGGAATGCTCATGATGAAATTTATTCTGTTCTTCATTTATCCTCAGTTTGAACAGTCTGTATTTTTCTCCCTCTTATTTTTAATGTAGAACTGTGCTAACAGTGAGAATGAACTTACAGGCTTGCATTTACCTAGGTAACTATTGTGGTTTAACCCCAGCTGGTGACTAAGAACCACATGGCAAATTGCTCACTGGGATGGATGAGAGAATTAGAATAGTGAGAAAACTCATAGGTTAAGGTGAAGACAGTTTAATAGGTAAAGCAAAAGCCACACATGCAAGCAAAGCAAAAGAAGGAATTTATTCACCACTTTCCATCTGCAGGCAGGTATGAGCCATCTCCAGGAAAGCAGGGCTCCATCGCAAATAACCACATAATGGTTATTTGGGAAGACAAATGCCACACTCCAAACAACCACCCCCTTCCTTATTCTTCCCACAGCTTTATATGCTGAGCATGATGTTATATGTTATGAAATATCCCTTTGGTCAGTTGGGGTCAAGTGTCCCGGCTGTGTCCCCTTACAGCTTGTTATGCACCCCCAGCCTACTTTCTGGCAGGGAAGCATGATAAGCAACTCTATACCAGGACAGTAACTTCTCCATCATTTATAGTGATACACGGGAAGAGTTAAGGTGAATGGATTTAAATCTAGTTGGCAGCAGGTCGAATATGATGCTCCCAAGGGCTCAGTATTGGGGCCAGTTCTTTATCAGTGATCTGGAGGAGGGGATCAAGTGCACCCCCAAAAAGTTTGCAGATGACACTGAGTTAGTTGGGCAGGAGTGTTGAGCTGCTTGAGGGTTGGAAAGTTCTACAGAGGGATCTAGACAGGCTGGATCAGTGGGCTGAGGACAATTGTATGAGGTTCAACAAAGCAAAATGCCAGATCCTGAACATGGTCACAACAACCCGATGCAATAATAAAAGCTTGGAGAAGATTTGCTGGAAAGCTGCCTGGCGGAATAAGACCTGGGGGTATTGGTCAACAGCTGGCTGAATAGGAGCCAGCAGTGTGCCCAGGTGGCCAAGAAGGCCGATAGCATCCTGGCTTGTATCAGAAATAGTGTGGCCAGCAGGACTAGGGAAGTAATTGTTCCCACTGGTGAGGCTACGCTTCAAATACTGCATTCAGTTTTGGGCCCCTCACTACACGAAAGACATTGAGGTGCTGGAACGTATCCACAGAAGGGCAGTGAAACTGGTGAAGGGTCTAGAGCACAAGTTTTATGAGAACCAGCTGAGGGAACTGGTGGTGTTTGGTCTGGAAAAACAGAGGCTGGGGGGAGACCTTGTCACTTTCTACAACTACCTGAAACAAGGTTGTAGCAAGGTGGGTGTCAGTCTCTTCTCCCAAGTAACAAGTGATAGGACAAGAAGAAATGGCCTCAGGTGCACCAAGGGATGTTTTGATATTGCATATTCGAAAAAAATTCTTCACTAAAAGGGTTATTAAGCATAAGAACAGGCTGCCCAGGGAAGTGGTTCAGTCACCACCACTAAAGGTATTTAAAAGAAGTGTAGCTGTGGTGCTTAGGGATGTGGTTTAGTGGTGGACTTGGCAGTGTTAGGATAACAGTTGGACACAATGATCTTAAAGGTCCTTTCCAACCTAAATGATTCTATGATTCTAAGCATAATAGTCCTATGATAACCAACGCAGTGATTCTCATCAATAGATCTGCAATAAAGCATAAAATCATAGAATCACAGAATGGTTAGGGTTGGAAAGGACCTTAAAGATCATCTAGTTCCAGTCCCCCTTAAATGGACAGGGACATCTCCCGCTAGACCAGGCTGCTCAAGGCCTTGTCTAACCTGCCCTTGAACACTGCCAGGGATGGAGCATTCACAACCTCTTTGGACAACGTGTTCCAGTGCCTTACCACCCTCACAATAAAGAATTTCTTCTTTGTATCCAACCTAAATCTCCCCTGTTTCGGTCTGAACCTATTACCTTGTCCTATCACTACAGTCAATAGTGTCAGTTCTTTTTTTTCTGTATTCTGAAACCAAAATGATCTATGTCTTCAAGCTGAGTTTTCTTTAAATTTGGTGTCATATCTATTCATATAAATACATGCTTAATTTTTAGGTCTAGGTTTTCCATAATCTCTCTCACATCCACAGAGTCCTTGTGGGTTATGTTTATTTTTGTTTTCATCCTTATATATTTCTAACTAAAGAACAATATTCATTTATTGTAACTTGCCTTGTGAGGTACAAGTCAGCTTGACTTAATAATTTTAGGAATTTTAATTTTTTTCTGGAATTCCAATACTCCATACATTCCAATTTCAGAGGATGCAGATTTCTTGAACAGCTGTAAGATTCTTAGTCATAATAGCATTATAAAGTAATTATTTGTTCTTTTAGATTTAGGAACTTTCTCTACGAGCTTGCTCTCCCCCCTTGTTTGCAATTTAAATACTAAGCATACCATCTGCACATTTGATTAAAATCAATTACAAACCTCCTCATTTAAACTCTGCAGTTCAGCAAGGTTTTAGCAGCTCTTTATGTTTCACTCTAATAGATCAGGAGAAGTAAACAAATTATCCTAATATTTCCATTATTTGAGAAACATTCTCTTCCTAGTAGCTGGTGCAGTGCTGTGTTTTGGCTTTAGCGTGAGAACAATGATGACAACACACCGATGTTTTAGTTGTTGCTAAGTAGCACTTAACCTTGATCAAAGACTTTTCAGTCTCTCATGCTCTGCCAGTGAGGAGGGGCACAAGAAGCCAGGAGGAAGCAGAGACAGGACACTTGGCCCAAACTAGCCAAAGGGGTATTCCATACCACAACACATCATGCCAAGTATATAAACTGGGGGTAGTTGGCTGGGAGGCACAGATTGCTGCTCAGGAATGAGCTGGGCATCAGTCAACATGCGGAAAGCAATTTCACATAATTTGTTTTCCTGAGTTTTATTCTTAACACTCTTCCTGTTATCTCCCTTTTAATTATTATTATTATTGTTGTTGTTGTTGTTGCTGTTGTTGTTGTTATTATTTACTTTATTTAAACTATTAAATTTTTCTTAACTCACAGGTTTTTCTGATTCTTCTCTCTATCCCACCGGTGGGGGTATGGCGCGTGAGTGAGTGGCTGCATGGTGCTTACTTGCCAGCTAGGGTTAAACCACAACAATTGCCTAACATTTCTAGTACTAGTGAGGAATTCATTAATAATTTCCATATCTAACTCTAGTATAGTAAAGATCATGTTATAGCAGCAATTCACAATTACTTGATTTATTATTAAAATACCCTAACGTATTTCCTTGAAAAACATATGGACTTCTTCAGCGGTGAATGTTTCTGGGTTTTATTGTGTTTAGGTTTTTTGGGGGAGTTTCAGGGGGTTCTTTGGTTTTTGTGTTTTGGTTTAGTTTTGGGTTTTTTTTTCAACTCCTTAGTAGTTTGCTTTATGAGTGCCAAATATTTCAACCCAAGTATTACAGTTAAAATCCCAAACTGCTTTCTTAACAGTCAATGTCATTTAGAACTAGCTGTTCTCCATGTTGCAGAAAAGATTGTATTTCTTCACTTTTGACATGGGAGAATGTGAAGCAGATTTTTTGACTAATTTACCAAGAGCAAGCTGTATCATTACCAGCACAAAATGTGAAGTCTGGATATTTAACAGAACGAAATGTTAACATTAAGGCCTCTATTGTGGCTTAGGTAGTATTGTAGCAACTCTTGCCTCTGGGATATAATTTATACTTTGTAGATGTATGTATGCCTAACATCTTTTTTTCGTTTTCCAAGATGAGTGTTAGCTGTTTCCACCAACAACATTTAATTTTGTATTTGTGAAGAACTACAAGGAGTATTAGGTAAATGTTAATATGCTTTAATTCTGTACACTGTATAGAATGCTATATTTTCACCCAAAATACTACAGAGCATAAAACCAGCACAGAATAGAGCATTTCTATTTGATATTGACATTTTTTTACTGTAGTATGCTTTCTAAGCATAATAGTATGAGAAAAAAAAAAGTTACAAATTTTAGTAGAACAAGGTATGTGTGTATACTCACAAAATCATGCAATACAGAGATCCAAGTGAAAAGTAATTACATTTGCACAGACTTCAGATACACAGAATATTGAGGATTTTAAAAAATATATACTATGTATATATCTCAAGATTTTTTTGTGCCACTTTTTTCATTATGAGTTTGGTGAGGCACTGGATGAGGTTGCCCAGAGAATTGCTCAAGGCCAGGTTGGATGGGGCTTTGAGCACCCTGGTCTAGTGGAAGGTGTCCCTGCCCATGGCAGGGGGGTTAGAACTAGATGATCTTTAAGGTCTCTTCCAACCCAAACCATTCTATGATTCTGTGATTCTATGATTCTACTACACTTCTGTGTAGTGAGGTAATTTAGGGTTTTTTCTGGTTTGTTTTTTTCTCAAAAATGAAAGTCTACAGGATTCCTTTCCTATTACAGGGCTGTTTTTTCAATGTTCTTTTGAATGACAGCTATGAATATATCTGCTGTTAGTAATCTTGTACCGTAGTCACAATAGTTTATTGCCCTCAATTTATTACTTTCAAAGCAATTCATAGTCTCTACTTTTTTAGATAATTTTTGTCCTAGTTTGCTTCCTTCCTTCCTTTGTTTGCCTACTTGCTTACTTGCTTGCTTGTACTGGGGAGCCCAGATCTGGACTCAGCACTTCAGCTGTGTCATCACCAGTGCTGAGTAGAGGGCAATATCACCTCCCTTGACCTGCTGGAAACACCTGACCTAATGCAGACTAGGATGCTCTTGATCTAGTTTAGGAGTTAGTAAGTGAAGCTCCATAATTTGTTTAAGGGATGTTTTTTGGTGATATTTGCTAATCTGCCTAAAAGATACCTAAAAAGGGTACCTTGCACGCTTTTTGTTTAAACAATGCAATCACTTACACAGTCAACACAAACAAGAGGGCTGTCCCAGATGTCCAGTTGGTTATCATGGAAGGAAATAAAATATACAAAAGATGAAGTATCATAACAGGAACAAAAAGTTTCTTATTTAGAGCTGAGAGAGAGAGAAAAAAAAGCTCCATTCTGCCAAATCGCATTTCATTTACTAATAACTTAAAAGAAATATATCAGTTGGTGAAATATGAGAAAGTTCAATTACACAGAAAGGACCAAACCACCCTGATCAGTAGTTTCCTCATTAGTACGACTAAAAATATCCTTGCTGTCAAGAGAAGGAACAGTACACCCTATTTAACCTGAACTGGGGTTGTTTTTATTTGTAGTTATAAACAGCCTGTATTCTAAAGAACCAATGTTGATTCCTCTTGGTTCGCACATCATCTTCTCTTTTCAGAATGTGGTGGGCAGCCCCCAGAAGTCCCCAGCATACAGGTGCTGCTGTAGCATTTCAGGTTATTCTATAATCACCTTGAGAAAAGATTCAGCAAATGCCCTAAATCTCATCATACCATGTTTATTCAGTCAGCTTTCACTTTACATTCCTGAAATTATTTTCTGTGAAGGCATGACAGTGGCTTGATAGTAAATTCAGTTCACTGATTTCAGGATGACAGCTGAATGCAAAATATAACCTGCTTGCCATGACAGTCTGAACTTGCCTGACAACCCAACCCTGAACATCTGGGTGAAATGACTGTCTTCCTGTAGGATCAATATTTACGGACCTCAGGATCACCTTTCACACAGAGTCTTTAATGTCTACAGAGCATGGGAGTACATGCCAAACCAGAGAAGCTTCAAGAGTCAAGACCTAGCAGTTATCTTTCAGAGGTAACTTTACGTATCCCTGGGTGAAACATGAAATATTATTTAAGCAACTAAGCATTGTAACTCAGTAATATGATCTCGAAAGCATAAAAATTTATAATATACTTGTCTCAACCTTAAACCTACAGATGAAGTAGTGGACACAGAACTAATAGTTTATAAATGAAATGAAGGTGTGGTTTTAAAGCTTAGAAGTTAACTAAAATGTACTGATTTCCATCTGCTGGTATCAGAACAATGGACACTAAGGAAACCATCTTCCATCACATCTGATGCAGGTAAAACCATTATGCAAAATTAAATGAGGTATGTTTGTTCTAGTGCAGAAGTCCTCCAATGAAGTTTGATGTCCTCTTATTCCATATTGAAGGAATAGAGAAGCCGCTCAGCCACTGTGTCTCCTCAGAGATATCCACTCATAATTTTATATGAGGAAAACACTCAGCTATCACTTGCCCAATACTTTGAAAGAGCAAAGGTAAGCAGCTTCATTTCCTAGGTCATGCTGTTGCTATGACAATATCTTGACTGGTCTTCTTCTTTCAGGTCATGCTATTTAGACATCATAGGCAACCTTGCCTAAGCTAAAAATGTGAAAAATTAAAGAGAAAATGAAAATGAAAGTTTAAGGAGACTATCACTCCCTCATGACATGGAAACCCACGCTGCCAGGTGGAAAGCTATGTCTAATCAAGAAAGAGCATGTGAAGCTGACACACATTCCTTGCCCTTGGCTTCTTTCTCTGACTTTCTGTTTTGACTTGGTTTCTTTTATGACAGCAGGTACTGGGCTGTTGTTGGAGACTCCAAGTTTCTGTGTACATATCCAGTTATTGATCCATATGGTGAAGTGTAATAAAGAAAAGAAGAGAGAAAAAAGAACAACAATAACAAAAAAAATACCTGCCAACAAACAAAAGCCTCTCCTTGTGCAAAAGAGGTAATAGCTTTTGCAAGAACGATCTAATTGGCACAAAGACAGAATATACTCCCTGTTTCTTTCCCTCAGCGGCACACCCCTGGTTTTGTTTGCTGCTCTTGTGTGGCCAAACACCTTTAAAGCTTCATGTATTGGCTATTAACAGACTTTCTCAGTCAAAGGCTAGAAATACTATGAATTTCAAGCTGGGTGTCAGATTACATGTCTTCAAGGTTCAGTGCAAACAATCTGCATAACTTTAGGTGCAGTTTTCTACAGGTGGCTAAGCAGAAGGTAGATTTATAAAGCTGTAATAAAAACAAAATAGTTATGCTTATATTAAAGTAGAAGTTTTTAGCAGCTCTTCTACAAGCTTGCTTGGTCTGAAGTGTGGCATGAAATATGATTTTCAATGTGAGAAAACTGTTATGCACAACCAAACAACTATCACAGCAGGCAGGTAAAAGCCTTTAGGCTTACTGATTTACTTATTAGATGTGTCCCTACTGAAAAGAGATGTGTCTTGTTTCTAGTTAGATCAACCAGGAGGTTAGATTTTAGAGTTTTGAATTGGAACAAAATAACTCATGAATAGGTGGTGTGCTGTATTGAATCTTCACACCAGTTTATAAGAAATAAGGAGGAGAACAAGGCTGAAACTTTCAAGTATCATGGAGTAAATGTACATATTTCTCAGGATTTTACTTGTTATATGATAGAACTAATATTAGTAATTTTTGTGTTGTTCCTTCGAGAATATTATAATTTTTCTTAGTAACTTTAAATGTGTCTTGTATGCTGCACTTTTCCCATTTATTACTGAAACAGTAAGTAGACTAAATACCTATTAATGTTATTAGAAATAATGGAAAACAACATTTTACTGTACTTACAATGTCTGTGAATAAACTCATAATTTTAGTACAATGCAGAAGGACTAAACAAAGACTACAATTGATATGCGTAATAATTTCCTTTCCCTTTCCGATTCCGTTTCCGTTTCCCTTTCTCTTTTCCATTCCTTTTCCCCTTCCTTTCTTTTTTTTTTTTTCATTCTCCGCCCCCCTCCCCCCCCCGAAGTATCTACATTCAAAAGATGTTATTATTATTAAGAAGCAATCCTGGCACTGTCACATGTTTCACTTGTGCACTTTAAACTTGGGCTAAGGGTCTTCATAAATCTACTGGCAACTTCCTTTTTTTGATGGTATGGACTGTTTGTCTGTGGTCGAAGGAGACAGGAACAATTGTTTCTGGGAATTTGCACATTAAAGTTTATGAGTTGCTGACATTATGCTCAGTAGTGTGTTTGATATGAGAGAATATGAAATAGCTAACTTGAACAGTATGTCTGTGTAAACAAGCAAGACTAAAAAGCAAGGCACTAAAACCTGGATTATTTCACCTTTCTTTTCATAGATTTTTCTTCATAGCGGGGAAGAAGTGGCATTTTTCGTAAGAAGAGCTGTAGCTTCTTAGTTTCTTGGAAGAACATCTTAGCTAAATCCCATACACTTGACAGCTGTTGAAGCTGAGGATGAAAAATGGTAAAGTTGGCCTCATAAAAAGCCATTTCCCTGCAGGGCAGTTGTGGGGGTTCTCCAGGGACGGAGAAGTTGGGATTTCAATCCTGGTTGCCAGGCAACAGGTAAGGAAGGAGCAGATCTCCTTCCCTAAAGAAATTGAGTGGTCCTCCGTGCCTGTTTGCACACAAAGAGCCACAGCTTAAAAAAGAAGCAACAACAACAATTTCTGCACAGACCAAATTACTCTGAACAATTTAAAGTAGGAAAGGTTCTGGAGTCCACAAAACTACCTCCTGAGATCAACAGGACCATCGCTTCTTTTTCCTTTATATGACCTTAGGCACTGGTTTTGTTTCTTTGCTTGTTTGTTCGTTTGTTTTGTTGTTACTGTTGTTTTTTGGTTTGGTTTGGTTTTTCCTCCCCCCCCCCCCCCCTTTTTTTTTTACTATTTTTTCCTACTTTGAAACAATTAATTTCTAGAAGGGTGAAGGTTTTGGGGTTTTTTTAGTTAGTGTATTTTTTTTTAAATCTTTTAATATGATGGTCATTGATATGAAAAGAGGGTTCAACCTTATTGCTTAAATAAACATGCTCAAAACAGGAGATTAAAATGATTTCAACAAAACGAATTTTAATGTCCAGTCCTCCCTCCTCTTGTGCAGAAATAACAAAAATAAGTACATTACTAATCCAGAGTGAAGTTCTGCACTTTGATCTCACATTTTATCACAGAATTTATTACTTTCCATGCTAATCTAATTTACCATATGTGACTGCATTTGAAGAGGAAACCAGAAGGTTTATCTAAAAGAACAGGTGGTATTTTATGTTGAATTTTTTTATTGAGATATGTAGGTATATTACCAGAAGTCATCCAGATATAAAAAAAAAAAATAAAAATTGAGTTTAAGAGGATAATTGTCCTATTTAAGAAAACACTGACGTTTTGTTGTTTACTGGAATAACAGGTAAACAAATGTGATGTTACACCTCAAGAATGTAACTGTTTGTTAAGCTTTTCCTATCTTTACTTAACTTTCTGAAACTGCCTGGATGACAACATTAGAAGGGGTAATAAAATTACTATGGAAATGAGGTGTGGTTTTAAAGCTTAGAAGTTAACTAAAATGTACTGATTTCCATCTGCTGGTATCAGAACAATGGACACTAAGGAAATCATCTTCCATCACATCTGATGCAGGTAAAACCATTATGCAAAATTAAATGAGGTATGTTTGTTCTAGTGCAGAAGTCCTCCAGAATAAATAAATTAACTTCAATGACGACTAAAATTTAGGTAAAATAAAAGAAAATAAATTTTCTATTGTAATTTTTTTAAAAATTTCCATTGTGAACTGGGCATATTTTTCTCTTTAAAAAAAAAAAATCAATAAACAGTGTATTGCGACATCATGGGTAGCTGTCAAAACGAAAACTTGTGTAAATGAACATATTTGTGGGGGCTTTTTTTTATTATTTTATGTTTTTCACCTTGTATTTTATTTCCTTTTCATCATTTCCAATCTACCTTTTTTTTTTTTTACTTTCATTTTCTTAACACCATCAACACTTGATTCAGAAATCTGGAATAATGGCAGGATATTTGAAAGTAGAAATATTTTCAAAATCATACAACTACGTGGTACCTTTCTCACCATGATCTCAGCTTTAGTCCTTTAAATTTATACTGAGGGAAACATCTGCCTAATCTAGATGCCTATTTGAATCTATATTTTAGGAAACAGTTTTAAAAAATATCTTGAATAGAGTGCTTTATGTCCTATAAAAGTTAGCAAAGGTAAGAAGGTGCTTTTGAACTTAGGCAATTTCTTCAGTGAAACTGGCAGATTGGTCATAAACTAGCTACATAATTAAGACTTTGTTTAACTCTCAAACGAACTTCTGTCATGGTTTAACCTCAGCCAGCAACTAAGTACCATGCAGCCGCACCTCTGGCTGCTCAGGCTGAATAACTGACTCTGCCTGAGTGGCACCACAGGATCCTTAGTCTTGTTTCTGATCTTACCCCTTCTCATTTGTTACCTCTTTTTTCCTATTACAAGCAAGCTAGATTTGTTTTTATAAACAAAGAATGTCTTAGTTTTCCTGATAATCCATGCACTGAAATTCATGATCTGTATTTCTACAAATCACACTCATTATTAATGAATGCCAAGTGATGTTTTAAAAGAATACCTTTGGCCTGGGACAAAAAAACCCACATAGACACAAAAAAGTTCTTTTTTTCTGTCTCAAGACACTTCCTCACTCCTCACATGTTGTGATGTAGACCTAAAGTATTCTGATAGTTTCTTAGAATTCTATTCACTAATACATTGCCATACTTTGATTTCATACATCATTTTGTATGGATGAAGCATGAGATAACTCAGGATTTCAGAATCTTCCTTTTCTTTTTGTTTTCATGCTGTGTAAATCTGTGGGATTTCAGTTTTACCTCAGAATGGCTAATTAGAAGCTTATGTGTCAACACAAGGTTTTACAAATGTTTCATTTCATATTTCATTTCCACTGAACTGTTCTCTTAAAAGAATTGAAACCAAAGTTTCTTAAATGATTGAAGTATTGAATCATCACCTGTGAAGTCTTTATTTTCAGGGTTTACACTGGTGGTTTTGCACAGGAAATTTATAGATGCGCGGAGTTTGCTATGTGCATTTCATTTGGGAATTAAGATAGAGCTTATAAAATTTTATAGAATATTGAATAATTTAGTTCTCTCAGTCATTTTACTATTTAACTTGGTATTTAGCAGTTAAAAAAAAAATCTGCCAAATTACACACTTCTTTGTAAAAGGAGTCCTTTATAAAGACTCTGGGTTTCCTCTTCAGAAGGTATTACATTTTTTATGTCAATACGCTAAATAGAATCTATTTTTAAATAGTCACTGAAATATTTTTAAAAGTTCACAGTCATCAGAGGCATTCAGTAATGCTAATATATTTCTCTTCTACCCATCTGTAGAGAGCTTTACTTTAAACCTTATTGATCTATTAATTTTTAAAATAGAGCTAGGAAAAACTGGGCTTAAACATTCTTTCGGTTTTCATTAATTAACCATCTTTTTGCTAAACTTTCTTGAGTTGGTGGAAGAGGTGTTATTTCTCCACAAACTCTCTTCTCTTTTCTGTTCTTCTTTCTTGCTCTCATCCTACCAGACTCCCACCCCCAAAGGACATTTAGACTGAGTCATTTTACTTATTAGATAGTATTATAAATGAGATGGAGTAGATACCTGTTCCCAGTGATTTTAGTTTAAGGCCAACCTGTTGAACCTATGATAGGGAAAGAATATTTTCATTTCTGTCAGCTGTCGGTGTTTATGAAAATATTTTTTATATCAAGAAAACACTAAAGCAATAAGTATCCCATCTAGTAATTCCTGACCAGGGTAAGAATTCACACCAGAAGCTACAAATCAGTAATTCCCAATGGTGGGATGTATGATATTATAAAAAAAGGCATAAATTCAGTTTTGAGGAATACCATAGGAATTTTAATCACTGTAAAGTTCATTAAGACAACAAATTCCTAGATAAATCACTGTTCTATCTTAATAAAAAAAAAAATAAAAAAAAATTGGGAACAACCAAAGCTTTTGTGTTCACTGTGAAATAACTGTTTAGATAAAACATTCCTATTAATATAGATCTGTATTACTTGCTAACTCAGTTGCAAAACCAAAACACTTTTTCTTGGATATTAACAATATTCCAGGCACTGATGCTAGAATGGTTGTAGATATCTGTTTGCAGGCATCACAATAAAAAGCTAATTGAAACCCTGATGTGAAACCTCAGGAGTAAAAAGCACTTGATTTTCAAGAACAATAGCTTGTATTTCTCAAAATTAATTTAATCTAACAATATATTAACAGCTAGCATAGCCCAAATATCTGCTATCATCTGCTATATCTCCCTATTCACTTGCTAGATAACTATAATCTTGACACACAGTCAGTCTCGTCACCTCAGTTTGTACTTGCCTTGTTATAAAATGTTTAGCTGCAGCAATTTATAGTCCTTCGAGAAAAAAGGCAGATTAGACACTCTAAGGACATATAACCTGGAAAATTATAAAGAATAAATAAGAGTTTTGTTAAACTATTTGGCAGTAATGGGAACATCAAAAAGAAACTGAAAAAGGAGCACTAATTATTTGATCCATACTACCTATAAACCCATGTAAAAATTTGTTGAAAGTAAGGATTTTTTATAATAAACAAAATAATGTTTCACCAAACCCTCATTACTTCAAACCTGTCAGAAAACAGATGACCATATTAATTTCCATTGACATTTTCATTACAGCCAAAATGTATATTATCTATAAAAACAAACATAGAACTGCAGGCCAGTAATTTGAAACTTTTTGTCTCACAGCGATAAACAAAATCAAGTCAGCTCAGTAAGAATCCTGTTTTCCCTGTGAAACTAT
Organism: Strigops habroptila; assembly: GCF_004027225.2. Taxonomy (NCBI): domain Eukaryota; kingdom Metazoa; phylum Chordata; class Aves; order Psittaciformes; family Psittacidae; genus Strigops; species Strigops habroptila. Next base: position 75,461,712 of record NC_044278.2, on the reverse strand, counting down.
TATTATAGTGCTTATATATTTGAAACAGAAATCCTAATCAAAGAAGATTAGTGAAGTTTCAAGTGTTAAGGGCATTAATAATTACAAAACTTAGCATTTCAAAGGAAAGCAATTTTAGCTCTTTGCATAAATCTGTTATGCATTTAAATTGTGAGGGGAAAAAAAAAAAGAAATTCCTTCAATTCTGCAGAGATGTGGGGAAATTCCCTTAATGGAAATAAATAACTTGTTTCAGCATTAAGGAATAATATTATTTGCTGGTATCTTATTCTTTATCATATTGTTTTCTTTTTGCTAGCTTACATTAATCCTACTCCCTGTGGGTGATCTCCTTGTAGAAATGTAGGACAGTCTGTACACCTGAGAATAAATAATTATTACACAAAGGGACTCATGGGGATTATTTATGAAGTCATCAAGAATCTCAAACAAAGGAAATCTGCAAGAAATTGCTGCTAGTAATTTGAGTAAGTAGGAGTTCTACTTCACCTTTACTTGTCCTAGCACATTCTGAAAATATATACTTGTGATATTTGTGCTTATGTTATATGCACAAATAATAATGAACTAAATAAAAAAATAAATCTTGAAACAGGCAAAAAAAGCAGTGTCCAAGTATTTCTCAGTCATGCATTTTTATTGAAAAATTGTGAATTGTGAAGTGTTCAGTGAGTTTAGAAACTTACCCTTGGACACTCTCACCTTCTTATACTGCTCTTTGTGACTAAAAGGTGAAATAAATGTATTTCATAGATTTGATGGGCACCCTATGTACCCTCCACAAAGGCTAAAATAATATCAAAGCCTCTTTTCTTCTATTACTTTGAAAGAGACAAAAAACCCTACAAACTGTCCTACTATTCAGCTTTCAGAGCTACTAAGATATAAAGAAAAAGTAGAGATTATCTCTTAACTATGAACAAGATTCCCATATTTATCCTGAAAGGGTTTTTTTCTGTGACTTTGATCTAGATGGAACAAATTATCTGGAGCAGATAGATACAAAACAGAAATCCTTCTGTTCTTACTATGGATGTAGCAGAATGCAGTTGGAGAATTAGAGGTACATCTTTACTACTTATATTTCTTACTTGTGCTTCCTCAGTGAATCAGTCACTTTTTGAATTCTTTTCAACTTCTCTATGGATTCTGAGTGTATTTTAAATCACAAATTTTTCCATGAAGAAACTTTGTTGACTGTGAACACATACGATGAAGCGTGAAGTGCATTCAGCTTTCTAATGTAATATAAATGAAAGAAACAAAACGCATCCTCATAAAATAATTAAAACCCCCAGTTAATGGAAAAATTCCATTATTCTAGAAAACATGCAAATATTTCTAGAACAAGGATTATTTTTAAGAAGAAAATAAACAAGCAGAACAAATACTTCTCAGAAAAATAAATTGGAAAGAAGCTTTTTGCTGGTTGTTTTCTGAGTTTGTTTGTGTTTGTTTGGTTTTTGTTGGGTTTTGTTGTTTTGGTTTTTTTTTTTTTCTTTTGGTGGTTCGTCCCCACCCCCAGCCCCCAGAAGTGTCATTTCAGGAGAAGAGTGATTGAGTTAAAAGCAGAAAATGTGTGAAGAAACACTACAAATTAGATCTTGAAACATGAAGTCATTTAAACCAATAACTATCATACTGTAGTACTTTTTTTTTTTATATTCTTACCATCTCTTCCCCCCCCCCCCCCCCCTCCCCCCCCCCAGGTCAGAAGGGTTGGTATTCAGCTTGCCTAATTTGAGGAACTTGATTGAATTGCCTAAACATTTGCAGTTATTACCATTTGAGATGCACTATTTTAACTCTCCTTGCCTCCAGCTAATAAACTAAAAGACAACAGGTCTCCCATAAGTCCTTTGTCATATATGCCAGCTTCGTGCAGATGTTTTCAGCATCTTATGGCATCTTAAATGGCGTTAGATGTCTTTAGCAACTGAATCACATCTTGATTCAGGTGTGAAAATAGAGATATCTATATTTGAGCAAGTCATTGTAGGTTGTCTTTGTAGCTAATGAAGAGAAATGAGGCACAATTTACTTGGCTTACTTAGATAATTGATAGTAGGATGAGATGACTGGCAATCTGTAAGTTTGTCTTTGTTTCCATTTGCTATAAAGAGAATCCAAGATTACAAACTCAGATATCGAGATCCACAATTTAATTTATTTATTTATTGGTATATTTCATCTACATTTAATTGGGTAACTTCCATTCAATATGACCACTCTGATGGTTGCAGTAAAATGTAAGAAATCAATGCCTACTACAAAATAGACATGATACAGATTATTCTCTTTATTAAATAGATGTTAACCAATACTTCTTTGAAATTCAATGTATTTAAATAATAGTTTACAAGATACTTAATCTTTAACCTACTATTTTTAGTCATATACATACTTATAAAAATATTAACTTTTTAAAAGTCAAAATGATGGAAGTTTATTGCAGTTTTGATCGTCCTCTATTTGATTTTGTTTCAAAATAATTCTTATAAGACAACTTTATAAAAAGTTGAACTATGTCAGCTGGTTAATTTTGCAGGCATAAAACCCAATAGGTTATTTTAGTCATCACCAAATTTTAGAGATTTTTGCTGTAAACACACCTGTAATATAGGAATATACCTGCAAGGTAGAAAGATTTTCACACAAAAGGGGAAAAGAATCTAAGCCATGAAAGTCCTGCCAATGCGAGGACTTAAGTGCCAAATTCTCCCGATTCCCCACAAGTATTCCAATCTGCTTATTTTCTAATGCTGACTAACCTGTAGGGCACCAGATGAATTTAAGTTCCTCTCCACTTAGCATGAAAATCTCCTAGGAACATAACAACAGGCATGCATTCCTGCTCAGAGGTATCTGTTTTGGTTACAGAACTGCCTATCACTTAGCTTTTCTGCAGTGCAGGCTGCAGTGAGTAACTCCTAAAAAATGCTTTGTGTCTTAAGAGGGCTGAAAACGCAGGTTTGGTGCCAGTAGTTTTCGTAACAGATAAGTGGTGTAAGTGGTTCTTCCACATGAAATACAAGTTGTCTTCAATTTCACGGGGTAGCACAGGATTTCTTCTGTTTGCAGGGTGTTTCTGTGTTACATTGCTGTAGCTTGTCCTACATCCCTTCCCCTCTTCCTTTCACTGGTGGGTATGAAAGGGTGGTAGTGAACAGGCAAATGGGATTGCGGCTTAAGCCACAAGCAAGGCATCCAGCCTGTGTCCCGGCTTCAGGATACAGGCTGGGTGGAGACTGAATTGAGATCAGCCCTGAGGAGAAGGACGTGCTCAACATGAGCTAGCAGTGTACACTTGCAGCCCAGAAAGCCAACTGTATGCTTGGCTGCATCAAAAGCAGCATGTCCAGCAGGTCGAGGGAAGTGATTCTCCCCATCTGCTCTGCTTTCATGAGACCTCACCTGGAGTACTGCATTCAGCTCTGGGGCCCCCAGTACAAGAAAGACATGGAGCTTTTGGAGCAAATCCAGAGGAGGGCCATGATGATGACTGGGGAGCTGGAGTACCTCTCCTATGAGGAAAGGCTGAGAGAGCTGGGCTTATTCAGCCTGGAGAAGAGAAAGCTCTGGGGAGACCTTATTGAAACCTTCCAGTACCTAAAGGGGGCCTACAAGAAATCTGGAGAAGGACTTCTTTTACAAGGGCAGGTAGGGATAGGACAAGGGGGAATGGCTTTAAAATAAAAGAGAGTAAATTTAGATTAGCTATTAGAAAAAATTCTTCACTACAAGGGTAGTGAGACACTGGAACAGGCTGCCCAGAGAAGTCGTGGCTGCCCCATCCCTGGAAGTGTTCAAAGCCAGGTTGGATGGGGCTTTGAGCCCCTTTGTCTAGCAGAAGGTGTCCCTGCCCATGGCAGGGGTGTTGGAACTAGATGATCTTTAATGTCCCTTCCAACCCCAACCATGCTATGATTCTATGATTCTGTGATAAAGCTGTTCTTATCAAGGTGAGGGACAGGGAAGAACAGATGAGGATCTTGATCTCATCTGCCAGTTTCTGTTCTATAGATTGTGAAAGGTAAACTTAATATGCTTACATCTTCTAGGGAAATGAGATCCCACTTCTTCCTCCTGAAATACGTAAGTCAGGTTCCTTTTTACTCTGGCATCCATGACTTGCACTTCTGGTTATACCATAGCCAGCAGCAGGAAGACAGAGTATGTTTTAGGCCAAAGAAGACTGAACTCCAAAGTTTATGTCCACTGAGCAACTGGTCAAGCTAAGAGCTAGTTACATAAAAGAAGGGCAGAGGAAGAAGAGAAAGTGTCAGAGGACTGTCACTACTCTTTTTTCCTTTCTTCTGCCCTGTTACACACTTACTCTGTGAAACAGAGTAGAAGATAAGGCCATAATATTCCTAGCTTCATATTTGCCTTATGGAGCTAAGTATAAGCTTAAGTATATGGATGATTTTTCAGTCCATCATTTCCACAAAACAGACTGACAATCAAAGGAGACATCCTCCATAGGAAAATTCAAGTTTTTCTTGAGGAAGGCTAGATGATACTGCCTGAGATCTCGAATACACCTGCTAGACTAATGAGTTCCTACATACGTTTCCTGTTATGTGTGTGCTCATCAGATATTATTTCTTTTGTTTTTTCTACATATACATGAAAATAAAATAATTTGTTGGATTTTTGGTTTTTAAATAAATATTGCATTATCAGTTTTTTAAGAAGTAAACCAAATAAATTTCATAACATACCAGACAAACTTTAATGAAAGAAAAAAAATTTTCATGGAATATATCCTCAGCACTACAAAAGATCATATTCTGCATCATATTCTTTGATGTTTGGCATATTTTGTGTGGTAAGAAATGTTGCGAATATGAATATCATAATATGTTTCAAAGTTTTATACATTCAAAAAAAAAAGATCAGCCAAATCATCATTTCATTGTCTTACACATTTTTTTAAAAAAGTGATATGATGTTCATAATAATCTACATACTTGGAGTCATTCTTGCAATCATAATTAGTGAGAAAAAATCTAATAATGCAGAAACAGCTGTCGTTTTTTGGAGCTTACAGGTCTAAATAATCTGTCCCTTTGGTTTGTGCTTTTATGTTCCCTTGAAAGTGAAGGGAAAGCCCTCCTCTGCTCCCCTTCTACGTAAAATCATTCTTCACCTCTTCTGTTCCTTCAGGGCTTCAGCAGCAACTTCAAGGAAGAAAAGCCCTTTTCAAGTTTTGACTCAAAACTGGCGTCCAAATTTTGTGATCAATGGTCTATAACTTAAATCCAGCAGATAACATCTTCAAAACAATTGTTGACATCGCAGGTAAACAATTGAATCTTCAGAATGACGTCTGTCGAAAGCTGATAGCAAATTATGACTGTGTTTTATGAGACAAACTGAATGACTACCTTACCCTCACCGATCATGTCTGTTCTTGACAATCTGATATAGCTGGATTTCCAGATAAACAATTTTCAGATCCTTATAAAAAAACCCTCAAATCACCACATCTACTTCCACTTATTGTTGCTGCTGTTCCAACAGCAGGTTCTTGTGAATATCCCCAGAGCAAAAATACTCTGCAAAATTTCTGATATGGCTGGTTTATTAAGCTTATTGATAGAGCATGAAAATCTTCCTTTTCATTTTACTGAAAAAGAGTATTTCCATGTCTGTGAAAGTAATACTTATTTGCACTGTGTATTAAACTGTTTTCTAAAGCTGAAAGTCATAATTATGTATGCACCACATGTCCTATCAGTTTCAGTAAAACATTTTTTGTTGGTTTTGTGTTAGAATTATGCTAATTTTCACTCAGAAAGATGAATTAGAGATAGAAGGATCTTCTATATGCATTAAGTAACTTATTTTAAGTGAGTTTTTTAATATAAACTGCAACAATCAGTTTGATAAATGGTCTGTGAACCATAAGTTATAAGTACATCATTCAAAAAAATTCACAATTTATGGAAAACTGTCCCTTTTCCACGGGGACATCTACATATCAAGAGCATTTTCCCTGGGATATTATTGTCTATCATGAACACTTTGGCAATAATGTCTGTGATATACTGTGATATATATCCATACTAGACCATATATTTCCACTGCAAATTGAGGCTATTAATGTAAGTATAGCACTTTTCCCAGCAGTCGGTGCAGCCGGGGTGCACAGGGGGCCAGAATCCCTCCTCAAGATTCTGTAATGGTGGTGGTGACTGCTGGGTTTGTGGATGATGGGTAATCACCCAAAACACAGAACACAGAGGGAGCAGAGGAATGTCAGTCTCCTCCTCAGTGAGGAGGGATCTTCCTGACTTGCTTGCTCTCAGGGCCATTGAGAAGAATTCTGAAATGGTTGTAACCAGTGTGAGACCCCCTGGGAACAGTCAACCAAACAAGCTCTCCTCAAATCGCTTTGCTGACCAAGGGGGATATTTCCTACAGGGCTATAAGACTCATTATTAGATGCAGGTAAGGGAGCATTTCTGAACTGTGCATGACTTCTCATGGGGTGTTTTTAAGCAGGTTGCAGGAATGTGAGCAACTTCTCATGGGATATGCTTAGGGAAGGGATCAAAGGCAAGGAAAGGGAGGGATTTAAGTCGAATCATGAAGGAAAAAGTGGGGGGGGAAATAGCGGAAAAAGGGATAAAATTGGCCCGTAGAGTGCAAATGGCTTACTGGTCTGAATGCTTGTTTGATTGAATCTTATTAGATCCTGTTTCTATCTCTACGGATGTACCCTCTGTCCTGCGTACATGTGAACATGAGTGAACTTCAAGATATAAAATACAGCAAATAGCCTAAGAGGTCTAAGAAAATGGAATGGGAATGTGAACCTCCAGGGTTGTAGGTCCAACTAGTAGCACCTGGGTAGACCAGGGGGAACTGAGGTCAGCTGTTGGATGGGTTGATTGTCTAAGGCCACCTATTGCGAGATGTGAGTGTGTGTGCATGTGCGTGTACACACAAATATGTATATATTCCATTAATAGAGTTTGATTCACCTGATCAGCTGGACAGAAGAAAAACAAATGAGGCAGACTGTACTGTTCATGTCTGTGTGAGTGCTATGTAAAGTGCAAAGGCTGGTAAAGGCAATGCTCTCTGTCTGTGCTACTCTGTGTGGCATGCTGTATTTTCATATCATATATGTGTGTGTATGCTTCTATCAGAAATTCATCAGTCTTTCAACTGGCTGAACCCACAGACATGGAGCCACCACAGTCTTGCATCTATGGGCTACTGGCTTAAGCAGTCTTTCGGAGTGATGTGCCATAGCTTAGTCTGTACATCAGCTGCTGTAACTGTCCCTACCATATCAGAATCAGACACTTGAGGCAGGGTGCTGCCATCCTAGTCTCTGGCAGTGTGTGATGCTCTGGGAGTGCCTTAGCAGTGCCTGGTACTTCTCTTAAGAGCTTGAGCAGTGGCCTCCCCTTGTGAGAGATGTGCTCTGGCTGAGGAGCTAAGTCACCAGCTCAAAGGGCTGTGGGAGGAGGAGGGTAGTGCACTCAATGCCTCTGTATTGCCTGTGGAATGCAGGCAACTTTGGAAAGTGGGAATATGCTGCTTGAGCAGTTCATCATGGGGAAGGATAAGAGGAGAGACCAGAATGAGTGATAACGAGGTGGGAATCTGTTATAGAAAGCCTGATAAAGAAGAGGAAGTTAGATGAAGCCTTCTTTAGAGAACTGGAAAAAAACCCTCACAATTTCAGGTCAATTCACTACCAGCTTAAAGGGTAACAGGGCTGGGTACAGATACTACAAGAGATTTCTAAAGTGTTTTTGCAGAGAATATCTTGATGCATATGATCGATGAGTCAGGTATGATACATTGCTCCAGCTTTTAGTCACAAAACATGAAGGATGCTGAAGATGTGAAGGTCAAGAGCAATCTTAACTGCTGTGACCATGAGACTGTGGTGTTTAAAATCCTGAGAGAATCAAGGAAAATAGATATATGTAGCAAAACCAGAGACCTGTGATACCTATAAATTGTAATCACAATAATCAGAATAGAATTAATTTGCTTTAAACCCAATATGATCTACTAAAATAGTGTAATCAAAACCAGCATGTATCTTGTAACACTGTGGCATAGCCACATGTAAGAGTTTTATGCAAGTATGTGAGCAATGCGAACACCAAAGGGGAAAGATTTGCTTAGCTTCGTGCAGAATAAATGAGAAAACATATCAACAGTGACCCAAGTAACAGAATTTGCAAGATACAGAACAAAAAATAAGACAAGTGCAAAGGGCTGCCCATAAGCAGAATGTTTTGTTGAATACAAAATAAAGATGTCCGGCAAAAGCAGCAAGATAAACAATTGTGGGAACACAGGAATATGCTAGACAGTATATGTCTAACCCTTGAGAACTTTCGGATATCATTGCTATTAACCCTCAGCTAGCTGGGATGGAATTTCTGTGAATATATATAGAGGTTTACATCCAATTTTTAATAAGATACAGTGAAAAGAGTACAGAGGAATCCCACCTTTGAAGTGCTTATTTATCCTTTTTATCTATGCAGAAGCTTAGATCTCAGCATTAGGTTACAGAAATCACACCTTAAGGAATAACTTCAAAAGATATGGAAGGTTTGAAGAGTAAAGGGACAAAGGACACTAAGAGGGCTAATTATACCTTTTGAATACAAGATAGGGATATTTTCCACTCCAGTCTTAAAATCTCAAACAAAGCAGAAGAAATCAAACTAAAACAAACAAAAAATGAGAACAGGATCTGCTTGCTGTGGTTATCTTGCAAGAAAAGTTCTGTTCTTGTATGTGGAAAGTGCAAATGATATGTTGTTCTATATCCAGTAGAGTATGGTTAGCCCTTTGGTTAAGATGAAGATTCAGATTTTTAAAGAGCTAATGAAGCAAAGTTCCTGAAAAGAATGCTTGCCTTTGGGGGAAACTGTAAACAAACATTTCAAATCTCTTCAAATGCTCATTGGGACTCATCACACATTGGGCAAAATCAAAACAAACTCAGTGATTTGTCCTGGAACAGGCCTTTCAGGCAAGCAGAGAAAAACAAGCAAATAAAAGTGTCAAAGTTAATTTTCTGATTGGAAAATTGGTAGATTTTTTTACACAGTTATTGATTTTCCTGGCAATTAATCACCGGATTATTGGTTTTGGAGAACTTACTAAATAATTGGTGACAAACAAGTGCTTTCTGTATTGTTCATCACTTACTTAAAGAGCACTTTCATTTCATGTGTGTGTATTTATGCACATTAGACTGCTACTCTTAAAAGGTGACGACTGGTGGTGACATGCTAGGCAGATTGTTTCCTAATCTTTGTAAAGGTGTTTTAAGGAAGGCATTTTAGTGCTACTATGAATTCAGAAGTCTATGATAAATGAAGTAGGGAAGTCCACATGTACTGAGCATTAATCTTTCCAAAGCATCTTTGAAAATCAACCAGCTGTCCCAGACCACTCTTCTCTCCAGGACTCTCTTCCCTGGGATTCTTCCAAGCAGATCTCTGGAGAGGCCAAAGTTTACTCTCCTGAAGGCAAGAGTTGTGATCCTACTAGCTGCCTTGCTTCTTCCTCTCAGGATCATGAACTTCACTATCTCACAGTTAGTACAGCCAAGGCTGACCCCAAGCAGTTCCTTCTTGTTTGTAAAGTTTCAGGTATAGGAAAGCATCACCCCTAATTGGCTCCTTTTACGCCTGTGCCAGGAAGTTGTTATCAATGCACTCCAGAAATCTCCTGGGTTGCTTATGCCCTGGTATGTTGCCTTCTACCAGATGTGGAGGTGGCTGAAGGCACTTGTGAGCACTAGGGTCTGTGAACATGAGGCTTCTTCCAGTTGTCTGAAGAAGGTTTCAGCTACTTCTTGCTTCCCATGTGATCTGTAGCAGACGCTCACCACATTATCATCTGTGCTGGTCTTCCCAGTAATCTGACATAAACTCTCAGCTGGCTCCTCATGCAACTCCAGACAGAACTCCATGCATTCCTCTCTCACAGAAATGGCAACTCCCCAGATTCATTGTCTTGGGCTGTCCTTCCAAAAGAACCTGTTCACTTCAGTTGTGTGAGTTATCTGACTCTTTCTATTGTCCAACTGAGATGGTAGCCTTGAAGCTGCAGGCAGACCTCCTAGTTCCTCCTATTTGTTCCCTGTGTGCGTACGTTGACGTACAGGCACTCAGCTGTGCTCATTTTCCAGAGAAGGTATGAGAGCTTCCTGTTATACTGTCCTATAGATATTTCTTGGTTTGTCTGCGTACACTTGAGGTGGGTCCTTTTAAGCCCTGTTTTGTTGACTATGAGGTTTCTCCTTGTTATATCACCCTGAGCAATTTGCTTGGCATTAAAATATGCAGCAATGTGAATATCACAGCAGATGTGTCAAAGTAATTCTGTGGGTAGTGGAGACTTTATTTAGCTATAATATTAACATTGTGGGAAGAAAAATGAAGAGAAGATGGCTGGAAGGCATGATCAGTGAAAACCAGGCACAAATATTTGTAAAGAATCAAGGGCAAAGGAAAAGAACACATCCAAATATTTAGCCACTCATCAAAACTAGAGGAGGTCCCTAGCGTTGCTCAAATTATTCTGGTCACCTAAAGCCTTGCCCTGGCCTATCTCATCACAGCGCTCCTCACTCTAGCAGGACAAAGGAGCTAACAGCCAAATTGTTAGTTTCCCCAAAGTGAAATTATATAGGCCTAGAGTAGGAGTTTATTCCTTCTGAGATATTTTATTCCTTTTTTTTTTTTTTATTAGAAGTTCATGCTTCAGCAGATGCTTCAACATTTTGTTATTTTATTTATTTTAACTGCCTGTAATCTCTCTATCATTTTGGCCCAGGTCACGAATGACTAGCTTCTCTGATTCTTCCTCGTGTTCTTTTCTGGCCTTAGCCCTTCACTATAGTTCGTGCTGCATGGTTATTTGTTAGTATGTGAGAAGCTAGAAGTAAACTACAGCTGTGACAGATGCTGTGTAGTGGACTATTACCTTATTACTATGCAGGTGATGTCACAAACACAAATGAAAAACTTTTGTAGAGCAAACTGGCAACATTTATGGCTTCTTTATGGTTTTATTATGTACTTTGAGAATTCGAAACTCGACTTTTTATTCTGGACTTTAGAGAAAATACCTGCAGCTTCAATATCATAGGTTAGCCAAAACTTAAAGGCACCATTTTAAGTCATTCATCTCTGACTGAGCTTGTAAAATAGCTGTGCTGGATGTGTAGCCCAGTTACTCTCTACAGCTATGCAGCCTGGATCTTTTCACTGCTGGGCTGTTTGACCTAAGCATGTAGATGTAATACTTCTCAGACAGAGCTTGCTTTTGAACAACCACCACAAACACACACACACACACAGAGAAAAAAAGAAAATTTAGGATTCTTTATTACCAGCCTAAGCCCTTTTGTAGCTATTGGAGAGAGAGGAAATGTAATGCATTTGAAATTATAAGATTGGCCAGGCAATTCAACTTCAGTGATCTTGAAGAGAATCTAGTACAATGTTTAAACTAGATGCTTCACTTTGAATTGATCAAAGCAGGAGTAAGGTCTGGATCTTATGCTATGTTTCACATAACATACTGTTGTCACCCTCATAATCTACGTAGATCTGTGCTTTATGAAGAATGAGAACCACCTGCGTGACTTCAGAGCTATGTGTGTGGTTTTTCCTGTAGTATCCCAGGGAGCATTTTCTTATCATTCCTTGGTGATAGTATTGTAATTCTATGAGAAAGTAGATGCACTAGTTAATTTTCTTACTGACAGTTTTGAAGAAGGGCAACTTGTATACCAGTTTCTTACAATTACCTAGTGTATCTGTATTTTTTTTCCGGAAAGGCTTCTCAACATTTATCTGAATCACAACAGTTTCTTACATATACAATAGACTGCGTGTGAACTAATATCTCATGAAAAAATGTGTGCAAAAAAAGCTTAAAAAGTAAGACTAGATGGATTTGTCTAAATACTGATGTTTCACTTGGGTTTTATTTGTCTTTTTGCTATTCGTTCTTCTGGGCTCACAGAGGCATTGGAATAATTGGAATTTCCACATACTAAATTCTCATTTGGTGAAATAATCTGTATCAGAAGTGGCAAGAGTAATTATGTAAATAGTAGTAGTTTATTTGTTGTTTTGTTTTGTTTTTTAATCTGAAAAGTTATCTAGTGGTCTAGTGCTAAAACAGTGGAGATCATATATCTGACCCAGCAAATTCAGAATTGTATATTAACCTTCTTATCATCCTTGTCCTTAAATCAGAGAGATCTGGAGTTGGCAGAGAGACTATACAATGGATAAATCTGGATGGCTGCATCCAGAGAGATACAGTAAAGGGCCAAATGTCCAAATGGAACAAATGGATTGTACCCCTCAGCGGTCTGTATTGGAACCAATACTGTTCAATATCTTTATTAATGACATAGACAGTGGGATTGAGTGCACCCACATCAGGTTTGTGAATGCTAGCAAGCTGAGTGGTGCAGTTGATACCCTAGAGGGACAGGATGCTATCCAGAGGAACCTTAACAGGCTTGAGGAGTGGGTCTGGTGAACCTCATGAAGTTCAAAAAGGCCAAGTGCAGGGTCCTGCACCTGAGTTGGGGCAATCCTCGGTATCAGTACAGGCTGGGGAATGAAGGGATAGAGCCCTGAGGAGAAAGACTTGGGGATACTGGTGGACAAAAAGTTGGACGTGAACCAGTAATGTGCATTTGCAGCCCTGAAAGCCAGTTGTATCCTGGGCTTCATCAAAAAAAGCCTGGCCAGCAGATGGAGGGAGGTGATTCTCCCCCTCATTTCTGCTCTGGTGGGACCCCATGTGGTGTACTGCATCCAGCTCTGAGACCCACAGAAGAAAGACCTGCATCTGTTGGAGCGGATCCAGAGGAGGGCCACAAAGTGATCAGAGGGCTGAAACACCTCTCCTATGAAGTAAGGCTGAGAGCATTGCGGTTGTTCAGCCTAGAGAAGAGAAAGCTCCAGCAAGAACTTACTGTGGTGATTCAATACTGAACTGAGCCCTATGAGAAAGATGGAGAAAAACACATGAAAGAAACTTCCTCTTAGTAGTCTAAAGTGCCATGTACAATCTTGCAGCACTATGTGGTGGAGGAGATGTGAGACATTTTTCATTTACTGCTCAGTAATAAATATGGCAAGATGAAGAACCCCTCAAGAAAACTCTTATAGTTTGAATTGCTGTTCTACTTATAGGAAAGGATGATGTGTAGCATTTCTCTTCAGGCAAGTACGAGCACTAGACAGTGGTAATTTTTTATGCTTATCCATTGCCAAGTAGCATTCACATACTAGTTCAGAGATAGTGGTCAGTATTGGGTGTAAGAAAATATTCAGCAGCATTCATATATGGTCTTAGTTTAAGGCTAAGAACCTTCTCAGAGCAAATCTTGATGGAGGTCATGTAGTGTCTTTAGGGAGGAGTAAAACAAGACAATCTTAGTAAATGGTTCAGGGATTTCCCGAATCGTATGATTTGTTAGAACCACTGTTACCTGTATGATAACATAAAACTCCTGACTGATGTATCTTTCATGAACTTCTCTTACCCTTTTCAAAGATTCACAGTGTTCATATCTACACCACCTCTGGCAAAATGTACCAGGGGCAAATTGTACAGGGACTACACATAAAAAATTATTCACATTTGTTTTAAGCTTCAGTCATGTAAGACTCTTCTTGCACTGTGTGATGTAACATATACCGGATGCCGGAGAGCGACTCTTCGTCAGGGACTGTAGTGATAGAACAAGGGGTAACGGGTTCAGACTGAAACAGGGGAAGTTCAGGTTAGATATAAGGAAGAAGTTCTTTGCTGTGAGGGTGGTGAGGCACTGGAACAGGTTGCCCAAAGAAGTGGTGAATGCTCCATCCCTGGCAGAGTTCAAGCCCAGGTTGGACAGAACCTTGGGTGACATGGTCTAGTGTGAGGTGTCCCTGCCCATGGCAGGGTGGTTGGAACTAGATGATCTTAAGGTCCTTTCCAACCCTAACTGTTCTATGGTTCTATGATTCTATACTGATTTCTGGTTCACTTTCTGATTTCTGGTTCACCTTCTGATTTCTGGTTCACCTTCTGATTTCTGGTTCACCTTCACCTTTATACCTTCTGTATAAAGTTCCTGATTTTATAAGCATGTATTGTGTATGCCTCAGACATCTCATTTAAACTGAAGAATCCCTTTCAGTTGAAGAATACTTACCAAAATGTTGTTTGTTGCTACACTTTTCTTAATTTTTTTAATTTATTATTTTCTCCTTTTATTACTGAAGTGTCCCAAATCATATGTAGTCAAGGCAGAGATGATACATATATTTATTCTTTTGCATAATAATATTATTGTTTGGTTTGTTGTATTTTTTCTGTTCACTGTCCTTTCGGTAATAATTTCTAATATTGTTTGTCTCTCTGGTTACCACTTCAAAGTTGACTGATGTAAAAGAACTCTGTAGTCAACATTTTTTCTAAGTTGCCAACATTTTTATATGGCAGTCATATGTCAGAAAAAAGGCATTAAAAATAGTTGCATTATTTCCTGAGAATTAATTTGTAGCTTTCATATAATTGCTTTTTTAAACAGTCTTAGCCTGATGCACAGCTTAAAGATAGTAGGAATACAATACACAAGTTTTTTCCAAAACCTTTTTTTTGTCTTTTAAATGACTGCTAAACTGAAAAAAATAAATTAAGGCTGCAAATTTTAATTTGCAGTACAACTGAGATTTTTCTTTCAGCTAAATAATGAGTGAAATATCTTCTTATCTACAAAAAGTCGTATCTGTGGTCCACAGCTGAGATAACACTAGTTTGCCAAGGAACTGGCTAGATAGTGTGAAAATATTTAAATATGTTGCCATGTATAATGTAGTGTAAAAAGAGTAAAAATAGGTTTCTGAAATAGAAAAGTGAGATCCAATCTAAACAGCTAACTGCATGAAAATTCGATCTGTCTTTTGAAAAGATACTGCTTTTAAAAGTTTCCTTGATGTTCACTATTTATTCAATGGAGACATTTAAAATAAATCACTGGGAGGAAGCTATTCTCCTGAAATTCTTACCTAAATTAATCAGCGGCTTTTTTCTTTTGAAGGCTTACGGAGTTATCTTTCCATTAATTATATGCACAATTTAGAGTAGAATTTAGTTTTTAAGTGTTCACTAGCAAAGTAAGTCATGGATCAGCTCTTATTCTTTTAGGCCCCTTTACCACAGTGGAAATAGATACGGTGTTCCAGAAAGTAAGCGTAATATGAAAATGGCCTTTATCCTTTGTAAATAGAAATGTCCATGTTAAGATGCTTATAGTTCATCCTACTTATCTTAGATACAGGTATTATTTTCTCTTATAGAAAAAGACAAAAACCAGGTGTTTTCTTCCCCCAGGGAGTGCCTTTATCAGATACAGAGATCCAAATAAACAACCACGGATTTTAGACACTGATAGCGTGAAAGAGATCCTACTACTAAGCACATGCGAAAATGAGTTCCTCTTCCCAAAGCTTAACCATTTAAAGATGGATAGTCTCAACTAATTGCTTAGCTTTAGATTTTATTTTTCTATGTGCTAGGAAAAGAAAATGGTTTTATTGCTCAGCTCCACCCTTTTCTCATGTGAGTTGTACTTCATGACTTAGCATATGGACTTGACCTTTTCAGAAAGCAGTGGAAAATTGGTTGAAAGGCTATTACATTCACAGATTTACTTTGACTATGCCTTGGGTTATAGTTCCTGCACACGACTAATATCTAAATGAATTGAATTCTCTCTCTATTTGTTTCTCTTTAACATTACAAGTAAATATGGTATAAGATTGCATTCATTAAAAAAAAAAAAAAAAAAACCAAAAAATCAAACAAAACCCAAACCCAAAAAACCCTCCAAATCCAACTTACTACCTTTTATTAAGTATTGATATTTTGGTGTAATGTCCCCTGTCCCTGCTCTCCCTTTAATCCTGACCTCTTGGTCAGATCCCCATCCATCTTCAAGGCAGAGCTCCATGCAATACACCTGGTCATTCATGTGGAAGGCAACACCTCTTCAGGTGCTTCATTGCTCACCTGTGATCCCTCTATAGCTCTGAGCATCTCCTACTGGCAGCAGCATCAAACTAGTAGGAGCAGATGGATTCAACTTCTCCTCCCCTGGCAAATTTAGTTTAAAGCCTTCTTCACCGGCTTGGCAAGCCTATGACCAAAGATGCTTTTCTCTTTCTCCGAGAAGTGGACCTCATCAGCCCACAGCAGACCAGGTTTTTCAGAGTCCCATGGTCTAAGTAGCCAAACCCCTGCCTGTTGGTGGCATCAGTCCTGTAATCATTCATTAATTTGCCAGATTCGGCTGGCCTTTTCAAATCTTTTACCTTTGACCAGGAGGATTGATGAAAAAGTTACCTGTGCTGCAGAGTCCTTGACCACCACTCCCAGGGCTATGTAATGCTCTTGATAGTCTTCACACTGCTCCTGCCTGGTGTCCATGGGTAATAGTCAGTTTGCCATCTGAGGCTTGGTAGTCTCTCTGTAACGTCACTGATACAAGACCCCAGTAGATCTCCAGAGAGCACATCTCTCTAGAGATCGCATCAGGCTGGCAAATGGGTGCCTCCATACCTCTCAAAAGTGATCACCTGTCACTATCACCTGTTACCATCAGCTGTCACTTAGTTCCTTGTTCTTACCTGTGGTGCAGGCTGGGCTGCTGTACCCAACTCTAATGTCTCTCCTGCTGTGACAGGTATTTCATTATTGGTCTGCAAGGTCACCGCCTGCTGCTGCAGAAGTCTCTTCCTCCTGTAAGTCATTTCCACTCCAAGCTTCCATTCCCCTTCATTGTTGGCCCCTTTTTCTTCTGTGTGTGCTGCTGGGGGAGTTTTTGGCTGCTTGGCTGCAGGCTGTGTCTCTACTGCCGGCTGTGGGTCTGCTGCAGACTTCTCTTGGAACTGAGCTCTGGTTGCCCAGCTCCTGCTCAGCCTCCCTGACGTTATGCAGCCTCCTCACCACCTGCTGCAGGAGCCCCTCCACCTGGGCACACAGGCTGCAGGCAGGTCTGCTGCCTGTCCCTGCCTCAGGAGAAAGCTCTGCACCTCCCGCAGCCCGAGGTCTGCACTGCAGCGCTCCCTGCAGCAGCTCCGTTTTAGTGAAGGCATATGCCTCCACTGGTGCAGATGATGCAGACCACCTTAATGTGGCTTTAAATAGGCACAATGAAAGAAAATAAGTGTGATTTTTATTCACTTATATCCAGATGAAATGAGATATGGTGGAGTATAATGTCAAAGCCTAAGCTGAAATGTTAAGCATGTGCATCGCTGTTATAATACAAACCTTTTTCGAATGTTTTTGAAGTCAGTAGAAGTCTTACCACTGACCTTAACAGTTTTGTAAACTGTCCTCAGATTATTATTTTCTTATTGTTATTTAATGGGGTATTCAAATGACATATGAAAGCTGCCAATGGTTTATCCACACATATTAGAATGATCTCATACAGGAAATTAAGCTGAATTAATTAAAGCTGTGGTATTATTGTCAAGGATTTGTGTTCTCTGCAACAGCCACAATCTGATGAAACTTATAAAAAGGCAACTGATGCTGTGGCTGTTGCTGGCAATTGTCAGCAAACTAAAAATAAAACCTGCAAATATTGCTGTCAGTGAGATTCCATTACGCCTTGTGTATGTTAGTATAAATGGAATGATATCTCAAGATTTTTTCTTCATATTTTCAGCAGTTGATGTAATAAAGACAGAGAGAGTGTGTCATTTCACTGGTTAGGACGGTTACTCACTCTGAAAAGGATAAGGACAAACAAACCCAGAAAACATAGGTTCTCATCACTATTGCTATTTAGTGATTCCAAAGAACGAACAGTTAAACACGTTTGCCCAACAAGTCAAATTTCTGCAAGTCTGCTCCACTGGTTAAACAGTAACTTCCCAGCCTGTTAGCCCAGTTTGCAGAAGAAACATGAAGAAACATCCACGTTGCATCAGAAAGGAGCAGCTATTCTATTTTAGTTTAAGGGGACTTCTGCAAACATTTTGGTCTCAAGGTTGTCTGTTCACAACCAGCCCTCTGTCTGTGCTTCCCTCTATTGCCGTGGGCATGACAGGGCACTTAACAGGCTGCACAGGAATTCTGCAGGCCAGCCCCCCATTTCAGGTTTAGAGAGATAGGACAGTTAATGCCGTCATTGAGAAACAAACTGTTCTTTGTGCCACTGCAGAAGGAAAAGGGGTTCCTCTGGGGGAGATCTTGTGTGACTGAATGTTGCACATCAATGGGAAATGCAATATTTCAATGTGAACTTTTTTATTCTATTGGTATAATTGAATAGATAATATCCATGTCTTTTTTCAGAGATTAAATATACTCCAAAATTATCAATACTCTCCTCACTGTAAACATGTGATTGAATTTATTTATTTCTGTTTGTAGTTTGGAGACTGCATTTTGCATAACTTTTCCTTTAAGGAAAAAAAGAGAAATCAAAATAATCATGTAAACAAGCACACATTCTTAGCTCCTTCTTCAGTGAATAAAACTTCTTATTTTGCACAAACAGAGCGTTCTAACCTTTACTGTTTGAATCATACATTTCAAAATATAAAAGAAATAAATGGAAAATCAAGAGATACTAGTTATATTTGTATTTATGTCTCGTGTTTACATGTTGTTTCTGTACTAGATTTTTGCATGGTTTCCTTTTTTGTTCATAAGGTAAAAGCACTCAGTATTTGCAAAAAAATCCTGCTTACAAGTCTTTTCATTCCTGTTAGTAACTAATTAGAAATGAACTGAAATCTTCATTTATGCTAGTTCTTATATAATTTGCCTCTCAAAGTGCAAAAGGAAAGATATCCAAATAAAAATCTAAAGAAAACTGTATCACCTAAACTATAAAATTTAAAATGGTAGAAAATTGTTCTCCATCTAGTCAAGATTTTAACAATGAGATAGCACAAATCTGTGGTTTTTTGCTCCTAATCCACTTTTTTTTTTTTGTAAACGCATTTTGTGTGCCAGTGCAATACAAAACTGTGCATCAGTACTAATATTGTTTTGAGAAGGTATTAATATGATACAAATTATTTCTGGAATCTAGTGTTTATGGAAAAGAAAATAGAAATTACTATTAATGAATTTTTAAAGCTATTAATGCTATGCTCGAGGTATCTCAGATTCCCATCATTAATAGACTAACAGTTCAGACTTTCAGTTCTAGATCCACAGTTACCTTCACCTCAGCATCAGTGTACATCACAAACTGTCATGTGCTTTCTGGATTCAGAATACCATATAGCCTGAAACCCATCTCCCATATAGATGTGACATATATTCATCATAGTTCGGGTGAGGTGCCACTGATTTACCTGAATCTTTCAGTTCTCATGTTTATGGCTGTTATCACTGAGCTCTGATTTATCAGTTAGTCACAGAGTAGATTTGTGAAACCTGCTAAATTACTTGACCTTCCTTAAAAATAGTTTTGTCACTGTGTAAAATGAAAGGCAACTCCTTTCTTACATAAGTCTTTGGAGCCTTGTAGTCATAGTTTTTCTTCCCGTCTCTCTCTGAGAATAGAATAGTTCTGAGGAAAACCTGTATTTCTTTCCTGTGTAACCACATTCTGTAGAAGGTTAGAAATAAAACAAAAGCTTCAAGTGAATGCAAAAGTAGGCAAAGTTTAATGAAAAAGTTCTCTCTAATACCTTTGCTTTTTTCAGGAGCAAGCTGAACGGCAAATGTCAGACAACTAGCCTTGGAGAAAATAGTGAAGAATCTTTTTTTTTTTTCCTCACTTCTGCTTAGTTTCTGTGTTCTGTTTTAGTGGACAGATTCACATATCCTATAATGCATCTCAAAACCTTTTCATTGGCTTAACATTAAGTTTTCATCACCTCTTCACTAATAGCATCAGAAAGGCTACAATGTTGCCGGAATTCAACTTTGCAAATATGTCACAGTGTTCGGAATTAACACATCCTGACCTCATAAATGTTGTAACAGAATGCTTCATGATTAAACACCCACTTTATACCCATTTTAATCTAACAGGTTAATGCATTACACAGTTTATTGCTTTATTATGCCATTAGTAGACAAACAAACAAACAAAAAACCACAAAAAAACCCACCCAAAACAAAAACCCAACCCAAGCCAGCCCCCTCCCCCTCCCCAATATCATGTGTACTATCATACACTCTTTTTTTTGCTCTTTTGCAAATAACAACACTCTTAATTAGCTAAGCTTTTCAGGAGCTTAATTGCTTTCTGCTTACATAAGTACCAGACCTTAATATAGACAAGAATTTTCATCCTATAATTGTTAGGTTTATAGTAGGCTGCTATAGCATAGTGCACAAAATTATCTCTCCCCTCCCAGATGTCAATCTGAAGCTTTCTAATTTTTGTCTTTTGTTATCTAAATCATTGGAGAGTCCCCAGGACTCCATATGTTACTTGATAACTGCCAACCAATAACTTTGATAATGTCAAAGAAGATCATAACAAATGACCCAAACAAACTCCACAAAGAGCTTTGCTTGAGCATTCGAAAGTCAGCTAGTGACAAAACTAAGTCTTTATGCATTGCCTTTAGAGCTTGGAGCTGTCACTTGAATACCTAGCTGTATAACTGCAGCTGGATTCTCTTACTCCATCTTAAAATTTAAAATTTTTCTTTTAATACCAAGGATGCGATAACACTCACTCTAAATAACTAGCCTCCATGAGCAGGAAAACAAATGAAGCCTGCTCTTCCAGAATATTTTATTTGGTAGTTCTATTTACTGCTGTCCAGTGAGGTACAAAGCTACCATATTTTCTTTTGGGATTTTTGGTGTCAAATGTGGAGCTGGTTAGGAGGTCTCTGATCAGTTGGGTGGTCTTTACTCTAGAGGGCCTGAAATTTTCATGTAAGAAGAAAATAACTGATCGTAACATCTCTCCTTCCTTGCCAAATTATGTAAAATTGATTGATAGGCATTTCTATTTCTCTAGGAAATCAACTTAAAATCTGTTTTAAGTAGAAGGTTCTTAAAAAAAAATTAAAAAAAGCATGACATGTACATGGCCCTGACATATACATGGCCCTAACATATACTGCATGTATATCCATTCTTCCAATGTTGTTGGTAATGACGAAGTTAATATCCAATATCTTTTTATCAGCGCAGAGTGAAAGCAATAATAGACAGTCTAAACAGTGAAGGTCCATAATCCATATCATTTTTTGACTGAGGCTGTAGAAAGATATTGAAGGAATATGAAATGATTCTATCTCAACATTAGCATTGCTTATTCTGATCTGGTACAAAATATCAGTTTGCTGCAGCTCTCATAATTGAAATACCCACAGACAGGAGGATAAACTAATTTTTTTTTTTTTTTTTCTTGTTCTTTCTTTAACCCTGGTGAATGTCAAGGGATATTTCTGCTCTACTGCAAAATTTTTAGAACTTTCTTGTTAACGTTTTTGTACTTTATGTCTTCACATTGTTCAAATGAACAAACAAACAAACAATCAGAAACACAGTACTAAAAGGCTGTGAACACACAAAGTAGTTATATGGCAGATCGCAGAATTAATCTAAAATATTTTTCTGAAGTTCTCCTAGCAACAATGTCAACTTCCTATCTATAACCATTGCCTGTTCAGTTATAAAGAGCTATGTTATTCCACTCTAGGCTTTGCATATTTCTTCAAGTTTTATTTTTGTTGTTTTCTATTGTTGCTTTTGTGGTTAAAATTTTTAATGACTCCTGCATATGCTCAGGCACTAAACAAATAATACACTAACAGTTTACAATTAAGCATTTTTAAAAATAATAAATTATTTCAGTTCCTTTGTGTATAAATATATGATGGGGGTTTTTTAATTATTCATTTTGGGGGAAGGGAGGAAGAGAGGAAGCGGCAAAAGATGAAGGTGTTTATGTCCTCTGTCTTGTTTAAAAAATAAAATAGAGGTTTAATTAAAATTAAATACTGTCAAATGAACAAATTAATGAAATGATAACTATTGAACATTAAAACATCAACTGTGTTGATCTGTGAGCTGTCAACTGCAGTAATCTGGGAGATTTTTTAAAAAACATACAAAGAAAGTCTGCTATCATGTTTAAGTTTTCATAACCTTGTAACAGAGCGCTTATGTTTTCTGAGACGTATTACGTACACATAATATGTTGTTCATGTCAGTTCTTACTTGTCAGTGTCTAATGGAAAACAAAACACTTGCTAGAAGTTTGTTTGACAGGTCTTCAGTCTTATAAGATTTAATTAATCCTGGGGGAACAAAACCAAGCTAATCTTTTCTCTGCAATGCTGCAGATAGCAAGCTGAACCTCAGCACGCGGGGAGCATCATCACTTCAGAGAGCATGGCAGGAAGCACAAATCTGAGGACAGGAAAAAAGATGGGCCTGAAGGAGTAAACAGGAAATTACAGCTAGGGTTCAGTCTTAATGAAGAGTAATTAATCTCAAAAATGTAAGGTATGTAATTGTATCACACATGATGCTGACTGAATATATATATGTGAAACTTACTTGATAGGGCTGATTTCCCAGGATGGTCTCTTTACCTGTTCTACATGCAGATAGGATAGCCACTTTTGAAAATGTTTAGTTCTTGTGCCTTATCATCTTCAACTTTTACCATTATATAGCTGTGGAGAAAGCTGATGGAGCAATCATTCCTCCATTAGGAAATAGAGGAATAGTCAAATTGCATCAAAGTAAAACTAGTTCACACTTGCACCTGTCTCCTGATAGCAGATGTTACTGAATTTTTAAGAGGGAGAAAGAAACTTGACACAACAAATTGTGAAATAATATTGTTGCCACAAAAAGGTTTTTGTTTCCTTACCTTTAATGTTTCAGGTTGATTTTTGATTCAGGTTATGAT
The DNA here is from genome assembly GCF_004027225.2 of Strigops habroptila. Taxonomy (NCBI): domain Eukaryota; kingdom Metazoa; phylum Chordata; class Aves; order Psittaciformes; family Psittacidae; genus Strigops; species Strigops habroptila. Next base: position 75,438,776 of record NC_044278.2, on the reverse strand, counting down.
TTGTGCATGAATGATTAAATCTAATATTTTCATTAATTTCTTCTGTTCATGCAAATTTACTATTTTACTTTAAAAAAAAGATTTATTATTATTTACATGGGATTGTCGTTGCTGGAATAAGAAGGAGTGATCAGCCTTCCCTTGAATTTTACCCTCCTGAGCACTATGTTCTCATCTATAGTAGATTTCCTAGCTTCTCAAACAACAACAACAACAACAAAAAGAAAGGTAAAGTAACAATTGCTTCTCATACTTCAAGATATAATTCACACACATTTCTAAAGCACAATATTTTTCAGGAAAAAATATCACAGCTGACGTTCTATTAGTCTAAATAAATACAGTTTGTTGTTTCCTGACGAAGTCAAAAAGTATTTTCTCATATGAGAACTGTTAATCATAAAATAATGTACATAATCATGACAAGCTGGTACAAAATGGTAGTGGCAGTATGTATGAATTTTTGACAGCTCTGCAGCCCTCAGTCTCTTTTGAAGGAGCGAAGGAAAAGAAACTACATTAAAAAAAAAAAAAATAAAAAAAATTAAGAGGGTAGGACATAATTGCCCAGGAATGATAGAAAACAACCAAGAGGCTTTTATATCACCAGTATTTCCTTCCAGTCCCTGTAGGAGCAAAATATGAAAAAGTGAAAATGTGTTTCCAGTTTATGCTGAGAATCAACTACATTAGAAGCCTTGTGCTATTTTTACAAAGTGTAGGAAGATTGGTTTGCACAGAGAAATAGCATGATCTAACCATTGCAAAGCTGAGCTCTAAACTAACTTATTGTACAAAGCCAAAACTCTTTCCTGTGCTGCTTACCTCCATTGAAGGTATTGGACCAAGTCTGGGACTGTTCTTTTCTTCTGCTTTCTGAATTTATTTCACAAAACAGAAGATGATAAAATATGCAATTTAGGTACTGTTTTTACTTTTTCAGCTGACACTAAAAATAGATCTAGTACCTACACCAAATAAATAAAAATAATAAATAATTGTCTTAAGATGTCATTTGTATTTGTAACACATCGTTTAAGCTCATTTTTTGTTTTATACATGGAAATCAAGTCATATTGTAAAAAAAAAAAAAAAAAGAAATTACAAAACCACACACACACAGAGGACACTGACAGGGCTGGTCACGCAGACGGCCACAGGCAAGGTGCTGCCTTCAACAGCACCCACACGCAGGATTCACACCAGACACAAGACCAGATAGCCACATCCCCTCCTTCTGGGCTGGCAGAGAGAGAAGCTCATTAGTGCAGCACACACACTGCACTCTGCAGTACTGACATCATCAGAAGCACATACATTCATGAATCCCCTAAGTACTGGCATGGCTCCTTTGCCCATCCGGCATCCCTGCCCAGATTCCAGCACCTCTGCTATTCCAATGCCCCCTCAAATCACCAACTTGTCCAGGTTGAAGCTGGAATACAGTGAATATACCCCCAGCTATGCACACCCAGTTTGGGGAGATACTGACATTCACACCTCTCATCAAACAGCATCAGGCACACAGGCTGTGTCCTGCAGTCCTGCTCCAGTGGCTGGTGCTGAGTCCTTCAGCTACCTCAACTCACCCCTGGCCTCCCAGTAGCTGGTTTTGGAACACACACACCATTCCTGCCCCAGCAGCTAGAGGCTAAAGACACCCCACTGGCTCTAGAGTTGACATCACAGGCAAGTCACACCTCTGGCCTGACCTCAGTAGCTGCCAACAAATTTCACTCACACACACGCAGGTCTCACCAACAGCTGATACTGAGTCTTTGCAGCATGTATGTGTGCGCACATGCACACACACAGAGATTATGCAGGGAGATAGTTAAGAAAAGAAGATACAAGAAAGCAGAACTGAATGTACAGTGATTAGACAAGCATACTGACTGTTGCCATTTTATACCTCTCTCTACCCCTGCTCTTTTTTACCTGACTGCTCCCCTCCCACCCCCCCTGCACATTCCTTCATCAGTTTGCACACTCCAATCAGCATCCTGGACTCTGGTTGGCATCCTTATGGGTTGCAAAACTCATGCTGGCCCTCTCTGAAGTGATTCCTGCAGTTTGTTGATAGCCCATCAATTTGTGTAACTGATAAGGTTTCATTGTCTCTGTTGTTGCTTGTCAGGTCTGTGTCTCTCTATGCTTTGTTTACTGCCTCACACTTTTCCGTATGCATGGTCCTCAACTAGATGAGCTTACTGACATCATGCTCACACTCTACACACCCTTATCAAATGGTGTATCTGACCAAATCTGTTTCTTGGTATTGTCTCCATTATCACGTTTTTGCCTCTGTATGTTTTGCTTCCTCATTTTACTTATTATCCCATTTTGACGAGGTCCTTAATCGGATAATCTTAAAGGAGCAAATGCTCTTTCTTTACACATGCTTTTACAAAAAGCACCATTAAAAATTACATTTTATAGTACTTTTCATATATGCCCTGTTTCATTTTTTATTAAATATGGCTTCACTGATAGTAATGGATTTGTCTGGTAAAGACATAATTTCACTGAGTGCCTCAAAAATATATGTACTATGTAACCACAAGCAAGCCTTTTTGTTAGTCAGCATCAAATTGATGTTACTGGTACAGCTTTCATTGGACCTCATGCACTGGGAAAACTGGCTACAATTTATTTTTTTTTTGCATATCATCATTCCCATGATATATCATGTGCAGATAAAAATGTAATTTCCCTAGTATTTTCAAAGCTTTCTCATTATTTTTCCTACAGTTGTTTCAGATGACCGAAATAATCAATAAATGCTACTGAACTTGCCATGCAAGCCTACAAGGTGAGTGATCAAGCACATCCAAAATGCCAAGACATGTTCACTGGAGTTTGATTCAGGCTAAAAGTCTGAGCAGCTCATGAATTAGAATTGACTTCTCTTCTGTCCGGGTATCACAGTTCTCAACTAACATTTATGCAATCCCAATGAAGAGGAGGTCCACGACCCTAAGCACTATCCGTTTTATTTTAAATACCGATGCACATCAATTTTATGCATTATTCCGGATTGAAACTGAATTTAAAATGTGTGACTTAGGTCAGACTCCAAGATCATTATGTTTAAAATTCAGACAGAAGCAGCGCTTGAGGGGATTGTAAGATAAAGGGATAACCTCTGGATTAATGAATGTATTATGAAGGATTTTATCATCATCCTTTTTTGTACGTTCTGATCACAGGAGTATGATAAGTACTGAAGTTTAACAGGCTCAGATCCAAGCTTTCTCATACCGTAAGAAAAATTCAGAGGTTACATCTTCTGTGGTCCATCTCTATGCTATTCAGAAAGATGAGTGGTCCTCCTGTCTTGCTTTGAATTTAACTTAATTAACAGTGACATGTAGATCAATATGGTTTAAGCTCCCTCATTCCTCCACAGCTTTTAGTTGGAAGGACATGTAAAGATTTATAATTAGAAAGAAAAATGGCTTCAGAACTGTATTTGTTAAAATAATATATTTTAAACAGCCACCATCAAACTCAGTAATGTTAATACCGTTTAAAAATCCGACCCATCAAACTCAGTAATGTTAATACCATTTAAAAATTTGACTAAAGCTGTCAACTAGTTACATTTATTTATAGCGACTTAGTCCATACTTTCTCCTCTTTTTTTTTTTTACAAAAGTTTTAATTGTCCTGGATTTTCAAAATATAATAAAAGCACATAGTTGGATGATAAGCTTATTAAAATGTTCTTGAATAGTATCTTTCCTTTACACCAACATTAAAAATCTTAACTGTCATTCCAACATAAGCTTTCTTTCCATCACAAACTTGGCAAGAAAATGAAACAGAAATTATACTGTGCATTCACTCAGTGCTGATTTATATTTAGATAGCTAATAAATCAGTCTCCTCTAGAACAATGTTTTCTAAAGTCTGGCAGATTTTTTTACATGATTGCTATGTCTCTGTTATTGTGGAAATATTTTTCAGATCCCAGTGGATTTTCTAGTCCCAGCCTGAACGAAATCTGAGGGATAGTTACACTACTTAAGAAACTTAAACTCTGAGACTAGTCTCCCTAGCAGAGGAGAGAGAAGACTATGTCTAAACGAATGCACCAAGACCTGCTTCTGCACTGTGCTGTGAACCACTGAGGGTGCACAACAATAATTTCCTTCCTTCATGTAAAGAGAGGATACAATAACATGATTCACTTCTATCCCCATTTTTGAGGATAGAGGAGGCTTTGAGGAGAAAAGGAAAACAAACCTAAATCCCCACTGAGAAGAATTAAGAACCCAAAACTTGCATTATGCCTCAGTAAGCATACTTGATATGAGACTTCAGAAGGGAACTTAAGAGAACAAGATCCTTTGAAGCAGCTTGGGGTGGGGTGTTCAGTTATCCAGATTATGTGTTATTAATAAGTACATGTCTTTCAAGTGTGGATTTTAAAGCACTCAGGATAGGGAGATGTTCTGTGAGGCCCAAAATACCAGAACCTTACTTCCTATTAATTGAGAGTAGGAATATTGTCAGAAAAGGTATTTCCCCTTCAGAGGTAGATCACCATGTTCAATTTTCCATGAGAAAGATTAATGTTTCATGCCAGGAAAATAGCACTCTGCGCATCTAAATGTTTTGTCATGAAGTAGAATTCTTCTTTTCAGATCAATAATATTCCCTTGAATTGTATTTCAATACCCAACAAAACCTTTTCACTTTCAGTGTTCCTGTTTGACATTTATAATCTCACTATGAGCATTCTCTTAGATTTCTGAATAAGAAATTTCTCTGATTTTTCTCATAGTCTGGATATATACGGTAATACTTTCAATGTATTTCATCTTCTTTGTAACTGAAACCTATCATTAAATGTTTTATTACATTCTTCTCTTTTTTTATCTGATTCTTTTTCTGAAGGATATAGATATGGCTGATAGCACTGTCTTTAAAATTATATTATATTACTATGTAAAAAAAAATTAATTTAAAAAAATGTCTTTCCTACACTTTAACTTAAGCTAAAAAGTAGGCAGAGATTCTTTGACAAACTGCACAAATGAGTCAAATGTGAATATTAGTAAGAAATATTGTGGAGATTTTTATGGGTGCTCTTCTTAATTGAAAATACTCTTACATCTGAGAATATAATCTGTATAATGCTAATGAGTAATAGGCACAGTGGTGCATACAATATACCTCAAATTAACTAGACAGGTTAAGTTGCCTCCTACGTTTTTGAAAAGTCATCCAAAGCTTATTGGATCATTCCCTAATTACTAACAAAACTGTTCATTAAGGGCAGTTCAATTTATTTGTGTAAGGATTTGTTAATGGGACCTGATTTTTACAGATTCTACATACATCCAGCTCTGGCAAATAACATTTGGAACTGTAAGAGTTCAAACACAGAGTTTAAGAGAGAGTTCATCTTTTTTTGTTACTTCTGTCAGACACTCACATATCACAACAGAAATCAGAAATGAGAAAATCTAGTTTTCTTTGAGCTTCTGGAATTTCACGTCATTCTTTGTGGTTGCTGCTTCTTATTATAAGACTCTTAGTACGTGCAAACCCTTTGAATTTTGTCGCCTTTACTTCTTCACCCTCTACTATCAAAATCCTTTCCATCTTGTAAATATTAGCCATATGTTTATTTTAACTAAAATGCAGATTTTTACAAAAGTGTAATACTCAGATTTAGAAGCAATGAAAAAGGCAAAAAATAAATGAAACATAATTTGTTTAAACTCTTATTTAGGCAGATAAGTAGACCCTGTGACTAGTGAGCAGATGAAGTTCCTGCTGTCACAAGCAAGATCTTCTAAAAAAAAATCATGTTAGGAAAAAAAAAAGTATCGGGCGCTATGATGTTCCATATCTTGCCTGTTGATTTATAAGGTCATTCACAGTCAACTAAAGGTATTTATATTGAAAGCATGAATGAAGAAAAGCAATTATTTGTTAGTTACAGTTCTGACCAGGAATGATGTCAGAAAAAAGTCTGAACCAGCCTTTTAAGGAAGAAAGGTGGGTGCAGGAAACTGAGAGATGCTTTTAATTAGGCATGTAAATCTGAGAAATCAGATAAGAATGTTATGTAATGATTATGCAATGACAAGAGAGGCCCTTGGTGTCTCAGGACTCTCACAAGACTGACCTTTGATTCAGGCAATGCATGCTTTTCTTAAAAAAATTACCTTTATGGCAGACACTAAGCATTAATCCTTATCTCTATTTATCCAGAGGTAAGAAGAGACACAAGTAAATGGTAGGTAGGAAGCTCCCCCTCTCCCCAACCCAAACAAACCCACCAACCTGCAAAGCCCTAGGATTTCATGATCATACTGTTAACCTATTCTACTTTCTAAAATACAAGTAATTTGGTAAGGATTATAAAAGCATGTGGTTGGAAAATTGCCATATAACACTGATACAGTAGATAACCCAGTTAATAGCTATTTGCTATTTCAATGTACCGGCTTACTAACAAGAATTAAAATAGTAGCACAGTCAGTGAAGTTCCAAATGGTAAGAGCATTAGGACAGCGTAATTCATTTTAGTCATTAAAACATTAGTAACAACATTTTTTTTAGGTGGATTACATTAATGTATATGCAAAACTAGCAGGGTTCACATTAAACATTCCCTATGATACCTTGCACTTTCTGACAGCAGATTGGATTTCCCAGCAATTTCATATCCTCCTGTGCTAACCATCCATGCAGAAAGTATGACTGTTGGTGGTCAGTTCAGAAATTCAAATGTTACGCTTGAAAAATCAGGACAGCATGACTTCTGCATCAGGGCATCTTACAATGGTTGCATAATGGAAGCAACAGTGCCCCAGAACAAGAAAGCTGTCTTCTATGCTGTTGGTAGTGAAGTGCTCTCTTGAATAAGCATCAGCACAAACACAAACTTAAGATTTTCTGTGAATGGGACACCCTCTGAACTGGATTTATTTTAGTTGCAAGCAAGTTCTTTTGAAATTAACCAGTTGAGTCATACGTTACTTTAGCTTTTGATATTTAAAATTACCAGTAGCTACTATTAGGACAACGACCAGAACGAGCTAACATGGAGTAAGAAAAGGAATGCAATGAAGACAGTCCAATAAGTATCAGAAATTGCAGATATACAGTTGGAGAGTTTCTGTGAACTCAGTGGTGACAAATTCTTTCATAATCATTAAAAACCTTTAACAGACCAAAGGCGCTCAGCTTAAAAATATTCACAATAAACATTTGATTACTTCTTGGAAAAAAATAATCACAAAGCACACTTCACCTGTAACAATCTGTAACACTGAGAGAATTCAGTAGCTTAAATATTTCTCAAGTATTGTTCTCCCAAACTGTTTAGAAAAAGAAAAAAAAAGAAAAAGAGAAAAAAATCTCTGCCAATGAGTGTATATCGTGTTTTGTCAAATATCTTTCAGTGAATGACTCATGCCCAAAACCACAACTAAGAACTTAATCACAATGACACATATAAAATGGTAGTTAAGAAAAAAAAAGGGTCACAAGTTTCTCTCCTATAGGTTATGCCAACAACCAAAGATGAGGTACAGAAAAATGACTGTAAACAGCCCAGAGCAAAGCTCCCCATTCTTGTTTTTGTGAGAATTCTGTCATACTACAGAATATTGATGTTTTCTTACATGTTTGGGTTTTTTTAGATTATGGTTCTGTGGGTTTTTTACTTCTTTTTTTTTTTTTTTTGGTGGGTTTTTTGTTTGTTTGTTATAATTTTGGCCTGCAAGATGTCACCACTTTATCAGGAAGGCTAGAGTTTCAGTCATCCCTGTTAAACAGTCCATAATATTTCATTATTACATTACAATATTCATATATAGGTTAGACAACCACCTACCTTAGACACCTGTTTAGCAATTACTAATTACATCATAATTATTATACATATAATAATTGCTATCTCTTTTATATATATATAGAATAACTGCTAGTTATTTTTACATCATAACTTGCTAGACAATGCACAAACAAACTGGAAGGCATAATTCTCACTAGAGCTTTGACTAAGATGTAATTGCCTGGAGTAACAGCATAGAAATATATATTTCTAGAAACAGCATCAAAACTATAAAATGTAAAAAAAAAATAATCTGAGAATTCTGTGTTGAAGACAGCTTTTCAATGTTGGATTTTGTACTGTATTATGCATTTTTAGCTAGTTTCTAGCAGTACATTCTTCAGATGGAAAGAATATGGGAAAGAATCTGCATGCTCAAAGAAATATGCCTTATTCTATTGTCTTATCAGCGTTCATTATTTTAGTGCATAGTAATATCTAAATATGTGCATTATTTGGGAGAAAAATATTACATTATGGACGTTATCTTAAGACTAACAAAGAAAGACAGGACGTTTTTGAAACCACAAATTTTGCAGGTGCAAATAAATGCAGGCAGTTTTATGCCGACTGTTATTTACAAGTGTAATTCATGTAATTTAGTCATTTATACAACTGAGTGCACCTGTAAGCCAGGTACACAGATATCCAAGTCAGATTAACTACATCTATAAATAATTTCATACATAATTATGACCAACTTTGGAACCAGAGGTAAAAGAATAAACATCCCCATGTTATGTTATCTAGCTTCTAGACACATATATGGAAACAGAAGAACAGATACAAATAAAGATGTCATTATCCTAACCTGGCCTATACCAATATCTGAAAATGAAACGTGAGCTATGTATGATACATGTACCTCCCATTCCACTCGGTGCTTGTCAGACAACACCTGGAATACTGTGTTCAGTTTTGGTCTCAGCTCTACAAAAATGTTGTGGACAGGCTGGAGAAAGTCCAGAGAAGGGCTAGAAAGATGATCAAAGGACTGGGAGGCCTGCTTTATGGGGGAAGACTGAGAGAACTAAGTTTGTTCAGCCTAGAGAAAAGAAGGCTCAGGAGAGACCTTTTCAGCATGTTCCAATATTTAAAGGGTAGCTACAAAGAAGATGGAAACTCCCTTTTTACAAGGAGTCACATGGAAAGAGGGGTAATTGGCACAAATTACTGCTGGAGAAATTCCAGCTCAATACTAAAGGAAAATTTTTCACAATGAGAGCAATCAGCCATTGGAATAATCTCTCCAGGAAAATGGTGGATTCCTCAAGACTGGACATGTTAGAGATTCAGGTGGATAGGGTTCTGGGCTATCTAGTCTAGACTGTGCCTTTGTCTAGAAAGTTTGGACCAGATGATCCTTGAGATCCTTTCCACCTAGTATGATTTATAACAAATATTAAAATGGAAAATAAATGACTTTGCATACAAAAAAATAGACTTTCGAACTGCTGAATTGTATGATTTCTAGAAAGCTAAAATGGATAATAATTATGTAATTATTCAATTACAATATGCTATATATGATAGTTCAATAATAACCTAGTTTAGATCTCATATTTGATTCATTAGGTTTAAGGTCTTGGATCTCACTTTGTGCCTAAACTTTGCGCCTAAACTTTGCGCCTAAACTTTGCGCCTAAACTTTGCTGAGGTGGCCCAGATTTAACACATCTAACTTTCTGAACCTTTTGGATGCAAATCTCTGGAACCTTAGTGGCTAGGAAATGAGTTACTAGGCACAGCTTTTATCCGTCTAAAAGTAAGGTATTCATTTAAGAAAGATGACAAAAGACAGAGACGTGTGTTTTTAGAGGACCACTCATCTTATTCTAAAATTTGTAAGGTTGAAATGGACTTGAGATTTCTGTGGTTTTACTGGACTTTAGGAGGAACTTAAGACAACTGATGGAATATTCACAAAAGTCTAATGTTCTTAAGAATTCAGACATAGCAGCCTCAACAAAATAAATGATCTGGGTTTATCCTGAAGAGGATTCATGATAGGAACTTAATTTTGCACCCTCCAAGTATTATTTTGGAGCAGCTTATTTCTTTCTAGTAACTCCACATGAACTAAAGTGAACTCTGTATGTACTTTCATGACCTCCTTTCTCTGGTCATGAATGCCTTCTTAGAACACCATTTCAGGTGCTTTGGTTAGATGTCTGAGTGCTGGGATGAGCTGAAGCTGAGATGTTTTTCAGATATGCAGTTGCAGATTTGTAATATCTATCAGTTTGACATCCTAATTCTGAAAGTAAAGTGATAATACATCATATGATTTAGTTCTTCAGACCCCTTCCTCACTCTCACAAAAGTAGTAGACTTCTTAGCCTGAATATTTGTGTACACTACAGCAATTTAACCATTTACATGATTCTACATATCTGTATCAGATGTTAGCGACAATACTTTGATTAAATAAGAAAAAGATGTAAAAAGTCTGTCACACATTGTAAGCTAGTAAGCAGAGTGAATCGAATGACCATGGAAATGTGCTAAAATATTTATAGAATATCTGTTAATTAATATTCAGTGATGCTTCTCTAGTAATTATGTACTCATAATTACGGTCTATCTGAGTTCTGTATGTCCAAATTAGAAATATTAGTTCCACTTTAAAAGAACTTAATCTTTATAGATCCACTGTTTACAATGGTTTAAGAAAACAAATAAATTTAGGGAACAAATACCCAGATCATTTATTTTGTTGAGGCTGCTATGCAGTTTTACACTAGCTAATATTTGATTTATAATTTTTGAGCTACTGATAATTATTGTAGCTAAATGAAAAACACATAGCAAGGAACAAGAGTGATGCAATGTATTTTGAAATAAACCACAGTCTGACACCCATGATTCATTTGATTTCAAGGGCAATGAACAGATTCAGCCTTGATTTGCCAATTGATTTTAGTGACTGATGCTGAAGCTTAGTCACAGTAAAGTATAAATTCCTTGAGTAATAACTGGATTACTAGTGCTACTTTTCTATTCCTCCTACCAAGTGCTATCCCAAAAGAAAAAAGAAAAAACCCTACTAACTCCAAATATATTAATGTATGTAACATACATGAAATTCTAGTTGATTGTAGTAAAACTAAAATAATAGTTATATTACAGATCTCATGTATTTATGGTATAAAATAACCCTACTGTTTGTTAAATGCCATAACATGACTTTAAATGGCTTTGCATAACATCTTAAAGTCTCCTCTCCTTACTTTTGAAGTCTTAGTGAAGATTCAATACATCTTAAAATAGGTAATTGGACTGAGTCACCGAAATATTATTCCTAGTTTTATAAGCTGCAATGGAGGTGAAGGATGTGTACCAGGACTGTTCTCCCAAAACTACAATGATGCCTCTGGATAGCATAAAGTCTTTTCTAATGCCAACAATGTGCCAGTTCTCTTCCATTTAAGAAACATATGAAAGTAGCAGATGTTCCCTTATAGTAACTGGTGTCTTGAACTGTGGAAATATTCAAGTGTTTCTCATGGCTATAGATTACTACGCATATCTGAGAGATTATTCTACTGTCTGCAAGAAATATTTCAAGAAAACAAAAGTGCACTGAATTAATTGAGATAAATTTTTGACAGTTTACCCTCTTTTGCAGCTGATAATGCTAGGAAAAGAAAGAAAAATATAAGAAATATCTACTTCTATAAAAGTCAATGGAAAGTGAAAATAATTAATAATTGATAATCAGATCAGAATTAGTCTCAGTGTTTCGTGAAGTGTTCTTAGGAAGAATGGGGGTAACTTTTATCTTTCTGAATGATCAAGAGTTTGTTGTCTATTTATTTCAGATGTTCCAGTTACTTCCACTTGCACTTCATCTTGGTTTGATTTGATTTAATACTGAAAAGATAATTTCATGTGCTGGTGTGATAATACCTGGAATGTAACATAAAAAACCAGGAATACTCTCTCAAATGCAAGTAAATTTTAATAAGTAGGCTGAAAAGCTAATTTTGTCCTGGGAGCCTTTCACAATTACCATTTTAAAAAAGAAAAATCAAAACCAAAGCCAAAACCAAAACCAAAACAAAAAAAAAAACCCAAACTAACAAAACCAAAACCAAATCTTGAAGTGTAGAATAACAGATTTTTATACTAAAGAGAAGCTGAAATGTACTCTTTTGGAAAAAAAGGATATTCTGGGAGAAATTGTGTTTCTTTAAAATGTCTTTTTAAATAAAACAGTATACCTCATTTCCATATTATTGTCCTTTATGCCTATCTTAAAAAAATGTCATTATACATTAAGGAAATATGTTCTTTATACCTCTTAATACATATGGCTATAGAGCTTACTTGAATTAAGAGTTTGTTATCCTGGATGGAACATCGTACCATTATGACTATGCTACTTTCTTTACCTAAATTATATCATTCAAAACTAACTCAGATGCCTTTGAAATGGACTACAATTACTCCGTGCCAATATAAGCTCATGGCACCTAAGAATTTCAGGAGAGGCTCTCTTTTAGGTATTTAAAGTATGTCTACCTCTTCCAGGTCCTAAAATTGGTAGCTAAGATATTTTAATTGCCTTTCAGTGTAGAAGTTTATCGATTATAAACACACATTTACTTTTAAAATAGGTAAAGATATTCCCATTATTTTTTCTATGGATGGTATGATTTCTGGCTTACAATAGTTTAAGCCCTTTCAAATTATGTTAGTGTTAAATAAGAATAACGTATTGGAAAATGAGGTCCAAGCTTTACTGCCATAACGTAGTGCATAATCATCCATTCAGCATGAACACTGCTTTCTGCTCTATAAACCTTTTAATACAGTTCTGTAGAATTTTTTGAAAACTCTGATGTAGCCTGTGATCTTCAGCTAAACTGCTTTATTCAGCAAAACTACCTTTGCTCAATTTTTGTGTTATTTCTAGAACAATTTCACAGCTAAAAGTCTTGTCCAGAAAGTTAGTTTGTAATTATTTATCATTCTACATAGTAATATAATTTAAGTTACATTTCTATTTCTAGCCATCCCCTCTATCTTCACAGAAGGTTTTTGGAACAGGGAATTTTTTCTATAGCCTGGTCCAAAATGGAGATAATGTAAATATAGCAAATATATGAGCTGAATACAGACATATTAATAAATAATAACAATGTTGCTTGGGAAGGAATAGAGCCACAAGATTTTAATTTCATTGTGCTTTATGTATTTTATCATGTTTCTGGTGTTCAGTTGCTTAGGGTTCTTTTTCTTAAAAATAAATCATGAAGTGCCACTGAAATATACAGTATTTATGTTCTCATATACCTACATAACTTGAGGAACTGAGAGAAGAAAAAAATTAAAACATTGAGAATTAAGATAAAATCCTGAGAAATTTAAATAAACAAATGTAGTAAAATTATTTCAGCCATCCTATCAAGGATATACATTTACTACTCTCTGTTTTTAAAATAGCAAATAGTTCACTTTCCAAAATATTTTTAAGATCTTAACTAGAGAAGTAGGAGGTCCAATTGAGTCCAATCATCCTGCCAATATAGTTATGTAAGGTGTTTAACACAGACTTAGATTGTCTGTTCTCTAACACGGTGCCCCTTTCCATCACCTACTTTTGGCACAAAGTGTGATATGCAACACCAAATTAATGTTGAGAATAATCCCATTAAAAGTAAGTACCTGAAAAGGTGGATATTAATTGCCTCTTAGTGCCAGGGCACACTGCAGGTTGGAGGCTCCCTTAGGTTGGTGAGTAGGGCAAGCAGGTACTCCAGCGCTGGCCATCCCTTCCCTGACAGGTACCGTCCTACAGATTTGTAATCATGGAAATACTCTTACATGGAAAAATTAACTTTTTTTTTTAATAAGTAAACACTTTCTGTGTAGAGACCACTGGTAGTAACCCATGAACTTATGTTGCCCTAACATATTTTAGAGAACAGAGGCATTATAAAATATTTTGTGATATTGTATAAGACTGCTTGACAACATTTTGGTTTGTTTTGGGTTTTTTTATTGTAGAGAACCTTTTAAAATTAAGAAAGGCATAACTGGCATAAAATACCTTTCCTTTGTTTCAAGAGATTGTGCTCAGGTTTCGATGAGGAATAAACTGTTGAAAATTGTATCACCCTGCTATTTTTTTGAAACATTAAGAAGATTTTTTTCAGCATGTTCTAATAATAATAATTTGCAGTCCTTCTAAGACTAGCGGGAATATTCTGAGGCAAATAATATGCAATTTTTCTAAGACTTGGCCTATCTATGTCTGGCTGACCCAGCAGTTAACACATACTGAGTGGGAAGCAAAGGAGCAGACAGCATGGCCCGTGGCAGAAGGATATCCATGGAAGAAAGAGCAAAGCAGGCAGGCTACTTCCACTTAATTTATATCCAGAATACATCCCAGTGACAACCATACTTTCTAGAATATTTCTGTTCCTACTTGCTGCTGATCTAAGTAGTTCCCTGGACATAGATTTGTTGGAGTAAAATTGCTGATTTTGTAAATAAAAGAACATATCCAAACCAAAAACTTTAGAAGTTTCTCCTATCCATTCCACTTATAATAAGTATTGTGGTTCCATGTAATATTTCCAGCCTCTAAACTCAAGTAACCAATTTGTGTTCTACCTTTTCTAAATATATAGGAATATTCTCAACAGGTCAACATGAAGAAAAATGTTGAGTGCTATGGTATTGTACACCGTATTTATTCTATGGTAAATCCCAGACAATTATCTTACTACGATAATGAGTTAATTACTAATTCCTGGGGGGAAAAAAAAAAAAATCTTACAAATAATTTTGAGGTTTTTTAGAGACTATGTCATTCATAATTAGATTCATTGGCTTTCTAAATCTTTTTTTAGCCTGATGTGATCCTTTTGTCCAAATTCACACCTAGAAAATTAACCACTGGAATATGTTGTATAAGACAAAATATGTATATGTAATGTACACACTGCATGATAATCTTATCCTAAGGAGTTAGTATTCATTAGCATTCTTAAAAAATGAAATTAACTAAAACAAAACAAATTTTTGTAATATGTGTAATTTCTGATCAGCCTTTATTTCTACCTTAGGTTGCCTAAGAACTGAAGAAGACCAAACAAGAAAATAACCTGCCATAGAAATATCTTTTTAATGATATTAAATTAACGCACATTTATCTCAAAAAAAGTGGTTTTCAACCAGGTGTATAAAGCACTGTGAAGTGCTTTTGTAAGGATAAATGTGAATACTTTATGTGTTGTCAAATGCAGCCATGAAGAAATAAAAATGGAAGTGGAATGTAAACAAGCACAAGAGAAGCACAAAGTTTCAAAGTTAATTTGGAGACGACTTGTTTAATATTGTCTTGACCTAAATACAGCTTTTTGCTGGTATATTTCAAATGAACGTTGTTCCTATTCCCTTCTTCTTCTTCATAGAAAATTATGAGTTTAGCACTAAATTCTACTGTCTGCCTGACACACGGCTTACTGGCCCAACACGGTATCTTACCTGTGGATCGCTTAGCAAGCAGTTGGGAAAAATAACAACCCAACCAACCAAATAAAAACCCAAACCATCAAATATTTTCCACTAAGTAATTAGAAGTCAAGATAGGCAAGACAACTCCTTCCTTTCTCAACAGCACCAAAATCTTCCTGCACAACCTATGGGGTGTTTAGCTTTGAGCTGTTATTGGAGGACATCCAATTTCCAGGTGCTATCTAAGACCCATAATTTTTTGCATTACTGCATTAAATTTGCAAGTACAGCTAGTTCATTCTGGATCAGATGCTGTTTCAAAACAAAGGATGCCAGCACCTGATGTCAGTGTTGCTAAGTGCCTGATGACACTTAACACCATCATGTGCTGCCAGATCATTTGTCTGAGCTGGCTGTAATAGGACAGCTAGAAGAAATTTAGCATTCAGAACTGTGCTGAAATCAACACAGGAATTTTAAGTAATGTTAATGTTGCAGTTAGCTTTGTTTCACTTTGTTTTGTTTTTCAATAGCTAGGTGATATTTATGAATATAGGAACACTGGATTAAATTAAAAAATAGAATATATGATGACCATTTATAATCGCTATGTGAACAACCTATGTAGTAACAAATCTGCCTTAGAGGGGTCATTTTATTAATAACTGAATCCAGACAATTTATAATGAAGAAAGGCGAGATATGAAAAGTATTCATGTTCCCTGTTCCATGTGTTAATCCACGTTAAAAAATTAATATCTTTTCTACTCTTTTCAAAAAAGATTTTCCTATTCCTAGAAATAATTGTGAATTTTCCAGTTAAGTGATTTTATATTTGAAACTGGGTACTGTTTGAAATCCTATCCTTGCAGAAAATTGTACATGAGCTTTTAAACAGCTGGAATTTTTTTTGGCAAAGACATAATTTTTAACCTACACTTAAGACAGCCAATGACACTGTAGATGGGACAGTCAGTTTGTTTTCACTGTTCAGATTTGTTCTCTGTGACTTGAACAAAGGATTTAAACCATATTCATTAAACCATCTGTCTTGCCATGTAAAGTATGGGATTCTAGAGTACCATTCTGTCCTCCTGGGACTGTTCTCAGTGGCATATCTCTGTGATAAGCTACAAATCATTGAGAAGAAATTTCAGCCATCATCTGAAAATTCCCTAAGGAATGTCTTATTCTCTGGGGTAACCCATGATGCTTTTTTTGTATTGTTTTTCTTCATTTCACTTTTATTTCATCTGGAAGATTTTTTTTCACCTCTGTAAATGAACATTTTATTACTTATTCCACTACCAGTATAACTCTAGAGGAGGCATATTCCAGTGCTTTCAGCATTATCCTGGTTTGAAGGAGATGAGTTCAAATTGATTCTTAGTCAGAATTTGCAAGAAAAGGAACTTCAACAGTGAACAGCTGCATGACAGATGACTAATATATAAGAGCTAGTCCTCTAGGTGTTAGCTGTGATGCAGCTACTGCAAATAGCGGGTAGAAGAAATAACAGGCAGATTTTTGTAATGGCATCATGAAAACATGAAAACATTACTCAGCCCTCTGCAAGAAACTAGATAGGATTCATATCACCTAAATTCAGACATCTGCAGATAGAACTAGTCTTCTTTAATAGTCAGTGGGGAAACCAGACGCTTTCATCTGAGCTAATTTACAAGTTTACCTTCAGATGAGAGGATTCATGAACTAAACATGACACTATTTTTCCACTGGTTTTAAAAGAAGACTAGACAACTAGCTCAAAAAATTCCCCATATATACCTACCTATACTTTATCAGCTAAATAAAATTTCCAGAAATTAAAAGATCACATGTTCCAGTAAAACAACCTGGCAAATTTGTCCTATTTTTAAGGAGAGTATATTGGTTTTCATTGCAGCGATTAGCCTGGGTTGAAATAACTTTCTTAGGGAAAAGCTAGCACATAACATTTTATACCACATTTTCCGTGAACAATTCAAGCCCAGGCAGCTTGTAAAGGAAGTGACTGATCTAGGAGTTATAAGTATACTCCTGAAATCTCAACTGCCAAGACTTTTTCATGCATCCTGTCCCAGTTGGTTATATCTCATTGAATTTGAGCTTCTTGGTTTTGTGCTGTGATGTCTTTCATGCTAATAGGATAAAATTCACCAAGTCATAAACCTGATAAGGTGCTTCCCATAACCTATTGTTGGTTTATTTAGTAAATCTGTAGTATGAGCCATATGGTCTAAAGTAAAATTATTTCTCAAGACAAGCCTAGTTGAAAAAATGAAAAAGAAGGGGAACCTTTCAGCCGCACGTGAAGGATTGCAAAGGAAGACTTGATACACACACTAGAAAGAATTCAGACTGATGAGAAAACAAACTAGAAACACTATGATCACTTCTGAATCTCACATGTCACAGCAGCTGATAGCTAACTAACACTACTAACAAGACGAACAGCAATGCACAGCCACATAGATGACTATCCTCTGACGCTTAGGATACTAGTAAAAGTTTAATGTCTCAAGTAGACTCTTCTCCTCTGACCCTGGTGCAACATTTACAGCCATCACCCACACCTGCCTTTGATTTTTTTTGCCCTTGTTATACTCTGACCTTTCTGCCTGTGTCTGCACTTAGTCTGCTAGATCACCTTTCCTTGGTCTTATGGGTTGAACAATCCTTTTTGCCTCTTGTAAATAAAGTTCTTTCAAAATATTTGTACATTAAGAAGCTAACCAGGTCTGTAAGATATATTGCTAGCAATTCTATGTAGCAGTAGTTCTAAATTTCACAGGCATTTTCAAGGACTTTAGCCTGGCACTTCCTTATTAACATGTTGCATTGAATTCAGCTTTAGGGTATATCTGCCAAACTCAATCTAATTAACAAACCGTTTAGTGAATATTACCCTTTTTCTGATTTTTCTTGAGTGCAAAGGTTATTAGTATATTTTTATTTTTCCGTGTAGCTGAGATGCAGCATTACAAATTAAGTTTTTAAAAATAGCTCCTCTATCTTTAAAATATTTGTGTGCAGGACCTCAAGGAAGTCTCTTAGATTGCAGAACACTATGACATTTCTTTTAGAATTCTTGATTGCTAAAAGATTTAGCAATGCTACTGTGTGTTTTTTGAGGGAATTAGAAGCTATATTGGCTTTGAGGAATTCAGAAATTCAACATGGGCAATATCCAGGAAAGAAACAGTCAAGCTGAGCTATAGTTAGCAGTAAGTTTCCACTGAATGTTTTGAATTTCAGGAAAGTATATGTGACAACACCACCATCTATTACTCCTCAGCTTGATTCTTTAATCTTAGTTTAATTTTGACTGATATTGCTACTGATACATTGACTAATTCCTGTGTAATGAGATGAAAGATGTATGCAGAAGCATAACTTATTTCACTTTTATTTTCTTCTGCTCTTATTCCTACACAAAGCAAATGTATTAAGCTGCAAGATGCAACTTAAAGGAAAACTGATGTTTATTTTAGATAAAAAGTTAAAATTACCGCATTACTATGAGTTAATTGCTATTCCCTCAACTTGCCATACCAAATAAAGAGATGCCATTTTTTATTTTATTGATAGCACTCTTCTTATTTTACAGGGCTAATTTTTGTCTGTCATGAAAAAAATTATTTTTCATATGACTGGAACATTTACACACATTTCTTAAAAGCTAAAATTTTCCAATGTCAAATGCTATGAGTTTCTCATAATTTTTCATCCTAATTCATTCTCCTTCTATGTTTCTAAGGAAGCTGCAACTAAAATGTAAAAACAAAGGAAAAGGTTTTTTTTAAAAAACACATTTAGTGATAGTTATAGTTGTTAGTTATTATTTTTTCCCCCTCCTCTCACAAAGGTGAAAAAAGTGTCAGACTGTTAAATAACTTAAATAAAAGTTAAAATAAATATTTTTAAGTGAAAACAATTTGATTCTTTCTAATCTCCATCTTTGCTACAAGGTGACTCAGACCTTTATGTGCAATAGACTTTGTAAAACATGCATTCTGTTTTACATTTCTTATTTAACTGTTGGGTTTAAAATATTTTCTTTGATTTGGATGCTAATCTTTTTGCTTTCTTTAGAACATGGTTTCTTGAGCCAAGTTCATAGGACATATAATGAGATACAAGGACCAGTTTGAAAATCCTGGTCATGTTTCAGCAATGATAAAATGTGCATAATGGTCTGCAAGTTCAGTGTCGGAATCGGAAAAGCAAATGCCAAATCAGTGTAAGTGAATCAAAATTTCAGGGAGGATTTGAGTGCATTCTCTGTGGTTACACTTGTTTTATTTAAAACCCTAACATAGATATGAGTCACTTATGTTTCTTTACAGGTCAATCCTTTGAAGATTTCAAAGGTTAGTGTTTCAGATGCAGTCACAAAGCAGAAAGTTTTGAAATAAACAGACTGAATTGCTGGGAAAGTATTGCGACAAAGAAATAAAGTCAGTCTTCAGTTTTATACAGTTCAGCAAATCCCTGCATCTCATTGTGTTGTCTTTGCCTTAAATTTTCTTAATTACAAGAAAATGTACCAGGTATTTTTATCTTATTCTGAAGACTTCTTTGTTTACACTCTCCTTTAAAGTGGAACTGTTTTTAGGAAGGATGTTGAAAAGTATCATAAATGCTAGTCTGCTTCTGATAAAAATAGATTTCAAGAGAATTTTTGAATGGAGCACTATGTACTAAACACATATGTAGGAGTAAAGGCAGCGTGTGATTGGCCCAGAATATTGGAAAAATTTCGCCACTTGAATTTCTAGTCAAATTGGCATTTGCAGGTCTTGCCAATTGACAGATCCCCTTGTAGACTGTGCACAGTTACTTTCATTTCAGCATTATGGCAGCTGGTGTTCATGTCTGAGATAAAAAGTACTTCAGTTTGCCTTTTCTGCTGCTC
Organism: Strigops habroptila; assembly: GCF_004027225.2. Lineage (NCBI taxonomy): Eukaryota > Metazoa > Chordata > Aves > Psittaciformes > Psittacidae > Strigops > Strigops habroptila. Next base: position 75,418,530 of record NC_044278.2, on the reverse strand, counting down.
TTGTCAGTATCAGCATTTGATGTTCTGTGCTGGATGCAAAGGTTCTTTAAGTTCTACGACTGCTTGCTATGTAACAGTAATTCTGTTACGCAAACTTTTACTGCTTCAAAACAATATGCGACAGATTCATAATGTTTCCAAATGTGATTTTCAATTAATCACTATCCTTATTTTTAAATATTTGAACTGGCAAAAGTGTTTGGGATCCTTTAAAACTTATACATGTTTTTCTATTGCAGTATTATTAATAAAATGCAAATAAATGTTTGTAAATCTTTAGCATTTTAACAATTTTTCATTCTGCCAATATGTATTTTATATCTGTATCTGTGGTGAATTCCACTTATCTGATCATAGTTAAATCAAAATCTAATGATTTTTTTTTTTTCTTTTTTTTTTTTTTTTTTAAATGCTATGTGTTTAACACCTTTAGCATACAGGAAAAAAAAAAGTCGAAGTCAGGGGGTTTTTTAGATATATGTAATAACACTTTTACATTATTGCAATACTGCTATCTTAATATTTGTTGAAATTTAGACTGTTAATTTACCTTTAGGCTGAGTTTGACAGTATAGCTTGCAATGCTCTGCAACAGTTTGTTGCAGGAATATAGTGTTTCCTTAAAATCTCTGTTGGCTCCTTAGAATATTTTTGCAAGGTTTTTTTATGACATTTGTAATCCTTGATCATTCCTTCCCATACAAGATAAGATCTGTCACCTCATAATCCATTCTACTAAAATTGTCTCAAATTTTTAACAAAAAGTTTTATTACTTACAAACATTTTTAACTACTGTGGTTTAAACCTGGCTGGTAACTCAGAACCACACAGCCATTTGCTTACATTACCCTCTTATTGCCCTCCCCTCAGGGCAGAATGGGGCAGAAAATCGAAAGAATGTAAACCTCATGGGTTGAGATAAGAAAAGTCCAATAACTAAAGTATAATATAAAACTACTACTACTAAAAATAATAATAATAAGGGGAGAAAATATGAAACTAAAAGGTGAAAGGAAAAAACAATAAACACAAGTGATGCACAATACAATTGCTCACTACCTCCTGACCAATACCCATCCTGACCCAAACAGTGATCTACGCCTTCTGGGTGACTCCCCCTGGTTTATATACTGGGCATGACGTGCTGTGGTATGGAATACCCCTTTAGCTAGTTTGGGTCAGGTGTCTGTCTCTGCTTCCTCCCGGCTTCCTGTGCTCCTACTCACTGGCAGAGCATGAGACTGAAAAGTCCTTGACCAGAGTAAACGTTACTTAGCAGCAATTGAAACATCAGTGTGTTAGCAACACTGTTCTCAGACTAAAGTTGAAACACATCTGCTTGGAAGGAGGACAATAACTGTCACAGCTGAACCCAGGACAACTACTTAGAAAGTTCTTAACAAACAAACATGACCGTTCTAAGAATGATACTAAAGACGGAGCAAGGTTTTTTGTGGGTTTGTTTTTTGTTTTGGTATTGGCTTGGTTTGGGTTTTTTTTAGTCAGGAAATATACTGTCACTACTTTATGCTTTTTGTTTCCATATATAATTTCATAATGGAGTCATAGTAGTCTCTTCACAGACCATGAAAAAGAAAGGCCAGTAGTCGAAGTACAAGCATTAGACCATATGAGAGTTGACTTCTGTGATTTGGGGATGACCCATTACTCCATTGCAGGAGATTTTCATTTCTGCAGTAGTTTAGATAACACAAGCTGATTCTTCCTCCTGTTGTTTTATCAGACTTAGAAATGTATAATTTCCTGGCAAATGGAGTTTAAAGTGGCATTAGTGATTTCTTCAATTTTTCAGCAAACCTTTCTGTACAGCCTAATTTCTTTCCTCTCCTGAGAAAATAGAGGACAGCTGCCTAGAGTAGCGAGTGCCAAAGAGTGCCTACAACATCCAGGAGGTGGCTGTTGCTGCCAATGAAAACTGATGGAAAATTGGGAAGCAGCACCTGCTGCCACCACTCTGCTTCTTTCTGTTTTCCCTCTTCCTTTCATCCTCCAGTTCATCTGCTAGTGAAAGCAGCAACAGTAGCAACCTTTCATGTTGTATAGTAACAGAGGAGTATGCGTTCAATAGTTGCTATAGGATAAAGCTGGAGATTCAAAAATCTCTCTATAAACCTAAAACCAGTGAGTTTGTAACTCTCTAAAGTACTTGTTCCCCAAAGCATTTGAATGTCTGTGTGATCTATGTTAGAAGTTATTACTACAAGGCAAAGATAGGAAGAAGATTTATGAAAAATTAGACTCCAAATACTCTGGAGACATATCCACTACTCACAGCAAATTCAATTTGTCAGAGATGAAGGAGAACTGACCCTTTGGTAGTGTTTGATGGAAGAGAGACATGAGAGATTATCCAGTTGTCCAAAAAAGGGCAGAGTCAAAAGCATTTAATCACAGATATTGGTCAGTATGTGTTCTAATACAAAAGAAGGAAATAATAAATGAAGAAGCCAGTACAATAAAGAGGCCAGTAAGTTTAGTAGGTTGCCAGATTTCTGTTCTGTTTTGTTTTTCTGGAGTGAAAAGAAAAAATTGAGGACACACAGAGTTCCCTTCAGAAGCTTTTTGTCATTAATATCTTGTGCTAATATTCTGCAGGTGGACGAATGCATTTAGAACTTAAGAAAGTGTATATACTTCCTTAAGTAAATTCAGATTTCAGTTTTAATATGGATACCAAGCTAACTTCTAGAGAAAGATAGCTATATCTCCTTGTAACAGGACAGAGTGTTCTTCATTTTAGAATCATGGAATCGTAGAATAGTTAGGGTTGGAAAGGACCTTAAGATCATCTAGTTCCAAGCCCCCTGCCATGGGCAGGGAATCCTTGGACTAAACCATGTCACCCAAGACTCCATCCAACCCAGCCTTGAACACTGCCAGGGATGGAGCATTTACAACTTCCTTGGGCAACCCATTCCAGTGCCTCACCAACCTCACAGTAAAAAACTTCTTCCTTATACCTAACCTAAAATTCCCCTGTTTAAGTTTGAACCCGTTACCCCTTGTCCTATCACTACAGTCCCTAAGGAAGAGTCCCTCCCCAGCATCCTTATAGGCCCCCTTCAGATACTGGAAGGCTGCCATGAGATTTCCATGCAGCCTTCTCTTCTCCAGGCTGAACAGCCCCAACTTTCTCACCCCGTCCTCATATGGGAGATCCTTGAGCACCCTTATCATCCTCGTGGCCCTCCTCTGGACTTGCTCCAACAGCTTCATGTCCTTTTTATGTTGAGCACACCTGAACTGTACACAGTACTCCAAGTGAGGTCTCACGAGATTTTCTTCATTTGTATATTATTTTCTTGATTTGTATATTATTTGATTTCTATTGTATCTGTATTTCAGAATTCATTTCATTTCAGTGTTTGAATTACTGCAGTGGGTCTAGTTCTTGAGTTACTAGAATACTTGATATGATTGATAGATTAAATATATATATGGTTTTTACTGTGCATTTACTCTGTATTTTGGAGGAGAGGGGGACAACACAGGCCTGTGAAATATAAAAGTAGACAAGCTTTAGTGAAAAAAATAATTTTACTTTTCCCAAATCTAAGATGTGATTACAAAATACAAGACTATTCACATAGAATAGTATGCAAGCTTTGACACTCTTGTGTGCATTCACAGCATGATCTCTTCAAAAGAGAATAGAAAAACACAAAACCAAGAGATGAGCACATAGAAGACTTTAGTTTAGAAAAATGATGGTTGAATAGAAGTCTAACATTTTCAAACGTTGGAAGCCCAAATGCAACTAGAGAAATTCAAGAAGTAGAAAACTTTTCAAATTTATTCTCTAACAAGTATGTAATTAACATCCACAAATTTATCAGATGTTTAACATGAAAAGTCTGTATCCATTCTGATTTCAAAGGCACTTTCTTTAATCTCCCACTAAAGAATCTCAGACCGGGTTTGTAATAGCAATATTGCTTTATAGATTAAAGTAACTTAATCAAATCTAGAATAACTTTTACCTTTGAAATTATTTCCTTTGAAAATATGTTTAATTCTAAATTACTTTATACATTTCCTTGTGAAAACGTTTCTGAAAAAGTTCTCACCTGCCTTTTCAGAAACCTCTAAGAAAGGAAGAATCACTAAGGTGTATAAAGTGTTTGGAAAAAGAGAAATATAAAGGAAAGAGACAAACAGATGAAGGAAATATTTTTGTATTTATTTATGGAGCTTTGTGAACTGTTGTATCTGATAACAGTGAAACTTCTGCAGCCTGGTAATATAGTTTCTGTAAAAACGTGCAAGTGCTGAAAATGGAGAGAAAAAAAGAATCTGTTGAATTTAGTGTCCATGGATCAATAAATGAAAATTATTTCATATTTAGCTTGTATAAATATATACATAAAATTACAATCTTAAATGTTGATAAATATATCAGTCAGCTGATGAAAGCAAAAGAGCTATTGTAGTCATGGCGAAGCAAAGAACACTCTTCTATTTTAAAACTGTAAATTTTCACATTAAAGTCACATTCACATTTAAACAATTTTGTCAAAAATTAAGAAAGAGCAAAGCATGCTACCAGAACAATTTACTAAGCTTATGTTGAGGCTGGTAGTCTTTAAAAATTAAGAATTATGTGTAGATTTTTTTTGTTCCTGGAAATATTTATTATTGTTTAAACAATGTTTTAAGTTGCTCATGTTTCAGCCCTTGTAGATGTTTGGAAATCTACTGAACATTTTGAATGGGATAACATTAAAAACAATTTCCACTTTACAGTTCTTCTTTTATTTATATGATTAGAGTTAAGTGTGTGCAGGGCAACAAAGAAAACTTTCAGAGAAATATTGCATGTTGGAAAAAAACAGGTGTTCATCTGCCTTTATAAGTAGTGGGAGGACGTTGTCCTTTGTTGTTCATCTCCTCTCTGTCTAAAACCCCTTCACCTGTTTATGACAGGTAAAGCAAGCCCGTCACTCTAAGGGTTTTAGAAATAGCACTGCTAATGGCATGGCTGCAAGGGACATGCAGCAAAAAACGTTCTGTGTGAGACTTAATACTAGAGGGGCTTATGTTGAAAATACTTTGAATAAGAATTATACAGGAGTTAAAGTAAACCTGGATAGAAATATCTGATTGTGATACAACCCCCCTCACACCTTATCAGAACATGATTATTAGATGCTTAGCTTTTTATATTTTCTAGTCAGCCTTGCAATTAACAGTAATGCATACATTATAATCACATTCTTGAGCTGTCTGATCATTTGCTGAAGACTTAACTAGCATACTGTGTATTAGTGATACAAGTATTCCTTCCTATACAAAAATACACTAGTTAAGCAAGAAAGCTATAGTTTTGTAGTAGAGAGGGTTTAAAAATTTCTCTGTTTAGATTAAAAAAGACACTTACATAGCAGATTTCTGTGGGAAGGAGGGTTATTCCTGTGGAAGATATCAAAGAAGGGGCTAGTAATGTTGAGAACAGAAGGTACTACATCTACTTTATAAATGTTAAATTTTATGTAATTTCAGCTTCCAAGGACTCATCATCCTTCTTCTATCCAGTTGCGCCCGTACTGTGGGGATCTGTGTTGCAGATCAGAGATATCAGAGGGGAAGGATTAATGTCAATGCATATCTCACAAATGTAAATCAGTTGCTTGCAGATTAGAAGGTAGTGCGTTCAGAGAAAAAAAAAAAAAGCAAAAAAAAAAGCTTAAAATTATCAAGGAAAGTCATTGAAACACCTAGTACTTAATAGACAAATTATGTGCTGGTGAAAAGATTTACTATCCCAACCTTCTCATTACAGTACTCAGGCGGAGACTACCATTTTTGACATTTCTGTCTCAACTATCTCTAGTCTACTCTGTCTCTACTGTCTCCTCCCCCAATCCTGTTCACAAAATCATGCACTTGTCATGAACATAGTTCACGTGAGATGGCAGACTTGTTTCTACCTGAAGTAAACAAGAGAATGCTCACATGAAAATGAGGTTATAATTATTTTCCTTGAGCATAGACTTCTGTCTACGATAGGAGACAAGCATTGTGGATTTTTTTCTCAAAGCCAATTATGTGCTTTCATTCCATAAAATGCTGTAGTACTCTTTTACTAATAAACTAACCAACTGACCTTGGAATCTTAACATTCTGATTATGTTTCATATTGAGCCTCAGATGTATGGAATATATACTTTCCAAAGAATGACTTTTTCTTTCATTACATTAATACATACAATCTCTTGAAAAAATCTTCAATTTAAAAAATAAAATTTCCATGCTCTGAACTGTAATTTCTTATTAGAACTTATTCTGGAGAGAGGGTGAATGAAATTGAACCATAAGAAGCTATTACAGCAGAAAATAAAACAGAGATTAAAGAAAAACTCATAGCAGCATGAGAAATTCAGATGATGGTTTCTGAGTTCTCTGTTTCTGCTTGTAGCTCTTTTGTCTAGCAATTCACAGTACCATAACAGAGAGAAGAGAAGTATGATATGGATTGATTTTTGTAAGTAGTTCTCAATGAGAAAGCAAAAAAATATTATGGACACAGACATGGAATTAGCCTTAGAAATATTATCATGTGATTCTTGCTGACATTGAGGAAACGGATAAAAACGAAAGAAGGTAATATGTCTAGGCTTGGATGTGATTCTTATTGTTGCTTTGTTTGTTAGAATACTTATACTCTTCTATAGATAAATTCTAATAGATAATTCTGTAAGATGCTATGTTCTCAGGAGATGCTTTTCTGATCCATGGCAAAGGTGTGAAAATTGCTGGCTGATGTTTTTGCAAGCTCACCCTCTATCCAGTTTGGAAGGTGGCGGAGACTGGAAGAGGTCCCTAACAATAGGAAAAAGGCAAACATTTCTTGCTCCCATCAGTTACTCCAGTCTTCTACAGTAATTCTCTGGATGAATAAATGCACTGGGGAATCAAAAAGAACATCTTTGCTCAGCTTGTTTTGTGCAAGAATGAAAGAAGCAGGAAAGACAAAACAGACCTTACTAATCTAATTTTTCTCTCATGAACACTCAATTACAACCAAAGATTTTTAAACCACTCATATTCTGTTGCAGCTGGCTGAAAGTAAATATTGTATCGTTTATATGTCTACTAGAAAGATACTAGAGCTGATGTAAATACTGAAAGGATTTTTTTGTGCTGCTTCTGTTCCCCAACCAATAATTGTACTTCATGACCACTTGGCTTCCTCTCCTTTCCTGAATGTCCTCTTTTCAGTCATTAGTCTGAGAACAGCTGGTATGCAAACTTTATGAATCTTCTGAACAAAACTGGAATATGGCAAATCTATAAGTACTTTCCTGTGCTTACCCATATTTCCTTGAGGAATGGAAAAGTTCTGTTATCTTACATATCTCCAGACATTCCAAATGCTCACTGAATTTCCACAGTATATGATAATATTCCATAAAGAGATGCAGTTTGACTTAAAAGAGAACGGTGAACATAACACACCTGAATTAAGTCCTGATGAAGATATTAACAATGATTCACTGCATAATGGAAAAAAAAACCACACACATTTTATGGAATTTTATTGTATTATATTTTAATTTGACAGACATCACATTTTTACTTCTTTTGAAAAATATATTTCAATAGAAATTTACAGAAAATCTCTGAGTTAAAATTTCCTTACAAATAGCTGCAAGCAACATTGAAGATTGTGATAATATTTATAACATGGTAATTCAGTTTCAATTCAGTGAAGCTTACTGATATGTCAGCCTATATAAATAAAACTGGAGTACAAAAACTAGACAGGCTCTGCAGGCATATCTCACAATTTTTTTTTCTACCCAAAACCAGAGTATATAGTATTTGAATTTAGATCTACTTATCAGACATACTATTCCTGAAAAAAAAGACAGGTTTCCATATAGTTTGAATAGCTTGATTTGATCAGTCTTGTTTCCCTAAGGGTCATACATATTTAAAATATGTTTTTGGTAGTAATTTGTAATATGTTGAACAATTAGCTTTTTTTTATTCTCAGATATTTAGAAGGTAACTTTGTCTTAATATTTTGCTTTTATCACTTATGTAATTGATTCATATACATAGATGATGCAAATCTCTTTATATCATGATAAACACTCAAATGTATGAATGAAAACATAGCAAGAAACAGGAATTGCACAGTCACATGGAGGGGACATATTCTAAGTGATCTTTGTTTTGATCGTGTCCTTTATGAGCTGAAGAACAATGAGAAAAATGTATTATCTGAGAAATAGGTAGCCTGAGAGGGTACTTGGGATTGAATTTAGAAATTTTTTACTCTGGTAACTATCATGATATTTATTTTTGAACAAGCCAGTGTCTTGTCTGTTTCCAATCTTTGATAGGACAAAAAGAAGCGGAAAAGAAAGAGAAAGAGAAAGAAGGGGAAGCAGAGGAAAGAGATGAAGAAAAGAAAGAGGAGGAAGAGAGAGAAGAAGAGAAGAAAAGAAGAAAAAGAACAAATATTTTTTATTTTTGCCAGTTACCTCCAGAAGATCTTTTGATATATAGCAATTACATAATAGAAAATGAAATATTTTTGTCTTGCAGCTTGTCTCAAATCAACACAAAAAAAATTATTCTTCTGGTGAAGCTAGTAGAATTTAAGTTGCGTAACAGATTAAACTTTAATTTTATTTATCAATATTCGATTCTGAACAATATTATAGACACCCAGAGATTTAATAGAGATTCTTTTTTCAAGTTTGTGGGGGTTTTTTAAGGCCAGCTGCTTGAAGTGAAAGGAATGTTATGCTTAGTTGAGCTTTCTTGATTCAAAAGACCTTGAATTAATCTGACTCTACCATTTTTCTGAGCACCAGAAGAATGCAAATTGTTCCAAAATAGGTTATATAACACTATTTCATCATAATGTTCCAAAAATCACAGAGGTGCTCCCTAAAAGTGCTCTGTTAAATCTTGATTTGTGTGTAATATTGTTGTAGGCAAAACATTCTTGACTTGGGAAGTTATTACTTAATTTAATTTTTGCCAATTCACACAAGCTTCTGATCACTGATTTGGTTACTGAGAAGAAAGGCAACATAAATAATTAAAGAATTGCATAAATATTTTTTCTTTCCCTTTCTTCAGACTCAGATTAGGCCAAACACCTATCCTCTCCCTTCCTAGTCTCAATTTCTCTTATTTTCACTCTTAGTTACGCTCACTTACCCCTAGTTCCTTCAGTGAGGTATTGGCTGGAATAGAAGGCTTGGATTGTCTGTGTAATGACTTATGCCAGCTGCTTATTTCTGCTGATCTTTACATCTGTAAGTTTTTCTCTACTGCTATCTGCTACGGTTCCCCAGGGGGTTCCCTACTGTGATGTGGGTTGCCCATGATCACAGTCTCTCAGTGCTGTCCTTGCCCCAGCATGGTCATCCACAGACAGTCCCTTTAGCGATATATGTGACCCTTTTGGCATCAGATGCCTTCTCCTTGAGTGTCTGTCTGGCATCACCTCCAGAAGTGTGAAGTGTGTCTCTAGCACCTAGCAGTTTCCAATTTATTTCACAAATACATCTGAGTAGGTGTGCTGTGTGCTTGTCTGATGGTCTGAAGTTTTTGTGCATGATGGGCTACTTACAACAGTTTCAGAGCTGCCTGGAATGGGATGCAACTGTCATGTTGTAGTTCATGGTTTCCACACAGGTCACCTCTCTAGCCCCCTGCTACTTAAACCCAACAATATATGTTAAGTGCAAAGATATAGTTGATGGATTGAAAATAATATTGCTGATTGATTGTAAATTAACTTAATCACATGTCTGATTAATGCTACACATTAAACCATAAAACTGCAAGCAGGAAGTTCTAAGGTTCAACATTGCAATGTCTAAATATCCTGTTATTTTGTGGTTATTGAGCTTGATGTTAGGTGTCTATATTGCTTATCTATATATTAAGAAAAAATATAGTTCTCTGAATGAGATGCTCAAGGAAAAAATGGGGGCAGTCTAAACTGGCCAGAGGGAAATTAGTGGAGCAAGAAGTGTAAGACATAAGCTGCAACCACATGTGGTACGCTGTTTCCTAAATCTGAAAGGTGAGGCATTTTTCACTTAAACCAATCATTATTTATGAAAATAAAACCAAACCAAAACAAAACAAAACAAAAGCCAAACAACAAACCAACCAAAACCCTATTGGTTTTCCCAGTCTAGAATACAATAAGCATGAACCGCAGATTTGCACCTACAAATGAGGCCCAGTGCCCTCCATGCATACCAGGGACTGAGAACTGTGTCCATCAAAGTGTTTGAACCATCTGAGTTGGGCCATACAGTACTACTAGAAGGAAGTAGTGAGTGACAGTGGTAGGAGATTCCCTGCTGCAGGAGGCAGAGGCCCATATCTGCTGACCTGACTTGCTGTCTAGGAAGTATGCTGGTTGCCATACACCAAAAACATTGTGGGGAGGTCTGCCAAAACTTTTCTGGACCTTGAACTGTTATGCCCTGCTACTCTTCCATATGGGAACCAACAATAAAACCAGGGAAGTCCTGGACTACATCAGGCTACATGGCTCCAGGAACAAGGATGTTTTTCCCATCTCGGGCATGACATTACAGGTGAAGGGGTGGAGGAGGAGTAGACATATCCTGAGGGTCAACAACTGTTTGCATAGCTGGTGTCAACAAAAGATTTGATTATCATGTAAAAGCCTTTGAGGACCAAGGATTGCGAGGAAGAGACAGGATCCACCAGCTTGTCTCAAATCTATGCAAGGGAAAAACATTACCAGCAAACTGATAAGGAGGACTTTAAACTAGGAACAAAGGAGGAGGAGGCTGATGATGTGAAATCAACTGAGGAAGTGGTGGACCAAGTTGTCAAGCAAAGGGTGCAGGATGATGTGGGCAAGAGAGGTCTCCTACTCAACATAAGAGAGCTGAAGGGGCTTACTTCTAGCCTACGTGCCAGAAAAAGGAAGTATCTATAGGGCAGCATAAAAGGGGAAGCTCTCTGGGATACCTTCTCTGGGAAATGAACTTTGTGTACAAATGAGTATTGTGGTACTTCTCTTAAGTACCCACATACTAACACATGGAGATTTGGTGGGGAGGAGAATAGGCGTCTGCATGCAGTTGCAGGGTTATGATCTCACAGAGACATAATGGGATCACTCACATGATCAGAGTGCTACAGTGGACAGATACAGGTTTCTGGAATGCATTGAGGACAACTTCCTAAAACAGATAATTGAGGAGCTTGATGAGAATCTTGATGAAATCAGTTATTGAAATCTTATAATTCTACGACAATAATATCAAGACCAGTAAGAATCTAACTAACATAAGGGTTCACAAACCCTGAAGGCTCTAACCAGATGACATGACAGTTTAGGACAGATAATATCTATCTTGTTGAAGCTGCTTCACTTTGTATAAAATAGTTGGGTTCTGGAAGTAATATTTTTAGGGAAATGTTGAATATCAGATCTCTAGCTGTATTTTCTAGGTGGATATGGACTCATTGTTTCTCTAGAATATGAGTATCTAATTACCTCATGAATTCCATATAATTTTAAAAGACTTATTGAGGAATTCACACTCTAGATGATGACTAGCTTACGAGTACATAACCCACCACAGAAAGTCTGGCTGTAAACTCTGGTCCAGGAGTCTGTGCAAAACGAAGAAGGGCTCATCTTGACTGCTTTTTGAGAGCTGCCTAGACATATTCTGTGGATTTCTACTCTCTGTGAAAGTCTATGCAATGGAAGAAAAATGTCTTTATTCAGGAATCCAGTAAGACAGACTTAAGACAGGCTCGGTGCTGAAAAAAATCTAAGTGCTTTGTCCATACATAAATGAACTGAGGACAACAGAAGGTTAGGTTGGTCCCTCCAACCAAAATACAGAATCAGTTGTACTTGGTAAGTGGGGCAAAATATGCATCTTTCAGGGAAAGTTTAAATTTTTACCTAGAAGAAATATCTAAAATAGCTCAAATGATTCACACCCTTAAAGTGACTATTTATCTGAATTAAGTGTACAGGGATTCTAGATGACTACTCAGATGTCTACAATATTGGCATTTGGTCCTATGAATCTCACTTTATATTAATTAGAGACAATGTTCCTATTTAAAAGCCAGGATGAAAGTTGCCTTCTCAAACAGTGCAGTCTTAGTGCACTTACAGACTTTGCTTTCAGTCTTGACACTGAAAGTTTCTGCTACAGAAGTACCCTATAACTTTTGTTTTCAAACCTTTGTTTAGACAGTTTATTCTTCCTCTGTATGTGTAGGGAGTTGTATTATTTCTTCTTTAGTTGACCTTATATTTAAGAAAGCTGCACAGGTCTGTAAACCCCATTCACTATTTTCACCTTTCATATTCACAACTCTCCACAGTTATGGCTATACACACTACACTTGGCAAAGTACTAGCATTACAACTAAATCAGTATTACAGTATCAACTGTACTGGTTTCTAATACAGAAGTGTGTCTCTGAGATCCCAAGCAATGATATCAGGGAAATATCTGACCAGTATAAGAAACCAATGAGAAGGGAAATTAAGTTTTTAAAGGAATAAAATAATCTTTGGGGTAATTGCTCTTTTCGCACCTCTTAAAATGAAAATTACAAGGCAAAAAGACTGACATGCCTGAAAATAACAAAATTAGGATTTAATTTATGCTTTTACAATGGACCTGACTTTTTTCTGCCTCTTACTTACTTTATTTTCATTGTTTTAAGATTTCTAAAAATATTTTTTATAATCTCCATAATCTTAAAGTCAAAAGAAATGTAGAAATTAAGAAAAAAGAAAAAACCCCAAACTATTGAAATTGAACTATGGTGGCAACTCTTGAATCTGATTTCTTATCCTACAAATTCCTTGACAGCTAATGTTAGAGTGATTTTTATTGTTATACGTAACTCTGTGTGTTTGTTTATACATTGTAATTTCTGGGCTATAAAAGCATAATTTAATAAGATATTTTTCAAAAGTTGCTTGATGCAATTTAAACCAAAAAAACCCCTAAGATAATTAGAGTGTTTGGTACGAGATTTAAAAATAACCTCTAGGTAAATTTAAGAACTCTAAAACTTTGAAAGAAGAAAACAGATTAGCGTATTGAACAAACAAACAAAACCACTCAAAACCTTTTTAATTTTGAAAAAGTCTGCATGGTTTTGACTGCTTTAAAACTATTTTTCCTCACTTTTCTATTAGTGAAAATACCTTTTCATATTTAGATATTACTTAAACATTGATCTGATAATTTTTTTTGTTTTGTTTTGTTAGATAGACATAAAATATAATGAGCTATGTATCTTGAAATCAAGTCTTTTCCTGATATACATTGGTCCCTAACCAAAATCTGCCAGGCTGAGATTCATCTGAGACAAAGTCATCTGTCTAAATCGTAGGCACTTCATGGCCACTGAAGTTCCTCTAATAGTTGCCATGTGATAGAGTCCATCTCATGAAAATGGATTCAAGAAACAATGCAACGCACGTGTTGGGTGTGTATCAACTGATAAGTTGTCTTAGTCTTTAGCCACACAAAATATTTAAGCTTTTTTAGACTAAAACTTTTAATATTTAAAATTTAAATGTGATCAAAAGTAATCTATAGAAGTTGCAGCAAACCCTAAAAAATATACAGTTAAATGTTGGAGAGCATTACTATTCTTCACTTCTACCAAACTAAGAACAATGAGATGTGGACTGAGTTGTAATTTTTCAAGTACTCTGATGTCAACCCCTGTGATTAAAAGTGCAAGATTTTACTTAGATAAAAAGACTTTTATGGACTGACTAACCCCAATCTTTCTTAACGAAGTCCTAGTTTTGCTAGTAACTCTCTAGAGGAAAAATTTAACTGGTTTATTTGAAGCAAAATTACTTCCTATTGATTACAGACTATTTTCTACTGTAATTGCCTTGCGAAGATAGGATAATGTGTCTTCAGAGATTATAATCTAATCTTGTTAATATTTCTGTAATAGTATTTTTAGGAAGTTAGCTTGTTCTGGATAGTTTTTTTGGTTTGGTTTTGGTTGTTTTCAGTTATATTCTGCTATCTCTTTGTCCTTTTAATAAATTTAAAATACAATACAGGAAGTTCAACTCTCAAAAAAGTGGACAATGTAAAATTGAAATTAAACATTTTCTGGATACTTGTAATGTCAAAATATAGCTGAACAATGTGTACTCTGTTTTTTGTCAGCACAGTAAGTTAATAGCAACTGGAGTACAAATATACATTGTATACTTGACATTTAATATTAACTTTTCGCAAAAAAAAAGAAAAGAATGAAATTGAGCCTCTTTTTGCATTATGTGATCATACAGTACAGATTATACAAAGCAATAAAATCGGCAGTTGTCATTACAAATTGAGGCTAATATAATTTCATCTAAATACTCAGAAGCAACTGAACTCAAACTGAAAAAATCGTCACTGTAGAAGTACTTATTCTCTTTCTAAATTTAAGGTCTAATTGGTACTTCAAATTCTGTGTTATCTGTCTCACTATTATGAAGTTTAATCAGCTCATTCCTTCCTCATCTTAACAGCAAAAATGGAAGTCTATAAACTCATAATAATTTATGTCTAAATTTAAATAGGATATATAAATACAAAGTGATTCTTGAGGGTCATAGACACCTATGAGGAGGAAACACTGACTAATCTCAGAACCATATGTGGCAAATGAAATATGTCTATCAATCACTAGTGTGAAGATTGGGTCATCTCTTGGTTTAAAGATGTTTAGAGTTGTATTATAAGAAGTTCAGTACACTATTTTTTTTTCCAATATGCTAACTAAAATTAGTATTAACTCATTTTAGTGCCTGTTTTTGTTTCATGCATGAAGGATTAGCTGACAGATTCATTAGAAAAATGGCTAGTGTAAATACAGAAGCTGTAGAAACCCTTTGGGTAACACTGCATTATGTCAACAAAATCCATAGCTGTTGAGTTAGAAAACCTGGCAAAATAACACACCTTTAGGCTGATTTGACAACATAGCTGGATTGCAAAAGAGGAGCTGAAGAAGTAGCTTTCTACAAACCATATTTCTCTAGTATGTGCTATTTAAAGTTATTTTCTAGCTAGTATTGTAAGCTTTTAAAATACTGTCTCTAGTACCAAAAAAAAAATAAAAAAAAATGGTGGGGGGTGGGGAGGAAAGGGAGAAGTTGGAGAGAGAAATTAACCTGCATGTACAAAGGTGATGATACTCAGAAAAAAATTGAACTGGCATAAAGACTTAAATACTGCCTCTTTGTATCTATAGCACATCAGGATTGAAATATTAATTCAAAAGTAAATTCCAGTTAAATTAAAACAAATTTTTGTTTTGTCTAAAGATGTAGAAGTTTCTGCAGACATTCAACATGAACATGTGAAAAATATCTCAATATTATAAGAGGCATTTTGGTTTGCTCTATTTTCTGATAGAAAAGTTGTAGGAGACAAGTGATGCTGAAAATCATTGAAATGAACATTAAATGTTACCAAGAGAAAAACATGAAAAACATTGTTCCTAAATGCCAAATAACAATAGGCAATATAATATGAAGAAGACAGGAATAGCAGATATACATAGGAAAATACACTACTATACTACTCTGTATTGTGGAGAATACCACAAATTATATCTCTTGACATGAAAATAAGGGGGAAGATACTGTACTTTCACTGCTAAATAAAAAAACACAAGCTCAATTGCTAGATCGTTGACCATGAACACCCTTTAGTATTTCTTTGTTCTCTGGCTCTGTTTAAGATAAATCCAATCTGATACAAATGATGCTATTCATAAACGCAATAAATTCAAGGTGATCAGTGCTAATTACTGGGGTTTGGAGCTCTTTTGTTGTCAGTTTAGACCTAGACACTGAAAGAAGCCAAAAGATAAGGTAAGTGTACTAAGGAGACAACAGTTTTAAATAAACAAACAAATAAATAGCTGACAAATCATGATTTCTGACAGATGCAGGCCAAAATGTCTGTCATAAAAAACATAACAATGGAAGGGTAGAAAACAACCTGTTCCATTTCTCTCTGCTTGCTTTTCCCCTCTTATTTCCATGCCACTAGGAGGGAGATCAATAAGATCCCAACACTTGTACTTCATATCAGAACAAAAATAGCATGAGAGGAACAGTTAATATGATACAACGAAAAATAACTCCCTTTGCCTGTAAGATGATCATTTCTGCTCCTTGGCAAGTGTAGGTGGGAAGACTGTCAGCTACTGATATTTTCCTCTAATAAAGGTTAACTAAGGAATCAGAATGTTGAAATTCCTTTATGCTGTGACAAGCGAGGGCTGTATTTTACAAGAGGTGTTTAGATGCCATCTACTTTAAATTACAATAATAATCAATGAGCAATGCCTTTACATTGAAATACATGTATATGTGTTGATTATTTGTAGTGATTATTGGTTTCAAAGTAGTTAAACAAGGCTTAAACTTGACTAGGAAAAATTAAAATGAACTGGTAAAGTATAAAATACAACAGAATATAATTCGTCTCCAATGGAACAGGTAAACTAGAAGGAAGATGATATTTTTGCTCCCACTTCACCATTACTAAGACAATAGCAATTCACAGGGGACAGAATGTATAAGTGAAAGGCAAAGCTGAACCAATCTTGAACACTTGACTGAGTTTGGAAATAGCATCAGGAAAAAATTACAATTTCTAAAAGAAGTGTAGATTGACAAAATATAACAAAATTTCTTAAAATTTTGTTTGTTTGATCTCACTTTTACAATCAAGAGAGAAAAGCTTACACTTCTAAAGTGAAATTTACTCTTTAGAAAAATACCTACATGGATTACAGAATCATGCTACTGAAATTACTTTTCTCCACCAATTTAAAAAAAAATAAATCTTGTATGTATATGCTGTTAGTTATACCGTAGTTTATCCATAAAGTTAGCAGAGTCTCTGATATTTTTCTCATAATGAAAAACATCATACTACTCGATCACAGTATTGATTCATGTATTTTGATTTGTTAACTTGTAATAGAAAACCATATATAATAGCAGCTGAATCTGTATATCCATAGTCACAAAAAGGGAACAAAATTGGTAGTCCAACAAAACCGAATATAATGCTATAATCTGAAGTGGAAGCTTTGTTTTCCTAAACTTTCTTCTTGATATTTAGGTTTGTCAGACTTTGCGATATATGTTCTCAAATTTGCACTAGCAAATTTTGGTAGGTGGATGTGTGACTGAATGTTCTAGCTTGTGATAAAGTTGGTCTAAAAACACCTGTTCATGCACTGTCTTTAAATTTTGTTATTGTTGGTATTGAAAAGCAATAAAAACTTGAGTAAGATGAATCAGAGTTTTTCATAGAGATGCTGGGTTTCAATAGCTCATTTCATAGAAGAATGATATAGCTGATTATAAATTACCGCTGTGATTATTCTACTGAAAGATTTGAAAAGTATAAATTAGAATTCATGAAGCACAAGCAAAATGTATATTAATTTTTGATAAAAAGATAGTTGAAAACAGTGTTAAGTGCCAATTCTATGTACAATTACTTATACTGTTTCTCTTTTCTGTGAAATAAAATCTCTAACTGCATTTCAGTATCAGAAAGCAATACCTATATAATTTTAGATAGTTCAGCTTTTAACCTGTTTTAGGTTTGGGTTCTTGGGGTTTTTTGCCTTTTTTTTTTTCCCCCCATAAATATGATGACATAGAATATAACTGAACGGACATTTTGACTTATTTGGATTGTCACTGATTTAATGAATTATATATTCTGTGATTTATTTTCCTATTCTTACACTATTTCAATAGCAAAATCTTGGCACTTTTGATTTTATTTTACTTCAACTCTTCACAACATTATTCATCAGTTAATTTTTCAGTTATAAACTGTGTAGTGAGATGGGGTAGATGAAGTGCAACTACAACATTATACATGTGACACATAATCTTTGACTCTCACTCTTTCATAGGTTTGACTCTGTAATAAATCATTCATTCACCACAACCATCAACACTGATCCCATATATCTTTTCCCTAGCTGTGCAATGAAGCACAGTGTATACATTTCCAAATACTGTCTGTACTAAAGTAATGATTGCTTCTCCATGCCAGTTTTCAATTTTATGTAGCATCTTGCCCTTGAAAACGTTTTCACTGGAACACTTTGAAAAGAACTTCAAATAAGCTTAGACCATACAATCTTTGAGGTGTTTTGTATATAGAACTATGCACTTCTACTATTACATTTGCAGTTCTTTATTTCACTCCTAATAGTTGGGACTTTAGTTTTTACATTTTACATCTTATACTTTGTTTAATTTTTGACACACAGAGAATGTCCACTGAGTTTAGCTACTTAGATTTAGCTTTAGAAAAAATAGTGTTCTTCTGTATAAATGTAAGAGTATTAATTTTGCAGTGTCAGATAAGGTTAGAAATACATATATGTTTAACTATCACTGCTGCACACAGAGTATGTAATTCAGTTAGTAAGCTAAAATGCTTAGGACAGATTTATAAAAGTGCTCAAGACAACCCTCTAAGTAGTCTACGTTAAATTCGAATTCCTCGGAATCACAGAATTGTAGAATATCTCAATTTGGAAAGGATACATAAGGATCATGAATCCAACTCCCTGATCCCTGCAGGACTACCTAAAAGTAAACTACATTACTAAAAGCATCATCCAGACACTTCTTGAACTCTGAGAGGCTTGGTGACATGATCAACATCCCTGGAGAGCCTCTTCCAGTGACTGACCACTTTCTCAGTGAAGAACTTTTTCCTAATGTCTAACCTGTATTTCCCCTAAAGCGGTTTCATTCCATTCCTGTGTGTCCCATCTCTGCTCAGCAGAGAGAGATCAGCACCTCCCCCTCTGCTCCTTCCCTTGAGGAAGTTGTAGATTGCTATGAGGTCACCCCTCATCAGCCAAGTGACCTCAGCCAATCCTCCTAACTCTTGACCTTGAGACCTTTCACCACCTTGGTCACCCTCCTCTGGGCACATGTTTATAGTTTGATGTCCTTCTTGCACTGAGGTGCCCAAAACTGCACACAGTACTCATGGTGGGGTTGCAACACTGCAGCGTAGAGTGGGAAAATCACCTCCCTTGACTGGCGAGATGTGCTGTGCTTGATGCACCTTAGGACACAGCTGGCCCTTTCAACTGCCAGGTCACACTATTCAACTTCCATCAACGTGTACCCCAGATCTCTTTCCACAGGGCTGCTCTCCAGCCTCCTTCTTCCTAATTTGTATGTATAACCAGGACTACCCTAACCCAGGTAGAGAATCTAGCAATTGTTCTTGTTAAATTTCATATAGTTGGTGATTGCTCAGCTCTCTAGTCTATCCAGATCTCTCTATAAGTCCTCTCTACCCTTGAGGGAATCCACAGATTCTCCTAATTTACTGTCATTGGCAAACTTCCTTAAACTGCAGAAGTCCTTTCCAACCTCAACCATTCTGTGATTCTGTGAAGTGCAGGCTTAAGCACAGACACAGCATGTCTTCCAACCATTTTCCCTCTCACAGAACACAAGTTTTGCATCACAGCACATCCAGAGGATTACCCTGATGTCAGAAACAGGCTGTAAGAGTGACAGTTGTGTGGTTAAATGGTGGGCTGGAAAACAAGAATGTTATGCTTGTGTCTAGTCCAGAGTCTGTCCTTGCAGAAAAAGAATCAATATGGTTTTTTAGTTTGCTTTGCAGCTCATAATAGAACTGGCATAGGAAGGAAATAGAAGAATCTTTTGCCTCTTTACTATGTGACAGGCAAAATTCCCTTTTCCTTTGTTCTCATAGCCTTTCATTCCCTCTCTGCAGCCAGTCTGACTTGTTGTTTGTGAGGTTTGGTTTTTTTTGTTTTGCTGTGTTGTGTTGTTTTTCTATTACTTTCCCATTTTACTTAGTACCTGTCTTTGTGAATGTTGTTCACTCACAATGTTCCCATCTTCCTTTCTCCCACTCAATTTTTTGTTCTGCTAAATGTCTTTGCAAGCCATGTAGTATCCTGGACCCTCTGTGTCACTATTTCTTTTGGTATATACTGCTGTTAAGAACTAGGATGCAGTGTAAGTCACCTACTACCTTCACTGAGAGGTACTGTGCGGGTGAGAGTTTCCACAGCACAGGCAGTGAGAAAAGAGGGAAACCTTCACTGTCTTTTCAGAATCCTTTGATGCCAGGAGGAGGAATTAAAAAGAAACCCAACTATCTTCCTGCAGTCTCTTGTGAATGACATTGGAGCTGGCATGAATGAGAATAATAGAAGAGACAAATAAGTGACTGTCACTACTGTATGACTTTAACTTCAGATGACTGACAGAAAGTATGATACATGTATTTTTTTTTCTCTTTTTACTGCTTCTTTCACCTACCTTGTGGTTACTTTTTGTATCATCTATCCCATTGTTTCACCTTCTCATCGCAGATGTTACCTCATATTTATGCAGCCTTGACTTAAATTCCTTTAACAAAACCAGTTTTGGATTAGAGAGTTGCTCGTATGATCTTGGATTTATTTAGATTTTCTTTAAATCTTCTACCAGCTGCTGGTAATATCTCAGTAATTTTAATACTTCTTGGAGCTAATTTTTCTGAAGTATTTAAGGTACATTATACACATGCTTTGATAAATGCTGTGTGAGGAGACGAAAAGTTCAGTGCACATGAGACAGTGCCAGGTGGGCCAGTGCAGTACTGGAAATAACAGTATGACTCAGAATAAAACCTCGGTCTATTGTAATCAAAGATCATAAATGAAGTAATAATGTGTTCACTGAAACATTGTTCAGATCTCTGCAAATGCTATGATTTTGCTACTGATGCTGCAGTTGTAACATTTCCTATTTCCACTGTGTATTACTGTAGTATGAATGCATTTACAAATTTTCATGAAAAATACTATTAGAAAATCCGAAAATAGTACTGTTTTTTTTAATCAGGTTTTTTTTTAATTCCCAACATAACAATTTCATACCACTTGAGAATGCTAGGATTCTCAGAACTAGGTTGTACTATCTTTATTATCTCTCCCTAAGTATATTTTAATACTTTCTGCAAATATAATGATCTAGGCAGAAATCTGTGTGGTATCTAATACAAAAGAAAGTAGCTTTTGTTACAATCCTACATTAGCTGTAGGAAGGAAAAAAAGTGTATTAAAGGAAGTTGTAACATTATAAGGTGTACTAATTGAGCTCTATGTTATAAACTAAAAAAAATTTACAGTCAAAATCTGTATCAAGTTAAGTGGAAAATTTGTCAGAGTAAAAATCACAGTCATCCCTAGAGGAGATCTTTTTTTTTCCCTCCCCATGAGATCTAAATATTACAAGAGTTCCTGTCAAACATTTTCCTATCTTTGCTTTCATTACATCTGATGTGCTCTTTCTCTCTTGTCGTTGACGATTTGCATGTACAAGATTCACTCACCACTGAGTGAGCAGAAGTTTTTCCAGTAATATCCATTCTGTCCCCTCAAGGTCTTTTAAGACTATGTGAAATTTCTGTTTGGAAGACCTTACTTTTCTTTTGAAGAGTCACTGAATCTTTTGAGCTGTTGTAAAAAGAAGTTTTACTTGCTATAGATTTTTCTGAGACATACTTATTGGAAGTGATTCCCTATGAAATCAGAAATGTTACTGAAAGAATGAAATTCTAACTACCATTGAGAAAACTAAATCAAACAAAACCCATGTTTATTTAGTAGATACACTGCATTAGAGAAAAATTGTTGTCAGCAAATGAAACTCTAAATTCCTTATGAATTGATTTCCGTCTTTAGAAGAGGAAAATGGAATTCTAGATAGTTACAAGGCAATCACTGCTCAAATGTGATTTCTCCTAGTTGTAATGACAATATATTAGTTGCATTAAAATATCAATCAAACAAAAATTACCTAACTTTTATTCTGTGCTTTTATTTGTAGATATTACTTTAATTAAAATAGAGTTTATTTCATTACCCTGATTGCCTGGTCACCCAAAGAAGCAAATGATAGAACTATGAGATAATGTAGTGTAATAACATGAGAAAAATTTATGTGTTGGTAATGCTCAGAAGTACCACAGATTTGCAGTGCTGGCCCAGGAGTAGTGTGTGATTCTGAGTTCAGTGACTGCCAATCAGGAGCAGCATTCAGTTTTCTGTCCTTTGAAGAAAATTCTGTGAAGGCTGCAGAACACAGCAGCAGCATAAAGGAAGGAGCATGGGGTTTTTTTTAAACACTTAGGATGTAAACAGAACAGTCTTACCAACAGTTAAATCTGTGGAAGATACGATGAATTATTCTTAATATACAATAGACTTGCTCTACTTTTAACTTATAGAAATAATTTCTCTACTCTGATAAGCATATTGAAAGCATGTATTATGTTAAGTTTGTTACTGTTAAGTTTGTTACTATTACATTACTACCTTAATTTTCTTTAGGATTAAAGTATCAAAAGAGAAAAGATACTTCTGTAGTATAACTTTTAAGGGAATTGTGGAAGCTTCTGAAATGAGTCTTTGAGTTTCTGGACAAAATCCTCAGGTTACTGATGGCAACAAGTTACCTTGTTCTCTATTTTCACAAGTTAAAAGTTTAAATATATTTTAATTTTCTCACTCTTCTAGATAGTAATTCTTTAGAGCAAATACATCTGTATGATACTGAATATTCATATGGCTTTCTTTATTCCCCCAAATAGTGTTTGGTTTTCTGTATCTATTTATACCGTTGAAAAATGAAATCTCAAAACATTTTTATTTTATCATTTGCTTTTACTGACATAGGTTTAAGATCTTATCACTCCTAACCCATAAGGTTTTATAGAAAAAAAAGTTTATAGACATTTAGGGAAAGTATTCAGTAATAGCAAATTATGTGCACATCTAAAAGAAGGAGAAGCAGGTGAATGAACTGCTAAAGGACACCATTGGTAAATAAGATGAGTTGGCTGAAATAACATATATAAAATATAAGAACATGTAGTTAGTGACACATGTAGCTGTCTAGGCCTTTGATAATCAGTTAGAAACTTGTTTTGATGTGCTTAAACAGAGCGTTCTGGGGGAAGGAGCTGGGGGGCTGCACTGAAAATATGTTTTACTGCAAGCTAGACAGACACACAATTTTGGTAAAAGTCAAGAAGTTTTGGTAGTTGAGTACTGATAGCTTAATCCATTTAACAGCTTTAATATTTTTTATCTCAGTATTGATCAGTTGTGGTAAAATGATTTGAGCTTAGACCATAGATAAAAATGCTCTAGTTCTCCAGGTTATGCTTAAATTTAGTGGAGAATTACATCTTCGCAACCAAGGCAGGGCCAAATTCCAGAGCAAATTAAGTCTGAACAGCTTGTATTTCATTGCTGGCACAGCTTCTTCTTTCAGTACTTTTTTCATGATCTCACTCTCTGCCAACTTGTATTAAGTAGGGAGGTGTGGACAGTTGGCATTTAAATGTCCGATACAAATGGCAGAGATATGTCCTGGAATACACCGTCTTTTATAGTGGTGTTTTCTAGCTTGGTCTGATAAAAATGTATCACGTCATGGGCAAGCATAAACATTTTTTTGCCACTCACCTATTCTCAAAGTGCATGCCTGTTAATGAAGCAAATAATTTTTTCAGTTAATTTCAGTGAGGATCTTGGCCACTTGCATCTTGAGAAAAACAGGTTATAAAGGTTTGCCACCTTCTTTATTTCTGACCCATACACTGACCCATTTTCATTCCCTGCCTGGACCTTTTCAGATTTCATTATTGCTTTATGAAAACTTTGTCATTAATCATTGCTACAGACAAATTATCTTTCCTAATCCACAATCTATTTTCTAATGTCATCTTAGATGATGTGTGTTTGTCTCTAAGTGGTTACTGGCAAGAACACAATGCAAAAATCTGTACTGAGAGCCTTGTTACTTATTCTTTGCCCCTTTCAGCACAAACAAGTTTCAAGAGTATGTGTAAAAGCTAATATCATCAAGCAAGATTTAAATCTGAAAAACATTTGTACTCATTACTGTCTTCTCCTGCGAACCTGTTGCTTTCGTTTTGTGTTTTGGCTTCTGTTTTCAAGATTTCTGATGTAAAGAAAAGCAAAAGATAGACCAATAATGAATGTATTTAAATCTCCTTAAATAAAAATAAAACTAAAAATAAAAACAATCTAATTAAACCTTTTCAATAACTTCCACAGAGTCTTTAAGGTTTAGAGCTAAAATTCCATAACAAGTTTCTGAAACAGTCACAGGGTGAGTCTACTAGATTGTGCTAATTGAATCACATTAGGCCTACTGTTACTGCTAATAATAACTGTGTTGCACAATTTCTTTTGACAGGTTGCACCCAAGGCAAAGAAATGCTAGTGGAAGCTAAAAGAGATGAAGAATGGAAAAGTTTTCCATTAGAATATCACTGAAACAGTCTGCATCGCTTAGTGGCAGAAGAAAGCAACTGTGATATAACACTGAGAATGTGTACACTGAGAACGTGTACACTGTGAATATAAATAATAATTCTAATGTATACATAGTATCATTGAAATATCTGATAATTATAGCAAAAATAACAAAAAAATAATAATTTGCAGTTTAGGGGCTAGTTCATTACAAAGGTTTAGGTCCAAAATACTTGTATTATTCTCTTTTGTAGATCCAAAAGAGTAAGAAAAATCCTTAATAGACAGTAATTAAAAAAAAAAAAAAGGAGAGAACAACAGGAATAAAAAGAATTAAACTTGAAGGATGAAATTAAATTTGACACATAAATTTAGGTGTCAACAATCTTTGTATATGCAGATAAGCTATCTCTAAAGCCCTCTTGCAACAGATGGAGACACAGAGATAGATTCAGTTAACCAAAAGGAGATACTTCTTGCCGCCCCGTAACAATTTAAATCATCTGCATGGGGCTGTAAGCTATTACACTGGACTTCAGAGAAATCTTCATCTTCTGGACTGACAGCTGGATTCCAGGTAAGATACCCCAGGATATTTCAAATCATATTAGAAGCTTGCAGGTGAGCAATATTAAAAGAGTCAGAGCAGGTCATCTTATCAACCAAGAGCTTTAATTTAGTTGTTTGCAAGACAGGTATCAAGGGCCATGAGAGACACCCTGAGTGTCCTGGAAATTTAGGAAGAGGTAGCCACAACATCATTCAGTGACATAACATGGAAGATTTATTTACTAAGTGGAATGTGTGAAGAGGGTAGAAAGCAATTTCAGTTCTATGGCACAGACACACACGCATGCACTCTGTACAGAACGTGGGCTCATCACCCAGCACCAGGTCCAGGTAAGCCATGGGCTTAGGTTCAGGGGAACAGGAATCATGTTCCAGTTGATCAAGACTTGAGTCCTGGCTCTTGGCTTGGCTTTACAAGTAGCAGTTCCAGTTTAGGCTCATCCTTTGCACAGCGTTGCACAGCCCTGGAGGTGTTCCCTCCACCATACAGGACTACTGAATTCACTGTTCTTTGCTTTCTAACTTAAACTGTCAGCATAGACTGCCAATGGTCTCATTGATCATGTCATTAGATGCCAGTCTCTCCATATCTGAAGCAAATCAGCAGTTGTTATCTGGGTCACTGATGAGTTACTTGGATGCAAAGTTATTAACAGTTCAGCTATGCTTGTTTGTTTCTTTCCTGAGAATACTTACATCATTAAAACAGAGCAGATGAAATCTAGAGTTTTTGAGAAAGCCTACGTCTACCAATTACTTGTGCTTTTCTTCTTTTCCCAGCACTTATCATAATAATCTGATGAAGATCTGGGTAGATGTAGTCAAGTTCTCACCATGACTGAAGTGTAGATCTGGGTGGGTTTCACCTTGCAGTATCTGGGATACCTCACCTGGCCTTTGCCTACTTCTCCAGAAGGACATGAATCTAGTGCACATGCAACATCAGATTTACTAGCCACGTCTTAAATGGCACTTCATGACTATCTGTGGGCGACTTAATCCACAGATTAACCCTTAACCTTCTTTTTACTTCAAAGTGATCCAGATTGCCTTCTAGACCTCACTGACTGCAGTGAGTAGACTTATTTTGATTGTAATGGGAATTTCTTAATGGGATACTAAAATTTAAACTATTTCAAGTTGTATAAATGCAATGCAATTCAAACATATTGGTATTTAAATAAAAAATTTTTTTATAGTAAGTTAGCTTATCAAGAGACTAAAATTATTCACCTGTAAAACAGCTTTCTAGAACAGGTCAGATGAATCAACAAGAATTGTCTAAAGTGGCTGTTAAACTACCCCAGGATGAGTAAGACAGTCCAAGATATCTGAATTCCGGGCATATAATTTTAGGTTACTCAAAATTCTCCTAAACTTGCTTCATAGGTCAGTGTGAAGAGAATAATCTGGGAGCAAACTTGGTTCAAATTTCAAGATATTTTATTTATAAAATATGGAAAATCCAGGGACTGTGGAAAACATACTCATATTCCCAATTTGGAATCCATATCTCCCATTGGTTGGCTTCAGCAGAGAAAAAAATAAAAAAATACAAACAAAGCAACAACAAAAGCACACAAAAATCCCCCTATTCAAATAGAGTTAAATCTTAATTATCAATAATAGCTTTAATTTGCACCCATGAAACTTATGGTATTGAAAATGTCAGTGACCTGTATATTTTTTTTAATAAAACGCTTAGACTTAAATGATCTAGATTGATATATTAGTTACAGCTGAAGTTCACTATTGAGGCATAAATAGAATATTAACTTTTTCTAAGAAAAATCCCAATTTTGCAATATTTGTTTATCATGTTTGTTACACAATATATAGAAAAATGCAGATTCTCAATCTTGCTTTCTGAGCTTTCCAACCTCACAGATTAAAACAAAATTTAAGTATGTAGGAATATCTAGTATGATATTGTTCAGAACTGAATCTCATTCACCCCCACTTCCCACTTCCCATCTGTTAGTCTCTGTGTAATACACTGTGCTTCCTACGTATTTTGTGTTTTGTGGAACAGCTGGTGTAGGAGCCAAAGTCAGATCTACTAGCATGTTATTACCTGTATGTTTGACATATTTCACATCACCTAGGCCTAGGTATGAGGTTAGTTTCCAAACTGTATATGCTATCTACCTAATTCTTCCTATATGCAAATAAATTGTCGAAACATTAGTCCTTGAGAGGCAATAGTCTACTGTGATGTCTATCTGAGGTTGCAGATAAGACACAACACATGGGATGTCTGTGCCTTTGTGGAGTGGAGGTTGTATTTGAAGTGGGCCATTAAAATGGGATCTAAAATTTGTCACAGTCGAAGGTATCATTATGGCTGATAGAGATCAAGGGCAACTCAGTTTCCTCCATACAGGTGTACACCGCCATTTGCAATTTCCTATACCTATCCACCCATCCTTCAAAAATTCAAAGGATTCAAAAGGGCATGGGTGTCTGTAAATCCTCTGTCATAAATGCAAGCCTCATGCAGATTATCCAGATAACCTAGGGAGTTTTGAATTACACTACACAACTATGTTTGACAAAAGAATTAATCTCATAGTCAGTATGAGAGCTACTCATTTATGTTAAAATAACTGTTTATTTTAGGATGAGAAAGTCAATTGAATGTATTGATTAGCCTGTCTATCTCTGTGGGAGTTTATACAGCTAACTCACTTTTAGCCACTTAACACTTTGTACACCGAGTCTCTGCGGTTGTCTATACATAGGTTCGTGATGTGTTCTAGGATATACTTTTTATGTTCAGCTGATGCTCCAGGAAGGTAAAAGTCCATCACAGATCCTGGGTCAAATTTTTCATCCCTATGCTGATGCTCTGGATGTCTGAGGTTATTTGAGGTATAATTACATGCTTATGTGTGAATGACTGGAACAAGGTCCTTAACCCATGAAAGCTAACTCTCATAAAGTCTCTCTGCTACCTGTGGGTCTCAAGATCTTCTTTTAAAGGTAGAAAAGTTCATTTTTACCTTTGATAAGCTCTCCTTTCTTGCTTTTTGAATTTTAAAATCTTTTCACTTACTTGTCCTCTTTTTTCAGGGTGCGCTTAACTGAGAGGGAACAGCAAGAGCAGGATTGCTCCAGGCGATGAGCCAGAGCCCAGACTGTCCACAGCACAGGCGAAAGCACTGATCTTGCCAGTAGAGGTACAGTCCATGAGCTTAAAAGGACTCCCTTGAAGTCTCCATTCTTGAAAGCTATCAAGACCCAGGTGCATAAAACTTAGAGAAACTTAGTCTGATCTAGTCTGATCTCAAAGCTGACTACTCAAGCTTTTTTATGGAAGCATGATACCTATCCAATTTTTAAGGTTTAGGGTTGTTTTTTGGTTGGGTGTTTTTTTGTTTTTTGGGGTTTTTTTGTGTGTGGGTTTTTTTGTTGTTGTTGTTGTGTTTCATAAAAATACTTTTCATAGCAGATAATACATATTTAATTTGTAGTAGTTTTATGTTTTATAAATGCATTTTTTTCATTCATACATGAAAATCAGTTTTATGGCTATTAGTTTTACTTTATGTTGTATGAAAAAGCTAGAAGTTATCAATTCAGCTCTGCACTTCAGCTATTTTGCAGATTTCACTTCTGAGACACTAATAACTTGTACAAGAGTGTGCATCACGTTGCTGTGAGGTGCCTCCCCCAACATATGCTTACAAAAGTACTGTAAAACAGACAATCTTGTCTGGTTAAGACAGCCTTAATTACTAGAAAATAAAAGAGAGAAATGAAAAGAAGAGAGGCAGGGAAGAAACAGACACATGCAAGAGAAAAATTAGCAACATTTTGGGGACTTCAGGTGTATGTAGTGAACAGCAAGTCATGCCCATCCTCATCTTGCAGAACAACAATGAATAAAAGCATCTCTGATTTCAACAAGACTGGCATTTCAACCCTATCTTTTCAGCTAGTGCTTAATGTTCAAGTAGTTTACTTAATAATTCAGTAATAAAACTTTTATAGTCAAATTGTGAGACTTTACACGTTTTGTTGAATGTGAGTTGATCCACTAACATTTGAAGGACTGCTTACATATTTATATGCTGTTTTAAATACAGTAAAAATCTTCAGGCCCTGCTTTAGACATGCTAGGCTTCTACGTTTTAATTCTGAGATTTTTTGAAACCAGACCATCTGTGTTTTCTGCCTATACATTTTCTGCTTTAAACTGTCTTGTTGCCATGGAGTCTCTGTTCTGCATCAGAGAAATAAATTATTATTAAAGGAAAGATGCTTATCAAAGTATGCAGCATAACTAACCATATATCTAATAATACGGATTGCAGAAAACTTTAAAGCAAGAGAGAGGCTTATTTAACTGTTTATGATTTTTATCTAAACACTGGACTTTGTCATTAACTAAATAATTTCACACATATGGTTCTGTCCATACTGGATAACAGGGCAGCCCCTGAAGTAATACAACCAACCATTCTTAGTCTTTGGTGTTAATGACTAGTGGAATTAGATTCAGGAATGCAATGTGCGTGATCTGCACTGGCAATATAGGTGTACCAACCATGAATCAGAGAGAATGAAATTCCTATTGTTGAGAGGAAAATTTGGTAAAGCAACATGCATGACCAACATAAGAGCAAGCAGAGGAATTACTCTAAGTGGCTGAGATGGTTGAAAATAGTGCTTTAGAATGCCTGGGATGACTTTAGGTGTCTGGAGAACAGCAGAGGACAACTGAAGATGGTAGTTTTGGATGCTGAAAACCATATTTCAACTCCTTGAGTAGTTAAAGGCCTCTTCTCTCCAAAGTTATGAAAAGTTAAAATTAATTTAAATTAGCTGTATGCAGATAACCTCACATGGGCTGAAATATAGTTAAAAGACTGTAGCAAAGGGATAATATTTCAACTTAGGGAATCAGTATTTGTTCCCAGGAATACCTTCAAGAGTACAATGCTAAGGGCTAGTTTTACACTCGAATAATAAGAAAGAATGAACTGGCGACAAGCTAATGGAAATCATAGCATATCCTTAATTTGGAGAAGCTGAGGATATTAGTGAGAACAAAATAGCAACTCGGATCTAAAAAAGATTTATAATATTGAACAAAAAATTATAATAAAAGTTACAAAGTAAATAAAATTCTAGGGCATTAGTTGTGCACTTTTTTTTGGGGGGGGGTGTGGTTTTGTGGTTTTGTTGTTTGATTTTTTTTTATTAAAGGCTATGAAAATTGTTAATGACAACAGCAGATATTAAACCAGACTTCAACTCAAAACAGTATTAGTTACAATTAAAAATCAGCACAATTTTAAGCTGCTTCTATGGAGCAAAGACCATTTCTCCAGGGGAAGAAATTTGGTGTACTTTAACTTTCCCTTATTATGCAAATAGCCTGGTTCATTTTGTTGCTTTCAGCCTGGTATTATATACTTGTATTTCAACATTTCTTCTCTGTACAGCTCAAATATAACTACAGTTGTAGATAAAAATTCCTAAAAGCTTATACAGCATATCATAAATAAAAAATATTTTGAAGAATCAGAAGGCAGTTTTTTAGATGTTAATGGTGACCCTAAGATACTTTTGTCAGATAATATTTTAAGGAAAGGAAACTAATAAACTTCTGAAATCTTAACAAGAAGTGCATTACTTGTCTTGACCAATTTAGTGTTACACAAATTAGAATGAATAAAGAAAAAAGTTTTCTGAAGACCTGAGAATCAAGTGGAAAGGAATGCAAAGTAAGGGTCTGAATGTGATGGAGTCCCTGGCAAGATACAAGAAAATATTTTTTGCATGAAATTATGTGCTTATAGAGTAACAGATAAGTTAGAAGAACAGAAGCAAAATCTGAAAAAGGAGATGATCATCTAAATCTCCAAGGAACAGAACTAAGATCTTGTATAGATTAATCTTTATGCACAGAAAAATTATCTAAGATGCATAGTACCATACGCTTGATTATTTTTACTGTGTATTAGATATAACACTCTTTGAAAGATGTTACTTACCCTGTAACTGTTCTAGTGGTAAATGAACTTCAGTAATTATTGTATACTTTTTTGTGAAATATATACAGTATTTTGTTATCTTTGGAAAGAAACACATTATGTAATTGATTATTATTCATGTTGACATGTACATACAGCCACAAAAAGAATGAAGAGCAAGAGAGGGGAAAGAATACTATGATTGAGTAAATCACCATTTTAATATTCTTTTCCAGTAACTATATACCATTAAATTTATGACTATAGTGCCAGAGTGAAAGGGTGAGTGACTCAAACATCGAGCTATAATTGAGTTCTAAGGGATTTTTCACCATGTAGAAATTAAAGCAGAGTATCACATACATACCATATGACACTTCAGAAAAATTGAAATTTTATCATCTATCAGATCAGCTTCATAATTAAGGTTGAATTTGAGCCCTATATAAGGGACTCTCATGGAATTTATTGACTAAAATGAAACTGCTTCAAGGCAGAAGAAAATTAAGAAGTCTCAAATAACTTGTAAAGGTTGGGTAAGTAAATTGTGACATATCATTACAATTAAGAGGTGCCAGTTATATGCTTCCTGGTGCACCCACCAATTTCATTTCCTCATGACTGAATTAGAATATTAATTTAATTGCAGATCCAGATATCTTATTGGACTTCTTCTAGCCACTTTAGAGACATAGAGCATTAGGGACATATCAGAATGATCAAACATTCAAAGAAGGCTTAATTTATATTCTTTGAACTAAATTTTTGTCGGAAGACATGTTTTCCAAAAGTTGCAAAGATATGAAATGTAGCTTGGCTTTTTAGCAGTTCAATTTTTCCACATAGAAGAGTATTTTACTTATTTTTTTTGAACACTTAAGGCATTAGAACACTTGAAGAATGAAGAAATACTTTACGTATCAAAGCAAGTATTCCAAATATTATTATTTATATTGAGGCAGTGCCTCAATATGTTTATGATTGATATCTGTTGGATTAGTTATAGAAAAATATATCCCCTATGGATCAAATAGAAAAATTCTTGTTTAAACACATTCTGATAGTTAATATCCACAGGCTTCTGAAATAATGAAAGAAGTATAAGGTAAGCTTCAGAGAAAGGAAATCTACTTCCTTGTAGGACATACAGACTATTACAAGTGCCAAAAAGATCTTTTCTTCTTTGCTGTAATTATTTCACTGTAAAACATTCAAGACTACACAGGATGGCATAAAAACCCAAACTACTGCATTTATGTTTCAGAAAGCACTATTAAAAATTAGATATTTTTAGAATCCACCAGTTATGACTTCCTTATTCTGTTTTGAAAATCAAAGCCATACATTGTCTTTTACAAGAAGATTACTCAAAAAAAATCTCAAACCCAAAAATCATTGAAAGCCTCAAGAAGCACTGCAGATGCTTCTGTCTTGCTGATAACCCATACAATTGAAATATATATGTTGATTATGTATGTTGTTCAGTCCTCCCATTTTAATATAGTAGTCTCAGTGAATAACTTTAAAAATCAAAATAAAATCAGGCATTACATTTTCACAAATAATGTGAAAATAATGTCATGTGATGATAACATTAAATACTGAGGTTGAGAATATATATGATATTTTATGTCCTAGTATTTCAAGCAGGATGAGGTTAACCTAGAAGTATTATTCCTGTCAGCTTATTCTTATTGACACCAATATAATTTATGTTATGGGTCTTCAGTATCTTTCACAGAATCACAGGACGGTTGAGGTTGGAAGAGAACTCTGGAGGTCATCTGGCTTCTTAAACTTTAGTTAAAAAGGAATAGACAAGAATAGGGGTGTAACTTAAGGGTAAATGACTTGCCTGTTGAGAGGTGACAGGCTGTAAGTCACTGCAAAAGCAGCAGATAGTTGTTCAGCACTGATGAACTGATCTCTACCCAGTCATGTAACTGACTGTGTCTCAAGTTGCTTGAGACCCCGAGAGGGACCCTACACAAGTTCCCATACAGAAGCAATCTGAGAGATTTCATGAGTAACTAAGGCATAACAGAGGGGACCCTGTGGCCCAGACACAGAACCATGCACTACAAATCTGAGACCTCTCTTTTTCTCTAGAGAAAAACATCCTCTAGGACTGGCCTGATGTTTTCTCCCAGGCCACATTGCCTTCCCCTTTTTTCCTTAAAATTTAGGTGTTTTGGTATTGAGCTCATTTAGACTTCCACTGTCAGTTAGGACTTATACTATGACAAGACTCCAAGCATGGGAGCAGAATTCTGGAAAACTTGAATAGAGGGGACAACTCTATATCCAAAGAGAAGGGGGTTTTTTTGTTTGTTTGGTTGGTTTTTTTTTGGTTTAGGTTTTTTTTTTTTTTAATGATACACTTATTTATTCTGTCAAAATTTGGAACTGGCTATATAGAAATTAATTTAAAAGCTTATTAGATATTATATTTATTGCATTAAAAGGCTATCTACATTTATAAGAATGCATAATTGAAATTAGACTTCACAATCGGAAGAGGAAGACTTTGTCTCTCCATTGCCATATATTAGTAAAAAAATACATTTAATTGAATAAATCTTGATTGACCAACCTACAGGAATATCCATATATATCCATATACATTATGATGTATGAGAGCTTTCGAATCTTTTTTTTCAATTGATTTACATGTGCGTGTGCATAAGTTGTGAATGCTTCTCACTATCATAACAAATATGTCTGCCTAAGCCACTTCACTGGGATAAATTTTACTAAGGTTGTCCTGCCAATTACAATTAAAAGTGTTCCAATCATGTTTAAAGTAACAAATTGCCCACACCTAGTCTTCTGTGGCATAATGGAAACCAGGAAATTGTTATGTCAGTTACAATTAGAAGGGTGAATACCATGGTAAAAGGTCACTCAGCCTTCTGCTGAATGGAATGAGCTCCAGGAACATGCTTTTAACACTATGTAATATTAATGTAACAAAACAATAGGCTTTCTGGAGTCACTCGGTTGACATGAAT
Source organism: Strigops habroptila (assembly GCF_004027225.2). NCBI lineage: Eukaryota > Metazoa > Chordata > Aves > Psittaciformes > Psittacidae > Strigops > Strigops habroptila. Next base: position 75,384,550 of record NC_044278.2, on the reverse strand, counting down.
GAAATAATGCTAGAGGAATTACAAACCAAACATTTAAAACGTGACAGCTGCCTAACTGGGATAAAGTGCAATTCGTTAAATTTTTCTTAAATAACTAACTAACTTCTTTTTTTTTAAATTGGAAAGTATATCAATGCAAAAAGGAACGTCACAGAGCTGGCAGAAGAAGTACTAAGAGAAGGTACTAATACTGATTGAAAAAAGTATTCAGATCAGTAATACAGATAACGAAAGGACTAGGCTTAATACAGCCAGAGAATTAGGTGTGGTCAGTAAGATGCAGCTAAAATATTTAGGTGCTAATGCAAAGAAGTAAAACAGAATAAGCTTCTTAAGCTTCTTAGGCATAGTGTGAATGACAAACCAGAGAAAACTGGACAACAGCATAGAGCATGAAAGCGTACATTTCCATTTTCAGGGAGAAAGAATAGTAAACATGACTGGAATAGAATTGTGATGAACTGTGATTTGGTTTGAGGGTTGGTTTTTTTTTGATTTTTGTTTTTTCTCACTTCCTATGTTATTTTCCTTTAGAAGGACAGGGAGTAGAAGAAGTGAATACCTGGAAGAACAAGAGATTGGTCATTTTCTGGAGAACTTTTGGGCATCCTTAAGTAGAGCAGTTTCCAGTAACTGCAAGATATAGCAGGATAAAGGACCACAGGCAGGAGTAGGCAAGTTAAACCAATAGAGGTGTTACTAAAAGGGCATGGCCCAGACTCGAAGATAACAAAAAAAAAATTTGTTTCCTAGGGATAAAAGTAGACTGTGGTAATGATTCAATCATTGAATTGAATAAAACCAAAACTGGAAGAAAGTTGTAACTTAGCAGGAAATCTTGGATAAATGGAGGATAATTTACAAACCGTTTTTCTTTCCGTACTGTCTTACTTAATGACAGGTATTTATATTTAAAAGTAAAGTATTTCTGTTCATATTTTACTGAAATATGTGTTTTGACTCTCTTCTTTTTTTCAACCCTGATAAATTTGTTATAAAAGTATACAAAAAAATAAAAAATGTAGATCAAACAACCTCAAAGCTCTGTCCAACTGAAGTCCTATCAGAAGTACGAAAGGTATAGAGAAAATGGTGTGAAGTAGTATTAATAAAACAGACAACAAAAAAATATGACAGGACAGCATGGATAAAGCACCCTCTTTATAGCTCAGAAGATATATTGGTAGAGACACTGCATTGAAAAATTGCTCTACTATTGAGATTTGAAATTGCTTGCATTCTCTCTTTTATCGATTTCTTTGGACAATGGGTGACTATCAATGGGTTTAGGAAATAAGAAAACTTCTGTTTCATCTATATATATATTTATATATGTATAAATTAGCTAGGGAATAAGAGATAGCTGATGAAAATGTTTAAAAGACTTCAAACGAGATCTGTTCTAACCTTCAAAACAACACTGACTGACATTAATTAACAATATAGTTTCCCAATGGTTAATTTTTCTTCAGTATCAATTATTACCACTACTTGCATTAAAAAATGAGTCTTGAACAAATTCATCCCAAATTAGTTCTGAATATTTTCAGACCTGGAATACAGTTTCTAATTCAAAATTGTTTTTTAAATATGTAATGTCTGCTTGAGATGTGATTTCCTCCCTCATATGTCATCTTCTAGAATAAGAAAGGAATTCGTGTTCTTATACTCAAATTTGTGACCTAGGTTTCTTACACAGAGAGGTTTTAAGGCATGAAGTCTCCTGAAGTTTCTTATTTTAAACCTCCACAGAACAAGTTTTTCTACATGAAGAATGAGATACTCTTATTATTAGACATTTCTATTTTCTGTCTTTGTCTTAGTGAGTTGTTTGGGGGTTTTTTCACTTTAGTGTTTTGAATTCTGTTTTACATGACCTTTTCCTTCAGTCTTTGTTGTAAGAAACATAAGTAATGCACGTAAGTACTAAACTGGAATTTTTCAGGTCAATTCTCAGAACCCACTGCCAAATTTTAAGACTAAACCAAATTAAACCCTCTCCTGTGAGGATTTCAGCCATAAATTTTGCTGAATCTTGATTGCTAATGCATTTTAAGGAAAAGGAAAATGAATCTTACTTTTTATTAAAAATAACCATGGATTTGATAAATGATTGCAGTTAGAACAAGCCCCGGATGAAACATCTTCATGATCAGAATTCAGGTGAGACCTTCATAAATATTAAATAACTTATTTCTGTGATCTGAGGAAGAGAAACTTTATTTTCCTTCCAAAATGTTTTATGAAACATTTGGGAATCAGGCAGGCATTAGAGAATGTCAAAGACAGTGAAAAATTAATTAAAAGGAAAGGCAAGCCCCACAGTATTCAATGCTCTGCATCACATCCTTGCAAAATTAAACTGTTCTTTTAGATCTTTAATCCACTTACACTGTTTTCATTGCAGGCAGATCAATACAAAATTAAACAAACAAATGTTTTCCAAAACCTTCATTTTACCTTTAGTTTGGTCATTACTGTTGCTGATTAAGGCATCTCTTAAATTGTTTTTAGAATTATTTCCCCCAAGGCATTCCTTCTATATTTAGTACATTTCTATTAATACAACGGATCATTCCCAAAGCCTTCGAAATTACCTCTTTCACAATATTCAAATCCAAGTTAAGTGCCTTCATGAATTAGTCTTTTCCACTGCTACTTAGTAGTACAGATCTGGCTCCAGAAGTGGAAAACATTTTTTTCTTGAAAGACAAAAGACTGTCAATGTAGCAGGAGGCGCAAGAGGCATCACAAGAGAACAAAGAAGCCAATAGATACTTAAAGGAAGACTTCTTGTGATGGTGTGCTCCCCCCTGTCAACCTGACCTTTATTTCCCAGAGCTATGCTCAAGTAATAACCACAAGTGGCAATCATAATGGGCATGTCTGATCATGATGGCTGCGTCCAACTCATACTGGATTAGGGGGAGAGAGATATCAACACAACAGCAAAGGGCTAATCTGGGCAATGTGCCCCCCCCACCATAGTGATGCTAAAGGTCCAACTCAAGCCGAGTTTGGAAGAAACTAAGTTCTATAGTCAGTATGTAAATATGACTTTAAGTCAGTTATCTTACTTGATAAACACTGGACCATCCAGGACCTATTAAGCTCTCCTGCATGGCAGTGGGCTGCAAGCCAGGATTTCCCCTCGAGTAGGGACACCTCTCATATCTACTTCTCGAGGCTGAGAGAGTCCTTACCCCAACAGATCCTCAGTAAGTGAATTGGGAATAAGCACACTGAAACTTTAAATTCTTAGCTAAGTGATATAAAACATTGATTGCACACTTATAAACCTTTAGACATAAACAGTTGGCCAAGTCTGGGACTAGGAGTGGGTCCAGCCACACCTAGACTCCCCTTTGAGGAGTTTAGAAAGCAAGAGGATCATTTTGAACCTCATGACTCAACGATCAGTTCTCCCTGACAGTTTTGTCTGACCCCGTCCTCTATGCAGTAAATAATGACGTGTACCTTGCCATCAAATCTTGTTAAACCACTGTCTCTTTTACCATAGAACTTTGCTAACTCACTGGTTAATATCAATAAATTATATTGTTGCCTCTCTCTTACAAGTGAAGTGCATGACTCTATCTGTGACACTTCTGATCAAAATCAGTAGTCTAACTTCAACAGGAAGAATGATAACAAGGTGGACACTTTCTTGCCTTTAATCTGCTTTGTTGGGCCCTGTGATTGTGTTAGAAGGCAGTCTCAATGACCTCAAACTGAAGAGAGCATTGAACCATGTCATTAGCTCTGGAATGAGCATTCTTGCTGTTCCATTCAAATTACAACCAAGTTTTAGGAGTGGGTTATAAGACCAAACTTAGGTACCTATTTGGCAGCATGAGGTATGAGAATGATCATGCTCAGCATATCCAATTATGAAGCCAGGTGCCTGTGCAGCTAGTTGGCTCACTCTTTTACTGATAGTCTGATTTCTCAGAAAAGCTTGAAGTGTTGTACCAACAGACAATAACAGGAAACACCATGATTAGGTAGACACAGACACCTTTTTATTTACAGTAAGTGATATACTGCTCAGCTGTGTAAAGTAATGCAACAGCATCTGGCTCTAACCGAGAAACTGTAGAAATGCCACTTTGCATAAAATAAAAAAAATATTCATTTTATTTGAAAAATTATCAATCTATTTATTGAAATTATTTATTTCTTTGCTGAAAATTTATGCTAAAACTAATGTATCAGGTAAATAATGTCAATGTTTTTTGTCTAGAGTCAAATTACAGTTGAAAAAGATCTAAGGTATCTTCAAGATCTGAAAAAAATCTTGCAGCTCTGGAAGAAACTACTTCATTGACACCAGTATTTTCATGTTGATAATAGTTTTTAGCACCACTTTCTTACGTGTGCTTTATGATTAACTGGATAGTCCTGCTGTATCTAATACAGACACTTTCTATATCAAGAATAAATGCTTTCGTTATTCAGTCTTTCAAACTTACTTGTGTTTACTTCACAAAATACTATTCCCTTTCACTGTCTGGTTACTTTATAACTCTAAATATCACTGTACAGCTGTATCTATTTTGGCTATATTCTATTTGAAACCTGCTGGATTCTTCTCCAACAAAGTAGCTTCAAATTATTTAAGTTTTGCAACCCGTTCCTTAAAAAAAAAGCATGGAAGAGCACCTGATCCATTAGCAATATAGGAATGTCTAACAATATAATGATTGAGCTGAGTAACCTTTATCTTTTTGAACTTTATTTATTCACATTCTGTACATGAATCCTTATTAGTTAAAAGTATTGAATGCAGGTAATTATTTCAGCCATGCTCATCTTTTCAGTTCTTATTAGAGTAGTAAGAAGTCTGGAAAAGTATTAGTTTATGACAAAGATCTTTGGTGGGTCAGTTATTAATTAGAGAAGTGAAGAAATTCATGCTGAAATATCCTGTGCCGCTTTGACACACCTTCATTGTACTACAACACTGAGGTTGTCTTTTGAGACATGTTCGGACCTATACTTGCCACATATTAGTGAATGTTCAGTTGAAGAAAAGATCTAGGGATATATAAATAAATACCTGTCTTTTTTTGTCTTTCTGTCTTTCCCCGACCTCCAACCCCCCCTTATGAGACAACCTATTAAATGCCTTATAGCACAAAGACACTCACATCTTTTCCACAATTGAGGAAAGGACAGAAAGCTACACAATGAAGGGACAAAGAAAAGAATGTCCTTAAAGAGAAGTGCACCATATTCTTCACATTTGTTATACTTGTTCCTCTGTTTTGATTCATAACTCTCTCTCTCAGCATATGAACTTTCACCAGAAGACTAGAACTAATTCTGGATATGAAACAGAGACAATGGAGTGTACTCAAAACTAGATCCACAAATTCATTTGGGTGTCTCCTGCTCTAAGAGAAAGGACAAAGTAATTAGGATATACAGCTGCTGGGACGAAATTCACCCTATTTAGCTCAAGACATAAGTCTTTTCTCCCAGGAACAGCCTCCTAAACTTCCAGTATTTCTTGGACATTACAAAATGTGGGTACAAATGTACCACAGTAAGTAGTACTTAGAAGAAAATTTCTATTGTTAGATTATTATGCATAATATGGACCTTAAAGATCACTTTCTCCAGCTGTGTTCTCAGATAAAAGAATATAATGGATAGTGATGAACAAAAAGCCCCAAACAAACATACAAAAATGCATAGTATCCATTTTTTTCTTTTTTAAAAGCTATGGATGAATGAATTTTAGGGTTTTTTTCTTCATAATTTATAATTATCTGCCAAACTATGCATTATATTTCCTCATCTCTGGAATGGTAAACCCAGAAATACATACATAGAGACAGATATAATTTCTGAAGTTAAAGAAGGATTTTTTAAAAGATATTTTTAATAAGGCAAACGAAATAATTTTAGTGAAGAGTGTAAATACATCAAACTACCAGTGATGTTCATTTCACATTTCAAATGAGAAAACAAATTAAATGATACTAAGACCATATAACAAAAAATACCCTGGCAATTAAGGTAGAAATATTTTACTTCTAGAATTATAGAATTTACTAAAACAACAAAATTGATGCCAATATATTGATAACTCTAAATCAAATTGTAGAGACATGTATGTTAGCTAATGATTAATAAAACTTAGTTGAACGCTAATTAACACCTCACACAAGTAAGAAACTTGATCACCTAAAACATTATTTAGGATTTCTGGACTATGTCTCTAAATCATAATTCTTCCTCTATTACCTTTTGTCTATATCTCTCAAAATACCCAATTTTAGAAATCAAAACACACACACAAAAGCATTCTTAGTCAGGTTAACCTTTAAATTCCTCATCTTTCCCCATTTCTATCCCACTGGATTGTAACATTCATCTGGATGTGGAGAAACTCCTCAAGTCTGAGCAGGTTTTGTGTGTCTCCCAAGGCACACATATTCACATATATATAAATTCCACACATATTCAGAAATTAGGTGCTGTTTCTTCTAAACCTCCTGGGGACTTCTGTAAGTTAGGCATCTACATGACTTCTGAGCACCTTTGAAACAGGCTGTAAAACATTAATCATGTTAAAGTTATCTGTGCCCTATAAATTCATGATTTGGGGATATAAAGAACTTCAAAGAGCACTGCAGCCCAAAGCTGGCTTTAGTTATTTATTAACTCAGATTGATAGGTGAGAAAAAAGTGAACCAGACCTGAACTACCTTTCACTGTAGTTCCTATTAGCAAAGAATTGGAGACTCTCCCTAAACTATTGTGACTGCTGCTGCCTGGCGGGATCTGCCACAGGCTGGGAGAATGCTGCTGCCCAGGCAGGCACAACCAGACCAGCATGGGGAGAACAGATCTCTGTGTCATGGGGTGGGGGACACCTGCTGCCTCCCCCATGAAGCCTTCAGAAGGAACCTGCAGGGCAGGAGACAAACACACTCACTAAGTCCCAAGTGGGGGCCCAGTCAAGAGGGCAAGAAATTCCTGCCACTATCATCTTCTGCCTTGCAGTGAGGGCCAGCCACAGGATGTTCGCAGCTTGCTGTAACTACTCCAGACCTGTTCTTATGGAAGAAAACAGCACTGTCGGCCATGGGACCCAAAGGAATATTGGAAGGTGAACATAATAAGCAGAGAAAAAAAATAGGAACTAGATGGCTTTTTATAACAGATGTAAGTTTTAATGATTTTTGTCTGAATTAGAGCATTTGGACTATTTAACTGTTAAAACATTTAAAACATTAACAATCATTTGTTGGCTCCATATATGCATTGTGTTACCTTTTGCCCACAGCAAACTATGGACATAATGTTTCAACTCCTACACACAGCTCAGATATACCAGCTTTATACAGCCTGGCCGTCAACATCTTCCCGTGAGTAAATACCAGGCATTTACCTGCTCAGTCCACTATATGTCCTATCATGAGAAGTCTAGCCATTTAAATATTCTATATAGGAAGTTCCAGACAATAAACTGTTCTGTTTCTAGGCATATGGCACTTAGCTACATCCTTCTGTTCACTTCACTTCTAAGTTCCTTTTACAGGTACTTTTCACAGAAAATGGGAGCACAGCAACTATGGAAGCTGAAGTGCAGTAAGAGAAAACTAATGAGAAGTATGAAAAATTCAAGTATAGTGAGTCTCTGGGACCAAAGGGTACCCATCTGAGAGTTCTGACAGAAATAAAATTCAAAATACCAGCATCATGGGTGAACTTCGCCTTTTAAAAATGTAGTTTCTTCTGCATATTGTGAAGTCACTAATGGATTGCTGTCTATAAAAGAGAAGCCAAAGAAGGAAATCCAATTAGAGGTTGGACAGTTTTTCCACAATTCCCTGGAAACCCAGTGCTTAATTTAAGGACAAAGAAAAGTTTCTCAAGTTTTCTTTATGTTCAGATTTTTTTGGTTTTGTTCGGCCAAAAGACTTCAGAACAGAAAATAAGGCATAAAATATGTAGTTATGTGATATGTGTAATATGTACATGTGATTTTGTGAAATTAGTTTGCATATGCATCTTACCTCTGTTATTTTTGCTATTTTTATATTTATAATGACCATTTTACATCAACTCCTGACTGCTCACTGCTCTCATTATGTTCGAGGCAATTTCCACTGTAAAAACTTTCATTTGTACTCACCTCTAGAATGAAATTGAGAATGAAATATTGAGCTATAAGACCTGTACATTTGCAGGTCTATCCCAAGAAACAAGCTCCCATCCTTGAACATTGAGCAGTGGGAAAAAAAACGTGTACAATGATAATTACAGATGTAAAAGTCAGTAGATGAGTGCAAAGCAGGTGTTGTGGATATCTGCTGACTCTAGAATTAGTTTAAGCACTCAGCTACCTGTAGGTTATAGAAGCTTTATCTAGGGTTGTACAACTTTTTAATAACTCTGGACACCTAACATATTTCAATGCTTACAGACTGTGTGAACATACTCTCTAGGTTCTCCATACAATGCCTGAATAGGATTAAGCATCCAAGAAAAGTATTTGGCCACAGTCAGAAAAAATGAAACGTAATTAATTAAATCAGGACCATGGGAAACATGGTGGAGAACATAAAAAATTCAGGGCCACGTATAATTTCCTTAAATAAGCACAACTTTCAGGATAGCATAAATACTTAGCAGCTCTAGCAGCTCCCATAAATACACAGTAGCTTCCTTTTTTTTTTTTGCTTCTTGATAACTTTTCATTCTCTTGACTGAACCAGTGGTTTTCACAGTCTTAAAGAATCATAGAATCAACTAGGTTCAAAAAGACCTTTAAGATCATCAGTGGCACTAGAAGAAGAAGGAAAGTGAAAAAATAAGATTCATTGACTGTTGGCTTAGGCAGTTTTATTAAGTGAAACCTGCCTTTAGGGTAGAGGTGGGGATAGGCAAAAGAAAGGAAAAAGGAAAGAGGAAAGAGGAAAGAGGAAAGAGGAAAGAGGAAAGAGGAAAGGGATTGGGGGTGGGGGCAGAGGCAGAGGCAGGAAAGAGACTGTGAAGGTCATCGGAAAATGTCTTCATAACTGATAGCAGGCTGAATTCAAAAGGAGCTTTCTGCCTTTTCTGCCTTTACTTGTTCTGCTAGGGGCAGTGGTTTGTTCTTGCTTGCTCATTTTAACAATAAATTGATTTGATCATTCATGTCAGCTTTTCTTGTGGATTATAGTCAGACGATAGTGAACAGATAAAAAGGACTATGTTCTGCAAAATTAAACACTTTCTAAGAAGCAAGAAGCCTAGCTTGTTCTCTACTACTGACTACTTAGGGAAGACATATCAATAAGCTCCTTCATGATAGGCTACATGTCTCCACCTTGAATATTGCTCCCAAAAATTAATTTAAATTTCATCCTTGTATAAAGGTGAGGGAATTTAGATCTATATTTAGTTTCCTAATTAGCCAGTAAATCATGGGATTTCTAATTTCTTGGGTGAAGTACATTATTAAAACCAGCATGTATCTAGGAGGGGTTAAAACTAATGTAGTAAGACAGTTAGCTCTTTTGAAGGTAGTACTTCAAAAAAACAGTGAGATGTGAAATTAAAAAATTTTTTTTGTCTATATTTAAGTATAGTTTTTGTAACTAACAGCTGCAAAACCATGGGGGAAAATAGTCACTAGTCTTGAAGTTTGTAAATAGCATGAACTGTTTGAGTTAGGGATTGCTCTCAAATTAGAGATAAATGGGATGCTGAGAATAAAAGTATTTTCTTAGGTCTGCTTACAGACTTTATCACACAAGATGCTCTTATTTAGTTAGCATAAAGTCAGTGATAGTGTAGCTGAACTAAGTCTTTTCATGTTGCCCTTGACTGCCTATTTTTCCTTAACAACTTGGTATTATTTATTATAAATATCTTTTTTCCTGAACTAATGTGGAAAGATAATCACTAAATCTAACATTTCAGAAAACAAGCTAGTCCCTTGAAATACTGTAGATGAATTATGCTTAGTTTACAGCTTACATACAAATCAGTATATTTCTCTGTATTTCCCCAGACACACATTTAGTCATTCTTACTTCTGTTTAAAACATTCGATTCAGAGACCAGATTTTCAATATTCACTGAATTCTTCTAAGAAAATTATTGCAAAATGAATTACGCTGGCTTTTTCTTTTAAGTTTGTAAATAGAAGTTTGACTTCCTGAAAATCTAGCTTTTACCTTAATGTATTTCAGAAAATGCAGGAAAGAATAGTGTTCTACACCTTTGAGTTGCCGGTTTAAAGAAAGGATATATTTGTGTCTGTCTTTGAAAAACCTCATACTGTGGTGTTGGAAAAAGTACTGTGGACCTCTTGAAAACCAGCACACATCTGAGATTACTATAGGTCAGTAGCACCATTTGGGTCCCATCAAGATTAAGCTATAGATTTTTTTAAATACTAGCACTTTTTCATCAATTATATTTTAATGGTCAAACACTACTAATGCATTTTGATACTAGAGGGTGAAAAAGTCTATTTTGAAATACTAGCCAGGTAATGTTGAAAAGCCTCCCCCAGCACCTTACTCATGTTCAGGCAGTAGGGGACTTTATCAGAGATGTGTTGAATTAAGCCCGGTTAACTCAGATGAAAGAACCAATCTCTTGAATAAGATGAACACAATTTGTGCTACTATTTCCCTCATATACCTGAGCTCTCTGCTGATTTAAAGAGGATGTTAAATTAAAGCAGTGTTATAGCAGCAGGGAGAGGATTCCAGCAGATACAGCATTAAAATTAACTTTTTCTGATTGCAAAAGCTGTTGTATAAGAGAATGAGGGGGCAGGGGGATGGGGGAGAGGCTGTGTTTAGTTCCATGACATAAGCAATATCTCTGAAACTTATGCAGATGATAACAGAGTTACTGTAAGGAATTACCATCAGGTAGTCCAAGTTAAAATGAACCAGTTTTACTGCTGCTACGTTCAATGACATAATCTTTCTATTGCTTGAAATGGAATGTATATAATAGCATGTCATACTTCCTCTTAAATTTTCAATAGAATACCCTCCCCCCCTCCCTCCTTCTCTGGGAAAATAGCATTTGAAATTTTTGTGGTAACATTATTCTTGCTCCATTTCTCCAAGCGCCATGAGCAAAAGTGATTCAGGATCCTTTGCCTTTCTGACAGATTTTGACAAGTTAAGATAGTTTCTTTGAAATTCAGAATTTTTAAGGAAAAAGAAAAATGGGGGGTTGAGTCTGATTTCAATAGCACCTGGCAGGTCCTTGGAACCTTCTGGTGTTATCAGAAGCAGCTCCTTCTAATCCTATGGGCTTTTCCTAAACAGTGAGACATGTTTACTCCACAAGGAGGCCTACATTCAAGTCTTCCAGTTGGGCAGGCATCTAAGAAATCTGCTGACCCATATTTGTCCATATCTGAGTGTTTCTTTCAGGGGAAAGTAGACTGTGATGCGGAATGGCACATATATCTTGTTCTGGGATGGAGTCATCATACAGCTGTATCTGCTTACTCATTTCCTGGAACTAATGAAAAGACAAATATTTTAGATTTAGTTTAGACATAGAATCATAGAATCATAGAATAGTTAGGGTTGGAAAGGACCTTAAGGTCATCCAACCGCCCTGCCATGGGCAAGGACACCACACACTAAACCATGTCACCCAAGACTCCATCCAACCTGGCCTTGAACACTGCCAGGGATGGAGCATTTACCACTTATTTGGGCAACCTGTTCCAGTGCCTCACCACCCTCACAGTAAAGAATTTCTTCCTTATATCTAACCGAAACTTCCCCTGTTGAAGTTTAAACCCATTACCTCTTGTCCTGTCACTACAGTCCTTAGTAAGGAGTCCCTCTCCAGCGCCCTTGTAGGCCCCCTTCAGATACTGGAAGGTTGCTATGAGATCTCCATGCAGCCTTCCCTTCTCCAGACTGAACAGCCCCAACTTTCTCAGCCTGTCTTTATACGGGAGGTGCTCCAGCCCCCTGATCATCCTCATAGCCCTCCTCTAGACTTGCTCCCACAGCTCTATAACCTTCTTCTGTCGAGGACACCAGAACTGCACACAGTACTCCAAGTGGGGTCTCACGAGAGCAGAGTTAGAGGGACAGGACCACCTCCTCCAACCTGGTGGCCACACCTCTTTTGATGCAGCCCAGGATATGGTTGGCTTTCTGGGCTGCGAGCGCACACTGCCTGCTCATGTAAAGTTTTTCATCAACCAACACCCCCAAGCCCTTCTCCGCAGGGCTGCCCTGAATCTCTTCTCTGCCCAACCTGTAGCTGTGCCTGGGATTGCCCCGAGCCAGGTGTAGGACCTTGCACTTGGCTTGGTTGAACTTCACGAGGTTGGCATTGGCTCATCTCTCAAGTGTATCAAGGTCCCTCTGAATGGCATCCCTTCCCTCCAGTGTGTCAACTGAATCATACAGCTTAGTGTCATCACAAACTTGCTGACGGCACACTCAACCCCACTGTCCATGTCGCTGACAAAGATGTTGAACAAGATCAGTCCCAACACCGACCCTCCTGAGGAACACCACTTGTTACCCATCTCCAGTTGGACATTGAGCCACTGACTGCAATCCTTTGCCTGCGGCCATTCAGCCAGTTCTTTATCCACTGAGTGGTCCATCCATCAAATTGATGTCTCTCCAGTTTAGAGACAAGGATGTTGTGCGGGACAGCGTCGAACACTTTGCACAAGTCCAGGTAGATTATGTCAACTGCTTTGCCCCTGTCCATCAGTTCCATAGCCCCATCATAGAAAACCACCAACCTGGTCAGGCATGATTTGCCCTTAGTGAAGCCATGTTGGCTGTCACCAACCACCTCATTGTTTTTCATGTGCCTTACCAAGCTTTCTAGGAGAATCTGCTCCAAGATCCTGCCAGGCACAGAGGTGAGACTGACTGGTCTGTAGTTCCCCAGGTCTTTCATTTTCCCCTTCTTGAAAATGGCAGTTATATTTCCCTTTTTCCAGTCATCAGGAACTTCACCTGACTGCCTTGATTTTTCAAATATGATGGACAGTGGTTTAGCAACTCCATTTGCCACCTCCCTCAGGACCCACGGATGGATTTCATCAGGTCCCATGGACTTGAGCACATTCAGGTTCCTAAGATGATCTTGAAGCTGATCCTCTCCTACAGTGGGCCTAAGGTCTTCATTCCCACAGTCTCTGCATCTGCCTTTCAAGAATTGGGCGACGTGGTCAGAGCACGTGCCAGTGAAGACTGAGGTGAAGAAGTCGTTGAGAACGTCAGCCTTCTCCAAATCCAGGGTAGCCAGTTCTCCCGATAGCTTCCGGAGAGGACCCACATTATCCCTAGTCTGTCTTTTGTCAGCAACATACCTATAGAAGCCCTTCCTGTTATCTCTGACATCCCTGGCCAGACTCAATTCTAACTGGGCCTAAGCTTTCCTGACCCGGTCCCTGGCTTCTTGGACAACGTTTCTGTATTCTTCCCAGGCCGCCTGTCCTTGCTTCCACCTTATATAAGCTTCTTTTTTCTTTCTAAGTTTTTGGGGGTTTTTTTTCATCAGGAAGATATGTTAATATACGGTCACCATTTGTTTTATAATTGCAGAAGCATATATCACAGAATGGAGTGATATATGTCACTCTTCATAATAAAGCTTCATCTCAACCTAATGTGGATTTTTTTGCCCCAGATAGTGGTTACTATTACCATACCATATTACAACAGCAATAGGTTACTCTTATCATATCAATGAAAACTTTGTATATGAAATTATAACATTTTCATTCTCTGGAATGCACAGTTTTAATATTCATTAGTTTCGTTGAGCATAAAATATTAAAAAGTTGGAAATGTTCATTATAGAAGTTCATAGGTATGTCTCTGGAGATCCTCTAGGAAGAACTATGTCAAAGGAAAAAAAAACAACCCCAAAAACTTTACCAGCACAATATTCAGAGGAATTTTTAATTTTAAAGCATGTGTGGTGATCACAACAGGTACTTGAAATATATTGATGATTTATGGACTGTTATTTTTGCCGTTTCAACATTCTATTAGCTCTGAACTTTAGTTTGTTTGTGTATTCATAGAAAGTATACATACAAAATTTTTTTTCTTATTAATATTTGGCTTCTGTGTCGTATCATTCCTTAGAAAATAATGAAGTTGGAGATGGATTCCAGATTCTTATATAAATACTTCATTTCTGTCATACATTTTGTATGATTTACCTGTTCCAAGAGAGTTAGTTTTCTTCTCATGTCTTCTGCCTCCAGCTAGGGAGAGTCAGAGAGAAACAGTAGAGATCAGTATTTCAAACTCATCAATCAACTGCACAAAAGACTGGAACAAAAATCCAGAAATATTTTCTGAAGGCTAGTTATCCATGGGGAAATGAAGACTCTATTAAACTCCTCGGTCTCTCAGTATCCTGATGTTCCCTGACAAGCCGAAACTACAGGTCAAATTCACCTCACTCATCACACAGTGTAAATTTGATGGCTTACTAAACTCATTTCAAGGTTGTGTTTGACTTACTCTTAGCCTAAAACAACAGCTTTCCCTTTCTCAAACTGAATTCTATGCTTTGATTTCAACTTGCTTTTTTTCTAACCTTTCAGCTTTTAAAGTGTAACATTACAAAAGAATATGACAGAAAACCGATTGTGTAGCCATTATTTCCTTTTTTATAAGAACTTAGATTCTTTCTCCATGAGTTTACTGGAAGAACTACATTGTAATTAGTTCCACTAACAAACTGTTCAGACAAACCAGATTCAAATTCACAAGGTGTCCCTACAGACTTTTAAAGGAAAGTAGAAAGCAAATACGCAAATTAATACTCAGAGAATACTTTCCTCAAGGCAAACACATTAATCTTCTATTTCATTGAACAAGTTTTTAGCTTACAAGTTAATGAAAGAACTGTCTTTAATTTGGCATGACTTTCCTTGACTGAAACAATATTTGAGCCATGACACTCAGCTCAGTGTCTTTCAGACTAGTAAGTGTTCGTAAACCTCAGAGAATGCCTCTTGGCCAGTCTTCATGAATTTTACCAAGTCAACTGAAGTCCAATGTGAACCATTTCTCTATAAAAATGCAGAGAAAGAACTCTACATACCTAAATACACGTTTGAGACATTCCATTTTTTTCCCAAGTGTTGACTTTGCAGTAATATTGCTCTGAAAAAGTCATGAGGTAAAAGTTAATTCTGAGTCCTGATGAGGAAAGCAGAACAACAAGTAGCATTTGTTGTTAGAATACTTACAGTAGCAGTATTTCTTTTGGAAGCAGTTATGTCAAACAATAAACAATGTTTACTCTATGGTAATTTAATAGGGAAACAAACACCAGAGGAAACAACAACAGCTAAAGAACCAACTGACCTCTGGATATGGATTTTGCAATTTTCTTTTTTTTTTTTTTGCTTACTATGGCAACTGGAACAGTGTAGTGTGATCCAAAAAACACTAAAATAAGTAGACACCTTTCTGTTGGATATAGATAACTTTTTGTAAGAACTTGATGAAATAGAATAAGCATGGTGGTGATACCAAGGAAAATGATTTACTATTCCTGAAGTTGCTTGTTACTATAACCATCTCTGTGGCTAACGGAATATTTTAGGGTGACAGGAATGATAATGAGGATTAGATGATGTACAGCTGCTTCAGGAAACTTGTATTTTTATGATATTTTAAAAACATTTTTGCTGTATTAAATTTTCTCCTAGAGTTACTATTCATACTGCATAGTCATTCTTCATTGTCAGTAGCCTAAAATATTATAGACTTATACCAGCTTTTACCTCTTTCCAAAATATTTTACATCTTCATTTTACCTGATTTCCCATAAACAGAAAGCTAGTCAGTTCTGATACACCTTCAGGGCTTATGATACCAGAGGTTAAAAAAGCAAGGAGGATATCAAAGAGAGGAATGCTAAAAAGGGGAGATTCAAGAAAAGGTTCAGATTGTTCTCAGGTCTCAATAACAGCCAAAAGGGGTTTAAGAGTTCAAGTGCCATAACCTTGAAAACTTATGTATATATTTGAGTCCTTGCCACATAGCTGAAGGAAGCCCAGCTCATCTTAGCCCTTCATAACTTAGATTTTTTTACCTGGAGCCCTCCTAAGTCCAAGTAATTTCTACACTGTTTAACCCTCTGGGAACTCAACTTCCATATACACCTTTGTATTTAGCAGAAATATTTTGTATGTGCCAAACTTTACTTATAAACACATATCCATAAGCCCTTATCAGATGGATATTTGTCACTTATTTAGAGTTTATTTACAATCATGAGGTATTGGTGTCTACCTTTTATATAACAGTTTATTGATTAAAACAAAACCCAAACAGTTAATTAGTGTTTCTTGTATGTTTAAAATGACACATTTTGAGTTGCTGTATCTTTGAATGTGTATGTATACAGTTATGGAGACTAGATTTATTGTTGTGTTCTTCTTTAATCTATAAAATATTGCCTGTTCAAAAAAAGGATATTTTAAAATTTTGTTTCTTTAGTGCTAAACTGATATGTTCTGAATGGTATTTGTTCTGTATGGAAGGCCATACCCTTTATTTTAATACATTTAGTTGATTCCCACTCAATATATTCAGAGTGCTGAATGTATTTATTAGAGAGTCATATGCAAAGAACTCCTTCTGACAGGTTTTTTTGTTTGTTTTCCGTGTTTGTTTGTTCATTTGTTTCCTCAACTGTTATGTGCTTTGCATAATGATTCAGTCATAAATGGTCACCACTGAGAAGGCAGAATCTTCCTTGCGCTGTTTGCTTCCTATTATACTATGTATTATTCCCAAGCTCATAATATAAAAGTTTATCAGGACCATCCCACTAGTATTTATAAATGCTTTCAAAAACAAATGATGCTTACCTCCATGCTGCTTCACAAACACATTTTGCATGTCTGGTTTTGTTAAATATTTTTATTTGACTTTTAATTTCATAGAATCATAGAATCATAGAATCGTAAGGGTTGGAAAGGACCTTAAGATCATCTAGTTCCACCCCCCCTGCCATGGGCAGGGACGCCTTGCCCTAAATCATGTGGCTCAAGGCTCTGTCCAACCTGGCCTTGAACACCGCCAGGGATGGAGCATCCACAACCTCCCTGGGCAACCCATTCCAGTGCTTCACCACCCTCACTGTAAAGAACTTCTTCCTTATATCTAATCTAAACTTCCTCTGTTTAAGTTTGAACCCATTACCCCTTGTCCTACCACTACAGTCCCTAAGGAAGAGTCCCTCCCCAGCATCCTTGTAGACCCCCTTCAGATACTGGAAGGCTGCTATGAGATTACCACGCAGCCTTCTCTTCTCCAGGCTGAACAGCCCCAACTTTCTCAGCCTGTCTTCATATGGGAGGTGCTCCAGCCCTCTTATCATCCTCGTGGCCCTCCTCTGGACTCGCTCCAACAGCTCCATGTCCTTTTTATGTTGAGGACACCAGAACTGTACGCAGTACTCCAAGTGGGGTCTCACAAGAGCAGAGTAGAGGGGCAGGATCACCTCCTTCGACCTGCTGGTCACGCTTCTTTTGATGCAGCCCAGGATGCGGTTGGCTTTCTGGGCTGCAAGCGCACACTGCCGGCTCATGTTAAGCTTCTCGTCAACCAACACCCCCAAGTCCTTTTCTGCAGGGCTGCTCTGAATCTCTTCTCTGCCCAGCCTGTAGCAGTGCCTGGGGTTGCCCCGACCCAGGTGTAGGACCTTGCACTTGGCTTGGTTAAACTTCATAAGGTTGGCATCAGCCCACCTCACAAGCGTGTCAAGGTCCCTCTGGATGGCATCCCTTCCCTCCAGCGTATCAACTGAACCACACAGCTTGGTGTCATCGGCAAACTTGCTGAGGGCGCACTCAATCCCACTGTCCATGTCACCGACAAAGATGTTGAACAGGACCGGTCCCAACACCGATCCCTGAGGGACACCACTCGTTACAGGTTTCCAACTGGACATCGAGCCATTTACCACAACTCTTTGCGTGCGGCCATCAAGCCAGTTTTTTATCCACCGAGTGGTCCATCTATCAAATTGATGTCTCTCCAATTTAGAGACAAGGATGTCATGTGGGACAGTGTCGAATGCTTTGCACAAGTCCAGGTAGATGACATCAACTGCTCTGCCGCTGTCCATCAGTTCCGTGGCTCCATCATAGAAGGCCACCAAATTGGTCAGGCAGGATTTCCCCTTAGTGAAGCCATGTTGGCTGTCACCAACCACCTCCTTGTTTTTCATGTGCCTTAGCATGTTTTCCAGGAGAAACTGCTCCAAGATTTTGCCAGGCACAGAGGTGAGACTGACTGGTCTGTAGTTCCCCGGGTCTTCCACCTTCCCCTTCTTGAAAATGGGGGTTATATTACCCTTCTTCCAGTCATCGGGAACTTCACCTGACTGCCAGGATTTTTCAAATATGATGGACAGTGGCTTAGCAACTTCATCCGCCAGCTCCTTCAGGACCCATGGATGGATTTCATCAGGTCCCATGGACTTGTGCATGTTCAGGTTCTTAAGATGGTCTCGAACCTGATCCTCTCCTACAGTGGGCCTAAGGTCTTCGTTCTCACAGTCCCTGCATTTGCTTTCCAAGACTTGGGTTGTGTGGTCGGAGCATTTGCTGGTGAAGACTGAGGCAAAGAAGTCATTAAGAACCTCAGCCTTCTCCAAATCCATGGTAGCCAGTTCTCCTCATAGCTTCTGGAGAGGGCCTACATTGTCCCTAGTCTGTCTTTTATTTGCTACGTATCTATAGAATCCTTTCCTGTTATCTTTTACATCCCTTGCCAAACTTAATTCTAGCTGGGCCTTAGCTTTCCTAACCTGGTCCCTAGCTTCCCGGGCAATGCTCCTATATTCTTCCCAGGCCGCCTGTCCCTGCTTCCACCTTCTATAAGCTTCTTTTTTCCCTCTAAGTTTCCTCAGCAGCTCCTTGTCCATCCATGGAGGTCTCCTGGCCCTCCTGCTGCACTTTCTTCTAGTCGGGATGCAACACTCCTGAGCACGTAGCAGGTGATCCTTGAATACCGACCAGCAGTCTTGGGCCCCCCTGCCCTCTTTTACAGAATAACTGTATTTACAGTTTAATTGGATCATATCTGTAAAAATGAACTTTGAATACCAAAATACCAAAAATTACTTGCTTTAATTCATAACAAGATGTAGAAGTACTAAAAAGTGTTATGCTATGAAAAATATCAAGCAATTTTTAAGTCAAAATTTAAACAAAGAGGAACAGACTCATCTCAAAGGACAAAGAGGAGGAATCATTGTTGTAGTTCCATAGCTGGTAGAAATGTGCTGATTACTGAAATCACATAGTTTAGAAATTGACTTGAGAAATTATTGAGAAACCCACTTGCTTGTGTTCTCAGTTCTGGAGCAGCATGTAAAGATTTAGATGATCTTTGACTCTGTTGATTTCATAAAATAGAGTCCTCCTTGTATAATTTTCGTATTTTATAATTTCATATAGAGGAAGTAGTAAAACAGGAATTTATCTGAGCCACCACTGTGATGACACTATGGGAACTCTTAGTACAAAGAAAACACTTGTAAATTACAAATACATTATCCATATCACTATTATTAACATTCTTGCAGGATAGTGTCAGAATCAAGGAGGCCATAAACTATTTTCCAAACCATTTTTGGCACTGTTGCACAAGTCAAAGGACCCATTTAGCCTTAGGAATGTGATTGCTTAATAAGAATTGAATTTGGTTTTGAATTTATGTAATAACTGTATCCAACACTTCCATTAATAGCTGCACACTGCATCTAGTTTTCTGTTTTAAGGAATCATGGAGAACTGACGCAAACAATTCTGCAGATGAGAACTACAACTATATTGTATTTCATTTTGGTGCAAAGGGAAGATTGCTTCAGGAGTGAAATGTAAATCCTGCATTCCCACAACTGCACTGTGAAGACATTAGCTCTAGTAGTATTGAGAGTGATTGCTAAGCCACTGAAGATAATATGAATACTTTTTATCATTCAGATGTAAAGCCCATCTCCTTTTCACTCCATCCCTTCTTATTATAGCACTTATGATCATAGTCTCCAAAAAGACCCAGCAGCTATTTCCTGTCTGTCCCTGCCATAGAAACCAGATGCTTGGGAACTTCTTTATCTCCTTCATACTTTAGTGATCCTTATTCTCCTCCCAATCATTGCAAATTTCCTCAGGTCAGCAAGGCCTAGGAATCTCATCATATATTATAATTGTTCACTATGGATTTCCAGGTTTTACAGAAGAAATATATGAAGAATGGTGCTGGGCATTTACTGCATGATTTTAAGTGCATTCTCTATTTCACAGCAGTGATTGTGTCTTTACAAAACTCAGTACCTGTAATTCAGGCAACATATAAGACCATTTGTGAGGTTGCATTTGGAGGACAGTGGACATGTGATGAGCCAGCCATATGAGGGCCTCTTCTAAGCATGCTGCCGCATACCAAGGAGAAGATAAGAGGATGTGAACCAGCCATCAGAGAGCTTCTTCTAAACACATAGCTGCATACCAAGAAGATAAGAGGGAGAAAACATCTGCAGTCGGATACATGAGAAGAACACCAGGAATTAGGTGATCCAATAAGGACACTTACCGAGCCACGTGATTGCCTTGTGCAAGAGGGCTCTTACCAATCAAAAGGTGCGTGACAGCATGTAGAGATAGAAAACTCTGTATATAAAGGGATCGTGGGAACAATAAAGTGGCTTCTGCTTGATTCACATTGAATCGTGTAGGGTCCATTGTCGTCTCTCCTCAACCATTCCTCTCCATGAAAGGGTAACATCAGTAACAATTATATAGAAAGATAAGGAGAATGGATGAGAGTCTGAAAATTCAGGACTTTCGACCAAATCTGCGCAAACTCATACTCATACTCATACTCATATAAAATACTTTCCATCAGGAAAATTAAACAAGTTTGGAAAGATTACTACAGGTTTAAGCATTTTTAGGAACAACTAAAAGTTCTTGCTATATTTGATAAATCTAGAATATAGCCTTCATAATTTCTCCCTCTTATTCAATCTTCTAAAAAATTCTAGAATCCTTGACAATTTAAAATATTCACAGGAATTCTATTTATGTTTTCTGCAAAACATAAAAATTAATTTATAGGTGTGTTTTAACAGCATACATTTTGAACAGTATAAATAATGAGTTTGACAATTTACACCGAATAAGTACAGTGACAAATTGAAAAGAAAAAGGTTTCGGTTTCTACTGTGATTCAAAAATATCTTTGAAGAAAATGTAATAAAAAAAATTAGTTTGTTTGTAATTTTAAATTGAGAAAGGATGTGGGAAATAATAGAGAATTGAAAAATAGAGATTAGGAATAAAACCTCCTTTCATCTTTTTCCAATGAAGATGAAACTTCATAGCTGAAGCTAAGTGGTTCTGGTTTTTTCTTTAACTTATTTTAATTTTTGTCCCTGTCAGTTGCCTACTTCTTAATTTTACACATAGCAAGATTTCTGAAGGAAACATTAGGGAAACAAGCAACAAAGGCACAGGAGATACTTATCTCAAATATGGCAAGTAATCCGAGTGACTTTATTCATATATATATCATGTAACAGTGATTTACTCTCAAAGTGGTTCTGTCTACACCTTCAGTTTTTCATAAGCTTTCATAAGCTGTCTCTCTATATATTATCACACCTGACTTTTAGAAAATACTAAATATTTAGTATTTTTATAGTATATGTTTGTCATTCTGCTGATATAATAGTTCATACTGACATAAAACTAAAAAAGACAATTTGCTTGTTTCCTTACAATGCAAAGAATCATCACAAAAGGAAAGATAATGACATATTCTAGCTAACAGTGATAATTGCAGAAAATCTGCTTAGATTCCTGGGGTGCAAATAATATGTAACTGTCAGGTTCCAAATGCTCATTTCCTGCAAATCTTTCTTATTTTTGAAACATTAAACAGGTATCCTCTTTACTTTCACACATACTTTATTTAGGAAAATTTAGGAATGCCTGAGTACCTGCTGCATGGAGGTTTGCACATCAGCTGTGATTCACTAACATGATAGCATATCCTGAGATCATAAAGAAAGGTGCTGTGGAAAGACATGGAAAAGTAGAATCTTGCCAACTATTCTGCTTGAATACTAAAATCTTGTGCCTTCTACCTGGAAAGATTTATACCATTTTGCTTATTTTTTTTCCCCCTGTTTATCTGTCTTCCTATTCTAGAAACATCTGTCCTCCTAAGGACACATGATTAAATGGAGCTATCTTATCTGAAAGGAGTAGAGACAGTAACCAATTTGAGTTCTGACATTTAGGGATTGATGGAAAAGAAAATAACATAGGTATAAAATTTGGAAAATGATGAAATAGTACCACTGAAGCCAATTACTCGGAAGAGAACTTTTGCACTAGTGGTGGAAGAACTTTACTTTAAGCCACAGAAAATAAATATGCTTTATAGATGATAACAGCATCTCATGTAGACAAAGTACTTTTACTTTTAGAATGTTTTAGCTATAAGGCAGCATTTATTTTTTTCTTAATCTAAATGAACAAGGCTGTTATTAAAAAGTGCTGAAATGATAGTGAGTGGGAGACAAAACAGAAGGGAGTCACTTTGCTGCTAAAAATAGTGTTTTGGGAAGAAGTACTCTGTTTTAGAGTAGGTAATATTTCTAATGTAACTTTTTTAATTTTCATAAAGCACCATTATATTGCTGAGTTTAGTTCTGGCTCTTGTGAAGAATAATGTTGCTTTGTTGAAAGCTTTTATTGGTTGTCTGAATTTCTCCCCTGAGTGACCTATTTAGGAGTAACCCCATTAACTTGAATTAGGTGGTTACTAAGGCAGAGTATGATAATTGTTCTCTTCTTTTTTGGATAACAAATGATTTGTTATTTAAAAAAAACCACCACCAAAGCAACAACAGAAAAAAATCACCAAAACCTGCCAACCACCACCACTAACAAAAAAACCCCAACACAAAGCAAACAAATAAAAACCAAAAACGAAGTCCCCCCTCCCCCCCAACAAGTAAAACCCCTAAACAACAGCTATTAAAAAGGAGAGCAAGTTATTACAGTTTTTGTTTATTAGTTATTGTCATTCAGGTGCTAGATCAAAAATATTTTCATTTTGATGAGTAAGTTGAAAACAAGGAATACTTCTCTGAAGCTTCAGCCTGGAAAATAAACATTGACAAAGGAATAATAAGGTGGAAGATGATATCCTTCAGTGATAGGAAATGAACAGTGGAAAAGATTAGCAAGGGCAGGTATACAATCAGCCTCAGTGAAATTCAAAGCCAGTTTACAACACTGTGTGAGCTTAGAATGTTTGTAAATTAATGACACATGCAGAAGTAATATCACCCTCACTGTTCTATTTCTTTGAATTCCATGCTTCCAGCACACTTTTTTATTTGCCATATAGGCCCACAGTATGTCTCTTCTTGGACATCAACAGTATTTTTAATGTTGGGCAGAGGTACCAGGCTCAAAAAGGAGTCCTGTGATGAGCCACCCTGATGAAAACATAGCCATTGGAAGTAAAAGATTTCCCCTAGTTTCAACATTTCCTTTGTTTTTTAAATCAGACCTTACATTGGTGGGAGAGATGGAACATATTGAATATTCTAGTCCCTGTTCTCTCACTAACTGTCGGTAATCTGCTCTACAGAAATCTCTTGCAGCCTTGAACATATTGATCTCAGACGTTTTGCC
This sequence comes from Strigops habroptila, assembly GCF_004027225.2. Taxonomy (NCBI): domain Eukaryota; kingdom Metazoa; phylum Chordata; class Aves; order Psittaciformes; family Psittacidae; genus Strigops; species Strigops habroptila. The sequence goes on along the minus strand of NC_044278.2, from coordinate 75,360,834 downwards.
AAGCTAGGAGGCTGAGAAGGGTTTAGTCTCTCTTCACATATCATGCACTGCCCTGGCAGTGGTACGAGGCTCTCACGGTCTATAATCTCTGACGAGGTTTGTTTAGGTATTCCACATGGGGAAGGTTTAATGTTTTAATATAAAATTTACTTATTTGAAGATATTTGACATTACACAGAAATTGACATTTAGCAGAATGTCACAACAAAAGCACAATACTGCAATTGCAATACGGAGTTGGATCACATTACAAATATTATTTCCATTAAATATTTCCATTATTGGTTGTGATGGTGATGAGACCCTTTTTGAATTTGTTTCAAAACAACTCAAAAGACAGAAGGAACTGACAGCTCGTTATCGAGCAAAACGGCCGGGGACACAGCAGGGATCGTGCTCCAGGAAGGCGGGGGATGGTTTCCTGTGTGTCTGCCTTGAGGCCGCGAAGATCAACTGCCCGGAGGCAGCGGCACAGACACCGCGGCGCCCGTCAGGGCACAGAGTTAACTGGGTCTGGGGCTCACCAGATGCCTTGTGGATGAGTCTCACCTGTGGGAGGGTTCCAAGAAGGCCTGACCCTATAAAAATGCAAACCCGTCCTTCAGTTGTGCACTCTTCTATCCTGGATTCCAGCAGACTTACTGATTACAAGGAATACAACTGAAGGAACTTCCATTTGCTGATCGAGAAGACATCGCTGGATCTATGGGGTAGCGAGACTATTTCTCTGTGTTCTTTTCTTCTTTCTTTCCTTTCTCCTTTTCTTCTGCTACTTTGTGTTTTTTATAAACAACCTGCGAAGACAGTTGATCCTCCTGACAGTTTTAGGGAAGGTTACAGTAAAATTAATTGGTTTTTTTTTCGCTTGGGGTATTTTTTTTTTTTTTTTTTTTTTTTTTTTACCTTTGGAGGGCCTGGGGTTTGTCGTGTGAACTGTGCAGAGTATTGTAAAAGATCATCTCTCCCCACCTACTGAGTGGGGTGGGACACTGGTCTCTGTATGTTCAGTGCCACGATGCTGGGCACCTACAATTGCCAGGAAGGATTACATGGGTTGAAGTCGGCTCAAACCCACTGCTCTCTTCAAGGTTCATTTTGTTGGTTGGTCAGTTTTTACTAGCCATATATATACTTCTCACATGCTGGTATGGCTAAATCAGGAAGAAATTCATGTTTTGTGGTTAACTCAGGAAGGGCCTTTTACACAACCAGCTGATTCACTCAACTGATAGGGTCATGTATCTTAACACAAGGGCCATCCTCTGGTCTCCTTTGCGTTCAGGTAAGTTCAGCTTTCTCTACACCTGTTGTCACTTCGTACTCATGAGCATAGGACCTGTGCCCATCTCCTCTGTGTCTTCTTCCACTTTTTAACAGGAGTTTACCTATCAGTTGCACAGATGCATCCAATTTTCAACAACTAGATTTCTCAGGTCCATAAACTGCACTGTCATATTAAGCATGCTGTGCTAATGCTGTATCAAAGGGAGCAGATAGTAAGGATAAATCAAATAAAAAACTTGCTGACTGAAGCCATTTACCATTAGCTCACCTTTGTTGCATGATTTGACACAGGACAGATTCCTTGGCCAGCACAATCACCTTGAATGACCAATGCATATGACTTAGGATCCATAGTACTGCAAATTTATCGTTTCGTATTGTAAAAGGGCTTTAAAAACATGGGTTTTTTTTGTTTTTTTGGTTTTTTTCTTCACATTTCTTTTGAGCTAATGTGACCCCCAGCATAAATTTGAGCTGTCTGTGGAGCTGCTCTAGCTTATGTCTAGTTAACACAGTTGCCTCTGAAGGTCTTTGAGACCCAGAATTGAAGACTTTGTTACTCCTTCGACCCTCAGACACAGGTAAGAGCTATGGGATGAAGTGTGCCATAGCTGTGCGCACATCAGGTGCTGCTTCGTTTACCACAACCCAAACAGAAACATCAGTAGCTCATTTAGTATATTGAGAGGGTGCTTTCTGTTTATTTACTTGCTAACGCAGATTGAATCACAGTCTTGTCCTTTACCATTTAATGTTTTGGTTTGTTTGTTTTAAACTGCAGTTAAAATGCCACTGTGTTCAACCTAGTTTAAGCTGAGTCTAAACATTGAGTCCTGTTCACTGGGTCAGTGGGGGTAAGTTTTATAAAGAAACTGAGTATGACCTTGGAGTCATGCCCCGGATACAAGTTCTAGATTATTTGGAGGAAATAAATAACTTCTTTTCCAAATAGCGCCTCAAAAGACTACTGAGAACCCCTGAGAAAACCTGTAAAGTATGAAGTCATCCATTCTTTCACCAAAAGAAAATTTGCATTGGGTAAGACTGTCCAAACTTTTGCTTGTCTGTATGGAATATGACATGGTACGCTTTAACTTACCCTGACATATCTATATTCAGAAACCATGTAGAACAAGCCTTACTAAAGAGAATGTGCCAGAGGTCATTAACAAATTACTTATAAAGCTATTGATATTTCTGAACAAAGCAAAGAACATGCTGAACTTATTTCTTAACCATTCATCTCTGATAAAACTGAGAGAGAAAGGAATGAAAAACTGATATGCAGTAAACCAAACAAAGCCAGGAGAAGCATACTTCTTTACTTGATTCTAAAATTTTATAGTTTTACTTATTTTCAGGACGAGTGTGGGTTTTTCCACATCCAAATAAAGATGAAATGATTTTTTTCTTTAGATTTGGAAATAACTTCATCTGCTGGTGCAGAAATACCAGTAAAAAAACAAAAGGAAAGCAAAACATCCCTTACCACTGGCATTCCAATAAATGTCCTTTGGCAGATACCAGAGATATTAATCTCCACAGGGAGTTTGGGCTTTATAAAAGAAAATAATTTACTATTGAAGCTTTTTTTCCCAAGTACAGAAAGTCTCAAATTCATGTATGCTGTTTCTTAGGAAAGTGTCACAGCCAGCACACTGTGGTATCAGAGTTTACTAGTCCTTCAATCATATCTTCAGTGAGAGTGACTTAAACTCTGTGGGTAGAGGGGTTTTGGTTTGGTGTTTTGTTTGTTTGGGTGTTTTAATTTTTTTCCACAACAGCTCTATACTCAGAATATACCTTTTTGATGTAGCTGACATTGAAAAGACTGTTGGAGAAATTTGGAGTCAGGGGATTCCTACCAGCTTAAGATGTGCAGATAGATGATTCTTAAAAAGTTAGAAGGAACCTAGAAGAAATATTTGACTGAGAAACTGTAAGGATAAAAATGCTGTTAGCTGTGGGTTTGACAGAGGATTATGTAGGGGTTCTGAGTGGACACACATTTGGTATGTTCTAATTCCACTTACCTTTGTGTCCTGAAGTAGTTTTTTATGTAACTATGATTACATAGTTTCAAAGATTAAATCCACCTCAAAAAGACATGTGAGCACTTCAGAAGCCTGTGACGACTACCCAGAAGAAAAAAATCTAAGGCTAAAACTTTCCCAAAATTGCTATCATACAACAAAGACGCTGGAGTTAAGGAGAGTGATATAAAGAAGTTCTACAAAATCTGTCTGAGCATCTTGGACACAATAGATACAAGAGATTTTGGAAAACTATTGCTACTGTAACAACGCAGTTGACAGTTCAAGATATAAGTGCTACCTACAAGTAGTAGGTAATAATAGTGTAGAATGACAGTACATTGGTTTCTAGTCTCTGATTATCCCAAGAGGATTGAACTACATATTGCAGAATGTTTATAGCTGCCAAGTTAAAGAGTTTTCTGATAGAATTACAGCAATGTTCCTACAACCTAGAAACCTAAATATGGTTTTTAATTCTCTTTAAAGGTAACCAAATATTATCCCTGAGATGAGGCATCAGACACAAGTGAAAGAAGTTTGCATATACCCATGCCTTCATTATTCTGTTTTTCTCAGTGTAGCTGCCCTAATATGTTACATCTTGATAAATTACATGTGTACTTTTTCCTCCTTCAATCAATGACAATTTATCTGCCCAACTGTGCATTGTGACATATTGATAAAGCGGGGTGTGTAACTCACAGATGTTGCAGTTCTTATTCAGATTTAGGTGGTAGACACCTTGCTGAATGAGGGACTGAATAATTTCAAGTCAGAAATTCAGGGGTTTTATGAGAGAGTTTGACAATTATAGATAGGTTCTACAAAACAAACAAAAAAAGACTAACAGCAAAAAAAAAATAAAAATCAAACCCAACCCCCCAAAACAAACCCACAATGTATTAAATGAGAGGAGAAACCTAAGCTACTGCATCAAAATTCCTGGGGAAGGTTATGGTTTGAGGAAACCATGAGCATAAAGTTTAGTGTGTGTGGGATTTTATTTAGAATTCGCAGCCAAGAGCCCTATTCTGTTGTTTACATATATAAACCAACCTTGTGTTGCAAAAGAAAATAACAGGTGAGTGTCATCTTTTACCCGGTAAAGAAAAAAAGAAGGACAAATGCCCAAATTTTGATTATGCAAACAGGGGCCAGAATAGATTTAAAACAATTTGTCTGGTTCATGAAATAGTATAGATGCTTTACTAGTCAAATGCTTGCATTGGTATGAAAGGATGGAGATAGTCTTCCCCTCCCCCCCTATTTTGTGTGGTTTTTTTTTTTTTTTTATTTGTTAAAAGCTCTTCAACTTTGCATTAACTAAACCATAACTGGGCAAATGTGAATGCCAGAAGAATTCTGGGTGAGGTTGACAGCGCTTACACAGCAAGAGATCCATCTTCCACTTCTTGTTCTACTGAATATTTAACAGCTTAGAACATGACAGAAGAGCTGCAGTGATTGTGAACAGGATGGGGTCTTCAAACCTGGCCTCACTCTCTTTGAACTGATTTAATATTTATGATGTGGGGGAACATTCTGGGAATGGCTGAAGAGTGATTCTGCTAGAATTCTAAATGCTTTAAAAACTTGATTGTTTAGTTGCTTGTTGTTTTCATTTTGGTTTGTGTGTTGTTTGTTTTGTTTTTTTTTAATACAATTGCACAGTTCTCCAGTTGTTGAAGTGAAGTCTTCAGGTTGCTCTTTTACTAAATTTTTTAGTTGTAGCCAACTGCTAGCAGAACTATAATAATTTACCTAAGGAGATCAAAAGTGCATGCCTTACATCAAAGTCTTTGCTGTCATTAGCATCAATAAATCTGGTCTAAAGTGTCAGTGAATAAATGGCAACGTAAAGTCTGTACGCAGACTTCACATTGAAATAAAAAAATTTTAACTCTGATTACTTCAAATAATTAGCAAAAAACCCCCCAAAACTGAATAAGCCTTCCCCTGATATTATTAAATAATAGTGATAACGAATCCCTCCTTTTATAACTTTGTCTGTACAAAACCTATCATGTCACACCTCTTCAATATAACAGCACAACATTTGGATTAACTCTTCATATGTCCCTTTACTTGATATCCACTAAGTAGCTACCAAGAACAAAACTCTTGACACAGACTATACTGGTTATACTGAGAAAGCTTGAAGAAGATAGCTACTGTTAAAATTCAGAAATGCCTATGAGTTAAGAAATAATTTTATTTCAGAAGAAGTACTTCTATATAAGAAAGCATAACTTGAAATAAAATCTGTATGAAGACATAGGTACTACTTCCTAATAAATAGCAGGATACCAGCCAACAAGGCAGAGATTAAAGGGTTTAAGGTTTTGCACAGAACTGATCAGAAAGAAGGCATTCTAACTATTACCTGTTATAGCAGCATTTTATTTACTTTCACAGAAATAAAATCAGATTCTATTCTCTGCTGTTATCAACATAAGATACGTTAACTGGGGAAGACATCTGCTTTGTAATTGTGCCAACAGTTTCTTGGGAAGTACTTTGGAGGTAGTCAGATTCTTGCAAAGTAGATGAAAGAGATATAAGGATTTTGTTCCATTGTGTCACATTTCAAAGGAGGAAAGGATGAAAAAAGGGAGAAAAGAAAAAAAGATCAGTTTCAGTTCACTGCACAGGTGAGATTGAACTGAAGCAAATAGCAAAGAAGAGTAAAATATAAATACATTTAGTACTGAGTCTATGCAGCAAGAGTCACAGAACCATGTAGGTTGGAAGGGGACTTTAGAGGCCACTTAGTACAACATTCAGTTCAAAGCAAATCCAGTCTGAGTGTGTTGCCTTGTCCAGTTAAGTTTTTAATGTCTCCAAGGATGGAGATTCGACAAAATCTCTCAGCAATCTCTGTGTTTGATCACCCTTGTAATGAAAACACTTATATAAAGACACTGTAACATGCATCTGTTTCTTCTTGCCCTTTCACAGCGCAAGTGTCAGAAAAGTCTGCCCCATCTTCTCTACAATCATCCATTAGGTATTTTTCGAATAGCAAGACAGATTTCTCTGAAGCTTCTGATCGAACACAACTTTCTTGAAATCTTCTTATATAACATGTGCTCTAGCTGCCTAAGTATCTCATTGCCTCTCTGCAGGACTCAGTCTGCTGCATCCATGTCACACTTGTCCAGGACTGGACATAGCACTCTAACTGCAATCTCACCAGTGTCGATTAGAGGGGAAACACCCTCCCTCAACCTGCTGAAACAGTCCTCTTATTCAACCCAGGATGTTATGCTGTTGGCCTTTGCCACAAGGGCACATGGCTGGCCGATATTCAGCTTGTCTGCCAGCACTCCTAGATTCTCTTCTGCAAAGATATTTTCTAGCCAGCTGACCCCCAGTCTGCACTGTTGCTGGAAGGGGGTCTGTCTCAGGTGCTGGATTTGACATTTGCATTTGCAGAACTTCTTGAGGTTCCGACTGGCAAATTTCTCCAGCATGTTCAGGTTCCTCTGAATTTCAACTCTACCCTGCAGCGTATTGATTGCTCCTCTCAATTTGACATTTTATGCCAACTTACTGTGTGTGCAGCCTATTACATTGTACAGATAGGTAATAAAAGCTTTAAACAATACTAACCCCAGACCTGATTCCTGAAGTCTACCACTAGGAGTTGGTTACCAGTTAGACTTGTACTGGTTACCATTGCTTTTGAGTTAGTGAGTCCAGTCAGTTTTCTACCCACCTTATGATCAGCAATCACCTGTATCATTGCTTGCACCCAGCCTTATTTCCCCACTTGCAGATGTGGAAGGGATAAAATCCACCAAGAGAACCAGGGCCTTTGATTTTAAGGCTTCTTCCAACTGTCTAAGGAAGACTGCATGTACTGGCTAGCTGTAGCGGACACCTGCTTCAATATCACCTGTGCTGGTCTCTCCTCTTACCATTTTCTAGAAGCTCTTAAGCAGCTCATTCCTAGTTCCAAACCAAAGCTGCGTACACACCAGTGCCTCGAGTGCAACCCCTCCTCCTCACTTTCTTCACCTGTCTTTCCTGAAAAGCCTGTACTCAGCCACTAAGGATCCTGTTAAGCAACATATTTTACCACCTCTCTGTAATCAAAGTGAAGTTACATCACTTCTCTGCGGCTGTGGACTTTTGGCTTCTGTTTGTTTCCCATGCTACATGTGCTTGTATGCAGTCATTTAAGATGGAGCCCTGCTGTGCTACTTTTACATGGGAAATGCAATAACCACCTGCACCGTGCAGTGCCCCAGTCTTGATGCTGTGTAAGCACTGTTCATCACCAGTTTGTTATCAATGCTGTTTTAAATACAAATTGCAAGACAGAACCCCATACAAGCTACTATGAAGGCGTCTAACTCTATCCCAGACAAAACCAGTACATGAGTGTATGTATTTTTATCTTTTCAGATGACAACAACCCTTCCCTGATATACCTAGTTCAGCCTCTTCCCGTTTGTCTGATGGATCCTGCCCCTTGTAAGCAGTTCTTTTTCCTCAAGGATGGTCCCATGGTCATAGCAACCAAAGTCCTGTGGGTCATCAGTCACCAGACTGGGTGCTGACATCCTCAACAGGACAGGGGGTTGAAAATAAGATGGAAAAACCCCCTCATGGGTCAATACAAAAGGCAGGTTAATGTATAAAAATCAAAGGTTGCACACATGGAAGCAAAGGAAAATGAAAGATTTTATTCTCTACTTCCCATCAGCATACGGTGATCATCGACTTCCGGGTAAGCAGGGTTTCAGTTGATATAGCATTTGCTCCTGAAGACAAGCATCATAAATAATGGATGTCTTTCCCTCCTCCTTTCTCTTAGCTTTTATTGCTGAGCAGACATCATATGGTATGCATATCCCTTTGGTCAGTTTGAGTCAGCTGTCCTGGCTATGACCCTTCCTGAGGTACTGCCCATTCCCAACCTACTGGGGGAGGCAGTGCCAGAAGGACAGCCTTGATGCTGTTTGAGCACTGCTCAGCAGTAGCCAAACCACTGGTGTGTTATCAGCACCTTTATAGCTACCAATACAAAGTACAGCACTACAAGGGCAGCTTTGGGGAAAATTAATTCCATCTCAGACAAGCCCAATACATGTGCTTATAATTCCAGATGATTATCCAAAAAGAGAATTATCTCTCTTGAAAAAAACACTCAGTTTAAAACCTGATTATTTTAAATATATAATTAGGATGTTAGAGAAGGTTTTCCATTCAGTTTTCCCATGCATTCTTAGGTATTTACCAATACTGGAATCTTAGCACTTGTGAATCTGACTTCGAAAGTGGACCAGCTTTGAGCAAAGGGTTGGACTAGATAACTTCAAGAGGTCAAATCCAACCCCAAGTGTTCTATGATTTTATAGCTGTCGTCGTTTGAGCCCAGCCAGTGACTCAGAACCACGCAGCCGTTCTCTCACTCCCCTCCTTTTTCCTCCCCCCGCTCCCGGAGGGATGGGGAGGAGAATCAAAAGAATGTAACTCCCACGGGTTGAGATAAGAGCAGTCCCGTAACTAAGGTATAATACAAAACCACTACTGCTACCACCAATGATAATAACGATAAGGGAAATAACAAGGGGAGAGGATACAATTGCTCACCACCCGCTGACCGATACCCAGCCCGACTCGAGCAGTGATCTGGGCCTTCCGGGTAACTCCCCCCGCTTTATATACTGGGCACGACGTGCTGTGGTATGGAATACCCCCTTGGCTGGTTTGGGTCAGGTGTCCTGTCTCTGCTTCCTCCCGCCTTCCCCTCCTCCCTGGCAAAGCATGAGACTGAGAAAGTCCTTGGTCAGAGTAAACATTACTTAGCAACAACTAAAAACATTGGTGTTATCAGCATTGTTCCAGGCTGAAAGTTAAAAAACAGCACTGCACCAGCTACTAAGAAGGAGAAAAATGACTGCTATAGCTGAACCCAGGACAATATCCACTCCTTATTCCATACCATTCGTGTCATGCTCAGATCCCACATCTCTCAACACACCATCGCCCCTGTCCCATACATACACATATATATGCACACACACCCACACACAAAGAGAAAGATATCATTCCCTAGTCTATGGACCAATCCCTATAAAATTGCTGAATTCATCCAGTCCAGGATGTCAGGCTCCATCTCTTGTAATACTCTTTCAGGGCAGAAGGGACGGTGTGTAGTGTTGGGTTGTTGCCTGCTGATGACACCACCAAACTTGTCTGGTCACTGGTGACCTCGTCTGGTTTCCTCAAAATTCATTCTTTGTTGAGGTGATGATCGGAGGGAAGTCAGGGTCAGTTGCTGGCGACCTGAAGATATCTAGCTGGTGGGCTACAAAAGTGTTATAGAGCAGGCAACAGCATACAATTGAGTTCATTGGCTGTTTTCCCCCAAAATTAAATCCCCTTGAGGTACACATCGGACTTCCCCATCTTCCCGCATTACCCACCAAGTATATCCAGGTCTCTGAGCAAAAGCAACCCCATGAGTGGGTTTACCTTTACCTAAAGCAGGAATAACCCAGACTGTCTTCCCCAACAAATTCTTTATGTGCACCACAGGAACTTTATCCCCTCTACAGTACGTAGAAGTTCTGACTGGGCTGGGCCAGCCCTGTTGGCAGATCCCCTACTGTTGACCAACCAGGTGGCTTTTGGTAAATGTGTATCCCAGTGTTTGAAAGTCCCACCACCCATTGCTCTCAGTGTAGTTTTTAACAGCCCATTGTACCGTTCAATTTTCCCAGAGGCTGGTGCATGGTAGGGGATGTGATATACCCACTCAATGATATGCTCTTTGGCCCAAGTGTCTATAAGGTTGTTCCAGAAATGAGTCCCATTGTCTGACTCAGTTCTCTCTGGGGTGCCGTGTCGCCACAAGACTTGTTTCTCAAGGCCCAGGATAGTGTTCCGGGCAGTGGCGTGGGGCACAGCGTATGTTTCCAGCCATCCGGTGGTTGCTTCCACCATGGTAAGCACATAGCGCTTGCCTTGGCGGGTCAGTGGGAGTGTGATACAGTCAATCTGCCAGGCCTCCCCATACTTGTACTTCAGCCATCATCCTCCATACCAGAGAGGCTTTAATCGTTTGGCTTGCTTAATTGCAGCACATGTTTCACATTCGTGAATAACCTGGGCAATAGTGTCCATTGTTAAGTCCACCCCTCGATCACGAGCCCATCTATATGTTGCATCTCTGCCTTGATGGCCTGAGGTGTCATGGGCCCACCGGGCTAAAAATAATTCACCCTTATGTTGCCAATCTAAGTCCATCTGAGCCACTTCAATCTTATCAGCTTTATCCACCTCTTGGTTGTTCTGGTGTTCCTCAGTGGCCTGACTCTTGGGTACATGAGCATCTACGTGGCGTACCTTCACCACCAGGTTCTGCACCCGAGCAGCGATATCTTGCCACAATGCAGCAGCCCAGATGGGTTTACTTCTGCATTGCCAGTTGCTCTGCTCCCATTGCTGCAACCACCCCCACAGGGCATTTGCCACCATCCATGAGTCAGTATAGAGATAAAGTACTGGCCATTTTTCTCGTTCAGCAATGTCCAAGGCCAGCTGGATGGCTTTCACCTCTGCAAACTGACTCGATTCACCCTCTCCCTCAGCAGTTTCTGCAACTTGTGGCAGGGGACTCCACACAGCTGCCTTCCAACTCCGATGCTTTCCCACAATATGGCAGGACCCATCAGTAAACAAGGCATATTGCTTTTCACTCTCTGACAGTTCATTATATGGTGGGGCCTCTTCAGCACGCGTCACCTCCTCTTCTGGTGACATCTCAAAATCTTTGCCCTCTGGCCAGTCCACGATGACTTCTAGAATTCCTGGACGACTGGGATTTCCTATTCGAGCTCATTGTGTAATTAGTGCGGCCCACTTACTCCATGTAGCATCAGTTGCATGATGTGTAGAGGAGACCCTGCCTTTGAACATCCAGCCCAGCACAGGCAACCGGGGTGCCAGGAGGAGCTGCGCCTCAGTTCCAATCACTTCCGAGGCAGCTCGAACCCCTTCATAGGCTGCCAGTATCTCTTTTCCAGTAGGAGTATAGCTGGCCTAGGATCCTTTATATCCCCAACTCCAAAAGCCGAGTGGTCGACCTCGAGTCTCCCCTAGAGCTTTCTGCCAGAGGCTCCAAGTAGGACCATTCTCCCTGGCTGCAGTATAGAGCACATTTTTCACGTCTGGCCTGGCCCAGACTGGTCCAAGGGCTACTGCATGAACTATTTCTCATTTAATTTGTTCAAAGGCTTGTTGTTGCTCAGGGCCCCATTTGAAATCATTCTTCTTCCGGGTCACATGGTAGAGAGGGCTTACAGTCGAACCTTAATTTGGGATGAGCGTTCTCCAGAATCCCACAACACCTAAGAAAGCTTGTGTTTCTTTCTTGTTAGTTGGTGGAGACATTGCTGTTATCTTGTTGATCACGTCTGTGGAGATCTGGCGACGTCCGTCTTGCCATTTTATTCCCAAAAATTGAATCTCCTGTGCAGCTCCCTTGACCTTACTCTGTTTTATGGCAAAACCAGCCTTCAGCAGGATTTGGATTATCTTCCTCCCTTTCTCAAAAACTTCTTCCGCTGTGTCACCCCACACGATGATGTCATCAATGTGTTGAAGGTGTTCTGGAGCTTGCCCCTGTTCCAGTGCAGTCTGGATCAATCCATGGCAGATGGTAGGGCTGTGTTTCCACCTCTGGGGCATTCGGTTCCAAGTGTACTGAACGCCCCTCCAAGTGAAAGCAAACTGTGGCCTGCATTCTGCTGCCAAAGGGATTGAGAAAAATGCATTGGCAATATCAATTGTGGCATACCACTTGCCTGCCTTTGACTCCAGTTCATATTGAAGTTCTAGCATGTCCGGTACGGCAGCACTCAATGGTGATGTGACTTCGTTCAGGCCACTGTAGTCTACTGCTAGTCTCCACTCTCCGTTAGACTTTTGCACTGGCCATATGGGGCTATTAAAGGGTGAGCGGGTCCTGCTGATCACTCCTTGGCTCTCCAGTCTATGGATCAGCTTATGGATGGGAATCAAGGAGTCTCGGTTGGTGCGATATTGCCGCCGGTGCACTGTTGTGGTCGCAATTGGCACTTGCTGTTCTTCGACCTTCAGCAACCCCACAACAGAAGGATCCTCTGAGAGACCGGGTAAGGTGCACAGCTGCTTAATTTCCTCTGCCTCCAAGGCAGTGATACCAAAAGCCCATCTATACCCTTTTGGGTCTTTGAAGTACCCTCTCCTGAGATAGTCTATGCCAAGGACGAATGGAGTCCCTGGACCAGTCACAATGGGGTGCTTTTGCCACTTCCTCCCAGTCAGGCTGATTTCAGGTTCCAGGACAGTTAACTCTTGGGATCCTCCTGTCACTCCAGAAATATGAATGGGTTTCACCCCTTGACACCTTGATGACATCAGGGTACGCTGTGCATCGGTATCTACTAGAGCCTTATATTTCTGTGGGACTGATGTGCCAGGCCATCTGATCCACACAGTCCAGTAAACCCGATTATCCCTCTCCTCCACCTGGCTGGAGGCAGGGCCCCTCTAATAATAATCACAAGATTCTCCACTTCTGTCTTGTAGAAAGGGATTAGTATTCCTTATCACAGGAGCTGGAGTAAAATCAGCTCTTTGACTCCATCTGGGAAACTGCTCGCCAGAGACTGGAGCAGCAGCTTTCCTGGGAGGATCATCCTTGACCATTGTTCTCCTCTTCAGTTCACGAACCCATTGCTCCAGAACTGAGGTAGGTTTTCCATCCCACTTTCTCATGTCTTCTCCGTGATCCTGCAAGTAAAACCATAGGGTGACCCGTGGCGTGTACCTCCTATATTTTCTTTCTCGAGCAGTAGGGTGCCTTCTGTTAATAGCTGAGACATGGGTTGGTACACGTGGGGAGCTGGATAGATCGGATAAATCGTCTCTCAATTGTTTGAACTCCTGGGACAGTTTTTCCACAGCTGAAATGATGGAAGGGGTGAGAACTGTCTTCGAACTCTCGGAGTTGACGAGTCAGGTAATCCACTGGTGGTGATACTCCGTCATTCCAGGTCATTGATGCCAATGTGTGGGCATGTGATGATGGTGCACTCCGTGTAAGTTTCCGCCACATGGGTCGTGTACATTCGACTTCATCTGGATCTACGGATGTGTTCCTGGCATCCGGCCTACTATAGATCATCTCTATAATGGCTGATTCCCTCAGGGACTGGATGCCTTTCTCTATCGTGGTCCAGTTGGCTGAGCGACTCGTAATATCGTCTTTGTAGGGAAACCTTTCCTTCACAGCTGCCAGGAGCCGCCTCCAAAGACTGAGGACTCGCTTCTCTCTTGCAATCTCTTTGTCAATTCCTCCTTCCCTAGTAAGTGATCCCAGCTGCTTGGCTTCCCTACCTTCTCGTTCGTGACCATTGGCCCCATTGTCCCAGCATCGGAGCAACCAGGTGACAATGTGCTCCCCTGAAAGATGGGTGAAATCTTTTCGCATATTCCGCAGCTCAGTTGAGGTCCAGGGTCGAGAAGTCACCTCTTCTTCCTCTTCCTCTGATCCACGTAGTAGTAACTCTTGTTCAGATGCTGTTGCATGTAGTAATGGCATTGGGTCTTCATCTTTCTTCGCTTCACGGATTGCTCTTTGTGCCTCTCGTTTGCTTTTGCTTACAGGGGCAACAGACATTGTCACAAACTGGCCATTTGGTTTAGCTGCAGTGTTTGTCACTGTGGTTGGAGTGACTGCAGCATCTGCCGCTAGGGTTGGAGTGACTGCAGTGTCTGCCGCTAGGGTTGGAGTAGCTGCAGTGTCTGCTGCCGGGGTTGGTGCAGCTGTTGTGCTTGGGAGTTGAGTAACACCAACAGCTGCATTGTCTGTTGCTGTCGGGGTTTGAGTAGCTACTGTGCTTGTCACTGGGGTTGGTGTAGCTGCGGTGCTTGGAGCAGCCACATTGACTGTTGCTGTCAGGGTTTGAGTAGCTACTGTGCTTGTCACTGGGGTTGGTGTAGCTGCACTGTTTGGAGTAGCCACATTGTCGCTGTCGGGGTTTGAGTAGCTACTGTGCTTGTCACTGGGGTTGGTGTAGCTGTGGTGCTTGGAGTAGCTGCATTGTCTGTTGCTGTCGGGGTTTGAGTAGCTGCTCTGCTTGTCACTGGGGTTGGTGTAGCTGCTGTATTTGAAGTTGGAGTAGTTGCGTTGTCTGTTGTGGTCAGGGTTTGAGTAGCTGTTGTGCTTGTCACTGGGGCTGATGTAGCTGCTGTACTTGGAGTAGCTGCGTTGTCTGTTGTGGTCAGGGTTTGAGTAGCTGCTGTGCTTGTAGTTGGCATACCTGCGTTGTCTGTTGCTTTGCCATGAGATCCCGAGACATTTTTTTCCCTTTGAAGGTGCTGGATAGTGTTGAGCAGGGCTCTGTAGGCGTAGGCCAAGCCCCAGCACGTTGCAGCGAGTTGTCCCTCTCTGGTATAACCAGGATGACAGCACACCTCGTTTAAGTGTTTTACTAGTTTTTCCGGATGTTGCACTTGTTCAGTGGTGAAGTTCCAAAGCACTGGAGGGGCCCACTGGCCTAGGTACTTGCCCATACTATCCCACACACCCTGCCACTCATGACTGTCCAGCCTCAGGGAAAATCTCTTGGTGGTCCTCCTATATCGTCATCTAACCCTAGACCAGATTCGAACCCGATACTGCTTAACTTTCGAGATCAGATGAAATAGGGTTTTCCCAGGGCGGAATGGCCGTCGGTAAAACATACTCCGTATGTTTGCCAACATGCTGATCCCCAGCACAATCAGCAGGCAGGTCTCAAGGGTATTCAAAGGCCATCTAAAACCTTCAGAACTCTCAACTGCTGTTGCAAATAGGCTGGTGGGGGAACGGGGGGTGAAACGGAATGCCTCCTTTGTAAGTTGACCGCCCGAGGAGGAAAAAAAAGATATGCAATTGCTGAAATATTTCATTATATACCTCCCAAAGTATAGAGGTGATGGCCACACTGGAAGCACAAACCTGACCAGTTTCATGATCAATGAGTCTATCGTATTACAAGTCATTACCATGAAGTACAGTGAAACAAGGACCTTAGCCCAGGCCCCCCAGCCGATAAACACTAAAACAGCAAATACTGGCTGTAAGTAAGGTGCAACATGCTGAAGCTCTGAGATCAAGCGCAACACGTCTGAGAGCCAAATAATCACCATTGTGACGAGTAGTAACAATGAGTGCTTATCACAAATATGACTAGACACACTCTGGTCAGATCTGTCGTTATCTCAACCCTTTGTGCCCCACGCTGGGCGCCACAAAGAACTGCCGTGGTTTGAGCCCAGCCGGTAACTCAGAACCACACAGCCGCTCGCTCACTCCCCACCCCTTCTTCCTCCCCCCGCTCCCGGAGGGATGGGGAGGAGAATCGGAAGAATGTAACTCCCACGGGTTGAGATAAGAACAGTCCTGTAACTAAGGTATAATACAAAACCACTACTGCTACCACCAATGATAATAACGATAAGGGAAATAACAAGCGGAGAGGATACAATTGCTTACCACCCGCCGACTGATACCCAGCCCGACCCGAGCAGTGATCTGGGCCTTCCGGGTAACTCCCCCCAGTTTACATACTGGGCATGACGTGCTGTGGTATGGAATACCCCTTTGGCTAGTTTGGGTCAGGTGTCCTGTCTCTGCTTCCGCCCGGCTTCCCCTCCTCCCTGGCAAAGCATGACACTGAGAAAGTCCTTGGTTGGAATAAACATCACTTAGCAACAACTAAAAACATCGGTGTTATCAGCATTGTTCCCAGGCTGAAAGTTAAAAAACACAGCACTGCACCAGCTACTAAGAAGGAGAAAAATGACTGCTATAGCTGAACCCAGGACAATAGCCCAGTGAATCAAGTTTGAATTCGACTTGTCTAACTTCAGGCATATATGAGATGAGCCTTTATGTCTGATATCTGTATCTAGCTTTCTAGTCAATGGGGAGATTCAAGATGGTTCAGTTTTCTCAGCAGAAGTATCTAGTCCCAACTGAGACACCCCAGGTTATCTGAAACATCCACACTGTGCTGGCAGATATGACACAGAACCTGTGACAGATCTACTGTAGGGAGTTTTCTTTAAACAGGGAAAACACACGGGATGTATTCAATGCATTTGTGTCTATGTATTTGCATTCAGATCAACAAAAGACAATGTCACATCATGCAGACATTTGGAGAATGTGTCAACGTAATGCACTCCCTATTAGGAAATGAAATAAATTGATTAAAAGGGAAGAAAACAGCAGGGGAAAAAAAAAAGTAGAGGGAATATTACCTGTATTTCATTTATTGTAAACTTAAAAAGAATGAGCATTTTCATTGAAACAATTATAATTTATGAAGAAACCTTCTAACAACTTTTAAGTGCAATGAATGGATGACTGCATTCTATTTTTGTAGGGAGAAAAAAATTTGTGATAACATAGATTAATTTTCTATCTTGTTCCCAAAAGAAAATTTGACTTTAATAAAGGAGATTAGGATTTCAGATATATTGCATTTCTTTATTTTGTTTTCCTTTTAGAAGATTTTAAACTATGATAAAGCACTAAGGTGGCTAAAGATATAGTTCAACGAACATAACCTCAGATATCGCTAATGGAGCTGTCTGAAATTTTAAAATACTATCGTAGTAAATAGGGAGGTGCAGGCCATTTTAAGGAACAATTTAGATGACCATACGTACAAGTCTAATTTAGGATGAGATGAGTCATGCCCTAGAAGAGCTCATCTCCTTTTATTCACTCTAAAAGTATTCTGAGATACCTTATTTAGAATCAGAGAATTATAGAATATCTTGACTTGGAAGGCACCCATGAGGTTCACCAAGTCCAAGTCCTGACTCCACACAGGACAATGTAAAAGTTAAATCATATAGCTAAGAGCATTGTCCAAATGCTTCTTAAGCAGTGGCAGGCTTGGACCACGACTGCTTTCCTGTGGAGCTTGTTCCAATGCTTGACCACCCCCTCAATGAAGAACTTTTCCCTTATACCTAATCTGAACTTCCAATGATGCTGCTGTAAGTCATTCCCTTGTATCCTGTCACCAGACACCAGAGAGGAGATCAGCACCTCCTTCTCTGCTCAGCCTCATGAGCAGCAATGAGGTCACCCCTCAGTCTCCTTTGAAGCTGAGCAATCCTGGTATCCTCATCCACTTTACCTAAATCATGCCCTTTAGTCCTTTCAACATCTTTGTTGCCCTCCCCTGGACACATTCTAATGTTTTTATATCCTTATATTCAGGAGCCCAAAACTGCCTGCAGTACTCGAGATGAGGCAGCACCAATGTTGAGTACAATTGGACAATTCTTTTGACAGTTAATTACACTGTGCCTAATCCTGCAGGATACAGTTGGGCCTTCTGGCCTTCAGGGCATATTGTTGACTCATATTGAGCTTACCACCACCCACACCCCCCAGATCCCTTTCTGCAGGTCTGCACTCCAGCCTCTTCTCCCCCAGTCTATAAGTCCATCCAGGATTACACTCTCAGATGCAGAATCCAGCATTTATCCTTGCTAAATTTCATATGATTGGCTATTGTCCAGCACCCTAATCTACCAAGAACTCTCTGTAAAGGCCTCTCTAGCCTCAAGGGAATCAACAGCTCCTCCTAATTTAGTATTGCCAGCAAACTTACTTTGTGTACACTAAACTCCTGTGTCCAGGTCATTGATCAAAACACTGAAAAGAACTGACCCTAAAATTGAGCCCTGGGGAACATCACTAGTGACTGGCTCCTAACCAGGCGTTACCCCTTTCCTGATTGGCTTAGTACCTGTATCAAAAAGTTGTATTCGATGCGTTTCAGGAATTTCCTGAACATGTTTGTATCTGCTCTATGATAGTCCCAGTTAACATCTAGGAAGCGGAAGTCACCCGTAAGGATAAGGGCAACTGATTTTCCTGAATTCCTTGTATAATAGAACCATAGAATCATAGGATAGTTATGGTTGGAAAGGACCTTAAGATCACCTAGTTCCAAGCCCCCTGCCATGGGCAGGGACACCTCACACTAAACATGTCACCCAAGACTCCATCCAACATGGTCTTGAACACTGCCGGGGATGGAGCATTAATAATACATCAATGCTACCACCATGGATGAGTGATCTACAGTAAACTCCTATGACAACATCTACTTGATTAGCTTTTCCCCTAATCTAACGCCAGAGGCTCTCAACCGTGCTCTTAACTTCAAGGACTGTACACAGTCCAACCTCTCCTTTACATGCAGCACTATCCCTCCATCTTGCTTGTTCTGACTATGTATCCTGAAAAG
Organism: Strigops habroptila; assembly: GCF_004027225.2. Classification (NCBI taxonomy): domain Eukaryota; kingdom Metazoa; phylum Chordata; class Aves; order Psittaciformes; family Psittacidae; genus Strigops; species Strigops habroptila. The sequence goes on along the minus strand of NC_044278.2, from coordinate 75,342,194 downwards.
CCTGTAATGATACATTCAGTGGAAGAACTCTTGGTAGATGAAGTAAACGTACAGTTATTTCATGTAAATCTGATTTTGGATAACTTGAATGCATCTTAATTTTCACAACATCTTGCAATGCTAAAACCTGAAATTCAGAAATTCAGTCCTGCAACTAATGTATCCTAGGTCAGTAGTAACCTATAGCAAAATTTGGTCTCCAAATTTGAAACTATTAATTTTTTACCTGTAAATAAAACATGAAGTTCCCTAAGTAGCAGTGAAAGGGCCTGGCCCTTCTGAAATCAAATAAGATTGACCTGTTTCTTTTCTTCCTTAGAAATTAAAATAGAGCAGTTACACATTAAACAGATAATTTAATATAATTCAGATGTATTTGCATGATATGCTAACTATGTGCAAATTAACAGATTATATGATCCATCATAATCACATAGCCATAAATATATGGGTCTTGAAGATACTTTCAGAAAACATGTAATCTGTCGTTTGTTGAGGAAGCATAAGTATACTTGGGTTTTGTTTCTATAACCCACTCTTCATCTCCAGAAAGGGAGATCTCAAAGGCTCACAGCACTTCACGATTGTATTTAGAAAGTATTTTGCTTCTCCCTCCCCTATAATGTTTTAATAACCCAAATTACTAAAGTGAACAATTGTGTCACAAGTTTCCCTGTAACATTTTCTGCATTGTTTGAGTCTTTCTAGATTTTCTCTTAATCTTATAGATATGTCTGTTTTCTTCAGTTTCAATTAATTTTGTTGCTGTCCTCCAGACCTCTAATATCTCCCTCAAGAGTTGGTCCCTGAAAGTCATCATAATAAGGTATCTTCCTTCCTGAACATTTTCATGGTTAGGGAAATTGGGGAGGAAAGGAGAGGAAAGGACTGTGTTACCAATTTAACAACCTATTTTTTTGTTCTTATAAAACACGTTTATTACAGCTGTAGTCTTGCCAAAATCAGAGAGTAGAAAACTATTTTTCTTTTACTATTATTATTTACTATTACTATTTTTGGCTGACATGAAACAATCTTATTAGTCTGTCACAGAAATATTTGCCTTTTCTGTTCAAAGCTACTTTTTATTCCTTTAACTTCCATATTTTTTTCTTTAACACTGACACTTAAACTTTTTTTCACATTTTGTAGCTATGTGTTGGATTTCTCCTCTCAATTACTTTATTGAATGTAATCCTATGTTTTTGGGGGTAGCCATCCAAAAATTTGATAAAATTCTGATGTCATCTTTTAGAAGTTTTTAACCTCCCCAGTTTTGGGGTCATGCACAGTTTTCCTTACTGCAATTTCTATCAGTCAGTTAAGTAAACAATCAAAAAGCTGAATAGTACTAATCTCATGACAGATATCTACAGGACCTCAATTGAAATGCATTACCAATTAGAAAATAAACTGTATTTAATCTCTTACATTGATAATTATTTCCTGTAATAATCACACAGAAGTAAGGGGGTTTCTGTGAAGATAATATCTTATCAGTAGGGAAGCTGGGTAGAAAAGAAGGATAGTGTTATGAGTTTTGTGACCTAATTTTCCATCCACACAAAATTGTGGCCTACTGGATCCCAAATTTAGAGAAAGATGTCAAGTGACTGGGGGCAGAGAAAGAAATGGGTATTTTCTGTTTAATTAAACATCCTGGCATCCTGGGCTATATCAGAAATAGCATAACCAGCAGGGCCAGGGAAGTGATCATCCTCCTGTACTCAGCACTTGTGAGGCTGCGCCTCGAATACTGTGTTCATTTCTGGGACCCTCACTACAAGAAAGACATTGAGGTGCTGGAGCAGGTCCAGAGAAGGGCAACAAAGCTGGTGAAGGATCTGGAGCACAAGTCTTATAAGGAACGGCTGAGGGAACTGTGGTTCTTTAGTCTGGAGAAGAGAAGGCTTGGGGGGACCTTATCGCTCTCTGCAACTACCTGAAAGTAGATTGTAGTGAGGTGGGGGTTGGTCTTTTCTCCCATGTAACAAGCGATAGGACAAGAGGTAACAGCCTCAGCTGTGCCAGGGGACGTTTAGACTGGATATTAGGAAAAATTTCTTCACAGAGAGTGTGATCAGGCATTGGAACAGGCTGCCCAGGGAAGTGGTGGAGTCACTGTCCCTGGAAATTTTCAAAAACTGTATAGTTGAGGCTCTCAGTGATATGGTTTAGTGGTGGTCTTGGCAGTCATGGGGTGATGGTTGGATTTAATGATCTTAAAGGTCTTTTCCAGCCTAGTTGATTCTGTGATTCTACGGTTTTAGTAAAGGCTATTAAAGACTGAAATAAGTGAGAGAGTCCTGTTCAGAGTTGTCTTCATAGTCAGGCACAAAAAAAGCGCAACATTTTGCATTTGAAAGTAACATGCATAAGTTGTACTTACACGAATCTTGCACACAAAATTTGTATCATCTTGCTCAGGAGTCGCTATTATAATGGTTATATTTTGCTGAATTCTCCAATATTGTTAGCTCTGCCTGAAATAAGTGTTTTAAATCTCATCTGGGAAAGCCTAATATAGTCATGCTCATAGTATTTACTATAATAGATATGATAATTTATATCCTTCCTATCTATCAAGTTAATTATCTGTATCAGTGATCTGATCATTTATGATCTACTGTGTGTAGAAGGAAATACTGAAATTTATATTTAGGAAAGAATTTTCTTTCTGGGGAAAAAAAAAATAAAAGGGAGAAAAGTTTGGAGTTGCATTGGTTTCTTATTGCTCTTCGAGTGTGAGTATCCATAAATGTCATTAAGTACATTTATCTACCATTCTGTACATATATTTCCAAATATGTATATACTCCAAATTCATATGTTCAGACATCAAAAAAACACAAAGCCTTATATGACAAGTATAAGAGTTAGGCTTCGGATGCAAAGCACTAAATGCCTAAATAATTGGACAGCTCATTTTCTGGGAGGAAGGAAAGCTGTCATTAACATTGGACACTATATGAAGTTTCAATACCTACTCTTTCCAACTAAAAGGGGAGAAGTTTAATAATACTGGATGATTAGATCAGTAACAGACTGAAAAGCGACTAAAATAACTTTAGGCTATATGATATATATATCTGTACACGTATCTTTGTTTTCTGATACAACAGTAACATCTTACAAGGACAATGTGACAGATTTTTACGGCAGTGAGAATGCCCACGTTCCATTGAATACAATGACTAAAAATCTTTAACAAAACTGTGTGATGTGCTATGCTAATAAAACTGTAAAATACAAAATATATTTTTAATGAAGACTTTTTAAGATCCATTAGATAATGCTTACCTTAATAATCTATCAAGGAAAGGTGGCAACTTATGTAAATCCTCAAAATGTGAGGGGATTTGAAAAGAAAGAAAATGATCCCTAGTTCATCTCTGGGCTCATCAGTCAGCTCATTTGTGCATCTCCTGGATCATGCTGAAATTTAATGTACTTTTAGTTTAAACAGCATCTACTCATCAGAAGAATATATTAGGAAGCATGAAATTACTCTTTTCTGTTCTTTGCTCTTCAGTGCCAGCTGCAAGCTCAGTTCATACCAGAAGCAGGATAAATACAGAAATCAAAACAGTACTGCTAAATACAAATCTGTATATTGTCAGAAGCTTTTCTTTCTGATGTTTAAAGTTCACTGAGAAGAGCTTTGGATTTTTGAACATGTGCTTAGCAAAGTAGTCTCTTTAATAACATTTAACTCTTAACAGCATGTGGGGAGGATCTTAGCTGAGAGGAGTTCCTGCCTGTCTTTAACAAGAGTTAAAACACCTATTAGCAGTTTCACTGACAAAAGAAAAAATAAAACAAAACAAAAAAAGGATATCTTGCATAGCAATGGACTCTTGCCTTGACGTTAATACACTCCTGCATGATTCACCCTGCAGGAAAAACAGTAAATACAGCCTGCTCGTGCTGTGCCTGTACTTCTGGTTACTTTTTTTTTGTTGTTTTATCAAGAAAGGACAAAACGTTATCAAGTGCAGCTCAAGTACAGCTCAAAAGAAAATAAAGTCAAGCTGTTCACATTAAAACAATATAAGAAATCCCCCATGTTTTTATCATCAAAATATGTCCAATATTATTCATTCTGAGTTCACACTGAAGTCTCTACTTCTATGAAATAAAACTCACATTAAAAATAGCATGCTTCTTTTGATATTTTATATATGAGGACAAGCTGACTAGTTCTAGAAATATGTAATTATACATCCCAGTGGAAAACAAAATATATAGGCACTCAAGGAGTCGAAAGGAAATTTCATTACAGAATGATCAAGATAACTGGAAATTAATATCTAAAAGGAGTGAGCTCATTATTTAGCTGGTCAAATCCTTCAATTGTACAAGTTTTATTGTCCTGAGAGAAATAGTTGTAAAAATAAACCCTCCAAAAAACCAAGCAAACAAAAAACCCCATTTGGTTTCTTTTTCTTCTTTAAACAAAGGTTTCATTTGAAAACTGAAATTCCGTTCTAATGCTTTTTCCATTTGCTTATGATGACAACAGCTTTTTACAAAATAATTTTTGTTCACAATGCCTAATATTTAAAAGACAACATTTTTCCTTGGAAAAATCATAAAACCTGAAGTAGTAAGACACACTTCTTATGTTCAAATATACCAAACACTACCACTAAACTTGACCGATGCCATTTTCATTTCAGAGTACAGTCATATAAATGTTTTATTTGTTTTGCTTGCTTTCACTTCAACATTTTAATTAATTTGTTTCCTTTGAAGTTAATTCAACCTTGAATGTTCAGAACTCAATCATTTCACTAGTTTTGTTTTCTTGATTAGCTGCTTGTAATTTTATGGAAAGTTACAGATTTGTGGGTAAAATAGCACACCAGAACATGCAGAGGGACAATACTTTTTAGTTCAACTATCCCTAGAAAAATAAAAATCAGCGATTAAACAAACAGCAAGAAAAAAGCAGTGGTTTCAGACCTGTCATGTATAATAGTGCTAACACTCTCATAAGCACTCATTTTAACTAGTGAAAAATAAAATAAAAATATATCAGCAAGTCTCCAAAGTGCTGTCTTTTCACCATGTTATGTAGTCACTTCAAGATCATTTTATATAATTGCTGTTGTTAGGTAAGCAATTTATGACATCAGTTTGGGATTGAATAATCTAGACCGAATGTTGCTAGTCACCCAGGTAGTTACTATAGCATTACTGTAGCTATTTTCATTACTACGTGTAAGAAAGTTCGAATGAGTTTCGATTTTTTGCTATTTCTTTTCTTAGAACTGTGTGTGTTACATATTCAATATCTTTCAATAACAATCTGTTGACTTCTGGACACCTAAGTAAACTATGGAACATTAACATAGTCTCAGATTTGAAAAAAAATTAAGTCAGGTAACCATCTCCATAAATTGAATCCGCAATGCTGATCAAAACATAGACATACAGCATACTTTAAAGGCATCTAGGTTGAGGGTCACAAACTCAGTGTATTCAGTGCTCCTGAAATACTGGGTTTTGCATGACTTTGAGTCCTCATCTGGCAGCTAAAGCTAAACAACTTTGTGCAGCTGGAATTCAGAGTGTAAATTCTCTCACTTCCATTCAGCAGTTTTTATTATTGAAACGCAGAAGAGGCAATCTACTTGCATGGTAATTATAGTAGTTGCCCAAAAACTGATGATGAGACCTGGGCTTTAAGTTCATCTCATTGAGGAGATTTGCATTTTTATCTCTTACCGACCAGAAAAATACTCTAACTGTAAGCCTGTGGGTATCCTGGATGGGTTTGTCATTTTCTTACAGCAGCTTGGCCAGTGTATATTTAGGACTGTAAAATGTGTAGGTCAGAAAGAGAGCACTGCTAGGCTTGGTATGCAGCTAAAAATTTATTGTTAGCCAATTTTTTTAACAGTCCTAATTTCCAAATTTCGGAGTTGGGTTTTTTGGGTTTGGGTTTTTTTGGTTTTTTTTAATAGCCTAATAAAGAAGTTTAAATTGCTGCTTTTCTGATAGCTATGCATCTTCTTTGGTGTTGTATTTCCCTTCTGAAGTCCCTCTAGGTTCTAACAGACTATTTCAGGCTTCTTCAGGAGAAACAGGGATGGAGAGTTTCCAGTGAGTGACCTGCTGCTAAGAGCGTGATATTCAAGGTTAAGCGGTCTCTTCCTCCTACCTCCTGAGACCTCGCTGGGTGCCACAGGCAGCCCTATGATGCAGCAGCAGCAAACAGGGCCATGGGTACAGCACACATGGGAAAGCTGAGCCTATTGATTAGAATTTTTGCAATCACCAGGGGATCTGCTATTCAGGTTTTTATTTCCAGGACTTTTTTGTATTTCCTATAAAGCTGGATAAAAAAAAAAAAGAGAAACCAGAAATTGGGTGAACTGGGATTATAGTCATGGATCGCAACTCTTAAGGGAATTCCTTTCCTCCTAGTTCACAGTAAGGCTTTTTCTTGACAAAGAATATGTTATATATTGACTCAATTTAAAATAAAGAAGTAACAGAAATTTCCTGGCATTTAAAGAAAAGCAGTTTCATATTTTCATCTGCAGAAGTGAACCTGAAATCCACTTTTTCAGAAAAGCTTTTAAATTATTAGCCCACCCTTTGCGTTTCCAGGTGTTGTAACCTCTACTAAATAATTTGGACAAGCTTAGTGTCTGGATCCCAGGAAGCCCTAAGCAGAGTGTATATTTTGATATTCAGTTCTTTAAAGACAGTGATGCTCAGAATTTGTATTGCAGAACATGAGACGCAATAGCTTTTTGGACAGATATCTGAGTTTCCTTGGCCCTTAAGTGGATTTTATTTAGCTTTGATGGATTACGCTTCTGAACATGGGCTCTAAATCACACTTTGGGCATCTAAATGATTCTTTTGAAGTTGTCATTTCGCATTATTATTCCTTAACTATTCGTAAGTGTGCACGATTGGCAGTCATATTTAAAGGAATTACTGTGGGGTTTATTATAACTTTTAGAACTATTTTTAACAGTTGTTGGTTTTCATGTAATTCATTATTGTACTCTTTTAATTAGAGTTCATAAGATTAATAAATATTTTTAAAGGAACAGTGAGGCTACTGAAATATCCTCTCTAGCAAAGCAAACAGGCTTCCTTATTTCATCATTGATATTGAAATTTTATGAGCTCATGAATTATAGAACAAATCTAACCAATCTTAATAGCCTTTATTTTCCTCATGATTTGGGGAAGTGATAAATCTGTTCAATTATTTCATTCTACAGAAATACATAAATATGAAAATATAATACAAATAATTTACACCTTGGTGGGTCACAGTCAGAAGTCCTGTGCGCTGATTTTCACAGAGGAGTTTTTAAGTGTCATACCTTATAAAACTGACACAATGTTACCTTCTCCAAAATTTTCACTTCAGAAATATTTTCCTGCCTAGTCTAATTATTCATGCTGTTTTCAGAGATCATCAATTCTAACGCTGTTTATTGTCTTATGCTATCTCGAATTGAAAAGTGAGCCCAACCTTGTTTTTTTTCCTGTAGTCCAACAGGTAGAACATGTGTATATGTGTTTAGATACCTACCTCCTACTCACAGTTTATCCTGGGTTTATGTATAAGGACTTAGAAGCCTGACTGTTCTAGACCTGAGCCACAGTGATCAATGACTATTATCACCACAGTTTTTATAGCAAGGTTTCCTACTTCTCATATGTGTGGTACCAGCAGATCTAGGACAACCCCGGGGTGACCTGTAGCACAGTCAAGAGTTGATTCTGCTGTCAGCTCAGGGAAGGCATGCAAGAATAGAGCTCCTGTGATTCAAAATATGCAGTCAGAATCAAATCCTATCTTCAAACTTTCATCAGTTCCTGCCCACAGGCAAAGCTGGGGGCTAGCTTTTGGATCCTTCAGCACTTTGCTTGCCTGCAAAGAGTCCAGTAACTGACCCACCTCTTTCATATGCCATGCCTGTGCATAGGCACAGTATAAAACTGACTTACGCCTATTTCTTAACAGGAAGAGAAAGGTTTCTCTAAAGCTACCACTGCAGATATTTCTTTGAAGCCTCAGCTGTGGAATCAGTGTGGCAGAAGTATGCAAAGGAGTGGAATAGGTTGCCAAGTGTTAGGGAGGTGGGACTGGGTAAGAATAGAGATCCTACTTAATAAAGAAAAAAGTATGGTGAATGTAGCAAAGTGAAGCTGTAACTTCTCGAATTCTGGGGGCTGGTGATTTCATTTTGGTGGTGGTGTTGGTATTACATCAAGCTGTTGGCATCCAGATTCCTTTGGAATGTGCTGTTCATTTTGATGGTTTCTTTTTTTTTTTTGTTTTGTCACTCTAGCATCCACTAGGGTCATTTCCACATGTTTGCTAACACAGTTTTACACCTTTCTCTTTCTTTATTCGTCTGAGCTCCACATTGTATTTGAGTTTATGGTACATGGTGCATTATGCATTATGGCAGATACTATTTCTTTTTTCTCTTTATTACCCCTAAAACCGGTCTTGGCCAGGTCCCAGTCTGCTTATCTTTAACTGACCATGGGTTAGTTGTCCATAGCTGTGAGACCGCCAAGGCCAAGCCCGTGCCCCACCTTATACTTTCTTGTGCCTGTGCCCCTCTATACCACATCTTGTGCCTCCACTACTCAAGGCATCTGTTATCCTGTCTTTCTCTATACTACCTCATAGTTCCAGAGTTGTAAACATCTCATTCTACCTCAAACAACTGCTTGCTAGTGAAATCTATATAAAACTGTAGTTGCACCACACAAAGGGAGACAACAGGAAAACAAATAAGCCTTAGACACCTGGTCAGTTAGGGAAATTGCTGTCATAGCTAAACCAAGTAAAACAAACTGCAGGCACGTCAGGAAAAGAGAAGACTGAGCAAGCCTGACAAGCCTCAATCCTTAGGCCTTACAAATTCACTAAAAAGCTAATGGCTGTCACTAACAACAGCGCTACTGTGTTACAGGCCTGTGTATGATCAATCATACCAGGATTTAGGCATAAAGATATTAAGAAAACTATATCTTATGCTTTTCTTGCCCAAGAAAATAATTTCTACTAAAAAGTGTGAAGAGCAGGAGCAGAATAGCATCTATAGACTGTCAGTGCCTGGAACCCAGGCTAAAAGAGACTATATAAAGATTATAGAGGTGTAGAGCTAAAAGGGCTCTTGTTGAAAGGAGGAGTGTCTCTCTTGTGGTAAGTACTGCTAAACAAAACAAAGGAAATACAAAACAAACAAAACAAAAGAAAATACTTTAATTTCTGAAAAGAAGAGGGCAAGAGATGTTACAAGCTGTCACCCATGTTTATGTAGGATCTTTGTTTCTCATAATCAAAACAATGAGAATACACTGAAATATGCTGCAGATTTGGGAAGGCATAGCCTGTCATCTGTTTCAGAGGCATGTTTTAGTCTGGTTTGCCTTTGCCTAATTTACATTACAAATTTGAAAGTCTTTCATATTACAGTGCCTCTCTTCAGTTCAGTGGAGTAATACCTTAATTTGTTGAAGCTCTGTTCATTCAAGATTAGAGTATGATAATGTTCCAGATAGTGCATTTCTCATAGCTGTACTGCTGAGTACTGAAAAGTCTTGAAACTACTTAACTACACCTTGGAGTATCTGTTCTGAATTTAAGAACAGATTTGAGTCAGATGGCTTTAGATTAAATTCACTTTTATGCAGAGGACTAGTACTCCTTCAGCCCTCTCCTAGGCTGCCATCGTTCAGGGGAGGAACTGTGTAAATTTATGCGTTGTACATTTTTAATAATGCAACCATAATATCTGAGAACTGAACCACTCACTTAAAAGGTGTACAAGTTAATTTCAGTTTCCTCCTCATAAGTTAAAAATAGTAGAACCCAATTTCCCTGAGAATTTCCTAACTCATTAGGGAACAGGCTTGTCCGTATAAAAGATGGGGAATCTTTTTCAGCCTTTTTTTTTTCTGCTCAGTGGTACAGCTTCAAAAATTCTGAAGTCACAGGACGAGATGAAAGATGCACATGTGAGGTAATACCTTATAGGGCCGCTCGTCTGGGAACAATGAGTTCTGCCTCCTTCCTGCTCACATTCTTGTGTGATATCTAAACTGCTCAATGCAATTACAAAACTAAAAGTATCAGTTTTGCTTAAAGATCCTGTCGTGGTTTGAGCCCAGCCGGTAACTCAGAACCACACAGCCACTCGCTCACTCCCCCCCCCCCCTTCTTCCTCCCCCCGCTCCCGGAGGGATGGGCAGGAGAATGGGAAGAATGTAACTCCCACGGGTTGAGATAAGAGCAGTCCCGCAACTAAGGTATAACACAAAACCACTACTGCTACCACCAATGATAATAACAATTAGTGAAATAACAAGGGGAGAGGATACAATTGCTCAGCACCCGCCGACCGATACCCAGCCCGACCCGAGCAGTGATCTGGGCCTTCCGGGTAACTCCCCCCGGTTTATATACTGGGCATGACGTGCTGTGGTATGGAATACCCCTTTGGCTAGTTTGGGTCAGGTGTCCTGTCTCTGCTTCCTCCCGGCTTCCCCTCCTCCCTGGCAAAGCATGAGACTGAGAAAGTCCTTGGTTGGAATAAACATTACTTAGCAACAACTAAAAACATCGGTGTTATCAGCGTTGTTCCCAGGCTGAAAGTTAAAAAACACAGCACTGCACCAGCTACTAAGCAGGAGAAAAATGACTGCTATAGCTGAACCCAGGACAGTATCCACCCCTTATTCCATACCATTCACGTCATGCTCAGATCCCACATCTCTCAGCACACCATCACCCCTGTCCCATATATACACATATATATACACCCACACCCACACACAGAGAAAGATATCGTTCCCTAGTCCATGGACCAATCCCTGTAAAATTGCTGAACTCATCCAGTCCATGATGTCAGGCTCCATCTCTTATAATAGTCTTTCAGGGCAGGAGGGACGGTACATAGTGTTGGGTTGTTGCCTGCTGATGATACCGCCAAACTCATCTGGTCACTGCTGAGCTCGTCTGGTTTCCTCAAAATTCATTCTTTGTTGAGGTGATGATCGGAGGGAAGTCAGGGTCAATGGCTGGTGACCTGAAGATATCTAGCTGGTGGGCTATAAAAGTGTTATAGAGCAGGCAACAGCGTACAATTGAGTTCATTGGCTGTTTTCCCCCAAAATCAAATCCCCTTGAGGTACACATCGGACTTCCCCATCTTCCCGCATTACCCACCAAGTATATCCAGGTCCCTGAGCAAAAGCAACCCCACGAGTGGGTTTGCCTTTACCTGAAGCAGGAATAACCCAGACTGTCTTCCCCAACAAATTCTTTATGTGCACCACAGGAACTTTATCCCCCTCTACAGTACGTAAAAGTTCTGATTGGGCTGGGCCAGCCCTGTTGGCAGATCCCCTACTGTTGACCAACCAGGTGGCTTTTGGTAAATGTGTATCCCAGTGTTTGAAAGTCCCACCACCCATTGCTCTCAGTGTAGTTTTTAACAGCCCATTGTACCGTTCAATTTTCCCAGAGGCTGGTGCATGGTATGGGATGTGGTATACCCACTCAATGCCATGCTCTTTGGCCCAAGTGTCTATGAGGTTGTTCCAGAAATGAGTCCCATTGTCTGACTCAATTCTCTCTGGGGTGCCGTGTCGCCACAAGACTTGTTTCTCAAGGCCCAGGATAGTGTTCCGGGCAGTGGCATGGGACACAGCATATGTTTCCAGCCAGCCGGTGGTTGCTTCCACCATGGTAAGCACATAGCGCTTGCCCTGGCGGGTTGGTGGGAGTGTGATATAGTCAATCTGCCAGGCCTCCCCATATTTGTACTTCAGCCATCGTCCTCCATACCAGAGAGGCTTTAACTGCTTGGCTTGCTTAATTGCAGCACATGTTTCACATTCGTGAATAACCTGGGCAATAGTGTCCATCGTTAAGTCCACCCCTCGATCACGAGCCCATCTATATGTTGCATCTCTGCCTTGATGGCCTGAGGTGTCATGGGCCCACCGGGCTAAAAATAATTCACCCTTATGTTGCCAATCCAAGTCCATCTGAGCCACTTTAATCTTAGCAGCTTTATCCACTTGCTGGTTATTCTGGTGTTCCTCAGTGGCCCGACTCTTGGGTACATGAGCATCTACGTGGCGTACCTTCACCACCAGGTTCTGCACCCGAGCAGCGATATCTTGCCACAATGCAGCAGCCCAGATGGGTTTACTTCTGCGTTGCCAGTTGCTCTGCTTCCATTGCTGCAACCACCCCCACAGGGCATTTGCCACCATCCATGAGTCAGTATAGAGATAAAGTACTGGCCATTTTTCTCGTTCAGCAATGTCCAAGGCCAGCTGGATGGCTTTCACCTCTGCAAATTGACTCGATTCACCCTCTCCCTCAGCAGTTTCTGCAACTTGTGGCAGGGGACTCCACACAGCTGCCTTCCATCTCTGATGCTTTCCCACAATACGGCAAGACCCATCAGTAAACAAGGCATATTGCTTTTCACTCTCTGACAGTTCATTATATGGTGGGGCCTCTTCAGCACGCGTCACCTCCTCTTCTGGTGACATCCCAAAATCTTTGCCCTCTGGCCAGTCCATGATGACTTCTAGAATTCCTGGACGACTGGGATTTCCTATTCGAGCTCGTTGTGTAATTAGTGCGGCCCACTTACTCCATGTAGCATCAGTTGCATGATGTGTAGAGGAGACCCTGCCTTTGAACATCCAGCCCAGCACAGGCAACCGGGGTGCCAGGAGGAGCTGCGCTTCAGTTCCAATCACTTCTGAGGCAGCTCGAACCCCTTCATAGGCTGCCAGTATCTCTTTTTCAGTGGGAGTGTAGCTGGCCTCGGATCCCTTATATCCCCGACTCCAAAAGCCAAGGGGTCGACCTCGAGTCTCCCCTGGAGCTTTCTGCCAGAGGCTCCAGGTAGGACCATTCTCCCCAGCTGCGGTATAGAGCACATTTTTCACATCTGGCCCGGCCCGGACTGGTCCAAGGGCTACTGCATGAACTATTTCTCGTTTAATTTGTTCAAAGGCTTGTTGTTGCTCAGGGCCCCATTTGAAATCATTCTTCTTCCGGGTCACGTGGTAGAGAGGGCTTACAATCAGACTGTAATTTGGGATGTGCATTCTCCAGAACCCCACAACACCTAAGAAAGCTTGTGTTTCTTTCTTGTTAGTTGGTGGAGACATTGCTGTTATCTTGTTGATCACGTCTGTGGGGATCTGGCGGCGTCCATCTTGCCATTTTATTCCCAAAAATTGAATCTCCTGTGCAGGTCCCTTGACCTTATTCCGTTTTATGGCAAAACCGGCCTTCAGCAGGATTTGGATTATTTTCCTCCCTTTCTCAAAAACTTCTTCCGCTGTATCACCCCACACGATGATGTCATCAATGTATTGCAGGTGTTCTGGAGCTTGCCCCTGTTCCAGTGCAGTCTGGATCAATCCATGGCAGATGGTAGGGCTGTGTTTCCACCCCTGGGGCAGTCGGTTCCAAGTGTACTGGACGCCCCTCCAAGTGAAAGCAAACTGTGGCCTGCATTCTGCTGCCAAAGGGATTGAGAAAAATGCATTGGCAATATCAATTGTGGCATACCACTTGGCTGCCTTTGACTCCAGTTCATACTGAAGTTCTAACATGTCCGGTACGGCAGCACTCAATGGTGGTGTGACTTCGTTCAGGCCACGATAGTCTACTGTTAATCTCCACTCTCCATTAGACTTTTGCACTGGCCATATGGGGCTATTAAAGGGTGAGCGGGTCCTGCTGATCACTCCTTGGCTCTCCAGTCTGCGGATCAGCTTATGGATGGGAATCAAGGAGTCTCGGTTGGTGCGATATTGCCGCCGGTGCACTGTTGTGGTCGCAATTGGCACTTGTTGTTCTTCGACCTTCAGCAACCCCACAACAGAAGGATCCTCTGAGAGACCGGGTAAGGTGGACAGCTGCTTAATTTCCTCTGTCTCCAAGGCAGCGATACCAAAAGCCCATCTATACCCTTTTGGGTCTTTGAAATACCCTCTCCTGAGATAGTCTATGCCAAGGATGCATGGAGCCCCTGGACCAGTTACAATGGGGTGCTTTTGCCACTTCCTCCCAGTCAGGCTGATTTCAGCTTCCAGCATAGTTAACGCTTGGGATCCTCCTGTCACTCCAGAAATAGAAATGGGTTTCACCCCTTGATACCTTGATGGCATCAGAGTACACTGTGCACCGGTATCTACTAGAGCCTTATACTTCTGTGGGACTGATGTGCCAGGCCATCTGATCCACACAGTCCAGTAAACCCGATTATCCCTCTCCTCCACCTGGCTGGAGGCAGGGCCCCTCTAATAGTGATCACAAAATTCTCCACTTCTGTCTTGTAGAAAGGGATTAGTATTCCTTATCACAGGAGCTGGAGTAAAATCAGCTCTTTCGCTCCATCTGGGAAACTGCTCGCCAGAGACTGGAGCAGCAGCTTTCCTGGGAGGATCATCCTTGACCATTGTTCTGCTCTTCAGTTCACGCACCCGTTGCTCCAGAGCTGAAGTAGGTTTTCCATCCCACTTTCTCATGTCTTCTCCATGATCCCGCAGGTAAAACCATAGGGTGGCCCGTGGCGTGTACCTCCTATATTTTCTTTCTCGAGCAGTAGGGTGCCTTCTGTTGATAGCTGAGACATGGGTTGGTACGCGTGGAGAGCTGGATAGATCAGATAAATCGTCTCTCAATTGTTTGAACTCCTGGGACAGTTTTTCCACAGCTGAAATGATGGAAGGGGTGAGATTGTCTTCGAACTCTCGGAGTTGACGAATCAGGAAATCCACTGTTGGTGATACTCCGTCATTCCAGGTCATTGATGCCAATGTGTGGGCATATGATGATGACGCACTCCGTGTAAATTTCCGCCACATGGGTCGTGTACATTCGACTTCATCTGGGTCTATGGATGTGTTCCTGGAATCCGGCCTACGATAGATCATCTCTATAATGGCTGATTCCCTCAGGGACTGGATGCCTTTCTCTATCGTGGTCCAGTTGGCTGAGCGATTCGTAATATCGTCTTTGTAGGGAAACCTTTCCTTCACAGCTGCCAGGAGCCGCCTCCAAAGACTGAGGGCTCGCTTCTCTCTTGCAATCGCTTTGTCAATTCCTCCTTCCTTAGCAAGTGATCCCAGCTGCTTGGCTTCCCTACCTTCTAGTTCATGACCGTCGGCCCCATTGTCCCAGCACCGGAGCAACCAGGTGACAATGTGCTCCCCTGGAAGACGGGTGAAATCTTTTCGCATATTCTGTAGTTCGGTTGAGGTCCGGGGTCGAGAAGTCACCTCTTCTTCTTCTTCCTCTTCCTCTGACCCACATAGTAGTAACTCTTGTTCAGGTGCTGTTGCATATAGTAATGGCACTGGGTCTTCATCTTTCTTCGCTTCGCGGGTTGCTCTTTGTGCCTTTCGTCTGCTTTTGCTTACAGGGGCAACAGACATTGTCACAAACTGGCCATTTGGTTTAGCTGCAGTGTTTGTCACTGTGGTTGGAGTGGCTGCAGTGTCTGCCACTAGGATTGGAGTGGTTGCAATGTCTATTGCTGGGGTTGGTGCAGCTGTTGTGCTTGGGAGTTGAGTAACACCAACAGCTGCATTGTCTGTTGCTGTCGGGGTTTGAGTAGCTACTGTGCTTGTCACTGGGGTTGGTGTAGCTGTGGTGCTTGGAGTAGCTATATTGTCTGTTGCTGTCGGGGTTTGAGTAGCTACTGTGCTTGTCACTGGGGTTGGTGTGGCTGCGGTGCTTGGAGTAGCCACATTGTCTGTTGCTGTCGGGGTTTGAGTAGCTGTTGTGCTTGTCACTGGGGTTGGTGTAACTGCTGTATCTGAAGTTGGAGTAGTTGCGTTGTCTGTTGTGGTCAGGGTTTGAGTAGCTGTTGTGCTTGTCACTGGGGTTGATGTAGCTGCTGTACTTGGAGTAGCTGTGTTGACTGTTGTGGTCAGGGTTTGAGTAGCTGCTGTGCTTGTAGTTGGCATACCTGCGTTGTCTGTTGCTTTGCCATGAGATCCCGAGACATTTTTTTCCCTTTGAAGGTGCTGGATAGTGTTGAGCAGGGCTCTGTAGGCATAGGCCAAGCCCCAGCACGTTGCCAAAATTTGTCCCTCTCTGGTATAACCAGGATGACAGCACACCTCGTTTAAGTGTTTTACTAGTTTTTCCGGATGTTGCACTTGTTCAGTGGTGAAGTTCCAAAGCACTGGAGGGGCCCACTGGCCTAGGTACTTGCCCATACTATCCCACACACCCTGCCACTCATAACTGTCCAGCCTCAGGGAAAATCTCCTGGTGGTCCTTCTATATCGTCGTCTAACCCTAGACCAGATTCGAACCTGATACTGCTGAATTTTTGACATTAAACGAAATAGGATGTTCCTACGACAGGATGGCCGTGGGTAAAACACACTCCGTATGTTTGCCAACATGCTGATCCCCAGCACAATCAGCAGGCAGGTTTCAAGGGTGCTCAAAGGCCATCTAAAACCTTCAGAACTCTCAACTGCTGTTGCAAATAGGCTGGTGGGGGAACGGGGGGTGAAAGAGAATGCTTCCTTCATAAGTTTACCCCCCGAGGAGAAAAAAAAAGATATGCAATTGCTAAAATATTTCATTATATACCTCCCAATGTATAGTGGTGATGGCCACGCTGGAAGCACAAACCAGACCAGTTTCATGATCAATGAGTCTATTGTATTACAAGTCATTACCATGAAGTACAGTGAAACAAGGACCTTAGCCCAGGCCCCCCAGCCGATAAACACTAAAACAGCAAATACTGGCTGTAAGTAAGGTACAACATGCTGAAACTCTGAGATCAAGCACAACACGTCTGAGAGCCAAATAATCACCATTGTGACGAGTAGTAACAATGAATGCTTATCACAAATATGATTAAACACACTCTGGTCAGATCTGTCATTATTTCAACCTTTCGGGCCCCACGTTGGGCGCCAAAAAGAACTGCCGTGGTTTGAGCCCAGCCGGTAACTCAGAACCACACAGCCGCTCGCTCACTCCCCCCCCCCCTTCGTCCTCCCCCCGCTCCCGGAGGGATGGGCAGGAGAATGGGAAGAATGTAACTCCCACGGGTTGAGATAAGAGCAGTCCCGCAACTAAGGTATAACACAAAACCACTACTGCTACCACCAATGATAATAACAATTAGTGAAATAACAAGGGGAGAGGATACAATTGCTCAGCACCCGCCGACCGATACCCAGCCCGACCCGAGCAGTGATCTGGGCCTTCCGGGTAACTCCCCCCGGTTTATATACTGGGCATGACGTGCTGTGGTATGGAATACCCCTTTGGCTAGTTTGGGTCAGGTGTCCTGTCTCTGCTTCCTCCCGGCTTCCCCTCCTCCCTGGCAAAGCATGAGACTGAGAAAGTCCTTGGTTGGAATAAACATTACTTAGCAACAACTAAAAACATCGGTGTTATCAGCATTGTTCCCAGGCTGAAAGTTAAAAAACACAGCACTGCACCAGCTACTAAGCAGGAGAAAAATGACTGCTATAGCTGAACCCAGGAGAGATCCAACCAAAACCATTCAATGATTCTATGACAAAGATACCATACTTTCACCAAATTTATAGATAAAAAGTTATACTGGGTCTGGCTGGGAGGGGTTAATTTTCTTCATAGCAGCTCATACTGTGATGTCTTTTACATTTGTGACTAAAACAGTGTTGATAGCACACCAAAATTTTCTCAGTTGCTGAGCAGTGCTTGCACAGCATCAAAGCCTTCTCTGTTTCTCAGTCTGCTCCCACAGCGAGAAGGGTGGGGGTGGGCAAGAGTTTGGGAGCAGACACAGGCAGGACAGCTGACATCAGCTCGCCAAACGGATATCCCATACCATGTAACATCATGCTCAGCACTAAAACTGGGGAGTAGTCTTTCCAAAGTACCTATTCCCTAGAGGCCGTCTGGGCATCAGTCTGCTCATGAGAGGTGGTGATTGCCAGATCGCTTCTGCACCACTTGTGTTTTTTTAGTCCTTTCTCTTTCCTTCATTTGTTAAACTGTCTTTATCTCGACCCATGAATTTTATTTCCTTTTGCTCTGACAATTCTTTTCCCTATCCCTCTGGGGGCAGGGAGGGAGCAAGCAGCTGGTGGGTGCTTAGTTGCTAGCTGGGGTCAATCCACCACAAAAGTGAAAGTGAGATGCAGTGAAAAGATGACAGCCAAGAGGGGTTCTGTTAGAAAGGATGTTATTTTTGTGCTCTTCTACTAAGATAAGAAAAAATTTGCATAAAATTACTAATTTGAAAGAAGCTGTTGGTGTAATGGATCATACGGCACTGTAAAATGATAAACATAAGTTACTTGAAACAAACTAATGAAAAAAAAAAGTCCAAGATAGTAGGCACAGCAAGTGTGGAACTGAACGAAGAGGGAGAGGAATTCACTCAGAATCTTGTTTTATTACAAACTTTCATTAGAAAGAGATCTTTCTAATTTCATGCTGATGTAAAATTCATGTAACTTCATTGAATCTCACTGAATTGGAATAAATTCACTGAAGTAATGCAAAGTAAGTCCAATGCTTTCAAAGAACAGACAATTTAATATACTAAGGACAGAGAGGAGGGAGGGGAGGGGAAGGAAGGGGAAAGGAACAGAAAGTACCAGCTTTTCAGGTTTGTTCTTTTCCAGCTCTTTTCTATGAGAAAAAACAGCTCAGCTGCAGCCACCTAACCCTTGAGGCCAGCAAATTTCTTCTCTGCAGTGCTGACACTAACAATCTACACTGGATAATATCTGCTACAAAATATCTTCCAAGTTTCATTTGGATGTTGAAGTCCCATATAATTTCTACCCTTAGAGTATTTCCTCTCAGTTTCTCAGATATATTAAGTCATGAGGATGATGTCTCTCTTTCAGGCATATGCATTGTACTAAACACACTGGACCAATTCCATACAGAGTATCCAGGCATTATTTTGATATTACTATTATCAGTACAAGCTGGAAGCAATCATCTTATTTTCTAAAATTATATAATTAAATCCATCATTCATACTTTATAATAATTGGATGCGGTAAAGATTATGACTCATTCTCTTACACGGATGATTGACAACCACTGAAATTGCTTCTCAATATAAAACTAGAAAACTAAAGGAATATTTTCTTCCTGAGATTTGACAATATCACAGATAAACTTTTGTCCAGTTTCTATAGTGGCAAAGACTGTGTTTGGCTTCAGAAGTCCTTTAGATCTACTTTTCACAACTGCTAATGTCTTGCACATGTAGAAAATGAATAGAATATTGCGATCAGCAGTAAGGTCTAATTACATTAACTCAAACATGAATGCCATTTGATTTTTAATACAGATCTAACAGTGACTTTATCACAACTCTCAGTTGCCCTGCTTTACTTCCATTATATACAAAAAATATTGGCATATTGATGTTTTATTTTACTGTCTCATTGTGTGGTTTTGAGCAACTCATTAAGTAATTAACCTTTTCAAAACCTTGAGTCTTCACCTATCTCTGTTCACACTGACTTTTGTGCATTAAGTCATCAAAGAGCTTTTAAAAATCCCAATGAACCGGAATTTGCATCCAAGTAATTAATTCTACTTAAAAGAGGGGAGGGTGTGTATCTTTGTAATTATTGTTCAATTCCTATTTCAAGGTACAAGCTTTGTCCAAGCACAGCTGTAAAGCTATTAATTAAAACTCCAAGTGTTCTTTAAGTAGTTTTAGTACTTACTTTTCTTTTTCACCTGACATAAATATTAGAAAAAGTACACTACCTTTTTATACTTCATCTTGAATATCTTTGAAGAATAAAAGTGTTACTGCTATGCAGATTTTTTTATCCACAGTGTGCTTTTTTCAGTTTTCGCTTCTCTGTTTTCTCTTTGGAAAACTTCGTTGCATGTATAAACTGTTCTATAAATATACTTATTCTAATCAATATCATCACATTATTGCATTAACCTTAATATGTTGTCAGTTAAAAACTCTTATTCATTATAATGAACCACAGACAAAAATTTGTTTCACGATCTCTCTAAATCATCTTTGGAGACAGTTTTTCAGACTAAATTAAAAATATATTACACTGATAGATGCAGTAATTTCCTTCTTGTGTGGGTCTACAAAATCATTTAAAACTGGCAGAGGTGATATGCAGCTGCCATCAGAAAAATTGCTAAATTTCATAGGCATCTTCTGACATTAGCACTAACTTGTGAAGATTCTTAATAAACTCCCAAATGATAATTCTTTGTATTTTGTAGCATCACAGAGCATTCATAATTGAGGCCGAGAAAACAATTCTCTCTAGATGTAGTTTTGTAATTTTTTCACAAGTGACATTGTTTAGTTTAGTTTAAGATTTTTGTCTTCTTCTAAACCTATATTTTTTCCTAGTTGTCTTTTGAGGTTACAGTATCTGTCAGACAGAATTTTAGTTTATCTGATTTTAACCTTCTTTCCATTAATTTTCACTAACACTACTTTTTTAATCATGCATGTTTTCACATTTTTATGTATATGTCTATATTACATACATACATAGTTTTCTGTGTAGTTAAATATGGTGCTAAAGCTAGTGATTTACCACTTGAGAGTTTTGAAGGTAGCTCTTTAGTGGAGAATTGTCATGAGATCTCACTTGGAGTACTGTGTACAGTTCTGGTGTCCTCAACATAAAAAGGTCATGGAGCTGTTGGAGCAAGTCCAGAGGAGGGCCACGAGGATGATCAGAGGGCTGGAGCACCTCCCGTATGAAGACAGGCTGAGAAAGTTGGGGCTGTTCAGCCTGGAGAAGAGAAGGCTGCGTGGAGACCTCATAGCAGCCTTCCAGTATCTGAAGGGGGCCTATAAGGATGTTGGGGAGGGACTCTTCCTTAGGGACTGTAGTGGTAGGACAAGGGGTAATGAGTTCAAACTTCAACAGGGGAAGTTTAGATTAGCTATAAGGAAGAAGTTCTTTACAGTGAGGGTGGTGAAGCACTGGAATGGGTTGCCCAGGGAGGTTGTGGATGCTCCATTCCTGGCGGTGTTCAAGGCCAGGTTGGACAGAGTCTTGGGTGACATGGTTTAGTGCGAGGTGTCCGTGCCCATGGCAGGGGGCTTGGAACTAGATGATCTTAAGGTCCTTTCCAACCCTTACTATTCTATGATTCTATAAGAAGGATAACACTTGAAATGTCCCCGTATAGTTGTGTTGTGTGTGCTAAAGATTTCCTCAGGCCTTTTCAACCCCTGGATAAAAGACAATCAGACAGGACGACTCATCTCTTCAACAACCAATACCTAATGGATACCACCATCTGTGACAGAAAGTCCATTAACTGAGTTCACTCATTTGGAAAGCAAAATTGTTTAACATAACCAGGAGTCGTTTCCAAAATTTCCCAAGTATGACAGGGTACAGAAAGCCCTCAAAAGGGGAATTCCGCCCCCCCCCCCCCCCTTCATGCTGTCCTAATACCTAAATCAGGGCATTACATTTATATGAGAAACAGAAGAATAAAATTTACCTCCACCATTAGTTTCTTAATGGTCATGGGGTAGAATTCCATACCAGAAAAAAAAAACTTTTGCAAATTACGATAGAAGCTGGGGACCCAACTTTAATAGAATCTGAATGTAAATAATTCTGTCAGAATTTATTCCAGGTCAGAGAGAAATTAAAACTAGTAGATGTAAGTTTGGGTTTGCACTTTTTTTCTTTCTTCCTCTTCTCCCACCCTCTCCTCCCATGCAAGCCTTTTGAAATACAGAAGATTTTATGCAGTAAAAGTAGAGTAAATCCTGACAGTCAACCTCTGGAGCTTCTTCATGATTGAAGGCATAATAAAACAAGAAACTGTCAAGCTATTTTGCGAATAAGCTATTTGACAAAGTAAGTAATTTTTATGATAACAGGTTATTTGTGAACCAGTACAAGTTTCTACAAATATATTATGTAGCTGTGGATGGTTCCCATGGGAAAAATGGAATAAAATGCAGTCTGTGAGTGTTCTTAGACTTCTGTGCTTATTCCCTATTGCCATTTTTCATTTCAGTGCAGGATAGCTCACCTAGGTGACACAAAATCTTTTTTGTAATTGCATAACCGAAACTCTTATAATGGGAAAATAAGAAAATGAATGAGTAACAAATGATCAAAGAATGTAGCTGTCCACATGAAAATGCAACATTTTAAATGAGAATATTAATTCCACAAATATTTGTGAGAACAGAGTCTTTATATAAGATTTTTCAGAAAATGAACAATAAAATGTCCTAAAAACTCTAAGCGGAATTTGAATGCGTCTGTCTAAAGGTGACTTCTCTATTATTCAGACAGTTCTAATCCTTAATGCTTAGAATACAGCCAACTTGGGTTGTTTGTTTTTTGGGTTTTTTCATTTGATTCTGAACAGTAGGTAGCAGAGGACAGTTCCCCTGTTTATGAACTAGAATATAGTGAAAATACTCAATTCACAGTGACAAATAAGGCAGTTGCAACATAAATAGCTGTTAGCTATTTTTTGGAAAACACTGTTTTGCTAGGTAGCTATGAAGGAACCACTAAAGACAAGCTGTTATGTTTTTACAAAGTTACCAGCTACACATTTTATGAGCCTGTATTGTTCTTTACGAGTATAATAAAAGCTGACTAGCATTCATGTGTGTCTTTGTGTTCAGTGCAGGCAGTGTAATACTGCAAACATAATGAGGTCTTCAGGAGTCCCCTTTGCACAACTGGGTGACTGTGCTCTTTTTACTCATTAATTTTTCTCATTATAACTTTAAATAAATAAAAATTTACATAGAAATAAAAACTATATCAATGCTTGATACTATATTAATTCTAAGCAACATAACACCAGTAACCTCACAAATTACTGAGTAAGTGATGGGTCTTGTTGATGTTTTAACTTCACCACTTGAAGTGTACTGCATATTGCTATCATACAAAACATTTCTCAGGGAAAGTCGACAGTGAACCCATTTCAGTTTATAAAGACTTCTTCCTCATGATCTCAGCCAAGGAAAGGAAAACTAAGCCTGTATGCCTTGAAATTGCTTTACCTATACATTTTTGTACTTCATATTTGACGCTGGTGTAAGCTGCTTCAGAGCTTTAAATTAAACCATTGGTATGTGAGGTCTCACAATTGTATTGCAAGGTGAGCTCAGTTGGGTTCACTTTTTTGTGTTCTTCATAACCCAGATTTTCCCTTAGGCATCCAACAAAAAGGAAGATATACTGCATTATTAATATCAGGCTAAATAAATTCACATTGTTTCTAATTACAGGAGTTATTTACAATAGAAAAGAGTATTCACAACAAGGTCATAATTGTGAATGCCTGATTCCTATTTTTACTATTTTTTCCAGTCATATTTGAGACGAATCTAATTTCTGACTGCAAAAGCCCCTTTTAGGAGAATGATTCCACCTAATAGTAAATACCCTGCCAAGATATCCCACATCTGTATTCTGGATGTCCATTGACTGTAGAAGGAATATAAAGCAATAAGGCTTCTATCTTTAGTGCCTCATTTAGGTTACCTGAATGAAATGAGATGAATCCTCTACTAATGGTTCACATACTACGAAGTCTTCATGATTCTGAATGATTTTGTATTATAAATAAAATAGTAAAAGATAAAATGAATTTAAAACAGATTGATACTAATGAAGTTTAAAAATTATATCTGTGTAATTTTATTTTACCTATTTCCTATGAAATGCTCTTACCTGCCACCAAGTCTGATATTCAGCTATATGAAGAACCTTAGAGATGTTGCAAAGCTTGACCTCTCTTTAAACTTTTTTGTAGAATATCCAGACTTCTTAGTGGTGTGCAGTAAAACTTACAGGTTTTAATCTATTCAGTACATGTTGCAGAAGAAAATGTTGTGAGCAACTGAAAAGGACATGTGTATGCGAGAGCGATTGGTGCAATATATCACTTTGGCTATTTCAACAGTCAAGGCAATTGTACAAAACCCACAACTACGTGGCCATTTTGGCACGACCAAAAGTCACTGTAAAAGGTATTATTTAAATTTCATAGTATTAGTATAGTTGGATCAATAGAGTCTGACAGTGCTGTCTCTGGACTTGGAGAGTAAATTTTTACTTTATGTATACCATCTCAGTAATTTTTCTTACCTATGAATTAAAAAAGGCAAACAGATAGTTCTTCACATTTTGTAATTTTTTTTATTGCTAGATTGTCTTTAATCTGCTTTGTGCTTAAACTTGGACATGGTATCTCCGGAAAAGTGCATACTAGTTAACTGTGTGAGAACCTCATGCATTCTAATGTGTGCATAATAATCTTTATGAGCATGAAGAAAAAGAGACTGATACAATTTATGACAAGTGTATGATAAAATCAATCATTTTAATTAAAAATGTAATGTGATTATTTGAATAATTGATAACATGTTATTGGAACAGTTTCATAAAACATTACCTATATTTTGGAAGCAAAAATTTTATGCAAGAAAATTTGAGCATGTCTAAGTATTTTCAAAAGGTATTTAAACTGTTCTATGCTACGCAGACCATTAATTACTAGGACTTGTTGATAGTTGAATAGCATTAGTGACTATATATGTTGGTGGTTAGAATGCTAGCTAAAACAAAGTTTTGAAATGTGTTTCGGAGATGGTAGCATAGATCTTTTAGCTTGGAACTCCTATAAAATAAAGAGCATTTCATCGTATATGTGAAATAAGTATATTTTCTTATAGACAAGATTGATACTGATTTATTTGAATATATGGTCAGAGTGGTGACACTAGAACAAATTGCCTAGAGAAGCTGTGGGTGCCCCACTCCTGGAAGTGTTCAAGGCCAGGTTGGATGGGGCTTTAAGCAACCTGGTCTAGTGGAAAGTGTCCCTGCCCATGGAAGGGGGATTGGAGCTAGATGATCTTAAAGGTCCTTTCTAACCCATAACATTCTATGATTCTATGATACAGTGGTCTCTGGAAAATTAGGTCTTCATAATGTGGTCTTCAGTGGTCTTCCAGGAAATTAAGTCTTCATAAAAATGCTATCTTTGAAATTGTTTTTCTTTCGAATTTATAATTAATAAATTAATAGTTACCAAATGTGTATTTCTTGTTTGCTATTTCATTATTCACTTCTCAGAAACACAATTTGTTACCTTAATTGTCCATGAATTCAATTCATTATGTAGCCCTCTTCCATTCTCATACTGACCCATAGCCACAGCCACACCCACTTCACTGTTGAGATAAATCTTTAGTAAAAATTTTTTTGCACACAGTACTGCATATTTTTCCTTAGTTTCTGCATTAGAAGCAGATAGCACAAACTGCCTCAATAGTGATTTTTAATAATACTATATGTGATATCTCTATTGCTTATTGGATGCACATCCTTTCTAAGCCACAACTTTAAGCTAAAATATTTTACCCATCTATTTTCAATTGTTTCTACTTATGCGTGTTCATAAGTAGATTAGAAAGATTTCCACTAGCTTTTAAAGTTACTTTAGTCAATTTAATAATGATTTTCACTGTAACAGGATGATTCATATACCATTGCCCTGACAGTCTCTACATTCAAATTAGTAAACAAGCCTTGTAAGCCTGCTGATGGCAAAGTTATCTGATAACATGAAAAGCATTTATTAGAGCCTTTCATGTTGTATCTGCACTAATGTTAAATTAGTTTAGAGTGATTTATAGCAGAAGGGGCCTGTTGGTTTGCCAGCTGAGAGGAACAGGAAGGTGTTGAGTCTGCAGTCACCAAAAACACAGACTATCTTTTCAATCTATATGTAGTGCTAATACTAAATAAAAGACAATATATTTTTCTCATTACTAGAATATTCATAAGCCACAGTCTTGTTTCTTTGGTTATATGTATTTTGAAATAATACATTAATGCTAATCTCTGAATTGAAAAGGGAACTTGTCCATCTCTAAATTTTCCTCCAAAGAGATATCATTGCCTTTGAAGCAATGCCAGGATAGATGATGCCCTCATACTTTGCTATAGTTGGTACAGTTATGTAATTTTTTTCAAAATTTAAGGTAGCTAGTGTTAAGACCAATATGAAAACAGAAAGGTAAATGTTGGCTTTTTCATATATATTTGCAATGGCCATTAGGAACATTGGTTTTCCAAAAGCATTCACTGATAGTTAAACTCAGAAGCCTTATTGGCTACCATGGAAGCTTGGATATCCTGCTCATTTGCAGACTGCTACAATAGAAACCTGATTTGACCTGTCTTAATCTTGAGGTGAATACCTCCTGAAGCTCAGCTTCATAGTGCTATTTAACTCCTCAGCTTTGCCATGGCAAAATTGTCTGCTACTTTTTCTCTCTTGCAGTGATAGCTAAGTGTCATCTTGTTAGCCATATTCTTAAATCTTGGAGGAAGATCAAAACATGCTGCAATAAGCCTGGGGAATAAAAAGGGGTTATTCTAGACAGTATCTAGTAGAGCTGTTATATCTAACCATAAGAAATGACTTAAAACTAGATGTATCCTGCTCAAATATAATTATATGTATGGATGTGTGTACTTGTACATATGAGTATAAATACGAGTGAAAAACACGCATATTTACACCTGTATAGAAACAGAGTTCTCACAGATGTAAAGTAGCAGTCTGAAACAAAAATTGCGGCTGGGAATAGACTTGCCAAATAATGACAAACCAGGTAAATCAACACAGTTAACTGAAGTTAAGACCTATGTGTCTCAGGCTTTGAAATGCTGTGGAAATATAACAACAGTGAGGCATGATGGAGGAGGACAGGTAGAGGAAGTGGGGTAACAGAGAAAATTTAGATATATAGAATTACCTTTGGGCACACTGGGTGAGTAAGATATTAATGGATCTCATTAATTTGTGATTTAATTTTCCCTGGGCAAGTAGGGGGTAAAAGCAGTAGATAGACCAAATAATGGTCTCAGTTTATGAGAATTTCAGCTTTATTGGAACTAGAAACAAATAGTTCTGAAGTTCAATGAGAAAAGGTTGAAAATTAGTCCCTGTTACATCCTAATATGCTAAAAAAAGGTAAATAATTCCATCCACGCAAACCCAACCATGTACTTTTCAAATGAAATTAATAAGTACATAAATTAGACCTTACTGGTTAGAGGAACAGAAAGATTCTGTTGATGACTTTTTTAAAAAGTTTGACAAGAGTTTGTTGCTTCTCTGAGGCAATGGTTCCTAGGATTAGGGACATTAAGATATTAATCTTTCAACCCCAACTGCGCTGTACATCTGAAGAACGATGGAACACATAATGGCCCTCTACAAGTAATAATGCTTCCTGCTTAAATAAAGACACTTGGACATCCTCATGATGTCTCATGGTCAATCATGTGATCATTTTCATAATCCAGTGTGTAAGTACTGTAATTGCATGTTTCTCTATATTATATCTTTCCTTACTATTGGGATCATATTAATCCAGAAACAATATTTAATAACATCATTATGACTAATTTGGTTTTTTTACATTGCCTTAAATGGCTACATATTTTGCTTTTGATCCTCTGTTGATTTAATTTTCAATGCCTGAAGCTCCTCATTGATAATTCAATGCTTACTCTGGAGAGCATTTTTTTTATTAACTAGTAGTGGATAGGATTTAAATACAAAGGTAATGACACACACAAAAGAAGAAAAATTAATAGAGGGAAAAGATTCTATTTTAAAGAATAGGGATAGGAAATAGAATGTATAGAAGAGAGGCATGCCTGGGGAAAATAAATAGCATACATCGCATTGGGTTTGGTTGCCATGGATATAAGAAGTATGTACTCTTTTGATAGCTTACAACTGGAAAAAAAAAGATCAAAAAGGCCAATAAAACAGCATAAACATTGTGGTGATCATGAAAGATACTCATAATAAGGATAAGTCTGAATCTTAAAGTCAGTGACCTTGTCTGCAGACATGCGTAATCCAGAGCCTTATCTTCTGATTACCTCACAGTCTTCTGGTTAACACAAGTTTGTAGGTAATACTGCCTTTCAGTTTTGCAGTCCTTTCTCAGTACTTCTGGTAGGTCTTCTTCATTCTGCTTTGATGTCTATAAAAATACCCTTCCTCATGACTGTAAAAAGGAAGAGCAGGTATTGGCTATAGGCCAGGGACATTTATTTTGCATTGTGCTAAATATATCAAGAAATGTATTTCAGATCAGGAATTTATGATTTCTCTATACGGTGGACTTCATCCTGAATACACCCTAACATTGGGAATTTTAGACAAAGAAGACCTGGAGTTTGGAGCATCAAATGTTAATAATCAATGACTTGGCTACCCATAAGCAGGCTGTAGATAGCAGACTACCTCACCTTCATCAACATACACAGAATGCACACTCAGAAAATCTGAGAGCAATAGGAAATACGAGGGAAAGAAAAGGCTTAATATCCCAGATAGTAGACCCATATGCCAGGGAGACTGTGATAAACTGGAGCATTGGGCCAACAGAAATTTCATGAAGTTCAACAAGCAGAAATCTGCACCCGAGAGGGAATATACTACATTAGAGGAAGTATGATCAGCAGAATGAACAAAACTATCATTCCTCTCTACTCAGGCCTGGTGAAACTGCACCTGGAATACTGCGTACAGTTTTTGATGCCCCTAATCAAGAGGAATATGGAGAAACTGGAGAAGGCTACCAAGATGGTCTGGAGCCTAGAGGACATAAATGCAGAGATTGAGAGTTGATCTTCTTCAAACTTAAAGGAGGTTAAGGCATGATCTAACAATAGCCCACAACTGTTCAGTTAACAAGATAGATTTGGTTTTAATTATATTAGAATATAAAAAACTAAATGATAATTAATATGCTAGCTGGCATAGTAACATTATAATTGTAGTATACATAACAGCCTTCCAATATTTCAATCTGTTTGCTTTACAGCTGAGCACAGTTACATTAGTTATAAAAATCATGGGAATTTTCAAGAACAATTATTTTTTCAGAAAGCAAATTCATGCCTTACTTCTACTTACTCATAATTTTTGAACCTTGAGAATGGAATTATATGACCAAAAAAGGTAAAAATAAGTACCCTGGAAGATGACCTAAAAAATTGCTGTTTCTTTCCATCTGATACAATGTATTTTGGTTTATTTGTAAGTAAGATGATTTATATGTAAGATTAACAGTTTCCTTGGGTGCTATCTTTCATTCTTATCCTTCAGGGGATATTAACAACCATATTTTGGGGGATTACAATTAAAAGCACAACTTCTAATATAATAAAAATAATTTATACATATTTTACAATGATTGTGAATGATAGAGCTTTCAGATATTTATGGATTTAGTAACCATTTAGTTAAAATCCTTTCATTTAATATTATATATTTAATATGATTTGAATTTAATTAGACTTTCACCTTGCTCCTCCAACAGATGATTGTCTTGGCCAGGTACTTATTCTTTATATTCAGCTTAAATGTTACTTTTATAAGTTTTGCATTACATTCTCCTATTCCATCCTGGATAATAGAGTGTTTCATGCAGTATTTTTTTTTCCCAGATATTTCTTCAGATAGCTATAGAATATGGGTAGTATTAAAGAGATCTGAATTCTATATTCAGAACAGACTGAGACTCCAAAGAAAATCTGCCTATTAAATTACCTGCCTTTTAGTATAATCTCCCTTATCACTAGGATCTTAAAAGTTTTGGATGGTAGTCTAAGTTGCATTTCAGAATGGGAGGATATTCACCTTGGCAACCCTGCAAGTTTGTTCTCTCCCTCTTTCTTTACCTTCCTCTATAACTTCAGAGAGGTCTTAGGGTAACTCAGCTTTGGGACCATACTGACAAAAGTATTTCATTGACTGCAGATAAGATAAACACCAGCTGGGATTTACTAAAACTGTTCAGTAAATGAAAACTCCATTTTGCATAAGTTAGCAATATTTCTTAATCTGATTCTGTCCCAAATTATAATGTAAATAAAAATATGAAATAAAAATGACCTCTCTTTACAGTTAGACAACCTTCCTATATTGTGAATTAACTCAAGGTAGAGAAGCTACTCTTGGGTCTCTTATACCTGACATGCATTCTGAATAAACTAACATAGATTCATCTTTAATTACATGGAAGGAAGGAATAAAAGGAAGAAAGGTGGGAGAAACGGACGGAGTAAAAGAGAGGGAAGGAGGCAGGCAGGCAGGCATGCACACGTGCAAGCCAACATGTTTTTTCATTCTACAGTAAAGGAGACAGATAGAGACAAAAATAATTAAATTAAAAAAAAAAAAAAAATTTGCAACAAGAATTCCTAATTTGTTAATGTGCTGTTTTCATGTGTACTTTCCTCAGAACATATGAAAGGGATAAACTATCTTAAAATGCCAAAGTGAAATTTTCAAAATTACATGCTAGTCAATGGCACTCACGATGTAGTTAAAACTGGTGAAAAAAATAAAAGAGTGTGTAATAAGAAAAATACTAAACATCTGGAAAACTACTTAAAAGAGGTTGATAGCAGTAGGCTAAATGTTTTGTAGATGATGACTAGAAAATGAGTATTTCCTTTTCTTTTGTTCCCTGACATCCATCCCTCAGGGAAAGGAAAAAAAAAAATAGACTTAAGTGCAACATGGAAACTTTCTTTGCAATTAGAAAATAATCTTCCTTCTGCAAAACACATGCTGGAGCCCAGTGGTCACAGTGAAGTTTATTACTCAAAACTCAGAGGAGATAAGTGCAGGTGATGCGCTTGTGAAGCTCCGGCTAGAATACGGGGAGTGATCATAGCTGCTGTAATGAAACATGAACTTAGTACAAAAGGAACCAGAGGGTGGCCAGGAGATCATCGCTTTAAATAAATGCATCTCTTTATCAGTTGGGTGGATCAGCTGACTGTCTAAATGTCCTGCCCTGAGTTAATAAAGAAAAGTCGTGAATGCCTTCCTGATTGAGCCAGACCAGCACAGGAGAAGTGTATACGTGTCTCAACTGAACCTAAAGCAAAAAAAGTGAGCAACCAACAGAATGAATTTTGAAGAGAGCAACAAGCTTGAATCTTTTATTTTCTTCCCAGTGGTTGGGACTGCTCAGTGTCATGATAGTCAGCATATAGAGACTGGTAATGTGAATCATGTTTGTATTGTGATCTAACTTCATATTACGATTGTTATGTAGTGCTTATGTTGTGATACATTGCTGTATCACTCTACTAAATCAAGCAAATCATAAAATATCTTCAAATAAGTAAATTTGGTATTACAACATTAAAGCCTCCAAACAGTGCACATATGCATAGTCCCTTTGGGAAAAATGAATTTCATGTAGCAGTAATTCCATTAAACCCAATAGATTATTTAGAGAAATGTGATTTTTGCAAGGGCTGATTCTTAAACACTACAATTATTTATTGCTGTTATCTGTCTTATTTTAATATTTGCTTTTCAGTAAGACCTTTAAGCACATTATGTTCAACTAAAAGACATTAAGGCCCTGCAACTAATGTAAAACTACTGAATTTTTAGCCTGAAGTTCTTATATTCAGTTCAGTAAGATTGAATTTGCAGGAACAACGATTCAGTTATTTGCAAAAATATGAAGTATTTGAATCCAAGGATACAGCTATGGCTTTTGCTTTCCTAGTAAGTTTTTGACAATGTTTCAGATTCTTTGCAAACTAAGGAGAAAAACCTCCTCAGTTTAATCATTTACAGTATCTGCTGCCCTTTAAAGTGTGTCGTGGTCCCGGCTATAGATTATATCAAGCAAAGAAATAAAGCATAAATAGATCTTACCTTCCCATCTCCCCAAATACTTATCTAAATGCTGAATATTTAACTCTGAGGATAAACAGACTTTTTGCTTCAGATAAGTGGAAAAACTTGTACTTAATATTATAAAGTTATATTTTGTCGATTTCCTTAAAATGGTGAAATTTATAAAAAAATAAACAAAAAATCCTATTAAATGCTTGCTGTAGAACTAAGCTTCCATGAGCATAGTTCTACGGCTTAGATGTGGCAAAGAGTAAACTTGAAAATTTTATTTAAAGGCATCTTAAAGATGTTCACGAATATCTTAATTTTTTTCATTTTTCTAATGCAGGAGAAGAAGATAATTACATGTTTTCCTGTTTTACCTTATTTCAGGTGAAATGGGTTATTTTTTAAAGGATTCATTGCCTGCTACTTCTGCTTACTCTTTTAGTTCCATTTCTCTGGTCAGAATCGTAGAATTATGGAACAATACAATCAAAGAGGTTGTAAAAGACCTTTAAGATCATCAGGTCCAACCATTACCCCAGGACTACCAAGTCCTCCACTAAACCATTTCACTAACGGGCTTGTCTAAACATTTTTTGAACACTTCAGTGAAGAAATTTTTCCTAATATCCAGTCTAAACCTCCTCTGGCGCAGCTTGAGGCCGTTACCTCTTGTCCCATCACTTGTTACTTGGGAGAAGAGACCAGCCACCTCCTCGCTCCATTCTCTTTTCAGGTAGTTGTAGAGAGCAATAAGGTCCCTCCTGAGCCTTCTCTTCTCCAGACTAAAAAACCCAGTTCCCTCAGCCATTCCTCATAAGACATGTGCTCCAGGCCCTTCACCAGCTTTGTTGCTCTTCTCTGGACCTCCTCCAGCAACTCAATATCTCTCTTGTAGTGAGGGGCCCAGAACTGAACATAGGATTCAAGGTGCGGCCTCACCAGTGCCCAGTACAGGGGGGTGATCACTTCCCTGGTCCTGCTGGCCACACTATTTCTGATACAGGCCAGGATGCTGTTGGCCTTCTTGGCTACCTGGGCACAAGCTGGCTCACATTCAGCCATCAATCAGCACCCCCATGTCCTTTTCTGCCGAGCAGCTTTCCAGCCTCTCTTCCCGAAGCCTGGAGCATTGCATGGGGTTGTTGTGGCCCAAGTGCAGGACTCAGAACTTTGCCTGGTTGAACCTCATACCATTGACCACAGCCTGTCCAGGTCCCTTTGCAGAGCCTTCCCACCCTCAAGCAGATCAACACTCCCACGTATCTCTTGCTTAGTTTACAAGAGATACTTCCTAATTTTGGTTCATAATTAACGAGTAAGAGGCTTATAATCCCTTCTGAATGTGGACTTTGAATTTTTCATGTTTTCAAACTGAAGATCTCATAAACAGGTTATTGAAAAGGAAGATGTGTAATCACCACCGTATGGGTGCATAGTCTTTGAGCTACCATCAAAGCTTCCTATGTAACTGGAAGAACATCTCAAAGAAGGTTCCAGTGAGGCCTTCCCCATATCACATTTCTTGGGAATTTTCAAGTTGAATGATGCCAGGGACTCACATTTAAAATTTTTCAAGGCTATCAAGCTGAAAAACTACATCAACACTTTAGAAAATGCTGTCAGAAATCAAAATCTTCTTGACAAACTGAAGGCAACATCCAAAAGGGAAGTCATGAAATAAAATAAAGGCAAGTGATAGGCTTAAAGTGAAGAAATGCTGATTTATAAAATATGGAAAAATTGCCTTTGGAACAGTGCATGCAAAAATGATTTGGGTACTAGACTGATAAAAGGATGTGTGAAAACAAATAAAACAATGTGCAAAACCAAATAAAAAATATGGAATATTATTTGGGGAGTTAATACAGTAAGTGTTAATAAAAAGCAGTTGTTCCCTTTTACATGTCACTGCTGAAGACCTTGAGGGAACACTACATGATA
This sequence comes from Strigops habroptila, assembly GCF_004027225.2. NCBI lineage: Eukaryota > Metazoa > Chordata > Aves > Psittaciformes > Psittacidae > Strigops > Strigops habroptila. The sequence continues at coordinate 75,308,485 of NC_044278.2, read as the reverse complement.
ATGATTGCTGCTTACTGAAAGTACTAGAGCGGGGGGAAATGGGACACAATCTATAGGAGTGGAAAAGAAATACCGAGGTCTGGAAAATGTTTCCTATGTGAGTTGGTGGGGAGGGGTGTGTTGCAGGGGGTGCTGGGGAGAAGCTTCCTGGGAAGAGTAGATGCCAAGTGAACATGATAAATCTTCCTAAGCACAAACAACTGATAAACCTGCCCAGATTTATAGTCATATACATACATATGGGAGGGAAATATAAAGGAATTATCTTTCCAGGTTCAAACATATACCAGGTTAACTAGCTGTGACTTGACCTATAACAGAGTGTCCTGGGTTCAGCGCTTAAACCACGACACAGAACTACTTCCCTTCCACTGAGGAAAGTTCACGAGTGCCCTTTCTGACAAAGTCTCAGAGCACACACTTTACTCCATTTCAAAGCTTCCACTTGAGGGGAGCACCACAAGTGGGAGGTTTTCTTCATCCTGAAGGAGTTTGCAAGCATGAATTCAATCCTGAATGTTTTGCATGAGAACCTAATGAAGAAGAGAAATTTAATTAATAGGTCCTTGTGACTGTGTCTGTACTCTTAAAGAAGTCAGACTGATCCTTTGGCATCGCAGACAACTCATATGCCACACGTTCTGTCTGTAAAGCCAAATTCTCCTTCACTGGCCTTCCATAATATGGTGGCCTTGGCTGTGTTGTCTACTAGGTATAGTTTCTGGTCTGTGCTATTCTTTGAATCATATTCTGCTGTTGCCTATAAGACTGCTACTGGCAATGGTCAAAGACATTTTACTGATCTTTTTCAGAGCATTCCAATCCTACTGTTTGGTTGTTGTCCTGTTTAATTTGCTGGCATAGATATGAACTTCTGTTTATAAAGTCTGTATGATTTTCACTCTGTCAGTAAGCAGAAAGTTATTTCCTAGAAGTTTTTATTTTCTTTTCAGAAAAATTCTTTCCTTCATATAGGTTTTATTGATCTAAAACTTCATACTTTCCTAGGCTTTTCTCACAAAATGATAGGTTGGATTTTATTTTCAGGTGGCTTTTTTTTTTTTTTTTTTTTTTGGTTGGTTGGTTGGTTTTGATTTGTTTGCCATTCAGAATGGCTTTTCACTTATTCATTTTACTTGGTATGGTGTGTCTGATGAGTGAATCATCCGTTTTAAACTCTAAAGTAAATGGGGAAGATTCCCACATTGGGAAAAGTACAATTAAATGCAGAGTGAGATATACTTCACAGGAAAATGAATATCACAGTTGCCATCAACTATGAAATCTCAACCTGAATAAAATTAACAGAAAACACGTTCCTTGCTAAAGGGAATGAGTTAAGTTATAGATGTCAAAAATATTCTGAAAAATTAAAGCTGACTTTAGATTCACATATATTTATAGTGTGATGTACAACAAAATAAAGATGGTATTTGATGTGGAACATAACGTTTTATCACACAAAGCGTATATGCCATTTCACCATATTTGGATCTTCAGATACCAGTTATGCTTACAGAGTCATGACGTGCCTCTCAGCACATCGCCTTCTTGTGCTCAGTCTTCTTCACACTGTCCTGTCAGTATTCATGCTAATTTTACCTCCTGAATTAGGATTTATCCTCAGCTAAGAAATTAATCTTAAAAAAAAGATGTCTACCTCAATCTTCACAGCACCACCACACTACCACCTCTGAAAACCAGTGGAAATAAATACATACTTTTAAGAATAATTAATTTTACTGTTAACACCTAATCCATGTGAGTTGATGGATTGGTGAAAATGTGATGAATGAACTCTGTATTTGAATTTTCTTGGGCAAATCTATTATTTTACACTTTTTGACTCAGGAGCAAATAAAGACAGGTTCTCTTTTCCCTCTTTTTTTTTTTTTTTGTCTTTGTTATTAGCCGCTTCCATTTTAATCAGTAATAATGCTTTGGATTTCTTCAATGGAAGCAGACATCTACTTTTTTTTTTTTAATTTTGTATTTTACAGATATTTTATTTTGTGCATTGAAGTATATATAATCATAGAGTCATTTAAGTTAGAAAAGACCTGTAAGATCAAGTCCAACTGCAAACCTAGCACTGCCAAGTTCACCAATAAACCATGTCCCTAAGTGCCACATCTATACATCTTTGAAATATACCTCAAAGAATGGTGACTCCATCACTTCCCTGGGCAGCCTGTCCAATGCTTGGCGACCCTTTCAGTGAAGAAATTTCTTCCTAAGATCCAATCAAAACTTCCCTCGGTGCAACTGGAGGCCTTTGCCTCTTGTCCTATCACTTGTTACTTGGGAAAAAGGGTCAATACCCACCTCGCTACGTCATCCTTTCAGGTAGTGGTAGAAAGCGATAAAGTCTTCCTTGAGCCCCAGTTCCCTCAGCTGCTCCTCATAATACTTGTGCTTTAGACCCTTCACCACCTTTTTTGCCCTTCTTTGGGCACACTCCAGCAACTCAATGTGTTTCTTGTAGTGAAAGGACCAAAACTGAACATAGGATTTGAGGTGTGACCTCACCAGTTCTGAGTTCAGGGGGACAACCACTTCCCTAGTCGTGCTGGCCACACTATTTCTGACACAGGCCAGGATGCTGTTGGTCTTCTTGGTTGCCTGGGCACAAGCTGGTCCATGTTCAGTAGCTGTTGACCAATACTTCCAGTTCCTTTTCTGCCAAGCAGCTTTCCAGTCTCTCTTCCCCAAGCCTGTAGCATTGCATGGGGTTCTTGTGACCCAAATGCAGATCCTGGCACTTAGCCTGGTGGAACCTCATCCCACTGGCCCATCGATTCAGCCTGACCAGATCCCTTTGCAGTGCCTTCCTACCCTCAAGCAGATCAACACTCCTGCTCAAATTGGTCACCTGCAAGCTTATTGAGGGTGCACTTGATCCCCTCCTGCAGATCACTGATAAAGATATTAAACAGAACTGGCCCCAATACTGAGCACTAGAGAACATTGCTTGCGACTGGCCACCAACTGAATTTAACTCCATCACCACTTTTTGGGTTCAGGCATCCAGAGAATTTTTTGCTCAGGAAAGAATATGCCCATCCAAGCCATGAGAAGCCAATTTCTTGAAGAGAATGCTGTGGGACACAGTATCAAAGGCATTACTAAAGTCCAGGTAAACAACATTCACAGCCTTTCCCTCATCTGCTAAACGGTTCACCTTGTCATAGAAGGAGATCAGGTTAGTCAAGCAGGACCTGCCTTTCATAAACCCACGCTGGCTGGGCCTAGTTGTCCTGTATGTGTTGAGCAATGGCACTCAGGATAATCTGCTCTATAACCTTCTCTGGCACCAGGGTCAGGCCTGTAGTTCCCTGGATCCTCCTTCCAGACCTTCTTGTAGGTGGGCATCATATTTGCTAACCTCCAGTTAACTGGGACCTCCCTTGTTAGTCAGGACTGCTGATACATGATGGAAAGTGACCTGGCGAGCACTTCCACCAGCTCCCTCAGTACCTTTGGGTGGATCCCATCCAGTCCCATAGACCTCTGTATGTCTAAGTGGTCACTAACCGTTTCTGTGGAACATGGGAGCTTTATTCTACTCCCCATCCCTGTCTTCCAGCTCAGGGTGCTAGGTACACTGAGAATAATCAGTCTTATTAAAAGCTGAGGCAAAGAAGACATTTTCCCCAGCTTTTGTCACTATATATTTCCCTCCATCCAATGAAGGATGGAGATTCTCCTTAGCCCTCCTTTTGTTGTTAATGTATTTACAGTAACATTTTTAATTGTCTTTTACCACAGTCATATATTGACATAACCCTTAGAAATGATTACTCAAAAATAAATTTCAAAGCTATTATCTGTGCTATTAACTTACAGGCATGGATGCTGTACAGTCTGAAATACAAGCTGTTAATTTAGTGATTTCTGTGTGTGAATCATGATATATGATTACTGAAGTCTACCAATGTTACAAGAAAGCAATTAGCAGTATCAGCCTGCCAGGAAAAGACATGCAAATCAAATGGTGATGTAAATTGAAAAATGTTAACAAGGACAAAGAGGAAGCACCTCATTCTTATGCCTTAGCATGAATGTCCTTCTGGAGAGCAAGAAAGCATGCACTTGTGAAGAATCAATAAACAGAAATAGATCAAACCAAACAAGTCAAGAAACAAACTGGTTGCAAGCCTAGGGAGAAACAAAACTACAGAAAAGCTTTACCCAGGAGAAGCTGCCCTAGGTCTGCCACTTGTTCTATTAGAAAATAAAACCACAAGGGTTACAAGTTCAGGGACTAGCCCATTGGTGAGATCAATATCAATTACAGGGGGAGAGTGCTTGGCTGAGAGTCTTACATCCTGTGCTAAGACACCCAGGCAGCAAAGAAAGGATCTCTTAAATACAAATCAATAACTGTGTTTTTTATTTCTTACTTTTTTAGTGGTTTCTTACAGCTGAAATTACCCATGGGCCCAGGACCCCATTTCAGTCCAGCCCAGGGCTGTCAGTTCCCACACGAGCCACACTGCAGCAGTGATAGTCTCCAGCTCCACCCCAGCCCTGCCCTTCCCAGCCATGGAGGGGTCTGACCAGAGCAGGGTCTGACCAGAGCAGAGTCATGCTGACATCCCAGCAAATTTGCTGAGAAAATAAAATGTTAAACACTTCATTTCACATTTATCGCACCCGATTCCAGACTCTAAACAAAGTTGATTAAGTTTTGAATTTTGTCTGCCAAAGTTCCCTTTATGATCAACCAAGAGAAAGGGACCCCAGCAAGGACTCTGTATGTTGGGCAAATCACCATCTACATCTCACTATTGAATGACTTTGTGAATACACCAAAAGGAGTTTGGATTTTGGTGGCTATTGTTTACAGCTACAGTGCATGTGGGATGGAGTCATTTTAGGTGCAGGATCCTGAAGAGTCCTGAGATCATGAGAAAACAATTAAGTCTGAACCAGCTGTGAAACTTGGTGGAGAAAAATGTAATACTATATTTCTCAGATTCTGCCTCTGTTCAGGTAGGATTTTCTAAATGGAGCAGCCTACTACTCTCGTAACTTGGTTTAGAATGTGAATGAAAGAATTGGAACCATACAAGAAAATGGTTGAGCTTATCGAGGATTTGTCAGGAATGTCTCCTTTGGAATTTTTGATGTTAGGTTAATTAATTGTGGCACAGTGAATTATTATTTTATTAAATATCCTAGTATAAACGAGAAAGCAAATAGTCTGAATTAAAAACATGAACAAGGGTAATGTGGCCTTTATTAGTCCAAAGTAAAGCAAACTCAAATGGTTTCCATAATCTTATTATGTGCTAATGTGCGTGTTCAATTGACAAGAAGTGTTGCTATAGGTATTATCACAGCATTAATTTGACAAAGAGCCAAGCAGCTCCAGAGATTTTTTTAAATGTACTTAAAAACTATTAATGGTACTGATTATCTCTAAGGAGCAGCTTGTTACTAATACCAACATTTTACATCTTGATCCTAAGATAGTATTTCTTTTTGTTGTTGTTGAAGATTTCGAGTCACCAAAACATGAAAGGAAGAAAATGACAATTTGTCTTCCCTGTTCTACAAAGTGAACTGTGTGATAAAAAGCTAGGCACCACCTTACACAGTGTAAATGACCTAGTGTAATTGCATTATTAGTAGTACATACTGGTAATAGATTAATTTGAGAATTAGTAGTAGGAATTTGAATTTGAAACTGTTAAACTCTAGGGTATGTAATATTTTCAACTTACTAATTCTTTTTCCAAAGAGGTACATGGATTCTGTGCACCCCTTATACTCATTCTGACTTGAGATACTGTTTTGACTGTCCTATTCTGTCCATAGATATTTGCATTTGCAAGTATTTGAGTCAGCTTTAACAGCCTTTTAAAACATATTAAAAAAAAAATCAACAAAAAACCCCCCAAAGAACCCAAACCCTGTCTTTTTCTTTTCCAGCTTCATGTTAAATGCTCTGCTGCCATTTGCCTACAAATGTCTTTTGATTATAATGATTAGCAACTTGATTAAGCTGTTAATTGTTTTCTCAGCTTTTTCAATCATGACTTCAAAGATGAGAAAAATTTCTTTCAGATAAAAACAAACACACTGAAAACCAGACAGACTTTGGGCATGGTGTTCCTAACATAAACAAAAACAGAACTAACTTCCTTATCTTCCTGGAACCAATAATTAAATATATTTCACATTCATATATTAATGAATTCAACATTTTCACTGTTGCAAGAATAATACACTAGTGACTTCGTGCTTCCAGGTGAAGGAATTCCAGGACCAATAGTGAAAGGCCACAGCCAAAAAGTGGAGAGAAGAAGGTGAGAAAGGCTGGGTACATTTACTTGAGATCAGAAAAAAAAAATACAGTTTTCTCTGAGTCTTTGCAAAAAAAAAAAAAAGGCAAGTAAAGAATATTTTTCTCCATTTTGGGAGCAAAACATATTGTCAAAGCCATTAAGACAGCTGCTCTTAGATATTAAGGATTAAATGCTTTATTTGCTATGATATTTTATTTGATTATTTCGAAAGCAAAATTAAACCAATTAAGAAAAACATTAAAACCAGAAATCCACAGTGTTCTCTTTATGCCAAGAATTTAATAATTCTTCGCTTACAATGCCTTACTGTATACTGTATATTCTTACAAGTAGAAAATTAGTTAGTTCCATTAGACAGATTAAATTCATAATTATTATCTTTGAACAATTTAATAATATCCTGAGCACAGATTATTGTGCTTCATCTTCTATGAAAACAAGCTGTGTAGTGGCAGAAAACACAACAGTAAGATAACATGGTTATATTAAGTAAATAATTCCATTACTGATTTTTTTCATAGCCTGTTTTATCCAGTGCTTGGCTCCAACCAGCTATAGAACTCTTGGTATGGCAATATTTATAAGTAACAGTAATAATATCTTGAAAAAAGAAAAAATAGTGCCACAATATTCCTTCTGGTAAGGAACCCCATATATTTTTATTATACACAACATAGGACAGCTCTAGTGTGGCTACACAGAACGGAGTTTTCCCAGACTACTTCAAAACTTCTTCAAAAAAGAAAACAGTTTATTTTGGTTTGCCAGGTCTTTGAATGTTTACATTTCATCTTCTGCCTCATACTGATTCTTTTCTAGAAAGTCTTATTTGACAGAATTCAGCTCAAACAGTTTTTAGAATTTTTTTTCCTTTTCCTACTGCAAAATACTTTTTCAACCATTTTGTTGAGCAATAGTTATAGACTTGAAATACTGATAAGAATATAACTTTCCTGGCAAGTGCAGAAACTGAGAGTAAGAGGTTAGGTCTTCTCAGTGGTCTCATCACTCACATGCAAGAAACTGGAAGGGGAAAGCAGATTGATTTGCCTGTATTAAGAGCTCTAAGGGCCAGGGAAAAGCAGCTTGCATAGATATGAAGACCTGGGAGAGCGTTTTTAGAAAATCAAGGTTTGCTAAACTGCAGAATCATTAACACAGAAGAAATGAGTGTAAAACTTGGGGATAGAGAAAGAAGAAAAGTTGGAGGCTAGAAGCTGAGGAATGTGTAGGAGATGCTTGGAATTGCTAGACTGAGAATAAATAATGTACAATTATTCAGTAGCATTGTCTTCCAGAACCTGGAGCTGGATTTAGCAATTTGTACAGTGTGTTACTGAACTCTCTTTGTATCTGTTCCACACAAAACCTGCAGCCTGTGGCTTTTATCACTTAGATGATCAGGTTAAGCAGTGGTACGAATCTTTACTGTAAATTCAAGTGTCTAAAATTGTTAGTTGATACAACTTGGGAGACAAGATAATAAAACGTTTGTTTTCATTTTGCACATAAGATAAGAAAATAATGGTGAAAAGACTATAGTAAAAAATCTACAGATTCAGATCATGATCTCAAAGACCATAAACTTCAGAATTAAGTTTTGCCTGCCAAAAGTAATTGCCTCTGTCTTGCCTTATGTGTAGATGTCTCTTGAAGGCATCATTAATTACAGAATAAGAATGGCTGAGGTTGGAAGGGGCTTCTGGAGGTCACATAGTCCAATCCACCAGCTTATGGGGAGTCTGCTGCCCCCCCTCCAGTTTAGGGCCCCATAGAACAGGCTGCCCAAGACTATGTCTGAGTGGCTTTTGAATATCCACAAGGATGGAGACTCCACAACTTCTCTGGCTACCTGTGTCAGTGCTTGGTCACCCTCACAGTAAAAAAGTGTTCCCTTACATTCAGATGGAAGCTCCAGTGCTTCAGTTTGTCTCCATTGCTTCTGGTCCTGTCACTGGGGAACATTGAAAAGAGGTAAAGATGGGGAGTTCACTTATCTGTTATCATCATGGGCAAAATAAACTTGATTTTGGGAAAATTAATTTGATTTATTGCTAATTAAAAATAGAGTAGGATGAGGATAAAAAAGAGAAAAAACTAAAACACCTTTTCTCCTACCTTGTTTTTCCCATATTCAACTTCACTCCTTTATTCCCATTTCCAATCTTCTCCTTGCCCACCCACTCCAAGCAGCATGGGGTAGTAGGAAGTGGGGATTGCCACAAGCTTTTCTTGCTGTCATTCCTTCCTTGTTACACTTTCCCCCTTGACATGTGCCCCTTGGCCAGTGTTGCCATGTAAGCAGGATGCCCCTCACATCATCTCACCTCATGGGAGGTGAGAGATGTGAGAGATCATCTAAGATGATGTGTAAGATGTGCTACCACGATGTAAGGTATGATCCTCTCAAATCACACTACCATTGGTGGAACGAACAGGTAGTGTAATTCTTGCCTGCATTCAAAAGACATTTGCACATTTGATTGTTCCAGTCAGATGACCCAGACTTCAAGTGTCCCTGGTAGTCTGCTGGAGCCTTGACATCACTTATAATCCTGTGTTTGCTGTCAGTGATTGGGTGAGTCACTGTGTAGGTGCATTGTTCCTCATCTTTATTAGTGCATCAGTAAAGTTTGGTTTATAATGCATTGTCAGACTCCATTACCGTTTGGACCACACCCCTGCTCTGATGAGAGGCCTTCTCATGGGCTGCAGTCCTTTGGAGTAAACCTCCAACATGGGCTTTCCACAGGCCTCAGTACAGACATCTGCTCAGATAAGTTCTCTCAAAGGGCTGCAGAGCCATACCTGCTCCACTCTGGTCTCTTCCAAAACTTCCACAGGTTGCAAAGGAATATCTGCTTGAGCGCTGCCTCTGCCTTCCTCATCTCTGACCTTTGTGTTCACAAGACTTTTTCTCACACTTCGGTTTTCTTCAATATGTTTACACAGAGGTACCACCAATTTCATTGATGGGCTTAGCTGTGTCCTGTGGTGGGCCCAGTGCAGAACTGCTGTGCCCAGCACAGAGTAATCCCACGTCTTTTCTCACAGAGGCCCCCCCTGCAGCTTTCCATCTACCAAACCTTGCCACCTACACCCAATACAAGGACCTAAGAATTACAGTCTGTGCTTCAATAAATGCATTGGTCCTAGAGGGAGCTACTACACACCAAGAGAAGACCCATAAAATATTAAAAAAAAAAAAAAACAAAACAAAGATTAGTCAACCCAGACTGAAAGGCTTATAACAAAACAACGTACCTTAGATGATCTAGCTGATTAAGTACATGGTGAAGAGATATGCACTTTATAGTGCACATGGATTTCCAAAAAGCTTTTGAGAATATGGCTTACCAAAGGCTTTAGAGGAAACTAAGCAACTATAGTACAACAAAGAAATTTCTTGCACAAAAAAGACAGGAAGTTTATTATAAACAAAAATCTCTTATTGTTTGTGAAAGTGACCAGTGGAATTCCATAGGGATCTATAATAATAATACCTATGGTTTTCAGTATATTCATAAATGTCTTGAAAAAGTGCTGAGATGAGTTTTTCCAGGACAGTAAAAATAAACCACCATGGGGAACTGAAGAATGATCTTGTCAGATTGATTGAGTAGCAACAAAGAAAATTAAATTCACTACAGACAAATGTAAAATCATGTAAATACGGGAAAAATCCATCTTTTGCACATAAGTTATAGGATCTAAGCTGATAATTTTCTTTCTAAACAAGTTTGTGATAGTTATGGGAGACAGTTCTAAGGAAGTATCAACTTAGTGTTCAGTAGAGATTTAAAACAGAAAAAATACTAGGTAGTATTGTGAAAGGAAGTATGAAGGCTGCCTTGTGAGGTATGATTAAGCAATCTCTAACTTTGAAATCTAGACAAGGTAAATAAAACTAAAGTCAGAAAAATAATTAGTGGTTTCAGAGGATGAATAGGACTTGATGAATACTAATTCCTTCTAATACAAGAATTGGGGTAGTGTCAACTAAATCCAATTAGATTAGGTTTTCATACTGAAGAAAAGGACTCTTCCTTAAATAAGCAACACGTTTATGAAAAAGGTGGATTACATCTGACATGAAATACCTGAATCTACCCACCACTGCATAAAAAGGGTCCAATTTGCTCTATGTTTAAAGATGTACCCCATTGAAATCTGGAATTGTCCTCACAGTGCAAACTTTTCACTCCATCGAGCTTTCTCCTCATGGTGATGCAGATAGCCAACTTGCTCAGGGTCCAGAGAAACTGATAAGTTTGCATGGTCTTAGATGGAAGAAGTATAAATTCAAAGATGGCAGAGAATTTAGTCTTGGAAGGCAGCAACAGGTTGGAGAAAAGGGGAGATCAGGCTCCTTGTTATGACTAGGTGTGAAAGAATGAGACAAAAGCTAACAGCAAGAGTTCACCCAGCCATGGTCTCACCACCCATGTCAGTGTCAGCATGCACACTGTGAAGGGCACCTTTGTGGGACAGGTGATGAGGTGTAATGGAGAGTCTCGTCCCCATAGGAGCTGCCTCTATTGCCATCAAAGTGGCGTGAGGTGTAGTCCTTGGCCTCTATGGCATGAGAAAGTGAAGAGTTACAGTCCAGAGACATTAGGTGGTAGGTTTGGTGGAAATCTCACTAGTCACGATGCAGGTTTCAGCAGACTGGTGAAGCTTACGCAATTCAGCATTTCTGGTCCTGGCCCTTTCACATGCACTCACCTGGAGAAAATGTATATAGAGATGCAAGGAATGAGAGATCCTGCTTGTGTGACAGTGAGTGGTTTCTGCTGGCAAAGCCAAAGGAAGTGGGTGGGAATGGTCACCCTCTCACTGCTGCCCATATTGGAATCAGGTACTACAGAGATAGATACTTGATATGAACTTGTATAGCTGGTCTTTATTACTTTTAGAGTATGTTATAATGAAATCAAGGCACTCAAAGTATATATGCTCCCACACAATATCTGCTAGAATGAGTACTGTACATAATGACTTTATGAAGTTGTTAGAAAAGTGTATCTAGAATACTTTGAGCTACAAAACCAACATGATTATATATTTTAGGCATACACAATAGCAGTAATAGTTTATGTAAGTCATTTGCAGAGACGTTTTGGAGTTTCCCAGAAAAAAAAGGAAATAAAATGCAAAAAATATCCTTATAAAAAAATAAAATAATCATAAATAGCTTCAAAATGGTTGAGGAAAGAAAACCTGAACTATTAAACAATGAATTGCCCTGGGATAAAGACAACAAGGAGCTTTTATATTTTTATATTTTGAGACAATGAAGAAAGTTGCTTATTACATCCTAAGGCCTTGAAATTTTTTCTTTAATAACAACACTAGCTTATTCCTGAAAGAAAGAGAAAAAAACCCAAACCAAAATATAACAACACAAAAGCAAAATGTCAACAACTACTCCTGTCTAAAACTCATTTTACCTTTTATATCTTGTGAATATGTCTAATTAAGATTCAGACGAGTTGAGAAACAGTAAGGAAAAAAGTGCTTAAATATCACAAGTGCACATCCTACGTGAAATATGATTTGCACTTGAAAAAGCTGTTTGCAAAAGATGTTACTACTTCCAGACCACCCTGATTTTTCACCTTAATTGCTAGATTTCTTGACACCAAATTTTAAATACTTATTTCAGTATGAGTCAGACTATTAATTGAATGATTTTTGAAATGGAAAAACAAGGGTAAAAAAAAAAAATCTTGGACTAACCAGTTCACTTACATTTTCTCCGTGTGAGAAGATACCAGTAAAGTGAGCACAAAATCCCAACCACAGAGATTCCCATGCAAATGACACAGCTCAAAAGTGTGATCGTGTGCCCAAGAGTGAAAAGGAAGTCTTAAATTTTGGTCTAAAAATGGAACCAAACTACTATTACGCTGCTGCTCATTTCTTTATTTGTTTTCTAAAAAGTTAATCACATAACCTCTATATCACTTTGTCAAAAGTTTGGAAGCTGCATGTGAGGAGAGCATGGCATACATTCAAGTAAACAGAGTCTACATTAATGCTGATCACAGAATCATAGGATAATCCAGGTTGGAAGGGACCACTTTAGGTCAACTTCCTGCTCAACAGAGAGTCAGGCACTGAGATTGCTCAGGGCCCTGTACAGTTTAGTTTTGAATATCTACAGGTATGGATAGCATCCGTGTCTCTCTAGGAAATCTGCACGAGCATTTGACTACTTACATGTAGAAAAACCATTTCCCTATAGAGTTAAATTCTCCCATGTTCCAACTTGGGTCATTTGCCTCTTCTCCTTCCATTGTGCATCTCTGGAAGAGTCTGTCTCCTTTTAATCTTTACCTCCCCCAAACACTAAGCAGTTGTAGACAGCAATAAAGGTCTTTCTGGACCCTTCTTTTCTGCAGGTCGGACAAACTAATTTCTCTCAGCCTCTGCTTGTATTTCATGTGCTCTAGCCCTCTGACCATCTCAGTGGCCCTCCACTGGGCACACTCTAATATAATTCACATCTTCTCATATTCAGAAGACAAAAACTGGACACAACACTCTAGATGCATTTACTCTATATACCAGAAATGATCAACTTCCTTGACCTGCTTCTCTCTTTCTCTCACAATCAGACCATTTCTACAACTTGTCCGGTTTTCTCTGAATAGCAATAGTATCCCTTCAGTATATTATGTCCTGTTGGTAGTTTAGTATAGTCTGAAAACTGGTTGAAGGTCCATTCTGTTCACCACCCCAGCCTTTAACAAAGCCATTAAACAATGCCAGCCCCAGTATTAATCTCTGGGGGCTGTTACTAGCAATCAGCCCATGACTCAGCGCTTCAAGAGAAGTTGTGCAAATGAATGACTCTGAATATATCCCTAACAACTGAAGATGAAGTTTTGCATATGATGAAGTCTGAGTGTATGGAGCATATTATAATTATCTGACTTGGTACCAAGTTGGATTTAATGTCTATTTTCCTATTTACTTCATGAGCTTAGCTGCTCTGGTCTTTAACATTTGAAACCACTTTATGAATGACATTCATAGAGGTAAAAAAAAATACAAGAAAACAACCAAAAACCCCAAAGAAATCCCAAACCTCAAACCAAATCAAAGTAACTAAATGACAGCACTAGACAAGCATCTTAACATTTTGTATCAGGAGTAATACAAAAATATGAATCAGACTAGGATGTCACGTTAGTCAAGGGTTTGAGGAGGCTCATTAACATTCTACTTGTGGCCCAAATTAGGTACAGTGGAATGAAAAAGCTGATCTATCTTTAATGGTATAAAAATCATCCCTAATACTTTGATGTGTATTTTCCACATAGCCTTCATATGGGGAAATAGTGGATATTTATCGTTATTATTGCTAGTTTCATGAACTACATTCTTAGAAAAATAGAAGGAAGCTGAGAGTCTGGTTGGCTTAGATATCTTCTCCCTAATTGTCTGACTGTATCTTTCGAAGCCAATGACATGAAAGTATAATGTGACTTATTTCATTATTATCCTACCACTTCAGCGTCACATATTGCCAAGTCTCATGATTTAAAGCTATATACAACCATGCTAAGTGGCTAAGAAAAATGTAGGTTATTTTAAATGCTAGGAAGAGGGACAATTTTGTGCATTTGAAAACAAATTCTAATGACAATCTTTTAATGGTTTATTGTTTAAATATGTAAATAATTTGTAATGAAAGCATTAAATAAAAATACTTAATGTAGAATTAAAATATTACAGTAAAAAAATCAATTTATTTATCCATTTTTCCAGTGTATAGATTACCCATATAGAAGTTTATATTATTCAAATTCTTAGTCTAGATTCCATGTCACTTTAGCCACTTAAGAGAGGCAGGAACTTACTAGTCAAAGCTCCATTTCAATGAAAATAAAGTGACTGGCACCTCCAAAGGGCAACTAAAAAAATGGATGAGATAACTTACCTCTTAAAGATGAAAGGTTTAGCAAACATCAAACTGGCTCAGTGCGAGATAGTACATGGTCTATTTTCCACTGTTTTTAAAGATATTTGATATTAATTCCATCTACAAACATTGGTGGTATGAGGTGTTTGGTTCTGGGTGAGAGAAAGAAATAAGAATGGAGTCTGAGCGGCGCATCTGGAGCCTTAACAGAGATATTTTCATCTCTCAAAATGAGACTTGGCTATTTTTCCCCTGTGTAATTGAAATCATACTATAGCAGGTGAAGACAGGGGAAAGTGATATGCCTAAAAGTCACTGCACCAGATACCAACATAGATAACATAATGTAAGTGCCAATTTCCATTACACAATGTTGAGCTGTAAATCATTTATTGTACTGTCATTTATCTAATCACACTGTAAAAAACTTCCATGTACTAGAATATCGGTAACCACAATACAATGATTGTATCTAGGCAAAAGAGTATTTTTTCAACAACTCCAGAATTTCAGGACCCACATACTGTTGTCCCAAATCTTGTTCTTCTCAATGTCATCTTCCATTTGATTTCCTTTTTTGAATACTTTCTTTTCCAGCAAACAAACAATGATTTTTCTGCTATCAGATATGCTGCATCCTTCACTCCAGATATCCCAATCCTTTAAAGATAATCACCATCTTGATCTGGCTTTTTGTAACCTTTTCCAAGTGTTGCAGAGCTCAAAGAGCTTACAGAGCTCAAGGTGGAAAACAGCCTTTGACCCTGCAATTGTATTTGAGGTGCGTATAATTTGCTATCATGCACATGTTGCTCTATACAATGTATGTCCAAGAGGAACATATCATATCTGTCTACAGTGATTCGCTTTGGAGAAGACAGAGAAAACAAGGGAACAGCCAGAAGGTAGTCATGTACCCTCTACTGTAATTCCATATCCTGACAGCTAGGGAACTAAAACCAAAGCAGAATGTTTTTAAGCAGTGTCAAACTGGGTAAAGATTATTACTGAGAATTCATAATTTCTAGTACCTCACCAAGCTCCAAAACCTGCAAGGAAGCCTGATATAAATTAAGTGGCTCTAAGTGTTTTGATGAATTATGAATTAAGGGTTTGAAGACAATAATGTTATAAATCTTCATTCAGAGGTTTTAAAAGCAAAGCATGCTATCACACATTTTATTGATGCAATTTGTGAGTGGCACCAGCAAGTTGTTCTTTTTATCAGAAGGCATTTAAAAAATCATGTCCTTTTGAGACTGTGGATAATTACTTTTACTATCTTGTCACAAGAAAAAATTGCCCAACTTATGTGGTTTAAATGAAATCAGGATTGAAGAAGTTTATTGATTTATTAGTGACATGTAACTAACTGGCAATCCATTAACTACATATTCAGAATCAACATCCTTAACAACATTTTTAGCAGAAAAGGAACTAATAAGAACTATCTGTCTCCTAAACAGGTAACAACAACAGATAAATCACAATTATAGATAAGTTAAAGAGATGCTAATAAACACCTACAAATTTATAAACAGCCTTGTGGAGCTAATCCTATGAAGGTCTAGCCCAGCACATACACACACATATACATACCCTGGATTCAGGGATTGCTGTCACACCTTCCCCACTTTTATATGCTCCCCTGCCACTCTTGATGCACCTGATGGCAAGGAGGCATCTTGGGAGGTGTCTCTGCACCCCAGGGTGGGGTCCCTGTGTGCTGCCGCAGTTCTGCCAGTCCACTGCTGGGTGCTGGCTGCTCCCAAAGTCCCATGGGGAGGCTACGCTGCCTGGTCTGGGCAGGGGTTGGGGTCTCCCAGAGACAGACTTCTTGTGACAGCTATTCCTTCCTTTCCAGTCTCTCCCCATGTCAAAAATGTCCATGCTTCCTTCATACTTTTTTTAAGACTGACCTCTTCAAATGTGTCTGTCGTTTCCTGGTTGCTGTTTAATAGTGCTGATGGTCATCTTCCTGTCTAACTGAATCATTTCAGGCACAGACTCAGATATTTTTGTTCCTCCCATGCATGCATGCCCCTCCCTGGTTAGACTCGCATACCTGAGAGCCGCTGCTAAGTGGGCCATTTGACAGTGGTGTGGTAGATGGGTGCCTCCAGAACAGCCCTTTCCTTTCATGCATTTCCTTTTACAATCAGGGGAGGTTTGATGGGAGCCATCAGCACTTAGTTAGAAGTTACACTTAGCTTGACAATGCTTACTCACAAAGTAAAAGTAAAACAATATTTTAGCAGAAAAGGAACTAATAAGAACTATCTGTCTCCTAAACAGGTAACAAGTAGGTTTTATTTCATGTAAATTCATGTACTGCTTTTCCCTGCTCCCTGTTCCTTTGTTTGCTCATCTGTGTAAGTGAAAATTGCCCCGAAGGACCTATTGGTTATTTTCCTTTTGTTGTTGCCACGACATTTGCGCAATATATTTTTTCTTTATAATTACATCTTTTCTTTCAGTATGTTCAGTGATTGGCTAGTAAAGGGAGAGATACAAAAACTACTACTGCAGTCATGTATTCTTTTCAATGGACTTGATTCATTACAAGAGAGTAATGAAATGACTGACAGCCTATTTAAGGTGTGTTTATACTGTTGATCTGATCACTCTGCTCTGTGTTTCACCCTGGAGCTCCGGGTCCTCAGTCCTTTGCACTGGGCTTGTGCTATCTAGGTCCTGTACACTAATTTTTAGTAAACCAGAAAGCTTCCTTCAGCAGAAAATTAAAAAGCAATTATGAAACTGTTTGCTCCCTACAAACAATAAAGGCAGTGAGTTAGTTTAACACTTCCCACCCAATCTTCCAAACTATGTCACTTCCAACAGTATAAGGCATCACAGGACATTTGCCTTCTTTCATACAACACCTCTGTGAACACACCTCACACATTGTATCTGTGAATATGTCTGTATTCATTGTGTAAAAATGCTATTCCTGCAGGCTGTTAGAGCATCCTACTTATTATTCAGCTAGCTGGTTAATTTGTCGACCTGTTGTTAACATCTATAAAAACATGATAATGACGGAAAGTCTCAGACACATGACTAGGACTCTGAGAAAAGAAGGTTGTTCACTTTTATGTGCTTGGATCACAGCCAGAAGCCACTGGCAAAAAAATGTTTATTTAACTTTAGAAAAATGCCTAAGTGGGGCATACAAAGGCTCACAATGAAATGTGTTGTTCTGATGCATCTCAGTATACATTCATGTATTTATCTGAACTGTGCTGGCTTCTAGAATTTTAGCACCTGACTCTAAATGTGGATCCTCACTTTGGCAGCTACCCTGACCTTGCCTAAATTTTGTTGTTAGAATCTATGGATAAATCCCACTCATTTTGTCTCAGTGTGGCTTTTATCCTTCATACTAAGTCCTTTAGGGAGAGGCAAGCAATACTGGCCTGTATTTTTGTGTGCGTTTTGTATAAAGAAATATTTATATTTTAAGTAGTATGCTTCCTTTTCTCTTTATGGGTATTCCTTGGACCCTTTCCACACTTATCGCTCCCCTGGGCGGAAGTATGGGTCATCTTCTCAGGACAGATGGCCAAGGACTGAGAGCTGCCTGAAGGGCTCAAGTCCAAAGAAGGAGAAGTCTTAAGAAGATGTAGAAGGACAGCAGATGCAAGAAAATTACATTTTATTTCAAAGAAAGTTGCTTCTTAGCTGTTGAGAACAGCCTACCACTGTACATACCTGACTCTGTGGTAAATTACTTAGAGTCACAAAATTACTGAGGGCAAAAGAGACCTCTGGATACCACCTAGTCCAACTGTCCTGGTCAGAGAAGGCTTAGCTAGGGCAGGTTGCTCAGGTTGCTGGACACCTGCAATATCCAGGCAGGTTTTGACTTGGTCCAGGGATGGAGATTTCCCCACTTTGCTGAGCAAGCTGTTCCAGGGTTTGACTAACCCCGTTGTGATCTTTTTTCCTCTTTTACATTTAATCAGAACTTCCTGTAGATCAATTTGTGACTATTGCCTCTTATCCTGTCACTGGATACCTCTAAGAAGAGTTTAACTTTGTTTTCTTTACCCTAACAGGCATTTATACACATCGATTCAGTCCCCCCTGGTTCTTCTCTTCACTGGACTGAACAGTCCCAGCTCTCTCAGCATTTCCACATATGACAGGTACTCAAATATTTTATCACCTTTGTTGTCTTTTGCTGGACTTGCTCCAGCATGTCCATGTCTGTCATGTGCTGATGTCATGGTTTAACCCCAGCCAGCAGCGAAGTACAATGCAGCCACTTGTTCACTCCCCATCCTGTCCCTAGTGGGATGGGAAAGAGAATCAGAAAAAGGTAAAATCTATGGGTTGAGGTAAGAGCAGTTAGTAATTTAAATAAATCAAAATATAATAACTATAACAATAACAACAACAATTAATAATAGGAATAAAAGAGAGAGGAATAAAACCTATGAAAAACCAAGTGATGCACAACACAATTGCTCACCATCTGCTGACTGATACCCAGCCCATCCTCAAGTAGCTATCAATGGGTCCTGGCCAACTCCCCCAGTTTCTATACTAAGCATGATGTTCTGTGGTATGGAATATTTCATATATACTTGGCTACTTCAGGTCAGCTGTCCTGGCTGTGCTCCCTCTCAGTTTCTTGTGCCCCTCCTCACTGACAGAGCATAGGAGATGGAAAAGCCCTTGATTTAGAGTAAGCACTGCTTAGCAACAACTGAAACACCAGTGTGCTATATGCTCTCATACTAAATCCAAAACACAGCACTATACCACCTACTAAGAAAAAAACCCAAACCTATCCCAGCTGAAACCAAGAGATCTGGGGAGCCCAGAACTGGACACAGTACTCCAAATGTGTCTTATCAGGGCTAAGTAGGGAGGAAGAATCACCTTCCTTGACCTGCTGGCACTCGTAGTGCAGCCAAGGAAAAAGGGCTGTTGCTCTTTGCTGCAAAGGCCCACCCCCCCCATTGCTGGCTCATGTTCAACTTCCTGTCCACTATAACCCCAGGTAATTTTCTCAAAGCTGCTTTCCAGTAAGTCAGCCCTTGACTTTTACTAGTGCATGGGTTTACTCTTTCAAAGGGATAGAACTTCACATTTGCAATTATTGAATTTCCTGAGGTTCCTTCTTGGCCCTTTCTCCAACCTATTGAGGTACTTTTGAAGGGTAGCATAATCATTTGGTCTATCAGATACTCCTCTTAATTTTGTATGTTCTACAGACCTGCTGAGGGTGCATTCTGTCCCTTCATCCAGATCATTAGTGATGTTGAACAGATACTTGCTTTCCTGATTATTTGGATGGACTGTTCTTGAGCTTGGAAAAGGTGATATTTGAAAATGAACAAGCTCTCCTGACCTCTCTTTTCTCCTGGGATTTTTCCAAGCAGGTCCCTGAAGTCTAAAGTCTACTCTCCTGAAGCCCAGGCTTGTGATCCTGCTATTTGCATTGTTTGCTTTTCTCAGTATCCTAAACTCCACGATTCCATGGTCACGTTAGCCAAAGCTGCTGCCAATCTTCATTTTCCTGGCCAGTTTCTTATTTGTAAAAATCAGTTCCTGCAGTGTCCTCCTTTGTTCATTCCTGAATGCCTTGTGCTAAGAAGTTGTCAACAATTGTCAACAACAAAAAGTTGTCAACAACAAAACACCTTGCTTTGCTTACAGCCTGCTGTGTTGGCCTTCCAGCAGATTTTTGGATCAAGTCACCCATGAGGACCAGGGCTTGCAAACATGAGGTGTCTGCCAGTTGTACAAAGAAGGTCACATCTACTTTTTCTTTTTCACATCTACTTTTTCTTTGCTGGGTCTGGCAGGGACGGAGGTGATTTTCTTCAAGCATGCTGCCCGTTATAGTGCAATGTTTGGAGTATGCGATTAATACAGTATTGATAACACATGTTTTAGCTATATCTGAGCAGTGCTTACACAGCATCAAGGCCTTCTCTGCTTCACATGCTGCCCCCAGCGAGTAGGCTTTGGGTGCAGAAGAAGTGGGAAGGAGACATAACGTGAACAACTCATCCAGAACAATGAAAGGGTTACTCCATGTCATATAGTCATCTTCAGCTATAAAAACTAGAAAGGAGGAGGGTTTTGGGTAGGTGGTCATTGCTTAGGAACTGGCTGGGCATTAGTGTACTGTGGGAAGTGATGACTGATTGCCTTAGCATCACTTGTTTTGTTCATTTTTCTCGTTTATTTCCTCTTCTTTTTCCCTTCACTTATTCAGCTATTCTTATCTTGATCCACAATTTTGGGGATTTTTTGCTCTTCCTATTCTCTGCTCCCATCCTGTTGGTAACATGGGGAGTTAGTGAGTGGCTGCATAAGGCTTAGCTGCCAGCCAGGGTCAAACCACTACAATCTTGAATTAATTGGTGAAGGAAGGTACACTCACAAAGGTTAATGGAACTGCAGAAACAAAGCCAAATGTCTAATTTTATATGTGTGTGGAGAAGGGATTGAGTGTACTTGTTTTATTTTGCATGAGTATGAAAGGGATTAATTTATGTTACTGGAATTTAGAAAAAGCTTGGTTAGTATTTCTGCTTTTTTTATCTGGGGAAAAAGTGTAGAAAGGGGGTTGTAAATACCTAGATATAGTTATTGTCATTCATAGACCTCCTTCTCTGACCATGAAGACTCAGATGTTCTCTGTCATGCTCTGCTGTTGCTTGCCTTGAACTAAATTACTGCCAACAACATTATGCACTTGGCTCCCTCTCTGAAGCTGTTAATCAAAATGGTGGCAACCTAGGACCTGATGTTTAGGACCTGAATAATCCTGACTTACTATATTAATTTGGATAGAATAGCAAATAAGGCTCATCAAACAAACTATTCCTGTTAACAGCAAAATATGGCGACTGATGCCATCATCTAGATTTTGGAGTTCAGCCTGTTCAACAAGGTGGCTGAAATTAGCACTCAACTTTAACACTGCAAAAGTTTAGGGTGTATTTGAAAAATAATGTGTGATATTCATCCAGTTAAGTGTGTATGTAAGAGAAACATAGCATAGTTCAACGTACATACAGACACTCTCGCCCTGAAGTTTCTGGATGCTGATGCCTTGAAGAGTCTGACAGAAGAAGAATCTCCCATCTTGTTCCCAGTGCCAGCTTCCTCCCACAGGAGAGACCAAATTCAAATTTATGTCATAATAACCTCTGCTACTTCTGTCCCAATAATTTTGCAGCCTCTTATTATATAAAAGTTTGAGTCTCGCCCAAGCAATGAAAGAGTAAACCTGTGGAAGATGTTACACTCAGAGCCAACCAAATAAATATCCTCCCAGAATTAAAGAATTAATTACTTTGGGAGAAGCCATTATAACCTTCCGGATATAGTATGCCTCTAGTGTACTTCCCCACACCAGATGATTTCTTACTGCTTAGTAGGAGTCCAAAATTGTCATAGGACTGTCACAAACATTCTTACTAAAAGTGCAGGTTCCTAAAACATGGAAAGCTCACTGAGCTTCCAGTAGAGGACTTCTTCAAATATGGCCCACCATATGCTAAAATTTCTGGAGGAACACATGGAACAGAAGAGTTTTAGGAGTTAGGTTTCCTTGGCCTGGAAACATTTTTCTGCAAAAAGCAGCACTAAGTACATATTTATAAAACCTTCTATGAAGCAAAATTCACATTCCGTGGACAGCTTCCACTGCAGGCTCATCGTGGCCTCCTAACAGTGGACTGGTCAAATTGTACAGCAAACATCTGACACCATAGACACAAACCAATTGCTTAAACAGAGGTGCCTAGGGCCACTTAAAACATTCCAAGGCATCCTAGACATCCATAGGTTACTTCCAGATTTGACACATGATATATGAGACACCTTTACTGCAGATAGAGACCAGACATGCCTCTAAATTTTCACATCTTCAAACGAAACTAGAGAGTTATATTTTGGCAACTACATTGACGTCTATCTTTTAACTCTCATCTAAGAAGTTTAATCCACCTGTGATTCATGGAGTCATCTGATGCAGTACAGCTGTGTGACCATGGCTAATTTTAATAAGAAAATTTGATTATGGGTAAGGAAATTGTTAATATGTGGGAGCATAAGTGAGCTAAAGCCTTTCAGGAGAAGTAAAAACACAGTCAGAAGAAGAACTGTTTTGACAGTAGTAGCCACTCCAGTATTCAAGATGGAACATACGTTTCCGGCCATGGAAAGGTCTAAAACCCTAAGGAGAAAAAAAATTATATTAGAACAGAAAATCTGAAGGTAGCAACTAAGTAGCAATAAGAATCAGACTAATTCCCCACTTATTGGAGACTTTGGTCAGCAAAGATGTATTAGGAGCATCACTTTGCATTGTAAGTGTAGTAATGCTTGGCGTAGTAACGCTTGGCATAGTAACTGGTTAGTCCGAGGCAGTCTTATTCCTAGTAATTTTGCTCTTAAATTGTGTATATCCTGTTTGCAGGCTACTTTGACACTGTTCACATTTTGTAAACAGAAGGATCAAAGCGAGGGCTATAGTGAGTGATGTGATCCTCCCCCTCTTATGGCTTTTGTTCTGAGATCTTTTACCATGCAAAGACACAACAGGACTTTAATCTCAACAGGTGGGTCAACCCGTGGGCAAAGAGTTACATGTGAGATTCATCTCCACATTCAGTCACCTACATTTACAATGGACAATAGCACTATGTAGCAAGAAACAGGTCCTCACAGGAGATACAAATAGCAACTGGTGTCCATGAACATGTTTCAGTATCATAAAGTATGCAGGACCTGGACACAGGGAGTGAATATTAGTCCGCCTGATCTAGGAATCAGTGCTCAGTTGGTCTTGATATAGTTTATAATGTAAACTATAACTTATAGTTTCACTTAAGTTATAGTTTATGCTATACAACTATGCTTATGTAACTATGATTTAAATTATGCTGTAGCCTTCCATCCTCAAGTCCAGGTTAACATGAAATTTGCCAGCGAACAAATTTATTCATGCAATTAAATCTTTTATTAGAAGTTTTTTGATTTCACTTGAGTACTTCTGATCTGTTAGACAAGTTTAATTCTACAAGTACATAACCACATACGTAAGAAGCACATAGAATGCAAAAAGAAAAGCAATATATTAATACTGCTGTCAGAGTCCAATTATATCAGAAAGCATTGTGGATGCTAAAGCGTGCAGGTTATGTAGCACTTGCTGGATTACAGAACATTCACAATGTTCAAAGTGCAGGAACATCTGTCTTTTTTGTTTTCTCAGAAGAGTTTCAAATATCCTCTTCAGTTTTGCTTTGATTCAAAGGGCTGTCTTTTGTTTCTGTTGTTTTGGGTTTAGTTATTAACATGTTTTAAAATATGTGATTTTGCTAATTGCGTAGAAAAAATTGTGGTTAAAGTCAGGCATTTGCTGTGAAAACAAAAAAAAATCACATTTCAGTGCCTACAACAAGCTTAAGTCTCCAGCAATTTGTAATGATAGAGAAAATGTGTCAAATCTGTTTCATGCTAATCATGCAACTTAGTGAGAGATGCAGGTGTTCACAATAGTATTAGCTTCTGGGTTTAAATATTTAAAAATAAGAATTAAATTTGGGATTTTTTTGGCAATAAAGTTCGAAATATTTTACCAAGTAGGATGTTATTCTGTGTCTGTTTCCAAAATTAAAATTTCTATGTATTTAAGTGCTCAAATGTATTGTTATTCTCTGGAGTGACTTTTAAAGGAATTATATAGCATTTTTTTCCTACATTGCACATAATTGTATTTATTAATATCTGCGAATATTTTGTAATTTTCAAAGACTGCTTTCAAATAAATATGTGATGGGGTTTTTTAGGCAGATAGGGGATTTCAGATGTTCTTTGGTGTTAATAAGTACGAGTTTGTTTTTTTTCTCATTGATTTATCTTGTTTTCTCCTTTTAATTAAAAAAAAAATTTACCTGTTTCTGAAATTGTCATGTTTTCTAGTTTATTTTAAGTCGAGTATGTTGGAAAGCATATATGAATATTTACAAGGCCATACATTTTTATAAACTGCTCTAAATATGACACCTTCCAAAGCACAATCAATATGAAATGGAACTTGTTGATCTCCTGCTGAACACCACTGAGCTTGCTCCAACAAACCAGATGGAATTTTGACCATGTACACTGTGTTCTCCCTGATTACCATGTACTTTCACAATTGGAAACAATTGTGATTTTTTTTTCTGTTCTTTTGCTAATAAGGAACAATTCCCATTAAAAAAAAAGGACACAATACAGCAAGTTCTAAAGGTCACTGCCTTTTAAAATTGCTTTGAAGGTACACAAGAACTATGGTCAGAGTTGCAGTACTTAGTACCATCCATCTACTTGGTGAGTAAGAGAAAGTATTGCCTCACACAAGCTACACACTGTTGGAAAAACACTTCTTTTTTTATTTAAGCATCAGGAAAAGATCTTGTATACCATCTGCCTTCTACGAGGCGTGAAGGGAATTTCACATGACAGAACATGAGTGACTTCCTCTGCAAAGTGAGGAAACAGATTGTCATAATATTTTTCACCCAATAAATCATTGTTTAGTTACTGGGCACCTATGGTAACTTCTCTGACATATTGTTTCTTTATTTATGTATTTATTTACTTGCTTATTTATTTTGACAAATAAAATGTTCCATCCTTATTGTCCAAAATGTCTTTTTAAAAATCAAACCTGAAAAAAATAAGACACAGGTTTATCAAACACTGAAAAATGCTTTAAACATGAGGGCAGTAAAAAAACCTTGCTTAACTCAGTTGTGATATTTAATTGCCATATTGAATTTCTGCTGACTTCCTGAAGAACTGCAAATGACTATAGAATAATACGCATCTTGCACTTGCAATCATCAGGATGAGCAAATTCAATACAAAAGAATTTTTTTGTGTAACTAACTCATTAAATAGTACCAAAAATAATTAATGTTATTTCACAAATTTTCCCATTAACTTGGAAAATGTACAGCTAAGGTTTCTATGCATACTTTCATTAAAATCTTGGAATGTCAAAAATCTAGAGACATAAAGAGACAATATATGTTTTTCATTAGTTTTGACAGTTACTTGGAACACAAGTATTCCAATTAGGGAATGATGGGGGGGGGGGAAGTTTTATAATTTGATTTTTTTTTGAGGTGGTGTTTTGCTATTGTAATTGCTGGTAATAATTCAACTTTGAAACTCTTTTCATAAAAGCAAAAGAGCTTCATTTCAATTTATATGATGATTCACATAAGAGCTCCATTTACGGATACTTTAACACGGAATCATTAATCTCTTTGACAAATTACTACACAACTCTATAAGATTTCCTGTTATGGACTTTAACAGATGTCTAATTAGAAACTGAAAGTGAACTCAGATTAAACCAGTTCTTGGCATATGTATAGACTTGGCATATGTATAGTATCAAATCATTATTTATTGAGATAAACACTTTCTTGAGGGCAAGGCAAAATAAAACCATTTTTCTCCATTTACAATTTTCAGATAAAGAAAGAATATTTAAATATTCCATACCCACAGCCTTAGTTACTGTGGGA
Organism: Strigops habroptila; assembly: GCF_004027225.2. Classification (NCBI taxonomy): domain Eukaryota; kingdom Metazoa; phylum Chordata; class Aves; order Psittaciformes; family Psittacidae; genus Strigops; species Strigops habroptila. The sequence goes on along the minus strand of NC_044278.2, from coordinate 75,282,686 downwards.
TATTTTAGAAATTTAAATGAAATATTCTATAGCATTCCTGTAAAAAATCAGCTATAGGGACAATTAAAATTTTTCTATTTAATAATCTTCAAAATTTTAAATGTATTTATTGACATTTAAAAATAAGAAAACTGATGAAACAAACCCTCACATCTTTCATTACATAAGTATTAATCAATTACTATATTCATGCATGATGTCCTACACCCTTGTACGTTACTAAACATATAAACATAATTTGTGTAACATTTGATTTAACATCTTCTTTTTGTCAACACTGGTATATTTGGGGGCCTCCAAAATAAGAAAGACATGGACCTGTTGAAGCGAGTCCAGAGGAGGGCCACGAATATGATCAGAGGGCTGGAGCACCTCTTCTATGAAGACAGGCTGAGAGACTTGGGCTTGTTCGGCCTGGAGAAGAGAAGGCTCCAGGGAGACCTTAGAGCAGCTTCCAGTAACTAAAGGAAGCCTACGAGAAATCTGGAGAGGGACTTTTTACAAGGGCATGTAGTTACAGGACAAGGGGGAATGGCTTTAAACCAGAACAGCATAGGTTTAGATTAGATTCTATGATTTTTTTGTAAATTAAGATATTTTTCTTGCAGTCTTACACAACTATAATACAGCAATTTTCTAAACACTGTAACTGACTTAATTCATTATTTCTGGACATAGAAAACTTAACACAGCAGTCGTTAGTACCCAGATACTCTTTTTTCATTATCAGACATAGCATATTTTTGGCCTTGATCTTGTCACATGAAAGGCAAGAGCAGGTTTATCAGTGGATGCAGTAATCATGCCTAGAATTTGGCACCTTTGGTACTTGAATCTGTAATTGCTTAAAAAGATTAGTAAGTTATAAAAGAAAGCCAGTTCTTAGGGACAGACTCAAAAAAGTAATTGTGAATTCAAGTCCCATAGCAACATTCAGAAAATAATTTGTCAGTAACACTTGCCTTTGTTGCATAAAGGTTTAGTCCAAGCTAAGTTGCCTTAGGCCACATCTACATAAAGCTGTATTTTGGAACAGAAATTTGTTTTTGAAGAAATTCTCCTGATCACCCTATGCCACTCATTGGTTGGTTTTTGAAGCAGTTTTATATGAGGTTTGGTGAAGGTGAACTATTATTTTTCACTTTCTTCCTGTCCCTCTCCCCCCCCGAAAACCCTTTCGTCTAAAGAAAACTTAATTGGAAATTCTGTTCTATGTGCTCATTAAATACTCTCCACTACCTAATGCAAAAATGCTTGATCTTCCATATACCTTTGAACAACATGCATGATGTTCATCCAAGAAATCAACTAGATCCATTCCAAAGGAAAAACGAGCAACCAACCAGCATATTGTAGATGCAGAGACCTCTTAAAACAAATGGTTTTGTTTTATTGATTAATTCTTACTGAAGAATAGGAATTTCCATGAAAAATGTCTTGCTACTGTAGATATAACCTGAATCTTGACAGCAAAAAGGCATTTTCAGGATATTCGTAATCTCAGTGTTTCCATTCGTTCAATATGAGAAATTCAGTATGCTGATCCTCCTACAACACACTTTTAAACATATTACTCATCTGCTTTATCACTCAGGTTGAGCTACTATTTAGATGTGTAGACATATTTCTACTAAATATTTTAACATTCAGTACCAAAGTAACTATTTTTAAGTACCTGACTCCCATTGCAGAATCCAAAAGCCTTGCAATCACATTTTTTGTATAATGTGTGGCAATATGTACTTGCAGCCCAGAAAGCCAACTGAATACTTGGCTGCATCAAAAGAAGCTTGACCAGCAGGTCAAGAGAGGTGATTCTCCCTCTTTACTCCACTCTTATGAGACCCCACCTGGAATACGTGTCCTGCTTTGCAGTCTTCAGTACAAGAAGGACATGGACCTGTTAGAGCAGGTTCAGAGGAGGGCCACAAAAATGGTCCGGGGCAGGGAATACCTCTCCTATGATGAAAGGCTGAGAGAGCTGGGGTTGTTCAGCCTGGAGAAGGCTTTGGGGACATTTTCCTCCAGCCTTCTAATACTTTAAAAGAGGATTATAAGAAAGACAGAGAAAGAATTTTTACCAGGACCTGTAATGACAGGACACGAGGCAATGGCTTTTAAACTGAAAATGGGTAGATTTAAATTGGACACAAGGAAAAAATTTTTTATGATGATGGTTCTGAGAAACTGGAACAGGTTGCCCAGAGAAGTTGTGAATGCCCCATCATTGAAAGTGTTCAGCATCAGGTTGGATAGATGTTTGAGCAGCCTGGTCTAGTGGAAGATGTCCCCCTACCAACCCTAACCATTCTATGATTCTATGAAATGGTTAAATGTGCAGGAAAGGGATTCTCAGCAATTAGTACCACAAATATAAATGTCCCTAATCTGATCAACAAGACACTCCAAAACCAGAAATATATATTAAGAACATAACCCAGAATTTATGCATCTTAATCTTGCAAGTGATTAGATATATTTGTACCACAGTTTGTACCACATAATTTTTTTTGTTGTTTTACCTCATGCTGTTACAAAACACATCCCCTTCAAACAAACAAAAAAAAAAATCCGTAACATCTATCTATTTTAATCAGTATCTATATAAGATGTTGTAGATTCTTTTTTCTCTTAAAGAAGAATTCAAACCAGTGCCTTATCATGTTTTTGGCAGGTTATTCTTTTTTTGTGGACATTTTCATATGCAGCTGTTCCTCACTGCAGAACAGAATAAAGAATGAATTGTTCAAGAAAGATAGAATGAACAAGACTAGCTATGACCTTTCGATCTAACAGCTAGGAGAATTCTTGGGTAGAATAAGATGTCATTTTCATCTCTGCACCTATATTAGTTTTGTATTTTATCCAATGATTATTTAATGCAAGTCCATAGAGGCTAGATCTCTATACCCATTAGCATGTTTTCTAAAGCTATGGGCAAGGATAAATGATAAAGTAGCATTTTACTTTCTGTATTTGCAGAAGACTGGTGTGGAAACAGATTACCACATTATCTACAGTTATATCCCCTTTCCCATAAGATATTTCCTTTTATTATTGCATGATCTAGATTCCAACACCCAAGCTCGAATATTAACTGTGGCCTGTATTTTCCTTTAGAGATATAATCATGCTAACTAGTAGGAAGACATCACAGTTCCTGAGGGAGCTAGAAGTAACCTTTTCAACAGCTTTCAAGCTCAGCCCAATGTTCCTTACATGAGAACAGGCTCACACAGACTAACTGCTTCTGAAAAGCTTTCCTTGAATGCTTACCTTTGATCAACTTTCAGAACTTCTTTTTATTAAGGAATCTTCCAGAAGCCAAAACAGACATAAAAGTGAAGAGGAAGCGATTGCAACTGCAACTGTCAACGGGTACACCAATTCAACATGCTCCTCAAGAAGCTATTAGTGTCAGAGCTCTTGTGAAGTCATGTATAGTGTTAAGCACTGTTTAAAGTCAGAAACTTTCCTAAGATGCTGATTCGTGGAGAAACTTCTACCTCCTTTTTTAGGTGTAAATCTTTCCTGTACATGGGTGGCCACAGCAGGGAAGAAAGATGCAATTTATATTTGTTTGCATTATCCTGGGCTAATCCAGGTACTAGAGTACTCGTGCTTGTGTTCTCAGTCACATATCCTTTTTTCTTTTTAAATAGATTTACACATTAGTAAGATTATCATAACAACAACCTCTTACCTATTGCTGCTAATATTTCTACAGTTTGCCATTTTTAATGATACAATGTTGCTTGCCTGTATAAAAGCATCCAACAATGCCAACAACTTTATGTGGGAATCAGAAAAATGCCACAATTATTCATGAGTGGTTCTCATCAAAAACCTTTTCTAAATCCTTTGGACCTTGCAGTAGTATAAAACTGAAATTCCTGAATTGTTGGGCCTTCACTGATTAAGGCTTTAATCAAAGGATATAGAAAAGGAAAGGATCAGAAAACGGAGTGAAGAAGTAAAATGTTTTCTTCCTCCACAGACATCAGCTCTCACAGAAAAGCTGATGTGGCCAAAACTTCTCCTTTTAACTTTTTTCCAGCCTTGACCTTTCTGCCATATCTACAGCGGTACCTATTTAAGTATCAAAATAAGACACTTAGAACAAGGAGTAGGGCTGCCCTAAGCTACCTATAAAGTTAGTAGAGAGAAAATACATTCAATATCTGACTTTTCTTTGTGGAGATTTTCTCTTCACTGACTATATAGAAAGCTATGTTTCCATAAAGTTCCCATAGGTATGTTACTTACTTGCTTAAGTTGAGGTGGGACATATACAGATGTTTGGATGTGTTGACGTATGAATGTGTGCTTTTTTAAATCATGCAGCAAGTAAACACAAAAGTATATGTGTATGCCCATATTAACATCTTTAGTTTATTTACCTCTATTATATGATGTAGTGAATGCTTCATCCCTGGCAGTGTTTAAGGCCAAGTTGGGTGGAGTCTTGGGTGACATGGTTTAGTGTGAGGTGTCCCTGCCCATGGCAGGGGCGTTGGAACTAGATGATCTTAAGGTCCTTTCCAACCCTAACTATTCTATGATTCTACGGTTCTATACAAAACCTAACTATCTGAAAGTACAACAGAGAAAGTATCTTGCAGAAAGTACCTCTTAACAGACTATTTCCAGGCACCTTATTCATCCTGTTCTACTCTTTCAAAAGCAATTCTATCAATACTAAAGCTGTAATATTAAAATACATACAAAATCAGTCCTAATTTTTTTGAAATAAGAGAGTAATTGCCACAAGACTGATTTCTTTTGAAAACCTTAAAGAGGTAGAACTAATCACACTGCGAGGCTAAGAGGTATCTGAAATGTTTTAATATCTTTATATTAATCAATACAGAAAAAATAGAAATATCTTAGTAGAAATTATTGAAGCTGTCTCTCTATAAGCCATATTATATATTACAGCAATTACTTTTTATCCAAGGTCAAAGTATAAGGTAGGAGAAAGTAGAAAGAAGGTCCTGGAGATAAAAAAACCCCAGCATATAACATATTCTTAGTAGCTTCTTGTGAAGGTTTGTAAGAAGATTTTGTTATGAATAGTTATGTGTCTGACAAAACCAGAACTGACAGAGAACAGAGCGATAACCAGATCAGACAAAGTTATGTAGGCTCATCACCCAGTCTTAGGCAGACTAAAAGAACTTCTTGTGAAACTGGAGCTCAGAAATTACCCTGGTTTGGATACAAACAGTAAGTTTAATTTTTACTATGAACATATAATCAATCTGGTGTATTTTACCTACTGATTATTGGAGGCAGCCTGGGCTGCAGTGATCATGCACTGGTGGAGTTCAGAGTCCTGAGGAATACAGGACAGGCAAAGAGTAAATTCAGGACCCTGAATTTTAGGAAAGCAAGCTTCCATCTCATTAAGGAGTTAGTCAATAGGACCCCCTAGGAAACTACCTAAAGGGACAAGAGAGCACAACAGAACTAACAGATCTGTAAGGATGCTTTCCGTAGTGGAAGACCTCTGGATCCCCAGATGTAAGAAGTCAGAAAGGAGGGCAAGAGACTGGCATGGATGAGTCTACACATGCTGGTCAAACTAAAGGGCAAGAAGGAAATGTACAGGCAGTGGAAGTAGGGACAGATATCCTGGGAAGAGAAGAGGGATGTTGCTTAGTTATGTAGGGATGGGGTCAGGAAGGCCCAGGTGCAACTGGAGCTGAACATGGCAAGGGACACATGCTGCACCTGGGTTGGGACAACCCCCTGTATAAATACGGGGCTGGGAGATGAAGGGACTGAGAGCAGCTCTGCAAGGAGGGATTTGGGGGTAATGGTTTTAAAGTGAAAGGATATAGTTAAATTTAGACTTAAGGAAAAAATTTTTTACCATGAGGGTAGTGAAACACCGCAACAGGTTGCCCAGATGTCCCATCCCTGGAAACACTGAAGGTCAGGTTGGACAGGGCTCTGAGCAGCCTGATCTAGTTGAAGATGTCCCTCATCGTTGCAGGAAAGTTGGATTAGATGACCTTTGAAGGTCCCTTCCAATCCGAACTAGTCTATGATTCTATGATTAATGGCTGAATGATTACTTGTTTATAGTAAAAATCAATAGTTAAAATACAGCTGATTTTTTAAGTTTTTATACTACTGTTTCCTGCTATAATTGTGAAGTAATTGGAAAGGATAAATCTGCTACTTCTGAAACTATGAAGACTACACGGCACAGGTGACACATCATAAATCCTGAGAATTTATCTTTGAAAAAAAGCACAGAAGAAAATGTATATATCAACTTTGCCAAAGCATACAGAAGTACATATGTTTGTGCATTGTGTATAATTGTATGCAACTGCTTGAGAAGGGCAAAATGTCTATAAGAAATATTATTAAAATCAGTAGTTTAATAATCTATCTTTGAAAGCTAGTCATAGTAATACAAACATCTTTTACAGTGTTTTATGCCTGCAATATTTGCATAGTTGATAAAGTATGTAACTGAATACTTTATCTAAAAAGCCTATCATGCTTATCAGAGTTTTCTGTACTGTAAACCAGAATTTTAGCAGCAGTGAAACAGCATTTAATCTGTGCATTTAGGGGATTCTGTATTGGCTATCACTATTGCTTTAAAACATTTTTATTTTCATGAAGCATTTATTAGGTCACTCCTTTAAGCAATATGCCTCTGAATTCCGATAATAATTTCCTAAATACTAGTCACCTTTACACACTAGTCTCCCATATGATCTTTGTTTCTTAAACTAAGAAAAAATACAGCATTCTTGCAAGCAAGGGATTAAAAGAAGATTTGTTTTCTCACCTTTTTTTTAATATTTAACTATATAACTCCACTAAAAAAAGAAAGTCTGATGTAGTTCAGCAGTTCTTCCCTGTCATAAATGTCCAAGTGCACTATAAATATGGTCTTTGAATTAGGATAGTGTTTATGAAACTTGTCTTCAGGCAATTACTTTTGCAAAATATATTAGCAACTTTCAGAAGCACTCTCACAGCAAAACATACCTGGATTTTCTGTGGAATAAATTTCTAATGTGTTGTAAAATCTACATCATCACTATCACCTATATTTATAAATGTTATAGATGGAACAAACACATTAACGATGTTTCTAGTTTCTGGTACGATCACTGTTTCATGCCTATTTGATAGATTACCTCCCTTTTTCTCATTTTAGGTTTTGCTTCAGCTCATAATAGTTATATCATATTTGAAAGGTATTTTGTGGTTTCTATTTTTAAAAAAGAAGGAGTAAACTCATCAAACTTCTCACCTCAAGGACCTGCAAAAGACAGAGAAACTTACAATTTTACATTGTAGTATCATATCTTCAGCAAAAGAGTAGTCTGATACCAAAATTAAAAACCCAGTATAACATAAAAAACCCCTCTATCTATAGATAGAATCCGTAGCTTTTTTTTTTTTCATTTGCTTTTTACCTCATACTTTTTTGAAATAAAAAGCATGCAACTCCAGTCACACTTTGGATAAATATGATGGCACCCAACAATGATCAGATGTTCAAAGGAGAAAAACGAAGTCTTATGGATAAGATTCTGCCACCTGACCCCCGCAGCCTGATACATTACACTAGCAGTCCCACTGATTTTATTTGTTGTGATAGTACTTCAGAAGGAATTCTAATTTATTAAGCCTAGTAAGACTGGTTGGTGAAATCATCATTGCTAGAAGGCAATCAGAGCCAAAGCAGTTACAAAATGTGTTTGAAGGAATCAGAGCTGGAAAACCAGTCTTTAATCAGAAGGTCCTGTATCCTACTTGAGTCCTCAATTTGATTCTGATTTAAATCTTAAAAATTCATAGAGGCTGATTCTTTTTTGCACTGAAGGACACTGAAGTATATGTCAGCAAAAGTAATTAATTCTCTTAAAATACCGTATGATTTACTGTTTTGAAATATGAACAGACATAAATTATATAAAATATAAAGTTTATTTTCTTACTCTGGTAAAAAAATCAGGAATAACTTTCTTACCATTAGTCAAACCAAGCTAACTGATAGAAATAAGAAAAGAACTGGATCTGGATCACTTTGTAGTAATTCAGTTATAAGTACTGATATGAAAACTTGGCATATTTTCCAAGCAAATATTTTCTAGAATGGTGATTTTCCCTGACACTTCTCAAAGGTATTCAGAATTTTTATTTATAGAACTGTCCTGCCATTCACTAAAAAAATGCCAATTACTATGAAAACCATTGTAAGAATTATATTACTAATGACTCCATGAAATGTTATTTAAAGCTGCTTTGAAAGAAAAAGAGATAGATTTCTTCTCAGTCTTTAGGAAAACAGCTGCTGTCCTTTAGTACAAGGATAGAAGCTGGGTTACCAACAGGAGGAAAAGGGAAGGTATTGACTGAATAAATTTAATGTTGAATCAGACACTTAAGCTTGAGATAGATACACGTCTCAGAGATATTTGGCATTAAAGGATTTTGCCGTATATGAGAAGAAAGTATTTCTGACAGTTACGTTAGCAGCCAAGACAATCATCCTTTCCTTGTGCATAAGTACATGCATCCCTTGTATAACTCCCTGGAGTAATGCTCTCCTACAGATACCTAGGTGCAAAAGTGTCTGTTACACATTTAAAAAATCCATATCTATGAACAACAATAGCAACATTTTTGTCAGTTGCATGCTCATTAATAATGGAAGATATTGGCAATACTATTCTAGTTTAGTACTATCAGATGCTTTTAAAAACCTAGATCATGCACTTTCAGGAGTTATTCTCTTGCATTCAGTTTTCTTTAGCTTTGATAATAAATGCTCTAGTGGCATCTCTGTGATATTTTCTTAATTCAGTCTGGCATACGCTGATGGTTTTGTATGTTTGCATTACATTTTGTTTCTTCAATACCCTGTATTGTCACTTAAGATCCCTTAACTGATAAGCTAAATGGAGAAAAGTTGTGAGTTGTTTTTTTTTTAAATAAAGACTCTGGGGTACATGGCCATAAGTCCATAGTCCCAGCTTTCTAAGGAGCTGTCTGCTTCTCCAGGAGCCACAGAAGGTTAAGGAAATGCCTCAGAAAGATGAAGAAAATTTAGCTCATGTGTGTGGCAAACAGCTGTTCTTCAGAGAAGCCCATCAGTTCAGCAGTTTGCTTCTTGTACTAGCAAAAGGTTGATTATTATTCTTTATCTTATTACATTAAATACTGAAGTCAATGGCCAGCTTTTCTCCAATTCTAATGCACTTCAGCAGTGCTGAAAAGATGGCACATTTCTCTCTATGTGTATATATATATATGTAAACACATAAATATACGTGTATGTTCATATATGGCTAACCTGATTTCCTTCTATTACAAGATGACCTACTATGTGGATGAGGGAAAGGCTGTGGATGATTTTACCTGGACTTTAGTAATGCCTTTGACACTGTTTGCTACAGCATTGTCTTGGAGAAAATGGCTGCTCATGGCTTGGATGGGTGTACTCTTCACTGGGTAAAAAACTGGCTGGATGGCTGAGCCCAAAGAGTGGTGGTGAATGGAGTTAAATCCAGTTAGTGGGCAGTCATAAGTGGGCTCAGCACTGGGGCTAGTTCTGTTTAGTATCTTTACCAATGATCTGGATGAGGGGATTGAGTGCACCCTCAGTAAATATGCAGACGACGTCAAGTTGGGTGGGAGTGTCAATCTACTTGAGGATAGGAAAACTCTACAGAGGGATCTCAACAGGCTGTAGTGATGGGCTTTGGCAAGCGGTATGAGCTTCAACAAGAATAAGTGCTGGGTCCTGCACTTGGGTCACAACAACCCCATGCAACACTACAAATTTGGGAAAGAGTGGCTGGAAAGTTGTTCACTGGAAAATGACCTGGGGGTGTTGGTGAACAGTCAGCTAAATATAAGCCAGCAGTGGGGACAAGAAGGTCAATTGCATGATAAAAAATAGTGTGGCCAGCAGGACTAGGGGAGTGATCATCACCCTGTACTCAGGATTGGTGAGGCTACACCTCAAACACTGTGTTCAGTTTTGGGCCCCTCACTACAAGAAAGAAATTGAGGTGCTGGAGTGAGTCCAAAGAAGGGCAAAAAAGCTGGTGAAGGGTCTAGAACACAAGTCTTACGAGGAGTGGTTTAGGCAACTGGGGTTGTTTAGTCTGGAGAAGAGAAGGCTCAAGGAGAGACCTTATCACTGCCTATAACTACCTGAAAGGAGGTTATAAGCAATATGGGTGTCGACCTCTTTTCCCAAGTAACAAGTGATAAGACAAGAAGAAATGGCCTCAAGTTACACCAAGGGAAGTTTAGAAGGGATATACTGTGAGGGTGGTGAGACACTGGAACAGGCTGTCCGAAGAAGTGGTAAATGCTCCAGCCCTGGCAGCATTCAAGGCCAAGTTGGACAGAACCTTGGGCGACATGGTCTAGTGTGAGACGCCCCTGCCCATGGCAGGGGGGTTGGAACTAGATGATCTTAAGGTCCTTTCCAACCCGAACTATTCTATGATTCTATGTGTGGATGTGGCGTTTAGGGATATGGTTTAGTGGTGGACTTGGCAGTGCTAGGTTAATAGTTAAACTTGATCTTAAAGGTCTTTTTGAACTTAAATGTATCTATGGTTCTATATAAATATGGTTAATACTCAGGGATTGGTTGTAAATTTTAAAAGACTGAAACAGTGCTTTTGTAATATATCACTTTTAATTTTAAAATAGTGTTTCATGTAATATATTGTTTTGGTCTCAGGTAAGTTTCTTGGTGTAATTCATAAATGAATAAATATCTGTAAAAAGGTCATATTTGTGGGTTTATACAACATTATAAAGGTGTTGGAATTATAATCAATTATATTTTTTAATTTCTCTGAGCAATTTAATTTTACGTATTAGAAAACTTAGAATAATCACAAGGGTCAGAATGCAATTAAAAAAAGAAAGGAGAGTGATACCAAGATAAATGATGCAATGCATCTGTAATTTAAAAAAAATGGTGTATGAAATAGTTCATAAAAGAACAATCTGTTCAGTTAACAATAATCAGATGAAAAATGAAGTAGGATGATCTTAAGTATTAAACATATTAAAGGAATAAATTTGCTACTCATTGTTGATAGTAAGGTCCTATTTAGAGTGAAATCTTCACAGATTCATGTATGAAAGGGAAATAAATCTGACAGAGGAATAGATTTACGCTGTACTCCAACTATTCACTAAGGAGATTTTAGATATACATGCAAGAAAAACATAAGAAATAACACCTACATGTTTCTTTCTTTTTACCAAGTATTTTCTCTTCTTGATTTCTTGTATGTCTTCTTTTCCACTAGGAAATTAAAATATAATGATTATTCAATATTATTTAGATGACTAATATATTCATCACTTTTGAGTATAGACATTCCCGTGGGCAGACCTTCGCCATTCCACACAGGCCTTCTTGCTGTTGTTGCAAAGGCTGATCTATTCACTGTTCACTCATATGTTCTACATCAAGTAACACTGTAACTGTATGTTACCCATATATTAAATGGTGATCCTGGTTTGATTCTTTTTGTTTGGTTGGTTTTGTTTGGCTTTTGTTGTTGTTCAGTTAGTTTGCAGGAGGTTGGTTTTTGGTTTTTTTTTTTGTTTGCTGTTTCTAATGTTAAACCTCATTCTCTCCAGAAAAGAATGGTGGAGGAAATACTGCATCATAACTACTTTAAAATTTCATCCCACATCAATGCCACCTACTCAATAGGTCTCACATGCCCAAGTCACCATTTTGAATGGTGCCCAGGTGCTTGTATTGAGCGTGTGGCACACTTACTGCAAGAGTTTATGCCACTGCCCTGTGAATGTAAAACAGATTCAGAAACCTTGTGCTCAATTTATAATATTTTGCACATGTGTATTCACAATGCATCAAACTTTTCTAGGTGGCTGATATAGTTTAGTGCATTTAGACGCCAATTTAGAGGATAAACATTTAGCTTTAAAACTTGAAATGCAAAATCTCTGATATCAGGCAATATATTTGGTAAGTTGGAGCTTCAAAGTATGTTCATTCAATTATTTAGTCTCTACCTGTATCTTAAAATATACCTACCTATTTTTCAGAAATTGAAACAGTAATTACAATATTTAAAATTAAACTTTTTTTTTTTTTAATATAAAGTTTTCATTGAAAGAAGTTATGTGAAAACTACTTTTGAAGATTGGTTTTGCATCACCTAAATACATGAAGAAGACGACCACTTGAGGTATTCCTGAGCACTTATAGAATCTTTCTAGTTATAGTGAATCACTATCAAGTAGAACAAGTAAGTTGTTCCCTCCTAGCTGTACCATTTCAATTATTACATGTGTCCCACACAAATTATTTTTTTTATTGCTGACTGTGCCATAATAGGAATACCTTTATAATTCCATAAAACTCTATAAGCTTCACCTTTAACCATCAACCATACATTTTAAGTTAGACAGTTCTTTGCTGAACAAACTGCTGAACAAACATGAGCATAAATACTTTTTAAATTTAGCTTAAACAAACATTTTTAGCATAAGTTCCAGCATGACATATATTTTAAGTTGAATTAGTTGTAAAATGATCTGCATTTTACGCTGATTTCAGTGTACGTACTTATGTGCACTGTCTTCTGTCTGTTACTAGATTTCTAAAAAAAAAAAAAGCTTGATCATAATGTCCACAATCAAAAGTGAATCACTCCCAAAAGGGAATGATGACAGAAGCCATTTTCCATAAAGCTGAAGATATGCCAATGACCATTTTGATATCTTTTTTATATCACATTTTGATATTACACTGAGGAGCAATTTACTTTGCAAATAATTTTCAGGTAACAAGACATGAAGGTATTACAAACTATCAACAAAGATCTCAAGCATGTCCTTGTAAACATTAACTACTTTTTTGTTTTTCATTGCAACAGATACTTGTATGAAAAAATATTGTCCCTAAAAAGACCCCTAACTCTAGGGAGTTTTCATTAGACCTGCAAATAAAATGCTGGTTTAATTGTGATTTTCTTATTTATTCTTCTGTTTCCAGTAAAATACAATTAATATAAACCTAAAGTAACTTACCAATAACTAATAATATTTCTATATAAATAATAATAAATAACGATTTAATTATACTTATATATATTTTATATATATTGTGAATTTTAAATGAAATGCAGCACAAGTGTAGCACAAAGACAACACTACTTGTAACTTCCAGCATTACAGTTTATTCAGATCGTAATTTCAATTTAACTTTGATTTCAACTATAAATGAATAACGTAGTTGCACTGAATAATCAATATGGTAAATATAGGTAAATTTATGAAATATAGGTAGATTTATGAAAAATTTTCCTTAATTTCTTTGTGGGATATATGGGCTCTGTAATTCTATGTATTTGAGGTAACTACATTATAACTATACATCTGATTTGTATCCATCATGCGAATTCCCTAAAAATTCAGTTTTACAGATAAGTCACATATAGCTCCAACAATTCTTGATTCTACAGAAATGCAAACAACAACATACAAACTGGGGGACAAGTGGCTGGAGAGCAGCCCTGTGGAAAGAGATCTGGGGTTTGGGTTGATGACAAGTTGAATGTGAGTCAACAGTGTGCCCTGGCAGCCAAGAGTGCCCTAGAGTAAGTCTTCTAAAAGTTAACAGAAGGACAGTAAATCTATTGTCTGTATTTTCTTTTGCTCCTAATTGTGGATGGTGGTGGGAATGCATGGCTGTTATGCTTCATTTGGAGTAAAGGCTATGTAGTATTGAAGTTTTCAGTTAGAGGTTGGAGATTTCAAGACTGAAATGGACAAAGTCCTTTCCAACTTGGATGATTCTATTCCAATGGTTCTATTAAACAACATATAAAAGAAAATATTCTACAAAAGAAAATTTATATATTTATGTATTACTAGGCTTTGCAATAATTTATTTTTAAAAAGAGATGGAATACAAGTGGAAAAATACTATAATGAAAAGGTCACATAATTTTCAGACATAATCAACTAAATACAGCATTTAGTATTATTTGCAATCAATAAAGTAATTCATAGTTCAGAGAAAATATTTTTTATAAAGGAGTTGTAATTTGTTATCCTCCAAAATAATTTTAAAAAAAGGAAGAATATTGCAAAACTTGATCACCTTGATCATTGTATGTAACATGATGTATTGTACATTTCTATATTTATACGTACACGTAAATAAGGTCATCTGTAATATTCCCTACTTTAAATTCATTTGTTTAATGAGAAAATTCAAAATTAAATGCCTATTTAAACCTGTAAAATCCGATTATTAAAAATAACAACAGAGAGATGATACTTCACAATGGTAAAAATCAAACAAACTTTTGTGACTGGAAAAATCAACAAAGATCTTGACTATAAATAACTCCAAACAGGCTTGATTCATTATTTTTACATTGATTTGATGCAAGTGTTCATGGGTCTCTTGAATCATCACTAGCTGGATTACAGCTGAGAATCCAAGTCCTTCAATTTCACATGGTTGATATATACCCCTTGTTACATCACAAATTTTTGTCCTGCTTTATTCTACCTTATTTAGACATGAGTGAATGAAATAGTTTCTTCAGTTACTGTTTTGAGTATAGAATCAAATATAACTGTGAGAAAAACCATTTTAAAAGGTCAGACCAAACGTATCAGCTTCTGTTTTCCTACATCTATTGTTAAAACAGTAGACAATGAGAAAATAAGTAATGGTCAAGTGGTAGGCAAATCTGATCTAGATATAACAGCAGCTATCTTTATAAAAATGTTTGAAACTCACAGACTTTAGTAGTCACCTTAGAAGGTCTGACACTTTTGTTTTTCATTTGCTTGCTTCATTGCTCATCTTATTTTATTTATTTTGTCCCATTCTGGTCAAAAGACTAGCAAAGGCAATAGAGTGAAGAGAAGGACACAAGAAAAAGGCCATGACACAGGCTGAATGAAGAATCCTAGGACTGAGAATATTGAAGGAATGTGGGATGAAGGAGCTTGCACTATTTAGGCCAGGGAACTGACACCTGACAGTGAAAGGGGAATAAATTTGGAGCAGAAAGCAGTCAAAGATTTGGTTGGCAGATGGGAGAAAAGAGATTCCGACTCACTGGCCTCTTTGCTGGTTTTGTGCTGAGATAATTTTCTTCATAGTAGCTAGTGTGGGGCTATTTTTTGGATTTGCGCTGAAAACAGTGTTGATAGCACAGGAATGTTTTAGTTGCTGGTGAGCAGGGGGAAACAAAGGGCGAGCAGACAGAATGGGGAATAAAAGGGTCTGGTTGTGTTTAAATTGTGTCTGGTCAGGACACTTGTTTGACCAAGCCCTGTGCCTGATCACCACAGTCTGTCCTATTTTCTTCTTATATCCTTTCCTTTCATTTCTTTCATATTTGGGGAAAATATATTTCTGCTATTTGGAGAACAGACCATGTGTCGTGGTTTGAGTCCAGCCGGTAACTCAGAATCACACAGCTGCTTGCTCACTCCCCGCCTTCTTCCTCCCCCCGCTCCCGGAGGGATGGGGAGGAGAATCGGAAGAATGTAACTCCCACAGGTTGAGATAAGAGCAGTCCCGCAACTAAGGTATAATACAAAACCACTACTGCTACCACCAATGATAATAACGATAAGGGAAATAACAAGGGGAGAGGATACAATTGCTCACCACCCACTGACCGATACCCAGCCTGACCCGAGCAGTGGTCTGGGCCTTCCGGGTAACTCTCCCTGCTTTATATACCGAGCATGACGTGCCATGGTATGGAATACCCCTTTGGCTAGTTTGGGTCAGGTGTCCTGTCTCTGTTTCCTCCCGCCTTCCCCTCCTCCCTGGCAAAGCATGAGACTGAGAAAGTCCTTGGTTGGAATAAACATTACTTAGCAACAGCTAAAAACATCAGTGTTATCAGCGTTGTTCCCAGGCTGAAAGTTAAAAAACACAGCACTACACCAGCTACTAAGAAGGAGAAAAATGACTGCTATAGCTGAACCCAGGACACCATGTAAGAAAAGCAAGGAGGCTGGATAGCCCAATACACTTGCCAAAGACTGCTTCACCAACAAACCCTGGCTAATACAATTATGAAATACTTAAAATTGAAAAAGAACATTAAGAATTTAATTTACTGATGTTTAAAATAGTCTTTTTATTTTGAGGGACTGACCTTACTGATTTGAACGACAGACTTCCCTATTCCAGACACAACTCAACAGTGTTAAACTGTAATAGCCAATGGTGCCTTGGCATTTGTATCTGAATTTTTGAAAATAGGAGATTTACAGGATGGGTTTCAAGATCAGTGAGATCTATATTCTTCTTTTCCAGAAACCTGATCTGTGAAAGCCCCAGGGGGCAGACATCACATGGAAACATTTATGAAATCGCTCATTGATTTCTTTCTCAGAGGTAAAAGGTTCTGCACTCACTTCCCTGCACTTTTCAATTCAAAGCATTATGCAGAAGAAAATTTAGGAATAAAAGGCTATTTTTACCCTTCCCTCTCATCACTTGGGCACCACAGGGCAAGGTCTTTCAGAGAGCACGGCAGAACCTTTCTGCTTTTGCTTATTTCGAATGCCCAGGCCCTGCTACCTGTCCTGCAAGCTCATCTGTCATACACTTAACATGCTGGTGTATGTTGGCTAGATGTCAAAAAGTAGTCAGTTTTTGTTATTCTCCAAAATTTGCACAAAATCCTCTGCTTGCTGCCCTCTGGGTAAATGTAAAGGACTAAAATTTCTCTGAACTCAGATTTCATCACCAGCTTAATCTGCAGTCTCCTGGGCATTGAAAGAACACAGGGCAGGAAGGAATTTGGATGATTATAACTACTGATTTCAATAGGTATCTTGCTATTACCAACCCACTTTAATTCTTCTTTCTTTATATTCACTTTGTTATATGCAGACTCCTATATGATGCTAACAGATTTGTTTAGTTCTTCAGAACTGACTGTGACAACTCCCTTAAATGAAACTCACTCTGCTTTAATACCTCTTGTGAGCGAAGTTCCCATTCTCCTGTTGCAGTTTGCCATGGCCAAAGATGGACAAAACTTCGCTTTATCCTTGGAACCTGATTAGCTAGAATATTAACTGCCTTTTTAATAATGCTTTTCGTTGTTTCATCGACCTCCCAAGATACTTGGAATGAGCTCTGGAGCACCTGAACCATGCTCAAGCAGTTCAGAATCCTTGAATTTAAAGATCTGTTAAGTAATATGATCTAATCTCTCTAAAGGGTGAAAATTTCCATGGCATTGCAAATTAATGGATGCTTCTTCCTCATTTTCATTCTGACTTCTTTAAATACACACACACACAGCCTCTCATTTTCCTATGCATACCATTTCTTTTGTGATGATTATTAACTATTTGCTTTACAATTTTTTAATTACCTTCATGACTTTCCTTTGAGTTACTGCAGCTTTGGGATAATGCTCCATCTCACTGCAGCTGCCCTTCACTCTGAAGAGGGAAGGCACTCCAGATACATCATCAGATATCATGTTGATTTGGGGATTTATGTTGCTATGATGACCTCACAATGCACAGCTTATTGTTTCTCTGCTTTCTATGAGTTAAGCAATGTCCTAATCTTGTTTTATGTAACCTCCTAAAAAACAAAGAGCACAAGGAATTCATTTGTATGAATTCTGGTTGGCTGGAAAGGAAAAATAGAAAACAGTTTCTGGTTTAATCTCCTATTGCTTCAGTTGCACTGTATTTCATAATTTACAAAATGTTTTCTCTCTCATATTTTCTTCAAGACAAGGATTATTAATTCTGTATTTTATGTGATTTGCCTTTGCTTTCTGTATCATATTGTTCAGGAAAGCTATTAACAGGATGTTTCTATTTAGGGACTTACAGAGTGTCAATTTCTGCTGTGTCATGATTAACCACTTTTTGTACCTTTAGACTTCTAATTAACATTTTATTCTTTTTTTTTTTTTAATCAATACTAGTTCACTAGCTGCAGACTGAAAAGCACCACTTGATTGTGTTCTCAGACTTCTTGGATATGACAAACATTTCTCCTCAGTTAGATACAAAGCTTAGTTAAGGCAAAAAAAACCCCTTCAAGTTTCAGGTGCAGAAGTCCGGAAACCTAAACATATTCATCTAAAAGTTGAACGTCCATGCTGACTTATTTATCCAGACTATTTATACATTCAAAGTCTATACCAGCATTTGTCCTAGAAACAGTACAAAGGGAATAGCTTCATTAGTTTACATTCAACAGTTAAAGTCATGCAATATGACTCCTAGTCCCATAATGGAATCTAACCTGTTAGATCTCACAAGGAGAGTAGAATATATGAAGTCAAGTCCTTGGTGGCCAACTAAAGTAAAGAAATAAAATTTCCTGTTATGATAACTGTGGAAGTACATCAATAGTTCCTTCAACCTTTGGAGCTGTTTTTTTAAGATTTTTTAAAATGTTACCCCTATTATTATTATTATCAACTTCTCCACCTAAGATAAGCAAAAGATACACTAAATAGTTATTCCAGAAGTATTTCATTTTAGGAGATACTGCCTTATTTAATTTTTTACTGCAGATACCAATTTCACTTATCTACTTACAAGACAATATTTCAGCAACAGTTATTTCCCCACATCTTCAGTATATAGCAGAACTAGAATGGTGTATTGGGTTTGCATGGCAAGGTTTTGGTAGTGGGGGGGCTACAGGGGTGGCTTATGTGAGAAGATGCCAGAATTTGCCCCCAAGATGGACCTACTGTTGACCAAGGCTGAGCCAATCAGTGACAGTGGTAGCACCTCTGGGTTAACCTATTTAAGAAGAGGAAAAAACCTGCTGCACACAGCAGCTGGAAGAAAGGACTAAGAATACGTGACAGAAACAACTCTGCAGACACCAAAGTCAGTGAAGAATGAGGGGGAGGAGGTGCTTCAGGTGCCAGAGCAGAGATTCTCCTGCTGCCTGTGGTGCAGACCATGGTGAGGCAGGCTGTCCCACTGCAGCACATGGAGGTTATTAGTGGGGCAGATATTCATCTGCAGGCAACGGAGGATCCCATGCAGAAGCAGATGGATGTGCCCAGAGGAGGCTGTGACCCTGTGGGAAGCCTATGCTGGAGCAGGCTCCCACAGGACCTTTGAACCTGTAGAGAGAGAGGAGCCCACACTGGAGCAGGTCTTCTGGCAGGACCTGTGACCCTGTGGGTAACTTATGCTGGAGCACTCTGTTCCTGAAGGACTGCACCATGTGGAAAGGACCCACACTGGCACAGTTAATGAAGAACTACAGCTCTTGGGAAGGACTCATGTTGGAGACGTTTGTGGAGGTTTGTCTGCTGTGGGAGGGACCCCATGCTGGAGCATGGAAAGAGTGTGAGAAGGAAGTAGGAGCAGAGACAATGTGTGATGAAGCGACTGCAACCCCTATTCTCAATCCCCCTACACAGCGTGGGGGGAAGAGGTAGAGAAAATCAGGAGTAAAGTTAAGCCCAAGTGGAAGGGAGGTTGTCCTGCATTCAGCTGGGGTAGAGTTATTTTTCTTCCTTGTGACTCATACAGTGCTGTGTTTTGGCTTTAGTCTGAGAACAATGCTGATAACACACCACTGTTTTAGTTGTTGCTAAGTAGCACTTACCCTGATCAAGGACTTATCAGTCTCATGCTCTGCCAGTGAGGAGGGGAAGCCGGGAGGAAGCCGAGACAGGACACCTGACCCAAACTAACCAAAGGGGTATTCCATACCATGGCACATCATGCCGAGTATATAAACTGGGGGGCATCTCCCAGAAGGGCAGATCACTGCTTGGGTCGGGCTGGGTATCGGTCAGCGGGTGGCGAGTAATTTTATTGTGCATCACTTGTGTTTTCTGAATTATCATTTCCTTTTTGTTGTTCCCTAGAATTATTATTAGCATTGTTATTGTTGGTATTATTTCTATTATCATTATATCTTACCTTCAATTATTAAACTGTTCTTACCTCAACCCACAGGTTTTACATTCTTTCGATTCTCCTTCCCCCTCATCCCCAGAAGGGGAAAGGGGGTAAGCAAACGGCTGCATGGTACTTGGTTGCCAGCTGGGCTTAAACCATGACAGTCCAGTATGGAAAAGGTGTTTTAAGATTTGGTTTATTTCTCCTTATCCTACTCTGACTTCTGATTGGCAATAAATTAAACTGATTCCCCAAAGCAGAGTCTATTTTGCCCATGACAGTAATTGCTGAGTGATCTCTCCCTGTCCTTACCTCAACCCATGAATCTTTTGCTATATTTTCTTCTCTCTGTCCAGCTGAGGAGGGGGAACGATAGAGCAGCTTGGTGGGCACCTGGCATTTAGCCAAGGTCAACCCATCACAAATGGAAACATTTTCTACTGCAGAGATTTCTCCAGATTCTCTCTCTTGTCCCTGACCAAGTCCTTTTCTAAGAATTCATGGTCAAATATTCAGCAAGGGAAAGGGCATTGCTATGCTTCATAGTTATTTGTTTGAATTGTTCTTACTTTCTTCCTATAATGATTCTTTGATGACTTTGAATTGTATTTTTTCTGTTTTATCTCCTTCTGCCATTTTTCTTTATATGCTTAAGTGTTCATGATGCTGCAAATACTTTTGCTGCTCCTACCACGAATATTGAAGGGTGTCCCATAAAAGCAAGCAGATCATGTCTTTTCTTTGGAATTTTATGCTGACTTTTTTTTAGCATGACTAGACAGAAGTTTATGTTGCTGTCTGAATACTGGAAGAGCTGAGGGCTTAGGTAGTGTTTTGATCCTGCCTCTTCTGTCTGTTAAGTACTTCCCATAGCTATGAAGGTCTGATGAAATGAAAGGGAATATTATATACTGGCTGAAGTCAATGTCATCTTCTTTCTCTGAATTCAAGCAGCAGAATATAGATATGCTGAAAAAAGCAAAAATGTGTTGTATGTAATTAGGAGCCTCCTTTGCCATTTATGAAATGTAGAGCACAATTCAGAGTAACTAGACCTTGACCTCACTAAGACTTAGGATAATTAATTAAAGAAGTAATTCAGTTTTCCCTATTGAAGTAAGACAATATTTTCCTTTTGGATTATTGTAGTCTTGACATAATTTACTTGGGACCAGCACTCTAAAATTTTTGCTGTGTATCAATTCCAATATCCACAAATAAATTATCTATCAATTTCTGCAGGTATTTGGAGGGAAGGGAAAATTAAAAGTCCTCAGAAGTGAAATAAATCTTCAGTGGATATAATGGATGAAAATCATCCATAAGAAAACATAACTAAATAGCTTAAAAGCTTTCTTCCCTCTGAATGTTCCCTATTGATTTTTAAGTTCTGCTAAGTGTAATCAAGGAAAACCTGTTTCTGATTGACTGAAACCTGATGAACATAAGCTGTTATTCAGGAATGAAATAGGTGCTATTCCTGTTTTTCTTATGAAAGTTTTGTCAGATTCAGTACATCATTCCATGGATTTCACAGTTAATTCACCATACATTTCTGATATGGATACAGAAAGCAAAATTCTTTTCAAATCAGATGATAACATGAACGCATTATAACAGATACAATCACCTTGCATTCTCTTGGAATAAAATAGACTTCATAAAGAAGAAAATGAAAGTGTTGTAATAAGCTTTAGGAAAAGCAAAAATCTTTGGAAAGACACTCAAATAATTAAAGCATCTTCTTGCTTGTGGCAAAATGCTTCAGCATCACTCATTACAATGATAATGACATCAATTTGTGGTATATAGGTATTATTGCATATGCAATGCTAATACCAAATTATATTTAGCCTATGACCTTGGACTCTTCTTTAAATTATTTACAGAGTAAATAATATGAAGTAAGTTTAAAGCACAGCATGCTTATCATCTTCAGCGTTAATGGCAAATAAACACTTACGCAACTTACAACATGCAGTGGTGTTGAAATACAGTGTGAAATAAGCAAAAATAAATTTTCAGTAATAACATGCATATTTAAAAAGCCATAGTCTGAGACTGTGTAGCGATTACTATGTTGAGATAATATAGTGAAACTCATTAATATATGCATTACTTAAATGAAATTCCACATTTTACAGGCTCCTTAAAAGAGTTCTCTCTCTTTTATAATTTGTTTGCAGAGGTTACATTAAAATCATATTCTACTAATATATTTTTATAACGGAATTGCAAATACTTCTAAAAGCAAAGCTAGATGAAAATTTGAGAAAAAATGATTTATTTTCATCATTTACCTTACTTCTTAATATCTTAGTGCATTAAAATAAATAAGTAGCAAGATACACGATACCTGTAGGGAGTATGCACACATTTAAAAATGTATGAGTTGAATACAGACATTCATGTATTTGTATATGTGTTCTGGAGTGTATGTTATGCCAGGACTGTAGGCATGACTATTTTGCTTTTAAACATTATCACCTCTCTGAAGCACAGTTTGGCATTCTCCAATCAATCAAAAGTAATCTTTGCAAAAGAATTAGAGTCAACATAAGAACAAATTATACTGCAGGAAAGCGTTTTACTACTTTTTTCTCAATGTGCTGCTGCCCTTCAGTTGTTGCTATAGAAATCCTGCAGACAGGGAGAATATCAGAGCTTTATAGATAGGAAGTTCACTTAAGCCAACCAGTGCTCTGCCCATTTAGACTTATCGCAGTTACCTCCATGTCATTACGTAAAAAAAGGCAACAATGGGAGTGCTGCCACATGAAAGTTTAAGAACCTGTTGCTTTCCTTTATGTCCACAAGGAAGCCTGCCCAGTGTCCAGACACAATAGAATTTCTAATCAAACTCCTAAGTAGATTATATAGCTCACTGAACCTGACTGAGCTACGGTATTCTTCTCTTCTTCTTCTGATTCTCTAAATCCCTACTGCTTTCTTAACAGCCACATGGCATAAACTATATCTATCTCTGAAACTTATGCATTTTATTTGGCTCAAAGACCTTCTTTCTTTCTCTCTCCCTCATGTACACTCTCTTATTTTTCTTCCTACTTTTTTTTTTTCCCAGTCAGATTTTCCCCTACAGCAAGAAATATCCCAAATAAATCAGGAAAATTGATATTCCAGGTTAATGTGATCCTTTAGATGTAGGAGGGGAAAAAAAACTACATAAGAAAAAATGTTTATCTTCATCTAGGAGAAAAAAGATTGCCTAGGAAGACATTTCCATTTTGATACATAAAACTGCAGGGTATGCATACGTTTGCAGTGATATTCCCCTGTTAGAATGTCAATTTCTAAATACTGCAATTCTAGCAAAGTTATAAAAAACCCACTAATATAAATATATTAGATGTGAAAAACACATATTCTTTTGCCATAATATAATAATAATAGCAATAATGATAATAACATTCTTATTGACCTCTGGCTGGATTATCCCTATGCCATTCTGGTAGCAGTTTGGTCATGCCAGGCGGTGCTCGAACCATACAATCTTTTTCACAAAGTATGACTTGTAATTAAACAGTAAGGGATTTTTTTCTTTTTTTGATGAAATTTTCCTCTTTTTTTTTGGTGGGCAGAGCAGTGGCAAGCATCATGGATTTTTATGATTATGCTTCTTTCTTTGAAATAGTTAAGTTTTATTGCACAGTTTGATCCTGGAAGATATGAAGTGGCTAGGAACCTGGGTTCCAATTGCAACCAGTAGCAAAACAAATGTGTTGTAAGACATTGGGAAAAAAAAAAAGAAATGCTTAATGTCACTACACCTGCCAATCACTGTCAGAAATGCACAGTTAATTAATAATTTCCATAGATCTTCAGGTCTAATTTATGCTATTTTATATATTGGATCTATCAAGCAGGACTATGTCAAGCATTCAAAATTAAACAGGAATAAATAATCTTTCTAGTTTGTTTTCTTTGTTTTTA
Organism: Strigops habroptila; assembly: GCF_004027225.2. NCBI lineage: Eukaryota > Metazoa > Chordata > Aves > Psittaciformes > Psittacidae > Strigops > Strigops habroptila. The sequence goes on along the minus strand of NC_044278.2, from coordinate 75,258,794 downwards.
TTTTTTTTTTTTTTTTTTTTTAGGTTAATATGTAATTTCTGTGATCAGTGGGAGAGCAGCAGCAGTAGTCACAAGACTCTGGAGTGTTATTAAATTCCGTAAATTCTTTTGACACTGACCAATGGCAGATATTTAATTAAATGGTACAGGCAATAGGGCATGTACTATATAAATTCTCCCTGGGATACCATTCCAAAAACAGCCTATGATTAAATTTTGCCAAGCCAAATGTGTGCCCAAGCCATCATGTATATTATATTCCTATTTCATATAATCATAGCTAATACGCAAAAGTACTGCTGTGTTCTTGCTTAAAACAGTCAATCTATTGCTTGTTAATTTCATTAGGTATTACCTATTATTTGGATAATGAGAAACACTGCATAATCACTGTTCACCTCCTCCATCCATTCATGATTTTAACTATCTTTACCGAAGTCTTCCTGACTAGCTTACTTTCATAAGTTGAAGTGCTTAGCACAGTTAACTTCCCATCCCCGAAAGCAGGAAGTACTTTTGAATATAGAAATCTCTTCTGCTTCCATTAAGGTCTTTTATGGATGAAGATACAGGTCAAAAGAACAGCATACAGAGCTAAAATTGCTTGCAAACCACACATTAAATAGGAATAAATAATTTTTCTAATTCGTTTCCTTTCTTAAAAAAATCTTTTCCTTTTTTTTCTTTTCCTTTACAAAAACTTTTTTTGTAAAGTTACATCTTTTGCTCTCTGATGCTGAACACTGAGTTAAAATTTTCAGAGAACTGTCAACAGTAATTTCAGGATCACTTTCATGAGAAGTAAGAGCTAACTCTCAGTCATTTTTTCCTCAGGCGTATTACCTTGCACTTATCAACACTGAATTTCATCTGCTGTTCCATCAGCTACTCATGTTGCATTTTTAAATCATTCTGCAAGTCTGTACCATCAGCTTCAGATTTGTCCAACTGAAAAAATTACGAGTTCTGTTCCCTTCTCCAAGTCATTTAAGAGTAAGTTAATAAAAAAACCCCAACAAACTAATATATACTCTTGGGTGAGGCTGTTATATCTTTTTTGCCCCTTTTGCTTTTGGATCTCTTTATTTGTGCTACTGCTTTTATCCAAGTGGATTTTGGTGACTGTCTCACAATCTTAAATCCCTCCCACACCAGTGCCAAGTCTATGCTCCCGGACAAGTAGGGAGCAAGGAAGATAGGGGAGAAGATTAAGTTTCTGTGATCAGTGAGAGAGCAGCAGCAGCAGTCACAAGACTCTGGAGCATTTTAAGATTATGTAAAAAGTGGGGGAGTTGACTACATTATTTATAGGACTTGGAGGGCAAGAAAGACGAGGTTCATGAACACAGAAACTTCAAGGCCGGGAATATAGACAGGGTGGCACAGCGGTACTGTGTAGTCAAGGGGGGAGGAGAAACATGACAAAATCCAGAGGGCTGGAGAGTTGAGAGGGAGTGTAGTGTGGTGGCAAAACTAAGAGATTGCTTGGAGCAGAAAAGAACTCACATAGTTGAAATGTTTTGAGTGAAGTACTTGGGAAGTTTGGGATTTTGAAGACAGGGAGGGAATATCAGCCATGCAGGACCTTTCCTTTGGGAAGTGCTGTAGAGCATGGAATTGTGAGATCTCAGCTCAGGGGCAGTAGGAAGAAAAAAACCTGGAGCTCTGAGATGATCCAGAGCAGCCTCAGAATGAATATCTTGCTATGGGGTGTCAAAGGGATCTATCTCTCTCTACTTAGATCTTCTGACAGAAATGTCATAGATCACACTGCTGGAAACTGCCCTGAATTACAAACCATAACCTTTCTTCACTTCCTACCTTTCAAATGGTGTTTAATTTATAAAAGGAGTTGTGTCTTATTTATACATCATTCATCACCATACTCTCTAAAGACTTCACAAACACTCATACAAATAATTTATGAAAATGTCCTTAAATAAAGAAACTTTTATTTCTTCATTTCACAAATTGGTAAATGAGGACAATTGAATTACTTGCTTGTGGTCAGAAAGAAAGTGTGTCGGTGTGAGACTTACCAAGATGTTTTATTTCTCAGTTTCTCACACCAAACAATGTAATTAAAGAAAATATATAGGTCAGAAAAAAAGAAAAAAAAAAAAAAAAAGATACAGAAAATAATTGTCAAACTGGCAAACTAACCCAAGAATGCAGGAATGTTAATAGGAAATAGTCATCCTCGGTCTCCAAAAAACATACATGAAAATTAAAGGTAGGCTTATGTCACAGAATCTCAATAGAGGGTAAGATTACTTGCTGAACCGGGAAGGCTTACTGTCCTGTGCTTTGTTTTAAGTAACATTATTCTTCTCTGAAAAATGTAAATCAGCTGAAAAAAACCAAAGCCATCTGTTTTTGGTTTGATGAGTATTTTTTGGTTTGGAGACCTTTAGAATTTCCACAAATATTTTACAAAAGCAGTCCTAAGGTTTATTTAAACATAAAAATAATATCATCCTACTCTTTCTTTTTTACAACACTGCAGTGTTAATTTGTTGGTTTATTAGCAACCTATTTTAGAAAAATAAATAGAAACCTTGTTTATGAACTAACAAACTTTATCTTTCTTTTCTTTCCTGATGGTGATAGACTGTAAGTAAATTATTGTTTTATGTTCCTTTTCCCTTCTCAGAAAAATACTAGGAGCTTAGAGTTCTGGATCTACATTATAAAATATAGCACTAAGCTTTAAATAGCTGAAACATAAGAAAATGTCTGTGGAAATTAAAACTCTGAAAAGTTCAGAAGTTTCAGAAGACTCTGTTCTCTCAAAAAGGCAGATAGATCTGCAGCATTTGGGGAAGAGGATGAACAGTTGTATTTAATAAAAGAGAGAGATGGAGAGCCTGAGCAAGAAAGATCACTTTTTAACAAATTATAAGCTTCCGAGTTTTCATGAACTAGCCAGATGGGGTTTTCATACATTTTTACAGTATTTTGGTCTTGGAGATTAGAGAACTGGAGTGTGACTGACCCTGAGAATAGTGTTGGCTGGCATTATTAATGAAGTGCCACACTCCTGCTGGGGAGCAACATGGACTGTATCACTGTCCTGGCTTTTGTGTCACTGTGGCTAAAAGTGTCAAGGACCCCAAACCAAAGGAAAAAAGATAAGACAAGATTCTCTATTTGTATAGGGTGATAATACATCCTGGCCAATTTCCCTGATGCTCTTAACTGGCATAATCCCATCAATCTGGTTTACATCAGCCAAGAATCTGAATATTCAGTTTTAAAAACTGAGCTGGAAAGGGTTCCCATTTTAAAGTACTAATGTTAAAAACTTCGTAAAGAAAATTTACAGCAATAAAAAGCCTTAGTCCCACAAGCAACTCACTTGAGCTACATTTTCCTGGTTGAGAATATTTGTTTTAAAAATATTTGTTTTGGATTTAACTGGCTTCAGATCTTCTGGTGGGCTTTTTGGGGAGGAAAGAAGGAAACTGAGGGTGGATTTAATTTGTTTTCACCAGCGCTACTCAGAATACCGTGGAATATGGAGCACCCACTGAGTTGAAAATTTTGCCAGAAAGCATCTGAGATTGTATAGTCAGAGTAATTTGACATCTGTGAGCATTTTTGTGAGTCATTTATTAAACGCATTTTAAAATATGTTTTCCTTCTAATCTACCTTACTTGTGTCATTATCTGTTCTCTGCAATGCACTCACTAGAAAGGGATCTAAAAAAAAACCACAGCAAAGCATCAGAGTTCCAGTATTGAGCAAGAAGCAAGAGCAGTGCACGCTCTGAAACACTGCTGTCTGATTAGGATGATTGCCTTAGTGATTTACTTGCAACTTTATTTGTGAAAGATACCACAATAAAAATCTCTTAAATCCAGGGGAAGTGAGATCCCAGTGAAGGACTTCAGCTCCAACCTCTTCATCAGTATTACGGATGATAACATGATTTTCTTAGACGTTAATTAGGATGAAAGGCAGAATGATTCAAATCAGACGGGGGATAAACCAAAGATTTTGCAGCATGTGAATGATGTAAAAAATACTTAAGCACAGCAAAAAAATATAAGTGAAAATAATAAATACTTCCTTTGGTTTCTAAAGTAGGGCCACCTATAGTTTTATTTCTCTTTTTTTTTTTTTCAGTTCTTCCTTTTTTATTACAGATAGACAATATCAACACATTACAAAAAGCTTCAGACTACCAAAATCAGCAAAATTGTAATTTTTTCATTTCAACTTTCATTCTAAAGCTAATTTAAATGTGTCCGAACGGGTTATACTTCACCAAATGCCCCTGTTTTCAGCTAGTCTTTTATGTCTGTGCTGCCTGCCCTTGGCTCTGTTAGGGCACACATCACCTCAGCCTGGTGAGGGCGCTCACAGCCAGTGTCTGAAGCTGGTGTCCCCCTGACCCCTGCAGATTTGCAACCCCAGGGCACTGGGGTGGCCATAACTGGTTGGAGCCAGTTGGAGCTGGTTGGAGCTGGTTGCCCATCCCTGTGCTCACATGACTGTCACCACTCGTCAGGAGCTGCCACTGTCCAGACTGGGGTCATGGCATGACAGACTCCAGCCTGGTGGGCTGGTACTTGCCAGATGCCCAGGGCTGGGGCTGCCCCAGTGTCCCCTGATTTCCCTGCTCTCTGGCAAGGCCCTGCCCTGACACCCCTTGGGGAGCCCCCAAAGCTTCTGTCCCCTGGGCAGCAGCCAGCTCAGGCTGTGCCCTGACGACCTGCTCCACTGTGACCATCATACTTTTGCTGATGAGGACTGCACAGTGCTAATGGCTCTGGGCCACCCCCTTACCCACCCACATTATGCCTAAGGAGGATGGAAATGTTTACCTTGGAACCCACAGGGACACTAGAAAGGCAAGTGCACCACCAGAGAAAGGCGGCAGATACTGCGAAAGTATTTATTGTGTAACAGTTTGAAATGCATTTTTAATAAAATCTTTCTGTATTAATTATGTAATTGGGACCGTTAGACTGCCAAAATATTAACTGCACAACAGTGAGTTCTTAGCTTTGAGAATACAGTGTGTTCCTTTTTGTCCATAAGAAAATTTTGATGTAACTACAGTCACATAAAAAGACCTATAAAGATCGTAAGAAATATTTTGGCAAAAAATGCCAAATTAGACTTTTTCACTATCCTTCCTTTGAACAAAGTCTTCTTTCTTTCCAGTGTTTCATTGAGCTTCTTTGTAAAAACAGAGAATTCCATTTGTTTTCCTAGGTAACCGAAAATCTTCAAAGAAGATGAAACTTTTTCAGAAGCTAATTTTGAGCTGAATGTTGATAGAAAGATCAATACTTTATTACTGAAGAGAAATCAGATCCTTCAGATGCATGAGCAGTCATAATGAAATCACTCAGAGGAGAGCTGAAGCACATGGAGGAAATTGGTGAACCCTGTACATACAACGTAGAGTTACCAAGTTTGAGAAGACTGTTCAGAAATAATGGAGTATAGGAGAAAGGGTAAGATTGGGCTGCATTTTTCAGGAATTGTATTTTAAAAAAGAAGCTTCCTCCAGCACAGTTTGGTAAACTTAAAAAACATTAGTATACTTCTAAAATGTTTACAATTCTCAGGCTAGGTCTGTGGTGATGTATGGTGGAGAATAAATTTGTGTCAGACTTCCATTTAGTTGAGTAGCGAAATTTTATCCTGAAGTTCCCAGGAAACCAAAAGAGACTTTTTTTCCTAGACTGTTTTGTTTTCTAATGGAAATTGTCTACTGCACTTCTACTGTAGTAAAATGTACAAGAAAATCACAAGGATAACAGTAATTTTTTTTCTTCATAAGTTTGCTTGCCTGTTTTTCTCTTTTACCTCACAAGTCCCTTTCTCACTGAATAGAACATTGCCAGTTCCATTTATTTCAAACAATGGGATAGTACATACATGGATAAAGGTTTTATAAATCGGTCCAGATTAACGTGTCATTCTCTTATCATTACCAAAAATGACTCAGAGTCCATGATTCACTGAAGTAGGAAGCACAAAATTCATAAGCCTGAGTTGTTTTACTTTATCTTCTAAAACCTTAGCATTCTGGGTGAATGAGAATAGACAAGGGCATGATCATTTTTAGTTAACATATGCATGGCATCAAATTACTTCCAGAAGGATATTGCTGCTACCTGAACCTTTTCCTTAACACCCTCTGAAGTGCTAGACCTCACACAAAGATTATATATTCATTGCATTTTACTGCCAAGCATAAACTTTAACATATTATCCTGACATTTCATCATATAAGTTGATATAGATACATTGCTCCTCATAAAGTAGCAATTACATTTCATACATTTTTATGCTAAAAAGAAAACAGCATTCAGCCTGCCAAGATTTCTCTTTCAAAGTTTAAAAAATTAGAAATACTTGTTACTAATTAGATAATTAGGAAGTAGATTAGAAACCTCTAAAGACAAATGCACTTAAGCCGAGCAGTATGTTACAATGTATCTGTTTGAATTAATTTCTGTGGTATAATTAGCATTATGTATTACCTTCGCAGTTTTGATTAAAATGTGTAATCTGAGGTACCATTAAGTCTAACACTTTGCATCTCACTGGATTCTTCATATAACTAATTAGCACAAAGGTCGTAGTTCTCATTTTTCCAATATGTACATATCATTAAAAAAGCACACTACTGATTATGTTGATAGATGTGGTAGGACACTGTAGAGATGAAATTTTCAATTTCCTAAGGGGTGAATACAATTACAAATTCAGCAAAGCAAAAATCTGTGATTTAGTACATCGCCTTTGCACAATTGTGCCAGTAAGAAAGAATTTTGATAGTTACATAAAGAAGAAAGCACTACTATGATGAAGGAGTGAAAATAAAGGTCTCTTTACATGTCGTTTATGAAGAATTTAAGAAATTCAGTAATCTGATATGGAGTCTATATAGCTGAAATATTACTTACTAACATTTTCAGTAAGTAACTGTACACAGATTCTGCTAAGGACAATGTCAAATGAGAAGATAGTTGCATGGTTTTAAACAGGTGAAAACACCCAAATTTGATGACAGGAATCTTGAAAGTGAGTGTAAATAAAAACTTTGGATCCAGTCTTATATTTTTAACTTCCCCCCATCTTCCACATTTCCTATGTACCTCACATTTCTCTTAATCTCAGCCTTTCCTAAGATTCCTAGCCTTCTGGATGTTGTGCTGTCCTATCAATTATCTCCAATATTCTGCATTCTTCCATCTTGTATTTCATTAGATTTCTTGTCTACCCACTTATGTATATATGCAGAGTATGGCATTTCTCTGAAGCCACCTGTTTTCTCTCCAAAAGTAGTACATGAAGGTCATTCTTAAGGGAAAAGATTCATATCCACGTGGGAATAACAAAAAGAAGTTGTCTCCATTATGCACCTATTATGGACACATGATGGTGCGTTAAAAAAATAGAATTTTTCCTACCTAACCCCTATTAAAGTGTACTTGTATCATGAAGTTGGTTTGCCCAGCAGCCATTTACACAGCAACCAGGTTCTTTTCAGAAGGGAATAAATTGTTTCCTCAGAGTAGACCTGAGAAGTCCATTACAGTTTAGGAGGTAAGCACCTAAATGTTTTCCTGAATTTTTTAGCTTGAAATGTAGAGAAAAACTTTTTCTTACATTGTTACTGATTTCAGCAAGAGTTAAGTCTCATAAATACATGTTAGGCACCCAGTAATTCTTGTAAAAATGACCACAACAGACATTTTCTAATAATTTTCTGTGCCCGTTATTTGAATAATGGCAATCATGTTTAAAATTTTATGATCTTAATTAGGAAGGCTTGAAGAATTAATTAATTCCCCTTTCCCAACAAAGGAAATTATAGAAAGCTGGAAGCTAGAATTGTCTTGGGATGGAATTGATTTATCTGGGAGAGCCAGTTTGAGAGCCACATTTAGTACTGATCTCCAGAGGGGGGAGGATATACTAATGAGTACTGAATATTTGTAAACTTGTGAATATGGCCACTGGAGTCAATTACTGTCCATTTATTTTACATATAACTAACCTCCCGTGTAAACTGATGCTAGGGAAATATCCTAGATTTAGGGATCCTCTGCTATACAGGATGTAAAGAAAATAAGCGGAACCTAACTGATGAAAAGCTGTTCCAGCTTATATATGTTAGAAATTCCCATTCCCATCAGTCCCACAGCAGGACTGATATCTAGGGTGGGAGCATCAAACAGCAGACAGATAGGATGTTTGATTTCTGTATGTTTTACATAGTTATTGTTTGCTTCCCTGCCCTTAGGTATCCATCTATCTCAACAGTTACTGTTTGCCTACTGCCCTGGGTTCAGCTGTAACAGTCATTTTTCTCCTTCTTAGTAGCTGGTGCAGTGCTGCCTTTTTTAACTTTCAGCCTGGGAACAACGCTGATAACACCGATGTTTCTAGTTGTTGCTAAGCAATGTTTATTCCGACCAAGGACTTTCTCAGTGTCATGCTTTGCCAGGGAGGAGGAGTAGTCAGGAGGAAGCAGAGACAGGACACCTGACCCAAACTAGCCAAAGGGGTATTCCATACCACAGCGCGTCCTGCCCAGTATATAAACTCAGGGGAGCCACCTGGAAGGCCCAGATCGCTGGTCGGGTCGGGCTGGGTATTGGTCGGTGGGTGGTGAACAATTGTATCCTCTTGCCTTGTTATTTCCCTTATCATTATTATTAGTGGTAGCAGTAGTGGTTTTGTATTATACCTTAGTTACCGGACTGTTCGTATCTCAACCTGTGGGGTTTACATTCTTTCAATTCTCCTTCCCATCTCTCTGGTGGGAAGAAGGGAAGGAGTGAGCAAGCAGCTGCATGGTTCTGTTACTGGCTGGGCTTAAACCACAACACCTACAGTTGGAATTCCTCCTTTAATTTATGAGGTAGGAAAGCCTGAGATGAAGTAACATTTTTAAAGGAATTCGTGTTGGATGACTACCATTTCTATTTTGCCTATGTTGTATTAGGGTAGTCTCATATCCTGAAAGGCTGAGATATTTAGGACACTTCTATTTCTTCTTAAAGAGATACTGAGGATACTCAGTGCCCTTTAGTACATATTCTTACTAGTGGTGTAATGATTGCATACTAAAAATTATGTATATAAATTTAAATTATAAATGCATTATGAACTCTTCTTTCTGACATTGACTGAATCTGTTTCAGTTCTTCTTAGCAACAGCCCAGATGATGTTGTTTAAATGTGGTTTTCTTCCTATGCCTGTATCCAAACCTTGTTCATCCTGGCCCTCATATGTGCTTCTTTGTACCACAACACCTCTTTCATAATTGCACTTACAAAAAAAGATTAAACTATTCCAGCAAGTGGGAGAGTAATGCGATTGAATGGATATTTAGGAGGCCTGTGCATGAATTGGCCCTTAGTACATGGTTTGGCCCTATGCCTTTAGTCTTTAAAGCAAATTAAATCCTGAATGGCATTTCTCCAGTGCTTGATGGAATCTGAATACCAGATATTAAACATAGGCTGAGTCTCTGAAGCAATTTTTCCCCTCCCATTTTTGGAGATGTAACCATTCTCTTCAATAAATAGCTAAGGTTAGAGTACTCTTCTAGTCCAGAGATTTAAAATGCTGAACTGAAGCTAAACTAAAATTTGATAATACTGAACTGTAAGGAATTAGTTACTGTGTTCATCACTGGGTGGTGACTGTGTTAGGTTTCTGTAATTAAACAATCAGAATAGTCAAAAATATGAAATAAAATATGGGCTTTTAATTGATCTCACAGCTTTAAGCCACCTTTTGGGGTACTTAATACAGTATTTCTAAGACGTACATACGGGTTTAATAGTTCTAAACAGTTTCTTAGAGAAGCAAGAGTCAAGAGATTTATGAAAGTTACTATAGCAGACCCGCCTTTTGAGTTGGAGCTGAAGTTACTTGCTAAAGGGATCAACATATTTTATGTCTTTTATGAACTTGAGTGGTGAACGAACCCTGATTTTATTCTAGTTTTCTCTATTGAATGTGTAACTTTTTAAATATGAAGGAGTTAGTTGGCCTACACATTAGCTGGAACCATTTTCAGGAAGTACTTTTTTCTGTTAAAAAAAAAAAAGCCAGAAAATTATTTCCCGTAATATTTTGACTGTATAATAATTCTGAGTTTTTATATAGGCATAATTCATAGGCAGGAGCTCTGGACCCAGAAAAAAAAGTCATAACGTAGAACTTCTTAAATATCAGAAAATAACAATATGATAGCTAATTTCAATGGAATTAAGGCAAGCTGCTCTAAAAAGGGAATGTGGCCTATAGCTGAGCTGAAGTGCCTCAACCAAAGTGGTGAAGAACCAAGCAGGAGGACCTGGTACCTGCTATCTAGATGGAAAACTATGACCTGATACCTATCACAGAAACTTGGTGGGATGAATCGCATGATTGGAGTGTTGTGACTGACAGTTAAAAAAAATATTCAGAAGGGCCAAACAAGGAAGGTTGTATGGGTCTTTGAGCAACCTGCTCTAGTGGGAACTGTCCCTGCCCATGGCAGAGGGGTTAGAACTAGATGATCTTTAAAACTAGATGATCTTTAAGGTCCCTTCCAACCCAAACAATTTTATGATTCTATGACAGAAAAAGGCAACATGTCTGAGTTTTGTGAGTTTTCTTGTTACCATTGTTACAGAAAAACAGTGTGAATTTACCAATAGTGAAGGTTCTTAGGCTGGTATTCTTCTTTTTACTTCAATTCCTTAAAAGAAACATCTGGGAAATTACAGACCTGGGTACTTCATCTCAGTGCTGGTATGAAATTGGTTTAGAGTGTAATTATAGTGAGATTAGTAGAATATCTGGCTTAGTATCACGTTATAGGCACAAATTCATACAATTGAAAATTATGGTTTCTTAACCTCTTAAAGGTTATTGAAAAATTAATAAATAATAGATGAATATTACCCTAATTGATGTAATTTATGCCTTCAGGTTTTTTTCTGGTAATGTGGTACATAAAAGCTCATTAGACCTAAGGGATAACTAGAAGATAAAACGCTAAGTCTTGTCACAGATTTTTAAACTGGATAATCAGTAGGAAAGAATTCGCTATGAAGGGCTGTTCCTCAGGGGCGTAAGGTGCAATATCTGATCAGGCAAGAAACTGCTGATTTATATTTGATGCATTCTTTGAAGCTAGTAAGTGTTTTTAGTCTTATTTTTAAAAAACAAGAAACTGAAATAGAGTGCAATGTCAAATTCATGTCCTAGTATCTATTACAGGTGTGACAAGTCACACTCTATAATGTTCTCTCTTTCTGACAACAGAGGTCAAGCTGAGACAGTGACCATTAGTGAAAATTGCCCCACCATAAAAGTCTTTCAAAGATGAAGAGAGAAATATGCATCTTTCCTCTCAGGGTCCTATGAATCTAAAAAAAAAAAAAAAAAGGCAAGAAATATTTTTTTCTCTTTTTCTTTTTAATCAGGAGTAGGAAAAAATCTGAAATATTTCAGAAAAAAAATTAAAATTCCATCACATCTGAACAATTTTTTGACATTAATACCTGTATAATTTTATTCTAAAATATGCCCCCCAAAAAACAAGAACAAAACCAAAACCAAAACCAAAACCAAAATCAAAACCAAAACCAAACCAAATCAACCCAAACAAAAAAACTCACAAATATTTTTCATGGATATGTCAGTAACAAAATGCATGGCTGATTCAGTTTCAAAGTTCAGGAATTTTAGACAGAATCTGAACATTACACAACATGAACCATACAATGTGAACCACTCCTGCCAACTTATATATTTGTTGTGTTTAATATGCCTTTGGAGTTTATGGGATTCATTTTATGTATATTTTAATTTCTCTATTTCTTGGTAGATTTACATTATATTTCTACCACCTAAACTTTATTTAGCAAATAATTATAATTTGTATTAGTGCAAAGAAATAGCCTCCAAGCTTACAGCTGGACATAACAGACCATGCTGGAGCCTTTGCTAATTTGAAATGGTCCTGGAAAGCACTTTGCAGACGAAGAGGATAGGCTCAGCTGTTAGCACGCTAGTTATACAGCTTTCATCAGATCTGAGTAACCCTGAGTTTCCATGGGTGAAAAGCTTGCAAAATATTCAGTACATTTTATGATGGACTTTACTATTCTCCAGAAATGCTGCAAGCATTTTCTGTAGTAGTATATATAGTGTCAGCTCATGAACTGCCACAATATTTAACAGACTCTATAGGAGGCAATAGATGGCTTCCAAAAGCTTCAGCATTCCACAATATTTATCCACCTTTTATTGCCAGGTGTCTTTAACAGTTTATTGCCGAATATTCACTTGTAAATAGCAAATACTTTGACTAGTGCTTCCAAACATAAATCCTTTCCTGCTTTATGATTTAAACCAAGAAAAGATGCCATGATGCTTTTCTGAAACCAACGTTCTTCTGTGTGGCTATTCTGATTGTGATTTTTAATTGCAGAAGGTTGTGTTCTTAGAAAAGGATAGGATAGGTAACACATGCCTTATTATACCCTTGTGCTTGATTTTTTACAGACTGGGAATCTGTGGAGGGTACTACTCATTAAGACACCTGTTACTGAGCATAAAGCAAATAAGAATTATTCATAGAAAATCAGAGAGGTTATGCTGGAGAATTCCCACTGTATAAGAATATTGTATCTGTATCTCTACAGTCAGGAAGGTCAGCTATTCAGTTGTTACTGCATTTCGAATCTGCTAAATAATAAATGTAAACAAATTCCTTATATATTCAAAACCCCTAAAACTTTACAGATAAATCATGCATTGACTTTTTTTTAATCTCTTCCATAGATTTAAACCTATCTCTATTATATGTTAGGAATACATAATGCAATAACTAAAATGTTGCATTTTACTAAACTAGAGAAACAGAAAGGGAGTGAATCAGAACAGTTAACCTACTTTCCTGCACCAAATCATACTGTTAAGGAACTTTCATTGAATCTATGGACACACTATCCTCATGGATTTCTGACTCACCATAGCAACCACATTTAAAAAAAAAAAAAAAAAAAGATGATGTTTAATAAAAGCAATTTCATTTGAATTTTCTGTTAAAATAAAACATACCTAAGGGTAGAGAAATATAGATATGACAATACATATGTTTTCACGCACTGTTTACAATCTATATATCATTCACAACATCATTATGAGTTATTTACCACTTTATGACAGAAAGGATCAACTATGATTTTATTCACTGGAATGTTCTGACCTTTTTGAATTTTCCTGAACTGAAGTTGAAAAAATTATTTTACAGCTAAATAAATCACGGTGTGAATACTTTGGAAAATATAAAAACATTTACTTTCCAGAATTTTAATAGCTATGTAGTTGATATCAGAAAATTTTACTATGGAGCATTAACTGGAAATATTGAATAGTACATTGGCTTTACATAAAATATATAAGACAAGTTAAATATGAATAAGTATGTTTTGAGTGAGGTTTTTCCTCAAAAAAAAAAGGATATATTGTTGTTAGAATCAATATTACTCTAGTGATCATATATCACATAATTATAAAAATCTTTGTCTTTTTTATGAAAACATTTAATTTAATTTAATAAACTGTGCTTTATTCTGGAAAAATACTTCATTAAAATATTTACAGCAGTTCTATTTATGGGTTATTAGTAACACAAGGCTGAGAAGGATTATGTAATAGGACATTCCCTCTTTGAAGGACTTTTAATATGAAATTTTGATGTTTGGGTGTTTTAAAATATTTATACATACCCATTGTATTATTATTTTTTTAATAATGAACTAAGAGGAGTTTCTTGCTTTTGGATACTAAAAGCAATTACGGCAATGCACATGACCTCATGAAGTGATCCATGGAGTGACTACTCAAGACCTTGTTTTGGATGAAATGCATAAGTATATTTGAAGAATTTAGTTTTAGTTCAATTGAAATCTTAACAGTCTAATCAGTAACTTGTTTGTCCAGGTTTAATTATTATAAAGGAAAGAAAATAAAACAAAGAAAACAATGAATTTCAGAAGTTTCATAATAATAATAAAGTTGAAATTATTATAGACACACTTTCTTGCATCTACCATTTCCTCCGGTGGTATGCTCACCTTATCACTGCCCCTCAGGGTCCTCTGGTCCTGAATTTGCTATACTGTTCTACATATGTTGTATGTTTGGGGTTTTTTGCTTTGTTTTGTTTGATGAGTTGTTTATAGTCCCATGGTCTCGAGCTTAAACCTGTGCCCTTTGTATTATTGTCCCATACCAGTATTCCTCTAACCTGCATCTGGGCCCCCGTTTTCAAGGCCCTTTCTATCATACCAGATCTATTTGCATGTAAATTACATTTTTAAGTTAACAACATACTATGTTGGGAAGGGGTGGTCAGCCAAGAAATCAAGAATTAATTAATGTTCAATCAATGTGGATGACTAGGGCATGAATGTTTAAGCTTGTTTAACTCTGTAGACATATCCATTGATCTAAGTCCATGTATCTTCACTTTGAAAAGAAGAGCTCTGAAGTTTTGAAAGTGTCTGAGACACGTAGTAAACACTTTTTTCTTCTCTCCACCTTTTAACGCCTTTATTAGACAACCAGTGCCAGACATTTTACATATTTAGTGTATCAAATGTGACAGTATTATTAAAATTACCCATACATCCCTATCCAGAGGTCCATAAATAATTTCAATTACTGATTTTAATGGTGCACCTGCTCCAAGTTATTGCAATGCCATTAATGACTCATTAATGTGCTTAGGTTTCCTGCTGATACCAGCTGAACGACTGAAGAGCATTTCCTGTAACATTACAAAATAATCAGGAAGACAGAAAAAAGGTATGTACATTTGTTTCCATTTTAATGAATGTTGTGCTTGTTAAATACATTGTATTTGCAGAACTGGAAAAGACTCTGTCAAATATGTAGCTATAGGTGCATAATCTTTTATTTTTTTATTAATTTTAAGAGTAGTAAGACAATCTGCTTAAAAGGTATGACATTGGACAGCACTCTGGAAGAAGGGGCATTTGGTTAGAATTGCTTGATTGGGACATTTGGAAGAGCACAGAGGCTTACTGATTAAAAAAACCAACAAATAAAAAACCCCTCAAAAAACCAAACAAAAAACCAAACCAAGCAAACAAAAAATCAAACGGAAAAGCCCAACTTTCCTGAGATGTATATATTGAAGGATTTGAAAGACAAAAATTTGTTAGCAGTTAAAGACAATAACACTGCAGGAAATGCTAAAAATCCCCTAATTTATGGGAACATTAAGAACTAAATTACCTTTTGCAGTATCCCAGTTCCCCAGTCATCCAGACTGAATTATGTTTACCATCTCTGCCTCCCATGTTTTGAAGATACACTGTTACGTATCTACAAAACTAAGAGAGTGGGAAAGCACACCCGGGTCTAGCTGTGCAAGGTAGCTCTCAGGTAAAGAGTGCGGTAAGTGCTATAGGGTACTCGGAAAAAATACTTGCCCTCCTCCCCCACTCCTGCTTCCAAAAAAGTAGGTGAAGTTAAAAATTACACTAGCACATAGAGGTAAAAACAAGATCATGAATCTGTCACATGCTAGGAAGCCAGTGACAACCCAAAGATTTGGAAGCCAAGAAAGGGGAACAGAGGAATCTGGGACTTGACTTCACAGAATGATTTTAATTGGGAAGACTTAAAAACAAAATTTTTGAAGTATAGGAGAAATTGCTGTCTTCCCTCAGAGGTAGTTCAGCATTAAATCATGCTATTTGCAAATCCCTAATGACACTTGTCATTTTGTAGTGTGGCTGGTTAGTTATTATGACAAAGAATGTCAATCTACCCAGGAAAAGCAATTTCCCTATTGCAGCAATCAATGATTAAAACTTTTTGGCTTATGTTACAAAGGAACTTAGGTTAGATTAATAAAATGGTTTGACATGTAAGGTTATCAAACCATGTTTCAGAAAATTATTTCAGGAGTTGCTTTTCCTCTCTGTTGAACCAAATAGAATATATACTAACTGGCTGCTTTTTTGTACTCCATTACAAATTATTCTTTTCCTGAAGTAGATTTAAAAGAAAATTTATTTACATTTTTTCAGAAAACAATGGCAAATTTTAAATCTGGAATGCAATCTTTACAATGGATTCTATGGTCTGGGGTTTTTTATTTATTTATTGCATACAGCATATAGAACACAACAGTCAGCAATCTCTCCCCTAATATTTTAGCACACTTACCGAAAACTCATGCCCAAAAGAGTGAGGTTATTTTTAGGATACAGGAAATTAATTTAGATATTTTATCTAAAATCTAACAGTGCAAGAAGCACATTGTAATATATTACTAATGGAGATCTTACTGATTTACTGGTTTTTTTTTTATTATGTTTTTCTAAGATTTAAATTTTGTTAGTTCTTTCATATCTTTCTCATGAAGTAGTGAGTTTGCAGGAAGACACTGCAATAATGAATTGTCTAAAAAGTTTCTTTTCCACTAAGCTGGTCATTCACACAAGTAAAATTTCTTTTGCAGCAATCTTACAGAATTTGTTTTCCTGCTATAGTTTGTTCTTCAAAACAATATAACATCTAGTACCTTTCATTGAAATCTACTACAGGTAGCCGTATTAGAGGTAAGTTAAGTTCTGAACATCATGAGGACATTTCACTCAAAGAACAACAGGAAGCTGATTTTCCCATGATGTAACCATCATTAGACTGAATTAAGTTAGCATTTAGTGTCAAGAAAGAAAATGTCCTTAATACACTTAATCCAGCATGAACATTTCTATTAGCTAATCCTCTCAAACTGTAGCAAATGCCATGCTATATGACTTCATAACATAATGCATTCCAAGCTCAGGAAAATACTTCTGATTTGGAAAAAGCTTTGGCCTCTCTATATACCATTTACTGAAGTGTCTTGCGATGCTTTTAGGGATACTTAAATGTGTGTGGGTTTTGGCGTTGGCAGTTTGGTTGGTTGTTTTTTTTGGTGCTGCCCCCCTCCCTGTGACTTGGTACCATTTTTCTTAGTTTATCTGAATCCTATGTCATTGTTTTTCATGTGACTTGGATCCTGGCGGATGCTAGATTTTAAACAATCTGAACTTGTCTATATATTCTCAAAATATTTGTAAGTCAGTGCCCTTTTGAATATTTGCACAACTCTGTAAATAGCATTAATATATTACTTTTCATAATACATATGTTGTATTGATTCACAATGTTTTACTTATGGTCAGTAAAGGTAATATTCTATAAAAAAAGTTTAGACAATTTTTTTATATGAGTGATAGTATTTTATATAAACTGATTCATTTTTAGAATTATATCCAGAACTGACTGTTTTCATAATCTACATTTCACTTGGGAAGATTGACTGAAATCCTGTAAAAGTAACTTCTCTTTTTCATTAGATGAATGTAATTCAGAAATTAACCATTTATTTAATGAAAAATATTTTACTATTTTTGGACCTTCCAATGCTTGTTTTTACTATCAGTTCATTGCATAGAAATACTTACCCTAAAATGATAAGTGGGATGTAATTTATTAGTTGAAATATAGCTGACTACAGGTAAATATAAAGTAGACCTCTAGATTTACTAGAGGTCTACTTTATAGCATAGCATTTTTATAGCGTTTTTAGCATAGACTCGCTTACAGTTAATAGAGAGCAATTGAGAGTAGCAAATATTTCTTCTTTCATGAAATAGATGTCTAAATTAGTGTGAGTTATTCTGTAAAAGTGATTATTTCTCTCCCTTGGGTATAAAAAGAAGCCTGGAGTGGTTAGCTGATAAATATCTAAAGCTAAATTAGTTAATCCTACTGTAGACATTTAAAGACAGATACATCAATATACCCATATGAATCAATTTTATACTTACAAATATGGATGTTTATTTATAAGAATATCATTACTGAAAACAATGACATCAATCCTATAACCAAGTCTGCAATGAAAGAGGCTTTTAAAACTGGAGGTAATAGTCTTAGTAGGACTACCTGATAATCAATAATAATTTTATATACTTGCTCACACTGAGTTGAATCCTGTGATCTCACTGAAGTCAATGGGATTGCCAAATAGAGTGGCACTGGTCTTAAGTAAGAAATTCTGGACTAGAAATTCTTGAACTTGAATGAGATTTATGTGTGCTTTAGGATTTGCATCCTCTATAATCTGTAAATTTCTATCCATGCACCTGCAGCTGAGTTACTTCATGCTCAGTTCTTTGTTTTGCTAAACCTAAAATGTTAGCTTTCATATTTTATTTATCTTTGGCATTATTACATATTTCAATGTTTTGGTTTGTATTTTCTTATGTATTATGTGTGATCTACTTTCACAGAAACATATCTCTCTGATCCAGGAAGTTGTTTTTTTACTTATAGACGAGGTAACCTGTAAGGAAAAAAAAAAAGTTAAAGTAGAATTGATGACAGGCAAAATAGAATAATAGAATCAACTAGGTTGGAAAAGACCTTTAGATCATGAAGATCATGATCTAAAAGATAAAAGATAAAAGACTTCATGATGAAAAAGATCATGAAGTCCAACCATTACCTCAGGACTCCCAAGACCACCACTAAACCATGTCACTAAGGGCCTCATCTACACGTTTTTTTGAACACTTCCAGGGACAGTGATTCCACCACTTCCCTGGGCAGCCTGTTCCAATGCCTGATTAACCTCTCTGTGAAGAAATTTTTCCTAATATCCAGTCTAAACCTCCTCCGTGGTTTGGGTTGATGGCAAGTTGAATACAAGTCAGCAGTATGCTCTGAAGCCAAAAGAGCCAACCATGTCCTGGTGTGCATCAAGCACAGCACAGCTGGCCAGTTGAGGGAGGTGATTGTCCCACTCTCCACTGCACTGGTACAGCCTCACCATGAGTATTGTGGGCAGTTTTGTCCAAGAAGGACATCAAACTATTAGTATGTCCAGAGGAAGGTAACCAAGATGGTGAAAGACCTTGAGGGAAGACCTACAAAGAGGTCACCAAAGAGTGGCCCACCAAAGCTGTGCTATCACTTCCCCTCCTTAGCTGGACAGAGGAGAGAAAATGCAATGAAAATCTCATGAGTCAAGATAAGGACAGGGAGAGATCATTCAGAAATTACCATCAGGGACAAAACAGTCTAAAACTTGGGGAAATTAGCTTAATTTATCACCAATCAAATCAGAACAGGATAATGAGAATAAACCCAAATCTTAAAAGCACTTTCCTCCCACCCCTTCCTTCTTCCTGGGCTTAACTTCACTCCTGATTTTCTCTACCTCCTCGCCCCAGCAGCAGAGGCGGATGGGGAATGGGAGTTGTGGTCAGTTAATCGCATATTATCTCTGCCTCTCCTTCCTTCTCAGGAGGAGGACACCTCATAGTCTTCCCATCCTCCAGTGTGGGGTCCCTCCCACGGGAGGAAGTTCTCCATGAACTTCTCCAACATGTGTCTTTCCCACTGGCTGCAACTCTTCATGAACTGTTCATGACTATTAACACAAAACCCCCTATATTTTTCCTTTAGCATTTAACTATTTATCTGATTGACATTCTTAGAGCTTATTTGATCACCTTTGAACCTTTAGTTTATCAGTATTCTTATTTTTTTATACTAAATTGGAATATTTATTGTGCCTTTAAAAAAAAAGTCATCTTTGTTAGCACAGTGAGCAAATAATTATGTACTAAAAGCTGATTAGTAGTCTTGGTAATTACCTTTTATTTTATTTCCATAAATCAAAATTATTTTCATTTGAATTTATTTAATCACATTTATTAATTAGTAATGGAAAATTCTGTTGTGATTAGTTACAATATTTCTCACTCCCCTCTTCCTTGTTTCCTCCCTCCTCCTTTCCTCCTTCCTTTATTTCTTTCTTTCCTCCCTTCCTCAAAGAGCTGTCCTTAAGGTTATAGTGACATGAAGTAAGAAGAAAGCTGTAGCTCCTTTACCATTTTTCCTTTTTATTGGAAATAAAAGAAAATTGGCTATTCTCATTTTTTTCTTTCTCTTTTTTTTTCATTTTTATTTAAAGAAAATAATCATCCCACAATGCCTTTCATCTATCATGTGGGCATATATAATACCACAAACTGCTAATACAGGATGCCAAGGCAACAGGAATAAAAGCAATAGAAAATTCAATTGAGATTGCTTCTGCTTCTTGGCACAGAACCCACAGGACAGAATATTCTTTCTACAAACAGCTTGGTCATGTTAGCTTGCAGTTTTACTTTAAAAGCCTTAACAACTCTTTCCATAAAAACTTTAATGCTCTTCCTTTTATAGCAGTAAAATGGGTGTTGTGTTGTCTGCACTGTGCATGCATTTCAGTATACAAATTCAAATATATGTATGTTTTCTCACGTATATACACACGCATAACAACAGTGAACATGTAAATGCCCCCATTATGACAGTTCTGTGTACTGTCCTCCGTAAACAGTTCAAAGACAGAGAGAAAAGTGAGCATATCTGAAAGCAGCAACTCTGCAGACACAAGGTCAGCGAAGAAGGATTCTTCCTGATTGTCACATGGTTTTGCATACTTTTTTGAAGAGTGTGAGCAGTCCTCCCCCCCGAGGAGGAAGGAGCAGCAGAGGCAATGTGTGATGAAGTGCCCGTACCTCCATACCCCATCTCCCTGTGACACTGGGGGAGAAGAGGTAGAGAACTTGGGAGTAAAGTTGAGCCCAGGAAGAAGGGATCACTCCAGTTGATCCATGGCCAAGGTTCAGCCCCTACATGGTGGAAGTCCCTCTCCTTTGGTTTCAACTTCTGCACTGAATACTATGTACTGTGTCACTCCCTCCCACAGGGGCATTGTTTTAACTATTTATCAGTTCCTACCTGCATAAACCACCAATGCCTTTCTATTCTAATAACCCTGGGCCAATCTCCATCCCAGGAGGCCAACTAGTGTTTAAATCTCTAGTTTCTGTCACTCTCTAAGTTGTTGCCCAAGTGTGTTATGAAAAAAAAAAGTCTTTGTTACCCAGATCATACTGAGTCAGACAAGTCTGACAGATATAGTCAAGCTTGGCAGATATAGTCAAGTCTCATATTTCTGGATGGTACTGCTGGGTAGGCTACATTCAGTTACAACACTGATACATCAAAAGAAAGTAATAAAAATGTTCCAAAAAAAGTTAGAAAATTCAGCATGCTATATAGCAATATGCATATCTTATGGAAAACATTCAGCACTCAACAGGTTTTTTTTTTGTAAAAACACAACAAAAATCTGCAGAAAAGAACTGTGTCTGGTGAAATAAGAAAGAAGATTTCTAATGATCTGGAAAAGTCCATGATTTCATCTTGGTCATCTGCACTGAATATCTACATTACTCTTAACATTTTGGGATTTCATAATTCCCTTTCAACTTTTTTTTTTGTGTGTGTGTTTGTACAGAGGACAATTTATCCATGATATTCAGATCTTCATTCACTAGAGACTTTGTCTGTGCTAGTTTCTGATTTTGTAGACAGCAACAGAATAAGAAAATACATGTTTCAATACACAAGTGATGAGTCTGAGTTTTTGGTATTGTTTTTTAAGTGGATAAGAAGTTATGAAATATAAATTAACAAATTCAGGGGATCACAGCTGAAAAACTCTCTGCCTCTGAGGTTCAGTGCATAAAAGTTACTCATGCAAACAAATCCTCACTTTGTGAAGAAAGCAAGTTTTTTAAGTTACTTACTGTCAAGATAGGTCAATCAAGCCACAATTAGCTCTAATTAGCAATCCCACAGGCTATTAAAATTGTTTACCTTCTGTTGAGATATGCACAAAAAGACACGTAATTTTTTCCCACTTGTGAAAACATCAAAGAAAAGTGTTTCCTATCTGAAACTTAAAGCCAATTATAAATGAGGACAAGCACAGCAGTGATATCAACAGAATTTAGGAAACCGTTTATATTGCTAATTGCAGCATTATAGCTAGCTGAGGGAGTATAAAACACTATTCCTGTTAAGCTCTAAATAAAGGGCCCCAAATAAATGTTGGGGGTTTTTAATGTAAAATTTCAAAAAGACAGAGAAATGGACTGACAGATCTCTACATCTCTTCTGAGTTCTATAGCTATAGCAATTCTTATCTCAGTATCTGAATAATGAGGTAGAACAGAAATAAGTTTTTGTTCTCATTTAAGTACATTAATTAGTGGCCTTGTTTTCAAAAGGAAGAGAGTCTAACATAGATAAACCACTTGATCTTTTTCATTTTTTAAAAAGCTAACATATAATAGAAAATACAAAACAGAAATAGAGGACCTAGGGAAATCCAGTTTTCTCCTCTCAGTTTTTGAAACTGCTTATAATTATATTGTCTATAGAGGGGAAAGCAAGCTCCATGGAAAGCAGTTTTTAGAACTTACAAGCCTAAAAGTCACATTAGAACTTAGAGGGGGGAAAAAAAAATAAAAAAGAAAACAAGATCATTAACTTCTTCACTGGATCAGGAAGAAATTATTGCACTAACACTTGTTTTAGTGAACATAATTTCTTGTTCTAATTGAATTTGTCTAGCTTGGGATAAAAATGATCCAACAAGGAAATAGTCCAGAAAATGTTTTTTCCCTAAAATGAGGCAGCATGCCACAAACATTTGTTTCAATTTATCTGACCTACTAAATGTGCTTAGAGGCTAGTGGCAAGCAAGAAGTTTTTAAGTAATGATTTTAAGTAATGATTTTAAACATATCTATCAAGCCACTTAAGTAGTACTCCTCTGGATGCATTTAAGGTACTTGGATATGTCTAGAGGAAAGCAACAAAGCTGGTGAAAGGGCTGGAAGGCATGTCCTGTGAGAAGCAGCTAAAACTTTGAGTTTGTCTAATTTGGAGAAAAGGAGGCTGAGGGTGACCTCATTGCTATCTACAACTTCATGAGGAGGGGGATTGGAGAGGGAGGTGCTGATCTCTTCTCCCTGGGATCCAGTGATAGGACACATGAGAATGGTTGAAAGGCGTGCCAGGGGAGGTTTAGACTGGACATTAGGAGGCATTTCTATACAGAGAAGGTGCTCAAACACTGGAACAGGTTTCCTAGAGGGGTGGTTGATGCCCCAAGCCCATCAGTGTTTAAGAAACATTTGGACAATGCTCTTAATAACATGCTTTAACTTTTGATCAGCTCTGAATTGTTCAGGCAGTTGGACTAGATGATCATTGTAGGTCCCTTTCAACTGAAATATTCTAACCTATGCTATGCTATCAAATTTTTCAGGTATGTTTACAGTTACCCATTCCATATGCTCAATAACAGATCAGATTCACCAGGAAATTTTTTGAGGGTTATGATTATTTTAACCCAAATAAATACATGAAAACTGCTGGCAAACCATTATAGCTGGGATAGGAAACTATAATTTTAATGAAACTTGTTATTTGTTTTTCAATATTCAAAAAAATATAAAGGTGTATAGTTGGTTTCTCATTACACCTTGCTCTTGAAGAATGAAAAATACAAACTGCATCTCTAGTTACCACAAAACGTATTTATTTAAAGTTTTTTTATTTGACAAATAAATATGCATTAAAAAATTCACCAATATTTAGACCATTCTAATATGCATGTAGAATATAATATTGAAGTCACTACACTTCTTTTCATCCTTTCCATAACAATATATTGGCTGGTTTGACACTTTCTAACAGATTTGGTAGACTTCATCTAACATGATATATGACCGATTATATCTTTTTAATGAAAATAATACAATCCAAAGGATTGTAATCCCTTATACTCCTGATATAAATAAGATTACTTATACTCATTTGCCACAGAGTGGATTAACCTGCCTTTTTTAAATGTATGCTTACCAGAAAACAGCAATCATGTTAATGTATTTAATCTAGCTTCTCTAAAGCTGCACAGGAGAAAAGATAGGTTTTATAATGAGACCATGATATTAACAGATATGAGCTGTAGCAGAACAAGGAAGAAAACAAACAAACAAACAAAATCCTGAATCAAGTAGTCCTAAATCAAACAGTCAGACAGCTGATTACATAGAGGAAGCTGCAGGTCAGGATTTTCTGGTTGTCACAGATCAGGCAATATGGTGCAAGCAAAGAAACAGCCTAGTCAGAACAGTTGAGGCTTTTGAAGGTGAATCCTTAATGCATTAATTCTGCACGGATGCTCACAGGAAGCTAAAACTTAAAGGTGTCCACTGGTAGCATAAAAGTGCAAATCCCGCTGTTCAGACTGCTGACTGAAGTGGAATACAATGTTATTATTTTGGTCTATATGTATTTCACTGTAGGTTTGTGTTGGTGAAAACTAAAGTGTTTGAAGTAATCTGACCTGAAAGTGTTATATTTTCAAAGTAATCATCAAAACCACTATGTTTTGCTCATTGTCCTCTCAAGCCAGATTTTTGAGGTATGGACAGTAAGAAGAAATTAATTTCTCCTGTAGAACAGCTTTGCAATGTGTCGTATTTAATAAGTGTTCCGGAATTCTTTGTGTTAAACGTTGTATGTTTCATGAAACTAAATGGAACTGCATAGGGTCTCTTCATCCCTTGTATCAAAGCATTATTTTTGAAGATATTGTAAAAAGCGCTTGCTAGACACTGATCAAAGCTTCTCTAATACAGGTAGGGAAGTTACCATCTTTTGTGATTCTGAGCAAAATAAAGAAGATGTGACTATTCAAATCTATGACTATTGTCACAGCCAAATGATGTTCAAACTTCACAAACATTGGATCCTCCCTTAATTCTGAGATCTGCAAGTTAAAATGGGTCTAAACAAATTCTGTATCATTACAGAATGGAGGCGGGGAGGGGAACATCACTTTTTTTAAGCTGAGTGAAAGACTCCAACCTGTTTGTAGAAATAAGGAGAAGAAAAGACAAAGTAAAAGACTCAGAGTTCTCAACCGATTTTTTTTTTTAACTTTTTTTTTTTACATTGACTCCCCCTCTCCTTACTTCCGTAAAGACTGCCACGCTGAGATTAATTCTGGTACTAATATATATATATGTTGCAATATACTCTCTTAGTAAGGCCAATTACTAAGCTCCTGCAATCAAATTAGAAAATGTTAATATATATAATATAATTGGACCTAATGCCTATGCTCTGTAGTCTAATTCTGAATTTTAAATATATGGCTTATTTGCTCAGCTTAGAATGAGCTGTTGAGGTAACTTTGCTTCCTATCTTTAAGAAGCAACCCTCAAAATATAACTTTAAAATATAATAAAAAGCAATTCCAGTTGAATTTAACAGATTCAGATGCTTCAGCTGAACTGTTTTACAACTAAGTTGAGAAGCTGGTTAATCTAGCAAGAAATCCTTGATGATTGTGACAGTAAGGAAAAGAGGGCTGTTGGCTGGAAAAGACATGCTGAGGCAATTTCAAGATTTCCATCAAAACTCAGTCTTGGGAGTAAAGGGCAAGGGGGAGATATGCAAGTCATCATGATAATGAAAAACAAATACTGTCTTAGAAGCGGTATTTATTTTGTCGCATTGGTCTTGAATTTGATTTTTTTTTTAATAAGTTTCATATCATTTTAAGCATTATCCTTTTAACTAAATGGATCACAATTAAATAGATTTGAATACTGGTTTAATATATGTATCTTATATATTTCACATTTATATATATCCTTTACATATCATATTTCAACCCTGTATGATGGCTGAAGTGTTAAATCCTGAAAAGGGCTAAAACTGAATCACTGAAAATTGGGAACTCCAGCAGTGCTACTGAGAGTAGTTACTGCATAATAATTTGCAGATGAAATATTGCAGCTAATATCACTATATTTCTTTATATTGTCAGTTTAGAATGATTGATCTCAAATGGTAATTGCATGTATGTTATTATAATTCCACTACAGACCTTACATGGTACCATTGCAATTACAGTATTAAAAATAGCTAGTAAAATTCATTAACATTAATTTTACAGTGAATAAATTATTGCTGCTCAATGTTTCCAGTTATTTAATACACTTTATGAATATTTGGATTTCTTTGCTTTTTTATTTGTTACCATGATATAGCTTTTTCCTACTACTGTGAAAAATTAATACTGTGTATTAATTCTTCTAAAAGGAAGACACCGTTTTACAGAATACTACCATGATTTACTTTCTCTGATTAAAAAAAATAGGCTCCCTTCTACCACAAGATTCCTTCATTCTTTAGCTGAAGAATGCAGATACACTTATAACGCTTAATTACAGTGTCATGATAGCTAAATACATAGATTGTAGCCACAGATAAGAAAATCTGTTTCTTCTGGTAAAACAGCTTGATCTGGACACTTATTGTAATGGAGTTTTGAATCCCTGGAGCAGAACAATTATGGTGGTGCTACTAAGAAAAAGCAAAAATTATGAGTTTGTTTAAACAACTCACTTGAGTCAGCTAATGTTACTCCAAGGAGAACACAAGTCAAGAAGTAACATATTTGCCCTTAATGCTATGAACACTTTTGTAATCTATGTTCCTTGGCCAGATTTAACAGAATATTGTGATGGAAATTAGGAAGTGGATTATATTCAAAGAACAGTTATTCAGCATCTGTTTTAATTTCCTTGGCAGAAGCCAAGGAACATAAATCATAGATTTGTACTGCTGTCCATACTCTACCAATGATAGATTCACTCCTTGTGTTGTAGATGGAAACATGATTATCACTTCAGCATGTTCCCAGGTGGTGTTTGAACATTTGGATTTTTTCAACAGGAAGTGCCTGATCATTCTTTGTGATTAATAATTGAGCAGCTCCAAAGTTTACTATCCAAATCTAGCACTTACCTATATTTTGGGGCGGGGCGGGGCGGGGAGAGAGAGAGGGGGAGAGTAGGGGGAGAGTGTGTTCAAGTTTTGAATACTATTGCACTTTCTAGTTTTGTTGTCACAAGGGATATCGAAATCTTACTGCTCTCAAGAGTTTGTGTCTATAGTATTTTTCATATATTGAAGCAGAAAGGAGGATAAGAACTCTTATGACAGAACATCCTCTATATAGACACAAAAGATCCCATCAAGTTTTCTACTATTCATCTCCATATTCAAAATGAATACAATTTCTTGAACTGTTTCTTAATGTTATGCATAACAAATATTGCTACAGCATGCGTTGAATATTTGAGGAAATAAATAATTTATTTGAACATCATCTATGTATTTAAAAGTAGTTCTAATAATCTCCTTAGCCAAATGTTTGTCAAACGTAGGAAATTTTTCCATTTTACAAGACTGATGGAAAGTTTAACTATAAAAGCTCTTCTGTCTGTCTAATATAATAAATCATTATTCCTGCATTTAAACTAATCTTTAATTACTTTGGAAACAAAGAGCCCTTAATCACTTTACTGACAATTACATAAAAATGAATTTGCAGAAGAATATTTTTAGGTGTTCCATTTAAGTCTGAATAATCTTGCCTTAAGATGTTCAGCTTAAAAATGCATGGGTCTACCATCACTGGCTGCAGAGGGTAGCTTTAGATTAGATATTAGGATGAAATTCTTTCCTATGAGGGTGGTGAAGCACTGGAACAGGTTGCCCAGAGAAGTTGTGGGTGACCCATCCCTGGAAGTCAGGGCCAGGTTGGATGGGGCTTTGAGCAACCTGGTCTAGTGGAATAGCTTTTTGACATCTTTGCATTTCTCACACCTCAAGGCCTGTGGTTTATTACTAATATTTCCTTTGCTGCTACCATCAAGTGATTTTTTTCCTACCATAGGAGATTATTCTTAAACACCAGTTTGTTTATGAGCAATTTTGGTTTTTAGGTTGTTTCTCCTGCCTTCTCCAAAACGTCAGGTTTTGCAAGTGAATGAATTTCTTGAGTTTTGACTTTTGTACAGAATGACAAATCTTCAGTGTCCTTTGCATGCAATTACTGGATGAGTTGGTAGCATAAGATAATACTCCCCTTTTACTAACATGAATTGTAGATGATAAGAAAATTCCTCCTCAGAGAAGTTCTTTCAAAATTACTTTCAGTTCATTCATTGCACAGGATCTTTCTTCAGGGGATGTGCATGACAGCTGATCCAAAAAATCTTCCAATTCCTTCTTATTTCATTTCAGTAATATTAAATTCAGAAAGGGGCAATAATTATTTCAGCTGACTCTGCTTAGGTTTCAAATCTTAATTATAGCCTATGGTACATGTCACTGTCTCTCAGACAAACAAGGCATATGTATACTGCTATTTTGAAAACCCATAACTAGTCTATTTTATTTTTTCCTATTTACTGATAATAGTTACTGTGACCACCTTTCTGAATTTTTAAGATATAATTTATCTGATGTTTATAATGTAAAGCATGCATGCCTGCATGCCATCTGGATGTTTTCATGTCATCCTTGAAGCTGAATCAATGTCATTTGCTTAGAACTGTTGCCTCAGCATACTGACGATACTTCACAGATCACTTGAAATATGAATGGTAGAAGTGTAGGAAATGACAGCTTCCCATCATGTTGCTCAGTTGCTCTAGACTTTCAAGTACATCCTGTTTGATTTGTTGTTCACTTTTTTTTTTTTTTGAAGTAGAAATAAAATATTTTCTGAATTTAATGGGAAAATTGCTGCACAAGTACTGTTTGGAAATAAAAGAGAAATAAGCTCACATGCTCTTACAATTTGGGGGAGGGAGTTAGGCAAAACACCTGCTGTTGTAACGGAAGTTTGCCTGAGGGAGAACTTCTGTATTCAGCTTTAATGATTTACTTGTTTCCCCATTACAGTTCTTTGCAAAATTACATCAGTGCTGAGCATAACATGTAAAAATATATATTAAAAATGAATAGCTGCCACTTGTCAAAATATCTTTAGCAGTACTCACAGATGCTGAAAACAGTCATAGGCACAATCAATTTTTTAATGAATATTTACATACGTGTGATGAGTTACTGTTTTAAAATGTAGAAGAGAAAGTGAAGAAATAATTTGCATCTTTTTCTCTCTTTCCTCTTGGATTCTCAGGTAAAATCTAGAAATCAGTGCAGTGTTCAAGGATTTAAGATGTTTTACCCACCACTTAGTAGCAAGTGCAATAGTGTGAAAATAATAATTTAATCTCACTTCTAATTAAGAGGCCAATAAGCTAATCAGCTGGCCTACGCCTGTGAATGTCATATTACTGGTCTGCATTTGTGAAGAGTAGAGGGTATTTGAAAAATTAATCATCTGGAATACTGTATTTGTCCATTAATAACAGTATCACATTTTGGTGAGGTTACAGACTTTTTGTACTATCTGAAATTGCTGATAAGTGAGGCCATTCAAAAGAGGTAATTCTTGAGCTTCATTTTGGGAAGTGGCACTCAACCTTTTACAGCTGAGGAGTGCGGATGGGACTGCTTAGGCAGGTTTCTCTGTGGATTCTTACACACTTTTAAGTTCCCATGCCCAGTCTATTTCTTCATGCTTTTCTCTTCCCTTCATCTATTATTTAAAAATATTATTCTCAGTAAATATCATGCTTTCAGATGTTTAACACCAGAGATGCTGCACATACTGCAAGGAATTTTTCCGGAGATCTTATATGCCAACAGCAGAGCTTTATCTGTCCAAGTCTTCTTTTTTTTTTTTTTTCTGTGCTTATCCAGCCCCTAAAACATTCTCATAAATATGAAACTATTTCCTGAGTGAAGTTGAGTCTATTAAGCAGTTACCTATTGATGAGGCCACACCTGGAGTACTGTGTCCAGGTCTGGGCTTCTCAGTACATGAGACATGGGCATACTGAGGAGAGTCCAACGAAGGGCCACAAAGATGCTGAAGGCAACGGAGCTTCTCTACTGTGAAGAAAGTGTGAGGGAGCTGAGGCTGTTCAGCCTGGAGAAGAGAAGGCTCAGGGGGATCTCATCATTGTATATAAATACCTAAAGGGAGGGTGCAAAGAAGATCATAGAATGGTTTGGGTTCGAAGGGACTTTTAAAGGTCAACTAGTCCAACCCTACTGCAATAGGCAGGCACATCCTCAACTAGATCAGGTAGCTCAGAGCCCCATCCAATCTGACCTTGAATGTTTCCAGGAATGGGGCATCTACAACCTCTCTGGCCAATCTGTTCCTATGTGTCACCACCCTCATCATAAAAAAATTCTTCTTTATGTCTACTCTAAATCTATCTCTTTTGATTTAAAACCATTTACCCTTGTCCTATCCTATAGGCCTCATTAAAAAATCTGTCCCCATCACTCTTATGAGGCCCCTTTAAGTGTTGAAAATCTTCAATAAGGTCTCCCTGGAGCCTTCTCCTCTTCAGGCTCCAGTTGGCTCCAGTTGAGAACAACTTCAACTCTCTTAGCCTCTTTTCATAGGAGAGGTGTTCCATCTGATCATTTTTGTGGCCCCCCTCTTGACCCGTCGCAACAGGTCCATGTCTTTCTTGTACTGAGGACCCCACAGCAGGACACAGTACTCCAGGTGGGGTCTCATCAGAGCAGAGGGGCAGAATCACCTCCTTCAACCTGCTGGTCATGCTTCTTTTGATGCAGCCCAGGATACAGTTGGCTTTCTGGGTTGCAAGCACACATTGTTGGCTCATGTCCAGCTTTTCACCCACCAGTACCCCCAAGTCCCTCCTTGCAGGGCTGCCCACAGTCTTTTCATTTCCAGGTCTGTATTGATATCAGGGGTTACCCTCACCCATTCCTCTGCAGTTACAATAATTGCTAGAGCTGACATGGAGAAATGACTTCGCCTCCAGACTGTGCCTGCTGGCTTTTCTTTCATTTCTTGTTACACAACAGGAATGAACAGGACCTCAAGGAGAAGACGGACACAGCCAGAACTAACTGTAGCTATTAGCAGCAGCTCAGTCTTGAAATTATAAGGTAATGTAATTGCAGTGTACTGTCAGAACTATTCCCAGCCCTGTTTTTAAGTGTGAATGGGAAGATGTAGGAGGGAACTGCTGTCAAATATGTTAAGGTTTCTACCTCACTATTGCCAGTTATATTCTATTTAGAAAGAATGTACATAAACAGTGTTCACACACGCTCTACTATATAAATATACTACATATTTTCACTTACTATATACACAGGAGCTAAAAACTTACGAGCTAAGGCTTGTAGGCTTTGTTTAAGACAAAATAGGTTTAAATGGTGTATAGGTTAAAAGGGGTAGGTCTCCGTATCTCTGACATTTTGGAATCCAGTGAGTACTGCTCCGATCTTCCTTTTATTACTTCATCAATTTCTTGAACTGAACAGTTTAAAACAATGACCTATTCTGCTCCCCTATTTTATTATCAAAGACTAACTAAATTTTTTGAGACAACAAAGAAAACAGTCAGCTGTTTACAATTTTTATCACTCGATAGAGAGTGTAAAAATCTGAAAACAACTATTTTAATTTCCTTTTGAATCACAAGCAAAGTTCTTGGTTCTTGATCTCCTTCTGGTGACTCTCTGACCTCAAGTGTAATTATTTTTTTCCTTCTCTTTTTATATAATTCAAAATGCCTGGAATTGCATGCAGTGGTGCAACAGCTCAGCAGAAAGATTCTTAGAGGACAGAACTGAGTATCTACATTGTATGCCCTGAGATGTAGCATAAGAGCATGTGGGAATGTTTGATGATGCAAAGCCTGCCAGAGGATGGAAAGAACTGTAGAGGAAACTAAAGTTGGTGTACTCATAACTATCCTTTTGCGGCAGCCCTTGGACCAAAGGATTCTTGTAACCATATTAAAACAAACCTGGACTTTCAAAGAGATGCTTGGAAAAGTCTCAGACAAAGGCAGGGTGTGAGAAAAAAAGACACAAGAGATGATTAAGGGTCTAGCATTTAAGCTTTCTCTGACTCTAAAAAATAGTAGTGTAAATATGCTAGCGTAAATATGTAGTGTAAACATGCCACTCTACAAAGTTTTTCTTTTTTAAAGTTTTTAAGATGAAGATAAGATTAATAAGATTTTTTTCCCTTTGAAAGTGTAATGTTATTCTAAACAGAAATAACCACAAATAGTGAATTCATTTACTTTTACTTTAATTCTTCTACTTTCTGAAAATACAGCAACAACACATACGCATTTCGTTTATAATCAGTAGAAGGGAAAAATCCTGTTGCTTAACTGCTGAGTAATCTTAGAAACCTCTCAGAGGAAAAGCACATCTTTTTCCACTGAGTAAAAATGAAGCATGGACTTCTGAATTCTTTCTAAACCCGAAAGTAAGATGTGAACAATCTTTTTCTTACAGGATAGTATGACAGATCAAGAATGTAGAATAGCTTAGTACCTTTGCAATACTAAAGGCATACGTGACCTCCTTCTAGGTGCTCTATGCAGGCAGGTGTCAGTCTGTCCTGGGTTCAACTGTAACTGTTATTTTTCTCCTTCTTAGTAGCTGGTGCAGTGCTGTGTTTTAAATGTTAGTCTGAGAACAACGCTGATAACACACCGATGGTTTTAGTTGTTGCTAAGTAATGCTTACTCAGAGCATGAGACTTTTTCAATCTCATGCTCTGGCAGGGAGTAGGGGCACGGGAAGCCGGGAGGAAGCAGACACAGGACACCTGACCCAAACTAGCCAAAGGGGTATTCCATGCCACAGCATGTCATGCCCAGTATATAAACTGGGGGGAGTTATCCGGAAGGATCAGATCGCTGCTTGGGTCGGCCTGGGTATGGGTTGGCAGGTGGTGAACAATTGTATTGTGCATCACTTGTGTTTATTGTTTTCTTTCCTTTCTCCTTTTAGTTTTATATTCTCTCCCCTTGTTATTTCCCTTATCATCATTATTAGTGGTGGTAGTAGTAGTGGTTTTGCATTATACCTTAGTTACTGGGCTGTTCTTATCTCAACCCATGGGGTTTACATTCTTTCCATTCTCCTCCCTGTCTCTCTGGGAGCAGGGCAGGGAGGGCTGAGAAGGGAGGGAGTGAGCGAGCAGCTGCGTAGTTCTAAGTTACCAGCTGGGCTTGAACCATGACACACACAGATGGGATTCTGCAGGCAATTAGGAGAAATCTCTGGATAGGTAGCTCTTGTCCTTCTGGGAGATTTCCATTTCCCACACCTCAGCTGGGAATACCATACTGTCACTGCTGGGACAAGTAAGGCTGTGAAATTCCTGAAGTTTGCAGAAGGTAGTTCCACAAGTACTCGATGAACCAACCAGGAAAGGTGCCCTCCTGGACTTGCTCTTTGTGAATCAAGAGGGATGTGTGCGAGGTGTGATGGCAGGAGGCTGTCTTGGCCACCCTAATCCCAAAGACCTTGAGCTCAAAATTTTGGGTGTTATGAGAGAAACTTCAGCAGAGTCACTACCCTGGATATCAAGAGAGCAAAACTGAAGCTGTAGAGGAACCTATTTAGCAGGGTCTCCTGGCCACGAGCTTTTGAGGACTTAGGGCACCAAGAGAACTGCTTGCTTTTAAAGAACCACCTTTTGAAAGCACAGGAGCAGCAATCCCATCGTGTCAACGGAAGTCAAGCAGGTTCGGCAGAAGAGCAGCTTGGAACGCCTCCTGGAACTGGGGTGGGAACAGAAATTGTGTGCTCTCTAGAAGCAAGGTTAAGCTTCTCAGGAAGACTACCGAGCTGTGACTCACACATGGAGGAAGACATCACGAAAGGCCAAAGCTCAACTAGAGATGAAACTGGCCAGTGTTCCATCAGACAACAGCAAAAGGCTTTTTGAAGTATGCTAATAACAAGCGGAGGCCTACGGAAAGTATCGGACTGATACTTGATGAAGATGGCCACTGAAAACTGGGGATGAAGAAAAGACACAGGCATTTAACGCTTTTGCGTTGCCTCAGTCTTCAATGTGCATGATAGACCCGGGGCTCCCTGGTCCCGTGAGTCCCAAGACTACAGGTGCAGGAGCCATGACTTTCCATTGGTGGACACTGCAGTTGTAAGGGAGCAGTCCTTGGGGCCAGGGCTGGACATGGGCATCCTGGGGAAAGCCCCACAGGGCCCTGCCCCACCTGGGTCCCCGCGTTCCAGAACTGAGGTCACCATGGTGTTCCTGGTGCTGGCCCGGCAATGGCCCCGGTGCCTGCAGGGACAGTGCTGTGTGTGGCAGCACCAGCGGCACTGGGGGTGCTTCTCTTGTACCGGAGCACTCCCATCCTGAGCGTGACAAGTTTTTATTAAGTCTTCTCTTGGCCCTGCCAGGATGGGCCAGCGGCTCTGCTACTGTGGGTCCAGGTGGGTTCCCCCACAGCTCGGGGACAAGCTGGCACAGCCGGGCCCTGCAGCAGCCGCCTTGCTCATGCTCGATGCCGTCTGCTCTTCAGGGATGACCCTGGCCCCAAGCAGCCGTGTGAGCCTGGCGCGGCATTGCCCTGCTCCCTCCTCCAGGAGCACGTGCGGGTGACCCAGGGCCATGGCCAGAGGAAGAAGAGGGACCTCCTCCTCTTCAGGGACACCGTGGTCATCGCCAAGACCAAGTAAGACTCGCAGAGCCCCGCTGCCTTTCCTCCCAAGCCCTGGCCCTGGCACCAGGGCGCCAGAGCAGGGAGAGCCAAGGAGCAGCCCCAGGGCCCCGGCACCCTGGTGCTGGATGTACCTGTGGCTGTGCCTGTGGCAGGTGGGCACTAGAGGGGAGCCAGCAGGCTCCGCCACCTCCAGGTCACTCCCTGCTGCTCCTCTCTGTAGATGTGGCAGCACCTGCAGCTGTGTCTGGCCCTGGGCCTGCTCCAGGTGGGAAGGGCTCAGCTGGGGATGCTGATGAAGAGGAGGAGGAAGGGAAGGCCACTAGCTCCCTTGTCTTCCTCTGGCCCTGCAGCTCCTGTGTCGTCACCTTCTGGTGAGTCCCTGTGCAATGTCCCACCAGAGGGGTGGGCAGCACCTCTGTCCTGCCCCACAGGGCATCGTCTGCTGGGGCACAGCGGGCACTCAGGCTGTTTCTCCTCTCTTTTGGCAGCTCCTGGGCAGTGAAGGAGCTCTGGGTCAGTGCTCTCCTTGGGTAAGCCCTGCCTGGCACTGCAGCCTTGGCAGCCCATGCTCCCATCATGAGGGGATGCTCCATGTATGGCAGCCGAACGAGGAGAAAATGCCTCTGCTGAGCTAGGCAGAGGTGTCTCCAGAGCTGCAGGCAGAGGTGCCCCCACTGCTGAGCATGCACATCTGGTGAAGCTGCTTCATCCAGCTGTGTCCAGCCAACACCTGCCCAGCCCCATCCTCGCCACTGCCGCTCCTCCCGCTCCACTGCCGGGCAGTACCGGCTGTTCCAGGCAGTGTGGAAGCGCTCTCCAGGCTGGCAGCAGAGGGAAGAGCTGGTTTGGGTGTCACACAGCTCTTTCTCTGTCCCTTCCCCATTCACAGACCACCAGAAGGAGTGCAGGGAGCCCGGGTGACCCAGCTGCCTTCCATCAGGCTTGTGCTGAAGGAGCTGAGTGGCTCCTGTGCTGTGAGTGTCCCTCCTGTCTCTGCTCTGCCCCCAGGGGCTGCCTCAGGCCAGCATCAGCTGCATCGCTCCTCATATTCTGCTCTTTTCCCCTTGCCCAGGCAATGACACTGGACACCAGCAGCCTGGAGAGGCTGCTCCAGCACCAGGCTCAGGTCAGGGTCACCGCAGGTGCAATCTCACCATCCCCACCTCTCACACGTGGCCAGGGGCTGATGCAGCTTGCTGGGGGCACTTTCTGCTGTGGGGCTGCTTGGTGAGCGCAGCCCATTTCTTGCAGGCTGGTGCCAAGCAGCTGCCACCTCCCATCCACTCTGGCAGTGACTGCAGACATGGCCACGTGGATGGTGAGGTTGGAGAAGACAGGGGCAGGATGGCCCTTCTCTCCTGCTCTTGCAGGCAGGCACGCGTGCTGCGATGGGGCTGCCGCTGCCCTTCCTGCAGGGCACGTCCATCCCCATCGCTCTGAGGCAGGAGAGAGCTGAGCCCTGGGGACCCTCGTTCCCAAGTGCTGCAGCCTCTCCCGTGCCCTGGGTGGTGGGGGGACAGCACTGAGGGAGTCTGGGAGAGCTCTCTTGGTGCTTCTTCTCCACGGCTCTTTGTTCTGTTTCCCTTGGCAGCAGGCAGGACCTGCAGGAGCAGGAGGAGGCTGCCCTGGCCATTTGCGTGGCCAAGGACCTCGGCTGCAGCAGAGGCACCGGGGCCATTGGGCTCTGCTGGAGCAGGAGCTCTCTTTGGCCGGCCCCTGGCAGATCTCTGCAGCCAGGATGGCACGCTGCCCCAGCCCATCCAGGTAAGCCGGCCTGGCCAGGGGTTCCCCATCCCATCCCATCCCATCCCATCCTATCCCATCCTGCCGGCTCCACCAGAGAGGGACTGTCTCCAGCCTGGCAACTCTCCTCCTCTGTGCCCTCAGGAGCTGCTGGCTCTGCTGAACAAGCACGGGCCATCCATGGAGGGGATCTTCCATCGGGCAGCCAGCGAGCGTGCCTCCCAGGAGTTCAGGGAAGCCCTCGACAGCAGCGTGGAAGTCCAGCTCGAAAACCACCCTGTGCTGCTGCTGGCTGTGCTCTTGAAGGTGAGCCCTGCTGACTTGGAGCCCAGCAGCTCCCAGCTCTCTTGGTGCTGATGGGCACCTGCAGGAGCACAAGCAGAAATCCAGCCACCTGCTCATGAGCCAGAGGGCCAGGGATGCAGCCTGTGCTCCTGGGGGGAGTGGCCAAAGCCTCACGCGCGGCCCTTGGCACTGCACGACCTCCTGTGGAAGATCCCCTCCAAGCTCCTCGATGACCACCTGTATGAGGAGTGGATGAGCGCCCTGCAGAAGACCAGCAGGCAGGAGAGGCTGGCAGCACTGAAAGAGTAAGTGTGGCAGCAGCCTGCAGGGACTGGGACAGCCCGGGACTCGGCTGCAAAGCAGTGGCCTGCCTGAAATAGCCATGGTTCCTGCAAGCCACCTCCTGCTGCTGTGGGGTTTTGGTCTGGGGGTAAAGGGACACCGAAAAGCATTTCTCTCCGGGGAGCACTTCCCGCAGGCATTGGGGCTTGCTCCAACAAGGGCCTCTTTCAGAAGGGCAGGGAGGGAGGGAGGTGGCTGTATCTCAGTGCAGGTAGTCCCTCTGCTGTAGACCAGGCGGTGGCCTTGGGTGAGATCAGCCTGGGAGACCTGTGTTGTCAACACCAACTTCATTAACGTTGTGCTCCTGTTCCCTCAGGGTGGCCAGCAAGTTACCTGAGGCCAACCTCCTCCTGCTCTGGCACTTGCTCTCCCTGCTCAGTAACATCAGCAGGGACATGGCCATGAGCAAGGTGACATCCGGGAACCTGGCCATCTCTTTGGCACCAAACCTCCTCAGCTCCCCCCAGGAGCTGCCCCTGGACGTCCTGGCACAGGAGACGGGGAAGGTACACTGTGTTCACCGCCCGGCTACAGCCTCTCCAACCCACCCCAGCTTTGCTGCTGAGAGGGCCCTGGCTGCCTCCTCTCATCAGCAAAGCCGTGGGGCAGCAGCCAGGAAGAGCAGCCCCACGGCTGCACCTTCCTGCACAGAAGTGCAGGTCGGGCTGGGAAAGGCTGTTTGAGCCCTTATCAGCCCCCTCGGTGAAACCAGTGGTTTGCTGTGTACAGGTGACGCAGCTCGTGGAGCTCCTCATTGACCACCAGGAGGAACTCCTTGAGGAGGAGGTGGCTGGGCTGGCCAGCGATGGGGACGAGGAGCCACCAGCACTGTAGACAGCACCAGAAACAGCAGAGGTATGTGGAGTCCACAAGCAGCATGACAACAAAAGCCTCCCCCCTCAGAAGGTGGGGCTGCTGCCACAGCGACAAGCACAGTCATCCAGCAGCCTGCAGCTCTGCCAAAGTGCAGAGCAAGGCTGATTCAGGTTAGCCATCCCGCTTTGTGTGGTGATCCCACCACAACTGGCTCAGCTGAGCTGAGCAAACCCACCCAAGGGGTGTGCCTTTCAGAGCTAAAGTAGCAATTGTGCAGGGAGGTCCTTGCCCCCTGCTGACCTACACATTTGCACTGCAGGTGCCTCTGGTCGCCCTCAAGAGCGAACAGCAAAGGAGCTTTTCCAGGGAGAAAAGGCAAAACTACCTAGCTTTGCTTGGTTCAAGGTAATCATGGCTTCACCTGTCTAACAATACTATTGAATGGAATGGTTGCCAGGCTCTGCACTAGACCACAGGAAACGAAGAGCAACGTGGGAAGTGGGCAATGACGGGCCACCAGAAGAGGAGCAGGTTGTCAACGGAGCTCTAAGGGATGGGTGACTGAAGAAATCCAAGCAGGAGAAGAAGAACAAGGAGTCCGTGTATGTAGCAGAGCCCATTTTCCATCTTTCCAAGCTCTGAGGATAGGAAATATTCCTGAGGTGCACAGGATGGTGGTCCTGGACAGGAGGCATGTACCTGCCCTTGGGGGAACATGTATGTCAGGAGAAACATACCACTGCAGTGTTGGCAGGTTAATTTTGCCCCTGTAGAAGCTCTGTTTGGGTAAGCCTGAGCAATCAAAAAAAAGTCTGATCTGGGGAATCAAAACAAAACAAACAAGCAAACAAATAAAAAATCCCCAAACAATAAAAAGAGAAAAGGTGTGTTTTGCCTGCCAACCTGTGAGTTTAGTATGGCACAGTGAGGGATGCTGCTGCTTGGGTTTTGGAAAGGACCATATCCCAGCTTTCCTGCTGAGCCCTGCTGCCTGGCAAGGGGGCATTGCACATCTCTGTCAACTTGCCATGCTCTGAGGGTATCACATGTGTTGAGAAGGGACCAAAGCAACACTGTAGTTGTCAGTAAGGAGCCTCTTTCCTGTGGCAGGAATGACCCCTTTTACAGCACACTTCCAAAAAACCCAGGAGCCAAGTCCCGCCTGCTTTTGCCCTCATGGTTTCATCAGCGCCTTCTGACTCTGCCCTTGTAGGTGCCCATTTACTACTTGGATTCCCTGGATGAGCTCTGCCTCCTGGGCTTGGAGTTCCACCCTATGGCCCCAGCACCACCTCGGCAGCGGTGAGGACAGCGTCATCGTGTCCTTCTGCTCTGGCCGGAAGGTTCCTCCAGCTCGCCCCAGAGCCAGAGCAGCACCCTCAGATCCATCCCAGCCCTCGCAGGAGGCCTTGCTGGCTCACTCCTCAGCTCCACTAGCAAATGCCCACCCGCTGGCACATCTCCCCAAGTGGGGAGCTGGCCTCTGATCTCTATCTTACTATGTTCATTACTACGTTTATTGCTATCATTGTTACTATGTTTGTTATGGTCTTTATGTTTATTAGTCTATTACTATCTCTTTTAGAAACAAATTTTAGGATGTGCTTTAGGATAGATTTAGGATATAGTTTAGGAAACACATTAGTTATAGGAGAGTAGTTATTTCACATTGTTTGAGTAAACTCTTCATAGTTTCATAGAATCATAGGATAGTTAGGGTTGGAAAGGACTTCCAGTAATTTCATGTTATTTTGCAAGACTAGTCTTAGAGTGGCTTTTCAGCTATATTAGTAAAAAAGCGGAAAGAATTACAAAAGTTGTATCTCTCTGCCCTGCCATCTGCATCCACGTGTCCTGGGTTCAGCTATAGCAGTCATTTTTCTCCTTCTTAGTAGCTGGTGCAGTGCTGTGTTTTTTAACTTTCAGCCTGGGAACAACGCTGATAACACCTATGTTTTTAGTTGTTGCTAAGTAATGTTTACAACGACCAAGGACTTTTTCAGTCTCATGCTTTGCCAGGGAGGAGGGGAAGCCGGGAGGACGCAGAGACAGGACACCTGACCCAAACTAGCCAAAGGGGTATTCCATACCATGGCACGTCATGCCCAGTATATAAAGCGGGGGGAGTTACCTGGAAGGCCCAGATTACTGCTCGGGTCGGGCTGGGTACCAGTCGGTGGGTGGTGAGCAGTTGTATCTTCTCCCCTTGTTATTTCCCTTATCATTATTATCATTGGTGGTAGCAGTAGTGGTTTTGTATTATACCTTAATTACAGGACTGCTCTTATCTCAACCCATGGGAGTTACATTCTTTCGATTCTCCTCTGCATCCCTCCGGGAGCGGGGGGAGGAAGAAGGAGGGGAGCGAGCGGGCAGCTGCGTGGTTCCGAGTTACCAGCTGGGCTCAAACCACGACAAATGCAAACCAGAAAAGAAAGTAAACTGAAAGAGTCTTTGGATTAGGAAAGAAATGACAAAAAGATATTTCTGAATGCAGAAGAACTACTGCTACACCTTGAAAAAGATTCAAGTAAGCTCCAGAAGAGTACTGGCCTGCTACTGGAATACAGCTGCATTTCTTAGACATCTGTTAAGGTCCAGAAGTAAAGAGAAACTTGTTTCTACAAGAAAATGCAGACAGGCAGCAGAAAGGAGCATTGAATTGCACCACTGTGTTTTCATTGACAACTGCCCATTCTGGGATCTCTCTAGATGCTGAAACAAAACCAAAAAAACCCACAAAAACAAGACAACAAAATTAAAAAAAGAAACAACACAAAACCAAACAAAAAACCACACAAAAAACAAAAAAAAACCAACCCCCCAAAAAACCCCCCAAAACAACAACAACAACAACAAAGAACCCAACCCCCCCCCCAAAAAACAACCCACAAACATAAATCCTACTTTGGGGGAAAAAAGAAAAAAAGCCCTCAGATCCCTCTGCGCTCTGATAGGAGAAACATCAGCTCTCGAGATCTTAGTGTGATCTATCATAGATGTCCAGTGTCTATTGTGATACTTTATAAACAGAAGACTATGTAAATGCCATTGGGAAATGATAGCAGGCATCCCAGCCATCTGCAAACAAAGCTGTCTCAAATCTGAGTACCAGCAGAGTGATTTGTTTGTAATAGGGCTGAGTGACTGATACGCACGTATTCCCCTTGCATTTGCTAGAATACATTGTACAGACTGGCTGCAGTTCTTAGCATTTCTTCATATGTATTATGCCTTTCTGAATTTTCTTACCATTTCTATACAGAAATAAAGTGTCAAATGCATATCTGGCCAGTGTCTGTATGTGGATGAGTCCCTTCCCTTTTTATTCCTCTCTCCATCTCTGGGTTTCACTTCTCTCTCTCTCTGATACTTAACTGTCCAAGAAAACAAAAAGGTCATGCAATGGTTGCATTTGTATAAGCTTTTCTCCCAGGAACTTTTTCTTTTCTCCTAAAAAAACCTGAGGAGACGCATCCAGGAAAAGGTCTTGACAAGGAAAGAACTTGAGTATGTTGCTACTTCTTCTAACCTGAGAAACAAAAGCACTACTTTTGCCCAGAAGGCCACTGGTCACTCTTTCTGTGATCTTGCTATGCTTTCATTTCATCCTTCTTCATATTCAGTTGCAAAGCCCCAAATCTCTTGGCTATGTTGCCATACCACAGACTCTGTTAGGAAGAGAATAATTTAAAGATTGTAGGGAACTTCTGTTTATGGAAAGGACGTTATTTTTTGTCACCTAGAAAAGATAGAACTGGTAAGTTACACATGAAGAGCCATTTCAAATTTACCTCTTCTCAAAAGTAGCTGATGAATTAAAAGCTATTGTCTATTAGTTGGCAATGATAGGAAAGACTCCTCATCTTCCTCAGGGAAAAGTAAAACCCCAAAACCATACAGGATGTTGAGAACAAAAGGTTGAATGTAAACTAAAGTTCCCATGCCCTTACGCCAGTGTCGTGGTTTGAGCCCAGCCGGTAACTCAGAACCACACAGCCGCTCGCTCACTCCCCCCCCCCCCCTTCTTCCTCCCCCCGCTCCCGGAGGGATGGGCAGGAGAATGGGAAGAATGTAACTCCCACGGGTTGAGATAAGAGCAGTCCCGCAACTAAGGTATAATACAAAACCACTACTGCTACCGCCAATGATAATAACGATTAGTGAAATAACAAGGGGAGAGGATACAATTGCTCACCACCCGCCGACTGATACCCAGCCCGACCCGAGCAGTGATCAGGCCTTCCGGGTAACTCCCCCCGGTTTATATACTGGGCATGACGTGCTGTGGTATGGAATACCCCTTTGGCTAGTTTGGGTCAGGTGTCCTGTCTCTGCTTCCGCCCGGCTTCCCCTCCTCCCTGGCAAAGCATGAGACTGAGAAAGTCCTTGGTTGGAATAAACATTACTTAGCAACAACTAAAAACATCAGTGTTATCAGCGTTGTTCCCAGGCTGAAAGTTAAAAAACACAGCACTGCACCAGCTACTAAGAAGGAGAAAAATGACTGCTATAGCTGAACCCAGGACAGCCAGTAAGTGGCAGCAAGACAGGGACAGCAAGGGAGTTGAAACATGTTCCATCATCCGTATGCATGTTTTCTACCTATTGGAGCAAACTGGGGCAAACTGGAATGAATGATCTGGAGCACTCAAGTTGACCACAATGCCCTCTAGGTGCTCATTCTCAGTTACAATGTGCTGGGGTGACTGACTTATGCTAAGAACTATGTGCCTTATATATGCACTCATACTTACGAAACATGCAATTCTGATTTTATTCCTTGTCGTGGTTTGAGCCCAGCCAGTGACTCAGAACCACGCAGCCGTTCTCTCACTCCCGCCTTCTTCCTCCCCCTGCTCTCGGAGGGATGGGGAGGAGAATCGAAAGAATGTAACTCCCACGGGTTGAGATAAGAGCAGTCCCGTAACTAAGCTATAATACAAAACCACTACTGCTACCACCAATGATTATAACGATAAGGGAAATAACAAGGGGAGAGGATACAATTGCTCACCACCCGCCGATCGATACCCAGCCCGACCCGAGCAGTGATCTGGGCCTTCCGGGTAACTCCCCCCGGTTTATATACTGGGCATGACGTGCCATGGTATGGAATACCCCTTTGGCTAGTTTGGGTCAGGTGTCCTGTCTCTGCGTCCTCCCGGCTTCCCCTCCTCCCTGGCAAAGCATGAGACTGAGAAAGTCCTTGGTTGGAGTAAAAATTACTTAGCAACAACTAAAAACATCGGTGTTATCAGCGTTGTTCCCAGGCTGAAAGTTAAAAAACACAGCACTGCACCAGCTACTAAGAAGGAGAAAAATGACTGCTATAGCTGAACCCAGGACATTGTTAAAAATAAGTACATACTGGGTAAACATGACTCGCTGCTCTTTCTGCTGTCTTGAAATCTGTATTTGCTTCCCATGTGCTGGGGGAGGAGGGATATCTAGGAAATGGATGCTCACAGTATCACAGAATCATAGAATAGTTAGGGTTGTCAAGGACCTTAAGATCATCTAGTTCCAATCCCCCTGCCATTGGCAGGGTCACCACATGCACTAAACCATGTCACCCAAGACTCCATCCAACCCGGCCTTGAATGCTGCCAGGGATGGAGCACTCACAACTTCTCTGGGCAACCTGTGCCAGTGCCTCACCACCCTCACAGTAAAGAACTTCTTCCTTATATCTAACCCAAACTTCCTCTGTTTAAGTTTGAACCCATTACCTCTTGTCCTATCTCTACAGTCCCTAAGGAAGAGTCCCTCTCCAGCATCCTTGTAGGCCCCCTTCAGATACTGGAAGGCTGCTATGAGGTCTCCATGCAGCCTTCTCTTCTCCAGGCTAAACAGCCCCAACTTTCTCAGCCTGTCTTCATACAGGAGGTGCTCAAGCACCCTTATCATCCTCGTGGCCCTCCTCTGGACTTGCTCCAACAGCTCCGTGTCCTTCTTATGCTGAGGACACCAGAACTGTACACAGCACTTCAAATGAGTATGAAAACCAACATCAACAAAGACCCTAGGTACTGGTTATGCAAATCAATTCAGCCTTCTTATCCCTGCCCCATCCATTCCAGTATCTCAGGAGACCTTCTGGCCACTGTAATACACTGTGCCTCCTAACAGAGATCTCGTGCAGAGAGCAGCACGTGTGCCCCATGAGAGAATTTCAGGAAAAGAAGCTCAAATAAAATGGTGAGAAAGAGGATTTTTTTAATAAAAGAGGAATGAAGTATGTGCATCTGTGTATGCATTTAAATTTGTCTGGTCCCATACAGCCAATGCTGGCTGCAGGTTCTAGCTGGACCAGTAAAAAACTCAAGGTTGACTCAGTAGACAACAGAGACTGGCAGATACAA
This sequence comes from Strigops habroptila, assembly GCF_004027225.2. Taxonomy (NCBI): domain Eukaryota; kingdom Metazoa; phylum Chordata; class Aves; order Psittaciformes; family Psittacidae; genus Strigops; species Strigops habroptila. Next base: position 75,214,832 of record NC_044278.2, on the reverse strand, counting down.
AAGGAAATGTCTTCTGTTCACATACCAGCTAGTCTTGCTGGGGGGCAACTTGGTAGCTCCCAAAACCCTATCATTTGTTTGGTGCTTTTTAAATTAATCCCTTGGTAAACTAGTACTGCACAATGAACTAGCTGTAATCAGGCATTTTGCTGTGGACACAACCTGTTGCTTTCAGAATGTTAATTTACCGGAAGCTATCTCTGAAAGCCAATCTGGCATTAAAGGGAAAGCAGGAGTAACAGGTGGAGCTGTGTATTTACTGCTTCATAACTTATTTTAAAAGTCTCTTCAATTCAGAAGATGTCTTATATTATTAGAAATGTCACATATTAATATAAATTCTTAAATAACCAGTGTTTATAAGATGTTACCAAACATTAGACATGCCCATTTTTAAAATGTCAAAAACTAACTTAAGCAAGTACTTTACACTGTGTTTCTTAAAGCTTGAGAAATTGAGATAGTTAGAACAAAGAAGACGAAAAAAGACCCAAAGTTTGTTCCGGACTGCACAAGCTACAAAAATCGTATGGAGAATGCTCCCATTAGGTCTCAGCTGTGGGGATACAGAATGCAAACCTCCTTGGTAGAAGAGGGAACTAAAATTAGGGTGGGATTTGGCTCACTCTGACTTCTGCTGTGTCTCTGTTTGGACTAGGTGTCCACACAGCCATTATAGTGAGTGAATATCAAGGGCTTGATGCAGTAGCCTACCCCTTGGCATCATTTGGGTACGATCTGAGATTCTATGGGTATGTCATCTGGTTTCCAGCTGTCCCCTCCGAAGGGCGAGTCTGTCCATAGGTCCTGTGTCATACCTGCTAGGCTTTAGGTTCTAGTTTCATTAGGGCATCTTAAATGGCATTAAGTTGCCCGTGTCTGGGAAATGGAAATGAGGCCCTTGTCAATCCAACCATTTAAGGTATCCTAAAGATATCTACATTTAGGACAGCATAAATAACTTTTTACTCTGCTAACTATAATGGCACCTTTGCAAATTTTTACTATCAGTATGTGCAGTATAATTATCTGAAGTCAGAGGAGCTGAATCCCAGCCTGTGTATCTTGTGTTGCAATGGGTGGTCTCAGCATCTCTGCCTAGGTCTTGAAGACAAGCCTTTACTACTCTCTCCTATGTCAAGGCTGACTAGTAGTCTTCCCAGACTACATCTCCAGGATCCATCTGTCATGTGCAATGGGAAAGAGCAACGTTTTACTTGCAGAGTCTCTTGGAGTGGGCTATGGCTGTCCATGCTCAACTGCTGAAGTGCTTTGGAAAATCCAAGGAGAAATGTAAGTTCTTGGACAGATTATTACGAAAAACTTGGGTGCTGTCAAATTACATATGTCACCATGGAGGGAAAATAAGATTTTTTAAGCAATGCCTTGGAGTTGCATGCCAAAGTCACATTCCCATCATGCTTCAGGTGACCATTTTCTCTTGTGAATCTGGAAGTTATGCAGATAAGCTTTACTGTCCCTGGTGCAGAACAGTGAGAGAGCATCACTGCTCAGGAAGGCCCAACAGGAGGGATAGGCAGGGCAGGAGAGGTGGAGGAGTTGCACTCTATGCAAGGGAGAAATTGGACTTTACAGCCTTTAGTCTCAGGGATGATGCATTTGAGAGCTTGATGGTAAGAAGCTGGGGAATGGAAAACAAAGAAGATGTCCTTGTGGATGTCTACTATCAATCACGCTGTCCTGGGTTCAGCTGTAGCAGTCATTTTTCTCCTTCTTAGTAGCTGGTGCAGTGCGGTGTTTTGGCTTTAGTCTGAAAACAATGCTGATAACACACTGATGGTTTTAGTTGTTGCTAAGTAATGCTTACGCTGATCAAGGACTTTTCAGTCTCTCATGCTCTGCCAGTGAGGAGAGGCACAAGAAGCTGAGAGGAAGCAAAGATAGGACACCTGTCTCTGACCCGAACTAGCCAAAGGGGTATTCCATACCACAGCACGTCATGCCCAATATATAAACTGGGGGGAATTACCCGGATGGCGGAGATTGCTGCTTGGGTCAGGCTGGGTATTGGTCGGTGGGTGGCGAGCAATTGTATTGTGCATCACTTGTGTTCATTGTTTTCTTTTCCTTTTCTCCTTTTAGTTTTATATTTTCTCCCCTTGTTATTTCCCTTATCATCATTATTATTGCTGGTAGCAGTAGTAGTTTTGTATTATACCTTAGTTACTGGACTGTTCTTATCTCAACCCGTGCGGTTTGCACTCTTTCGATTCTCCTTCCCATCCCTCTGGGAGCTGAGGGGGTGAGGCGGGAAAGGCGGGAGTGAGCAAGCGGCCGCGTGGTTCTGAGTTACCGGCTGGGTTTAAACCATGACAAACAGTCATAGCAGCCACATCATTTATTTAAAGCTGTTTCTTATATATCATGCATTAATTGATACCAAATGAATTCAAGAAATCCAAATAACAGTACAAACCAGAAACTTCTGGCTGCCAAAGCACTTGTGGCTAATATTACCCTAATAAAGCAAATTATTAAATTCAAAGACAATTATGCATATTCTTTCCAAAATATCATGGTATTCCATTCATATTACAAGCTTCATCAAAACCAAGTCTTGATTATAAAGGTTACTTAAGCTTTTATTAGAAACACAGAGAGGCTATCTTTGACTTCAAAACTACATATAGCACTGCATATAGTGCTATCTAGTGTACTTGAAACACCATGTATACCTATTGCCATATCTTGGATTACTTTAACATTTAAATTTCTGAATATAGTATTTTTAAATGTTATGTTTTGAAAATTAAAAAAATTAAATCTAATAATTCTGTTATAAATTTACTGCAAAATACAGTTATTTTACCTTTGAAAAATATGTTGTAGAACACCTGGGCTTCCTCATGTAATTTTTTTTTTTAGGGTTTTAAGGTGTATGAATAAAAGGGAAAACAAATTTGCTAAGACAGAATCCAGTATTTCTCACAATTAAACACCATATTGGAGTTCAAGCCTACCCTCATTTTCAGGGGTAGCACTCCCACGTAATTGTATTTTATGCACTCTTTCACAGGTAAATGCACAGAAGAGAGGAGGTATTTAAAAAATAACCAGATGCCAATCGCTCAGTGACATCAAGAGAGAGTAGGTTAGATAGTTACCTTTAAAAATCTGGTTCATAGTTCTGTGCATTCAGGTTGCCTTTTTACAAACATCAGACTTTCTAAAAAGGTATGTGTGTAAACTTTTTTAAACTATTTGATGTCAGAATTTCAACTTATGGTGACTTTAAGTTTGAAAAGTATAGCAGGCAGACTGGCTAACTTACAGTTAAGATGTTAATAAATTTCTGTTGAAAATCATCAGGGTATAGACAGCGTTTACAGTGAGTAGTGCAAATGCGCAGTGGAGCAATGCCAGCTTTAGGCCTGTTAAGACATTGGCTCATGATGCCATCTGTACTTCTGTGGCTCTCCCGTTTGAAAAGAGTATGATGGGCCCTCGCTCCTTTTTTTAATCACTGAGCTATGGTGTGTTGGACAATTTTGAGAGACTTCTGTCTCAAGACATAACATCACCTTAAGCTGACATTACTGAAGGCTTAGCCGTTATGAAAGTGAAATTGTAAATTCTGGCTGTTGTTTCCTATCCAGCATGGATTTCAATAAAATGTAGTGCATAGTCTGAACCACTCTAAAACCCTAAGGAATCAATGAAATTTGTACAGGCATGAGAGTCATGAAGAGAGACTATAAATACCATCCAATAGCAACGGTGAATTTGACTGAACTCTGTAAACTAGATATTATTGCCTTTGTTAGGTTCAGTAGGTGAAGGGAAGAAAGAATTATTTTTATTAAATTTTACCTACCCTGTCGCTTGCACTGAATAAGGTCATTGATTTAATTTTTCTTAAAGGAAGCTTGATGCTAGGAGATTATATCCTTTTTAGGAAACATGAATGCCTTCCAAACATCTTTGCTCTTCCTTAGAATCATTCTCTTTACTTGTTTGTTTCTTTGCTTACATTGCTCAGAACATCAGTTCATTTAGAACTTTTTTTTTCTTATAACTTCACAAATTTTTCGTGTGGCTGGATATTTTGTGCATCTGGATTGTGTCATAAGAAATAGACAAAAACACCATGAGAAAAGCATTTTAAACACATCTGTAAATTCATACATAACTGTGTTAAGAGGCCTCTTTTTCTTTCTTTTTGCAAATTCTGATGATTAAAGAGGTCCAAAAGATGTGCTGTTTTTCCAATCTCTCTTTTTCACGGTTGAATGTTTGGGATTCATTAATCAACAGCAGGTTCTTCTTTCCTGTTTTTTTTAATTTTCATTTCCAATACTATAATCCAGTATCACTGGACATTATATGGTGGATGAATTACTAAATATATCTAAATTACTAAATTATATTTACAATAAACTAAATCATACTACAACATTATATTTACAATCATAAAATTGTGTTTAAAAACTCACTAGGTCACTAAATTATAATTGCAGTACGTACCAAAATGAATATCCATAGCCTGATTCAGAATAGATAATATTATTTCATGATTTGCACTAACATTCTATTATTCTTTCTTTTAACCTTTTCTTCTAGAATTGCTTGAGACAGCAGCTTTACGTTTTTACTTCTAAATTGTGTAACAAGTTACAATATTTAACAATGCAAGTCCTATAATATATCTACTGATTTGTTCCCTGTGCTACAATCAGTTCTGCTCTTTCTTGGGCTCGTCTTTATGCTAGTTCTTGCACTACTGACTATAGGCACTGTGGTGATAGAATTATTTAGGATTTTTTTTATAGCTTAGTTCCATTGGAATTCTACAGAAAATATAACATAAAATTCTCTAGGTCTGGTTAGGCAGCTGCTGATAGCACGGCTGCAACACAGCCAAAAGATTGAGAAAAAAACTGCTCAAAGACAATTTGGAAACTAAGTCTTCATTCAGACTAACTTCTGTAAAAATCCTCTGCGATTTGCATAATGGAAGAAGAAGGCCTCTGAGCTCTTCCATGAGGACAGCCCAATAGCCTGGCTAATGAGGGATTTGTAAAGGGATCTTACATGGAAATTTTCTTTCTCAAAACACTATTACAGCATTCATCAGTGGGAAGGACAGCTAAAAGGTATAAATAGATCAGCGAGCAATGTCTTGTGACTCTTACTACACAATGCTACAAGCCTAATTTTACATGTCTAATTCCATCAAAACTGCAAAATGCTTTCATGGTGACAAAACCATGTTCATGCACTTTCAGCAGCTGGTACAATAAAACAGAAGAACAATTTGGAGACATATACTTTATTCTCTGTTTCATTACTAAACCAAGGTTGTTTATACTTCAACTAACAAGTCAAGGAAAAGGCATCTCTGATGTGAATAGGAAGTGGGAGGACAGCTGAGACTCCCCTACTTCATATCACTTCTCAGGCTCCCCCTTTCTGTGAAAACTTCAAAATAGCAGCAGGCCAACAATCCAGTTATTCTGGTTGTGTGGGGTTTTTTTTTACTAAGGAGAAGAATTTCTTCTCCATTTCTTTCTTGTCCCTCATTTTTGGACACATGAAGCATCTCCTATACAAACTGTGTTTCATTTGTCTTACAACAGACATCTGCAGTTCAGGTATAGTTCTTCCTGTCCAGAATGGCAAGGGTCTCCTACAAATCAGGTGTCATATGCACAGATTCCATGTAGTTGTCTCAGATACCCTTGAACCTTTAAAATATTTAAGTAATCGAACTGCAATCATAAAATCAAGGCATAAGTTTGAGCTGAGTTGCTGCTCTGAGACCAAGAGTAGCATCAGGGCTGCAGCAGTAAAGCTGGATGTAAGGGCTAATATAAAGGCTGAAATTCCTGTTCTTCCTTTCCCTTCTCTCACCCATCTATCTCACGCATAGTTCTTCATTCCAGAATTTCTAAATATATGCAATGTTAGTAAAAGATACATTTAATTTTAATGCTAAACATGTTAATATACTGGAAAAAAACAGTGAGTTCGAAGATGTGGATATGTCTTGGTTTCACAGATGGCATTGAAATAGGGATTTTTTCTAAAATCTGAGAGGATGTAAAAGGTAGACACAGGTGACTATGAAGCAATCAGTGTTTGGCATGTGCTAACTCTGAAAAGAGAGCATAAAAAGCTCAGATTAGGCACTAGGCCAAAATGTAGGATGTGATTAAAAAATAGATAAATTAGCTGGCACCCTATCTGGCATGTAAAAAAGTCTGAAAGGCTCCATTAAAACAAAAGGATTTGTGAGAATACTTATTTACAATTACACTAAGATTTTATTTTGTTTCAGAGGAGGCCTATTATCTTGCCTAAAGACAACTGAATGTTTTTATATTTATTATACGTGACCATATAAAATAAAATATGTCCAGTAAGAACTACAATCAGAACTGGTGAAACTGCATTGCAAAATAAATGAATTATTTCTAACCACATTTGCAACATTTCTCTTTCATTTGTTTTGAATATTCCAGTGAAGGAACTTCACTAGGAATAAATACAGCCCAAAGAAATGGACTGTAAATGCTGATCTTGGGTAAAATAAAGACTGGTTAGAAGAGTTTGTAGAAATGCATACAAACCCAGTGAACAGGATTTTTAGACCATAAATCAGCTGTTGTGAATTGGTTAGCTGAGTTAGAAAATCAAGGAACATAGGCTGCACTAGTCAGTGCTGTAGGATTTTACTGCATCATTTCATTGGTTTACATCAATAGGACCTATAAATCCTGTAGGTTGCTTTCTTAAACTGGGCAAAAAGAGAGGGGAAAGAAACCACAAGTTTCTGTCATAAATCATGATTTATTTTGTCCTACATCTTGACAATTTCACTACAGGATAGACTATCCAAGAAGACAGAGAAGGTAAAAGCAGCCTCGTTCCCAGGATCCCTCAGTGAAAATCCAAAGTCTTTACAAGGCTCTTCACTGCAGAAGAATACACTTGTTTCAGTGGCTTAAAAACAGTCTCATATCTATGATATTTCAATCTACCAAGTTAGACTTCAACTTACAAGAAGCACTGGTGATGCTGGATCAAAGTTTTAGAATTCTATCACTATGAAAGCAGGATGCATGGTTGCCAAATAACACCAAACATTCACTGGAGCAGTTATCACTGATTTTCACTGATAAAAATAATTACCTCAAGTATAGAACCATAAAAAAATCTCCCAGTTATTCTTAAACTAAACTGGAAAAGACACAACATACGTTTAATTCATAATCAAAATTTCTGTTTACCAAGCAGCCATATTCACACAGTAGAATCAGGAAAAAAATAAGTGTATTTCCATGAGAGTGCTTTATATACAAACTTAACAATGTTAGTAGAATTTTTTCTAGACTGTATTCGTTTATTTTTAGATGGGTATACCTGTTTATTGGTTTTTGTAGTAGGATAAAGAAAGTTCTTAGAACATTTATGTTAAAATCAGACTAACATTTTAACATTTCGCCTTCGCCCTGTAAAAGGCACAGCACAGAGTTCTGGTCATTGCATAAAATGTTCTTTATGTAGTTTTCCTGTGACTTAAATGGAAGGCACAAACAATGTGTGCAGAGACAAGAATCTGTAGCACTAAACTAAAGACAAATTTGACTTGTTCTTTCTCAGCTAAACCACTTCCTAGCTAAATAGTTGTTCAGCTTGATGGCTGGGGATAGGAAGCAATTCTCTCCTGGTTTTAGTCTTTATCAGATGTATCTCTTGCAATGGCACTATCTCAATGTACCAGGTAGCAGTCTCAGACAAAAAAAAGCCTCAGATGCAAGTCCTGAAAGGAGTACTGTAGCTATCTTGTGTTAGTACAGAAGGATGATGACTGCCAGTGTTTGCCATGGCAACAATGAGGGGCTGTTATCTTACTTAGCAAAGATTAATTTTTTCTGTGATCCTAAAATTTCTTGAGTCTACCATTAATCAAGAATCTTGATCCTACTGATCTACATAAATTAAATAGAATCCTAAAAAATTTCAATTTTTATCTCAGGGATTTTATTTTCCTTATTCTCAGGAATTATCCCTTTTTACAACAGCAATCTTTTTAATAGTCTTCTCATGTGCACTGTTCTTAATTTTTCATAGTTATTCTTCAAAATAAGGCTATATGAAAATATGCTATCTATCTTTTTCATTACACAAATTTATCGATGTGTTCTTTCTATTACAAAAATCTATCATGAACATGATTTTTATTCATGGAGAGGTTTAGTTTTGGGCCACAATTGCTGTAGCAACTTCTTTAGTTTGTTTTGTTGTTGTTGTTTTTTTTTTTTACAAGAAACATCTGGGTTTCACTTATACATGACACATTTTTCCCAGTCATTATCATTGTTTAAACACATTACATCCTCAATTACTTTATTCTTCATGACAAAGACACCCAATAATAAAGGACTTTTGCTCACACAATATTTTTCAGCCTACGTCCCTCCTGTTATATACCAAAAAAAAAAAAAAAAAAAAAAAAGTCCTTGTTATGTTATTAATGTAGCTGAAAAATCAGTGTGACAGAATTTTTCATCTCACAGTGTCTGAAGAAGGAGTATTACCCTTACAGTTCTCTCCCAGTCCCACTGTGGGGCAGTGAGTGAGCAGCCTTAGCTGTCTATTGGGCTTAACCCACAACACCTTCCCAGCACTTCTTTTGCAACTGTCTCCAAGGGTTTTCATCTGTCTATAAACTTCTGTCTCAGATAATTCACACACTTTTAGTGGAATAACTGCATGCTTGAGCTACTTTGGATGACCTACTTGATGATGCACATAGCAATTACTATTCAAAGTACTTCTGCTAGTATCACTTGCCAATTCTCTGATTGAAATTATATATGAATATAAATGAGAGTAAATACTCCTACAATACTTCCCACACAGATATGCCTCTTAAGACTGTCAGGTTTTTGTTTGGTTTTTTTATTTAAACAGTCCTTCAAAAGTGGAAAAGCTTTGATATTGGCACTAACACAAGTTCCGTTGAGTAGACGTTAAAAGTGCTAAATTTGTTGTAGGAGGTTCCTTAGTAAAACAGCTTAAGAATAATAAAACAACTACCTCCACTCCAAGTGTTTAGGAAAGCAGATTATACTGATGTTAGAATAGGATTTCAGAATTCAGTGAAAGGACAGCACAGATACTTCATGGTGTTCCTGAAATAAACAAACCATGCAATATCATGCCATAAAAATTATGCAACAATTTTTATGCAAATGCAAATAATATTGACAAACCATACACAAAACATTCTATATATATATTAAAATAAACCTGAAGACATACTTTAAATAGGTGCTCAGGAGTGTTGCATCCCGACTAGGAGAAAGTGCAGCAGGAGGGCCAGGAGACCTCCATGGATGGACAAGGAGCTGCTGAGGAAACTTAGAGGGAAAAAAGCAGCTTATAGAAGGTGGAAGCGAGGACAGGCGGCCTGGGAAGAATATAGGAGCATTGCCCGGGAAGCTAGGGACCAGGTTAGGAAAGCTAAGGCCCAGCTAGAATTAAGTTTGGCAAGGGATGTGAAAGATAACAGGAAAGGATTCTATAGGTACGTAGCAAATAAAAGACAGACTAGGGACAATGTGGGCCCTCTCCAGAAGCTATCGAGAGAACTGGCTACCATGGATTTGGAGAAGGCTGAGGTTCTTAATGACTTCTTTGCCTCAGTCTTCACCAGCAAATGCTCTGACCACACAACCCAAGTCTTGGAAAGCAAATGCAGGGACTGTGAGAACAAAGACCTTAGGCCCACTGTAGGAGAGGATCAGGTTCGAGACCATCTTAAGAACCTGAACGTGCACAAGTCCATGGGACCCGATGAAATCCATCCACGGGTCCTGAAGGAGCTGGCGAATGAAGTTGCTAAGCCACTGTCCATCATATTTGAAAAATCCTGGCAGTCAGGTGAAGTTCCCGATGACTGGAAGAAGGGTAATATAACCCCCATTTTCAAGAAGGGGAAGGTGGAAGACCCAGGGAACTACAGACCAGTCAGTCTCACCTCTGTGCCTGGCAAAATCTTGGAGCAGTTTCTCCTGGAAAACATGCTAAGGCACATGAAAAACAAGGAGGTGGTTGGTGACAGCCAACATGGCTTCACTAAGGGGAAATCCTGCCTGACCAATTTGGTGGCCTTCTATGATGGGGCTATGGAACTGATGGACAGGGGCAGAGCGGTTGACGTCATCTACCTGGACTTGTGCAAAGTGTTCGACACTGTCCCGCACGACATCCTTGTCTCTAAATTAGAGAGACATCAATTTGATAGATGGACCACTCGGTGGATAAAAAACTGGCTCGATGGCTGCACGCAAAGATTTGTGGTAAATGGCTCGATGTCCAGTTGGAAACCTGTAACGAGTGGTGTCCCTCAGGGATCAGTGTTGGGACCGGTCCTGTTCAACATCTTTGTCAGCGACATGGACAGTGGGATTGAGTGTCCCCTCAGCAAGTTTGCTGACGACACCAAGCTGTGTGGTTCAGTTGATATGCTGGAGGGAAAGAACGCCATCCAGAGGGACCTTGACATGCTTGTGATGTGGGCTGATGCCAACCTTATGAAGTTTAACCAAGCCAAGTGTAAGGTCCTACGCCTGGGTCGGGGCAATCCCAGGCACTGCTATAGGATGGGCAGAGAAGAGATTCAGAGCAGCCCTGCGGAGAAGGACTTGGGGGTGTTGGTTGACGAGAAGCTTAACATGAGCCAGCAGTGTGCGCTTGCAGTCCAGAAAGCCAACCGTATCCTGGGCTGCATCAAAGGAAGCGTGACCAGCAGGTCAAAGGAGGTGATCCTGCCCCTCTGCTCTTGTGAGACCTCACTTGGAGTACTGTGTACAGTTCTGGTGTCCTCAACATAAAAAGGACATGGAGCTGTTGGAGCGAGTCCAGAGGAGGGCCACGAGGATGATAAGAGGGCTGGAAGACAGGCTGGAAGACCTCCCATATGAAGACAGGCTGAGAAAGTTGGGGCTGTTCAGCCTGGAGAAGAGAAGGCTGCGTGGAGACCTCATAGCAGCCTTCCAGTATCTGAAGGGGGCCTACAAGGATGCTGGGGATGGACTCTTCCTTAGGGACTGTAGTGGTAGGACAAGGCGTAATGGCTTCAAACTTAAACAGGGGAAGCTTAGATTAGATATAAGGAAGAAGATCTCTACAGTGAGGGTGGTGAAGCACTGGAATGGGTTGCCCAGGGAGGTTGTGGATGCTCCATTCCTGGCGGTGTTCAAGGCCAGGTTGGACAGAGCCTTGGCCACATGGTTTAGGGCAAGGTGTCCCTGCCCATGGAAGGGGGGTTGGAACTAGATGATCTTAAGGTCCTTGACAACCCTTACGATTCTATGATTCTATGATTCTATATAGGTCCAAATGATGATAAATTGAGTAGGTATTTTACCTTCCTACATAGAACACATTCAAAGAAATATAACTAAGCACTGCTAAAGCTGAAGAACAGAATAAAAACTGTTCTTTATTTGACTTTATTTAATTATTCATAAAATAGTTTAATTTCTATTGTGCTATTTCATGCACATTACTAACCATGCTGCTAGTTTATATTGCCTTAGTCCGAAGAAGTTATTCAATGTACTGGTTCAATTTACAAACTGTAATGCCTGAAAGAATGACATTCTATTAAGGCTGAGATTATGGGTTTTTTTCTCACAAATATAACTAATTTTGAAACTCAATAAAACAAAAGATGTAATCTTAAGAAGCCATTTTAGAACGGTCGTGTATTAGGTTGAAAGTTTTTGTTTTTCAAATAATAGTCACTTAGAAAGATAGACTTGTGGAGAACTAGTGACATAAAAGGTTTGTGGTTTTTTTTTTTTTTTTCTTTTAAAGATGTAAATTCTGTCTCAATATAAAGACATCATCAAGCCAGATATATATCCTTTGCAAAAGAATAAACAAAGAAAGTTAAACAAAGATTAGACCCATAAATATAAGAGATTTCCTTAAGGTTTTCATATTCATGAACAAAAGAGAATATTTATACTGTTATGACGTTACATTGAACTTCATTGTAAATATTACATAGAACAAAAAGAAATAACACATGCATATTTTTTTCTCCTTTTTTGGAAACTCATTGAAGAGCAGAGCATCTGGTGTAACTTTGTATCATCCTTCAACTGGATTTTACAAGTGAAACTATATGGCTAAAGCATTATGAACTAAAGCTATTGCCAACAAAAAGACAATAAGACTGTGGAAGAAGGGTCAATGCCAGTGCTACAATATGGAGAATCAAAAGAAAGTGGAAATATTACGAAGCAGCAGTGTCTTGACAATCTTCAGCAAAAAAATAAGACAGTGGGGAATTTATTCTTTGGTTAAAATTACCTCACTAAAATTTAGGTGTCTTCAGTGTCTATGTAGGCTTTATGATATGGTCTGCCTTGATTCTCTTCTAATATAAAGAGCAATAAATGGTTTATCTCCATTGGGAAATAGGGTGTGATCTCCTTATCTGATGTATTTTAAGATGAGATGAACTACATTTAAGAAATTCTTCTTTACCAACAGTAAGGGAATTTATACACCTAGCTCAGCTGAGAAGTTTGGAGAATTATTGCAGGAACTCTGAGAGACAGGAAAGGCAATTTTCTATTGTCTAAACAACCCATAAAATAAAGGATACTTTTGTCAAAGTGGAGAAGGAGGACTGATGGAAGTAAAAGCCTATTTCATTAGACTTTATTAGAGTTCTTGCAAATGCATTTCCAGAGCAGGTAGAACTGGGTCTTGCAGAAATTGTGTGTTACAGGCTAAGAAAATATACTTGTCCTATAGCCCCTTTGCATTTCATGCATAGCTTTGCAGGCAAGGTACTAGCAGCATGGGGACTACAAGTGTGGCTTCTGTGAGAAGGTGCTAGAAGCTTCCTCCATGTCCAATAAAGCTAATACCTGCCAGCTCCAAGATGGACTCGCCGCTGGCCAAGGCTGAGCCCATCAGCAACAGTAGTAGTGCATACGAAGGTCCTAGAGCTGTAAGTCTTCTATATGCATATATATATGTGTGTGTGTGTCTGCATTTATGTAAATGAGAGCATATAAATATGTATCTCCTATGTATAACTCTCCTATATTGTATTACAAGTATAACTTTTTTTTTTGGGTGTGCCTTGCTACACAGTAGTAATGCATAATTCCTCACATATCTGCCACCTTTAAGATACCACACAACTACAGAGGAAAAGCAGTTAAACAGTTCCTCAAGACACAGTGGCTACATTTCTTCTTTGCCTATGTGCAGGGTATATGAATACAGGCATAATTTTTCTACACTCTCCACTACTAATTTGACCCCATAGCAGTAAAGCAGAATCTGCCTTTTTAGATGAGATTTTCACACATGCATCACACAAGAGTGTATGCTTAGTGAGTTTGTGTATTTTGATAATTCTCTAAGTTCTATACAATAAAGAATTGAGTACATCTGTAGTAACTGGAAGTGGAGTATCACATACCATTTTGTGACAATGAATCTAGATAAATTGGAGGAGGTTTCAAAGGAGAAGCTCCTTTGAAAAGGAGCTGAGGATCACAGTTTTGCATCTAACAGCTTTTTAGAAATATGTTTGAAATCAGTGAAAGTTCAGTGTCTAAATACCTTGGAATACCTTGGGTGTGCAGATTGCCTAAATGATGTTTGAGGTGGCAGCATCATAGTAATTGCTAAAAATGCTGTAAGTGTGTTATTCCCAAGATAGGGAAAAATGAATCAGAGAATATGATCAATAGGTTTTCCTAAGCTGAATGGTTGTGAGGTTAAAAAAGGAAAATTCAGGATAAAGGACAGTTCTAAAAGACATTTATTACCAAGAAAACAGTGGAAATCTTACAGATTTTTATTTATATTGGGTAAATAATGACTGAAAAGATACTGTTAAACCAAATTCTATTTCAGCTGAGTTGATTATGCTGTTAAAAAAGTAATTTTTGTTTCTAACATCTTGAAATATTTTGAGGTTATTTTTATTGCAGGGTTCTTGAGTACGTGAAACCTAAGTTACCATTTACATTAACTGAACAGCACTCTGTTGCAGCGTGGGTTTGACCCTGAATTTCTATGGTACGCCTTTTACCTGTTGATGTTCCTCAGTTTTCAGTGTACAGGAAGTGCAAACCAGACAACTTGTAATCCCTATATAGGGAAAGAAAGGTAGAGCATTGGCAGAGTTTACACACATTTAGGTATGCCTCGTCACCATTCCACCTCTTAGCATGCATTTAGAACATTTTTCAGCCACACAAGAGTGGCTGGTTTGGAACTTTTCCAGAAGCTCAGTTTTGAGTCAGAGAGAAGCCTACATTTACAAAGAACCATTCACAGCTGTCAGAAGTTAGCTGTCTGTGGGACTCAGAGTACAGCTGCACTTTTTCCAGAATACTGACAACTTCTGTGGCAACCAGAGTCTGTTCGCTAGTATTGGGATTTCTGAAGCTTTATTAGAAAAAGAGTCTCAGTGCCCTATGCCTGTAATTTCCATTTTTATGTTTTTATTACTCTTTTATTGGTTTGTATTCTAATGACATACTGCGGGGTTTGGTTTTTTCTTTATCCTGAAGTTAGGAAATTATAAGATATCAAGTTTTGAAATAATATGCTCATTATCTTCAGGGTTTTTTGGGGATTTTTTTAAGCTTCCAGAATGAACAGAAAGCAGTAAACTCTGTTTCTTTAGTTTCTCTGAGATATATAAAATAGGGTTTGTAGCATTTATGAAGAAGCAGCAGCAGCAGCAATATTTAATCTAAAGAGCAGTGATAGGATTGTATCCTTGCAGTTTTGCTAGTCAGAAGTATAGTCATATCCTCCTCTTTTTACTTCAGTAAGGATGCTAACTACAACTCCATTTCTCCTGCAGACACTCTGAATGTTTCTCAGTTTTTGTTCATATTGAATATACAGAGAAACAAACATACTGTGATGTAACACAGTATAAAGATTTCATTTTCATTTGTGTTTCTCTGCAAATGCATTTCTCAGAAATACAGCAATAACCTGAGCTAAAATATTTGTGTTATGCCACATTTTTTTAATTCTTTTTCTAACCCCCCTTCTGTTGTTGTCTCCTTGAAAAGTCTGCATAATTATAGCATGGATATGGAAAAAAAAATTGGGAAAACCCCCCATACTTCTTATTTCTTCTGAGAAGTGCATGATACACATTAGGATAATATAAAGCTGTGTATGATAAACATTAGCATTTTTCGAACTATATCTCCAGAATGCGATCTTAAAGAATATGTCAAATATGAAAGGACAGGAGAGAAAAAGACAATGAAGCCATAGAGACCCAATTATACATTTGACACCAGTCAAGAATAAAAGTTGGGATAGTTTTTATGACCTGTATTTTGCACCTAAAGCAGTTTAAATTTTTTATTTTTTTTTTAAATAAGTATGGTGGATTTTTTTGTTTGTTTGTAAATCTGGAAGTTTTCAGGCTACCATTTTATGTAGGTGTCAATGCAGAGGGGGCTTACAACCTTAGCCAAGGAACCTTGGCCCAATTCTCTTTTTTTTCTTTGTATTAGTTGGAAATAGCTGAAAGTGTTTGCCGGTTCATACAAGGAATCATTGTGAAGAAGAAGAAGGAGGGGAGGAAAGAGGGGGATGACATTTTAAGAATCATGACTTCTCTTTGTTTTGTTATTCCTGACCTTGATCCACCTTACTTCTGTGTTTCTTATCACTTCTAACTTTATTACCTTCTTGAGGCTGACCATGTAGCGTGGAAATGTGGAAGACCCCTGAGGAGTTACAATGAAAATCTTTCTGCAGTCAGGGCTGGGCATATCATGCTGTCAAGCTGCTCTCCTGTGTGCAAGTAGCACAGTAACTGGCTGCTACTCAGTAGGAGCCTCTCAAGATGTCCAGTTTCTCTGAGTACACTGATTTTATCTTTAAAATGTCCCCAACTTCTAATTTCCAGAAAGAAAATTAATGGGCTGCATTCATGTAAAAGGAAAAGACCTGAAAATGTATGTTGTCAGTACTTTTGATGTTCTCAAAAAAACCCCTCATTTTTTTCAAGTTTCTTTTTCCTCTGCAGTAATAAGCAAATGCGACAGGCCAGTGATTTTGGATGTATCTGTGATATCAGTATCACAGGTACAGAAGTATTTGTACAAATGAGTCTGTGCCTTGTCATACACAGGATTTCCTCAGGAAGACAACCTCTTGTATTTGAATATGTTGCCATATTCTGAGTAGTGATGCTTTGCTATGTTAAACTGTGCATCAGGATGCCACTCGGTGAAAATTACTTTACCTCTGTGTTGCCATTACTTGTTAGCTTTACATAGTAGGTTTTTTTTGTTTGGTTGCTTTTTATGTTTTTACTGTGGGTTTTCCTCTCCCTTTTTGAAGCCACATCCAACAGTATTTTAATAATTCACATCACTCTGAGCATTATAAAATAAAAAAGTTAGATGACCTTCATGATGTTTAAAGAAATATTAAAAAAACCCTGTTGAAAAAGGCTGTGTAAATCAGTAGCCAAAGAGAGAGTAAAAAAATTACATTGATATTTTACTTCAAAAGGTAAATTAGTAAGTATATTTTGTTCCCATTCATGAAAGAAGGAGAGAAAAGCCATGTCAACAGATTTGTTTGTTACTCTATCCTGTGGAGCCCAAGAAAATCTTTATACCAAATAGTACATTATTATTGTATTGCCACCATTTTGCCAGAGGTTTCTAAGCTGCCTCAAGGCATTCACTTTCTACACCATTGGGAGCTCTTTATCTCATGATATTTGACATGGCCATTTTTGGTAGAAAAGTACTCAAATGAAGTCACCTTTCATCATCTCATGACTTGCAAGTTGTCAAAGGACTAGGCTTCCAAGAAGGATATGAAAGAGCAGATATTTGTCATTATTTGGATTCCGTATTTAGCCACTATTTATGGAATAAAAGGTGAAATACTCAGGAAAGAAAAAATAATCTTGAAATGCTATTGCTGTTTTTTTGTACGCTCTTTGTACCATCCTTGTACCCTCTTTTCTAGCACAATAATAAACTCTCACTCAATTACACTAAAAAGCAGAAAACTTGGATGGAAACACTTTTCAATAATGCATGATTAGTACAGGGAACTCATTATAACTTGGCAGTCATTGAGCAATATTTTGATCAACACTCAAGAGTTAAATGTTGAATGGATAACACAAAAATTTAGAGTTGAACTATTAAAATAGGCAAGAGTTTTGGAACAGAGATGATCAGTGGGATAGGGGAGAGAACTGGAAAGATAAAGGCAAGAAAAACTCTTCAGTTTTATGAGAATATAATGAACAGATCATATTTTCTTTCTTTCCACACCACATTTTACATGAAATAATTATTGTAATTACCAGATTCCTGAATATTCTCATATAAATAGAAACCAAATCCTGAGACTCTAAAGATTAATGTGGGATGAACATTGAGATCTGGATGAAGTCTACTGCGTGGCATATGTTTCCAGATGATCACTTGTTTTGCAAGATGCTCTCTATTAAAACGCCAAGACACGCAAATGCAACAAACTATAATTGCCAAAACTTTTAACTGAGTAAGACTTTCGAATTCAGTTTCACAGCATGGGATTTGTTACTCCTGTGTGAATTAACTTTGTGATGAGGTTTATTTAGTTCTTTGAAATCAGCTAGTTAATATGTATCGAAAAATACTGAATACATTCTGGAATACCTACTACATGCTGAAAAATACTGAAAAAGAGTCTTTGCTTAATCAATTGTACTAATGCAGGACAATTTTAATTTTTAAATGCCCTTTTTTTTTTTTTTTTCCCCCTGGGGTATACCCTCCTAATCCCTTTCAATAGTTTTTGTATTGCAGATAGGAGAAAGTAACAATACAACATACACTCACCTTTGTTTCATAGAATCATATAATCATAGAATAGTTAGGATTGGGAAGGATGTAAAAGCTCATCTAGTTCCGACCCCCCTGCCATGGGCAGGGACACCTTCTAGCAGACCAGGTTGCTCAAAGCACCAGGAAGATGATTTTCCCCTTGATTGCAAAGTTATCTTTTCCATATTTTCATAAACTCTGTGCTGTTTACAAATATATTTTTAAACTTGAAAATGTAACTGCAAGCATTGACTTTCCTTTATTGAGTCATTTCACATCTTTGGTGAAAAAGTCACCAAAGGACATTATAAGTTTTTAAAACAGTATTGTCAGTGTGTGGAGAATCTAGCCAACATTGATAACCACTATGTTAAGCATTGCATTTTCATACAGCTCTTTTTATATTGGTTAATTTAAATCACTGAAAAAGTAACCATGCTCTTGTTCATTTAGAGTTTGAAAAGGTCGTGCTGAACTACTATACGAACAAATTGAATACTACAAATAGTCAGTGACTAAAAAGGCATTCCTGGAGTGGAATGCCAAGCTAAGGTTGCTCAGGTCATTTGAAAGATTATGAACTGACTACTATAAATGAAAAAAAGATGTGTAAACAAGCCAAATGGAATAGTAAAAATATTAAAGGTTTACATCCATAAATGGCTTCATAAAATATAAAAGCCTAGCTGGGCCGAGAAGAAGTCATTTTGAAATCTGTCAGTTTGAAGAGACCATTAAACTCATGTTATCAAGTTCCTTGGTCTAAATTTCGTATCACTGAACTCCTGTATGAAAGGAGAAATCTTACATTTTACAATAAAATAGCATGCTGTGAGGGGTACACTTTTCCTGGATTGTTCCTTGAATGACGTATTTCAGACAGATGAGCCAAATACTCTGTATTTAACAATCTGTAAAACCAATAATTTGGTATCAAATTACACTGGTGATCAAAGACACAGGGTTGGAAAGAAAAACAAAAATTTTAAGCCCCCAAGTTATTAACTTCAGCATAGAAAATATATTTTATATAATAAAATAAATACAGGATTTGTGGTAGAATCAAAACATATTGGATGTTTTATAAAGAAAATACAACAATGACGCTGTCAACAGACTAGCAATAACTGAATAACAAGAAGAAACAAGTAAAATCCCTGTTAGGTATCAAGACAAAAAGCCCCAGAATTCTCCAGGCAAAGCTTCTTGATATTTGGTTATAGCATTTAGACTGAAAATGCTGTGGGCTGGTACTAAAGCTAGTGCTTTCATATGGCAGTTGTTTTTAAGTGCTTTTCAAAGAAACAGGATTATAACTGATAAAAAATGTAAAGCTAACCTAACATCAGTATTTCCAACATCCTCGGTACCAATTTAAGTGTCATCCATCATCAGTATAATTGCCATTATCTGGTTAAGTTGTTGATGGTTTAGGTAAGGATAAGGTAGCTGTGACGAGTGATAATGTTAAGGCTGGAGAGAGGAGGTATTCCTCACTCCCTGAATTTGTATAAGCATTGTAATGGCTATGACTTTCTTGTTGGAGCATGTACGTTGAATGATATAATGATATGATAAAGAAAGACCTCTTACAAGATCTTTCAGTGGTAGACATTAGGACGCAGATGATTCATGCAAGTATAGCATGTCACTCATCCTAAAGAGCTTTTGTTAAGTATTTGAAAAGAAATGGCTTCTTCTTGCTCCAAAACGAGATGGGCTGCAGAAAGGCTAGTAGGGCAAAAAGGAAAAAACTGGAAAAAACTCAGCAGAGTAATGGAGAGATATGATGTCATTTGTTGCTTTTAAGAGCTGCTTCTCAGCAACCAACCATGCACTGTTTTTCTTTTGAGAGATTGAAGGGGGAATGTAAGGCTAATTAACTCTTGAACAGGCTTGTACTGAACTATAACTCATCATGGAACATTTTGATACAGGTTAATAATAAAAATTTCTGTTAGCAGTCTGATTCATTCAAACATAATTTTTGTCTGCCTCAGAATCTTTTGTCCCTCAGATTTTTTAATTCATCTGTTTTATAATTAAAGACTTCCCACAGACACAACCTCAAACTCTGATTTCTCATTACTAACCTTTAAAGAACATAACATAATTGAGTAGATCTTTCATGTAAGCTGTTACTCCTAATTTCCAGAACTGAGGTTAGCAGCATGTATGCTTACTCTTTTTCAGTGAGTTCTGGCATAGCCAAAAATAGTTTCTTGAACTTGAGTTTTTCTCATATAGCTTGCAGCACTTAAATGAGCCTTTAAATTATCTTAGATCCCTACTTTCCCTGAGGAACAAAGGGACATAGTCAACTGAAAGAAATAGCTATGTTGAGACGATAATTCATTTCTTAAGGAGGCTTTTAACACCTGTTTATCATTAAGTACATAAGCAGCCTAGAGCAAATAAGCCTCTGTTAAGACAGGCTCCAATACATATTTGATGTACTCAAATTTTTCCAGTAAGAACAGCTTGTCTCCCACAGGAGCGATTTCTTGCCTCTTCAGGGTTAGTGTCACAGAAGAGCTCTTCTGAGAAGAACTGTTTTGCATTCTACTGCAATTTACCTGAAGTCCATCTCCTATCCCTTTTAGTGTGCAAATCCCTGAACTTATCCACAAGTTTAACTTGCGTTATTATTTAATGTATTTCTTACATCACTGAAGTTTTATTATCAACAAACTTTTCCTGACACTTACTTAAAGAAAAAAAAAAAAAACAAACTAAACAACAACGAAAATAGTAAACGCTAAGTGATGTATTTTCTTAGGTGCTAATTTATCTAATGTTCACGTCAGATGTTTAAAGCTTTGGCAGTTTGTAAATAAACAGCTTTAATTAACAGTTTCATTCATGAAAACTATTTTTGAAAGGATTCTATCCATAATGGAAGAATATTCAAAGCCACAAATAACTTTTGCAGGCGTGCAAATGATGAAGCAAAACTGTACAGCATCTCCAGAGCTATTTCTCGTTAGTATAATTTAGGCTTGCAAATGTTACTCCAACTTGCAATGATAAAAATAAAATTATGTAATAAATACTGATAAAATAATTAAAAATATTTTACTTATGTTGAAACAGTTTAAAAGTTCTGTATTACTGGTTTGATTCCACTGACATCATGTTCTGCAAGACAGAATTCAGACTTGTGTGTGAGGAACCTATAGGTCGTTCAGGTTTAAATCTTTACCTGCACATCTTTACCTGCACATATGTGCAGCATACTGTCATAGACAGGATTTAGGAAATGGGGTGAATGTCACCTATTACAACTACTTTGAAAGAATGAAAATATGAACTTTTGATGGAGAAGTACCAAAGAGAAAAGTGAAGTCTCTCTGCTCACAGATTTTGCTACTGGGTTTCCCTGTTTTTTCTGGACTAATAATACAAGCAGAGTGAAATGCTACCCATCATGTCAGATTTTGGTCTAGAATGAAACAAGATTTATGTAATTTAGGAAATTATGCAATAAAACACAAAGATAATTAGATTAGAAAAGAAAAAGAAATTGTAGTAATATGATTATGCCTCAAAACCGGGAAGTATTAATAAAATGTAAAAATCATAACCACCGTTTAATAAAGATTATATAGAGGTACATCAAAATAGTATGTGCTAGATCAAGAGATTACTAATTTACTGTTCAACAACTATATGATAATGCAACATGATTCCACGATACAAGGTTTTTATTTTGCAAGATGAAAATATTCTTACTCTACATAAGTGATAGATATTTAAAAATATACTCTTGATTGAAAGACTTATGCTATAAGCAGCATATAATGAATGACTAGGGATTACAGCCTTGTGATATTTACAAGGGTCAAAAAGTTATTCACGATAGTACTACATTCCTCCAGCTAAGAGTTTGGAGTGAAGATAATATGGGACACGCAAGTCAATTAAATCAATTTTTGTCAAAAGCAAAAATAGAACATAAATAATGTATGGTTTATGGTAGCATTTTGGGTGTTAGTGTAGTAAATTAAATTATGTGGTAGTCAGCATTTATTACTGATAAATTACGTGGCAGCCATTGTTCTGGATATCCTGCCAAATCTGCAAATTTAATTGGCAAGACTGATGACAACATTTTTAGGGTTTTTTTTATGCTTTCCATCCAGCATAACAAAGACACTTATTCCATTTTATCTTGGATGTGAATGTTAACCACTGAGCTCTATTAAATGTATGCAAACAAAAAAATGCAGGTTTAAAATATTAAGATCAATGGAATAAGTAATGAAAGAAAAGAAAACATGAATTAGCTGGAAACTCTTTTCATTAAGCATAATTTGTTGAATAAATAGAAATTACCATTATAAGAAAACATAAAACCAAAGCAAGGCAATTGATTTTTATTATGGCATCTGCGTGACATTTTAATCTATGTATAACAGCAAAAATGAAAACAAACAAAAATCCCCACTTCCAGGGACACGGGTTTGCTATCACATCATTAATGCTTACAGCAGTATCCCACAATCCATATGTTCATTCACATCAATTTAACAGAATAACAAAGGAAAAATATATATTATTGTAGATATAACTACCTAAAATAAACTTAGTCATACAGAAATTTACATATGCACTTGCTAGTGACAGTATGAACTATCTTTTGAAAGGAAACTTCAGATGTTTCCTGTAATAATAAGTACTTAAGACTACAGATGACATAAAGTGTAAATATGTGTTAATCTCTTTACAGTTATATTTAGGTATCTCTGGTTTTAATACGTTGACTGATCATTCCCCAAGAATGTATTAAGCCCAGTTGATTTTAGGTATAAGCTCAGGCACTAAGCTAAATACATTATGTCCCCACAATCAGTAGACAGGGACCTGTATTTAAAGCAGACTTCCAGTCATGTAAGTACAATTACCCTTTGGTGATGCCCATCTAACACTATTATCTATAGAACAGTACTGAAGATGAATTTACCCTGATTTAGAAACCATGCATAGTTGCCTAGTAAAACTATTTCAAAACACAGTACCTATCTGCCTTTATTTCATAAAGCTAAATACAGTATGTCTTGCCTCTCCTACAATAGTTGGGAAATAGTTCAAGTGGAAGGAACTAATTTCATTTAGAATCCATTCATTCATGGATGCAATTCAGAAGTAGGTAACATTTTGTAAAGGAAGACAGCTTCCTAACAAAGCTTGAAGCTTGCAGAGCCTACATAGGCTTTAAAATGCTAAAGTCTTATCTTAGGCAAGACAGACTTTATGATTTAGGTACTGATACTGTTATTTATTAAACTTCTCTCTTGGCATCCATTTCAGCGATACAGTTGCATTAAAAAAAATGACTGAAGCAAGACATAAGAAGACATTACACATTTCCAGCATTTTACTATATTAAGAGTTGGATTTATTTTCTGGATGAGATATTGGAGAGGGAGCTCTGAGAAATGAATTAAATTCATTCAATAAAGTCTTCCATACTCCATATGCAACATTTCAGTTCACTGATCTCATCTTGCTTCAGTTCCTGACATGAAGACTGGGGATAATATTTCCTTTCACCTGTCTTCATCTGTTTTTTCTACTTTAGCTGCAAATTTTCAGTTAAGTAACTTCATACTACTTAATTGCTACTGGATTTCAATAGGAATGACACTCTCACTCCAGCTGATTTTTCTCTAAGACATAGGTTGTAATATGGAAATATGTAGTGATACTATCTGATTAGATACGTATAATGGAGAATCCAGATGCCATTTGTAACTACTAGATTTTACCATCTAGTAGTAATAAACATAGTAAAATCCTATGTGGCTTTCTACTTAAGCTTTGTAGGACGTTCATGTTCCACAGGGACATACATATATATAAATCTAGAGCTGAAACAACATTAAATCATAAATTTGATTCCAGTTCTATGCAGAAATAAACTCATAATTTTTTCCTCAGAGGCCTGTAACTCTATACTTTAACAGAGGGTGTGAAAAGGTGCCTGGTGTATTATAACTTGCAACAGAGTAAGACTAACGATGTTTAAGAATTATATTCTTAATTAAGGTGCATCATATTGTTATTATGACTTTTTTCTTTTTATTCACTGTATTATATTTTTAGTGTCTCGCAGGCTATATGTATACTTTATACAGATAATATATGCAATATAAAAGCTTTTATTCATATAGCAGTACAATTTTTCACTTAAACTAATAATTTTACTGGTAAACTAATAAAACTCTTGTATTATTAAGTTACTTTACCGATAATGAAAAACAAGTAGATGCTTACTTGTGTTTTCCACTGGTCTATAATGATTGTTGAAATCCCTTGCTCACAAATCATGTCCCATTTCTTCATTTTGAATGGTAGAGCACCAGTCCTCCTCCCTCCATTGTCTATTGTATAGAAATTTTAAACTGATTATCAGTTACAACATTTAGTAAGTTAGCAGAGTAAAGAAAGAAAAGGCTAGTCCTTATACCACTTCTCTTTTCATGCAGGATCTGGGCCTGTTTAGTCTAAAGAAGACTGAGAGGGGATCTCATTAATTCATATAAACATCTCAAAGGCAGGTGCGAGGACGACGGTGCCAGACTCTTTTCAGTGGTGCCCAGTGAGAGGATGAGGAGCAGTGGCCGTAAACTGAAACAAAGTTTCACCTCAGCATGAGGAAGAACTTTACATTAAGGGTAGCAGAGCACTGGAACAGGCTGCTCAGGGAGGTTGTGGAGTCTCCCTCTCTGGAGACATTCAAAGCCTGCCTAGATGTGTTCCTGTGTAACCTGCTCTAGGTGGCCCTGACTTGGCAGAGGGGTTGGACAGGATGACCTCCAGAGGTCCCTTCCAACCCTAACGATTCTGTGATTCTGTGATTGATTCTGTGATTCTGTAATCCCAAATTCTTAGACTATGTGTGACACAAATGTCCAGCAGTAAAATGCTCAACAGTGCTGACATCTCCAAAAAAGAATTATCATTCTCTACAAGTTCAAAACAAGTATGCTCAGAATTAGTTTCACGATTACTGACTGCAGATTTAGAAGAGCAGTCTGTAGTCATGTTTTGAATAGTATTGAGAAGGATGAAAGCTTGTTTGTTTGTTTTAAGTAAAGATCTGTATTTTGAAAAAGAGAAGGCACTGCTCAAGAACTCCTGTTTTCCAGACAATATCAGTATAATGCACCTCTCTGTGGATGCCTTTTGATGTTAGAGGAAATAATTATTTAATCCTCTTAGGTGTCTGTTCAAGTATCTTGCTCATTGCTAACTTTGATTAAACAACTGGTGCACTAGAAGAATGTTTTCATAACATTTAATAACAACTTGAACATGAAGGGAATTATGGTATAAACCAAAATATTTTATATTACTAGTGATCTATTTAAACATTAATTGTAAGGTTTAGATGGTTGTACAATCCATCAAAGGCCTTTAATTCTTGAAACATCCCCTTTAGCAGGATGTTCTAGAAAAGCTAATCACAGTACATGTATTTCTTCATCACTCAAACATACATAATTAAAGAGTTTACTATCTGAAAATCCATTTTTATACCTAATTGCATGAGTATTTTTCAAATTATAATAAATTTACTGACTAGAAAACTTGAACTGACATGTTTTTAGATTATTTTTTCCCATTTTACATATATAATTATTATCAAAAAAAGACCACTCTAAGAAGACATTAATAGCCAGTTTTTGAAATGTTTGTTTTGACATCTAACTGCACAATCACAAATCTATTAATATGTTCTTTTCGTTAATGTGCAAGATAGCTGTCAAACAGAACTCTCAAAATCACAAAGAAAGTTTGCTATCATGTTTTCTACTCCTTCCACTCAATTTCTCTTCTCCTTCAGTTAATGTTTTCATTAGGCATTTTTCTGCACATAGGTGCATATAGGGACACCTAGTGGCAGCAACTGATGAAAATTCCCCACTCAGAAGACCT
The DNA here is from genome assembly GCF_004027225.2 of Strigops habroptila. NCBI lineage: Eukaryota > Metazoa > Chordata > Aves > Psittaciformes > Psittacidae > Strigops > Strigops habroptila. The sequence continues at coordinate 75,189,009 of NC_044278.2, read as the reverse complement.
GGAGGAGTCACCAGTGGTATGAAATCCAGATCACACTGAATAGCCAGAACATGCAACTTCAGTTCATTGTAAAGCCTCTGTACTTCTACTGGAGTGAGCTTATTTACTTAAAAAAAACCCCAAAACAAACCCAAAACAAATCAAACGAAACCAAAACACTCCTCACTTCCTTTTAATACAACATATCATAGTTATAGTGCCTATTAGGTAGAACGGTTAAATAACAGATTGATTTTAACTTATCATTGTGTAAATCAAGCTTCATATTTATCTTAAAGACCAAATCACCCCACTAAGAATCAGCCAATTCTATGTTATTAAGTGAATGCATGTACACAAATATGTGGAACTAACATGTATTATGCTTATATTTTGTGAATATGTTTAAACATATGATGTAGAAATCCATAAGACTGGGTTTGGTTTTTAGAAATCAGATTGAGGATTTACTTCTTTGTTGGGTTTTGCTTGTTTGTTGTGGTTTTTGTTTTGGGATTGGTTTGGTTTGGTTTTTTTTTTCTTTTGTTATAAATTACTGTGCATGCAGATAGGCTGCCTTAAATATTGCTTCCAAAACAGTAAACCCAACTGACTTTTCTCAGGCAAAATTATTCAAATGATTGCTAGAACATAAAGCTAAGCACCCGTTCCCACTTATAGTCACATAGGGCTAAGTGTGTATATATATATATATATGCTCCTATCTATAATTTACAGTGTCTAGATCCACTATTCAGAAACAACTGAGGCTGCCAAAGTCCTTGCTGGGTACCTTCATGTGCCTCAAGGATCCACAGTCCTTGCTGTATATTTTATTGCCAATAACACTTAACTAGACAGCAATTTTTTCATAGACATTAGGAATCACATCAGTGCTGTTACTACTGAGTCACTTGGAAGTCTAATATATACATAATCACCGATTTTCAATTTCTGACTTCCCCTGATTGTTTTGCTTTTGAAAAATAGTTAATCATGGGATAGTTAACTTTCCCAAAGTGAACAGGAACAAGATAGGCCAGTGTCTATGTTTGAAGGATAGTATACTCACCATATTTAAACTTCTAATAATTAATCTGGAGTAAAAATTTTAACCCAGCTCCTTCTATTGAATGTTTTAACCATTAAACCATTAAGATAGAAAACACTTGGTAATTCTCTGAGTTTCTCCTGTTAAATTGGTTTTGCTTACTGTAAGAAATTTAAAGTGAATGAAAAGAAGAATAACCTAATAGATTTGTATGTTAGGGTTACCCCTGTGTGTAAGAATATGAATAAATCTCTGTATAATTCCTATGCTAAAATTTCCATCAGAAAAACTGAGACGCTACCCCAGATGAAGTGTTCAGATCCACATGAAATCATAATAATTTTATTTCCGTTATTACGGATAGATTTAGATACCTAATATTAGATGTATTTGATATAATAAAATGCTAATTATTTTATAATCCTTAATGTAGCAAGCAGATAAGAAAGATGAAAATTTTAATCTAATGTATAATGGCAGAACAGCTTATGAAATTTTAGAGACTTTGTTTTCCTATATGTCACTTAATCCACGCCATGTCCTATTGAAAATGCTGAAAGTTTAGCTAGTATTTTTGGGAGAATGGAACTGAGTTGAATATGATTTTCATAAGAAGTATAATGGGAAGCATAGGAACATAGAGCTGGAAGAGACTATCTAAATTCCTACACCCTCACAGTTGTGGGTTACCATATACAAGATATTCAGTTAAAACAAACCAAAAAAACCCCAACAAACCAAAAAAACCCCAAAAAATCAAAAAAACCCCAACCTAACCCAACCCAACCCAACCCAAAAAAAGGCCTACAGACTGACCCGGAACCTTTAATTTTGCAGTAACAACAAAAAGACAGACCTCTAACGTTCCTTGGGGAAAAAGAAAAAGGGAACAAGGGCACCGCCAATGGTCTGTGTATGGAGGCCCCTGCAATAGGAGGGGAAATACGTTGTAAATTATTTGCAAAATGTTCTATGAATTAAAACATGTCCCGCTTTACAAAGGAGAACAAAAGAAAGAAAGAAATGAACAGAACTCAGAATCTAAATTATACAATAAGGGGAGAAATCCTTCCTGACCTGAGCGCCTGCAGTAAGCCCTCAGGCAGAGAACAGATACAGTATAAATGTAGAACAACCATATTCCACCTTCCTCAAATAGCCCTTTCCTTCCTAACTTGGCACAAATGTCACTTTCCTAACAGGAGCTATCCCATTCAATTACATAACTTTTTCTGTAAGCTTTTCAAGTTCTACCTTAAAACAGTTTTGGTTTATTTGCCTGATACCTATTTGGAAGACCTTTCTAGTATCTCACTTCTCAGTCTGCAAATCTCTTCACATTTCTAGGCTATATAACCAACATATAAGTATTTGATGGCATGCCAACATTGCTCTTTAGTTCACATGTTTTCTGTTTTTTTTAGTATTTAACTGAAAATACATTTGTAAGGAACCACATGCCATTTCAATATGTATTTTGCTATGTATGCCTTTTTAAAAAAAAAAAAGAAAAAAAAGTCTCTTATGTAGGCACATTTTCCATGCCCTAATTACTCTAGTTTCTTTCTGATCTTTACATTTCATTTAAAGATCTTCTTTGAATGTGTGACTAGGACCATGCATAATACAACAGAAACTCATGAAAAAGAACATCCTTTACAATAGTATTAATGCCTTCCCACCTATTAGGACAATCCTGCCTAATACATCATAGAATCACATTTCTCTTTTCTCTTTATAGCAGTACTTCATTTGTAATGGCAACATACTACCTTCAGATTTTAAGAATTTTGTATAAAATTAGAGCTTCCCAGTTTATAGCAAAATTTTTCATTCATGAGTTTGTAAATCATGTTATTTAATTTCACACCATTTCTATCAGTCCAGACCGAAATAAAACAATAGATACAAATTAATTAAATTTATAAACTTTGTCATGGTAAAATATTGACAGTAACAATAAATTTGTAAATGTTTATATAGTGTGCATGTATATACATATATATTTATCTCAATACAGACACCAATATGTAAGTATGTATATGTATACATATACATGTGTATATACATATGAGTGTATATACAACTCTTCTTGTCTGATTATCTGATTCTCAGCAACACCTCTAGTTTTGTATGGTCTACAAACTCTACTCAGACCCACTTACCTTATAAACTGAAATCAGTGCTAAGTGTATTACAAAGTACTGAGCTCAAAACTGGCCACCAAGAAACGCCACTAAAGACTTCCATCCGTTCAGATACGTCCCCTCTCATCATTATCTACTGCCTCCTTGCCCATGCTTCTTGGAAATTTTGGACTTGCTTACTTCTGGACTTGCATTTCGTATGTCGATCCTTTCAGCGCTCTAGGACAGAAATTTTCTGAACCAAATACTTGTGCCACACAGTACCAGATATGCTGATGATGTGATTTCTCTTGCCCTATTCCTACTTTCATTATATATAAAAATTTATATACACAGTCTTGCCAGAAGCAGAGGCAACTTTTCCAGTAACTATTTAGTCCAGGCCTACTTCATTCTTAATGCCCACTGAATCCTTTAACATCCATCCCACTTTTTCAGTTCTCATTTTATTTGCATGGCTTTAGAAGTTTTCACTGTTTCAGTTTTCTGTGCAAGTTTTGGTTAGTAAGATTTCTCTTCATTCTCAGTTTGGTTTTATATCTTCTAAATCTTGATGCAGATTTCTCCTTGCTAATCAATATCTCATTTTCATTCTTTATAGGTTTTGTGCTTACCCTTAATAACTTGCTCAAGATTTTTACCTTCTGGGAATTCTTTGTCATCTCTGTTGTTTGGAAGTGGGGTTTTTTTGGTTTGGGTTGGGTTGGGTTTTTTCCTCCCCCAATGTAAATTTTCAATAATGTCTGAATTATTTTTTTTTTCCTGCATAAAGTAGTCTCATGCTTTATCTGAATAATAATTCTGGTGATCTTCCCTTAAGACTATCTCACTAAGTTTTTTGTTTCTCAGTTTGCCTTTCTTTAATACTGGACTGCAGTTACAGATCCTCCGCATTCTTCTCTCTTGCAAATTCACGTGAAGTGGAAAAGCTCAAAACCACCAGATTTAAGATTATTTTCTATCATCATTTTTTTCTGCAGATCCTATCATTCACAAAAATAAATTCTAAGTTATCCTTGCCTCTTGCTTGCTCAGTGTCTGTTCCATAGAAGAAGCTTTCCTCTATCATGTTCAAACTCATATCACCCCCAACATCATTGGCTGAATTTTTTTCTGATATTTGCCTATGAGAAATCACACAAATTTGCATAATCGTATGACCTTGTTACCCTTTTTTCCTGTATTTGTAGGCATTATTATCCAGATGAAATCTGTACCAGCCGATTCAAAATAGATTACATCCCCATGAAGTTTTTTCCTACCTTTTACTGAATAATTTTCATTCAAGCAAACACTATCTCATCTTCACCCTCAAAATTAATGTCTTTATTGTGCTACTGCTCAACAGTCTTAACTCCTTAATAGTTTTTAGTGCATTAACATAAAATTATTTTACCACCTTTTTGGTTCCAATACATTTCACTTATTACTTTGGTACCTCCGTGTTCCTGTTTTCCCATAACGTCTGGTTCCACACACTATATCAACTGTTTCTGCTAGTCTTACTGATTGAAGTACTATACAAATGCGCTAAACCTATACAGTTACAAGTTGTTGTAGAAATAATCCATGTATTCATCATATCCTTTTGTTTAGCTCTCTTTTCTGTTATTCCATCCTCATTCACATCCCTCTATTTGTATTCCCTATGAGGATTGTATGAGTTACTTCCAAGTTTCTTCCTTTTTCAGTTTAAAGGTTTTTAGCAACTCCTGGTTTAATGAAAGGCATATGAGATAGAAATTACCAAAAGGCAACACACTATAGTAATAAAGCACTCTTTATTTCTCAGAAATTCAGCAACATTTGTTGTTTGATGTTCATGTGCTCAGGTTTATAATAACAGTTCTAGTTCAAATATTCAGATATAACCTTTCCAAAGTAAGGAATACTTTTCAGACTATGTAGACTCCATTCAAATGGAGTCTAATCCCTTACTGAAATCAGTAAGGAATACAGCGCTGTGCCCTTTCATGCCGGTCATGCATACAGAAATAAATATTCTGCAAAACTCTACAGAACTTAAAAGTACTTAACTAAAAATATAATGTTAATTAGAGTAAGAATTAATGGAACAGCAGCATGATAGTTCTACACTAGTAACTATTTAAACCTTTTGTGTGTTACTAGAATAATCTAGCAGTCTAACAACTTAGAAGTAAGATTTTATTAAATCAGATTTTCTATTCATTATACTTTTTAATATCTCATTAGCACAGGACCAGGATAATTAAACTGAAACATATGTATAATACTGTCTTTTCCATGATAGTTTTTAACCCCAGTTCAGGTTTATGAAATGTCAACTTCTCCAAAACAGTTTTGTTGAAAGAGTTAAGCTCAGCCTAGCTGCCAAGGTTATTTAAAATATCTTTCTCTCTTATGAATGAGAAAGTATTTCTGTGTGTCTAATTTTGTGTGTCAGGGAGAAAAATAGCATAGAAACACAGACAGATGCTGTGACAGGCCTTAAAACCAGACGCATATATGCATAAAATCCCATGTATTCAAAATACAGAATTATTAATTCAAAACAAAAATGTTTTTCAAAAATATTGAGGTCATACGAAACTCCTGTAAAGCATCCCTATTTACTACCTGTGAATTCCTTTTATTCCACTACCATCATAAATTTCATGTGGATTATCAGAAAAGCTTTAAAGTTGAGGGAGAGGGGGAAGTGCCTAGTGTGGTTTGCTGCTCTTTTCTTGCCCAAAAGTAGTGTCTTGGAACTCAATCTAAAGCCATTCAAAACCTTCCACTGAATCAATTGGTTCTGCATTAAAACAGGAATGTCAGAGATTCTTTAACAATAGAAGTAGTTTGCCCCACCGAGCAGCTTTCCAAAAGCTTCTACAAGGTCAGAAATATAACCTGGTTTATATAAGAATGTTGTCTTCCATCCAAACACCAGATTTTGCTTATTTGAGGCCTAGGGAAGAAGGATTTGAGTCACACTCCTTTTACATTTGCAAAGAGAAGAATACACCTTTTGGGGAAGGCTGAACATCAAGAAAAAGCTGATTCTTCACAATCATCCCTGGGTTTAGCGTGTTGGGATGTTAAGATACAAGTTAAGAGCTCTGCTGAAGATACAGATGTGATGAATTCACGTATCGCATGCAGTGTTCTTCCCTTTTCAGTGCTCAGGCATGCACTAGAAAACCCATGAAGGCACAACTACCTCTAGCATTATCTCTGAGTTAAAGCTAGAGTCCAACCTCTGTGCTGTGCACGTAGGATGTATTTTATGTGTTCCTGCATGCATAGCACCTATTTGATTTACATACTGAAATGCATACAGCACAAAACAGTAACAAATACACAAATGCGAACATATACGCATCTTTGAGTGTATGCAATTAAATCACCTTTTCTATTTTTGAAGATCAGCCAAATACGTAATTTCGCGGAAACTAAACCCCTAAAGCTAAACATAAAAAACATCACCGCTGCTACAGCCAGCTTTGCACAGAAAAACCTCCGTGTTCCGCACACCAAGAGAATAACGGCAGTTCTCCCAAAAGCCAACGAAGACAGCGTAGGCAGCACAGGGTCACCTACTTCGCCGCCCCCCGTCTTCGACGCTCTCCGGCAGCCCAGCCCCCGCGATGCCATGCGCGCCCTGCGGGGCTGCCCGCGCCCGCGGGGCGGCTCCGCGCTCTGCCGCGCGTCTCATCCGCCGCCCTGCGCTGCCACCTGGCGGCGGCGAGAGACACCGCACCGCCTCGCACCGCCCCGCGGCGGCAGACCGCGGCCACCCCCGAGAGGGGGATGGAGGACGCCGGCAGAGTCGCCACCGCGACCCTCTCCGCGCCCCGTGGCGGGGGTGAGCAGAGGCGGAAGGACAAACTAAACGAGCCCGACACACACCCCGCATGCCCGCTTTCGGGGGATGCGTGCAGCGAAACCCGCCCTTTCACCCTGACCACGCAACTCCCCACGGTCCTCGCGGATGCAGCCGAGTCTCTCGCACACCCAGCAGCGCCGGCTCCCGCCGCCCGCCCCGCGCCGCCCAGCCATGGCCTGCGAGCGCTGCAGGGCGAGCACTGGGCCAGCTGCGCTGCCGCCCCCTCCCTACCGCGTGCTGCCAGGACCCGGCAATACGGCCCGGGGCAGGGCTGGCGAGGGGCGGGGAACGGCGCCGACGACCGGGGAAAGTTGGCCCGTGCCAGCCAAAGTGCGAGGAAGCTGCGGGGGGGGGGGGGGGGGGCAGCGATGGTGTCGACATGTGCGTGCCTGCGCGTGTGCGTGACCGCGCGTGCCGATGCGCTGCGCCGAGCAGAGCCGCCTGCCCCCCTCGCCGCCAGCGGTGGACACCCGCCCCGCCGCCCCCCCACAGCCCCGCTTTCCTCCTCCCGCCTCTCTCCTTCCCCCTTCAGCCCCCCCCCCCAAAATGCCGCCGCCGCCCCGCCCTCGCTCCCCTCCCACCGCTCTCCCCCCTCCCTCCGCCCCCCCCTTCCCCGCTGCGCTCAGCGGCGGCGGTTTGATCGCGGCGCTCCGCTGTACTGTTCCCCCCCCCCGCCCCCCCGCTGTGCGGGCGCGCGCCCCCCGCGGCTGCCCGGGCAGGCGGGCGCGCTCCCGCGCGCGTGTGTGAGATCGCGCGCGTGTGCGCGCGTGTGTGTGTGTGTGCGCCCCTGTGCGAGCGCTGGTGTCTCGGCGCCGCCCGCGTGCGGGGGGTGTTTGTGCGCGCTCCGCACCGCGCTCCCGGTTGCTGCCATATACCCGCCGCCGCCCCGGCGGCTCCGCGCAGCGCCCGCGCAGCAGGGAGGCATCTTCATGGGCTGCCACCATGCTGGGGCCCTGGGGATTTCGGGCGAAGTAAGTACCGGGGCTCACTTTTCTCGCGCTCTCTTTCCCTCTTCTCTTCCTTCCTCCCCCCCCCCGCCCCTTACCCCGCCAGGTCTTCCCTCGCTGTTGCTGTCCACCCCTAAGCCCTCCCCCATCCCCGTCCCTCTTCTCCCCTCCCGCCCCTTCCCAAGCCGTTTCTTCCAACTCTGGGTGCTGCTCGGTGGGGTGGCAGTGTCCGGCTGGGGCTGCTGCTGCTGCTGCTGTCGTCGGTACTGAAGGCTGCTTCGAGCCGAATATGCAGTGCGGTAATCGAAGGGTTGAACTCTTCGGGGAAAAAAAACCCACACACACAAGAAAAATCCCGATGCAAGCAACCCCTTTCCTCTTCTCCCCTCCCCCGTCATCCCCCCCATCTTCCCTCCCTCCCCCCCCCCCCCAATCTGAACCTCTGTAGGGAGCTGGCGAACAGCAGCACGCAGTCATCACAGAGGGGTTTCCAGGGCGGGATTGCAACCTTGCATACAGCCAGCTACAACTTTATTTTCTTTACATCCCATCCCCCCCCCCCCCTTTTCTTTTTCAGGGGAAGGGAGAAAGGAGGACAGAGGGAATACTGTATTTGCCTCCTTTACTAACCATAATTTAATTAAAGTTGTAAAATGCCTGGGAGTTGAACACTGACCGGGAAGGTTTTCAATGGCTTTTTTTTTTTCCCTCCGAAGAACTGTTGGTTAATGGATGAATGGATCCGATCAAGCTGAGAAAGAATATGCTAGATACATGCCTTTGAGTGAGATTTCTGCTGCCTTCATGCAGCGAAGCCTTTTGCTTTGAGTAATTCCGATCCAGTTGATGTCTGGTCAGAATCATAGAGAGATTCATGGAGACTTCCAATTTCTTGCTGCATGACTGCCTTTGCTGCAAGTGCTAGATTTGCAGCCTTGAACCTGATACCACAGGAGATGTCTTGCAGTACTGAGACTTCCCGTTTTTTTGGATGCATTCCTCCAAACCAGAGTTGTGTCATGAGGATTAGAGCTCTGAGGTGGACAGTAGAAAATGCAAGCCTGCTCCAAGAGCCCAGCATTTAAGCCTGGATGATTTATTAGTCTTCCCCTACTGAAACACACAATGCTTTTATAGTCCCTAGTCATACTGCTTTCAGGCTAGTAGAAGTAGAAGAAAGCCACATGGAGTCAGAAAGACTGAAAGAAGGAATGGAAATGGGATTTGTTTGCAGCTAGGTGAAATTTGGGTATTAAATTACTGACGTAGGTCAATGGTAGGGTTTCCCTTCCACCCCCCCCCTTGGCTTTTAATCAGCCTGGGTGTCTTCTCCCCTAAAGGATGAAGAGTACTGACAGCCATCGCTGCTTATAATCAGTAACTCTGATGCTTGGAGTGTTGGCGATGAGACATTTCCATGAGACCTATTTAGATCTCTCCACTTCTACCAGGCTAGTTTTGCAGAACGTTGGGAATAAGCGCTATGTCAGATATGGCTGAGACTCCGAAGATGATCTGCATGTTTTACATTTTTCATAAATTTTGGGTGAGTGGTTAAAACATTTCCTTTAAGTTTGTGTGTCTTTGTGTGTGTATGTATGTGTGTGTAAGAACCGAAGACCTCTGTTTGGTGGTCAGCTCTGTTGCACTGTGCATAACTCATGGGGGAGGGGAGTCATAAAATCAATTAAAATTATTTACTTGTGTAAAGATACAGAATTTCTCTCAGCAAAGAGAGCTGTTAAGCGCACTGAAGTAGGAGGTTAATGTATTTAATGTCATTACTGAAGCATTCCTCCACAAAAGTCATCTGGGGGTGCGTGTGTGTGTGTGCATGTCTGTGTGGGTGGGTGTGTGCTTTGTAAATGTAGAGATGAGGGGAAAAAAAGGCATAGAAGAGTTTTAAGGAATGTGTGATGTGGGGAATGTGTCAGCGTGCTCTCTGTTGAATTAAGCTGCCGTTTTCAGCACTGAGCGTTTTTCTTTGGATTCCTACCATGGCATTTCCACCACCGGTTAAAAACCGAGGTGGAAGGAGGGGAAGACCTCGGTGCACTGTTCACCAGGGAGGTTCTGAAGGGAAGGGGGAGTCGGGTAACAGGGGAGGTGGGAAACCTTGTAAAATGGTGCTTCTTATTCTCTTAAATTAGAACCGTGAAACTGAACTGACAGCCATTTTATGTATATTTATGGGGCTGGTCATGAAAAAGAAAGCCAAGGAAGCATTGAAATGCACCCCACACAAACAGAACCAGGACAATTCCTGCTGTGACCTCACCTTTTAAACACCACAGGCATTTGACTTGCTAGGAGTTGCCCATCAACCTTTTAATCAATGCATGTCATCCAGTTTTCTAAAGTGTGGGAATTAGAAGTGACAGTTGTTTGTTTGTTTGTTTTTTCTCTGATTAACAATCCATTCTCCATTCTCTACCCCACTGAAGATACACATAAACTTTGTGTCCATTGTAAATTTTATGGCGCTATGCTGTTATGCTGCTTTATTTATTTCTCCTTATCCTTACAGGAAATAAAATGTACGCTTGCTGCTCTACAGTAACTTTAGAACAGGACCTCAACAAAAAAAAATGCATATCTGGATGCTGCAGACGATCGCATTTGCTTTAACATCACTAGTCCTTTCGTGGGCAGAAAGCATCGAATATTATGGGGAAATCTGTGATAATGCATGTCCTTGTGAGGAGAAGGACAGCATCTTAACGGTGAGCTGTGAAAACCGAGGGATCATCAGCCTTTTTGAGATCAGTCCACCAAGGTTCCCTGTCTACCACCTCTTGTTGTCCGGGAACCTTTTGAACAGGCTGTACCCGAACCAGTTTGTCAATTACACGGGGGCTTCAATTTTGCATCTCGGGAGCAATGACATACAAGACATTGAAACCGGGGCCTTTCATGGTCTGAGAGGTTTAAGGAGGCTGCACCTCAACAATAACAAGCTGGAACTTTTACGGGATGACACTTTCCTTGGGCTAGAGAGTTTGGAATACCTACAGGTCGATTATAATTACATTAGCGTCATTGAACCCAATGCCTTCAGCAAACTGCATTTGCTGCAGGTGCTGATTCTCAATGACAACCTCCTCTCCAGTTTGCCCAACAACCTTTTCCGTTTTGTGCCCTTAACTCACCTGGACGTGAGGGGTAACCGGCTGAAGCTGTTGCCGTATGTGGGCCTTTTGCAGCACATGGATAAAGTGGTAGAGCTGCAGCTGGAGGAAAACCCTTGGAATTGCTCTTGTGAGTTGATTGCTCTAAAGGATTGGCTGGACAGTATCTCCTACTCTGCTCTGGTGGGAGATGTGGTTTGTGAGACCCCTTTCCGCTTACATGGTCGAGACTTGGATGAAGTGTCCAAGCAGGAGCTTTGCCCCAGGAGGCTCATCTCAGATTATGAAATGAGACCGCAGACACCATTGAGCACCACAGGGTATTTCCACACTACCCCGGCCTCGGTCAACTCCGTGGCCACTTCTTCTTCAGCTGTTTACAAATCCCCCTTGAAGCCCCCCAAAGGCACCCGCCAACCCAACAAGACGAGGGTGCGCCCCACCTCCCGCCTGCCCTCAAAAGACCTGGGATACAGCAACTATGGCCCCAGCATTGCCTACCAGACCAAATCCCCGGTGCCTTTGGAGTGCCCCACCGCCTGCACTTGCAACTTGCAGATTTCTGACCTGGGCCTCAATGTCAATTGTCAGGAGAGGAAGATTGAGAGCATTTCTGAACTGCAGCCCAAACCCTATAATCCTAAGAAGATGTATTTGACAGAAAACTACATTGCGCTGGTACGCAGGGCAGATTTTGTGGATGCCACTGGGCTGGATTTGCTGCATCTGGGCAATAATCGTATCTCGGTCATTCAGGACCGGGCTTTTGGGGATTTAACTAATTTGCGAAGGCTGTATCTGAATGGGAACCGGATCGAGCATCTGAGCCCAGAGCTGTTCTATGGGCTGCAAAGCCTGCAGTACCTCTTCCTGCAGTACAACGTCATCCGGGAGATAGAGGCGGGCACCTTCCAATCTGTCCCCAACCTTCAGCTCTTGTTTTTGAACAACAACCTGCTGAAGTCTTTGCCAGGGAACATTTTTTCTGGTCTGTCTCTCTACAGGCTGAGCCTGCGGAGCAACCACTTCTCCTACCTGCCCGTGAGCGGGGTGCTGGACCAGCTGAAATCCCTGCTGCAGATCGACCTGCATGAGAACCCCTGGGACTGCACCTGCGACGTGGTGGGCATGAAGCTGTGGCTGGAGCAGCTCAACACCGGCGTTCTGGTGGACCAGGTCATCTGCGAGTCCCCGAAGAAGTTTGCCCAGAGCGACATGCGAGCTATCCGGGCTGAGCTGCTCTGCCCCGACTACTCGGACATCGTCGTCTCCACCCCGACGCCCTCCCCGGGCCAGCTGCCGGCCAGGACCACCCCCTCCTCCTCCACCGTGCGTCTTAACGGCACGGCGGCGGCGGGTGGCTCCGCGCCCGCGGGCGGCGCCGGCGGCGGCAGCTCCTCGGTGCCGCTCTCGGTGCTGATCCTCAGCCTGCTGCTGGTCTTTATCATGTCTGTCTTCGTGGCGGCGGGGCTCTTCGTCCTGGTGATGAAGCGGCGCAAGAAGGGCCAGGGGGACCACGCCAGCGCTAACAACTCCGACGTGAGCTCCTTCAACATGCAGTACAGCGTCTACAGCGGCGGCCACCACCACCACCACCATCCCCACCTGCAGCAGCACCCGTCCCACCGCGGCGGTGGCGGCGGCGGCGGCGGGGGCAGCGCGGCACTGCCCAAAGTGAAGACCCCCGCCGGGCACGTCTACGAGTACATCCCGCACCCCCTGGGCCACATGTGCAAAAACCCCATATACCGCTCCCGGGAGGGCAACGCGGGCGAGGATTACAAAGACCTCCACGAGCTCAAGGTCACCTACAGCAGCCACCCCCTGCAGCCCGGCGGGGGCGCGCCGTCTCCCCCAGCCCCCCCGCCGCCGCCGGCGCCCGGCGGGGAGGATGCGCCGGTGCGCAGCCCCGCGTACAGCGTGAGCACCATCGAGCCGCGGGAGGAGCTGCTCTCCCCCGTACAAGACGCCGACCGCTTTTACAGGGGCATTTTGGAGCCCGACAAACACTCCTCGTCCTCCGCGCTGGGCACAACCGGTTCCACCCTCCCCGACTACCCCAAACTCCCCGCTGCCTACACCTACTCCCCCAACTATGACCTTAGGCGTGCCCCCCAGTACTTGCACCCGGGGCCGGGGGACGGCAGGCTCCGGGAGACGGTGCTGTACACGCCCCCGAGTACTGTCTATGTAGAGCCCAACAGGAACGAGTACCTGGAGCTAAAAGCAAAACTAAATGCAGAGCCGGACTACCTCGAAGTGCTGGAAAAACAGACCACATTCAGCCAGTTCTGAGAAACAGCCCCCCTTATCCCCCTCCCCTCCCTGCCCCCCGCCAGCCACAGCAGCTCCTTCTCTAGAGTATTTGTATTTAACAACCACACGCAAAACAAAGAAACATAAATGCTGACTTCTCCCCACCTCGCCCCCCTCCTTTTTCCCCCCTTTAATTCATTTTATTGTAGGGTGAAGTGCCTTGGCACAGGATTTTTCAGCTTTGGGGAATGATTATCAAAGGGTGTGCTGTTTATTTTATTTTCAGTTTGGTTCCCTCCCCCCCTCCCCCCCCCCCCCCCCCCCCCCCCGTTTAATGTGTTCGGAAGTAGGAAACCACCTATTGTGTAAATCGGGCACAGCACTGGCATTGTGTGTGTGTCCATGCATGCTTGGGGAAGGTGGCAGGAGGGTCTTGTCAGGTCATATTCAGGTTACAAGTACAAAAGTCATGGTCACTTTAGGTTTTTTATACAGACATTGTTTAATTTTGTTTTCTTTCTGGTTGAAGAGTACAGCGCACATTTTCCCCTTTTAGCCATGGGTGAGTCTAAATGGCTTTTATGAAGAGATTAGCACACCCCGACTTTAATACAAGGTTTCCTTTTTTTAAGGATGTGTTTGTATACTTTCTGGACTTTTGAATTAAAAAATATATTATGATCTTTAAAAGGATCGCTGTAGATGTGGGCAAATCATTAAAGAGTGCAGAGATATATGATCCATAACTGGTTAGTGAAAATAACTTATTGATGAAATATAAAAAATATTTTATTGTAGCACCTATTTTTATATGCACATTAGCATTTCTCTTTCCTTCGCTATTTTAGGGCCTAATCCTGCAGATTCTTACTCATTTGAGTATGTCTACTTGTGAAAGAAGCCCAAGCTTAGGCCTTCATCCTGCAGGCACTTAAGCACATGAACAACTCTACCAATGTGTGTAGTCCGATAGACTCACTCATTGGGCAAAGTTAGTCAAATGCCCAAAAGATTAGGATAGAGGATGCAGAGCTATTCTTACAACTAAAACTACTGGGATGTTTAAATGTTTCCTCTTTTTTCAGGATGGGGTCCAAAGTCTGTGGATTGCTTTAAAGTGTTGCACTATATTGAGAGCTTTTTTTTTCCCTTTTTTTTGATACAGTATCAAAAGGACGTTTTAAATCATTACAAATAATGCTAATTATGACTGAATCTTAACAGACAATCCAAGACATAAAATCTGATCACAATAGAAAAAAAAAATGTTTATTTAAAAACGTACCTTTTAGCAACCTCCTGCTCAGGCATCTCGTTGGGCAAACTAGTGAGGGACATGTAGAAGGCATTCATTTTAGCAGGAAAAATGCGTTTAATTTTTGATTTGTCAGTTTTTGGTTTCTTTTCTCTTTCTTCTTTTTTATTAATTAACCAAAATATAATGATTTTACAACTGTTGTAGCCAGTTTCTGATTGTTTAGTCAAGTACAATTGCACTTGTACAGATCCACGTGTTTACTGGCATCCTGAAAGACCAAATGATGGACTGTACACATCTTTATACAATGTCTTTACCCCTTTGGGCAGCAGGCAATGGCAAGGATATTCATAAACACAGCATCACAGTATGATGGGACAACTGATGTCTCATATGTATCCCAGCACATGTGATTTTTTAATAGTTTCTGAATAAACACTTGATAAGTATTTCAAATGTAAGATCATGAAGTAATGAGTATCCGAAGTTTAAAATTTCTTGCCAAAATCAACTGTTTGTACGTTGGATTCTCTTTACTAGTAATTATGTCTCATCAGAAAGCTGTAACATTTTTAGGCAAAGCATAACATGTTCTCTATTTTCAAAATATGACATACGGTAATTTTGCCAGCATACATGAGATGGGTCAGAGAGCAACATAGGGATATGTGTTTCACCAACATATTGAACAGGATGGTTTTATATTTACATTTTGTTTCCTTACTGAAGTGTTCTTTAAGATATGGATCAGGGTAAGTGATACTTCACATGTGGCTTTGTCTTTCTTCATTAGAAGAAATTATCATGTTTGGTGTTATTTGCAGAGTTGCTCACTAGTACATTTCTTATTGCAAAAGGGCTCTGTTCTGTTCTGTTTCCCTATCCATGTACAATCTGTCACACTTTCTACAAAAACAAAGCTATATAACTGGTCTGTTGGAATTCAAGAAAAATGTTTTGCTGGCATGTGTTCCTCCCTCTATGCCACCCACACCGAGCAAGAGCAAAAGCAAAGCAAAAAAAAAAAAAAAAAAAAAAAAGTAGAAAAATATGACTGTATTTAGTTTGGACAGTTTAGTAAGTGGAGTGTTATTTCAGTTTGAAATGCAGATATGAGGAATGTTCTTTTGTCACAAAGAGGCACAACATATGGTTGTTCTGTGCACTGCTCTAGATCTCCTGCAGACTTCTCATTGACACTAGCAAGAATGTGAGTGTTGCTGTCTGAGGTGCAGTTTTGAAGCCCTAATTTTGAATTACCACCTTATAAGTATTGCTGAAGCTACTGTCCTGGTTCTCCTTCCATTTAAACTCAGTAGAGGAACGTTGTTGTTAAATGGATATAAGTAAGAAAATTTTCAGCTTCACTGGCTTTGTCATTCACTGAGAGAAAGGCTAACTCTAAGGACTGAGTGAGAAGGTCCTGCAAACTATGTGTCTGTTCATGTGTATATGTATTTTTTCTGTGTGATTCAAAGCTCATATACAGGATTTTGCATAGGTGTCAGTACAAACGTAGGATTAGGTCCTTAATGTGAAAGGTGTGTTTTACGTGGCATTCTGCCACAAAGAGGCAGCATCCACAAATGAGTAAATGAGCAGGAATTGGTTGGATTTGTAAGAAATAGCTGGTAGAAATGCCTCAGCAGTCTGTTTATGCTTACATTCTGATGCTGCCATTTCTGAGGCCGACAGTACTGCTGCTTCCATGTTTTCTACACGCACTTAATAGCTGGTAAGGAAGAATTTTTCTAATGGTCTACACTAAAATCAGAACAGTTAATTTAAATCTCTTCAATTTCTCATCTTCAGTAGAAAAAATGTATTATCCATTCCATTACTGGAGAAAAAATTTAAATGGCATCAGTTACCTTCATAAAGTGCACTCTTGAAGATAAATCCTTAAAAAAACAGTGCAGATTTCAAAATAATACTCTTTAATCCATAATGATCCTGAAATACACCTGAAACGGCTATTTGTGAATGAGAACTTTAATGGAATTAGGATTTCCCACTCAGTGGCTACAATGATATATCATCTATGGAAAATTATAGTAAGGAAAAGTAGATGGGAATATGACTTGACAAAGGGAGATGTGCCTGTGATTTGAAAACAGGATAATTTGTTTCAAGAAAAAAACATTTGTGTATCATCTTTGTTTTGTTAGCAAGATCAGTGAAACCTTTTGCATGATGATCTGCTGAGTTAGGGCTGACCAAAGGGGTAAAAGTGTAAGAAGAAGAAATAAAAAATCCCTATTTTGAGAATCCAGAATATTATTTTACCTTGGTTTAGGTTAGTTATCAGACTGGTGTAGGAAAGTTACTAGAGTGGTTTTATTTCCCCTCTGTTTTTTTGTTTAGTCTTTTGACAAGTCATATTGAGCTTATTGGATCACTCATATGGCCTCACATTTGATTTCAAAAGTGCATGAAATTCTGTGATAAAAGAGGAAAAAAGATGGAGAAGAATCCTAATTTCTTAAGGTAACTACTGCAATGAAAACATGGATTGTGATGATATAGAACAATTATTCTTACGAAGTAAAAGAAGTATTCTTTGCACTTAGTTTGGGGTTTTTTTATTTAGGTTTTTTTTTTTCCCATATCATGCCAATTTAATGTCCTAAATACTAATGGTGAGTTTAGCAGTGAGATCCCTTCCCTTCCCTTCCCTTCCCTTCCCTTCCCTTCCCTTCCCTTCCCTTCCCTTCCCTTCCCTTCCCTTCCCTTCCCTTCCCTTCCCTTCCCTTCCCTTCCCTTCCCTTCCCTTCCCTTCCCTTCCCTTCCCTTCCCTTCCCTTCCCTTCCCTTCCCTTCCCTTCCCTTCCCTTCCCTTCCCTTCCCTTCCCTTCCCTTCCCTTCCTTTCCCTTCCCTTCCCTTCCCTTTCTCTTTTTCCCTCTCCCTTTCCTCTTTCCTGTATTACATGCTTGACTCCCATCTCTGATAAAATGACCTGAATTTTAACTGAATAATCCCAGAAGATAGACCATGTAATTTCTAGACATTCTTACACAGTACTTAAAACACCAGATGCTATATCAGTCCTGTCATCAATTAAAAGTCTGATATAAATGCAGCTTCCACTTTTATACTTCTAGAGCCCAAATTCTCACAGTCGTCCCATCCCCGCCCCATATTTACCTCCCATTATTTTAGTGGTCACTTAAGGTTGCAAAAAACATGTTCAATCGATTCTGCATACTGCAGTATTTAACTTGTGACTTTTTTCCTATGTTTCAATTTTTTAGAAAGCTTAGAACTAATTCTTAGAAGTATTCCTTTTAGGAAAACATATTAGATGTGGTGGTACCTTTTCTTGTGTCACATCATAATTCATTTCTTCAAATAATACAACAAAACTAATGGTAAAATATTAAAAACTGAGCTTCTGACCCATGGAAACACAATTTAGAATGTCTACCTGGAAAGGCAGGAATAGCTAATCATGTTTGTTGGTAAAATATGAAGGTAACATCTTGGTTCTGTAGGTTGTTTAGACTTATTTAGCTGGAGCTAAACTGTGTGAGCAGTGTTTCTTACAGAAACTTTAGAGTCTGCTTAATGCATATGGTTCCCTCTCCAGGGGCAGAGTCCATTAAGGCTCTACATCCTGAAGGACAGGGTAAACAAGAGCTCCTTCATTTTTAGAGGGCAGGTTCTTTATATTGTTCAGTGTCTCCAGGGAACCTGAATAGCCTTTCATTTGGTTAAAGACTGGCATACTGAAATCTAGCGTCTCCAAATTGGCCTCTAGAGAAGGGGGCCAAAATCTTTGGTTGTCTTACACAGAACTGAGAATGCTTTTAACAAGAAAAAATGGGGAGGGAAGACAGAGTGAATGGCAGACACAATTCTATAGCTGTCAGCCTTCAAATGGTCTTCACATTCCTATTGATTATTTGATGTAGGGTACTTGTACCTCCTTTCTGCAGCATTCGTTTACTCTGGAAAGTGTAGAACCTCAAGCTAAGGAGTGACGAGGATGGAGGAGTAGATGAGTGAGTCTTCTCTGTGGGAGGAGTGGGCAGGATAGCAGCACTCTGAACAGGGTGGCCGTACTAGTTCATTTACATCATTTTCCAAGCCTTCTAAGGAGCTCTGCAATGTGCTCTGATGAAATGAGAGCACATGGATCTCCTTGCAGTCCAGCAATACTGTCTTACAGATTTGTGTTTATCCATCTGTGTATAAATACTATCCTAATATATATATGACCAATCTTTACGATTTATATACTACTTTTTTTTCTGTTTATTATTCAGCTACATTTCAGAGTACCTAGCAGTATGATAATTCTCCATAAATGCTAAGCGCAGTTATGTTTTAGAAAAATTGTTTATTCTTAAAACACCGAACAGGAAGCAAAAAGAGGCACATTTAAGTCCTAGGAACCAGAGGCATTTACTTAATTGAATATACAAAGAAATAAAGTGTAATGAAGTTTGTAATTAAATTGTTACCAAATTAACTATTTAACTTACAGCTAATGGGCCACATTTTGCTTCTAGTGTGTAAGTACAAAACTGGATTCCATTGACTGAAGGAAGTTACAAAACATTTACTTTACTCTCATGAGTTTGGCTTTTTGTCACTGAAATAAGCCATTCTCTTAGCATTTCTGTTTTGCAGAGTGAAAAATCTGAATACAGTAATGATAAACGCTTGTAGTCTGCTATGTACCTCCAAAATGAATTACATCTATTTCCAATCTGCTGACAAATTAACTGAACATTAATGTAGTATAGCATTGTAAAATTGTCTTGATTATATGGGAAGTTCAGTTTTCATCTACGTATACAGATGTGGTTTTTGAGAATGATGAACCATATGAACTAACACACTTTTCTTTAATTCTTTAGGCTTGGTCCTGAAGACTTGAATTAGATGAAATAACAATTGATAAAAATTGTTCCCTTTGTGGTGGTTTTGCCATGGAAGGTGCAACCACTTCAATTTTGGAGCCTCATATTTACAACCTTTTTAAATTTTGCAGAAAACTATAGACCATGTCAAATGTAAATTATTTTTTTTCTGTTTGGACACATGATTACTGTTGTATATCATGACATGGTTCTGCGTGACCTTCCAAAAATATCTCTAGAGTTGAGCAAGATAGATAGAAAGTTGAAGTAATAATTGTCTAGTTCAATATTTTATGTAATAAAACATTTTCTTCTCATGATTTCAACAGTATATCTGATTTTGTGAACATCAGATTATCAACACCTTCTGGTAATTTTGTACCAATACTGTGGCAAAAAATTTATGTTTGTATTTGGGAAAGGGGACAAAGTGGGAGATTGCTGTTGTCAGAGACATCATATCAACTTTATTCAAAAATAGTTTTAAATAAAAGTACTAAGTTAGGTTCTTAAGCTTGAAAGGTGACAATCCAGTACGGTTTTCTAATTTCTAAAACAGAGTTTAATTACCAAGCAGATTATTATTTTAACAATCTGTATTTTTTTACCGTCTGTATTTAAAAAAAGAAAAAAGAAATATATATGTGTGTGTGTGTATATGGATGTTTATGTATACATATATAGAAGAATGCATACATATATATGTATGCATATACTTGTATTTATCTATATTTGTTTAATTAACATTGTCTTTACTGTGACGTAAGAATATTTCCATGTGTGTTTTGAAAGCTTTTAGGCCTGGAATGAAGCAAAAGTTCTGCATATAGCATATGAAGCATATAAAAGCTATATCCACAGTCAAAAAAGTCACTCCAATCACACAAGACTTCAGCTTGTCTAATATAGTAATATAAATGTTGGTTTGGGGTTGTTAGGAACAAAAGTTCGGGCCCAAATCCAGTTTGAAACTTGCTGAATATAGACCGAGGGGCATTAATATTCCTGCACCATAAAACCCTACCTTTTACATCTGAAGTAGTATCACATAACAGGAGTGTCCTGAATTTAACTTTGCTGTAACTTCATTACAATAGCAATTAGTTTGTCAGTCAAATGGATAAATGAACACATCCAAATGTATTTATGAAAATGAAAAGAGGTCTTAAAAAGCTCTCACTATTACATTTCTGAATTTAGTTTTAAAATAATAAATTCATAACTGTATTTAATTATGCAGCAATTATTACACAACAAAGATTTGTTCTCTTTTTAAATGCTGAACTTAGCTGAACTATTCAGTTTTTTAGTAACAACTATAATAAAGTTGGTAGTCCCAATGCCAGTTGCTTTCTGCTGTAATTAGGGCAGAGTTATTCACACTATTGATACTCTGCAGCTATGGTACGGTTTCATCGTTGTAGATTCTATTTTAAAATTTATAAAATTAAACATTTTAAATGCATTTTCCAGTTGGCTGTTTAAGTTGAATCAAGTATGTCATTAAATTTATCTAAAATGTATTAATCATCCAATTTTAAATAGTTTTCACTTTTTTTTTTTAAGTCATTCATAGGACTATTTATATAGTAATGATGTGGTTACATGAGTTTATGTGAAGTTCCATACAGTACTGCACATTCAGTTAAATTTTATCTGGTAATCTATAGCAAACCCAAATATATAGGTTACAGCACATTTCACATTAAGCTCAAAATTCAAGAACATGTACATTTTTTGGTTTGCAAATTTATCAGAAATGCCTACATTAAGATCAAAGAATTTGAACCACATATTTTCAAAGAATGAATATTCTGCTGAATCATTTCTTCTCAAGTATAAATATCTTCCTTTATGGATGATGAAAAGTGCATCAAAAGAAAAATCAGCTAATCAGTATATTTGATGTTTTTGAAGTGCATGAAAATTCTCCTATTGATTCTAATTTTTGAAAGTATGGCATGTCTTTACATTCTGTCTTTTTTGTCTCCTCCTGTTAGAGACTGTTTATTAGCTTACTGTGCATAGGGAAAATACCTGTTGCAAAGGTATCTCAAATATCAGTCAGTTATAACATCGCTATCAGTTATAACTTGGCTGTTTCTAGAGGTTATTTATTTTCTTTCTTTTGTGATTAATTATGCTTGGTCTTTTAAGGGTGAATATTTTTAGTTTATTTCCATCCAAAGGTAGTATGAAATGTAGTCAATACTGGCTGTGGAAATTATTTAAAAATACTATATATATTGATGGGTTCATAAAGTTTATAACATTAATGTTTAAAAACATTCTAACTCTTTAGAATGGAGTTAAGGGTTATATCTTTTATATTTTAATTTTCTGTTTCCTCATCTTATTTTTTTTTCCTACACATTACTGAATCAAACTGCTTGCCTTTGTTTTGAAGCCTGCTTTTTTATTTTATTTATTTCAGTTACGGAGCACAATTGTCTGAGAGGAATCTAAGCTATTTTCTTAAGTGTGTATATTTTCTGTTAAAGAAAAATATTGTACCCCTTTAGATAGCTATTGATTTTCTAAGCAGAATCACATGGTGTACATTTCTCCCTTCCTTCTCTCTCCGTTCTTACACTGTGATGCAGTGAAGAGGCATAAGTGTTTGCTTTTCTAGCTCTGATAGCTGGAGTAAGAGCTTAAGCAAAACCCTCATCAATATCAAAAGAAATAATGGTTTAGGCAGCTTTTTGTTTGTTTGTTTCATTTCTATCTATAGCATCATTAGTGCAAATCTGTAACATGAATACATGTATGCATAAACACATATTTGTATGTATGTATGTATGGGGCACCAGACAGTGCAGAATGAAGCTTTTTAAAAATTTTTTTAAATGCACCTTGTCTCAAAAAGGGGAACTGTCTTACAAGTAGGCAGTACTTATATAATGAAGCTTTTCAGCAGAGTAATTTTAAGTGGTAAATTATCAACAATTTCTGATTGGGTCTGAAATGATAATTTTTCCCCTTTTGGCATAGCAGGTGATAGCTACCAACAAGTAAGTGGCAATGTACCATAATATCATATGGAACAGTAAGATCTAAGTTGTGCAATACATTACTTAATCATTTTTAAAGGGTGGAAGTCTATTAGTGCATGTATTAACTTGTACATCAACTCTTCCTTAACATTTTTCTTTTCCTAAGGCATAAGAAGTTGCTACTCTTTTGAGAAAAGTTGTTTCTATAAGTCTAAAAACTACTTAAAATAATGATTCTAAATTTACTGATTTTTAGAAATATCATTGAATGTATTTATAATTGTTAATAATTTTTTATCCATACGTAATTTTATATGATGAATGTGTTCTATAATTTTCAGTATATTTGATATACTGAATGTTACCTGTAATTAAACATTTCTTAAGAATTCTTGGATTACTAAGAAGTTTTTGTTAGATTTGGCTAGGATCAGCGGTTTACTTATGGAGAGAAAAGCATCCTCTCATAATTTTGTCTTTGTAATATTTACCTCATTTGCCATTTGAATGTTTGAGAAGTATTTACTGCTTTATGTACTGATTTGTGGTGAAATACCAAGAATTCCCAACTTTGGCCTGATCAATACTATGTAATTTCAACTTACAGTTACATAGTAAAACAATTTTTCTTTTATGTTTGTCTTATACTTAGTTACCCTTACCTCCCACTCTGTGTGTTGATATAAGGCCTCACAAATGGTCATTTAATCATCAAAGCTCAATATTACTTCACAATCTTAATGGAAACATAATTCAACACCGCAATGAAGATGAAAGTTCAAAATCAGATTTTTACTCTCTGATGAATTCAAATCTATAATTTGATTGATACGAGTATTCATGTCAGATTCAGTCAGTTTTTTTTTTGTGTAACGCACTTTTGGGTTTGGGCAAAATGAATTCAAATATGTGTCTGACACATACAGGCTTAAGTCAGTCTTTAGTCTGAGTTCTGTTTTGCTTGATGGAGAAATAAGTGTTTCTGAACATAGTAGGATAATGTTTACTGTTACCAAAGTCTTTTTTTCCTCTGAAAAGAAAATTTTCTGGTTTTCGTCATGTAGATGATACACAGTTAGGTATATTATATGCTCAGAAAGGCCTGAGGACCTTGCAATCTAATACTAGTTCAATTTCTGAAATGCTTACTCTTTGTTTTTAATTGAATGTTACTGGCTTGTAAAGGTTACTTATAATAACGTTTAAACCTAATGGCATAAAGGTACTGGGAGGGTTAATGCATATTTTCATTTATACAGAGATTTGAACTGTAAAGCCATATGTAGAAGATAAGTAGTTACAGGTTCTGAATTCGTTCATTTTTGTCTTGTCTTCTCAGAAAGTTACATTTTTTATTAGAAAAGAGAATACAGGATTTGAATGAAATATAAAGATGTTAAATAGCTTCCATCCAAAGGCTTCAGTAAGAATTGTTGTTGTTGTTGTCATTGAACTCAGAAAAATGAGGTCATGTTTATTTTTGGGTCTGCCTGGGTTTAGGAGGTGAGTGAACAATGGTGAAGAGGCCTTGCACCTCTCCAGTGAGCTAAGTGACCACAGTGATGAAATAGGAACCCTTTTTAGTGAATTAATGTTTTGGGAATATGGTTAATTTATATTTATCTTTGCATTTTAAACATCAAAAAAGATAAATGTTGTCACACTACTTTGTCACACTACTTTGTGATACTGAGAAGAAAGTGGTTATTTGCAGGGCAGAGACTCTGAAGCAAGGATTGTCACCAGAAGTGAAAATGATTATTCATTTTCATTATCCAAATGCAGAGATGCAAAAGTAAAAATATACAGAATGTAGAATATTGAATGCTTAGTATATTAAAAAATCTTAAACTTGTAAACATCCAGTTTAGATATTTACAACCTTTTAAAACTTGATATGAGATTGTTAAACATATACAAAGGAGGTTTTAGCTATAGTTAGGGCAGCACAGTCAGGTATTTGTTCTGTCTTATTTTATATAAACTTAGAAAAATACTTTTGGTTGGCTTTTTTTTATTATTGCTTTTCATTATACAGGAATCAAAATTCTTCATGTCAAAGTTGGAAATTACAGTGTCACAGAATATCTGTGTCTGGACAAATAATCATTCAGCAGCAGCATTAAAATTGCTACAGCAAACTGAAATTAAGATACAATGTTCTGTGACCACGGGAGATATTTGTGAGAGTGCTTTGTTGACAACTAATTGATAATTATGGCTTGTATTCTTCTAACACCTTTCTTCCCAAAGGATCCTAAAGTGCCTTACAAAATTAGGGCCTGTTCCTGCCCTGATTGAAGTCGATGGGAGCACTGCCAATGGGAACAGCACTGGGCACTTAAGAAGCTAATAAAAGCTGCATTCAAACATCAGTTCTGCCACTGAAATGTGTAACTGTTCAACTTCCACAGCAATACTCCCCAGTGGCTTAAGACAGGAAGTGAATATTATCATATACAGATTCCAAATTTTAAAAAGAAAATATAATCTGAAAGGAATAAACGGTCCAAATACTATTGTTAATAGCCCAGGTTTTGGCTAAGATTTCTGTTTGAGACTTCATCCAAACACATTTTTGGGTTTTTTGGTTTTTTGGGTTTTTTTTTTCAGAAGATTTGAACATGAGCTCTAACACTTCTAATGACTGATATCTCTTTCCTAATTCATATGTTGTATACACATATTTTGGAGTTCAGATTTGTATTTTTTTGTGCAATAATATAATTTCAGAAAAATACAACATGGAAATACAGAAAATCTATATTTATTCTACCCTTCCGCTGATTATTTTTTAATTGCTACCTGTGGAAAGCTTGATATTACAATCAGTATTTGGCATATATTTCCATAATCTTTCATTTTATATATTAAGCTGATTGCTGCGATATGTCAAGGACAGGATTTGATGTTTGCATACCTGAGATGCCAGTTGGAAGCCTTATACCATGTATTCTGATATTTATGTTTATTTTTAATATAGAGTCTTTCATATAAAATTCATCAGCTAAAAAAAAACTAAGTGGAATGCACTGATGCAAAAAATAAAAGTGGAAACTAATGCAGATACTTGTAATACTATGAAAAGGCCTGAATTGTTTTTCACTCAGTGTTTTTTTCTCAAACAGTCATATTGGTGAATGAGAAAATAAATTATTTAACATTTTAAAAATTATTACCATTTAACATATGAAAGAGGAAAACTTTCAAGACACCATAAAAAGTTCCTTAGGTGTTTGTCTGTTTTGTTGGACTCTGGTTAGATGCTTTAAGGTGGGACTGAAAAATAAGCAACTCCAAGAGTAACTAACCATCATAACAACTTATCTAGAAGAATAAGTAGCAACTGAAGCCTTTGAATCAGATGCTATATATATATACTGTGTATTCAAAAAAGAAGTTTGAGATTACAGGGCTATATAATTGAACACTAGTCTTATAAAATCTTTCTAGACTTATTAAGTAAATATTAAATCCTCTTTCAAAATCACAGAAGATGCAGGTTTGCATTTTTGACATGTCCAAAATGAAAATATTCTGTATAGTTCTTTGAAATTTACCTTATTTTTTAAAAAAAAAAGGCACCAAAAAAACCCCCAAAACCAAACCAACCAAAAAAAACCCCAAAAAACCCAAAACCAGAAAAAACCCCCACCCCAAACAAATGTAATCCCTATTTTTAACGGATGTTTTTTTTTTCCTGCTGTACCTGGGTAAAATATTTACAGTGTAATTGAATTCCCTTAGCTATCACAGAGCAGAAAGTTAAGAAGGTTGTTCATATAAGGGGTTTTCAGAGAAATCACAGCATATTGTACACATCTGTTATATAGATGTGGCTTTCAAGTTGTTTTGAATGTGTTAGAGAAAGGCACTCTGTAAGACCTTAATTCATCAGTAGATCTAAATGTCTCCCTCTAGTAGAAATGCAATATTTTACAGCCTTTTATAACAATAACAAACTGGAACTATACAAATTACTATGTCTATGCTGGATGAACAAATGCCATATTTTCTTATGTACATTTCTGTCTAGAAAGCTAACATCTTTCCCAATAAGAATTTGACATAAGTAAAAATAATTTGACATAACTTTTCAGAAAGCTCCAGGCAGAAATGAAAAACAGCCACTGAAGTTAACAATTCTTTTCATTTTCTTTCATATGTGTTTTCAATAAAAGTAGTATATTCTTAATACTTTTAATTAAGTCATTAGTATGTCATAAACACGTTTTATAGGTTATAGTATAATAAAAGACATATTAAGGTTGATATTGCACTGTCTCTTTTATACAGACACACACAAGAAGCAAAGAAGGAAGTACCTACGCATGTGCTGATGACAGGCCAGGAGAAATTTAGCACTTCAGTCAAAAATAGGATTAGATTTTATCCTTTGGCTAGGATTAGTGTGTCATCTCATGGTCACTTAATAGGTTTCCCATTAGATCTTTCCCAAGGCCTGTTTTTGCAGTTCTTCATCAGGCAAAACACCCAAAGAAATCAGTGCACTTTTTCTTAGCAAAGAATTTTTTAATCTCTGCTTTAGACTTCAAATTATTTAATTCATACACAATTATATAATAAATAAAGGGCTAAATGGCAATTACTAAAATAAAAAAAGAGATGAAGTCTTATGCCTTTAAGGATCTGGGCCTGAAGGACTAATGCAATACTGAGATCATATATCCATCTTGTATTAGAAATAAATTAGCTATTGTCAAATTTTGCATTCTTTGCCAATTTCCATCTTGCTCAGCAAAGCATTGTAGGATCTGACCTTTAAAATCTTTTGTATTGTATTTCTTCACTAATAAATATTTTGTAAGACTTTACTGGGTACTACAATACTTTTTTCTTTTCATTAATTTCCATTAAAAATGTTTTTATTGGCACATGTGTAACTATTATAGGAAACATGAACTTTGTATTAGAAAGTGAGGTGAAGATAGACCTTTTTTTTTTTTTGGACATGCTCAATATATAAAAAACCCACCATACCTTTTTCCTGAGAAAGTACTATTTTTCAAATGTATTTTAAAACTGTCAAATAAAAATCTTCCTGACAAACAGAACATGACTTTGCCTAAAACAATAACAATAGCAATAATAACAACAATAATAACATTCAACTTATCTAGTTTGACATTGAACTAAAACCTTTGTAAAAAGTGAATATTGCTCAGTATTACCAATCTTGCCCAGCTCCCCCCAAAAAACCCCTCCGTGTCAGTCAACAAGTGATCTAAACTATTAGAAACAGTTGCATTCAGCTATCTTACAGAATGTATTGCTTTATACTCCTAATTAATATACTATAGTAATTAAGAGTATAAAATACACATTTTCATACACAGTCACCTCATGTTTGCAAACTGTAACAATGGATATTTACCAATGCATTATGCCATTTAGGTTTCAAAATACTTTCATTAATTAATAATTAAATAATCCTTTAAGTTTTGTTTCAATAGAACTCTAAAAAGCCATATTAAAAAATTAAAAAAAAAAAAGGTCAAGCAATGTTATTTCACAGAATGGTTTTAAATGTTATTGTCAAATAGAATGCAGATTTAAAGGGCAGTTCTACAGCAAAAATAGCACTTTAAGTAGTTAATATATAGCTGATATTTAGATTTGCATGCTCTGAACCATATGAGTAGTTTTGCTTTCAGAAATTTAATAATTATCACCAAAAGCTACATATAGGAATAAAATTGTTCATATGTCTATGCATTTGCAGGAGGGAGCCTTCAATTTTTCATTATTTGATCAATTGGAAAAAAATCTAGACTATTCATTGGAGCTTTTGACCTCATAAAATTGGTTCATGTATTTTTGCCAGACACTTTGTACATTATCATTCAATGAACAAAGAAAGCAAATATCAAATAATATTAATACCTCAGAAATGCAGTGACATATTTAATAATCCAAAGATTGACTTTAGATTGATAATATTTATATTTGCTGTATTAAACATTAAGCATTAGAAACATTAGAGAACATCATCTATTATATACATAACTTCAAAACTACAGACACATATATTCCTATGTATACTTTTCATTCATACAGCATCATAGGTGTACATGATATCTATGTATGCTCATATAGGTATATAAAAACATCATATACTTTAAAGCACATTAGACCCAAATTATTCAGCAAAGTGCCACCATAATGTATCTGACAATTTAACTGAATTATGTTCTGATGTTAGTTTATTAAATGGTGACAGATAATTTTCATTGTTACTGATATATTTTGGGGAGGGGGGGGGGGAAGGTGGAATATGTAATGAAGACTCTCTTCATTCTGACAGAGAAGTACTATTCCTGTGGTGCTTAGGCACTTTACAAGAGAAGAGTTTTTTGCAGTATGATGCCTCCTGTGGTGCAGTGAGGCATGAAGCAGTACGATAGGTAGACAGAGCTGAAGTATGTCATATAAGGAAACGCTACATCATAGGAAACGTTCACAAGGGGAAGACAACTGTTGTTATGAACTATTAAAGCCAGCTGCAGGATTTTCTTTTCTTTCAAGGTTTTAGAAGCTGAGATGGCATTTCCTTCTATCTTCTTCCTTCTTCTGTCTGTCCTCTTCCCCCTCAAAGGAGGTTTGCTATGTCAGGTAGCTTTCATCGTGGCATGCACTGAATCATGAGGGTTCTGCCTTTTGTTGCCCTGTCTTTTGCCCCTCAGTTAAAGATTATCCAGGACTGGGCATCACAGCACCAAAAAAGAACTCTCGTGCTTAAAAAAAAACCACTGCAGGTGGGACTAAAGAGAAATGACAAGCACACAAGATGAAAACCCACCGAAAAGCCTGAAAATAGGTATTGTTTGGAGGAACATTTATAATTGCATGCTTATGTCTATGGAAATGACATTAGAGATGTGAACTTAGTACAATTGCAAATTATATGGTTATTAAGTTTAGACACAGTGGCCTCCGATTTTCAAGGATAGAGTAAGAATGGGGATGACAAAGAGGAAAACTGAAGTAGCAATAACATTGGCTATTCTTATTAGACCAAATATTAGTCCTTAGTTACATACACATATCTCAACTTTAATAGGCTTGTTTTGCTTAAATCAATCTATATGTGTGATTAGCTGGGAGTATGCTTTAAGTTCTGCATATGTATAGATTTCCACACTGTGGCTTTTTTACAGGATTATAACAAAAAAAAGCAGCCTAAAATTGTCATGCTAAAAAACCTTAATAGCTGTAAAGTCCAGGTTGTATAATCTATGAATGATTATTATAATGATTTCCTGTGAAGATTAGTATACAAATTATTGCCTTGATTTTTCCACGTCTTCTACTGATGAACTCCATTGACATTTCTGTCTGGCAGTTACACCTGATTTAGATCAGACTAAGTGAAAGGATGTGCAAAAGATGTGTCCAGAGTGCATTAGTCTGCTTCTTGAGGTGAAGCACTTCAGAATAACAAAGAATATCTTTAAGTTAGATTTATATTCTAGATTTGGGAAACCTAATTTGGGCTATTGTCACTTATTTAGCATTCAACATGGTTCAAAAGCAACTGACATACAGGTCATGTATAGTGGTCATAAAAATTCATAGCAGGATGAAGTTCAGATTCTTACGGGCTCTTTTTCAGTGCAACTACGTACAATTGAGAATGACAAACAAAACCCAAAAAGCCCAAACTGAGAACTATATTAATAATAATGTTATTGGGACTAATATTTTCTCATGGATTTACCTCGTTAAAGCAGCTGTCAATATTTAAACACCAGTGATGCTTCTTCATAATAATGAATTAATTTCTGCAAGTTCTTTAGAAAATAGTATCTGCATTAATCTAGACGTCACATAGAGGGACTATAGTATTCTTAGTCATATTGAAATTTTTCAAATACTGTTTCTGTCCCAAATTTGAAGGTGCAGAGCTATATCATACTGAAAAATGAATGTTAAGGGATTTTTGAGCTTTTCGTTGTGTTAGGGTCAAAACTGTATTTTATGAAGACCATTTATTTATTTATTTTTAAATTTAAATGCATTCATTTAAGATATTGTAATACTTAATGTCAAAATAATCCTGTGATTACCTGCATTTGAAGACATAATATATGATCTCCAGAAGAAACAGTAACCTGTTGATTAAGGAACTTTTATTCTCTAGAAGAATGGTGTAGATAATTGTTTCAGTAGCTTTGTCCTCTTGTCATTATTACATAGTGTTTCTATTACTTTCACACATTTGCTGGTATCTGCCAAGCAGAACCAAATTTAGCCTGAAGCCTGGGGGAAGATAGAAGGAAAACATATTAGGTATATGGATGACAATTTGGAGGGGAAAAAAAAAGTGTTGAAAACTTTATGCTTATCTTTTTGCTTGAACAACCTATATGCCAAATTTTGCATATACCCATTATGCAAAAATGCAGATATCAAAGTTTAAATCAACAAAAAAACCAGTTGTATATGCAAAATCACACCCAGATTTTTGTACCCATCTTTTAATATTACGCATACAGCAGGTTATGTAGGAAAATTGACCCAACTAACAGAAAAAGTTCAGGGCCATTGGAAAATCTGGTATTACAACTCTGATCACTATTAAAGAGTGTTAACAGTATGCTAAAAAATGCTTTTCCACGTATCTTCTGACATTAATAGAACATCAAGTCTTCACTGCATATTACATCTTGCTGTGACACTTTTGATAATTATAAAGCTTTCCATCTGTAACAAGAACTGCATATACATCACAAATGATTTCTAATTGTATCATCCCTCCAAAATTTTTATTATCACTAAAATGGAAATGTTTTTGTTTTTCAGTTATCATTTTATTTGCTATATAAAACTGCTATTATTTATAGGTTTTACTACCTAATTCTAATGAAGAAAGTAATTT
This sequence comes from Strigops habroptila, assembly GCF_004027225.2. Lineage (NCBI taxonomy): Eukaryota > Metazoa > Chordata > Aves > Psittaciformes > Psittacidae > Strigops > Strigops habroptila. Next base: position 75,157,633 of record NC_044278.2, on the reverse strand, counting down.
TCTTCTCAACTTTATGCTTTACAGTTGATTGACATATCGTATGTGCTTGTTGAACTTCCTTTTTTTCTATGTTATTCAGGCCTGCTGTGTTGCATGGACATGAACGCTCTATTGCTTTGAATAGTGGATCTAAAAGTGTACCAGCAAAGATGTACTTTCTCTCTTAGATGTATGTAGCAGTTTGCTTTTTGCCTAGCTGTCCTAAAACATTCTTACTCACAGCCCCCTTACAAGTCAACCACTTCAAATGGAAAGAAAATCTGATGTCGTTAAAATTATCAGACCTATGTTGTGTGAGTCTTTCCCAAGCTGTTCTAAACAGTGGTACTGTAGGCAGTATACAGCTAGAAATTACACAGGTCTGAAGTAAAAGTGGTGCGTATGTGAATTCTTATTATATTATAAAAGATTTATAGTTATGTACTGCAAGCTGTATGCATTTTTGTGATTGGAAATTATCATTTGCTATATTTCATTGTGAGAAGTGTTCTTTATATTAATTTCAGGGTAAATTCTTTGTTCTGATCAGTGTGAACTGATCAGTCATAGATCCAAACTGACTTTATTTGAAGCTTTTATAAGGTTATTCACTACTCAATGTGTAGGAGATGATATAACCTTAATCATGACTGCCTTTTTATTTTAAAACTACATTAGTTCAGTACCTAAAGTTGTATTAAGTAGAATAGACTGTGCTCAGTAGATCCATTCTGCAAATATAATTATTTTCTTAATGAAACCTGAATCTTTAACCTTAAACTAAAGGCCTGAAAAAGTCTTAAATTTCTTTCAGGAGAAGAATGGTTAGGTTCTTTTTTAATTGTTATTGCTTTTGTTTAAATCACAGAACAGCACATAGATATTAGAATGCTGAATATTAGAGACAACATTCTTGGAGACTTTAGGAGTGCAACAACTTTCAATCACTATAAGTAATACACACAAAAAAGTTTAAGGTGTTTTTAATTCAATAACAAAGCAGCTTCAGTCAATGAATGGAAGATGATTTTGCTTTTCAAGTTTTCAATTTTAAACAAATAAAACACTTGTGGAAGTCGCAAACTGTCTTTCACATAGTGGCCAATTTTGGGGATTGTTTTTGCTGTATAAAAATCAAGTATATTAAAATCTGGGCAACAGACCTGTTCTTGTCCTGCATTCTGTCCGTTAAAAGTGGTCTGTTCTCAACAAAATACTATCTTGAGTTACTATCAACACTGCCATATACACAGTAAAATGCCTTCTCTAGTGTGTGAGATGTATTAAACTTGTGAAGACTGGTGCTCACTTGCATCTGTTGAAATAACTAGTTGTCAGTCACTAGGGAGATTGCTGAAGAAAAAGCCCCCTGGTGATATAACTCCTCCCATCTTTCTCCCACACATACACACAGATGCATGCACAAATATATACCTATATTCCCACAAATGAAAAGTAAATAGAGCACTATCTCTGCTATTTCATACAAGCTAGTACTGGTTATAAAGAAACAAACAAACAATCCCCATCAAAAAAAAAAACCAAAAAACCCAAAACCAAAACCAAATCAAAAAACCCCAACCAACCAACAACAAAAAAAAAAAACAACACGAAAACAAAAAAAAACCTAACCAAGAAAATCTGCACTAAACCCCCAAAAATCCCACAAACCAACTTTTTAAATTATTATTATTATTACAACTCTGGACACTGACATATTGAAAGATTGATGAACCTCTGAAAATATTAGAGGGGAAAAAATATTCTGAATATTTTAAACTATATTAGAATTACAACTTTCATGAATGGTGGCATAACCATGGATATCTCAAAGATATGGGACTATTTTAAAATGTGTGTAATGATCAGAAAACCATTAAATGAATTTTCAAGGTTTTCTTTGGACAATTCTGTTGATACACTCTCTATGCCAATGTGCCTCACTGCTGCTATCACTATGCCATCACCTGACAGTCGTTTAAGCTACCTCATCCAAAATGATGGCTTAAAATATTTATGGTCTTGCTTAAGACACTTCTGTGGGCAATAAGGGAACATAGTGAAGCATTTTAACTTTGATATGGCATGATTTTGTGATGGGTTCTTAGATCAAATTTCAGAATGCTGACAACAAATTGTCCTATGTAACCTGCTTAGCCATTTGCTATTGATAATTTTATCTAAAAAACCCCCTTTAATCAGTGGCATGAATTTACTTTCCAGAGCACTTAATTATCTAATGTTCAAAGCACACATAAATTGAATAGTAATTTAAGAATTTCATTATCCTAAAAGTATTAATAAATTGAATAGCAAAAATGACTGTCTGGCCTGGCAGATTTGATTTACAATAAAGAAAAAATGTAAATATAGAAGATTTAGAGAAGTGGAAGTAGCAAACAATAGTCAGGAGGTCCTGAAATGGTAAATATACTATGGGAGTGAAAATATAGCATTTTTAGTAGAAAAGGTTGTGATTAAAAAAGAAAATGAGACCTTATCATTAAGAAAAATATTTTTATTAAAACCATTCTGAAATGCTAAAATAATCTGTAATAGTAGATAAGGTACATTTGCATTAGCCTGTGTGTGGCCCAGTGAGCAGGGGACTTTGATATGACAATCTGGTGTGAATATTGCATATATTCTAGTAATTTTGTGCTTGGCAGCAGAAGTGTGTTGATCAGAATCACAGAAACCTCATTATTTTCTGAGCAAAAGAGGTGATACGCTGGAAAGATTATTTTAGAGAAGAAGAATACAGAATTACTTTGCAATGACTTGGAATGATGAACTCAGTTACAGTGTATTGACCTCTAATTCCTATGATTTTATGACCAGTTCTTATGTAATACTTTTCAGTGCAATGGAAACTTGCTTACTGAAGACTGTAGAGTTCTGTATTTCAGATTTAATTGTTAATTTGTTAAGAATATTTCCTCATATTACAGCACTGCATTGTAGGCCACATTCTGTTTCCTCTAGTTGCCTCAGAAACCTCTCATCCATATAATTCTTAGACATTATATCCATCTGACAAATAGTTAAAAGTTGGGGCTTCCCCCCCCCTTTTCTTTTGTTCCTGTTGTTTTGTTCTTTACAGTCTTAGAACTCACATTAGTTTTGTCACACAGACTAGAAGCAACCCGCATAAATACCTGAATTGTAAGGCTCGTTCTTTGTGTTATTTGGAAGCTAGAAAGTACGCAGTTTCCAGATTCTGTAATCTTCCAGGGAATTAATCTCAATGATTCTCCAATCTACCTCTTTGAGGATGAATGCACAGCAGAGATGCAGGGTGAATCAAGTAATGTTTGCCTCACTAATGCGTGAAATTTTTTAATACAGAATTATCTAACTAGAAGTGGGAGCTGAATGCAATTTCTGCCAGGCTGTCTGCTGGTACTACCGTTTCACTAAATTTTTTTGGCCTTCTCTTTTCTTACAAGTGTGGTTACCAGGAAACAGGCCTTTTTATGCAAGAAATACTTATGTAAAGAAAGAACCTTTTTCCGGAGAAATATGACTATTGAAAAAAGGGTCATTTTGAAAGTACAGTTTTCAAGAAAAGGGCTTTCTCACACAAGTAGAAATACTAGAAAAGTACATAAATATTCTTCCAACTTTATTAAAATGTTTGAAGTTTCACTTACATTGAATGCAGAGTCATCATCGTCAATTATGACTTAGATGTCATTCTTTGAAAGAAGACTAGGAAGTGCTTGACAGATCCTTCCCATGAAAATCAGTAGCTAAGGCATTGTGAGAGATATCACCTCTGCACCTAAAAATTATTTCCAAAGAAAAATGATTGAATACTTAAAAGGAAAACCAACTGTTTGTTAACAACATATGCCAGCTGACAGCACTTGGGATCTTTCACAGACTTTTAAATCTGGTCAAGGAGAAAAATGACACATCTGATATCATGTTTGTTTTTTTTTCCTGCAGTGGCTAGCATCACGATCATGAACAATAGACTACATCCATAACTATCATGCTAATTCCATCTGGGGTGTGTGTGATACCAATCACCAGAAACAATAGCCCTGCTGCCATAAGACTGCTTAAGCAGAAAAACGGTTTTGAATGGTTAAGATCTTTCTTTTCTGACCCAACATTCACATTTGCTGTATGTATTTAGTTTTGGATGGAGCACTGTCTTTTTTTTTTTTTTAAGAATAGGGCTGTTTTCAGAAGTGTTTCGTTTCATTTTCAAATGAACTCTTTCCAAGTATTTAATGCATGACTGTGTCATGACTTGTTTCATCATTTATTAATAGCTGTATAAATCAGGAATAGCTACTGTGAAGTATTACAATGGCGCAAAGACACAGTTCTATAGGAGAGAAGAATTAGACTGTATCCCCTGGTTCATCACGCCACAGTGAAATGATAAACCAAATAGTAACTTCTATTATTAGAATAACTTCTATTATTCTAACAGATTTCTAATAGTTCCTTCTAGCAATTTCTATTTTTATAACAGTAACTTACAAACCCCATGTTTTTCACATAGTTCCCTAAAATTCCTGTTATTTTCTAACACAGTGTAGTGTTTCAACAATCTTAATCCCCACACAACACCACCCCCCCCCCCCCCCCAATTCAGTTCACCTTTAAACATTCTCCTGATAAAATACCATAATATCCCTACCTAGGAACAAGTACTTATACTGGTGAGATGTATCTATCTATCTCCAGAAAAATGCTCATTTACACTGAAATGATTTAAAAATAGTTAATTTAGGTTTTGGAATGGAAGTCTTGTTTTTTTAACACAAGACTTTCTCCTCAGATACAGAACAGAACACATGAGACCAGATGAGATGAGATGAGACGAGACTGGACTGGACTGGAATAGACTAGACTAGGCTAGACTAGACTAGAATATTTCTGTTTGAAGGGACCTACAACAGTCATCTAGTCCAACTGCTTGACCAAAACCTTCAGGGCTGAACAAAAGTTAAAGCTTGTTAAGGGCATTGTCCAAATTCCTCTTAAACACTGACAAACTTGGAGCATTGATCAGCTCTCTAGGAAGCCTGTTCCAGTGTTCGACCACCCTCTCTGTATAGAAATGTTTCTTAATATCAAGTCTAATATCAAGAAACAGTTCTAATATCACATTTTTTTCTTCATTTCCTAGATTTCATTAAATGACAAATAAAAAAAAAAAAAACCTGTTTCATGAATTACTGTCATTGTTATGTGTTTCAAGCACATATTACACATCTTAGTGTTTAATGTTATAATATGCTTAACCGATCTTCATTTCCTAACATCCTGATTGAATTTACTCCCCCAAATCTTAAATCAACATGGTGACAAGCTGGATCATTGTCTTCCTTCTCCCACTGCTTTAAGTCTTCATCTTTTTAAAATTAAATTAGTGTAATATTCTTGTGATAATGATTTTATTTTCCTATAGGAATATGAAGAAATGGATTAACATCTGATGGTGCCCAAGATAAAGGTGGAGAGGTTTGGTTTCATTATTGATATTAATTCTGGTTTGCTTTTGGTTTTATTTCATTAATCTCTTTTAGCTAATAATTAAGAAACTTAAGTCATACTTGTGGAATTTACTAGTAGTAATACTACTGAGTTAGGTAGAAAAAATAAGAATGTCCAAGAGTAAGAAAGTATACATTAGGTACAGTACCAAAACTGTTCTTACACCTCATGGAAAAGATTTTACATGTCAAACAAAAACTAAAGCAAAACAAAAAAAAGGAACATTTCTTAGAGGTTTCTGACCTACCTACATTTTTATCATTAACATGAACATAAAATGTAGTTATATCTCAAAAGAGCTAGCTATCTACATTAGGCTTATGCAAAATCTACATTAAGCTTATGTGCTGTAGTTGATGAAATGTAACAGTAAGGCTGGAAACAAATCAAATGGTAGTTAATTAGCAAAGAAAGATCAAGCAAAGGAATAATCACTTTAACAACTATTGTAAGCAGAGGTTAAAACTATCACCAAAAAAATAACTGCATCTTGAAATACAATGCAATTTTTCTTTTGTACTCTTCAGAAAACTACATTTCACATTACATGGTGATTCTCAGGCTTAAATAGCAGTAAAATTGCAAGCACTTCAGCTGATCCTAAACAATTAAATCCTTGTTACCTCAGAGGTACCCAATGGACAATATGGTAGAGGAAAAAAAAAAAAAAGCTTTTCATCTATTCCCTACTTTTCTTTCAATCAATTTATTTGAGATTTCTAAACCAGCTAAAAATCTATGAACCAAGCCAAGCTGGGGAAAACCAAGCCAAGCTTACAAAGAAAATGATACTTTTTATGGAAGAAACCCAAGATACTAACAGAAAATATATGACATATCTATTCTGAGGAAGAAAAATGAGATATTCAAAGGCATTTGAAGGTCTTCAGTGTATTACATATGTAGTCAAATGTTACTGAGTTAGTATTGTAAAATAGTTTTGCAGGTTTTTTTTATTAAATCCAGGAAATTTTCTTAATTAGATAGAGCTGATAACTATCTTTACATCATAAACTAGAGGATAGATCCCTTAAACTACAAGAAATTTGAGTCTGTGATATAGAAAACTGAGAGATTGAAAGAAAAATGTGGGGTTTTGTTTCAGCAGCAATCTATTTTGTCTTTACAACTGGATTTTCCATAGGCTATATGTGGAAAAGTGGGTAACACTTGCAAGTTCAAAACTGAACATGCTTTTAAATCACATGTATATACAAATATGTAATCCACAAAGTTCCTGTAGAATATACTTGTAAAGTAAAAATATTAATATGTATATAGACAGCTTATATATTTTGGGTGACTAAGACAAAGTTGATTGATAGAAATATGAGTGAATAGGTTGTAGAAAGATTTAATTTATAGCTCTAAAAGATAATATCTAACACGTCTGGGAAGGAATTTAAATAATTCCACTGGGGAGAAAAAAAAAAAATCTGTATCAAGCATCCTTGGGGAAAAGTATAAATAAATGGATACATACAAGAAAATTGATTTAAAGATGCATTTCATCTTCTGCTTCTGGGAGAAAAGGTCCTGTGAGTGTATCACCCTATCTGGCAAATTGGATCTATAAGATATGATGCCTTACATATTCATAAGATATGTAGAGTGGCACTATGTCTCCATATAATTCAGTCATTCCTAGAGATAGATTATCCTTGCATCATAAATTCAGAAACATGAGGAAAAGCATAGGAAATCCTTTTCCTAACTATCTGACAACTGATTATCAGCACAACAGAATTGCATCTTCATTTCACTTGCATCTCTAGGCATAGACCACCACACCATTTTGTTAGGAGCTGTATAAAGCAATTCCTGCCCCAGATAGCTTAAAGGATAAATCAAGCGGTGGAGGACAGATAAGACAGTAAAAAAGCTAGAGATGAACAGACAGTTTTGTTTTAAAGTTTCTAAAAACTTTTATTTATATGGGGCTGTAAAAGAGAACACAATATTGGCACTGCCCACAATCACAGGTTTCAGAGGTTCTGAAACTTAAATGTAATTTCGGTAATGTTATAACTCTAATCCTAATGCTATTGTTTGGGCTTCTCTGTGGAAAACAAAGAAACAAACAAACCCATATGTCCATTATTTACCTTTTTACACTAACAAATTAAAGTTCAAAGAGGAAAGAAACCATACCTTAAAGCCAACATTGAGAAAACTCAGTAATCTTTAGCTAGTCAGATCCAATCCTAATTTACACAGTTGTCCAATTTAGGGTCTTGTTTGAGGAATTAAATAGGACTTTGGGACTATGTGTAGAATTATTTTTGTCCAATGAAAAGGGGCCACTGGGAAGCACTTTGCCTAATTGTTGCAGACTTGCTTATTTGTATGGGTTTTTTTAAATAGAGTATACTAGAGCATTGTTGGATAGGTTGGACAAGATACCTGACATTTTTTTTCATCTGTACTTGTGTGATAAATACACATTAACCCTTTGGTTCACAGCCATAAAAGGAAAAGTTTAGGAAAGAACAACTGTAATTTAGTATAGAGAGTAAAATAACTAAATAAATAAATAAATAGATAGATAAATGGATTATTCTGTTGTGAAATGTTTCTTTCTGAGTCAGCTTAGCAAATTTAGTCTCAGTGGGTTTTATTTACATCTGCACTTTTTGTCAGGATAACCTTGATAGTCAATAGACCACCCTCCAAAGAAGATGCAGATATTTTCTCTACATATATTAAGGCTCATTAAAATTGTCAATTACATAAATATTCTTCCAGCAATTGGTGGAACCATGGTAATGACCCTTATACATAGTTTTGTACTGACTTTAATAGGTTAGAGTGTAAACATAAAAATCTGCAAGTCTATATGGGATGCAATACCCACTTGAATGGCGCAGAAAAATTGTGCAGAGAAATAGGAACTTCAGCTGTGTCTGGATCTTTTTCTTCTCTATTTTTTCTCCTTTTTAATTTTTTTTTAGGAGGTAATTTATCTATGGGGTTGGAAACTAGAAATACTTATATAACAATAGTTTAAAATGGTGTCTTCAGTAATTAATAAATTATGTTACATTGCAGTCTAAATCTGGTGATGAAGGACATTAATGTATCTTTGGTAATATTTTAGAGTAATACGTTATCATAGAATCATAGAATCATAGATTCATAGAATGTTTTGTGTTGGAAAGAACATTAAATATCATCTAGTTCTAACTCCCCTGCCATGGGCAAGGACACCTTCCACCAGACCAGGTTGCTCAAAGCCCCATCCAACCTGGCCTTGAACACTGGCAGGGATGGGGCATCTGCAACTTCCCTGGGAAACCTGTTACAGTGTCTTGCCACCCAAATAGTGAAGAATTTTTTCCTAATATCTAATCTAAATCTACCCTCTTTCAGTTTAAAGCCATTACAAAGAATAACTCTTTTGAAAAATAGCATTTTCTTCTATTTAGATTATTTTATTAGCACCTTGTTACCTCAGCTACATCAACTCAAAGTCATGATTTAACAGCAAAAAAACCCTTAGTAACTTCACTTATTTCTATTAAATATTTATAACTTTCTATTAAAGGGTATAAAAAAAGAAGTTTGCATATATAAAAAGAAGATATTTTTGTCTAGAAAAATATTATGTATACCTTTTTTTACTTTTTTGAAGATGGTGTATCTGAGTTCTTCAGGTGCATTTATGAATTTATCTTAATATATATGTTAAACATTGAAGTACTAACCTAAATTGAAGATTTTGGATGATAAGTTTATCATTTGGATTTTCAAAGTCTTTAGCACTTACATTTTTAATTCTATGTGATGCTATTAATATAGACAAGTTTCTTAATATCACAGGAAAGAAAAATGTTGTACATCCAGGTATAGAATTAAGACTTTTATGACTTGCAAGCCAAGGCTTAATTGCAAGACTACAATCTGCTAAGGACTGCATATGTTGGTTGCTGAATCAGACCATATTTGTTCATCACATAATTTATCATACCATCGGGGTAAGCCACTGACATTTCCAGATGGTTCTTTGCAGTTTAGGCTTTTTTAAAAATACATGGATTCTATCATCCTGAATAGTTACTGAAAACAGGCTGTATGCACGAATGATTTAACTTGTTAAAGGTCAAACTATGTGTTAATTTGCAGTACTTACAATAATTACAAAAATGTTAATTTAGAAAAAAAATCAGGAAAGTTTTGCTACAATTCAAGTGTGAAAAACTATAAAATACCATTTGTTATCAACTTGTATTTTTAATCAGTAAGGTATTGCAACCAAAGACAAAAAAAAGTGTTTGTGGGAAAATGTTGGTTTTTTATACTGACAGGTAGGTTCAAAGCTACTGAACCAGACTATGGTACAAGAAACTGATACTACATAGTTTTAAGAGCTTGGTTGGACAAAAAAGAGGTTCAGGAGAAAGTTTGCTCCAATTTCTAATGGCACATATTTTTTTTCCTATTGATTTGGATATGAAGTATCCTCTAAGTCTATAGTCAATGTTTTGCTTACTTTGGAATGCAATATCGCTGTACAGTTTTACTTGTTGTTTTTGTTGGGTTTTAATTGGTTGGGATTTGCTGTTATTTTTGTAATTGTAATTATTTTTTTTTTATTGTATCCAAACAGCAGTTTGACATAGACCTTTACTTTTATAGTGGCAGGAGAAAGCATGTTCTACGGACTGTCCTCTCTCCCAGTTTTTAGTACAGTATTGTCTTCCTATATGCCAGAAACATGCAACCAAGTAAATCTTGCAGGGATTGCAATGTATCATAGGTTACAATACTTCATGTCAGTGTTTCATTCTTCTTGAAAATTTTATCTCTCTCATTTCTATGTCATTGTATTGAGTTCCTGGCACAATATTAGTAGGTTCAGCAACAGAAGAAACTCCATCCATTCATGCAGAACATGATGTGCTTGGAACACCTGAAGCTCAGCATAAGTTTTAATAGAACTGTAAAGCCATTGCTGTAGAAAATTCCTTTTCTGGAGTGAAAATTTGGAAAGAAGGCTTCCTCCCCTTCGCACATGCAGGTGTAGAATTTATCTATAAGCCCTGGATATTGCTGATCTGCATTTTCCCATCAGTGCCTACAAACACAAGCTCTTTCTCATATGGGCAATCCTTCAGGAACGTAAGAACAGACATATTTGTTTAGACTGAAGGTCCATAATCCCAGTACTCTGTACACAACAACAGCCATAAATGGATGATTAAGAAGAGCAGGGACAGAGCAAGTATATTGGTGGACTCACACAACATTTCTGCAGAACTCTCCCTACAAAAATTTTTTATAATCTATCTCAGAAGACTTTTGAAAACTGAGTTACTTATTTTTAAATTAGTTAATTAGTCTCACTCGATTTCCCATGAAGGTCCAAATCCTAAAAAAAAGTTGTTCTCCCTAAATGTTGAAAGGCAATACACAGTTGTGCTATATGGATGTCAAATTCTGGTTTTCACTTCTCGAAACTGGTGGCAAAACTCACCTTAGCTTCAGCTGCAAAAGTGCGAGGTTGCTAAATCTTTGCCCACATATCATTATTTCTATTATTCCTCTCCCAAATACATCTAACACTTCCCATGTTGCAGTGATGAAAGTTTAATCATATGCAGCTCTCATCCTTGGAATCATTCTCTAGTTTCTCTGTGTCATTTCACATTATCTGTCTCCAAGACCTCTTATCACTTTCAGTGCTCTGGTATGATTGTTTCAATTTTTTTTCCTATTTTACAAACAAATAATAAAAGAAGCGAGTGAATGAAACTAAGCAGGTGTATAATGGTAACAATTTTATACAAGATTCTGACAAAAAAAAATGTAGATAAATTAAAAAACAAACAAACAAACAAACAAAAAAACAACCAAGGAATAGGGAAAACAAAAATACCTTATATGTAAAAATATGGGCTATTGGTTTTATTTACAATACTAATAAATAAAACAATTACAGCATAAAATGATAGTACTAATTTGCATCATAGGATCTCTGTTCTTCTAACTGCAAATCTGAGTGCTGCTACTCAAATATGTCTAGTTAAGTCAGTGATAAACTTGCTAGATCAGATTTTCAGATGGTATAAATTGCTGTAGAATCAGCAGTACCATAGTAGGAATATTGGTTTCTTTCTGGAAACAAAATGTGAGTTTTTGTATGTTAGAAGAGACTTTCTATAGGATGAACATGTGTTGTGTTCTTTTGGGACCACTGATAAATTTTTTTGTGGTTTGGTTGGTTGCTTTTTTTTATTTTCATCTGACAATCCCTGTTCTGTGACTTTCTCTATCCAGTAATGCAGGAATCATGGAAATACATTTAATTCAATGTAATGCACTGTACAATATGATATTTCTGTGTTTATAGTATATTTCACCGTGGAGGATTCTGGACTGACTTGACTTTGCATCATCGCAATATTTTTAAATCTTTATCATGTCATGCCAGAATAAATTAGGCACCAAAGTGAAAGACATCATTAACATCATCATTAACAATCTAGCTCTTTCTATAGGATCTTAAAATGGCTGTAAGGTTTTCAGTTTACAGTTTAATTTGTCAAGCATTACATTCAACATACAATTTAGCACATGGAGGTAATACTGATATTCTAAGATCACAAAGGAAAATGTCACTAATAAATCACCAGACTTAAAGTTGGTAACACCTATGGGCTCAGACTTTTTTAGCTTGACACTAGCCATCTAAAAGCAAAGATTCTTACCTTAGCCAGTCTCCTTTTACAGACAATGGAGAAAGAAGGTACCTCTACCAAATGTCCTTTGTCTAATCACCACAGAGGGAGAATGATAAGAGAATGATAAGGGCAAAATGGATGGCTTCAGATATTTTAAGTTAAACACGATAAATCCTAAACTTGATAACTGATGGGAAAAAAAAACCCAACCAAAAAACCCAAACCCTACAAATTTCAACTTGTATATGACTTGAAACACAGTCAGAAGTAGAGAATTCAGTAAAAATCTGCAGTTGATACATAGTGGAAGAGTTAAAAATTAATGTTTTCCACTGTCCCATGCATTCCCAAGGGCTACAGGAACTGATTTTAAATTCTTGCTCAGTCTGTTTGATGATTTATTTAGTGCTTTCTTCCATGCGGTTGTGTAACGGAGGTGTGTATATGGATGCAAAACATCAGAATTGAGTGCAGGTAAAGCAAAACACTAACGATTCCCTACAGAAAAAGCAGTTTGAGGAACTGGACAGAATATTAATCTAATTTTTTGTCAATCGTCTTTCTGTTAATAAACTTCTAATGATTAATCATTAAAAATAAATCTAATTCAGAGTCAGACTAGTATTCATTACTTGTAGATCCATTTTTTGGGGTGGTCTGTTGACACTAGAGAGCCTTCCTGCAAGCTTAGCTTAACAACAGAATATCCTTGGCTTTCCTGGAGGAGAAGCCACCATCACAGATATGCAGCTTTGTCACCTTCATATTCAATGCAGAGTAAAAGCTCCTTCCTGCCAGGAGAGAACTTAATAGAGACCCAGTAATGGCTATAGCCTTTTGGTTTTGCTAAAATATGTACTATAATAACAATAATATAAAAATGTTACTATTTCTTGATCTTGCTTTGTCAACATACCAGTCTGCTTGAGCAAGAAAGACCAGTTCAGTGCATCTCAACTAAACACGCATCCAGCTGAAAGTCTTAGCCCTTATGTATATGACCTTGACTCAGTTAAACAATCAAAACCACACTTACAACTATGCCTATGATGTGCCTCGCTGAATCAGAGACTTAGCTTTTAATATGTTGTGAACCCACTGCTGTACAACTTGAGGCCCCGTAAGTCATTTTTGCAATAAATGACAGAGTTCTTGCTGCCTCAGCTGTTCTCTATTTAGTTCCCACTTGCTCCAAGGCAGCACATTAGGAATCACAGGGTGCAATATGTAACAGAACCAGAGGATAAACATTTTTCTCATTTTATGAGCACTGTAAAATAAAATCAGCTAATTTTTCAACTTGTGTTGTTCTTACAAAAAGCAACAAAATGCGTCAACATGCTTTCATAGTTTTTTCATTATTATATACAATAAGACCCCAAAAGTGAAGCGTTTAGAAAAGTGACCCATGCTTTCAGAAGTAACTATTACATGACACAATAATTTTGGATTGGTTTATATCTTTTTCTCCACTTCTGACTGCAGAACTGATCCTTAAAATTTTAGTGAAGAAAGAGTCTGGAGAATCTGTTAAATCATCAATTCAAAAACAATTATGAAGACTAACAAAAGAAACAGCTTTGAGGTAAAGAATGAAACAAAACATCACATCAAATTACTACCTTATTTGCCATTCCACAAAAAAGTGAGCGCTATAGAAAATCTGGGGTTATGGCATTACCCAGACAACTCAGCTAAAGTCATGTTAAGCAGTCCTGACTTTGCAATAGATTACACTTGGTTTAATTTTATTTTAGGCATATGAACTGTAATAAATTTGAATACCAAAGAAACAAAATGACCTATCTGTTACATGTGCAAGCTTTTATTTTGCAAACTGATCTAAAAGCATCCCTTTGAACTCTAAAGTCAATAGAGTTATGATCTAATACTGTATGGGTTTTTTTGATCAGACTTTTCTTTTTAAATAATTTATTTTGGTTTTTAAAAATTTTTGTTTCTGATGCTGATTTCTGGTGAACAATATAGAGTATTTACTATTAATATAGAGAACATAATGACTAAAGTGCTAAGCAAAAGCTTACACAAAGCTTTAGAATTTCCCATAATGCACAAATAACTTCTTAACTCCCTTGCACATAATTCTCAAATAACATTGATAAGCATCCTTCAGCAACAGTTTGTCCGTACTACTATGGAATAATTTGAACATTTCCACCATCATCTTCAAATGCTTGTGACATCAGCAGTTTGTGCTTTGTCTGTAGTGGCTTCTCCAAAATGCCATCAGCTTTTTTTTCTCCCTAAACACCATTTTTTGTGTGGATTTATTTTACCATTTATTTTTAGATTATTAGACACAAGTATTTCTACGTAAGATATCATCATTGTAATGTTGATCCAAAATACAGAGAATTCATTACAGCTGTTGTTTAACTCACCTAATTTCAATCATGAGAAAGTCATCTAAAGTTAGTAATTTTTGGTTTCTTGATAGTCAGTAGAGAGAGACAGATATTAAATGGGCCCTTTATAATGAACTTTGCGGAGGGTTGGCCCTGGCTGGATGCCAGGCACCCACCAAGTCACTCTATCACTCTCCCTCCTCAGAAGAATAGGAAGAAAACACAATGGAAATCTCATGGGTCAGGATAAAGACAGAAAGATCATTCACCAATTACCATTACAGCCAAAACAGACTTGGCTTAAGGAAATGAATTTAATTTACTACCAATTAGTAATATTGTTCTCATGTGTGGGCTCTCTGTGGGCTGCAGCTTCTTTCAGGGCACATCCACCTGTTCTGGCATGGGATGCCCATGGACTGTAGAGTGGAAATATGTGTCATCATGGTCTTTTCCATGGGCTGCAGCAGATTCTCTGTTCTGTCCCCTGGAGCATCTCCTCCTGCTTCTCCTCTGGCCTTGGTGCCTGCAGGGCTCTTTTTCTCACATTTTCTCACTCTTCTCTTTTGGCTGCTGTTGCACAGCAGTTTTAAACCTTTCTCAAGTATGTTATCACAGAGGTGCCAACAACTTTACTGATAGGCTTAGCTTTCAGTCCAGCAGAAGGTCCATCATGGAGTTGTGTGAAACTGGCTTTCTGACATGGGGATGGCTTTTGCTGTCTTCTTACAAAAGCCACCTCTGCAGCACCCCCTGCTACCAAAACCTTACCACCTAAACCCAGTACAAGCTTGCACGAGGAGACAGGGAGCTGCCCCTCTCTGGCCGTGCCTCTGGCCTAGCCTTAGCCCAGCACCGTGGGGAAAGGAAATAAATCCCAGTCAGGAGGTAAAACAGCCATTTAAGAGCAGGTTTACATAAGAAGAATTTGATATAGGTGTTAAATATATACACATCAGAGAACTGCAATTCCTGTCATTTTATTAGGAATAGAAATAAGTGCAATCTATTTTTATGCAAGAACTTGATTGATTTGCGGAAGAACTATATAATGAGATGGTTTGCAATAGCAATTACTCATAAACTTCCAGAATTGCTTTTTCTTAGCGTTGGGATAATTGCCATGCCTTTTAATATATTAAAATAACAACAACAAAAAACCTGTTCTACATTCTTGTTAGATTTGTATTTTGATGCAGATGCATCATTTTTATTAAAACAAATTCCACTTGAAAACAACAAATCATGAACCTGACTGAAATGTTATGTAGTTACATTTTAAAGAATTAAAAGGGTATCATCAGCTTTTAACCTTATTTTAGTTTCAGTCCAACTCACTGTTCTTCATTACCTTATAACAACCCTACAAAGCTCAGAGGAAACTGGCTAATAGTTTAGTATCTTATCAGCTATAGCTACATTTCATCAGCAAAGCTGCTCACAATGGTCAGAACACACTGTGCATTTAGACCTTTTTTTGTTTTGTTTTCAAATGATTTACTGGTTGAGTTACCCAAGCACTGGGAGAGAGTTTCATTTTAATGTTTTAAATTAATATTATTCAAATATTGAAGCAAACAGATTTGTTTACTTAACATACAAAACCACTTAATCTCTATGAATAATTACTCCCATGTTTTCCTGTACATTAAATATCACAGCAAGTGATTTTGCAGGGCAGTTAAATATGAATCATTCAATCCAGTAGCGAGCTATTTGATTTGAAGCTATATGACCTCAGCTACCACTCTAAAACACTTTCCACGAATTACATAAATAAAAAGTAATTGTTTATTCCCTACAAGTGTTCAGTCCAGGCTGGAGAAGAGAATAATGGAGTTAGTAATTTCTGTGTTTTGAAAAGAGATGCTTTGAAAGAGATTTTTGTAAAGGTCTAAACTGCTGATTTCTCTATGTAGATTAAAAATGGGAAAAGTATTTTTCACAGGAGAAAATTAGCCAGCAAAGTTCTCTGTTATAATGTTATATAAAGACCTGTGATGCAACAGTCCTGTAAAGTGCAAAAGACTCTTTTAGGGACTGTAATGACGACATAATCGGTAAAGAGTAATTTGTACATTATTTTCATAATATAGGCTTTCAGGAAAGAAGTTAGGTTGATCGAAGTCAGACAGCATTTCTGGTACATTCTTAAAATGAAAATAAAGAGACCTAGTATAGTTAATGTAATTCATTAAGTGACTCACTTGGAAAAAGATGGAGGAAACGCTTAAAACCTCATCCTTGTGTACACTGGAGATATAGAATCAAAATTACTGAAACTATTTATTAATTTGATACAAAAATGCAAATAGGAATGTCAAGTAATTTTTATCTAGTGAGTAAAAGGCACTTAATTTTATCTTACAGGAAGTAAGGGATATGAAAATTGTAAAGGTGAAAAATCTTTATTTCAAAGAACAGTAATCGGTATTACAAAATTGTGTAAGGTTTCAGCAGAACTAATTACAGCAGCAAACAAGAAGACTTTCCTTTACAAATAGTTAAGCATACATATGAAAAAATCAAAATAAATTACCATGTTGAAAAGGCTAAATCTAATCCAATCTTTCTGAGCCATGAGAGAGTTTTTGGCAGCATACTACGTGGATTCAGGTTGGGACCACTGCTGCTCCTTCATATAAACTATTAAATATGTGATATTTGAAGATAAAGTATTCTTAAATTAAAATAGTTTGGAATTTTAAGAAAAAGAAAAAAAAAGATAATTCTAAAGCTTGAGACCTATTGGCATGCTTGAAACTTTTGCAAAATACTTTGAGCAGTAACTACCTTTCATTTCTTATTCATTGTCTTAAACATTCTGCAACTTTGATGCTAAAGGAATGTAGTGAAAGCATGTTCCGAACACCAGATATATATATATCTATCTATATATATATAAAACACAACTATGCATCTGAAATGAGGTTTACATATTTGCAATTTCGGTAGAATGTCTGATGTGTACAGTTTACCATATTTATGAGAGCTCAATAAGTGGTTTCTCAGGTGGATAAAACTGAAGACTGGGGCAAAAAGCATACTGTTTTCCCCTAATAATGCATATATTTTATTTCCTTTTAAGTATAGAAGGAGATTATTTTCTTAACAAAAATTTGAAACAAATTGTTGGTGGATTCATGCCACCTAATTTTAGTCACATTCCTGAAGACTCTAAGTTAGAAACACTACATGGAATCAAAAATGTCTAATTCATGAATCTAACTTGGACTTGCCATATGGTCTGATGTGACCATCAGTATGTGTTAGGTTACTTACTGGAGTGCTGACAGATCATGAAAGTCATCTTCCAGATGTTCATCTCCAGATTCTGCAGAATCTGCTTTTGCACAATCAGAAAAAAAAAACAGCCAACCAACCAAAGAAGCAAAAAAAAAACCCCCTCCCCACAAACCCCACAAATCAAGGATATTATTATTATTCTATATAGGTATTTAATAATTTAACCTCAGATTTTCATCTAGATTTTTAAATGGGGATATATATTCCTGTTTATGAATTAATATTGAAAGTATTTTTGGAAGATAATGCTAGTAAAGAAAAGCCTAAAAGCCAGATAAAATAAAACATTTGGTGAGATTCTTCTCTACAAGTTTAAGAAATCTATGTCAATATGACAGAGTTATTCAGGATCTTTTATAGCCAATTGAGGGAAACAGGCTTTTAAAGGGCACAATTCATTTGACTTGGTTGCCTATTGTAGAATGAAATTAATGGCACTCCAAAACACCCTCTTCTTTCCACCAACTAAACTAAAAGAAGA
This sequence comes from Strigops habroptila, assembly GCF_004027225.2. NCBI lineage: Eukaryota > Metazoa > Chordata > Aves > Psittaciformes > Psittacidae > Strigops > Strigops habroptila. The sequence goes on along the minus strand of NC_044278.2, from coordinate 75,139,304 downwards.
AAGAGAACTCTGATTCATTCTGGTTAAGACTTCTACACAGGAGACTTTAATAACTGGATTAAATTTCAGAAACATATGTCTTTAGCACTATTTGAGATGATCTTGGGTATCTGATATTGGCAGATAAACCACAGAACTTCTCTTACGAACTGCCTACTGGAAATCAAACAATATATTTAAAGGCATCTTAAATGACACTAAACATCTGAGTTTAAGCAAACAAATTTAGCCTTTTGAAAACAGTTTCAAAGACAAAAAATAAAACGGTGAGTTAAATAAAAGGATGACATTACAGCAGAAGTGAAAAAGCCAGGAATTGCAAGCCTTCTTAAATATTTTGCATGCTACATTTTTATGTTATTGAGCTGAAGGCAAATACCACCTTCATCAAGATGAACACCTTCTGGGAGCATGCCATAAACACAAGAAAAACACAAATCCCTAATGTTGCTACTTCTTCATTACGGAGAGGTTGCAAAAGTGGATGCTAGGCTCAGCTGCACCTTTTTGGTTTTGCTTTGTTGGGTTTTTGTTCGGTTTTTTGGTTTGTTTCAGGGTTTTTTGTTGTTTTGGGTTTTTGTTTTCTTGTTTGGCTTTGTTTTGGTTTGGGCTTTTTTGTTTGTTTTTGTTTGTTTGTTTGTTTGGAGTTTTGTTTGTTTGTTTGTGGGGGTTTTGTTGTGTGTTGGTGGGTTTATGTGTATGTATGTGTGTGGATTTTTTTTCCTGTACTGGTGATTCCGGTAATTTAAATATGTACAGTTTGAATGGTCATTTAAATTCTTTCATGTTCAGTAGATAGTTGTGGGTAAATAAATGTGCAGTTCATTTGGCAATTTAGAGCTTTCCATCCCTTCATTGGCACTGGTCATTACAATTCCTCTGGCAGGCACATGACAGCTTCAGTGCAGGAGCTGGTTTTGACTTTGTGAGCTGTAGGGCTACTCTCAATGAGGCATAAGCAAAGATTGAGTTACCTTCATAAGACCTCAGATTGAAAAACTGGGGAGGGCAACAAAAATAATCCATTGTGACACAGTGATTAGTCTCTCAAAAATCCTTAAAAATGTCTACTCCCCAAAAAAATCAAATCTACCACAACACTAAGTAGTAAAAAAAGTTCTTAAGGATATATGCTAGAGAACATTCTTGCTTTATCAGAAAGACAGACCTAAAATTGTACCTCTTTTTGTGCTTTAGGTTTTATAATTGCTGAGCTGAAATTAAACATAGTAAAATACATTCGAGGGGCTGATTATAGTGCATGGATTGCTGTGATATCTGCATAGATAAGTGATTATTATTACTAGGGTTATATAAAGAGAGTACAGAAATTTGTAAGTAAAATCAAAACTGCAAAAAAGAAAAGTGGCTCTGGCATCTCAAAATCATATTCCTTGTTTTGCAAAGCTGCTCTTTATAGCATTTTTATTTTCATATAATCTCTTAATTCAGTGTTATAGATGCCTATATTTAGTTTACTTTTTTGCATTTTAAATGTATATGTCACCATATTCTGATATTAGCAAGTATTACTATGTTAGAATGGTCTAAAGAAAAATAAGGATGCAAGTACAGATGTATTTTGACAATGAGTTTTCAAAGAGACTGTCTCTAATATAAATTAAATATCAGAATTAATTTGAATTAAAGTTTAGTAGAACTGTGTTCTAGATTTTATTTGGTTCTCTTCTAAAATATTTTCATCATTTTACAGGTATTGATTGAATCAGTTATGTCACCAGGATCACTCACATAAGTTTACTCAATTACTGAGGGCTGGATAAGTGCAAGAAATATCACATAAATCCCTTAAACAAAATTATTTTGACTCTGGATGTTCTGAATTTCGTATCAGAAATTACATAAATATATAAGAACATGTATTTCCCATGAAAATAACATAAAAGATTAGTCAGTGTGTGTTGGAGCTAGAAATCTGGGTGCATGAAAACAGCTCAAATTTGGAAAACAAAACAATAATAAAGAATCTCATGTTGGGTAAGACATCGAACTGATTCATGAACTTCCCGCATTTTACCTCTATAAAACAGAATTTTATATGTGACTTCTAGATGAAAAGTGACATTCTGGCCTGGATTCATTTTATATAACTTATTATATTTAATTGTATTCCTGCATTTGGGGTAGATGAATCCAGCCTCAACAGACTTCCCTAAATAAACAGAATATTTGCAGATCTTTAAAAATATGAATTATACAGAACTTCATAGAGGATGGTCATCATCTGTGGTATTTTATCCTACATTTGAGTATCTCTGCTTTACTTTAAACTTTGATGATATACCTTTTATTTGTCACATGGTGCTAAGAATGTAAGAAAGAGATCCTATCTAAAAAAACCCAAAAAACCCCCCCAAAAACCCTAACCAAAACCAAAATGAAATGACTAATATTTTCACTTCATACTAAAAGATCCTTTTCTTTCCGAGTTATAATTTTATATTGTTTCTAAACTTTAATACTAATGCTTAAATGCTTTTTTTTTTTTGTCATTCATTAAATGTTACATACAATACTTAGATTAAGAATTAATTTTTTATTGGTATCATTAGAAATATACCTTTTACTAATAAAAATTATAATACACTTGGTCTAAAAAAATTCGGGCTTGTTTCAAGTTTTACTTTTAAGGAAAATATCAAGTAGTACCAAAGCAAAAATATTTCTGAGATTTATCCTGTATTGATATTTTCAACTTCATCAACTAACTTGTAGCCTCATCAAAAATATAAGATGTGAGTTTAATGATTTCTTTTTTTGAAGATTGATAGTGATTGGTATTGTGTTATGTTTTCATTATCTATCATCATACCACATACCACTTAATATAATACTTAAAACACTGAATTAACAGCATTATAATTTACTTTGTAAGCTCAATTATCTTTAAAAATATTATTATAATGAAAGTTTATTCTTATTTTCTGAAACTTCCCCAGTGTTTTGATATTAATGAAATTATAATACTGTTTCAGAAAGATTTATCCACTAATTCTTTTAATACATTTGGCTGTACATTTCTTTTTGCTTATTTGTTTGGGTTTTTTTTTTTTTAATTACAAAATTAACTACTTTCCTATTTAGTTTTAACCAGCTTTATATCAGATCTGTCACAGAACACAAACTTAATTGTACTTGATGTTCATATGAGGTTAGTTCACCCTCCAAAAAAATCAAATCTACCACAACACTAAGTAGTCAAAAAACCAAGGTGTAACCCACATAACATGGGTTCTTGGCATTGTCTCCAAGAAGCTATGTAAATCACAGTTTACAGCACTGGGATCAAGAGTCAATAAAACAATCAAATGCATAACTTCAGTTTGCTCTTCTAAATTTTTATGTGCTTCTTTAAAATCTCAAGAAAAGGGACAAAACACTTTTAAAAAAACTTTGTTGTGATTTTTCTTTGCCATGAAAATTTATTATATTTCTAATACAGATTTCTTTTTAATACATATTTTTCATCTGAACTGATAAGAATATAAATGATTTTGTACTTTTGTCTTGATTAAGATGTCATAGATTCATGTCAGAATTGTTTAACTACACAGCTTGCAAACTTACAGACATCAGGAAAAGTTGTTAAGAAAATGGTACAATACATGGACAGCTTGGCCCAATGCAGCTTTAGTTAATGTCAGGTGATGTGGTAAATCAGGTATGTTCTTGCATTTATGAATATATTTTACTTCTTAAATGCACATCTTTTTTAAATAACTGGGTCTAACACAAGGCCTTTCTCATGTCAATAGCAAGATTTACACTGTGTGCTGGTTAGCACATGTCCTTCTGTACTTCCTGTCTTCCCTCCAGCAGTGACAATACAACATTTATACTATACATCCTTCACTGGACTCTCATCATCTTATCAGCATAGAACAGCTCACATGCAGACTGAAACTCCTTTATTTTTTACACTGCCTACGTGCAGACACACAAACACAAACAGCACCAATAGCCTTATCCTATTTCCATTTCTGGCTCATCAAGGTGAAGTTCCATTAGTGCAAAATATATCCATACGTACAATGTGGATTTTGTCTGCCCCCAAAGCTGTCTCTTCACAGACTGAACAAACCCCAGTCTCTCAACCTCGTCTAACAGGGCAAGTGCTCCAGCTGTGGAAATCGCAGTCCTGGTGTCCTTCTCTGAAGCTGCCCAGTTTATGAATGTCTTTCATGTACTGCAAACCCCAGAACTTACTTAGATGTGACCTACTGATGCAAATGTGACCTACTGAGCGCTGAGGATAATCACTGACCAAATTGTCTGTGCTTCTGTCAATACAGATCTGGGAAAACATAAATAATTTTCACGCATTTACACCCAGCCTGGCTCAACAAAATCCCACAGAACTTCAGCAAGAAGCAGCTGAGGAAGGCATCTCTTTGGATGTAGCAGAAAGCAAACCTTTAGTTCTGGGTACACATAGCCTGATGTCCTAGCTACTTGAGTTCCTCTACCTATTTGTTCCATTGTGTTAAATATCATCACAAGTTATTTTTCTTCTCCAAAACCAATAACATTCTTGTTTATTTATATTTAACTGTTCTAGTTCTTCAATTCTTTTCTCCTCCTCATGATCAAAATATTGTCTACTTAGACTAGAGCAGTATCATAACAGTATGAACCAGACTGAATGTTGTACACAGTGCAACAAGGTGGAAACAATTGTTGAATATACGAATAATTGTTGAACATATGAAGAAATGTATAGTCTGCTTTACTGCTCTGGCAAGTCTCAAAATTCTTATAAATTGTAAAAATATACTTTACAAACTTCCCAAAAATATTCCTGTAGTTGGTAATAAGAAGTATCATTTTCCGTTCATCTGGACTTCGTCAGAGTCTTCCAGGGCTTCTATTCCTTTTTTTAAGTAATAACCAGAGCTAATCTACCTTGGAGATACTTCTCTGATTCCCATACCAACACAGCTTTAAAGGAACTTTTCTTAATGCACGTTTGAAAGTCTTCTGTAGTGCCGTTAATATTCTGCTATTTCTCTTTTCAACTTTCTTAAGAGCTTCTTCTTATTTTCCTGAAAGACATGCTTTATTTTTAATAAACATATTTACTCCATTGCCTCTCTAAATTTATTTTCAAAACTAACTCAGTAGTGGATACTTTCAACTTTTTTTCCCTCATACTGGTGCAAATTACCAGTTAGGGTACACTTAGCCTTGTTGAATTTCACAAGGTTTGTGCTCGCCCACCTCTAGGGCCTGTCAAGGTCCCTCTGGATGGCAAAGTCAACTCCAAAAATTCCTGTGTTTCATGTATTTTTCCTACTTTTCTACAAAATTCTGTATTTTTATTAAATTTCTAATATCACTCATTTTGGCATTGCACTGACTTATAAAGCTGAATGCAAATTCAACAGAATCTTAAATAATATTTCATTGTTTGTTTAGAGCTACTCTTCCATTAATTTTCTGCTGCAGTATTATCAATTACTGCTGTTAAGAAATCCTTTAAGTAAGCATTCCTGCTATCCTCCTCTTTGCCCATGCTGTTCACACTCTGCTGGTGCTCGAAAAATATTCCTTCTCTTTCTGTCTGAACAGTTTTTCATCTGGTACTGCAGTCTGGTGCTATATGGTGTTCTCTGCAGACTCAGACTTTGATGATGGGATATAGTTTCCTAAACAAGATATCCTGATTTTTTTCATTTGAGTCCATCCGTGATTCCCGAGACATCAGCATAAAGTGGATAAAATAACCTGAAGTTTGCAGAAGAGTGGTACTTTTCTGGAGTGGCAGATAGAAGTGAGCTGGGATATCAGTGTCTAAAACTGCATTATGTTCCTGTTTTTAGGCCGCTGAATCATACTCTAAGATTTCCATGTCTTTCTTTCTCTCCTGGATTATTCTGGATTTCAAATTGATAATGACAAAGCTATGTCTGATCTCCTTTTATGGAAATCAATACGCACTGGGTGATTTCCTTGCTTGGAAAATACTCATCAGGACCACATTCTGATTTTTAATTTCAACAGTTATACACCTGATTAGTCTGCCAAATTTAAAGGGTTAGTTCTTCATGATAATTTGATTTCTTTCAGATTTCTCTGACTCTCTTTAAAGTGCAATGTACTACAATGGGCGTTAAAGGATGCTGCAAGCAGCAGCCACCTCCAGCAGCTCCAGGGCCTGCGGGTTCCTCCTGCCTGTTGCTGGACGCCAGCCTGGAGACCCAAGTTGCTGGAGTAGCTGCTGCTTTCCTGTTTCCAGATTCAGCCAGTAGCAAAACTCAGTGTGTATCCCAGAAAACACACACACAGAGGACACCAACACAGCAGGCCACACAGACGGCCACAGAGAAGGTGTTGCCTTCAACAGCACCCCCACACAGGACTTGCATCAGACACAAGCCCAGACATCCACGTTTCCTCCTCTTAGCAGAGGCAAAAGGTCACTAGTGCAGCACGCACACAGCACTCTCCAGGTTCACAAGCACACGCACATTCACGGATCCACTGAGCACTGGCGCAACCCCTCTGCCCAATAGCCCTGCCTGATCCCAGGAATCCTACTTGCCGCTCATCCAGGTTGAAGTTTGGCAGCAAACCGCCCCCCCCCCCGCCATGGTTTGGGGAAGATAGACTCACCCCCATCAGCCGGCATCAGGCACGCAGACTGTGACCTGCAGTCCTGCTCCAGCCACTGGCACTGAGCACCTCACTCACCTCAATCATCCCCAGTTACCCCAGTAGCTAGATTTCCCCATTGCTACCCTAGTGGCTAGGGCTGAGACCCCACTCACTCCAGTAGCTGGCACCACGGACTGGGGACACCTACAACCCTGGCATGACTCCAGTAGCAGTTATCAAATCTACTAACTCTGGTCATGCCAGTAGCTGGCATTGAGTCCTCACAGCACTTGCACACATTGGATAGAGAGGGAGATTACACAGAAACATAGTTAAGAACAGATTTGGAAAGACAGGACAGACTATATCTTGATTGTTGCCTCCCCCCTTTCCTTATCATCCCAATTTGGCAAGATACTTCATCAGATGATCTGAAATTAAAGTTCTCACACTTTGCACACCCTTATCAATTAGCGTAACTAACCAGGTTTGGTTCTTGTCATTGTGAGAGCATGCACTGGAGAACCCTGCTATACATCTCCCTTCTCATCCCCACATAGCAGGTGCAAATGAAGCCCTGAAGGGAACTCCAACTAATAGGAATGGCAGAAGACGGCATTCATTCTCACAGAGCTCTTTGGCAGTGTAGCAGGATTGTGTGGATGCAGCATAGTCAATGGATGGAAACAGATGCCTTTTTAAAAAAAACCAGTAGGATTACAGCTCTTTAGACTTAGCTAAAATGAATGTTACGCTAAATTTTTTTAAAGACAACTACCCTCTACACTTTGATCATATCTGAAACTTCTTTAGTTGAGGAAGAAGGGAACCTAAAATTGAAAAATAAATTCAGTGCCTAAGTTCAATACATTGGATCCCATCCTCTGCCCTCATATGTTATAATGCAATTAGGATTAGTTCTATTAAAGATAAAAAATAAGTTTCTTTAATTTTTCCTATTAATTTCTTACAAACTATAATAATTATTTAATATTGTCTCCAAAGAGGAGAATTTGGTTCAATGTAGCAAGCAGCAAAATTTAAAAAATAAAAATAAAAAAAAAATCTGCAGTTACAAAGAGTGCAACTACTTTTGAAGTTTAATGTAGTTGAAATGCACAGTTAACCTGGACATACTATGGCTGAATCCAGATATTCATACAAGAAGGCAAACTAAAGCTATCCAAAAAAATCTGTTCCTTCATGAGAGGTACTCCATTAGGCTCATCTTTCTGTTCAGTTTAATTGTGGGGTAGAATTTATGTAAGGAAATGATTCTGAAACTCTTAAGCTGTGATAAGATAATGTTTTCTCATTTTTACATAATAATAAAAACGGGACATACTGTAGTGCCAACTATCAATCACAATTAGGTTTCTAAATAAGATCCATGTGAACAATTTATAAAGAGTAGTAACGAGGTTTCTCATTCATATAGTGTCTTCCTTACACAAAATCCTAGAAATCTCTGGAAAGTAACTATCAACGCTCTTCTTGGATGGGACATTGATACCTAGAGAAGTTAATTGGTTGCCTCAGGATATACAGTCAGCAGCAGAAGTAACATTATTCAGTTTCTACTCTACGGCTATATTACATTGCCGTCTTCCTCTCCTGAGAGAAAGCTTCTCTTTGACAAACTTTTACCTTATCTGTATTTTGAATTTTCAGGGTAGTTCAAACACTTAACAAGACGGTCTCTCGCTACATCCATACCACTAAATGAAAGAATACCAAGACGCTCTGGAGCCTGACTGCCTATTCTGCTTAATTGGACCTCTACAGTTTGGCCATTCTGACATGAACCTTAGGCAGTGTGCATGCCAACCAGGCTTCACCACTAGACCTTGGGGCCTTTTTTTCTTATTCAGCAATGTATTCACAGCTCCTGAATTCAAATCTGATTTTAGTAAATTTAGTACTTAAAATTATGTTGATGCTATGTGAGCACAGTCAAGAGTCTGCTGTTAAAAGCTGTATCCAAATGGAGCAGAAGTGTTTGCAATGTGTTCCTGGTTTACATTACAGCAATCCTTTCTGACTGTCAGAATTTCCCTTCCATGGGTACCATATTGTGTGTTTGCATAACAAGAAGCTGGTGTGCATTTGGCTTTTGCTCTAGCATGGGCCTGGGAGGTAAGCAGGATACATCCCATCATGAACGAGCCTGTAACTGGTTTTTGGTCTGCCACTTCAGACACATTTTAATTGTATTATGTTAGAAAAGTAATGCAATGGGCAGAAAGGTCATTGATCTAAAAACGCATCTGATAGTTTCAATAAATGCATATAAATGTCTTTTGGAGTGCCTATACTACAATTATCTCTCAGATCAATATTAAGTTATAAGAACTGTCATGTTATACATGGGACTACTGTAGCCAGCCTAGGAATCCAGACCCTGGAATCTACTACAATCTCAGATTTTAAGTAAATCCACTTCTTGCTTTTGGTAATGGAAGTAGAGGTTTGAAAATGTGCGAGATGAGATAAAAACCCCACATGTAGTCTTTGAAATACTAACTGCTTCATATTTTTTTATGGGATATTATTTCCATGACTTCCTAACCATGAGGAAGAACATAAATGTAAACTATGTGCATGACAGAGACAACATTATCTCCTAACTGTGGATAAAAATACTAAGCTTGTGGCTCCTACTATTGCTGCTGAGTATAAGGTGCTCTACTGCTTTCACATGTAGCTGGTTTTCCCGTTTCTACAACCTGAAGCAGGTCTGGACCTGAAATAGCTTTGCAGGTAAAGCACCTATGCTTCAGTGTGCCAAATCAACTTGTGCTTCACTGCTTCACATTCAAAGGACCTTCAAAGTCAGCACAGTTAATCCAGCAGAGTATGGACAGAAAAAGTGAAATTTAACTTCTGAAGTACAAAATTAATATTTTTTTCAAAAGGAAAAAGAAAAAAAATACAGCTGAAAGAAACCAGTAAGAATTATCCAGACCATGCACAGCTGCTTCGAATTTTATTAAAGGAAAAGTACTGATAACCAGATAGTAAAGAACTAGTAGACTGGATCTGAAGCAATTTCTAATGATCATTGGATCCTGCAAAAAATGTTTGAATCTTTCCATAGAATTATTTTTGCTTTTTGAATGCATTATGAAATGTAAAAATCTTATACTGGAGACAAGACAGGGGAGTCATAAACGGCCTGAAATCAGTGACAAGACTATAATTTCAATGGATATTAGATTCAGCTCATCCAAGAGGGTGAGAAATAGAGGATTCTCAAAGAAACACGGAGGGAATGGTATAGTTATGTTAATTTGATATTTTTCTATACCAAGCTAGTAGTTTGGTTTTAAATGAAAATGCATCAGAAAGACATCCAATATTGTTTTAAAGACTGTAAGTCATGAAAAAATTCCCATACCTTTAGGATATCTATTCCAGCACTAATTGCTTTCACAATGAAAGATTTACATTCTACTTCTAGTACAAGCCCTGCTTCCTTCAGCTGGAAGCCATTATATTTGATAATACTTTCCCTGCTAATTAACAAAGATCCCTCCAACATCAACAGAAATGTCTTTGTACAGAGGTCTATCCTACCTACTATAAATAGATCCTTTAACTATTCTATGTATTGTGCACAATTTTATATATCAATTTTTGCAAGCTTCTTTTTTATAAGTAGATAATGCTCTATTTTTAGGCCCTCTCAACTGCATTTAATTTTTTACAGCTTTCTTAAAATACAACCATATGGTACTCAAATAATGACTTAATCAATGCTGTATAACATTTCATTGCTTAGTATTTCTCTTTTTATTAGGAAAATGACATATCTGGTATTTTTGCTACAGGAAGCTTGCTGTAGGCGCATATTAATTGGGTGATGAACAATGATCCAACATCCTACTCAGATTAAATCTGAATTACTTACTTTCCAGGATGCCTATCCACTCTTCATAAATGCATACTGATTGCTTTCAGACAGTGTGAGACACTGTTATTTATTGATTTGTTTTTAATTTTAAACATAAACTTTTCCTCAATTCATATCCTCAAATCAGTAAAAACAGCCTTATGCAAGAGAAATCACAGATGTATTTCACATATATAACTGAAATGGGTAGATATAAAAACATACTTGAAAGCATAACTTAGTTTCTAACTGGTGGTATTATAAAGAAATTTTCCCTATGAGTAAATTACTCTGTAATTGTCTAATCTGTGATTTGTATACAGCAGGCACCAGCTAGAGGCAGGAGACAAAATGAGAAAACAATGTATCAGCTAATTTGTGTTCCAGTTTTATGAAATGGTATGCCAAAACTTAACTAGAAGAGGGATGTTAAGAAAAGTCCTCCTGAGACTTTATAAGCAGACAGGCATTTTGCTGTTTGAGCCTCCTCTGCAAGTCAAAAGCAGAGCCGGTGTCCTAAAATAACACTTCTTCTTCATGGTAGACCAGAGCTCCAGCATAGTTACCCCTATATTGCCTTTCATTAAAAAAAATAAATAAATATTGCCCCTACTTTACTTTCTCTTTGAGGTAAATGGAATGAGAACAAGAACTTATCCTTTTTTTATTGCACAGCTTAAAATGCCTGTTTTCTCTGATCACTGTAATCATGGTAGCCGCATTTGCATTTTATCTTTTGATCTAACTGGAATTCTTTAGCAGGGCTTTGCACAGCAAGAGTCATTTGGAGAGTCTAATCACTTCATGATGTGTTACAAAACAAGTATTTCTTTTCTAAAGATTTTATTTGACATCTTCAAAGTGTAATATACATTCTCTTGGCTAGCTTTCCTTAGCTGAATTTTGACAGCTTGTAAAAAGTTCCTGAAGAAAGTGTGTCTGTTTTGACTACAGACTCATACTGGAATTGGAATTGCTCCTAATTTCATTGATGCTGTTTTAACAAAATTAAATCTTATCTTCAAAACAAATGTTCTTATTTATTAAGATATATATTCACGCACATTTATCATCTATCTTTTTGCCATACCAATATAGGAGCTACATCTACAAAGCATCTGAAAGACACTAGTCCTAGGATTGTTCAAAAGTTTGGTGAATTTCTAAATTCTCATTATGTTCATCCATTTTGCTCTTATATATTGACTGAATCTGATTTCAAGGAGGATCACATGCAATTATATCTCTCTACTGTCAGTTGCATGGGGTAACATTCATTTGCACACCGTAAATTCCTAAATTTAAGTGTCAAAATGTACATCTCTGTAGGCGAACTGCATATCAAAGTGCCTAATACAATTGGAGGTTGAGGACTTTGTTGCAATTGCAAGCTGAGATTCTTTCATATCCAAGACAGTTGGATAAAAAAAAAAAATCCATATTCCTATGGGTAGTGGGTTGACCTTGGCCAGCTTCCAGACTCCTACCCAGCTGTTCTCTCAGTCCTCCTCCTCAACAGGAGAGGGGAAGAAAATAAGATGAAAAAACTCATTGTTTGAGATAAAGAAAGGGAGATCATTTACAAATTATTGTCATGGCGAAACAGATTCAATGTGGGGAAAATTAATTTAAGTTATTGCCAGCTAAAATAGATTTGGAAATTGAGAAACAAAGACAAAAACTAAAACATGTCCCCCACCAAGTCACTCATTTTTCCCAGGCTCAACTTTCCTCCTTTACTTCCTACTATCCAACGCCTGTGCCCTGAGTGGGACAGGGAGGATGAGGAACAGGTGGTTATGGTCAGTACACAACTGTTCCTCTCTCTGCTCCTTCCTCTCCCACTTTTCCTCATCTCCATTGTGGGTCCTCTACATGGCCTGCAGTCATTCAGGATAAACTTGCTCCAGCATTGGTCCTCCATGGGCCACAGGGCGCATATCCACTGTGGTGTGATAGTCTCCATAGGCTGCAGTGAAATATCTGATTGTATCCACAGGCTGAAGTTCCTGTCAGGAGAACCTGCTCTGACATGGGCTCTTGACAGGCGGCAGTTCATACAGCAAATATCCACCTGCTCAGGTGGATATCCCTGCAGTGTGGATATCTGCTGTGGTGTGACGGGCTGAAGGGGAATATCTTCTCTGGAGTCTGCAGCACCTTCCTCCTCTCCTTCTTCTCTGACCTTAGTGTTCACAGCATTGTTTCTCACTCCTCACTACCTGTGCAGTGTTTTGCCTTTTCTTTAATATTTTTTCCCCAAGGCACCACCAGCTTGGCTGATGAGCTCAGCTGTGTCCTGCAGTGGGCCTGCTGCAGCCAGCTGGAATTGGCTGTTTGGGCAACCGCTGGCCTTTTCTTAGAGAGACTATCTTTGCAGCCTACCCTCATCTAAACCTTGCTGTCTACTCCAAATACACTGTGTATGGGCAACTATATCAAGTTTCTACTCAACACAGTCAATGGAATCTCTAGAGCTTTCAGTTGATAAAACTGAAAAAATAAAGCTGAACAGCTCTCTACACTGTGACTGATTCATTCACCCAAGCACAGGTATTAAATGCCTTCCAGGAGTCCTTAGGGTATTCCTGTCTGATATTCAGATGCTGCTCAGTAAAGATGTGCACCTCCTCTAAGTTCTGTGACATTTGCCAGCCTGTTGCAGGTAAGGGAGATAGGATGTGTCAGATGACACTGAGGGCCCAACCACTGGTTGTACTGAGCAGAGATTCAATTTGTTTGCCTACATGCAAACATTTAGTGCCATCTGCTATGTCTTAGGATATCCAAACACCTGGACAGGCTGGGATATATGGTTCAGAATGAGACTAAGCTTGCATTATTTTGGAGAGACAGCTGGAAGCTAGGTGGGATAGCCCAGAAAAATTCTAGGCACTGCTGTTCAGACGAATCCCATCACAATCTTAAGAGCAGGCAGAATCAGTTGTGTAAACATAATAATTTAATTTTACCTAAATCTTCTGATCGTCATCAGTTGACTGAAACACCTAGAGCTATTTCTGATCCTTATGATATACGAAGCATTCGTATGAGACCTGCACATATTTTACACGATCCATAGGAAACTCATCATATTTCAAGAGACAGGAGGAAGACAGACAGGATATGCTAAGGCATATAGACACTTGCAGGCAATCAAGTACTTATCTATATTAAATGTAACTCATCTTTTTGCATGACAACCATATATTGTCCTCAGTGCCTCATTGATATAGCCCTCAAATACTTCACAGAAGGTAGAGTAGCCACTCTGCTCCTGTTCTTTCTTTCATTGTTTTACCTCAATCCTGCAAAACTCCTGTGATCCAAGACTGTTGTGCAGCCATGAAGGTCAGTACAGTTTTAGATGTTCCTCTGGTGCAATGAATAAACACAGCAGAATTAATAGAGTTAAATCAATTACACTGGATTTAGATTGACTCCATTTCTAATTTCTGAATACTGCTGAATGTATATAGTGCCAACACTCTGTAATGTATTTATATTTCATATTTCATATTTTACTGATATGCAGCTTCATGAATACACTGATCATCTCATGTAAGACAACAAAAGCATAAAAGCTATTTTCGTCTATATCTGTAGTAGTTCTATTTCTGCTTGTCCATTTATCCAAAGAGGTAACAATCAGCACTTCCATAGAAAAGTATTCTTGAACTAAAAACTGTAATTGTAATCAGTGTGAAAGAACCTGATGAATAAACCCTCAAATAGTACAAACACAGCCTTTCTTTTCATTCTTTTTATATACAATTATTTTTATCCTCATATTTGTGGTCTCTGGCATGATGTCATATGAATGAACTAATACTGTTACCAATGTGTTCACATAAGAATTTTGCAGTGCAGTTGAGTGCAGGCACAAGTTCTTTCCCGATGATTAACTTCTAGCTGTTCTAGAGAACAGAAATTTTGAAGATAGTTAAGAGTACTTAGGAAATTCTCTCTTCTCTTTTTTTTTTCTCTAATTAGACATCTTGCATTCCTGTGTGTCTCTAAAACATGCTCTCTAATTTGGTGAAAAACATTTTGGGCATGTTTATGGTGGGTTTGGTTTTGAAATTAGTAATTAGTAGCAATATGTAAGCATAAGATCAAAGGCAATTTTCTCTAATTTTGATTCTAAGAAAGAATTCTGAAGAAAAACATTACTATTAAGAATCAAGTTTTTGTTAGCCTTTTCATCTCCTCAAGTCCTTGATCACAAAAAACACAATACTGATTTTTTTTGACGAAACAGTATTTCACTTTGACTTGCTTCACAGAAACTTTTTTTTTTTTTTTGTGTGTGTGACAGCAAAGAGGGAAAATTTCCTGAAACCACAGTAACATAAGGTCTCACCTTGTTTCTTTCCTCTGTGCAAAATAGCTTTATTAATGCTTCATCTGATTTTAGTCAAATCAGTTGCACTAGTGCAAGTGTGATGGTCAAGAGACCCTTTTTGTGCGTGTCTCACAACAACTCACAAGATAGAAGGCACCGAGGGAGGCTGAGCGCCTGTCTGTGGTGAGCAGCGGGTTGTTGGTGAGGAGGCAGAGCAGGGATCGCGCTCCAGGAAGGCGGGGAATAGTTTCCTGTGTGTCTGCCCTTAGGCCGCGAAGATCAACTGCCCGGGGACAGCGGCACAGACACCGCGGCGCCTGTCGGGGCACAGCGTTAACTGGGTCTGGGGCTCAACAGATCCCCTGTGGATGTCTCACGTGTGGGGGGAGCCAAGAGACCATGACGCTATAAAATGGGGAAACTGGGCTTTGGTTGTGTGGTGGGTGATTTTTTATACTGGATTCTAGAGGGCTGGTTGTAAGGGTCTTCACCAATTACTACAACTGAAAGAATTTCCACTCACTGACCAGGAGGATGTCGCTGGATCCATGGGCTGGTGAGCCCATTTATATTTGTTTTCTTTCTTTCTTTTCTCCTTTTCTTTTTCTACTTTTTATCTTATATAAGAATAAGAACTTGCCACCTCCTGATGCGGTTTTAGGGAAGCTTATGATCAAATTAATTGTTTTCTGTTTCAGTCTCTGAAGGGCCTGTGGTTTCTCCTGCTAATTGTGCAGTGTTGTAAAAGGTCAGCTCCCACTCATCTGCTGAGTGGGATGGGACAGCAAGTCCTGAATCCACTTGCATTCTTACAGCTTCATGGAAATACGTGATCCGGTAGAAGTAGGTAGATTTAGGTGCTGAAGGTGCTGCAATACACGGCTATCCTTAATACCCATCAAAAATCCATGAAGGAGAGGACACATTATAAACTGTCCTAACAATTGGATAATTTTCAGTACAGTGTTGAAGGTTTCTAGTTCTGCTTAGGAAAGAAACCTTGGATGAAGAGAAGCATAATTTGAGACTTTGATTCAGTGAAGACGAATGGCATTTCAGCTCTGTTGTGGGTCTTGCTTATAACCATTGGCCAGACAGACTTGTAGTATGAATATCTGGATATTTCACTCTGCCTTATAATATGTAGTCCTTAGGTTGCAGATAATTTTGTATAACCTATTGAAATCTTTCTCTTTTTGTCTCTGTTTTGGGTTTCCTCATGTTTTATTATTTGTAGGCTTCTAATATTCATTACTTCCAGTGACAATGAAACTACTGTTTTTTTTACTTTTAAGGTTTACCACATTTGCATAAAAATGTTACACAAGATTTGCTGCATTGCCAGCTGACATGCAGTATACGTGAAAAGAAAAGAAAAAAATCCCACACAACCACACTTCTATTTGAAATGGACCCTAAATGAATCCTAGTGTAATCTTAGCCAATCTACATATATAGGTAGCATAATCTGCATTGCTGTACATAGGGAATGGGATTCAACTAATCAGTAGAGTTGTATACTTTAATGTGAACAGATCACTCTGCAAATTCCAGTCTATTGATCACGGTGAGATAGTCTCTAGGCAGGGTACAGATTTCCATAGGCATCTTATGCCATTTAACACCCCTGTGACATCTCACCTGAGGTGAACTGCCACTTCAGAAAGACCTGGGTAGTCCTGTGTTGTATCTGCCAAGTGCACGTGGATGTCTCAGATGCCTTAGAGCACCTTGTTTGGGAAACTGACGTTCTTATTAACTGCTTTGCTTACAGTGGGAGCTTAGACACCCAGACTGCACACAGGCACCTAAATTTAGCTGCCTAGACCCGAGCCTACCTCCTAGATGGTGGACACTGGAATCCCATCCATAGCAGAAGCAAGTGTGGCACTCAAAATCCTGTTGTGGGCTAAAAGGGTCACACTGTGTATATACTGTTGAGAATTTACTGGAAGTCAGGCCTGTCTATTTAGGACAAGAAAAAGCCTCATTAATAATCACAGAGTCATAGAATCGTAGAATGGTTTGTGTTAGAAGGGACCTTAAAGATCATGTAGTTCCAACCCCCTTCTTAATAATAAAGTTGACTTGTTCTAAAAGAAAACTTCCTAGTGTTTCTTCTCCTTGGTTTTGCACTTATCCCAGTGTCACACTGACTCCTAAGGCTGCTGGGAGGAGTGGGGTGCCCATGAGGGGTGGGCCCCCTTTGGCCTAGGGCTGTTGTGTCCCTCCACCCCATGGTCTTTCAGGCCATAGCTCCCAAGTAAGCATCAGCTCCCTCCAGGAGGAGGGCAGTCACTTGAGAATGGAATTGGGAATGGGTGAACCAGCTCCAACTCCCAAAGGCTGCCCCTGTCCCTGAGAAAGATCTACTCTGCCCCTGCCTCTGCACCTGTCCCTGCCAGGCCATTTCCACTGCTGGTGGCTTCAGTGGGTCAGGGTGGGTGAGAAGGCCACAAGAAATGCAAGAAACACCAGGTATTGTGTTATTTCTTTTTCAGTAAATAGCTGCCGTCCTGTACATAACTATTCTGTTCAAGAAAGGTCCTCTTGTTCTTACAGAAATGCAAAAAAACCAAACCCAAAACCCCATGGTCTTGAGCTAGATGAAAAAACCTCAAGTGACAATAGAGCCTAGTGGCTAGGGAACTAGAGAGAGTCAGCCTGAAAACCTTGATCTATTCCTGTCTGTGCCATTTATCTCCTTTAAATAGCAAAAAAGGATTCTGCATTTAAGTACTGAAGTTAGAGGATATAAAATCATAAGAAACAGCCTACATAAAAACTCCTCCAGAAAGTGTTTTCAAGCAACTGAACAGAGTTTAGGCTGCTGACACAGGCGTGTAAAATTAGATTGCTAAAACATATGGTGTGAATATATTTATCAACTTTCAATTTTGCTACTTTCCTTTAATTTTTAGTGGAACCATTAGTGGCCTCTATTCCCTGGAGTATATGTAGCTAAATCTATGTATGCTTTATTTGCTTAATATGAGACCGAAATTGAATCTAGGCATCCAAATTCCAGGCTGCGAGCCTGGGAACACCTCAGCAGCTGCTAATCTGATGGGCATCTCATCCCAGTGAGCACCACATTTTATTTTTTTTTTAGGATGGATTATACATCACTGCACATTTGCCACTGTTTTGACAATGCCAAGCACATCAGTGTTAGATATGCCTAAGCAAATTATGAGTACTTCTGTGTAAATCACCAAGGGGCTTCATATTTTCAGAGGTTGTCCAATAATGCTGAAAGGTTCAGGCTTTCTGGAATGTTATTACAAGAACTTTCTAATGTACTTGGAATAATAGGATAGGTAATTTAATGCAGATGGATCTTTTTACAGTTGTTTGTTTTTTGTGTGGGGTTTTTTTTGGTTTTGTTTTTTTTGTTTTTTTTTTTTTTTTTTTTTTTTTTTGGTGGGATTTTTTTTTTTCTTCTTACAGCAGAAAACATTTTCAGGAAGTGCTCAGTTCCCACATCAGCCTGGGAGAATTCAGTCAGGTATGCCAGGACAGTGTTCTGATTACCAGATTAGTAATTGAGCAAGTTGAAATCGGTCTTAATAGTAAAGCTTTTTCACTGGGATTAATATACTTCAAGATACATTTGTTAAAAGGAATGTAAAGAAAAGAGGTATGACTAATACTGTGTGATTAGATTACTTAGCAAGGAGAAATGTAGGCCATAATCTCTGCTTCCTGTATTATTTCTAATTTCATCCAATATCTGCTTCTTGATCATGGGATCAAAAGCTACAATCTATGTGTTCCTGTTAGAAGCAAACCATTCCCTTCTTAAGATTCATAAAATCGTAGAATCTTGTAGGTCAGAAAAGCCCTTTAATATCATTGTGTCCAACTGTAAATACAGCATTGCCAAGTCCCACCATACCATGTCCATAAGTGCCACATCTACACATCTTTTAAATACCTCCAGGGATGGTGACTCAAAAAGTTCCCTGGACAGCCTGTTCCAGTCCTTGACAACCCTTTTGGTGGAGAAATTTTTCCTAATATCCAATCTAAGCCTCTTGTCCTATCACTTGCCACTTGGGAAATCAGAATGATACCCACCTCATTACAACCTCCTTTCAAGTAGTTGTAGAGAGTGATAAGGTCTCCTTTCAGTTTCCTTTCCCCCATGCTAAATGACCCCGGTTCCCTTCACTGCTCCTCATAGTACTAATGACAGAATTTCCCCATATTCTCAGGTCTTGAAAATTTTGAAAATATGCAAGGATGAGGATCCCACAACCGATTTGGGTAACATGTTTTAGTGCCTTGGCAACCTCTTGATGAAAAAAGTTTTCCTAACAAGGCGAGGTCCTGCATGTGGGTTGGGACAGTCCCAAGGACAGCTACAGGCTGGGTGGAGAATGAATTGAGAGAAGCCCTAAGGAGAATGATTTAGGGGTGTTGATTGATGAGAAGCTCAACATGACCAGGCAGTGTGCGCTTGTAGCCCAGAAAGCCAACTGTATTTAAGCTTCACTTCTGAGGCACTAACATGACTTTTCATTGCAAGGCTTTTAGTGGTGTTCAGAACTAAAGCAACCTTCAATACACTGTCTACTTTTACAGTGGTTTTTTTTGGTTTGGGTTTTTTTTGTTGTTGTGTTTTGTGGGGTTTTTTTTTGTTTTGGTTTGGTTTTGGTTTTTTTGGTTTTTTTTTTTACTTTTATGGGCATTTATCATTACTAATTGCTATAGAGATAGCAAACATCAGCAGGAATATTTCCTATATTTAAAGCTACTCAGTAGTAAGAAAAAAAATAGGTAAATGATTCAGTGTATTTCTCAGCAAAAGAGCCTTTAAAAATGTTTGTACTTACGGCCCTTATTGTACTTATGGACTAGGAATCAACTACAGACAACTTTTCAGCTTCAAGAAAGAAAATTTCCTTAAAACTTCATTAAATATTTACATTTGTCTGCTTGCCACCTTAGCATTTTATGAATAGGCAAAAGCAGATCCTGAAGATTTTCTTTCTACTGAACAATTTTATATGAAAACATTTCATATATTTTTATAGCAAAAAAAAAAAAGCTGAAAAACTGGAGCATACTAGGCAACTATTTCTCACTGTGTCTGTATACTTGTAAGTAAGTGATCTCAAGCGCTCTTCTTTAATTTGTGTATATATATATATTTACACATTAGAATTACAAAAAGAAAAGAAACCTCTCTTGCAGTTTTGAATTATATACCAATGAATATTTGGGAAATCATAGCAAAGTGATTTTTTTTTTTTTTTAATATAAAAGTTGAAAGACCAATATATTCTATAATAAAATTATATGAACCTCATTGGAAAGAATTCCATATAATTTTACCACATGTGGCTGAAAACCAAACTTTTAGACATACAATTAGAGGTCTCACCTGCCTGTGTTTCCTTTTTCAAATGGTCACATTACTCAGTGTTCAGTGTACATCTATTTTCAAATGGATATTTACTGAAATATTGTAGCTGTGGCACCAAAACTATTAAAGATGATACAGTTTTGGTTCAAATGGCTGAGATTCTCTTTTGCTTTAGGAAAAGAAGTAAAAACCCCACCAAAACACACACACAAGACTGACCAAACCTGAATTTTAAACTCACAGAAAATGCTGAACATAACATAAAAAAATTACTTGGCTGTAGCTGCAAAAACACCTAGCCAGGCACAATGCTATTAATACCATAACTCGTTGCAACTAAAGCAGTAAAATGTTGATTAACTGTAACCTTAGAAACCCACCCACATCTCCCTACATTTCCCCAGCTCAGCTACCTACAGAAACAAGCAGGTCACAAGTAGACTCTCCCATAATCATCAACACATTTTCCTTTTCATTCCATCACTCCCCCATACTCTGAGGTTTCGCTTGTGTTTGTGTAACAGCAGTTCCTTGAAAATTTTTCATAGGCAAAGATGCCTATGCCATAAGAACTTCAGCTAGTTAAATGCCAGATTTATCACGTGCGGTCCAAAAGAATTAGATGACATGAACAAGACAGATATTTGATCCTATTACTAATTATTCCCAGTTCTTTCATCTTCTATATGCCTGATTCTTTTTGGTCTAATTTTTATTTCAATTTTTTTAACTGACCTGTGATATGATACAAAAGTCATAGCAACAGTTACATGTCAGAGTCAATTAACCCCCTTTTGAATATATATTTTGGGTTTAATTTTCATTAAGTTTTAGTATTTTTGTTTACCTTATGGTTCTGCATATGATTAGAAGCAAAAAGAAAAATTAGTATTTTCCAAATTATAATGGTGAAAGTCAGCAGGTAAATAAAATAAAGGAAAAAGTGTTATACAAAGTAAAATCTAATACTGTGGCAAAATAGGTAATTAGATGAATAAAATATGAATTAAATAGATGTCATCTCCCAGTGGCAGAGATTAACCACCACTGCACCTCTTTCCAGCACACTGAACTTTAATTGTTGAGAGCAACAGTACCTTTGAGCTTTTAAAAGCAGGCAGTTGAACGCATTAGTAGGGTGACACCTGAATTCAAAAGGTTTGCCTCATATGTAAAACAGGCTTTGATCTTTGATAATTTTTCAGCCAAACCTTTTTCCTATTTTCTACATAATGTTGAAGAAAAGACATGAACTATGAAACTACTAGTTATATGAAGAAAAAACAAGCTACAAAACAGTAATCTGTTTTAAGCTGCAAAATTGTCTTCCCTGTCCAGGATCTGTAACCCCAAAAAACCAAAACACTATTTCAGCTGTGTTTATTTGTTTCTGGTTCATTTGCTTGTTTTTACAAGTGCATATAGTGACAGGAAAAGGGGGAATGGCTTTAAGATGTTAGAGAGGAGATTTAGATTAGACATTAGGAAGAAATTCTTCACTACGAGGGTGGTGTGGCACTGGAATACATTACCCAGAGAAGCTGTGGCTGCCCCATCTCTGGAAGTGTTCAAGGCCAGGTTGGACAGGGCTTTGAGCAACCTGGTCTAGTGGAAGGTGTCCCTGCCTGTGGCAGGGGGGTTGTAACTAGATGATCTTTTAGGTCTTTTCCAACCCAAACCATTCTATGATTCTGTGAAAAGACTAAAAATAATGTAACAACTGGTACTTCTGCTGAATAATTAAGGTGAACCTCTGTTGCAGTGGCAGGTTAGTCGTCATCAACCTCCCTCTCCAGAATCTATAATGAATGTTTATGTTTCTCTACTTTCTTTCTTTTGAACTCGGTCCTGCAGTCTCTTCTCAGGAACCTGAAGGTTTACCTTGGAAGTAAGTACTCTTTTGTTTCACCTTTAGTTCAGCTCAGGGCATATAGGTACAATCAGAAGATAACTCAAGTATACGGTACATTTAGGCTGGTATTTACCTTTCGTATGTTTTTCTCCTTTTTTCAACTGCCTTCCTTTGCAAATTCTGTAGCTGTGATGAAAAATTTTAGTGATTTTCTGTGTCTAGAATTATATATGCAAAAAGTCTAAATGTGTCATTATCTTTGTAAATACTGAACTTTAATGTGGAGTTCTGTCAAAGCTAACCTTAATGGTAGCGAGATCCCTATGTCATATATACATATCTGAGGTAATTTTAATATAGCCACAGTAATTTATCTAGTTTTCAATTTAAAACAACAGAATCACAAATGGGCTAAGTTTAGGGGGTGATCTTGAGATGAACTAGTCTAACCTCCCTGCTCAAAGCACAATCAGCTGGCTGTTCAGGGCCATGTTCAGTCAGGTTTTGTATATCTCCAGGGGTGGAAACACTAATATGGACGACCTGTTCAAGTGTTTGACCACCCTTACATAAAAAAAAATAAAATAACCTTATATTTAAGCAGAATTTACTGTGTTTCAGTTTCTGCCCAGTGCCTCTTGTCCCGTCACTGGGTGCCACTGAGAAGAGTCTGGCTCTCTTTTTCACTACTTCCAATCAGGTATTTCCTGAAAATAAGATCAGTATAGCATCCATAGCAGTAAACCAGCAGATTTCAGTACTAAAATATTTGTTTATGAAACTGTTAATGAACTCTCTTAATATATTATTATTTTCTGCTGTTTATCTGCACTTATCACTGAAATAACTTCTGCTGATTTCTGTTAACGCTATTCATTATTTTTCCATTCAGTCTTCAGCTAGGCTTTAAATCATCCAATTAACTGCAAAACTATGCTTAATCTATCACCTGAGCTTCAGTTAGCTTTCAAAGTGACACTGAGGTATGAAATTTCTGTTAATACACTCTGGGTATCACGTCACCCTGTAGAAGGATAATGAGCACAGATCCTCGGGAAAACTGGCTCTGAAACAGGAGTCACTGTAGCTCTGCTGAAGTGGTTTGAGGTTGATCTGTTTTGCAGTGGGCTGAAAGGGCTAGACTGCAATGAGAATCTGAACTAGTCCGTCTGTACAGCACAGCATGGATGCTTCAGCTCTACTGGGGCTCATTCTGGGATTTCTAATGCACCATTATAATGTCTGGCATAGCTATAGAAAAATGGCAGCTGCACAGAGGTAATAGAGCAGTGAAAAAAAACCAAAAAAACAAAAAACACCCTAAATTTATTCTATCATCTCGATGCAATGTTCAGAAGTGCTCACCTTTGACCAGACTCTGCCCGGATTGAATTCTATGGCAATAGTAAGCACTTCTGAAAATATCACCTTCAAAAATGAAAGTAACCCCAAGTGAGCCTTTGCTGGTTATGGCAACTATGTGAAATAATGAATGCTTGGTGCTTTTGATGAAGCTCTCTTTTAATGCAGTGAGTGTAATCTTTGTCCCACTGAATTTAACAGCCATTTTGCTATTGGTTATAGTGGAAATGGGATTTTATCCTCTGTCACAATGGACTAATCATTTCATATATATCAACTCCAGAGTTCTTTGTGGCTAAATGAAAAAAACTAATACTACTATGCCGTTGTTTCATTGAAAATCTCGTAAGTAGATATAGTAGATAAAAGCTGTAATAAACAAGTGGGGGAGTACAGGGAAAATGAGCATGTTGGGAAAAAAAGAAAAAAGCAGCCTGTTCCAATGCTTGACAACCTTTTCAGTGAAGAAGTTTCTCCTAATAGCCAATCTAAACCTCCCCTGGCGCAACCTGAGTCTTTCCTTTTGTCCTATGGCTTGTTACTTGGGGGACCGACACCCACCATGCTACAACCTCCTTCCAGGTAGTTGTAGAGAGCGATAAGGTTTCTCCTTAGCCTCCTTTCCTCCAGACTGAACAACCTGAGTTCCCTCAGCTGTTCCTCGTAAGACCTGTGCTCTAGACCCTTCGCCAACTTCATTGCTCTTCTGTTGACATGCTCCAGTGCCAAAATGTATTTCTTGTAGTGAGGGATCCAAAATAGCACACAGTATTCGAGGTGTGGCCTCACCAGTACTGAGTACAGAGGGATGATTATCTCCCTAGTCCTGCGGGCCACGTTGTTTCTGATACAGGCCAGGATGCTGTTAGACTTCTTGTCCACCTTGGCACGCTGCAGGCTCATGTTCAGCCAGCTGTCGACCAACACCCCTGGGTCCTTTTCTGCCAGGCAGCTTTCCAGCCACTCTTCTCCAAGTGTGTAGCGTTGCATGGGGTTGTTGTGACCCAAATGCAGGACCTGGCACTTTGCCTTGTAGAATCTTATACAATTAGCCTTGGTCCATTAATCCAGCCTCTTGAGATCGCTCTGTAGAGCCTTCCCACTGTCAAGCAGTTCAACACTGCAGCCCAACTTGGTGTCATCTGCAAACTTACTAAGAGTGCACTTGATCCCTTTCTCCAGATCATTGATAAAGATATTAAACAGAACTGGTGTCAATACTGATCCCTGGGGAACACCACTGATGTAACTTTTGTTTATGGAATATGAACCAGAAAATGTGGTGAAATAAACAGTATTTCCTTTAATATGGTGACTGTTAAGTGTGTGGGACTGTGAAAGCTAGGCTAATGTAATATTTTTGTATGAAATTGTAGTAATTGTCAGTTTTTAGGAGAACCTCTTGGTGGAGTTGGTTTGTTTGGTTTTTTTTTTTATTTGTTTGTTTTGAAAGTGTCAATGAAACCAGTGTGACAAAATCATCACTTTCTTATCTAAAAAAAAAACCCAAAACCAGGTATTTTGAAAATGTTTTAATGAAATCAAATTATTTTAGATAATGAGTGTCACTACCAGTAGCAATGAGGAGGCAATAAAAAAGAAATAGGGATGAAAAGGTGTTAGGAGAAGCTGCACTGTGATACCAAGTAATGTGGTATCCAGTTCAGCTGTTTGTCTTACAAGCAATAGAGCCACATACTGCATCACGCTACTGTGAAAAGGGAATGTGTTTGCTTATAACCTGTATGACATGTTAGGAAGTGGTTGGGAAGATGCTGTTACTCTCAAACCTGAAACAGGCACTTAGAGGATGTTTGGGCTGTCCATCCAGGTGTTCTCCTGTTGGTCAGGGAAGGGACCCAGCATTACCCCATTGCTGATCCTCCTGAGTACCAAAGCAAGCCATATGGTTGTGTGGTATGCTTGGAACAATAGGCTTTCTTGATTTAGGCTGTGGTGATGAAGTGCAGAGCTGTCTAACAGGTACTCAGAAATAGCACCAATCATGCAATTTGCATCTTTTATTATGCTTTTTTTTTCCAATTTCTAAACCCTCTTTTTCTTTGGCCTCCTACTGCCCTTTCTCCACAGACTCAAGGCCGTGAGATGTTGACATCCAGGTGGAGTATTTTTGTTGTTTTGCTGGCTTGTACCACTAGAGTGAGCTATTTTCTTGTCTGTAGGTTGAGATCTTTGAACTGGTGCTGGATCTTGTCCCACTTTTGAATATCTTTGTTCTCTATATCTGAGGCCCTTGTGCCAATGATGTGCTATTGTATGATGTCCCACAGTCCTGAGCCATGCTACAAGTTCCAAGAGTAATATCAACTGTAAAATATATATTTGATATAGTGTGTCTGTGAACTCAGGTGTCCACCAGTGGTGTAAGGTGCTAGAGCTGCTATTGAACAAGCATTTAGCTCTTTCATGGTTTTAACTAGAATCTGTCCTCTGAAATTCAGAGTTACAAATTGACTGACAGTGGAGTCACAGTAAAAATTTTGGATAGTCCTGCAGCTATCGCCTGTACTTTGTGCTTTATAGGCATTTCTTCTGTACTGTCATATGATAATAGTCTGTCATATTTTAAGGAAAATAACGTGATTAAGTCAAGTCTTGACTAAGGCACAGGGCCATTGGACATCCCAAAGAGCAAATCAGAGTTCATGTGCTGACTCTGACAGAGAGAGTGATTGAATGAATGATGTTAGATGGGTACTTAGTTACAAGCACATACATGCATTCACAAACACGAGTGGTGTGTGTGTATAAATATATATACACGCTACATATATAGGTGAACACATTGCTTACCTATATATGCAAAAGAAACCATGGTAGCATGCAGAAGCTACAGTGAGGCTCTCTATTAAAAGATGACTTAATGACAGATGGATCATGGATTGATCATTTTGTTAGGCCTGGGGCTGAGTCTGGGGCTTTAATTTGAAGAGGGAACAGTTGACAGGGACAATAACTGAGGTCTGCAAAATCATTAGAGTGGTAGATAAAGTGAATAAGAGTTGTTATTCACCAAAACCTGTAAACATTAAAACTAGGATACCTTCATTGAAACCAGTTTAATCCAGATAAAAGAAAGTACCTCTTTACACAGCAGGTAGTGAACTTCTTCAGCTTGCTGTCATAGGAAGTAGTGGAGGCATCCAGTGTAAGCAGGTTCAAATTCTTGAGTGAATGAATACAGAAGGAACAAATGGATGCTGAAATGAATGGGCAGAGAGAGACATGTTAGAATCCCTAATACAATAATCATGGGCTCGGAGAACAAGTGATGGGAGTGGATCACACAAAAGGGACCATGGTTGTATACTCTCCCTAAATATGACTCTGATCACTTCTACTGGAAACGGATTGGCTTAAACTGGTCTGTCCAGGAGAGTGTGACTTGCATTATGTTCATATAATTGATCTCTTTTTGAGAGTGGGCTGTAGTTCAGTCCCCAGAATTTCTAGGAGAGAAGTAAACAAAGGATGTGATTAATAAATGGTAAAGTCAAAGAGGGAAAAATGAGGGTAACAATGCCATAGAGATTGGTATGCAAAGTATGATTTTTCCTAAGCTTTAAAAAAATATGGCTTAGGCTATTAAAACCATGAAGACTTCCCCCCCCCCCCCCCATACATGCCACATGTCATTCTTGATTTGTGCTAGCCTGAGGAGGTCTGATAGATACTATCTCAGCAGGACTAGAAATAGGCACTTTTTTACAGAAGAAGTAAACAATTCTGGTATGCTAGCTTGAAAGATAACAGAGAGAGCTCAAAAGATAACAGAGCAAATACGCTGCAGTATCATACAAATTAAAATTACTTAGTTTCCTTACAAGGTTCTTTAAAACTTGTTATATGTAGTGTTGTTTTTTTATTTTGTTTTGTTTTTTTGTTTGTTTGTATTGGAGGTTTTTTTTGGTTGGTTAGATTTTTTGGTTTTTGGTCTTGTTTTTTTCCTGTCATGCTATTTGCTGTATCACTAAGGGAATTTATATTATTTTGTTTCTACAATTTAGCAAATATCTTTTTAATGCTTTTCTAAAAAATAATTTTAAAATGACATATAGAGATTATTGTAGTACTAATTTCGGATGATAGGCAAAATTCACTGATGATTTCTTTCCTTTCGGCCATCCCAGAATTATGCCTGAAAACCATTGCATCTATACTATGCATTCTTTGGAAATATAATATGCAAATGAAAATTTTAATTGGTTAAGGACAGATGCGGGCTGGAAATATTTTATTACTACCCTTAAAAAAAAAAATGAGGGGACAAAAGGAAGTATATATAACAGAAGAAACTCAGTCAAGTGCAAAGCACATATCAGGGGATAAAATGAAAAGAAAGAAGGTCAATACTATTTTAAGGCAGAAAAATCTTTTGAAGTGAAAATGGAACAAGTAGGAAAATATTGAAAACATTTTTGAGTCTCTGCATATAAATGATTACAAAAAATGTCCATACCGAACCCCTATAGAACAGCTTCTTCATATAATAACTAGGCTTGTAGTAGTGAAATAGTAATTTAAAATTGAGCAGACATGGTTTTGAATACATATACACCAAACTGAAAATAATCTTGATATTCAATAAACTGTGACATCAGTTGTTTTGTGCATTTCTGGCAACCAGGCATTACTGTTCCCTCAATTTCCATCTCTCATGATACATTTAAATCCAGAATTTATGTCACGTATTTGTATGTATCATCTTAGATTAAGATAAAAGCTAAATGAGTGTAATTCCTGTGATTTAAGTTTACTCTAGCTATTAGATCAGTCAATCGATTTCACTGTATAACTCAAAGAAATACTGAGAAATGTAAAAAATGATGATAAAATGTACTCTAAAAGTCTTCTGGGGTTAACACGTAAAGCAATATTACCACTTCCACTATTAAACTACAACTGGATCAAATGAAATACATGTATAAGATTGTGGGTTTGTTTTAGAAATGTTACAACATTGATTTTTAACCTATATTCCCCCTTCTCTCTCCAATTTATATGTTTTCCATCTTTTTGCACAATAAATTGTCTAGCATTATGAATCTGAGTGCACTTTACTGAATGCTTTATTCACTTTTGACTTCTCTAGTGCTGAGAATTTCAATAAATCTGATTTAATTAGCTACCGCAAATACATTTGCATTTGCTTTATGCCACCGAAGTGGTTTAACACAGGTGAAATGTCCCAGTGAGTCTAGCTATGTGTCTTTTTTCACAACATAGCAAGCTTCAACCAGGCTGACATCTGCGCAAAGCATTCTGAAAATATACAGGAGGTGATAATCCCAGCTCAGAGAATTTTGCAATGCAAAAGTCAAACCATAATATCAATCTAATCTAGAACAAGTGAGCAGGGGGAAAAAAAAAACCCCAAACAAAAAAACCTGAAAAAACCCATAAATTTTTTTCCCAACATTATTTTTTAGCTTAAAATAATTAGAGCATATAAGCATGATATATGTTATACATGCTGTATAACTGTCGAAAGGCACAATTAAATGAAGTATAGACCGCATTTCTTTGTTTTACTTTCCTCCATCACCCATGTTTTTTTTTTTTGTTTGGTTTTTTTTTTTGACATCAGCACTTAAGGGACTCTTCATCAGGGACTGTAGTGGTAGGACAAGGGATACTGGGTTCAAACTTCAAGAGGGGAAGTTCAGATTAGATATAAGGAAGAAGTTCTTTACTGTGAGGATGGCGAGGCACTGGAACAGGTTGCCCAAAGAAGTAGTAAATGCTCCATCCCTGGTGGTGTTCAAGGCCAGGCTGGACAGAGCCTTGGGTGACACGGTCTAGTGCGAAGTGTCCCTGCCCATGGCAGGGGGCTTGGAACTAGATAATCTTAAGGTCCTTTCCAACCATAACCATTCGATGATTTTATGATTCTATATCAGGAACAGAAACAACAAAGAGAGAGACAGACTCCACAATGCGAAGCTTTGCTGGCAAGAATAGATTATTTTTCTTTTTGAATAGTAAAATTTCACCTGACTGTGTACCTAGTTTAAAATGCCACCATATGAATAGCAGAATAACTCCTAAGAGGCAAATGAAATCAGGATCTGCCTCTGCATTACTACTAGAACTGGACAGACATTTTATCAATTTGCAATGAAATTTAAAACAAAATGAAACAAAAAGATTTTTTTTTAAAGAAAATATCTTTCATATTTATTTATAACCTTTTCATTCAACTGAATGGTGAAGGCTATTTCTGCAGATCTTTTCAGATCAAGAAAAGTAGAAAACTCTCAAAAAAGTGCTATCTAGTAGTTTGCTCTGAAAGGTACAGACTGTTTCCTAACCTCACTTTACATTGTTGCTATACTCCACAGGCTTTCCTCCTGGCAACACTTCCAGCATGCTCCACATCACCACAGTGTATGAATGAAAGTGTAGCTCTTTGTTGACTCCTTTAGCACTCTCTTACACCTCACCAGCTGAGATGCTGTGGGTCTTGTTGGCCCCTATGTATGGTCTGCTCCCAGGGTGACAGGAAAAAGGGGTGCTACGGAGCCTCAGATGTGAGTCCCTCCTGATGGGACTCCACCAAGTGTGATATTTCAGGTATACCCTTTGCAATATTACAATCTCTGTGCCCTCCAGCCCAGGGGAAACGGGCCAACAGACCACGGACCAGGCCAGCTGTTTCTGTTTGGTATATTGGATCAAAAAATCAGAGATAAATAGTGGTGCTTCAGAGAATATAAATGACATCTCTGCACAGCAGTACTGGCAGAGGACTCTGTAATGGAAACAGCTAAGGAGAACAAGGTCAGTTGAGCCGTTTTCCTGTAGATTGCCTAAGAATTATCACGTCTGAAATCTCCAATGGGTATATACCACACGTTTCAGTTGCAAGTATAGCAAAAAAGGAATCATAGTAGAAGCCACCTTTGAAATTCACACTGAAGTTCCAGAAAATTGGTGCATTCATTCAAAAAAATAGCTTTTATAAGGTTTTGAATATTGCTCTTCTACTTACTTCTTTGGGGGAACAGCTGTGTGTACACCTTTTCCTTTAATAATTCAGTTGCTGTATTTAAGGTTACAAATTCTGAAATGCTTACTCAGATGGGAAATGGAATGTTTCTTTATGTATAGAGTTTTGTTTCACAATTTCCTTTCAAAAGATGATATCAATAGCAACTTTTGAAACTGGCATTGAAATACAGCAGGATATAAGCTACCTCTGCAACACCTCCCCTGCCCCACTTAGTAACAATAAAAAGTGAAAATTGGAAACGTTGGCAGAATGACTGAGCATCAACAGATTTATCTTTCTCATCCTTTCCCTATCAGACCTACATACAACAGAGTGAAAAAACTGGAATTACTTTTGGATCTGAAATGTACAGTTGCGCAACAGTGAAGTAAAGCTAGCACCCTCACACTGAACAGTTACTGCCCCAAAATACTTATATTTGGCCTTTCAGTAAAAAGGAGAGAGGGGAAAAAAAAATGAAACAAGCACAACAGGCTGAAAGGATTGTACTTCTATTTTCCCAAGTATAAGCAGTCAGACCACGCTACCAACTCTGGTCTGAACAATGAATATTTCAGGGACATAATACCTAGTAACATCAGAGGCTGATGGAAGTGTCTGAGGGATTAAAAAAAAAAAAAAAAGTAACTGTGAATAGTACAGTAGAATAATTGCTCTACTCAGCAGGTAACTACTGAACTCTGGAGTACCATACTTGCAGCTCCCAAGTGGCTTCTGGCCAAGGGAGAGAAATATGAGAG
The DNA here is from genome assembly GCF_004027225.2 of Strigops habroptila. Classification (NCBI taxonomy): domain Eukaryota; kingdom Metazoa; phylum Chordata; class Aves; order Psittaciformes; family Psittacidae; genus Strigops; species Strigops habroptila. The sequence continues at coordinate 75,108,094 of NC_044278.2, read as the reverse complement.
AAAATGTAAGACGATGTCTTTCCGAGACTGGAACAAAATGAAATAGATAACTTACTTTCTCTTTCTCTAAAAGAGGATAATACATTTTTATATTGAACACATGGAATTAAAAAAAGAAAAAAGAATAAAAAAATTGGCTTTACTTTTCTGAAGCATTTCTTCCTTCTGCTTTGCTACATTCCTCTGGCTTCCTCTTGATATTTGCATTTTCAATGTAAAATCTTCTGTGTGAGTGAGACAGTCCTAAAGAGACCCTATCAATATTTTCAGTCTTTTCTCATATTCTTCGCCATGCTCTTCAGTCCTCTGATTAGGGAGATGTAGATTTAATTCTACAGGAAGATTTAGGTTTCTAGATTAGAACTAAGAGAACTTTGGTAATTAATTTAGGCTTTTCTGAAGTGTGATTCTAAAAATCCCTTACCAGCTCCTTATAGATCTAATGCTTTGCCAGTGCATTCCCTACATGCCTACATTATCTTTCCATCATTGCATATATCCATATTTATGTGGGGATCAAAAAGCTCAACACTTACCTCAATGTTAAGCAAACTTCTAATACTTAGTCTATACCGTCTTGCAAACTGAGAGGAATGTGATCCACCAGCTTTCCTCAAAACACATCTAGTGCACTTTTTTAGAATAAGCCTACCAGAAACCCCAGAAAATGCAGTAGTCATCATCCATCATCATGTGGCCAGAAAAGTGCATTCTGTTTCATACCTGTACTTTTTGTAGATTGTTTTGTTATTGTTTTTTTTTTTTTAAAGCTAGAACACTTATCAAACCTTTCATGTGCAATTTTATCTGCAGCTTAATAGAAGCTGAGGTCTCTGGAAGGTGCCTTCAGGACAAGGGAACGTTAAAAAAGAGTGCCTTGCTTCATAGATTCATAGATGCGTAACCATTCAGAAGTGGAATATGTTTGAATTTAGAGCATTGACTTCAGAGATGGGAAAACCTGTGTTTTTGTATTTTTCTAGGCACTTCATTTGAATTTTATTCAATATAGAATCATCAAATAGTTAGGGTTGGAAAGGACCTTAAAATCATCTAGTTGCAGCCCTTCTGCCATGGGCAGGGGCACCTCACACTTGACTGTGTCACCCAAGGCTCTGTCCAGCCTGGCCTTGAACACCACCAGGGATGGAGCATTTACTACTTCTTTGGGCAACCTGTTCCAGTGCCTCACCACCCTCACAGTAAAGAACTTCTTCCTTATATCTAACCTAAACTTCCCCTGTCTAAGTTTGAACCCATTACCCCTTGTCCTATCAGTAGTCCCTAATGAAGAGTCCCTCCCCAGTATCTTTGTAGGTCCCCTTCAGATACTGGAACGCTTCTGTGAGGTCTCCACGCAGCCTTCTCTTCTCCAGGCTGAACAGGCCCAACTCTCTCAGCCTGTCTTCATACGGGAGGTGCTCCAGCCCACTTATCATCCTCGTGGCCCTCCTCTGGACTTGCTCCAACAGCTCCATATCAGTTTAAATCAACTGTAACACTTGTATCTGTGGTAATTGGGTTTTAATGGCTACAGATTTGGAAAAGAGGTAGTCTGCAAGAACCTTTAGCTCTGTTGTTCTTGCTCTGCAGATCAAAGAACCAATTAAACTTGTTGATTTGTCAGTTAAGTGAGAAACCATTTTTGTAGCATCCAGTGAACTAAGATAACACGTTTCACTTTTCTGAGATTACAGCTCAAAGAATGGATAGCTTGTTTTATGAAACCTAATGTCTTCTGTGCACATGGATGTCTCTGACCTTGGAGAAGTCAGGAAGAAGGTCAGCAAAATCTCCACCTTAGACTTCTGGAGAGCTGACTTTGGTCTGTTTAGGATGCTGGTTGGCAGAATTCCTTGGGAAACATTAGTGAAGGAAAAAGGGGTCCAAGAAGGCTGGACACTTTTCAAGAATGAAATCCTCAAGAGGCAGGAGCAGGCAGTCCCTATGTGCTGAAAATCGAATCAGCAGGGAAGACCAGCCTGGCTGAACAGAGAAATACTGCTTGAATTCAGGAGAAAAAAAAAAGAGAATTTATCACCTGTGGAAGAAGGGACTGTCACCCCATGAAAGTACAAGGATGTTGTTAGGTTATGTCAGAGAAAGTTAGAAAAGTGAAGGCACAGATGGAACTAAATCTGGCCACTGCCATACAAGTTAATAAAAAATACTTTTACAAATATATTAGCAATAAAAGGAGGGCCAAGGAGAACCTCCATCCTCTACTGGATACTAGGGGAAACCTAGTGACTGAGGATGAGGAAAAAGCTGAGGTACTTAATGCTGCCTTTGTCTCAGTCTTTAATAGTCACACCAGCCATCCTCAGGGTACTCAGTTCCCCGAGTTGGATGGCACAGATGGGGAGCTGATTGAAGTCCCCATAATTCAGGAAGAAATGGTTAGAGACCTCTTGCTCTACTTAGACGTACAGAAGTGTATGGGCCCAGATGGGTTCCACACAAGAGTGCTGAAGGAGCTGGCAGAGGAGCTTGCTAAGCCACTCTCCATCATTTATCAGCAGTCCTGGTCTAGTGGGCAGGTCTCAGAGGATTGGAGGTTGGCCAATGTGACGCCTCTCTATAAAAAGGGCAGGAAGGAAGACCCTGGAAACTACAAGCCTGTCAGCCTGACCTCAGTGCCAGGGAAGGTTATGGAGCAGGTGGTCCTAAGTGAGATCATAAAGCATGTGTGGGAAAATGGGGGGATCAGGCCCAGTCAGCATGGGTTCATGAAGGGCTGGTCCTGCTTGACCAACCTGATCTCCTTCCACGATTAGGTGACCTGCCTGGTTGATATGGAAAGGCTGTGGACATTGTTTATTTGAACTTTGGTAAAGCATTTGACACTGTCTCCCACAGCGTCCTCCCGGAGAAATTGGCTGCTCGTGTTATTTTAGCAACTTTGGTTTGGACATTAAAAGTACACAGTTTGAAGTGTATTTCATTTTAAGAAGACAACAGCATAAAAATGACTTTCTAATTTTATTTTTGAAACTTAAAACATAGTAGTAGCAGCATAAGCTACAATTAATGTGCTTATTGAATCTGTACTTACTGAGAGCTGAAAGTTATGAGAGACAGTGTGGTGAGCTTAAGTTGCTTGAAAACACGTCATTAAGTTTATGAACAATTGTATCTATTATCTTGAGAGACATTCTTCATCTATTACTTATGAAAATACTTGGTATTGGAAAGGTGAAAACCTAAAGCTTTTCTTCTTGTAGGCTAGGATACCATTGAACAGCAATGAAACTGAGGCCGAACTGAAAATACAACAGCAAGCTAGAACTGTACAAATATTTGGTTGAAAATGCAGTGGCCAATGAAGCTAATAGAACATTAGAAACCTCAATTAGTTTTATTAACTATGTAACAAAAAAAACCCCAACAAACCTGCATCCCTTTATAGGAGTTTTAGCTTCCCTTTAAATTAAAAAAGTCCTACATTTGGAAGAAATGTAAAGATAGTATTTCCTAGGGTATTGAAGAAATTCAAGAAAATCATAGCAAATGCATGTCATACATCTTGAGAATGAAGACAAAACCAAGAAGGACATCTTGTTGATTAGCCCTCCGAAAAAAAACCCCAACAAAAACCAAAAACCAAAAAAAAAAAAAAAAAAACCAACCCCAAAACAAAACCAAAAAGTTTCAGTAGGAACAGTAAAATAAAAAAAAAATCAAACCAAACAACAAACCAAATAACCAGGAAAGCAACAGTTACCTTTCTTGTCATTAACTTTATTTTGCAGTACAGTATAGTTTGCTACTTACCTTTTTATGAGCAACTTGCTTGTAAAGTATCTACACGTAATTTGGCATAATGTTTATGCAGTTCAGCACAAGATGATTCCATTGGCAGTCTTTGCTCTATGGAGATGATCTTAGACTGAAATGTAATTACCACTAATCCCTAGAGTGTGTGGTCCTTCCAGGTCAAGGATAAAACCATTGGCATAATAAGCAAGAAATCTGGATGAATTACGAGAAGTTTAGTTTAAGTTCCATGTGGCTAAACAGGCAATAGTACCTTAAGCTGTTGTTGCATTTTTATCTCTGAATTGCAAATTCGAAATGTATCAGAATTTGCATCTATGTTAAACAAGTTTTAATTTAAATAGGAATATCATGCAATTGAAACAGAACACTGAAAAAATAAGAAAAAAGAAAAAGAAAAAAGAAAGAAAAGCTCATCATGTATTGCTAACAGTGGAATAAAAATGCAAGTCCTATTAGGTCTGTAGCACTTCCCAAAAGAATGTGATATCCAAGGAGAAAAAAAATAGAACTGTAAACAGTCTTCCAGTCACTACTAGTCTTACAGCATACTGTGGTGGTGTCAAAGAATATGCAAAAGCTAAAGCAGTTTGTTAGAATTAATTTAAAGTAATGGCAGACATATACAGTGTACAGATCTGTATATAAGTTACTTCACAAGGTTCAAAACAAAGGCTCTCAGGGTATAATTTGTATGCTCTGTTTTAGATTTCTATATTATCAGCTGCATTATTTGAGGTGTATTATTTCTGCAGAAGGGCCATCTTCTTCTCTGTGTTTACAAGGATGTATTCAGGGGCTGGATAAGACATAGCAATTGCTTTTTGTCCTTTTATTGTTGTTTCTAAAGAAGATATTGCGAAATATATATACATATAAGCACAAATTAAAATATTATAAGTAGTAAAAATATCTAGATTTAAATTTTCAAAACACACAGGCAAGATCTTGATATCCAATACTTTAAATTGATTTGCCCTGTTTGAAAAAGTGTTCTCTAAATCTAACCAAAAGGCCAATCATTCAATTATGCACTGCCCAGAAAAAAAACTTTTTTGTTAGTATTTTATGGCTTTGTGAGAAAACAATAAACTGGATGCAATCACAGTGAAAATATCACTGTAAGAACAATATCAGATGTTTTTATTAAATATATATACTTGTTATATTTCCCTCATTTTTGAACCAGAAATGGAAATAGTGATAATCTTTAGCTATAAATAGGCATTTCTGCTCATTTACATATCTGGTAGATCTCTTCAGTACAGGCAAGATCCACCTCTATTGCTGAGAAACAGTATAAGGCTGTTCAGTCATTTTACCAAAGATTTTTGTAAGTAGGTAATGGGCTCATCTGATCTATCATTTTCTATCTATCTCAGGCATTCTCTTTCTAATGGGTCTGTTCTTCCCATCACTGTCTCCAACACTCAAAACTCTACACATACTGCATTTTATTTCTCCACTCACTGTTCCAGATACTGATTTCCAAGCACCTCTTTGTGTACTCTCAGGGATAGTTGAGAGTTTAATCTTCTCATCACAGACCAGTCCATGACTATTCACATCCTTCTTGCTAATGAAACAAGCTAATCTCCTCAATAGATGTAATGTTACTCTCTTAATTCAAAATTCTGTAGATAAGCAGAGGAAGAGAAGTAAGCAACTCTGACACTTAGTTCCTTCACTGATGCCCTTATAGTTTGGTCAGGCAAGCTGCAATATTTGATGTATAAGCAGCCAGAGTCCATGAAAGATCAATGGAAAATATCATTCAGTTAGAGACAATTTGTGTCACTTGAAATCACAGACACAACTGGACCTTAAGAAATCACATTTCAACATGTCAGCCCTACATGTAAATCTAATAGGATAGGAGATTGGCAATGATTTCAAGCATGAGGACAGAAGTATATATTGTAACACTGTTAAGAAGATTTTGGGGCTGTTATTTGCACGTTTCAGAATGAAGCTAGGACCACTCTGAAGTGAACAGTTATTTTGTGTTGCACATACCAGAACATTAAACACATTGATTGCTTTCAATGAACAGGTTAACTTCAGACTAAACAGATGAGGATTTTCACAAGCTTTTCTGAAAACTGAAGAAAACACTGAAAGCCTGGAAACATGTAAGCATTAAACATTGCTAGGTAGTGTCCCCTGAAAGAACCAGTTGAATGCTGAAACTACAGCTTCCAATTATTGCCTGAACTGTGTTAATAGATGGTAGCTCCCATTCATTGGTTTTCGAAGTGCTGAGACATGGTAGCAAAAATATAATGAGAGAATCTGAGTCATAAAGAGTTTGTAATTCAAAACAAAGTGAGACAAAGGGAAAAAAGATAGAGATAAGGAGTAATCATCCTTATAGATTTATTTAGTTTATATTTATGAACCACAAAACCACAGTCTCCTGATTCCCAGGTTAATTCCTAGAATACAGTAGTATTTCTAGCTGAAATAATCACACTAGAAAAAGTAGAAAAGGCAATATTTGGAAAGATTGATTGTCGAACAGGGCTCCTTGGACAGGAATGAGGAATTAAAAATGGAGATATATTGAGAGATTAAAAAAAAAAAAGATGATGGATGTATCAAACCATTAATCATCTGCAAAGTGACCATATTCGTCATCTTAGGCATCATTACTCAGGGGATGTTTGAATAAGCTCCCTACCCTCGGTTTTTCCCTTACCCTTAATGAACAGCTAACTTTCAGCATGAGCTAGACTTGTTTTGGTAAAAGGTCTACATTTTAACATTAGATGTACATGACAACATTATGGTAAGTACTTCGTGGAAAAGCTGCTTCATAAATCTGATTTGGTATAAATTCAGTGTTTACCAAGATTCTGTATTAGGTATCCTGAAGCCTGAATTTAGAGGCAACAGCAACTATAATCTTGTCAATAGCAGAATCAGAATTATTACCTGTGTGTGGTTAAAAAATATCTCTTATGTACTGTGTGAACTATTTGGTATTCCTCTACTTTGTGTTAGCTGCGTGTCTTAGAAAACTTGCCAAGTAATGAGGTACTGGCATTTGCAAGAGTGGCTGGATATCTGGCAAAGTGCATATGTTTGAAGAATTTGATGCAGCTTTAACTTGCAGCTGCTGCTTATACAATCATTCTGCTGTGTTTGTAGGTCTCTGATGTATGCAAAAGACTGATTATAGTTTGGCACAGCTCCTGGTGGCTTAACCAGGGGGACATTTCCCTTAATCTCACCTGGCAGTGAAGTTGCAAATGAGCCACAATATTTGAGTCTTAGCAACAGTGGTTTGTAATCAGCGATTCCAATTATGGGATGAGGGAATACTAATTGACCACCAGATGTCAGAGCAAATGGGCAAGACAAAGTTATTAACTTTCTGTCTTGACCCTCAAAAATGAATAGAGCAGATATAGGTAAAATTTCCTCTCTTTTGGAGGTAAGAAAACAAGATTAAAATGGCCTTTCTTGTTTGATCAAGAGAAGGTTATAATTTAGTTCGTCTAAAGAAGCGTTTTGGATGGACTAAATATAACCTTGGTAGATCAAGAACCAGTTTGAAAAATCCTTCAACTATTAGATGTGTAAAAGCCCTTTACTTATGTTTTCAATACAGTAACTGTACATAGAGATACATTTCTGAGAGGAAAATAATAAATATGTCAATGAGTAATTAATTAAAATAGAATATATCACCATGAATTTTATGTATTCTCAGAATTACTTGCTCTGGTGTGTGAACCAAAAATAATGTTTTTCTTTCCACTATCCGGTTTTAGGACCATCAATGGATCATCTCCTCACTGTAAGTATGTGTATAATATGATATTTATTTTATGCATGCCCATCTGATTACCTAAACAGTTTATGTTTTCTTTTTTGCTTTTGAAACTATCTCAAATTATTTTCTAAATTAGTAATTTTGACTGATACAGAGTTGTGTCCCCTTATATGTTATATTGCCTCATGGGATTTTTAGTTTCCACTCTTTCGATAGATCTCCTATGCAAGGTTCCAAATGTCTTTCCTATGATACACCAAAAAATTTATGCCCTCCATCATACAGTAAACCATACAATTGCCTTCTGGATATGTAGTCCTGACAGAGAAATTCAGCCCACTACGAATGGAGGTTTGAGCTACAGCTTCCAATAAATCCAAAACCAAGGAATAATGCTTATCATTGTTAAAATAACTGAAAGCATTTAGTAGTTTTAATAAATTAGATCACTTTGATTTGATCTGAAATTAGCATTAAATGATCCCAATGGGTAATTGCATAAGTAATGATCATAAAATTTTGTAAAAGGGAAATAGAAATGGCTCAGCTGAACTGTTTCAATGGAAATACTTGTTTAAAAAAAACCCCAAGCAAACAAAAAAGAAACCACCACCACCACCACCATTAAAAGTACCTTTTCTCCTTTAAAAAATTTGCAAGAAGTTACAGACTATTCTACCCTGTTTGGTGAAAAATAAATATTGAAAGAGAACATAGAAATTGTTATTATAAACTGACAATCATAGCCATATCTTGTCCATAAATCAATGGATTCAGATGGTGATTTTTGTTTATGACACTGAAAGAAAAACGTAACAGCAGGAAAAAGGAGAAAAGGTGAATACTTGATAAATGATGTAATACTGTGGGAGATACTAAAATATCGTTCAATATTGTTGAACCACCCACTGTAGGAGAAGATCAGGTTCAAGGCCACCTAGAGGAACATGAAGGTACACAAGTCCATGGGACCCGATGAGATTCATTTGTGGTTCCTGAGGGAACTGGAAAATGAAGTTGCCAAATTATTATCCATCATATTTGAGAAATTGTGGCAGTCCAGTGAAGGTCCTAATGACTGAAAAAGGGGAAACGTAACCTCCATTTTTAAAAAGAGCAAAAAGGAAGACCTAGGGAAGTACAGACCAGTCAGTGTCACCTCAGTGTCTGGCAAGATCATGGATCAGATCCTCCTGGAAATTATGCTAAGGCACATGGACAATAAGGAGGTGATTGGTAACAGCCAACATGGCCTCACTAAGGGCAGATCATGCCTTATGAATTTGGTGGCCTTCTGCAACATGGCTACAGCATTGGTGAATAAGGGAAAAGTGAGTAATGTCATCTACCTCGACTTGTGCAAAGCATTTGTCACTGTCCCAAACAACATCCTTTTCTCTAAATTGGAGAGACATGGATTTCATGGATGGACCACTTGGTGAATAAAGAATTGGCTGGATGGTTGCACTCAGAGAGTCATGGTAAACAGCTCAATGTCCAAGTGGAGACCAGTGATGAGTGGTGTCCCTCCAGGGTTGGTGTTGGGACCAGTGCTGTTCAACATCTGTGTCAGCGACATGGACAGCGGGATTGAGTGTGCCCTCAGCAAGTTTGCTGATGACACCAAGCTGTGCAGTTCAGTTGATATGCTGGAGGGAAGGGATGCCATCCAGAGGGACCTTGACATGCTTGAGAAGTGGGCCAGTGCCGACCTCATGAAGTTCGACAATGAGCAGTGCGAGGTCCTGCTCCTGGGTTGGGGCAATGCCAAGCACAGTACAGGCTGGGCAGAGAATGGATTGAGAGCAGCCCTGAGGAGAAGGATGTCAGTTAAAGAGAATCTCAACATGAGCTGGCAGTGTGTACTTGCAGCCCAGAAAGCCAACCGTATCCTGGGCTGCATCAAAAAGACTGTGACCAGAAGGTCAAGGGAAGTAATTGTCACCCTCTACTCTGCTCTCATGAGACCTCACCTGGAGTACTGCGTTCAGGTCTGGGGCCCCCAACACAAGAGGGAGGTGGACTTGCTCAAGCGAGTCCTGAGGAGGGCCACGAAGATGATCAGAGGGCTGGAGCACTCTCCTATGAGGACAGGCTGAGAGAGTTGGGCTTGTTCAGCTTGGAGAAGAGAAGGCACCAGGGAGTCCTTAGAGCAGGGCCCCAGTACCTAAAGGGGGCCTACATGAAAGCTGGAGAGGATGTATTACAAGACCACGTAGTGATAGGACAAGGGGTAATGGCTTTAACCTGGGAAAGGGTATGTTAGATTATATATAAGGAAGAAATTCTTCACTGTGAGGGTGGTGAAACTCTGGAACAGGTTGCCCAGAGAAGCTGTGGCTGTCCCATCCCTGGCAGTGTTCAAGGCCAGTTTAGATGGGGCTTTGGGCAACCTGGTCTAGTGGAAGGTGTCCCTGCCCATGGCAGGGTGGTTGGCACTAGGTGGTCTTAAGGTCCCTTCCAACCCAAACCATTCTATGATTCTGTGATTGTTACTGAGCTTGCCAGTACATGCAGTAGGCATTTGCATCCTCCAATGAGCAAACTTCGTAGGATACTTTACATGCAAAACTAAATAGGTTATGTAGTCCCTGTTAAAAAAGAGGTCACCAGGCTCTTGGCCAGGAACTAGGGAACTATGATACAGGCCAACTGCAGAGGGAAGTTCAGCTCTTTTTAAACTGTTCGCAAGTTCTTTGTTTTGATTTCCCCCTCCTTTTTTTTTCCCCCCAAAGCTTTCTGTGAGGCAGGTAATGCCACCTCTGACTTTAGCACTTCCTTTCCTCCCAGTGGTTATAGCCCTTTCCTTGTTTTCTTTTATTTTATTTAGAAAGTATTAAATCCCACAATACCAGCTAATGTTTTCACTTTTTGTTGTGTTTTGAATTCACTCATAGGTTAATAATGTAAACTGTTGCTTATACTAACAACAGTTTGCATGCCGTAGGTTAACGCTGGCTGGACACCAGGTGCCCACCAAGCCACTCTATCACTCCTCTTTGCCAGGTGGACAGGGGGAGAAAAAATATAACAAAAGGCTTATGGTTTGAGATAAGGACAGGGAAGAGATCACTCGTCAATTACCATCATTGGAAAAAAAGACTAGAAAATTAATTTAGTTTTTTACCAATCAAATCAGATATGGATAAGAAATAAACCCAAATCTTAAAACACCTTCCCCCAAGCCCTCCCGTTTTCCAAGGCTCAATTTCACTCCTAGCTTCTCTACCTCCTTCCCCCTGAGTGGCACAGGTGGACAGGGAATGGAGGTTTCAGTCAGTTCATTAAATGTTCTCCCTGCTGCTTCTTCCTCCCACACTCCTCTGCTGTTCCAGTGTGGGGTCCCTCCCATGGGACACAGTCCTCCTGGAACTTCTCCAATATGAGTCCTTCCCATGGGCTGCAGTTCTTCACAAACTGCTCCAGTGTGCGTCCCTTCCACAGAGTGCAGTTCTTCAGGAACAGACTTCTCCAGCAATGGCTCCCTTTCATGGTGTCACAAGTCCTGCCAGCAAACCTGCTCCAGTGTGGGCTCCTCTTCACAGGTTCACAGGTTCTGCCAGAAGCCTGCTCCAGCAACAGCTCTGAACAGGGTCACAGCCTCCTTTGGGTACATCCACCTGCTCTGGTGTGGGGTCCTCCATGGGCTGCAGGTGGATATCTGCTCCATGGTGGACCTCCATGGGCTTCACCGCTTGGTCTTCACCATGGTCTTCACTATAGGCTGCAGCGGAATCTCTGTTCCAGTGCCTGAACTACCTCCTCCCCCTCCCTCTTCACTGACCCTGGTGTCTGCAGAGCTGTTTCTCTCACATACTGTTTCTCTGGCTACTGTTGTGCAACAGGGTTTTCTCTTTCTTGTTATCGCAGAGCTGCTACCACTGTCATCGACTGGCTCAACTTCGGTCAGCAGCGGGTCCGTTTTGGAGCTGGCTGGCATTGGCTCTGTTGGACATAGGGGACACTTCTGGCAGCTTCTCAGAAGCCACCCCTGCAGCCCCTTCTCTACCAAAACTTTGCCATGTAAACCCAATACAATGGCCTACTGTATCAAAGAGACTACTCAGAGAAGAAACTGGATGGCTATCATTACTGCAAATGTAAACTCTGTAGGCATAAAAAGAACACATATAACTGGAATGGAAACAAAGTTCTTTCAAAAACCTTGGATCAAAAAATTCTGAATAGGGGACAAAATTGGATTCATGTCAATAATTAAAGTAAGCTTGGACTTACATCTAGTTAAAAAAAGAAATTAAAAAAAGTCTTTCTCTGTCTTTCAACATCATTTGTTAAAACATTGAGGATTTAATAGTTAAAAGTATGGGGTTTTATACTTGGTGAGCTCTCAAGAACAAATGGAGAATCAGCACCAGCAAACCAGTTGTTCTGTCCATTATACCATCACTGTTGCTATTTTCTTCTTGCTAATGTGGTTAATATTTTCTTAGTCATAATTTGCTAAACAGAGTTCTAAAAGCCTCAGGGTTCAGCTAACATATAGTATAATCCTTTCATTTAACATGGAGATTGCCCAACTGAGAGGTGGTGCAATAAACATTTATAAAAATATTCCTGCTCAAATTTCTGTGAAATATGGATGAGTCTGGATCTCAGCCAGCCATGTAGAATTGTAGACCAACTTCCCTGGAGTTTTAAGATTTCAGGAACAACTTTTCCAGTTTTTGTTATCCACTCAGGAAATAATTACTAGATTTGGATCTTTCTTTTCATTCCCTTTCATTCCAAGTTGGTTCTTAAGATATTGGTTATTCAGTATATTGGAAGTAAGATTATGATGGAAATAATGGATTAAGAAACAGGGAGTAGAGGTAAGGAAATTCATAAGGAAGAGTTAGATGATTTCTGATTGAAATCATTAAACAAATGTGGTCAAATTATGCATGTAAGAAAATGTGGCTTTATTTTCTGAGAGTGTTAGTTTCCCTGGCTTCCAATCACGTCAACAGCTTTCTTGAGTGATTCAGCATTCTGAAAGCCAAACCATATTTAGTTACTTTAAATGTAGATTTATATACAGGCTTTTGGGCACAGTCTACAAAAACCAGATCTTGTAAGAACTCAGTCATCTCTATTTCTGGTCTTTGCAATTAACATTCTTTTTAATGCCAGATTTCTTACATTTTTATTTCACAAATTGTACATGACTGGAGCTAAGATTGAACTAATTCCACCTATCTTTAGGAAACCAACTGAAATGCCTAAATGAGATCAGAGATACTTATCAAAGTGGGGAAAGGAAAAGATTTCTTTTTTCCACATTAATAATAGAGGTCTTTGATAGAGAAAATGCAAGATGTAGAACAAAATGGCAGATAGCATAATTGGTTTTATTCTTCCCTTTCTCCTTCCCCATCATACCTAAACAAAATAATATATTCAGCATGGGCTGTGGTCACTAGCTCAGAAGTCTGTGGGTGCTGTTTTAAGCTGTCAAACCTATATTATTTATGTACATGTATCTTCTAACTATATGTAAGGCATGATTAAGACACAGGATATGTCAATAAAAAAAAAACAAACAACCCAGAAGAAAATGAAACACTATTTATGTAAACATCAGAATTCTGTTTTCAAATGTGACTTGATTTTGTAATGGAGCTGTGACTACTCAGTGCCTGTGCAAAGATTTCAGATCTTTAGTCTTATTAGTGATTCAAGCAGTACATGAAACCCACAATGCTAAGTCAGAAAACAGAAGAAAAACCTTATAAACAAATCAGAAATTCACTAAAATGTGAATGTTTCTGTGCCTTTTTTCTGTGCCTCTTCTACATCTATGAACTAGTTCTTCTTGTTTATCTTACAATCCAAAAGTTGAGAAATGTGAACATTCTTTTTCCACTCGCTTCTTGCCTGAACACTGAGGACCTTTCATCTGCCAGATCTAGACCTTCCTTGAAATCTATGGCACCACATAAGAACAGCAGAGACAAGTTTGTTTTTTTCTTTTTCTCAGAAGAATGTGGATAATAAAACAGTTTTTGGTGGGAGAAGGAGTGACAAACACACATAAGGGTAAAAAAAAAGAGTTTCCCGAGTGGAACAAATCAATATGTGTTTTTGAATATAGGATCATCATTAAATCTGTATAGAGATAAAATAAGTGAATCTAAATAAACAAGTTGTTTTCTACAAACACTATTTGGTAATTATTAGATAAATTGAATCCCTATTTCTCCATTATAAACATTCCACATAGTGAAGTTTCACTAATACATTTTGTCTGTATTAAATTCTTAAAAGGATTTTGCTCATGTTGGAGGAATATATAAAAAGCTTTCCAATGGATATCTGCACAAGAGACACTAAAAGAAAAATCACCACTACTCACTACATAATTTGATTCTATTTTTTTCTAAATATGAATATATTATTAGACTTTTCAGTATCATATGAGAAAGTTCCTTTCTGAGTAAACTTTCCTGAGAGCTAAGGTAGCAGGAATTCCATATTTGTGCAATAGCAGCACATTGCTTGTCTATGAATACCAACAGAGATGCACAATGCAATTGCTTACCACCCACTTGCTGATGCCCAGCCAGTCCTTGAGCAGTGGTCAGTGGCTCCTGGCCAGCTCTCCCCAGTTTATATACTGGGCATGACATTCTATGGTATGGAATATGCCTTTGGCTAGTTTGGGTCAGCTGTCCTGGCTGTGCTTCCTCCTGGCTCCTTGTGCACCTTACTGTCAGAGCATTGGAAACCGAGAAGTCCTTGGTTAGGGTAAGCACTACTTAGCAACAACTAAAACATTGGTGTGTTACCAACATTATTCTCACACTAAAACCAAACCACAGCACTGTGCCAGCTACTAGGAAGAAAATGAACTATATCCCAGAGGAAACAAGGACAAGGGGTAAGAGGAGAACAGAAAACAATAGTCTATGATGTTTTTTCTCACATCATTACAATGCAGTACTATAATATAGGAGTATTATGCTATCATAGAGACTGGATAATAGCCCTGAAAAGAGCAGTTGCCAATGGATGTATAACTAATGCTGCATAAATTGAAGACACATTTTGCGTGATCTGTTGGTATGAATGTGAGACAGGAAGATGTACTTGTTGCTGTAGGCAGTTCACAATTATTTTGTACCCTGATACATAAAGGCATGATCATGTCTTATTAGTCATGTAGACTTAAAGATTTATGCTCTACCCTATGACACCAGACTTACTTGCAGTGATACTATTTTCAGCATGTAATCTAAAACTTTTCCTGGTTAGTTGATGGATTCATAACCACGTACAAATGCAGAGTAAAAAGGTTGTTGAACAGTTGCCAAACACCTGCTTGGTGATCATCACTTTTATTTCACATCTAAAGGGAGATACTCTGAATTAGGTGGATACTGAACAGTCAATATACTCAATATGTGTTAATTCATTGTTGTCCTGCCTCTTCCATCACCGATGAGCATAGAACTTTGTGCAATGCCATGGTCCCACAGCAGAGGGTCAATTACCAGAGTACAGAATTATCTTTCCAGTTATGAAGTCCTGAACAGGTATGAAGCTACTCTGCTATTAAACAAAATTATTCCATGGAGTAAATCCTTAGGCAAACATTCATTCCCATTATCCTACATTCAGGTGATGCTCTTGGGTTTCTCTTAGCAAGCCTATGAGCCTCGCTGGCCCATTTTTCAGTTCATCCTGTTGTTGCTGTTCTCCTTTGTGAACATACATACACTCCCTCCACCAACAACCCCACCTACATTCAAGAATGTATATTATTGGCTGGATGCTTGCTAGTCTCAGATTTTTCTCTGCCAGGGATCCAGAATTCTCTTTATGGTTACTTCATCCTTGTCAAGAGCATTGTACTGCAAGTGGATCCTTAGCTCATACAGGAGGCAGGTTATGAGACATAGGCCCTGAGACTGTTAAAATATGGGGCAAGGTTGTGAACTTGTGCACAGATCATCTCTAGATCATTTGCAGTGTGTAACTGTTCATTCACTTGCTCTGTTTCAGACCATTCCAATGAGCTCACACGAAGCAAACTTTGCTGTAGAAATAGCTAACCTTAATGTATATGGGTGCAATCCCATTTGTGTCATTGGTCTGGATTGATCCAATCCCTAAGACTGATTCATGGCTCTGTGTTATTTAACAGCATTGATGAAGTCAGCAGGGAGAACATACTCTGTTCCTCATGCAATATGTACTTTGGCCTCAAATGGACCCTAGAGGAGATATGGAGCTGGAGGAAGGAGGAGTAGCCTCTCTGCAGGGAACCATGTTCTAAAACAGAGGAATGATGTCATCTGATGATATTGTATAGACTGGAAAAATGTTTGAGGCCTGGACTCTTAATCTTTGGCAGACATACAGGGATACTACTGAAATGAATTGTCGCTCGGGCAGCTCGGGTATCCTTTTCAAACTACAAGGTGTTGAATTACATCCTAGATAGGAGTGCAGGTGTAATCCTTTGAATACAACAGAAATTCTGTAGAGGAACAGAATATTCCTCTGTGTATTGTTCCTGTTTGTTTTGAGGGCACATCATCTGTTCCAAAGTGAAACCCAGATATTGTGGGAAAAAATTATCAAATATCAAAACACTATAGCCACAGTCTTTTTTACATAGTCCTCCTTTGCTGTATGAATTTCCCCTCTCACTGCAGCTGGTTCTGGTGTGTGTTTCATTTTATGTGCCTCCTTAAATTTCCTCTTCTCCTGTCCAATTCTCCTAGACTTATCAGACTCAAACCAAATGGTGGTGATGTTGACAAAGCAAAATCTGACATACAGCAGATCAGATTTGACTCAAACAGATTTGCTGCAATTTCTGCTCCAGAAGTAAAGCTTGGTCCCTATGACCTGTGTCAACAAATTTTGGTCTCTTATCTTCCTTGTTTTTAAATTGCATCTTCTTCACATGTTCCCAACCAGAGGATTTATCACATACCAAACATTCTTGCCTTCTCATCTAAAAGTGTATAAAATTGGGTTTCTGATCAGTGCAGTGAAACAGCTATCTCTAGGTACTTCTCCACAATAGCAATGCTTTTCACTGACCCTTTGCAAGTTACAATCCTGCAATTAACTGCTCTCACAGCACAAGGGGTAGTGACAACTCTGGGACAGGCACACTGGTCAAGAGACCTGAGGCCAGGAGAAAAGGTGGTTTTAATGGCCTGTAATGGTAAGGATCAGTAGCCTGAACCAAACTACTGCTGGTTTTGTCCAGTGTGTCCGTCACATAGGCTAGAGCTGTGTTGAAAGCTTATGCAGGGAGCTGGAGCGAAGAGTAGAGTCCAGTATCAAAAGACGCATGTGTTTATGGGCTATTGTTTCAAAAGTAACAAATACATACTTTTCTCTTTGAATAGAATGAGGTGATTGGGATTTTTCTATAATTAGCTTACCATTGAATTTTTCATACTTTGGACCTCTCCCAGTTCACAGTTTTCTACAGTCAAAATCTTATTATGGCAAAAGGGAACAAGCCAAAGCTATGGATCCAGAAATTTATTTTTGCCTAATTAAATTTTTAGATTAGTACAGAAAATTCTGATTGATGATACCCTTGAAAGGGTTACACAAGAAAAGTGACTAACACCAACACCTCTTCTCTGGTGTTATGCATCTCTGCCTCTGTTCCTGGGGTCCCCAAGCCAGTGGAACTGGTCTCCCTCAGCACAGGGTGGTCGCTGCCCCAGTGAAGCAGTCTGCAGTGCTACGAGGATTCAGGCCCTTGGACTCAGGACCCCTCTTGGAACTCTGTGGGTATGTTTGTCTCCTGACCTGAAGGCTCCTTCTGTGGGCCCCATGGGGGAATTGACAGGTGCCCCCCTCGCCCTGTAACACAAAGGGCTGTTGTTCCCCCCACCCCGGGTCTGTCAGGTCATTGCTCCTGGCTGGCTGGCGGCTATAAGCAGCTCTGTTGGGCAGCAACAGTCACATTGAGCAGCAGGGTGGGGGAACCAGCTCCAACTTGCTCTAGCTGGCTCTGAACAGCCAATATGCACCCCACCATCTCTTGTCCTGCCCCATTTTACAGTTTTTGAACTAGAACTGACAGAAATCTGCAGTGGGCAACTGTCGCTAATGGCCATGGCTCTCCTTGAGCTTCCCACTCTCAGTCTTCTGCTGTCTCTTCCCTTCCCTTCTTTCACTGTGCAGTATCCTGAAGGCAAATGTGATCCTCACAAGGGAATCTCATAAATCTGAGCCTTGGAAGAGCAAGTCCTCCTGCTCAGTCTTGGGTAAGCAAATATGTCTTCTCCATCCACTCTCAGATACATAGATAGCAACCAAAGAGACACTGATAATAACCAGGGTTGTCAGTGACTCACAGGAATGACACACAAGCTAGAATAGTAACTCATGGGGGGTTTAGTACCAGTGGTGTACTGCCCTGCTTGCAGGCAAGACTTGTAGAAAATATAAGCATCTTGCCAGTTACCTGGTTGTCATGGTCAGAAGGACAACAGAGAATTTATAACAGCCTCCAACCCAGCCTAAAAATACTCTTTCCATTGCTGGAATACTGTTTTAAAAACAGAAAAAACCCATGGCAATTAAACCCTATTCAAAACAAAAGATCAGAGAAAGAATACATTTTCCTTAACACCTGTAGAATAAGCTCAGTATGATATTTCATGTTTTTATATGTACCTTCAAGTACTGCAAATGCAAGCTTTAACAGAACATACGTTTAATTTCAATAAAGTACCTGCCCTAAGCTGATTTGCAAGAAAAGTAGATACTGTGGTTGTCTACATACAAAATGCTGTACTAATATTCAGAGTTCTTCTGTTTCCTGTGTTCCTCATCATCTAAAGGGTTATTCAACATGTATTTTCATAAACACGGTCTGTTACTATATGTGGTAGGTCTCTGTCAATGCTGATCATCTCCAGTTATAGGCAAAGCCTCTAACTCTGATTGCACTGTACTCAAGGAACCATAAATAGATGAGAATGGGAATGAAAAGTTCCCCCTCATGACAAGGAATAGCGAAATATGGAATAAGACAGACTGTACTCAGCTTGAGCTTGATAATAGTATGGGGAGAACTTTCACTCAAAGTAAGAAGTAGCAGGCATCCCACTCCCAGCTTCCAGCAGAACAACTCCCCACTCCTGCAGACAGCCGTTATGTACCGTTCACTGTGTAAGTCAGAACCCTTTTCTGGTAACATGGTCTGTTGTGTCTGGCAGGATGAGCCATCACTTCCAGTTTACCCAGGTGTACGTGATCCCTTGAAGTCCCTTCCGCTATAAACACAGGGGACTCGCATTTTGTTTCAGCCACAATTTTATAGCAGAGACGATAGCTAAAGGATAGCAAAGCTGCAAGCCCCTCTCACTACATGCTCAGGGTCCACTATGTTGTTTCAGACACCATTTTATGACAGGGAGATTACTTTTTGACAATGTCATGTCCCATGTTTTCATGATGCTCAGTTATTGCCAAGCCACCCAGAAGCACATCAGAAAAGGCAGTGTCCTCTCACTACATACAGGGAGGTTTCCACTTCTGAGACCATCATTCCCTATGTGTTTTCATTCTGCTTTGTGATGGACATTTTTGGCACTGTCATATTCACATATTGTTAGATCTTCCTTTGGCTGGTCGCCTGCTTCCTTTGGCACTCCCTCCGAAGCCCACAAAGGGGCGCCTGACACTACCACTGAGATATGTGGAGAGCTCAATCGTGTGAGCTGGAGGGAGAGAACCCCGCATCCGGGCCCAGACCAACAGGAAGGTTGTGCAGTATTACTAGGGCAGACTTTGGGCTTTACACGGTGCTGCAAGACACAGGAAACAGTGTCTGCTAAAATGGAAAACCAGAACAAGAGTTAAAGACTATATTGTGTTCTTTGTTTCATCTGTATATAACTTCGGCTCCCAGGTGCAGAACGTGATCTAGTATTAGTTATTCTGATTCTTACATCAGTCCTTATAAGCTTTGGTTGATTGAAAATGTAGCTCTCATAAGGATCCCTAATCTAGATTGAAAATATTCAATGCTAACTCTCTGCATTTTCATTAAATTGCTATACTAGCTAATCACCCAAAATGTTTAAAACCACCTACCTTAGTTTCAGTTTGATTTTGTTTCTAGCACACTTCCAGACACTGGATTTAGTTACACTTTTGTCTGCGAGATTAAGAAGCTTTTTAGTATCAAAAATCATTTCCCGTTGAAGATACTAAAATTCTTTCAATTAAATTGCTTCCTAATGTTTCCTTTCCTAAGTTAAATAGATTGAGCTCTTTAAGACTTTCATGCATTTGTGAGCACACAGGTTCATATGAAGAGCATGGTATGCATTATTTCAGACTTACACTAGCTTTACTTTATCAAAGTAAACATAGATGTACAGGCATTGGAGCAATCATGAATTGGATTTTATTTCTTTCCTTTAAAGCTCTGCATCCCTTTCCTTTTAGAGCGTGCTCACTGATGATCTTTGCCACATTTGTTTACTTTTCTTTTGAAAGACTAGCATATTTTCTAGATGAGATTGTCCTTTGAATAAGATATTTTTCATTTCATCATCAATTTCCTCCTTTTTTTGGTCATTATCAGTTTGTTACAAAATTGATAAAAAAAGGTTTATGATTAAATTACAAATTTATGTGATTTTTTTTTTCTGCCTACATCCATCTGTGCATTGGGAAGTACACAACATACAACTCTGAATCATCATATATTTTTCCTCTCTAGAAATACAATTATATGTGCTGAAATAATACTGATGTGTTTCTTTGGAGAGAAATAGGGAGACAAGGGTTAGAGCAGTGGATTTCCAATCATTTGGTTCAAGTGGTGTTTTTTTTCTAATGTATCCAACAATGTCTTTTAATGTTCAGGTATCCAATGCAATTTACAGTACATGGCAACTGCCTAGAAATACAGCATATTTGTTTTATTAATGAACTGTTTTATTTCTAATGCACCAGATTAGCAAAAATACTCTGCAACCAAAACATGGAATCGTCTCATATACAAATATATAGATGCATATATTATATAAATATATAAATATATTTAAGATACACATCTTAAATATAAACTCTCATCTGCAAACTGCATGTATATGAATATTTCAATGTTTGTATTTTTAAAACTCTGCATCTAAAGGTGGTAGAATCATACAGATGATGGGTAACTTAACATGATTCAGGATATTACAATAAAGTCAGGTTTTTGCAATTAGAGATGGATTCTAATCATGATCCTCAGATTCAAAGCAAATTATTTATAAAGCTCATTCATATTTGGGTCTTTTTTAATTTCTTTTTTTTTCTTTTTTTTTCTAATACATTCTAGGTCAGAATGAATTATTTGGTTGACTTCAGGTACTTTTTTCACCTATAGCACGAAGTAATTGCTGACTTATAGTTTCTCAAACCTGATGACATTTTTTTCTTGCAAGCAAAACAAAGAAGCAAACAAACAAAAATTGCTTTGATCAGAAGAAAGCATGTGTTAGGAAAAAAACAAAAGGTAAGTGAAAATTCTACAAAGGAAACTTTATAAGAGAAGAAATAGACATATTAGTAAGCAGACAGAGAATTGGAGATGTTAACAGATAAGAAGACACAAACATATTAAAATGACAGAGTAAAAGAAATATAGTACTAACCATATTTTAAAATCAGCATATTAGTGCATTAGCATATATGTCTTCCCTGGGTTCAGTTCTAGACATTCTTTTTTAGAAAAGCAATACAGCAGTTCTTGTGGAGATGAGCAAATGTTATTGTAAGAGTAGGACTTATATGTAGAAGGTAGAATACCTTAAATTTAATTTCAGTCTCCTAAATAACAGAAGCAAACCAAGGAACAAAAAAGGCAGGATTTCAGATGCATGCATAATAGTTATATTTAGGTGGCTATCATGCCAATGTGAAGCCTTCTTGGTTTATTTTTTGACATGGATAACAAATTCTACTGGCTATCTAGAAAGACTGTTCAATTTAGATACTTGAGTCTTTCCTGGTCAGATGAAGCATCTAATTTTTATGTACTGTGGTGTATATTTTAATATTTACCTTCAGCAGTCTAGGTCTTGGAATAAACTGTTATTTCCACATTTATTTCAGGATGTTCTGAATATTTCAGAATATTTAGAATATTCTAAATGAAATAAAAATAAAGTATGATTTCAAGACAAAGTTCATTATTACACTAGAATAATATTTCTCATTATGTTTTAGTACAAAGATAAAAGATGCAATTAATCCAAAAAAGTTCACATCTAGTTTATTCAAAGATGCAGAGTTAGATTATGACCAGATCCTCAAAGATATGGAATGCCTGTAACTCTTTTGTTTTTAAGCTGTGACATTCCAATTTGAAGTTATTTATCATATAACAATAATATCAGAAATGATGTTTGATTAACATTTAATGTAGGATAAAACAATTAGCTCTTCTAAATTACATACTTCATTGGAATGACACCAGATTTTATACAAAAGTAAAAGGGAATCCTAATTAACATTTTTTTATTTGATAGCACTGACTCTGCAGTGGAAAAAGAGAACATGCCTAAAATAATCTATATTTAAAAACCAGGACTCATCTGACAGCACAGGTAGTGGCTTTCACCAGTTTCCTCATTCACGATGGCCGCAAACAGTATTGCCAGTATGGAAAACTTAGAAAAGAACTTACGTATCTGGAGAGGATTATCGTCTTTGGGAATACCATTACTACTACTGAGTTTATCATAGAGTCATAGAAACACTGATTGGAAGGAATCTCTGGAGGTCATGTAGTACAGTCTCCCACTAACCACAGGATTACAAGCAGCACCAGAGCAAGGCAGCCATGAATTTTTCTAGAGGGATCTTGAAAAACTCCAGAAATGGAGATTCTGCAGCCTCTCCGGACTATCTGTTTCAGTGCTGCACTACCTAGGAAAAATGCTTTTGTAAGTATCACCAGCATACTTTTGTTAATATCACCATGCAAGGAGACTAAAAATGCTTGCTAAATATAATTAATGTTTTAATTATATTCTTGATTCAGTCCCTGTAAGATGGTCAATACCATATTTTCCTCTACTCAAGTATACTGGGGAGTAGTCTGGTTCAAGTCTAATGGAGGCTTATTTGTGCAGGTGGAACAGTCTATCTCTAAAGGAAAGATACCATCTGTCTGTCTAAAGGCAAGCCCTGCTGGCTGATCTATCAAGTGGAATAGCTGTAGATTCACTTGCATTTTTTTTCGGCTGTAGGTAAAAAGTAACATGAAAGCAGTCAGCAACAATTTGGAAGAGAAACAAAATAATCCAGTTGGTTTAATCCCATTAATATGAGAAACAAAAAATAAAATTTGAATTCTGAATGAACGCTGAACAGAAACTGAGTTGAAAACCTTGAAACATAAGTGTCTTCCAAATTAATATGGTAATTCAAGTCTATTTCAATACTTTGAGAGTAGCTTGACTATTATATGTAAACGGTATTTTGTAATTTACAGTCAACAGAACCTTACATGTATGTGTTTTGCAATACTGTTAGATGTTACTGTCAACATTTTTAGGAATCTGAAAAAAGGTCTTAAAAGACTTTGCTGTGTATTAAGATTATCATCAACATTTTGCATTAGCTTTTCTTATGCATACCACTATTATTCTCTTACTGTTTGCGTGGGCTTATTTTATTCCTCTTTTGCTTGCTTGCTTGCTTGTTCAAAAAGCAAGGAAACATACAGATCAGTAAACAATAAAATTCTTTTATTAGAAAGAGAAATCATGATATGGTGGTATAAAATTATCCCTGCTTATATTGGGAAAAGACAATAATATGGTTATTAATGTCTTCCTGGCACATACATTTTCTGTGCGTTTGGCTGAGATACATAATATGACTAACAGGCCAAAGTCTTAAATCAAGAGGCAGAATTTACAGCTGATGCCTGTGGCTATGATCTTTCAAACATATTGACATATGACTATGTAAGTATTAATTCCTTTAGACAAAGGGACTGTAGTGGTAGGACAAGGGGTAGTGGCTACAAACTTAAACAGGGGAAGTTTAGATTAGATATAAGGAGGAAGTTCTTTACAGTGAGGGTGGTGAGGCACTGGAATGGGTTGCCCAAGAAATTTGTGAATGCTCCATCCGTGGCAGTGTTCGAGGCCAGGTTGGACAGAGCCTTGGGCAACATGGTTTAGTGCAAGGTGTCCCTGCCCATGGCAGGGGGGTTGGAACTAGATGATCTTAAGGTCCTTTCCAACCCTAACTATTCTATGATTCTATGAATAAAGCTACTTATGTTACGGACCTAGGCCCCAGCTGCCAAGTGGCTCATAGAAGGTGCTGTTACAGGAAAAAAAGGGAATTACGTATTTTCCCTAATGCTCAAGCAACAAGCTACAAGTAGTTCAGCTCGTTCATGACCACAAGCTATAGCACAGACCATTTGGAAAAAATGGGCAGTTATTCTAGCTTCGTAATTAATATGAATGTCAGTTTGCTGTACCTGTGTATAGTCCTTCTATCTTGCTAAAAGCTAACCCTCTTGTGCACAAGACAGTAATTAATGTTACCACAAAATTTCTTTTCCCTCTGAATAAAGCTTTCTTGGATTAAAGCCATAGGTTGATGTGAAAAGCAGTTCTGCTTCAAAGAGGTGTAAAACTAAAATAAATCTAAGATTTTTAATAAGAAATTCTGAAGATCTGAAAAAACCTGATGGATCACAGCTGTAGGACCAGAGTTGAAAGATGTACTATTCTTTTACAAACAGCATTTCCTACACCTTTGCTTATAACCAATTATGTCTAGGGATGAGGGAGTGGGTTCTCTGTTTCCTTTCCAGATAGCCTAGGATCTAAGCAAGCACAGGAAATGACAGTATTGACAGTCTATGTTGTTGGCTATTTTATACAGTGGGGTGTTGTGGTTGAATTACAATACACTAAAGTGGAACTTCCTTCCCCTTTTCCTTAAAGGAAAACACCAAAAAGCTTCCATTCTAGTTTTTAGAGCACAGAATGGTAAACTAGGGAAAGCTATTCTTTAAACAGACCAGCTCAGATTTTCTGTGTAAGACATTAAAATACCTGTCAGACACTAACTATTCCCCATGTATTGTGGGGTCATCTCTCATCTTGCTTTCTAATCCATAAGTTTTTAGTGTCTTCCTAGACTGAAAAACTCAATGTAGTCCCATCTCTGTTCCTAAGAAAGAAGCTTTCTTTCCATGTTCTCTGAGAGTTGGCTCGGTTTTAGATTTGCTCCCTGCTGCATTCAGGCACTCTGCTTTCAACAAGATACTGCAAATTTGCAATCTTGCTGTGTCTCTCATCTTCCTTCTCCCTCCATTGGGAATGTTCTCCAGTCTGAATGTTCTCACTTGTCCAAGGGATGAGGAATTTGAAGGAGGTCTTAGTTGTCACCATATGGAGTAGTCAGGACAGCAAAGTCAAATTTCTTTTATAAACACTCAACCAAATTGTCTTTAACAGAACATGACGCACCATGTGTACGATAAGCTAGGAACCAGGTAATCAACGATTTTATGTCTGACAAAGATACCTTCACTTGCGCTAGTCAAAAATTTACTGTTACAAATGAAAAAAGGGCATAGTAAAAACCTTTTTTAGTTTTCAGATATAAACTTGGAATCTGAAAATCTGATAATGCAGAAATGTTTGGAAGTGTGTTTTAATAACAGACTTATAGCGAAGCAAAGATGAAATACTTTTTTTGGTAAACGAGGTCTACCTGACTGTAGAATACCAGGAGTTTTGGAATGGCAAAACTGTTAGAGGATTAATGAAGATGTGAGAGGTAACAGAAAAACAAAGCAATGAAGAATCCTGCTTTTCAGTCACAGCTGCCAACTCTTGGAAATCATTTAATTGTCACATAATAACTATTCTTTCTTTCTTAGATCTTCAGTTTTTATGTAAGGACCTGTTCCCTTCCATCTTTCCTACACTTCTGGTTTCATAGTTGCAGAGAAAAATCTGAACATGAGATCACATTTTACCCAAAAGTTTGGAAGAAGAAAAATAAAACTTATGACTATATACGTTTTGGTTTGGTTTTTATTTGTGTCTTCATTTTGGTTTTTGTTGTTGTTGAGGTTTTGGATTGTTTTTGAGCTTTTTTATTTAAAGAATTGCTGACTGATTTATTACTGCTGAATGGCTGATATTGGCAGTATAATTAAATATTGCCTGTGTGAATGCCTGTTGAACAGGTAGCTATGCAAACAAACCTGATAAGTAATCCATAATATCTTACATAAAATTTTGGATGTATTTTCTTGGGAGGATTAACATATGGCTTTTTTATGATAGAATGCTCATCAGCTTGATTTTAGTATCACACAGGTTTTAACTCATCAAAAGGTATTGATTTAAATAGAGTTGCAAAGATGGGTATAGCATTTTTCTTTCACAGCAAAAGGAAACTAACTACTCATAAATATTCCATTTCTTCATTTTGTTTATATTAATTTTAATCTATTAACTTACAAATTACATCCTGTCCACTACATACAATTGTTCACAATAACATAATTATAATATATGAGATGACTCTTAGTATACTAAATAAACTCTTCACAAACTGCTTAAGTTTTACTTATTTTATAAAAAATAGTTACAGATGTTAGTATTTATATAAAGAGCTTATTATTCTTTACCCTCTTGTGTAATAAATTCTGGACATCAGTATTGACAGCTGTGGTGTCGTGTTATTCATATGACCAGTTACACTGGATGAATAATGAATGAGAAATTCATAAAAAGCAATTTGCTGACAACCCTTAGGCTGGAAATAAGTGATTAAAGCTATTTTGGGAATATTGACCTGTAACAACAATAGTGAGAGAAATCAGGATGAATTTGCTATTGATGCAGGAATGAAACATATGTACCATTCATCAAAAGTTTTGTTGGGGTTTTTTTTTTGAGATCTTGACCATTAACCTTTTAAGAGGCTCATTTGTGGCAGGTGGAAATTCCATTTCCCAGTGCCTTGCTTGATTTTTTGGTTAGTTTTCATACTCTTCCCCAAATCATCTGTAAAAACAAAAACAAAAAGAAAAAAAAAACCAAGTAGAAACCCCAAACAAACAAACAAACAAAACCAACAAAAAATCCCCAAACCAACGAGTATAAAAGCTGGAGTTAAGTCTTTCTTTTGGCAGTTAAAATACATAGTTTATCCAGATACTGCAGCATTATTGTTGGACAGTATTACACAAAATTGTAGTTGTTTATTTTTACACAAAGAGATGTCAGTCCTACAGGGAGCACTGCCAGGCAAGAGGGTAGAGGAAAAGGAGGAAATGCTATTGGTTGCTGTGGAAACTAGTATCATTAGCATGATGCTTTTAAAAAACACTGAAGGACAGAGCTTTAAATATATTCAAACTGATATTTAGACATCCACTGTTGCAGTGGTATGTCAATGAGAAGATCCATGTGGAATGTTGATAATCCTGGAGAAATGCAAGATTCTTCTATGGCACCATCAGCTTTACACACCCACCTCACCCTCCACCAATATTTTGAAAATTGTTTTTTCTTGGTGGGTTTTTCTTTTTTCTTTTTTTTTTTTTTTTGAGATCTTTAGTGTTTTTCATTTATATGTCTATAAAAAAATGTCTTTCAAACAAAGAAGGCTGAGAAAATGGATACCAACTTCAGAAAAAAAGATAAGCTGTCCATAAGACTGGAAGTTTTCCATATCCAGAGCACCCAGAATCTACAGGTTTGTTTTCTTAATGACTTCAGTGTAGTCTAGGTTCAAAACTGCAATTTTTTGCAGTTTGGTTTTGTATAAGCCAAATCATTTTCAGGTCAAAATGATAATAATTTGTCTGTCGGTTTCTTTAAGATTCAGAATATTAAGGAGGGATTCAAATAAGTAATGACTATCATATAGAATTGAGTGCATTAACAGCTTGGACTTTCAAATATGAAAAGTAGTTTGAGGTAACTAGAGATTCACTTCTTATTTAACTTTGATGAAAAAAGTGTATAGTCTGGATTATATGATCTACAAATTAATAACTGACCCACAAATTTTAACTCTGACCCACAAATTTTAACTTATCTCTACCTGTTCAACTGCTTTACAGTATGAACATTTCAGTCTTCATTTATTTCATTCTTTTTTAGAT
Source organism: Strigops habroptila (assembly GCF_004027225.2). Classification (NCBI taxonomy): domain Eukaryota; kingdom Metazoa; phylum Chordata; class Aves; order Psittaciformes; family Psittacidae; genus Strigops; species Strigops habroptila. The sequence continues at coordinate 75,080,393 of NC_044278.2, read as the reverse complement.
GCACACTATGAAATACATAAAATTATATTAAAAAGTTAATGAATAATATTTCTTCACACTATACAAACAACTATTTGTAATGATGATATTGGCAGCACACTGGAATTTCATAGTCATTGTAAAGTTTTCCAAAAGAAATTAAAGTTCCCTTAAATCTTGTCATAGATCTGGAAAAAAAACCCCAACATACAGTGAATTTTATAAGATACTTTATTTTCCTCACTTTATTGCTCTTTATTTCGTGTTTCCAGGTTTACAAGTAAATACACATGGATTATCAGCTGAGATAAACACCAATTATAGTGTGGTGTAGTTTGTTTTCCATTCTTTAATACACATTATGAAAGTTGCATCAAAATATCAAAAGTTCTGAATGCATTTTATGTTTTCTTTGAGGCAAGCCTCACAACAGAGTGTATCTTGCAGTGATAAGCTAACTCTGCTGAAGCACGTCAATCCCATACAGTAAAACCAATGAAAGGTTTAAACATGTAAGTTAGAGAGATGAAATGCAAGCCATCTAGTACTAAGCATGTTAAATAATTTCCAGGAACACTACCCTTTGTTTTACTTGAGTATGTTAAGGAAGCACATTTTTCCTTCCTGCTAAAGAATATTGATTTAACCACTTCGACATAGCCTTTGGTGCTGTGTACAATGGAAGATTTTGCTTTGTGGATGTAAACAGGTAAATATTATAGTCAAAATTTCAAAATACTATCATTCATTCATACTTCTGTAATATAATTTTAAAGGAATAAAATACTAAGACTGAAGTTGGGATAAAGTAAAATTGATGCCATCCTCACCTTGGTGTAAGTTTTACTTATTTGCATTCATGTGTACCAGGTTGCTGGAGGAAGATACGGCAGTCAGAAAAGTGCCATGAAGATATGAAAAATATTTTAATGTTAGTACATTTATGAGAGTCTGTCATATTCTAAGGGGAAGATTGTCTTAATGTATCACTTCCTCTCATGTTTTCAGTCACTTTGATAGCCTTCTGTCCAGGACTGCTGTGAGAACCACAGTGAGGAAATCCATCACGATGTGCCAATCTGCCTCTACTGGATCTTTACAGAAAGCAATCAAATAGACCAGTTTGGGCCTGTGTTCTGGCATATTTTCCTGTCTTTTTTTGGCCTTGTTATAATTACAGTTTGTAACCTAATGGAAGGTGCCAAATTTTAGCATTCTTCCAGTATACAATTAAAGCCTTTATTTCACAGATACATGATTGTCAGAGGATTCTAAAAAATATTCTGGTTTATAGACATATCCTTTGCATTAAAAAAATTAATGAAAAAATGTCATATACTTGATCATGATCTGCTGGATGATCATTATATATTAAATATATACCAGGATACATTTTCTTCTTCTCTATCTTATAAGAATATGTCAGTTTACATGTCGCTTATGCCCCTTTCCTTTTCCTGACATAGGTCAAATATTTTATCCTGTTTCTACTAACACTTTCTTACTTTAGCACTACCCTTCATGCTCTTGGGAAAGCATTATTTTCATAGTGTGACCACTGTATACTTTCAATTTCACTGAAGTATTTGTATTTTCTTTATAACGTCCTGCTACAAAGAACCAACCAGAAAGCTGTTGTTTGTTTGGGTTTTTTTTTAATAAAAGACAAAGTGATACAGAATGAACAATGAGAATGTAACTGGTGAGAACAAGGAAATTTTAATTATTAAAAATCTACTTACTAACAAAATTGAAGTTCAATTGCTTTGCACTATATTTCCCAATATGCAGTGTAATAAAATTTAGGAAATAGAATCCACTCTGTTTTGTACTAGGAAAAAGAAGTATCTATATTCAGCGACAGATTTATTTTGTGTTGTTAAGGTATAAATCTGATCTAAATTTCAATAAAACAACAAATTTTGATCCATTTTGTTATTTGTACACTCCAGTGCCCATATTCTACTTACTATCAGGCATGTGAATTATCTTCCAACCTGCTTTTCCACCCTATAATTTCAGCTCACTGAAGAGTTATTTTCTAGGAGGAGGCAACAAAAAGTTTCCATTTTTTTCTCCCGAGCTTTGGAATGTGTGCCTTTTCATTGCAGCAGAGTCAGCAGGTTATCCAGCCTAATCTGGAACTACTCTATGGCTTAACCCTCCTCAGAGAAAAGTGGCTACTCTGGAACGGTATCTGATTTTTATTCATGAACTCTGGATTGAAGAAAACCTTTATTGTTTTTTTTTTTAGACCTAGATGCATAGTGACCTAATTTACTTCAAGATGAATCCTTAAATAGTACTTGAGAGCTAAACTTCCAAATCTCATGATACAGCTTAGCTTATGTCTAGACTGTGTTTCTAACTGCCAATATAGATGCTTTAAAAAAGAAATTAAAAAAAAAATAATCTGTACACATTTGAGCTTAAATTATAGATTAAAATTAAGAACCTGGTATTTTAGGTAATTGACATCCAGTCCAAAGGGATAAGAAGATATAATGTAATGTGAAATAAAATAGCCCCTTTTCTTTCCAATTGAGATTGTTCAGAATAAATAACTAAAGAGTATATTTGGATATGCTGTTTCCAAGTTGTCTAGCAAATGAAGACACGTTAATTTTGAGGTCAGGATCCTGTAAAAAATTGGCTGCATTTGACTGGTCAAATCTGTTTGAATATCCATTTAATTGAGCAATGAAAAGTAAATGTGATTATGATTGAGATATACCTGTCTTTGCAGGTTTTCTCTGCGGAAGTAAAGACTATAGCCACTTGGCAATACTTCTCAAAGTGCATCTCACACATTCTATAATGATCTGGCTTTTATTTTGTTTTCCCCTTTAATCTGTAAAGGTCAATAATCACTTTTTTTTTAGATCTTCTATCTTTAATGTGACAGAATACTAGAAAACGGTCGAGGAAATATTCACATGGTCAGGGAAAACTGAGAAGGGTGGAAAAGGCAGATGTGTTAATTATTCCTTGGTGCACAGAGAAAATCAGTCTCACCTACAAAAAGGAAAAATAGAAACTAGAAGTGTATCTTTTTTTCTGATAGTCTTCTCTAAATCACTTGTTTTGCATATGACAGTACTGAGTTTGAATTCCTGTTTAGCTGCAAAAATTCTTGAAAGGCATCTTTATTCTTTTGAGTATCATATCCCAGGAGTAAACACTACATAAACATTTATTGGAAAAAACCAAAGAGGTAAACCACCTGAATACATCTGTTTGGAATCTGAATGCTTTTTTTAACCAACTGAAAGCTAATTCTTATATGTGCTCATCTTCCTTCTTCTCTGATAAATAATACTGTCATTTAAGAAATACTGAACTACAGAAGTTCAGAGAAGAGAGAGAACTGGGATCAAACGTCTGATTCAAATGAAGTCCACATGATTTGAAATTGGTCAAGTACCCGAAGAGGAGACTTATGAAAAGGGATTTTACAAACAGCGTCCATTTAGCACTTCATTGTAAATAGTCCAACAGCTTGGGGTTTTTATGCAGTGCAAATTCAGAAGGAGTAGGGAGAGGATACTGTTTGTATTACTATTTTCTCAACTTTTGTATTAATATTTCCCCAGTTGACCACTAACTGAAAAAAGCAATTATTCACACAAACCTATTCAGGAAGAATTGTCAGAGGACAGTTCAGTTGAATAAGTTATGGACTGAGGTAAGGAATAACTCGTGAAGTGAAGGCTATACAGAGTATAATACAAATAATCTGTTTCCTGTCTGTTTTTCAGTTGTGGTACTAGTGTTGTAGTACTTTTGTAAAACCAGAGTCAACTGTATGAAGTAACAACAGTGAAAAACCTGAATACATTAAAACTAACTCAGGCCTGGAGAACACGGATGGTACTTGTTTGTTCTCGTATACAAATTTTCAGGTGAAAATAACAGAATTTTTCTTTCCATATTGACTTTGTGAAAATAAAAAGTGGTAAACATAAAAAAAAAAATAAAAATCTGTTCTCAGTGTAGATACTGAAAGATAATTTTTCATGTTTTTGTGATTTAAGGAATTTTAAACATGAACTGATGAATCTACAGGGTTTCCATTCCAAAGCTTTTGTGACAGATTGTACATCAGTAGACTAACCTGATAATAACCCTGGGCTAATATGTGTTTTAAATTGATCATAGCTACACTTCATTCAAACAATGGCATGAAACTAAAACATGTTAAGGAAACATACATCTATGCATTAACTTTATACCTGTTCTGTTAAGGTGTGCCAATACATATTCTGTTTCTTAGTAATGATTATTTCCCAGTGTAATACAGTTGTTCAAAACCAGATTTCTTTAATAAATACATAATGTCCCAAATTACATTCCCAGAACGTTTAATTAAATTGTTTTTATTTCATTCCATCTGGAGTCTTAAAGGGTTATAGCTGCTCAAGAATATTTGGCAGAACTCAGCCAAGCAGGTATCTGATTTTAAAACATTAACCTTGGCACTAAGTGTAATTTTACTCACTCTATACATCACTATACATTGAGATACTGTCTTCACACCATGACAGAAAATTACTGTACTTCTAGCTTCAGCAGAGAGGCTGTGAATCAGTAACTGTCATCCCAATTCAATATAACATGGAGGTAACATATATTTATAGGAGATGAATAAAGTAGCACTAAGAGAAGCGACAAAATCACAGTGTTTTGTTATCATTAACAAATTACTGGTTGAAAATCCATCCATTTGTTTATAAGGTCATGGAAGACTGAAATCTATTAATACAAAATAAGGAGAGACAGTAGTGATATTAAGCTTTGAGGGCATTGTTCATACTATTTGAGTAAGCTTATGGAATTCTCCATCTAGCTTGCCATATGATCCAAGTCTAAAATGAAAGCTCAAACTTTTAATTTCCTTATGGGCAAAAATAATTAACTGTCCAATTCATATGCATGTTTTCTTTCCCCATACTTAGTCTGTGTGGATTCTAATAATTCCACAGTGTTTGCTAAAGTAGCTTTAAAAATTACTTGGTGAGAAAAAAAAAATAAATCTAAGTTTGTAATTTAATTTTATTCTCTGAACTAAGGAAGGAAAATGTGAAAAGCCTGAATTTGATTCTTTTCACTGTAGTGAGTTTGAAGTCCTCAGTGTCACACACCATTGCACTCTATACTACCTATAAATAAGGTAATACTGAACTTTACTAGCTAAGTTATCTCTAAATTTTGTCTCTGTCTCCTTCACAGGCAAATATTTATTCCTGACACTCCTAAATTGGAAACAAGTGAAAACAAAACCAAAAATCATTGTAGGTTTTTCATGAGAGGCTTTTGGTGATGGAAAATTAGTAAATTAATAAATTCTCATTGGAATGGTGAGAAATGCAACGTTTGAGCTATTTTTCCAAGGCAAGTTTGTAAATAAGGAAACCACAGTTTCTGTAAAGTTGGAAACAATGTTGCATATGGAAGCCCTCCAGTTTTCTCTTTCTGGTACTAAATGTTGGGGGTTTTTTGAGCAATTTAAAAGCAGTATGGAGCATGAAGGTGCCTACAGTGCCAAAGAAAGCCGACTATAGGTCTGGCATACTAGAAATATGCTCAGATAGCACATCAGTTCCCATTCATCTCCATTTTCATTTTTTCTGAAAGGACTACTCTGTTGAAATGCCAATATGAAGACACTTCATACATCAGTTATTTGCAGATAGTCTTTCCTTACTTAGGAAAGATGGTTTCCAATGCCTATGTTATGATAATACAGTGGATGCATGCCTATTCAAATCCTCATGCATGTTTCTCACATGATGAATTTTTATTGCAGATTAGAAGTGGCAAGAACAGGCCCTCTGCCTTAAAAATGCTCTATATCCATTTACATATATATAACCCAAAGCCTTTCTATTGTGAAATAGGCCAGTAAGCTATTACTTGAGTCCCTGTGCTATATATACTTATAGAAATATTAACCTGTTTATAATTATTACTCTGTCCTTAAAAAAGTTCTTTTTAAAGGTCCCGGAAAACATCCAGGGAGTAATACTCTGTTCCTGGGCACTCTGTGCAAAGTGGCTTGCATTTACACAGCTCACTGATGTAGACTGGCCTGATCTATGCTGTATAGTGTATGGAGTGAAGTGTGGTTCAGTACTAGACTGCAGGCTTACTTTGCTGTGTGCCCACATGGCTGCAATATCTTATAACTACTTACATATACCTTTAACCTGCTCTCTGTAATTTTCTGGATCCTCACTACACACCTTTGTAGGAAATACTGTTGGACTGTATCCACAATGCAGTGAATATACATATAAAACATTACAGGAGGAAAAAGTGATTTTATTAAAAAGAAAAACTGAAACAAAAGTTGCTTCACGCACTCTCACTCTCTTTTACCACACAAGCACTAGAATATGTGATGCTCAGACTGTCCACAGTGGTCAGGGACTAGGGCAGGACTGTTCATGTTGTCTGGCCAGCAGCCGGACACTTAAGTGCGCATGTTTGGATGTTAGGGTGTATCCTTTGCAATGATGACAGGGGAAGACAATTATAAAGTCCTCTTCATGTCTTCTGGGTTAGTGACTGCACACAGACTTCAGATATGCCTTTTTTTACCCTTTCAATGCTGGCAGTGTATTTATCTTGGTACATATCTGTGAACCAGCACTGTCCTTGTCTCCAAATCTGGGTATTTTACAAAACTGCATATTGATGTGCTGGGGTACTGATGACTTGCTAAACTGGATGCCATTAACACAGGCTCTAAGAGCACTTTCCCTGCTGCATGTTCCTGCTGATGCCTCCACACGCTGACATTCCCGTTCATTCTCCATTCACACCAATCTTTCTTAGCCTTTCTGAAGCAATTATTTGTATCTTTACAGTACACCACTGATTTTTAATTTCAAGCAGTAGTGCTGAGTTATTTAAATCTTTTTGCATCGAACAACCTTGCCAGGTTTCTGTGTGTTTGGGGAACAATTCTGTAGCTGAAAGATGAATAAATTATACGTCTGAAGGCTGTGAAAGAGTTGAAATTTATTTGTCATGTGCCAAAGATAGTCAGAGGACTGTTTCATAAATCAGCTTATTTGTAGCTATTTTGTACCATTGAAGAGACCTACCTGTTTTTCCCAAGAGTGGCTCCTGTTAGCAACTTACTTAGAAAATATGCCATCTGAATAAGAAATAGAAGGGAAATAGGAAGTGATTCAAAATTACAGTGTAGATATATATACCCACAGCCTATATCTAGATTTCCGTGCTGATGCGTGTTACAGGACAATCTGGATCTCTGGTCCTTCAAGTGAAAAAACCCTTGGACCATATTCTAGTCCTTCTCTAGATATTGTACCTCTGTGGGGAAAGAAAAAAAGGAAAAATGTGTATGAAAATTTAAGATGTATGAAGGAGAGGATTCAGTACTAGCCACAATATCATTAAATTATGAAGTTATGGCCAGGACTCACATGTATGTTTGAAACTGGCAAAACAGCAATAGCATGAAATTTCATGGTCATACACATTAAAAAGCTAGATACATAGGTAGATAACATAAATGTTACCCTTTACAATGTACAGCTAGCTTCAGTAAAGAAAAGGGAAAAAAACCCCAAACAAACTGCTCCCACCCCCTCCCTTTAATATTAGAAACATACGATCACCTATGAGTTTGGATTATTCAATTTTTATTACAGAACTAGTTCATATCCTTCATATGTTTGAATCTAACAAAAAATTACCACTTCAGAGTGAGCTTATCTTCAAACGTGATTGTTAAACCAAGGGTAGATGTTTAGGTTCAGTGTGCTTGTGATATTTTATGTCCTTTCCTCAGTTCATTTTTTTATCATCAGTGTTGTAATCACAAAATTCCCAAGAAAATCACTTTCTGTTTTAGAAATTCAACACCGGTGTTACCTACTTTGAAACTGAAAAGTGTAACTTCAGGGGTTATGAAAGATGATCAGTACATAAGAATTCTGAAGATAAAACAATGAGGATGGATAGAGTTTGCCTTTTAATTTTACATTCCAGGTAAATCAGGTAGCTGACGTAAAATCTAGAATAATTTATCACTTTTTAAGGAAAAAAGATCTTTGGCTTTTAGTCACATTCATTCCTCATAAATTCAGAAAATATACTATATGTGCAAGACTGATTTGAATGAACATGGATATCTACAATGCTGACATATGCATCTGAGAGAGTGTCTTTAAATAACAGAAACACAAGCAATTCTTAATTGAAATTAATCTTTGTTTCAGTTAAGCAGTATGGATTCCATCCTACTTACTGTCATAAACCCCAGTGGCAGTCCAAGGTAGTTAGTCAGCTGTAAAAGTCAACCTGTATTTAGGGATGATGAACACCACCATTTTTCCAACACCATGAATTTAATTAAATGAACAAAACCAAACAACCCAACCTGCCTTCCCCCCCAAAAAAAACCCCCACCAAAAATGCTGTATTAAAGCTGATTTACAAGAAATTCTCCCCCCCTCCAAATTACTAGTGTTGAGGCAGAAAAAATATTTTATATTTAAACTAGAGATCATAATGATGAACTGGCTGTGGGTATGTAATTGCAGCTTAGCATATTCAACATGAGCTTGATTGGAAAACAATTTTAATTTTTTTATGACTATGACAATTTTTTCAGTTCTAATGACATTTTAGATTTTAAAAAAGCTAAATACATTGTGTTGCAGTGGATATAATTTAAACAAATTTCAGCTGTTAAAATTAAATAACTAGTGAAAAGTCAAATGTAAAATTTTATTTCCCCTCTTAGATTAGTGTATCAGCACATGGAACATATGATGAATATTGCTAACCCCCCCCCCCATATTTACTGCTATCTTATTCTTGCCTTTCATTATTTGCATATTTTTCATTCAACACAAATCTGTACTGAATTCCTTGTTGGTCATGAACGTTTATTTTGCCATATGCCTACTCATCACCTTAACGTCCTTAACCTCCTTTCTAAGCAGTCCTGATATAATGCATAAAAAAATACACTATGAATAAATACTAATGAGTATACTTAGTCCTTTACAGACTGAAATCAGGAATTAATGTCTCATTAAGTAGAGCTGAAGAAGTAATACAAAGTATTGTCTTAATATTCTCATTGTGTAAAAAAAGAGATAAAAAACTTCTATTAAGTCCTAAAGAATTCACTGTCAGTGCTTAACAATGTTCCACGACCCAGAATTGAGGTTAGTATCGAAATGGGAATACTGCTTGAGATTTGACATCTGAAGTTGTTTATTCATTTTTCATTTAGGTGCAAGGCAGAGATACTGTTTTTCTAACACTTTAAATTACGCTTCAGATACCACTAACCTCAAGGTAAGAAGTGCAAATATTAGCTGAACTACATACTGAAAGTAAGAGGCTTGGTATAGATTCCTTAGTTTAATTTCTTGGGATACTCATCTTTCTTCAGTTCACTGCTTACTGAGAACATACTGAATAGGCTTAAAGTACGCTTTTGATTGACTTTGTATTTTGAAAATTTAATGAGGATTGAAAGAGACATTGGCTTTTCCTGACATCAAAGGACTTATCAAGCAGAGTGCCCTAAAAAAAAATCATAGAATTGAGTCATTTCCTACTCTTCCTTTTGCACCTTGATCACTGTGCCAAAATAAAAGAATAATTCATGAGGCCAGCAAGAGAGAAATTAATCGAGAAAAGCACTGACCCTGAAACCCAGACCCCAGTAACCCCTACATGCAGTGAAAGGTAAAAGGAATCCTAGAACACGGCTTTTTACTGGGGCACTGCTTACACTCTTATAATTAAAAAGCCATCAAACAAAATGTGTGAACAATACCAAAAGCAGGCATAAAACAATTCAGAAAGATGAATGAAGAATAGCTAAAAATAGTTCATTTTCTGGTTGATTGCTTTAACCACTATACTATTATATGAAAGATTCAAGACAGTACATTTTCAGTTTGCCCACATAATTTAATAGATTTAATTACAGCTATTTTGCTTTATAGTGAGTCCAATTATTACTACCTACATTAAGAATGGTCGTAGAATGCCTAAGAATTCTCAGAAGATTCAGATGCAAAAATCTTCAGCTTGTGAATGCCACAAGTATCAGAGAAAATAAACATTGACATGTGTGGTCATGGTGGTGACATCTCAGAATTTTCTGGTTGTTGCTTATGTTTCCTTCACGAAAATGTAGGTACCTATACAAAGTGAAAGCTGCACAGACATTTGGTGAGTATCTGTATTAGAATGATGCCCACCTTTGGAAAATTGAGGAAAATTCTGTGTAATTTTAAGAAAAATTAGTGACAAAATAATTATGTAAGTAAATATCCATACAATTACAAAAGCATAAGCCATCAAGCTGAATAATGTAACTAATACATTTACTTATTTTTCTGTTGGCACATTCCAGGCTCTTTGAACATCATAACCAGCAAACTTTCAGCTATTCATTCTTACCAAAAGCAAATCAATCATTCCTTAGCCCACCAGTTTTCTTACTGTTCCTTTGAGTTCATTTTGCAAAGGGCTGTGGAAATTAAGTCTTTATACTATGATTTTCATTACTGAGTAACACTATGATCTGTAGTGGACAGCACTGCAGAAGTACATGAAACTATTTCTTTCTGCCATTTTCAAGTAGGTAGGAAATGCAAGGGGAAAACCCTGAGAGAATGAGCATAGCTTTTTGCTTCTCTGTCACACAGTAAACCACCCAGAACAACTATGTCAAAATAAAATCCTTGGTCTGCTTTCAAAGCCTGTGCAGTTAAGCCTTGTGTTCCAGGGAGCTGCTGTAAAATTGCAATATAACCTTTATTATGCAGACATTTCAATTCATTTCAGTAAGACTGACTCCACAGTGGGAATTCCATTGACACACACAATATGAACAAAAATGGTTTTTTAGGCAGAAAGCTTATAATACTTTTTATATATGATTTTAAAAGATCTTTAATAAAATAGTATTAGGTTGTCTTTATTTCTTAAGAATATCGGTAACATGGAAGCTGTTTAGTGTCAACTAAAAAAAACCCAAAAAACAAAAGCCAGCCACTGCCACGTTTGAGTGCATGTAGCTCATTCCACAAATAATAGAAGGAAAAGTGCAAAAGACAGATGGAAGAGAAATAGGTCGGTAGTTTCCGTGATGAGTTTTCCTTTACGCAACATATAAACATGCATGTACACATACATGCAGGTTGTTCCATTCGAAGAATATATCCTGTGGTACTTCTGCTAATTAATGTAAGTATATAGAAATAATTGAAAAGTGAAATGGAATAACAGTGGGCTGCCAAAACTGTTGCACATTTTTGCCTGAGTAAGTATCAAATTGGCTTTAAAAATTACAGACAAAGTAAAGAAAAATGAAAAAAAAGGTTGGGGGGAATCCCTCTAATTTAGAAGCTAAGGATGTTAGAGAAAAAATAATTCAGTCTGAGATGTATAATCATAGATTATTCAATACAATGTAAAGAGTGATATTTTATCCTACTTTTTATAAATATGTATAATACAATACAGTACAATAAAATACAATATAATGCATATAATAAAAAAATTATATATAAAATTACAATATATAGATAATTGCAAAAAAAGAGAATATATTTCTATTAGGTAAGAGATCAGTCCCCAACCCATCTAGCATGAATAACCTCTACAACTACATCAGGCTACAAGCAGAAATGACTTTTAAAAGCTCGTGCTGAATTTCTGGTCTTGAGCTAGTTTGAAAGTGAATAGTTCCTGCAGAGGCAGAATGCAGCCTAAAAATCTATCATTACAGAGGTGCCAGCTGAGGACAGAGTTAACAGAAACATTACGTCTGCCAGCAAGGCCACCTGAAGAAATTTCCATCAGGGTGCCCTTCTTTCCATTGGCATACAACAGTTCCCTTTAATTTGTTTTGATTCAAGGTTTTGTGCAACCACATTATAAACCAGCTTACTAAAATAATTTAAATTTAATAATTTTATGGAAAATACCTGCAAATCCTACACAGTTTAATCTTAGCCTTGCATTTCACAATTTCCAGGTAAGGAGAGCTAACACAGAAATGTAAAAAAGATGATGTACCAATGCTACACTATGGATTTTGAACTAGGAGGAGAAAATCCATTACAGCAATCAGAACTGATGAGTGAAATCCTCAATATCTGCCTGTATGGTAGTTCCACCATCATTTATATGGACTTGTAAATTATCCAGGATCTCCCTGCTAGTATAGCAGTACCGGTGTGATCCAGATCACACAATCATGTTTCTATTAATTGAGTCAAGCACACAATTTTAAGTTTATGTCCAAATGGTGCTTGCATATGGACTTTAAGTTAACCATGAGAAACCAGTGCCAACCATGCTTGAAATGTACTGACTCAAGGTTCTGTCTTCATTTTTTAACAAAGTTAAAACTGGTGAGATAATTTATAACAGACACACTTTGCATCATATCAAAATAGTATTGTTGCTCTTGCATGAATGGTTGAGGCATCCCCTCAAAACGTAGATAGCTGACATGTAACCCTCTATATCTGAGGTGTATGTGCTTATGAGTACAACTCAGCTCAGCTTGAAGTATATGTTGGCAATTGGACAGAGGAATTGCAATAGGTGTAGTTATTTACACTGTAGTCATTACAGCTAGATGAGATTATCCAGTCCTAGGAGTGCTAAATCTGATTTAGGCATAAGTAAGTGTATGTGGAAGGAGAGTGTCTGCTCCTTTAAGGGCATGCAGTCAAAGAAGCCATATTTAACTCTCTCACCGTAATCTCTCTCTCTGTCCCATTTGTATGTGCTGCAAGGACTCAGTGCCAGCTGCTGCTGAGACCGGAGTGTGTGTGAATGAAATTTAGTGCCAGTTCCTGGAGTCAGACCAAGGGTGTGGGCTTCCCTGGCCCATGGTGTCAACTACCGGATCCAGTGAGGGTCTCACCATCAGCTACTTGACCCAGGAGGGTTTTATCCTCCAGCCCCTAGAGGAGAAACAGAAACAGAAAACAGCTACCGGTGGGACTGAGTGGAGTGAAGCGAGTAATGTGCTCTGTGCCAGAGGCTGAAGCGGGGCCATGGGTCACACTCCTTTTGTGCAAGATGACTGCTGCTGATGTATACAAGATTAAATTCTCAGGTTAAAAAAATCTAGTCAATTGTTGTTCCAAACAAACACTGAATACAATTTCATCAAAAACCAGATTTCAATTAGCATGCCAGAAGCCAGTATCTTTAACAAAGACCTTTTCCTAATTTCCTGTTTAAATTCATGACTAGCTCATAAACTATTTCTGTTTTACTATTATTGTCTTTCACCTTGAATAGCTCTTTTTCCTCACCAGCTTTTGCATTCCCCTAATAGAGAAATATTATACAGAAAATATAAGGAGTTCTTTATTTGTAGTATGAAAACATAGCTATGGACAGTATTTAACTTGCTAGGTCAAGTTGTTTTAGTCTTTAAATACAAACTAGTTTAACTTCTCAACTCATCAGAAGTGTAATTTCTCTGCATTTTCCAGATTTGAAAGTATCTTGCCTAAACAGAGGTGATCAGACCTAAAGACAATATTTTTAAAAGAACCAAAGTTATATTTTCTTGTGTCTCTAAGAAATTTATGGGACCAAAGATTGCATCATTCTGTGATCTACTAATATCTAGATTTTCCTCCTTCCTTATTTCTGCCAGAGGAGCTTCCACCTTGCTATAGAATTTTTTACTGTTAGTTCCCACATATCTGATTTTGTACTACTTTTTATATTGCTTCTAACTCAGTAGTATTATTGCTATTCTCTAGTTGACTCTGTTCATACTTTGTCTTGGTGCATCCCAGTTTTGTGTCATCAACGTATTTCCATTTCTTTCATGCACAGGTCAGTGAAGAAAATATGAGCAAAATATTAAGCAAAATCAAATCCACAAACAAGTCTTGTGAAACACTACTAGCAATATAATTCCTTACTAGTTGTTTCCTTTTCAGTACAGAAGGATTGGTCCAGATATTCTTACATTAATCTCCACTTCCTTCATCTTAATTAACAACATCTCCCCTAGCAATATATCAACTGCGCTACTGAAGTCCAGATAAAATAGTTTAGATAAAGCACTGCCTTTGTCTGAAGAAAAAAAATTGTAAGTTTTCTTAACAAAGAAACATTTGAGGTTAATCAGTTACTGTGATATATTCCTTCTACTTTTTATCAGCTTTCCATTTGATTCACTGTCTTCAATGTCGTTAAGTAACTTTTCAAATCTACCCATTGAACTCACATCTTCCCTTATGTTTTAATCTTTATATAATATAGCTACTACTTTTCTGTCTGTCTATAAAAATGAACAATGTTTGCTTTTGTTGCATTACTGGACATACTCATCCTGTGAGTTCATGTAGAAATTTTCTCAGAATTCTGTAATGAAGAATATCTGGTCTCTCTGACATAGAGTAATTGAGACCACTGAGGTAAACCTCATCACTGGATGTTTCATTTTCACCACACTTGTATGAGCTATCCTGCATATCACCAGTGTTAACAGTTTATTTCATTTATTTTATTTCACTTATTTTATTCTATTTTATTTATTTAATTTATTTAATTTTATTTATTTCATTTTATTTATTTTTTTAAACTGAATTAAAATATTTTGTCATACTCAGAGGAGATTACACTTGAATCCTCCCTACACAGCAATAGACTAATTATTCATTAATACTTTTTGTACTTTTGCATGGGGTTTTTTGGGTTTTTTGTCCCCATAGCTTTTCTGGAAAATTTCTGGGACAAGATGGATAGCAGTCTATAGTAGCTGCCTTGAACTCTCATTACTGTCTGGATCAGTGTGCTTGAAGGAACTCTGAAAGACACAATTTTAAAAGACAAAACCATTATTTTGTTAAAATCAATAAACTACTAGGTTAAACTATGTTGGAATCTGTGTCCAAAGAGTGTTTGGTGCCTGGACAGCTGTCAGCGACTGGTGGAAGGTTCAGCTATTGTTACTCCTGCATCAGCCTGATTCTCAGTGTTGCTCAATTGCCACCTTCAGGCTTCCTATTTATCTCTTTATGTCCACGAAGGTTTTTGTTTGGTTTTTGGGGGTGTGTGTTTTGTTCTGTTTCTTTTTTCTGGAATCATTTAACTGCAGGCAGGTCCCATACCAGCAATCTTCTGTCTGCAATTTTATATTTCTTATCTTGCATGGCTCTACTCAGCAGACTTTCTCGATCAAAACTCGGCCTTGGATCACTGACAGCTCAACCCCTTGGAGGAGGGGAAGGTGTAGTGTTATAGTGTAATTCATTTTCCCAGACAGTAGAAATAGACAAAGTGAATCAGATGAATCATACTTTTAGTGTGATTGACTACTTTTTTCCTTCAACTATACACAATGGGTAGGGTGACCATCTATGAAGCAAATGTCTGCATTAGAGACATTTAAGTCAAGTGAGATAAAATCTCTTCAAGCTTTCTGCCTTTAACCCTTCAAAGGAAATGACCACTATACACTTACAAAAGAAGCGCTTATTCTTCACATATTCTTGACACTTGAAAAATAACCATTTGTGAGTGTTCTCTATTAACCGTTTTTATCATCAGGATTAAATGGTAGCTGCAGCCTGCAACAGTTTTAGCAGATGTTCGCCATTTAATTTTAAGCTTGAGAGTAGGTGGGAAGTACCTCAAGGGATGCTCAAAGATCCTAACCACATTCCACCAATCTTTTTCACTAGGAAAAGATAGGAGGGTCAGTATAGTAAGCAAAAAAAAATGTAGCTGTGAATTAGAGTCATGCGTTAGGCAGAACTGATTCAACTCTAGTCTTCACATATGATGAAAGTCCAGCCTTGTTATAAGGCATATCTCATACTCTGATATACCCATAGGCTTTAAAATTTAGGATGGTATTTTTCGGGTTGTTTTGGCAGAAATGAAAGAAAAACCATAATTCTGGATGCAAGTCCATTTTCAATTTCAAAATTAAAAAAAGACCTTGATACTAATTTTCTTCCTGAAAATACTATGTCATTCTGCAAACTCCAGCAAAATATTTAGAAAGTGATGTGCTAGAATCAATATAAAAATACAGCAATATCTTGTTAATATAAGATCAAATTGAAAACAATTCAAGAAATTTCAAAGATTTATATTCCAGAACTCCAGTCAAGACTACACTTCTAGACACACATAGGTCCAGTTTGTAGATTGGTTTTGTGTGATCAGGTTTAAAACAGGTAAAAGACAAGTTTAAAACAGGTAAAAAGACAGAATTATTACAGCACTGCAAAAGGTCTTTGTGTAATGGGAAAATAAAGGACAAAAGCTTAAAACTGGAAACTCCATTAAAGCATCATTAAAGTTATTGAGAGCTTCACCACTTTCAGTGGCTCTGAAATGTTAATGGAGAACGGCAAACCAGTATCACTAGATTTATCTTCTTAATAAAAATCTCAGAATAAAGAAAAGTTTTCTTCCATCTCCAGCTTCATCAGACCACCAGCAGTGAATATATAAGATAGACAGATAAATACATAGATAGATAGATAGATAGATAGATAGATGGATAGATTGATTGATAGATAATAGGTTGATAGCTCACTACATAGGTACTTATTGCAGTACTTGCACTGATGTGTAATGTTTCTGATCATAAAAATTACATTTTCAGGTGATCCACTGACCTGAAAGGAAGCAGAAGTTTCAATAAATTAGATTTATTATAGAAAACAGATGGGCTACATTCTACCTATTTCTCCAACAACACTGTGGGTTAGTTAAAACAATATATGTTCTTATGCTACTACTCTATAATTTTTACCTGGTATTTCTTTCACCTGTGAGGATTATCATATATGAAATATCTACCCAAATGTCCCATTTCCTTTAGTCATTGTGTATTTTTACAGAACATAAGAATACAAACAAATATTTGGATATGGTTACTTGAAGACCAACTGACATTTCAGCTTTACTTTTATGAGTAATAAATGCAAACTGTTGGTAGTGATTTGAGATCTTGAAAAGGCTTCATGTCAAAATAAAATTTTATCTATCATCTCCTTGAAAGACAAGTAGTATTAAAAATCGTTGTCCCCTGCTTGTTGGAATTTGCAATTAAACAACATTCCAACTGAATCTGTACAGCGGTGTCAGGAACATTATTGTGTTTCAGCACAAATTTACTAGACGACTAAATATAACAGAAAGGCCTGTAACTGAGCGTGAACAGACCATTTCAGGTTTTAGTGCATCATGCAATTTACTACAATTTACAGTATTGCAAGCAACATGGTAATTCACCAGCATAGTTCTAAAAAAAAACTAAACCACATCTTTTCATAAACTGTTCATGTAAAATTGTCATTATTCCAGGGAAGTTTAGTATCATTATTTCAGCTCTGGGTGATGGCAGTTGTCATGAAGAAAAAAACCCCCAACACTTTAAAAACAAAATCCCAAAAGAAAAAAGTAGGTAAACAAATGTAATTAAAACTATTGCCAGAAAATACTGTTTACTTTAATTTAATTTATTTAAGCAGTATAACATAGAAAGCTTTCATTTCCTTTCATAATAATACCAAATAGCACTGGTGTGTGTTAATATGTGATCTCTCTAATATATTTGCATAGTCTACTTGACTGTTATTAAGGAATTGCATTACCAATTCTGATTAGCAAGCAGAATGTCTAAGCTATCAATTGATAAACAAACAAACAAACAAACAAAAACAAATTAAGAAAAAGCCCTTCTATTAAAAGTATTAACCCTAACAGGAATATGTGATCAGGGTTGATTGTGTGAACAATCCTGAAGATTGAAGGCCTAAAAAGCTAAAGTTTCTCTTGCTTAAGAAACACTCTAAGTTTCTTTCTATAGTTCAGTAAACTCTGGCCCAGCCTGGAACTTTCCCTTAAGAAATTGTATTCTAGAGGCAGAGTCCATGAATCATTCTTTGAAGTAATGATCAATGATTAAAAAGTTAAACATATATCCCAGCTCCAGCAGTAATTATCAGGCGATCTCATTTATAAAGTTTGCCAATATCCTGGACAAAACAAATGAATGAGTTATAATCTAAGATAATTTCAATTTCAAAGGTCAAGTAGATGCTGTGAAATGCAATTTTGACTGTAGCAAGGTGAAGAAATCTTATAATTTTTAGATAAAAGGCTTCTGGAAATATAATTTAAAGCTTTTAGAATTTTTTTTTTTTTTTTTTACTTTTCACTATCTATTTGCATTTTTGTTATGTGTTAGAATCTACGACAATATCAAGACCTTCATCCATATTTTAATTATCTTCTAGCAAATATGTTATCAGAATTTTCAGTTAATTAAGAGCAAACAATGACCTGATAACACCAGACTACAAGTGATACAACTACAATTTATACTATCTCTCTGTGAAGCAGAGAAGTGAACAAGCACTCATGGAATAAAAAAAAGAATCAAACAAAATAATTAAAATAAACCCAAAATATCTTCCTTTCAAAGAATCAAAGAATTCCTACATCAAAGTCAGGTTGGATGGGGCTTTGAGCAACCTGATCTAGTGAATGATGTTCCTGCCCATAGCAGCGAGGTTGGAACTAGATAATTTTTAAAGGTGCCTTCCAACCCAAAGCAATGAAAACATTTCAAGTTCTTAATTTTATATTGTGCCTAACCCCTCTAAAAACATTTCACAGAGCTTGTAATGCTGACAGTTTCTAGGGTTCCCCTGGTGTTCCTCATGTCGAGAAAATATTTAAAGTCTTGTAATTTTAAAATTATCCATCAGATCTGAAATCTTTCAAGACATATATCCCTCCATAAGTGGATTTTCATCTGTTTCCGTGCTTTCATTTGTAGGAGAAAGAATGAAAGGAGGAAAATGTAATGAAAAATGGTAACTCTGATTCTGAGAATGATACTTGTGGAGTGTTTTGAACAGGGTCCGCTAGATGAGGCTGATTTTTTTCTGGGCACAGATGTTATGTCTGACCTAGGTGGAAGGGAAAACCTTTGCAAATAAGAACCACCCCATCATATATGTATATGTTTGCACATTTTGATGGAGTATCTTAATATTCCATGAGGCTGAGTAAAGCTCAGGACTGCCTGTCCTGTGCAAGAATTTTAATTACTAAGTTGATGCTAACATGGCTTATCCCTGAAGTAGGGCCTGGTGTTTCTTACACACAAATACTACCTAGGCACTGTTTGCCATTTGTCCCACAGAAGTGCTAGTTAGACATTGTTTGCTACTTGTCTTTTTAGTTCAGTGGTAGTCTTTGTAGTTCAGATTCTCAAAAATTATCATATAAATGTCACATGCCATTAGGAGGGCAGGAAGAAGCTGAAGAAGATATCTAGAAACACAAGAACAGATAAGAAAGGGTAGTGAGTGGAAACAAGGAGATAAAACAATGCATAAAGGCTTCTGGAAATGTCAGTGCAGTTTCCAAGGTAAATTTTTGTCTTTATGTAATAGCAAGCAGAAGTGCTAAAAAGAACAATAAGCAAAAGAGCAGTTTTAAAAAATATCTATATTTATAGGTCATACTTGATTAAAAACTTAAAGCAAAGTGAAGAAGGACAAGCCATTTATGAATCTGTGCTGGTGACGTTTGAACATGATAGTAAGAATACAAAATCTGAAAACCATCACTTCAAAATGTCAAGAATTTGAAAGGGAGAATAATTTTTAGCAGAATCTGAGGAAATTGAGTCAGACATGAAATTCTGGAGAGCATGTGCTCATTTTACCAAAACCAGTCTGTTCTGAAAATCAGATTAAAATAAGGAACAAGCCTTCTAAAAGTTTTGAAATAAAAAGCAAACAGCAAATTGGTTTTGCCAGGCTGCAAAACAAAAGCAGATGAGACAGTGATTCAAGTTAAAATAAGTAAAGGTAATAAGTAAAGATTTCCCAGTGAACTGGGTTAGCAATCAGACTAATAGGAAGAATTTGAAGAAAAAAATAAACCTGGAAATTTGTGAAGATAAGTTTACAAATGTCAAATAACAGAAGCAATTCTATGTCTTATTAATATCTTACCTGTGGATATCTGTAGCTAGTTTGCAAAAACTGCCGAAAGGGAGAGGCTCTAATTAAAAAAGACTTTGCAAAGTAAAAATTATTTCAGCATTCATCTATAGAGCAACAGCATAAGGGAATAAATATTGCTTGGAATTGCTCAAAACACAGATGTATCAACTGGATGGAACCTTTATTTCACGCAGGGTGATGTTACTATTTCTGAGCTGCCCACAAGTACGTATCTTAATGTAAAATCTTGACTTATAGTAAAGATTATTTTGAAAACAGGAAACCAACAATCTACTTGCATGATAAAAATACATGCAAAAATTAAAATTAAATCTTGAAAATACTTTTGTTATTCTTTTGAGAAATGGATTACATCAGCAGTTGCTGAAAATATTCCAAGTTGGCCTGAGAGAGGTCAAGAACCCTGTATAATATAGTTACAGGTAAGAGTATGATGTTAGATATGCAGATAAATAGGCAGACAGGCAGATTGATCATTGTATCAGAATACCATACAAAATACTTGTATAACATTTCTATGCTATCAATATTTCATGATATCATTACCAGTTTTATTATAAAGGACAAGAAAGTCATCAGGAATAGTCAGCATGGATTCACCAAGGGGAAACCATGCTTCGCAAAGTTGACAAACTCATACAATGAAATGACTGGCATGGTAGGTGAAGAAAGACAACAGTCGATATTGTCTATCCAGACTTCACGTACAGGCTGGACATTGAAGTTGTTTGAAAACTGCCTGAACGGATGGGACCAGATGCCTAGTTGTAGGCTAGCATTGTAACCCAAGGGTCAATACCAGGTCTAATCCTGTTTAACATCTTCATTAATGATCTGGGTGTTAGGGTAGAGTGTACCCTCAGCAAGTTTGCAGATGACACCAAACGTGGAGGAGTGACTGATAAGCCAGAGGATGGTGCTGCTGTCCAAAGCAACCTTGACAGTCTGGAGAAAAGGGAAAGTGCAAAGTCCTGCACCTGGAGAAGAATAATGCCAGGCACCAGCGTATGTTGGGGGCTGATCTGCTAGAAAATAGCTTTGCAGAAAAGGACCTGGGGCTCCTGGTGGACACCAAGTTGAACATGAGCCAGCAATGTGCCCTTGCTGCAGAGAAGGCTAATGCTATCCTAGGCTGCATTAGGAGTTTTGCCAGTAGATGGAGGGAGGAGATTCCCTCACCTCTAGCCAGCACTGGAAAGGCCACTCCTGGAGTACTGCTTCCAGTTGTGGACTCCCTAGCACAAGGGAGATATGGATGTAACGGAGAGACTCTAATGAAGGGCCATAAAGATGATAAAGAGTCAAGAGCATGTCACATGTGAGGAAAGGCTGAGAGATCCAGGACTGTTTACCCTGGAGAAGAGAAGGCTTGGGGGCATCTTATCAATGTATATAAATACCTGAAAGAAGGGTGGAGCCAGTCTCTTTTTGGTGGTTCCCAGTGACGGAAGCGGAGGCAGTGAGCACAAACCAAAACGCACGAGGCTCCCTCTGAACATCAGGAAACACTTCTTTACTGTCAGGGTAACCAAGCGCTGGTACAGGTTGCCCAAGGAGGCTGTGAAGTCTCCCTCCTTTGAGATATTCAAAAGCTGTCCGGGCATGGCACCTGGCAACCAGCTCTAGGTGGCTGTACTTAAAGAGGGTGGTTGGACCAGATGACCCTCAGAGGTCCCTTCCAATCCCAACCATTCTGTGATTTCGTTATTCTGTAGTTTCCTGTCTTTATTTCTGATTATTTTTCTTTAGAAAGAAGTCTAAGTTTCAGAAGATTCTCAATCACTATTCTCAAGTAGTGGTTAGAGTCAAATTAGTCTAGGAAACAACTATTTGCCTCTCTCACACACTGTTTCTTAAAAGTTTTATTATCTACCTATTATTATATTTATAATTGTCACATCAGATGTAATTTCAGAGTCTTGCTTAATTAATATAACAGAACATAATACAAAAGCTCAGGAGTAAATTATTAATTCTACCTTCAAAAAGTGCTTGTGTTCTGTGCAGGCAAGGGCATACAGATTTAACAGTAAATTAAAAAAAGTGCTAGTGTATAATAACTCAACCTTCTTTATCCTATGAAATGAGGGGTGTTTCAAGAAAGAGAAAAATGTGAATCTAAGCTTTTAATTAAAGTTTTTTCATAATAAATATACAAAAGATAAACACAGCATCTTAACTTATATTTTAAGCTTTTATTTTAATCATTTTGTGACCAGTTTCTATGTATATAAGAGCTTATGTGTAGTATGTGATGAAGAATAAGAATGAAGTAAGAAAGTAATTGGAGTTACATTCTGATAGTAAAATGTAACTGGTTTTGCTGATGCTATGGATAACACAGTTCAGAGTTCAAAAGCCTTTGTTATCCGTGTATATTTTCTGAGACATAGGAAAGCACTTTGTCAAATTTTATAATTAAAATGAGGTAAAGAAAATTACTACAATCTTAATTCAAATACTAGTGGCAAAATTGAGCTTGTAAATTTCGTCCACAGAAGGAAGCATGCCCCTTTGTAAATTTAAGTCTATATAATATTCGCTTTTTTTAATGACATTTCTTATGCTTGCATGCTGCTGCTGACATCTTTTAATATTTGTATCACAGTTATTAAAATTTTCCTTGTTTCTTTCTTTACCCTGTGTTATTAACTTCAGAACAATTTTATAAATTGCAGAAAACTAAAGATCATCTAATACAGCAATAGAATAACAATTCAGTTATGCAGTATCTGTGCTCCATCTCAACACTTTCCACACTACTCTTTAAAGCTAGACATTTCATGAATAGGTCCCTAAAGATTTTTAGCAGCTAAAGGCAACACAAAGAGCTAACTTATGCACTGAAAAGAATGCAAAATATATTATTGCTATAGAATTTCTCAGAAAAGTCATTACACCTTTGAAAAGATACTGACTGATCAAGTCATCAAGTTTATCCAAGTTGCTAAAGGTACCATCAGACTATTTTCATGAAGAAGATCATTATGGGCAGTTTACAAACATGAAAAAAGTTAATTTTATTCCAATAACACTGAAAATAATTGCAGACAAACTTTGCTAGGATGCTTTTAATGGCATGTATACAATTTGCTGGCAGAATAACTATTTCCCGTAAGATCTATAAAAATTGAGTCAGCCATATCCATTTTTTTTGTGTGTGTGTAAAGACAGAAATATAAGAAATATATATATTACATTACATAAGCTATTTCTTTCCTCCCTGAAATAAAAAAAATAAGAGGAAGAGTCCACTGTTGCCAACCAATTATGTTAAGCTTACATAGCTATATACATGAAATTAAAGTCAAGTTTTTCTTTTACTTCATTTCTATGATGCTTTTGGGAATCCAGGGACTGAAGTCTTTTATTCACATGGCATGTATCACCTAAGAGTACTAGATTTCTCCAGTTTGCCCTGTCAATTTACCTTAACACTAAATCAGAGTAATTGAGGCTAGGATGTAAAAGGTAGCCCACTCTCCAAATCTGGTCTGCCCTGGTCACTTTCCTGAGGTTTCCCACAGGCATACAAATCAGTGACAACTGAGTTAGTCTTTCTAGGGAGCCAAACATCTGTTCATTAATAAGGAAAAAAATCAAATTCAGTTGTCTTCAATTTAATGTTTCTTCTGGTTTCTTTTTCTCCCCCAATTTTACTTTTATGATCTTTCATCAAAAAGATTTTTATTAGAGAGATTCTAGAAGTGTAACCTGAAAGTATGATTATGCAAAACATTTTGGTCAAATAGTTTCATATTTCAATATTATTTATAAACTAAAAGGTACTGGAAATGCTCCATTTTAATCTCTTGGTTCCTTTCCCCCTCTGATCCCAATAATAAACAAGTCCTGATCCTATTCCCTGGGCTGCCAAAGAAAATGAGTGAACGCACTTTTTCAGGTGCCTTTTTTTTTTTTTTTTTTAACACGTCTATGGATGGTTGCTGATACTATTGAGAAGTCAGTTTTTCTGTTGATACTGTTTATCAGTTCATTGCTAAACTCCATAATACTTGTTCCAATGGTTTACAGAGCATACAAAATAGGTACTCCTGCAAGGGGAGCCATGGGCTTTGTTTGCAGCCAGAGTTCCACCTACATCTGGCAAGGGTGAAGTAGATTTTACAGTAAGGCACTACTCACTTTTGACATACCAAACTGAAAATTGCAGCTGCTGCTTTGCACTAGCATTTTAGACACACATCTGTGGGGTTTTTTTCTTGAAACACTGAGGACCCAAGGTGGATTTGCTACCTTAATCATCACTTCAGTTCTCAGTACCACTGTAAACTGTCCTTTTCATTGGGATCTCTTTATATGCAGTTTCTCCCAAAGGGAAAAAAAAGAGTAGGGCCTGTGTCTTTAGCAGAATGTGAGGGCTTTGAGGGAGAAGGTGGTTTGCCTATTTATTCATATGTTTTTAACATGGATAGTAAGTACTTAGTCAAGATACTGGAAGAAATTGGATTCTATCCTATGATCAAGAGCAGCACACAGCATTAGCAAAATTAAAATAAATTTTTTTAAAAGGAACAGAAAAGCAAAATGAGCATGTCCCTGTTATACCCTTGTGCTTACATTTAAAATATTTTGTCTCTCAGACTTGTAAAAATTTACTTAAGCATTTACATAGTAGTTGTAACAATATCACAAAAGCTCTCAAATAGAGAATAGTCATAACTGAAACGTCAGTTTTTACCTTCAGTTACGACACAATAAGTATTGCCATTCTTTCCTGTTCTGTCACATTATTCTCTGGGATTTCTTCAAATTGATTTTATGAAAACAGTTATCATTACTATATCTCAAGGGATCTCATATTCTCAGGAGAAAACAAGTGTCTTCAAGGGACACAAATTATGTACAAGAGGAAGGAAATATTTAATTACAGAATGAAAACCTACAAATTACTGATCCACTTGAAGCACACTTTATTCATATAAATGAGTCTCTTCATTTAAAGTAGTTCATTACAATGAATAAGACAGCTGTAGCACTTTAGCCATGATGGCAACATTTCTTTTCTTTGGGCACATTTCTTTTGGAAAAGAAGTAGTGTAGGGGTAATCACTACTTAGAGATCCTTGAAAACTCTTGATATGTCTTATAATACACAATTTTAGCTTTAGACAGTATGTCTGGAAAAGGCTTTATTAAGGGTAAAATTTATAGTAAGACTACTGCACAGAAACTGGAGATCTCTACTACAAGTCTGCATCAGGTTTCTGGTTTTTAAAGCTGCAGCCAGTGTTTACAGTCATGACCTGCAGAGCCTTCTCTCCACCTTTAATCATTATTTGGACATGTAGTGTTAAGGGATGTCCTCCAGCAACTCCAGCCCAGGACCTGGCGTGCAGTTTAGTGCTTGGGAACCCAAGGTCTCTGCCCAGGCTGAGGAAAGCAGACGCTGCTTTCCTGTTTGCTACACGTGTATCCCAGGTACACGCAGATGGGGGGACACACAAACTAATCCTACAGGCACCCCACACTTGAGGGTCCCCCTAAATACAAGCACAGATGCTCCACCTGCCTGATATCCTATCCCAGACCTGAGGACCCCTACTTGACAGGCGATGCAGATTTTCATTCACCAATGGATACACATGCACACTCTGGGCACATCCAATTTCTGGAAGGTACAGACATTAACACCCATCAGCTGGTATCAGGTGCACGGGCTGTGACCTGCAGTCCTGCTCCAGCTGCCGGCGCTGAACCCCTCACTCTCCTCACTCACCCAGTCCCCCAGTAGCTTGTTTTGGGGACATACACTGTTCCCACCCCAGTGGGATGGAGGTTAAAGACCCTCACTGGCTCCAGCAGCTTATGCTGAGACCCTACTGGCTCCGGTAGCTGACACCACAGACCACAAGCACCCACACTGCGTCCCGTCCTGCTCGGTGGGTATTAGGGAAGGTGATCTTTTACAATGCCTTGAACAGTTCATAGAGAAACCACAGACCCTCCAGAAGTTAAAAAATTAAACAACAATTAATTTTATTGTAAACGTCCCTAAAACTGTGTCAGGAGGAACAAAAGTCTTGCCAAGTTCTTATAAAAGATATGGAGCAGAAAGAGAAAAGGAGAAAGGAAAGAAAGAAAACAGAAATAGTCTCACCACCCCATGGATCCAGCAACGTCTTCTCGGTCAGCGAGTGGAAATTCAGTTGTAGTCCTTTCAGTTGCAGTCCTTGGACACCTTGTGGTCAGTGAGTTTGGGGATCCAAGGCGGAGAGGTACACGCCACACGGCCGAAGGACAGTTTTGCCATGTTATACGGTCAGGGTCTCTTGGATCCTCCTACTCATGAGCCCCAGACCCAATTAACTCTGTGCCCTGGCGGGCGCCGTGGTGTCTGTGCCGCTGTCTCCGGGCAGTTGATCTTCGCGGCCTCAGGGCAGACACACAGGAAACCATTCCCCAGCTTCTTCGAGCGCCATCCCGGCTCTGCCCCCGGCCGTTTGCACAAGCGATAACGAGCTGTCAGTTCCTTCTGTCTTTTGAGGTGTTTTGAGACAAACGCAAAAAGGGTCTCTTGAACATCACACACCCCAAGTCGGGCTCCTTGCAGCAAGAAACACGCAGGATGGAGAGTCAGATTAGACAGAGAGGTCCATGTCTCTCTCCATATATTTTTCTTACTGCTTTTCCCTTGCCCATTGTCATCCCATTTTGACAAAGCTCCTCAGACAGGTGATCTTACCAAATTAAACGTTCTTACACTCCACCTTTATCAATCGGTGTAACTGCCCAGGTTTATTTCCCCTTATTGTCTCTTGTTTGCTGGTCAGGTTTGTGCCTCTCTGTGTTTGGTTTCCTCCTTTTCCTCATCATCCCATTTGACAAGGTCCTTGATCAGATAACTGCAAAGGAGTTCCTCTCTCCTTCCACATACCCTTACACTAAATAGAAGTCTATGTGATAAATACTAAAGGTGGTTAGAAAAATTAAAAAATCACTGTAACCAAAACCCTTTCCACTTTCTATTACTCAGATGTCTTGCATGGATATGCCATTTCCATTGCTCTTTTTGTTATGAATTTCAGAAATAGACGCACTACTAGATAGAAATGGGGTAAGACAAGGGAAATCTTGCTGTAAGCTGTCAGCTGCTCTGACACGGATCAGTCAAGCATTTTGTCTGTCACACAGCTCTACCCCTGGAATGCTGTACGATTATAGTATTTCTTCTAGCCTTCATGAAATTCCAAGAAGGTTAAAGTTGCATTCTATGACTAAGGAAAAGCAAAAGGCTTAAGTTAAATCTTCATTTTTATTTTCACCTTGAAAAATAGCTGTTGTCTGGACCACTTTAACGATAATGAAATTATAGCAAATAAAGTCATAATTTCAGATATTTCCTTGTAGAAAATCATATGATCAAAAGTCTTTTTTTTTTTTTTTTTTTTTTTTTTTAACCGGGGAAGGATTTATTGTTGGCTACTTATATGATTTAAAGTTAGACCCTGCTTCTGGACTTACTTGCAAAAATGATACTGAAATAAACCAAGCAATGGTATTCTTGTGAGGATTATTTAACTTTAAAAGTGTTCCAAGGCTCAGAAAGATTGCATAATTTTAAGTCTTATCATTAGTCATTTTTCAATCCATTTTCTTATTTGATAAGTGCTGACTAGCAGATAAAAAGTACTGGACAATCTGGAAAACTAAATGTTCCAAATGTTTTTCTGCAGAAGGCTTGTGATGTCCTATGTGAAAACAATGAAGATCAAATTTGCTGTGGAAGATGTGGTTTATTTCTTGCAAACAGCATAGATAAGTACTATAACATCTCCTTCTCTGAAATCTTTTCTTACCTCACAAAGCCAAAAAGAATCCCAGTCACTCAGGCATTCTGCAATAACTTTATTGGCAACATTTATTAATAAGTCAACAAGCCAGTCCTATAACTTATAGAAAATAATATGTGAATTTACATTTTTCTTGGCATTAAACCCCCCAAAAAGTTACATCAATATTTTATTTCAGCAATATAAAATTGAAACATTACAAATTCACCTGAGGACTGTAACTTGTTTATGTTTTTTTAATTAAAACTTGCTACACTGAAGAGTATAATAAAATTAATAGAATAAATATTATAGGTCGAAATAAAATGAATAGTGGATAAAGTGTAATTAATATGTATGTTTTCTAATACAGCATATGATTGAAAATATAATCTCTCAGATAGAAACTCAGCATAGTTTGCATTCTTTGTACTCCAGTAAACTTGAAACATGATAGGAACACTTACATAGAAATGAGAAAACCTATATATCTGTATGAATTCTAACCTTGGTTCAAAACTTACAGCTACTCTAGATTTACACTAGCAATTTAATTTTGGCTTGCTGGCATAAAACTGGAATGATATAGCAGTGAACTGAAGAAATATTTAGCTAACAAGAGCAAAATAACTCACTGAAAATAACTCCAATGTTACACTTCTCTTTGAGATTTTGATCTCTTTATACTCTTCTGCAAGTATTAGCACTTTAGTGGTATCATTTAGCCTAATTGAAGACACCTTGAGATGTCTTAAATAAGAATAAAATGCAATTTACTTCTGCTGTAACACCCTATTACACCACAACAGTAGAAATAGTCTTCGTTCCACATAGAAAACTTCCCCAGATAGGCGGTTTTTTTCTGCTATGTGAGAATTTGTGTTTCTAAACTGTTTTTCACATAGTAAAATGAGTTTTCTTTGTAACTATACGTATAAGTCTTTTTCCTCATGATGTATGGATGCTTTTAGCTGTCTTGTTTACCGTTTTGTTAAACTCTGCTATTATAAAAGCGAGCTTGGAATTTACTAATTGTGCAATATTCAGATGTAGCTTAATTACACCTAACTTTAAGCACCTTAAGTTAAAAGTGTAATCTCCCTGGATATTCAGATTTTGGGACTGTAGTAATTGTTCCTACAAATATGTCTTTCCTTACTTAATAACTGTTTAGGTAGCTTAGGCTTACTGCACTCCAAAATTAAATTCTTAAGTATCAAAATTTAAGGGATAGTTCATATAGTTATAAGGAATGATTGCTTATTTATTACAGTTGGCAGGAAAAGGTTTCATACTCTCCTCTTCTAAAGAGATGGATGGCAATTAGTTGATCCTCAAGCAAAGATGGGATTAAAACTCCCTTGGATGTTCCTAATTAAACTTTGGAACTGTCATCTCTGAAGAAGGTACTTTTGTGCATTTGAAAGATGCAAGGAAGAAAACATGGGAAAAAAAACATTAAAAATTCTAAAGAGGGATTTTTAAATGTAGATCAAGACTCATCGATTACTTCTGATAACAAGACAGTGAGAATTAGATATATTTTCTTACCCTGTTCAGAAATCCTATATGTTTTAAAATCTGGGAATGATATCAACAATAGTTTGAAGCATTTTACTATTACAAGCTTACAAGCACAAAAAAATCCTGAAGAAATCTTGTATACTCCATTTGCTTACTAGAAGCACTGTTTCTGTCTGTGCTAAGTCTGGGAAAAACAGCTGCACCTTTTAATCTGATTTCTTCAAGGCTAGGCTTTAGAAGCTAATTTTGAAAGGGAGTAGAAACCATAGTTTGTATATAATGGGGAAGCACCCAGGGGACACTGGGGGAGCCCCCTCACTCCCCTTGAGAAAGTGGGATAATTGAGGACCCAATGAAGTGGCTGTACTTAAACATGCACAATCTAAACCAAACAGGTTGCTGAGATGACAGACCAGCTCTCAGCAGGAAACAGCCAAGTTAGAAGATAAACAACAAACAGGAATCAAAGGAGATGAGTGTTGGATCAGCTGAAGGCTGAGGAAGAAAAAGGCAGAGTGGAGAAATAATGAGTGGATTGTGGTAACCATAAGTCTGTGCTCAGTTACAAAGCTATGATGTCATAAGAATTACATCAACATGGTGGGACAAATGCTTGCCATTCTGGAATGAGAAGAGGAACTCTTTATGGAAGACAAAGCAAGTTGTACTCTACCCAAACGTGCAGCTCACATGTAAGAACTCTTATATGAAATGGAGTTGACTTGAGAGCTTGTGAGTTGGGATCAGAGGGGATACAGATAGCCCAATCAAAAAGAAGCAGACATGTCTTGTTTAAACAACTGGAAGTTCCCCAATTGCAAATTGTCGTTCTCAAACAAGTAGCAGAATAAACCCTAACCTTCAGTAGATCAGATTCCAGATTGTTCAGGGACATGTTAGGCAGAATCCTGTAGAAAGCTATTTTGAAGGCCAAGGTTGCTCAGTAGAGCTATTTGATCTTCAAGGTTAGCACCTATACTGCACAAGAGCTGTTGATGGTGATGTACAACAAAGCAGGCAGTAATTTCAGGAGGCAAGCTAACCAAATAAGGACCAAGCTTGTACATTTAAAGTAGGTGAATGGAAGTTTGAAAGTATCAAAGAAGAGTAAATTAGCATCTCCAGAAATGCAAAGATGGAATTAGGAAAGCAGTTGAAACTCATTAGGGATGTGATAGGCAAGAAGAATTTTCTATGTACAATGCTAGCAAAAATAAAGAAAAGTTGTTAACCTACTGTTGGATGGAGTGGGTGACCTAAGGGAACAAAAAGAATGGTGATCTTCTGCCAAAAGAGGCAATGTCTTTTCTTGAGTCTTTACTAGCAAGGTCTATTCTGATACCTCCCAGGTCTCTGGCTCCATGGATGAGGGAAGAGCATTAAATGTCATTTATTTTGAATTCACTGAGGCTGTAGATGTGGTCTCCTGTAGGAAACTGAGGGAATGTAGACTGAATGCATGGCCAGTGCTGACACACTGTTGGTGTGAAAAGGTTTTAGTCTAACCAGAAACTATTTGCCAGAATTATTCTCAGAAGTTAACGGGGCAAAAACTGTTTAATGCTCTCACAATAAGGTCATCAAAAGGATGAACTGCATCCTTAAGAAGTTTGTGGGTACCGCTACATTGAGACAGGGGGTTGTTGCTAATATTCTGGAGAATAGGGCTGCCATTCAGAGGGATCTTAGCAAACTGAAGTGCTGGACCTACAGCACTCAAGTTCAAAAAAGAAAAAATATGAAGTCCTGAATGTGTGTTTAAAACTTCATGTATAAACAATCTGGAGACTGGTGGGCTGGGAAACAGCTATGCAAAAATACAGCCTAGGACTCCAGTATACAAGCTGACTATCGGTCAGTATTCTTCCTGGAAATAAAAGTTAACTAATTAGTGAGCTAGAGCAATGGGAATGTATCCAGTGGACCAAGAGAAGTAGTAATTCTTCTCTACTCAACACTTAAGAGGCTGTGTCTGGAGTATCTGACTGCACAAATTACTGAGCACCCTAATGTAAGTTTTATATTGGCCTTCCTTTGTACAGGGTATAAAAACAAATTACATGCAAACGTTCTTTTCAAAGTAAATAATGATACAATTTTATAAGCAAAGCATTGCAAAGACCTTAAGATTTGTAGTAATATTAGTAAAAATGAACTGGATTCATAAAAACTAGAAAGGTTTGTCCCTTGTAGATTTCACTATAGTCATCTAACTTGTTCTTGACATTTTGAAATGTGTGAAATAAATCAGGATTTGGATTATTTGGATGAGGACATGGCGTTTTTTTGTTTGGCTCTGATGTTCTTTTGGCTTGGGCAGCTCTTTTACATAATATTGATGGGTTATCAGTGGTGCATAGGAGTTAAAAATGCATAGAGCTGGAAACAACTGGAATCTGACCGAAAATGCTCCTAAATGAGGTACAATGATTTAATGATGGCATTAGATGAATTAGTTTAGGGCTATAAAGCAACAGATGTTATTCACTGGACCTACAGAAGTAAAGTAAAAAATTCAGTATTAACAGTTAGGTTATGGTGGTGTCACTGGTATGTTATCGTGAAGTATCTTGAAAATAATTTTTAGTTAATTTTATTGTCATAATTACAAAAGGCTGTTTATGGTCAGATTAAGGTTTTCAAAGGGAAAACAAGGAAACAAAGTAAAACTGAACTGAGAGGTTTGTGCTAGTTATATCGTGCTTTATAGTATAATAAAATTAAGAACACTATTTTATTGCATATGCTTGTGCAATGTGTTTCCATTTATTGTAATTAATATTTAATTTACACTGAAATATTTAAATAACTGATTAAGTGTGAATAAGCTGAAATAGGAGAATTTTAGGTGTCATTGAAAAATGAACTTCAGCCGGAGGTTTTTCTTCATATTCCAGTCCTAGTATTTGGAAGCAAGTAGTTTGTATATTACCTTTTAAAAACCTCACTTGCATTTTCTGTCACATATGAAAAGTGATATAAAACTTGATTCAGTAGTACCTAATGAAACTTCCAGAAAAGAGTTATAGAGCTACCCACCCTTCAAGGAAAAAAATCATCCTAAGAATAAACTATCTGGGACACAAAATCCAAGAGTCACCCATAATAAAGACCGTTACCCAATCATTATTTTATGCCCTCATTACTAATAAAACTGATAGAATCAATAATTTAGGTTGATATTTGCTATCCATTTGAAAAATCTTTTCATTTTTTAATTTGTCTACTTTTTTAATGGTGCATGTGTGGAAGTATAGTAAGTATGTCATCATGTCCATCTTCCTCCAGGGCGTAAGATGGAGCATTCAACCCCGGTGTGTGACATTTTTCTGTCTCTATATATGTGAGTGAAAGAAACTGTTTTCGACTTTCATGATGTCATTCCAGTAAAATAATGTGCTTGAATTTGTTTTGTTAAAATAGAAATGAAGCATGTATACACAGTCTTTTCCAGAATATCATGCTGTTTAACCCCTTTTATTAGCAGAGACAGAAGTTTGCCAGTAGCAGCATATGCTGCGTATATTCGGTCTGCCCTTAAGTTTTTTGCTTCAGGAGACAATGGACTGCAGGGTAGATTAAAGCCAATGCTGTATATACAGCTTTAGTTTTTTTCATTTTTGCAATTTAACATTTTTTTTTTTTTTTTAGCTATTTAACATTTGTGTGTGTTTTGCCGACTAATATTTCATTGAGACTATTTAATAAGAATGTGATATCTTGGTTTTAAGGAAAAAGGACTATTTTTATCAGTGTAAAATTCCAGATGAAAGAATCACACTTCAGAGTAGAAGTGGAACATTTTTAAAAATTTTTCACAATTGCTATCGTATGGCAGTGAAAAAACTCAAATCAGGCATGCTGATCCCCCACTTTTTTTTTTTTTTCCTGGTTTATAAGTTACTTAAACACATTCAAAGTTATAGGTTGTTTTTTTTTTGCAAGTTTTCATCAAAAGAGTGAACCTGAAGTGAAAGGGCAAGATCATATTTTTCAATTTCCAAAATACAATCAGGAAAGAATAAGAACTAATGATTTGGGAAAAAAAAAAAAAGTCCATGAAGGCAGCCTATGAAATATTCACACTTCTGCAGTTGTAGATCTTAGTGTGTGATAAACACACTAAAGGTAAAGAAGAATGCAAAAAACTCTCCATAAATTATATTAAAATAACTATCTGCTTATCTATGTTAATAACCTGATAAACTCATATTTAACAGTAAGGTGTCTGATTTTGTGTATCAAATATAAGAGAAAAAACAAATTAAAAATTTTTCCTTTCAAAGGAAAGATGAAAAGTAAAACTCTGACTTAATGTTCATTATCTAGTCCAGCACTCCCTTAATATCTTGTTTTATATGTATCAGGTATAAAAACATGGAAAAATATGTCCTAAATTTAGCCATCTGAATCTTAACTCAGTAGGTTGTTTAGTCTCACTCTATGTACAGGAAAATGAAAGAGTTCATCACATGTATTTCAGGATGGCAAAAATCAACTTTACAAGAAATGAATTTTATTAATTACTTGAAAAGAAGCTTAAGCAGCTACATCAGACCAAGCACAGTATTCAGATTCAGCCTGTTCACATCTAGATTCAGATGTTTAAGTCATTGGGTTTAACTTTCAGACAGGCAAGAGCATCTATTACTTGAGGGATAATGGAGTTCTTCCCTACCCTGACTATAAAACCTGCGATGAATGTACATATACAATATAACTATATTTTATTGTGATACTGTTCTCTTAAACCTCATTCCACATATGCATAAACTCACAGATATAGACACTCAAACACACAGATATGCTTTTTCTCTTTTTGTGTATCGGAATACCCATCATCTAATAAGCATTAAAGCTGCCCCTGAAACAAGATATCCCACCACAGAAAACAGAAATGAAATTACTACATTTAACTGCTTCTTGAAATCCTTTCAGTTACAGTATGTCTAACACGACCCAAATGATCCATTGACTATATCGACCTAATCAAGTGATCAATTGGCTGGAGATGTCATTGATATCTAATTCACATATAAACATTTTAAATATCTTAATCCCACCACATGGGATAAATATCCTGAATATAGATCTCTTTTGTCTTTCTAGGTGATGTATACCATTAGACATCTTCATGACAGACTAGAAAATACAACACTCATGATCCTGGTAATTGCATTGATTATAGCAGAATTATGTCAGGTTATGTGATAAAAGCTCAACTGCACACTTAGAAAGGAGTAAAGAGAGTAAAAGGTGGTGATGTTTTTTGGGAGAAGTCCAAATAATACTCTGCCCCCTCTTCTCTCAGACCATTACAGGGTCCATCAGCCCTTCAAAGGCCCATCTCCACAAGCACAAAGGAGCACAGGAGGGTCTAATGGCAAGCAGAAACCCAAATTAAGGACTCAGAGAAGAGTACCTTGTTCAGGCCCCTCCCATGCCTGCCCCAGGAGAGCCTCAGCCCCAGTGAGCAAGTCTGAAATCCTCTAAGATGACTCAAGGCGAGCAGCTCTCCAGGACACATTTTGAACTGATGGTGGTTGCTGCCAAGGAGTATGGGACATGTTATGAGTAAGAGGATAAAAAGGGTTGACTGTGCTCAAATAGTTTGCTGGTTGGCATGCTTGTCTGGCTATGACCTGTGCCTGATCAGCACAGTCTGTTCTGTCTTCTTCTTTAGCTCTTTTCTAACTCATTCCTGTGTGAGGGATTCTCTGTTTGGTGTGCATGTGTATGTATGGGGGCCTGGGGGCCAGCCACCTGAATCAGAATGTGTGCCTGTGGTTCCAGGAACTGGAAACACCAAAACAAGTGGACTTAAGTGGCAATGACTGGGGTGGGACCTGGGGTCACAGGGATCCAGTGTCTGTGGTGCAGTACAGGTGTCTGCTGTGAGTACTCCTGCACTCACAGGAGTGAGTGAGGGGCTGGGTGCCAGCTGCTAGATGGGGTTGGTGGGCTGAAGAGACCAGAGTGAGTAAAACAAAATGCCAGCCACTGGGTTGGGACCAGGGTTACAGGGATACGTATGTACATGATGATAGCAACTGGCAATGGCCTAGGAGCAGGAGACATGTGTGTTTGAGAAATAGAACACGGGAGGAGCTGGCTATTGGGAGACCATGGTGCCTGGGACAAGGCACTGGTATGTGTGTCTGTAATGGTGAGAGCACAGGGGATTTGGCTACTGGAAACTAGGGGAGGAGGGTGAGACCGTTGGTACTGCCTGTGTTTGTGTGATTGCTCTGTGAGTTTGTCTGTGATTTGGCATGCACAGGTGCATGTACAGCTGCATGTATGTGTCTATATAGGCTTTTCTATATACACTCCACACACATATGCCTGCTAGGAATACATGGTTAGCCTAGTTACAGGCTGGACTTCGGGGAATGAAGCTATGGCAGCCTTGCTTCTCTCAGGCTATCATCATTAGGCAGAATGGTTTCCTCTAAATAAATTGAATCCACTATAATCAGGAGGTCACAGTAGAATTTAAATCAGAATTTCAATCATGATTTAACCAGTGACAAATATTTTCACTTCATGGCAACTCATTTCATATATTGGTATATGGACATAGTATTGAAGCCTAATGAATTTATTGCACAAAATAATTGAATCCTTACCAAGTAAATATCAAATCACTTTTAAGACTTCCAAGATTGGTACTGACATTTCAGCTCATTGATGAACTTTACTCATATTCAGAATTCTTCAATCAACATAGTCTGTTTAGGAAGAAAGGATTGTTGTTTATAATAAAGGAATCACATGTGAATGAACTATGTAAAATTTATCTCATTACTCCCACTTGCAAAGACTAATATGCAAAATAGATTACAAGTAATCTATACTTGTAATAGCTAAGTTATCAGTATCTTATCTACTTGACCACCCAATCAGCCAAATCTCATGAAGTTCCTCAGCATATAAAAATGTGAAGTTCACAATACAATAATTTTTCTTTTTTTTTTAGTTCATTTTCAGGGTAATTACTGGGGACTTCACTGTAAACTAAAAGATTTGGTGATTTTGTTTTGTTTTGTTTTGTTTTTTTAGGGCTTTAGCCCTAATCACGTATGTATTTCGTACCTCATTTTGTGCCACATGTACCAAAATGGAGTTTGCTAGAATAACGGTATTTTTAACACAAGTTTCTTCTGTGGCTGAAATATCTTATCCAAGTTGTCTGCTCTGATTAGTTTTCATTATTAAGGACTAATATAGCTATAATTATGCTGACGTGAGTAAAGTTAATAGAAATTTTAATAGAAGTATAATTTTATTACGACTGAAGTTCAATAGATTTTGAATTACAAAGTAAGCATTTTGTCTGCCAG
This sequence comes from Strigops habroptila, assembly GCF_004027225.2. NCBI lineage: Eukaryota > Metazoa > Chordata > Aves > Psittaciformes > Psittacidae > Strigops > Strigops habroptila. The sequence continues at coordinate 75,043,703 of NC_044278.2, read as the reverse complement.
GCTACATGGTCTTTAGATAATGTAAGCCACAGGAACATAGACATATTATTCAGCTACTTGAGTGCTCACATGTTTTTGTGTTAATGTAATAGAAATACAGTCAAAAGAATTAATAACAGAATACTAGTTCAAACCAAGTTCAAACTTAAAGTGCTCCTCAGTTTCTATTGAGTTACCTGTATGAAAGATAGAGTTCATTTTCCTTAGGCTATTTGTCAGACATGAACAAGATCTTCTTTTACTACATTTGTAGACTTCATGGGGTTTTTTTCCATATCCATAGAGGTAAATTTCTCTTCAGGCTAAGAGAAGTTTTGTTTCAGAGTCTAACACCTGAATCTGTATGTGTATTATGATGTGGTTTTGTTATGTTTTGTCTTGTACATAATGATGTATTGAAATTTTCCTGGGGAAGATATTAAAATTTTTACTTATAAAAGAGTTCAAAAGTCTTTAATTCTAGAATTTAGGAAATACATATTTTTAATTAATAATGATATTTCTGAAAAGTTATGTCCCTAACATGATTTCAGTCTTTATTCAAAACAAATTACCTTCAAAATAAAGCATGAGTTTTGCGTGTAGGTTAAGTTCACAGTGAATGTTTCAGGAAGTGATCTTCAGCTTAGAATTTTTTTGTCGCTTTACTTAATGCTTAGTTGGTTAATGAAGCCAGATCGGCAATCAGAAGACTCAAGGAATAGGTGAAAATATATTGAAGGCACCTACGTCTGTGCCTCCTGTCAATTCATGTCATAGAAAATTTTACCCAGAAGAAATAGTGCAATTATGTTTTCAGCTGTAATTTAAGAAAATTGCCTAATTTAAAATAGATTTAAATCTATTTTTTTAATGCCATTTAAAATAGATTTTCTAGATAGACTTGCAATAAGCTAAAGCCTAGTAAAGCTAGTTTCATGCTGGCAAATTCTTTCACTTTCACCTATGACTTGCCACAGTAATTCTTCAAATTGCATTGAGTCATTATTAGCACTGATTGGAAGGGCCTTCAACTTTTAGTCTTTTTCATGTGGATCCAGTACTACTAGTGTCGTTGTTTGAGCCCAACCGGTAACTCGGAACCACGCAGCTGCTCGCTCACTCCCCCCCTTCTTCCTCCCCCCACTCCCGGAGGGATGCGGAGGAGAATTGGAAGAATGTAACTCCCACGGGTTGAGATAAGAGCAGTCCAGTAACTAAGGTATAATACAAAACCACTACTGCTACCACCAATGATAATAACGATAAGGGAAATAACAAAGGGAGAGGATACAATTGCTCACCACCATCCGACCGAGATCCAGAGACATTTTTTTCCCTTTGAAGGTGCTGGATAGTGTTGAGCAGGGCTCTGTAGGCGTAGGCCAAGCCCCAGCATGTTGCAGCCAGTTGTCCCTCTGTGGTAAAAACAGAACGACAGCACACCTCGTTTAAGTGTTTTACTAGTTTTTCCGGATGTTGCACTTGTTCAGTGGTGAAGTTCCAAAGCACTGGAGTGGCCCACTGGCCTAGATACTTGCCCATACTATCCCACACACCCTGCCACTCATGACTGTCCAGCCTCAGGGAAAATCTCTTGGTGGTCCTCCTATATCGTTGTCTAACCCTAGACCAGATTTGAACCCGATACTGCTTAACTTTCGAGATCAGATGAAATAGGGTGTTCCCAGGGCAGGATGGCCGTGGGTAAAACACACTCCGTATGTTTGCCAACATGCTGATCCCCAGCACAATCAGCAGGCAGGTCTCAAGGGTATTCAAAGGCCATCCAAAACCTTCAGAACTCTCAACTGCTGTTGCAAATAGGCTGGTGGGGGAATAGGGGGTGTAAGGGAATGCCTCCTTCGTAGGTTGACCCTCCGAGGAGAAAAAAAAAGATATGCAATTGCTAAAATATTTCATTATATACCTCCCAATGTATAGAGGTGATGGCCACACTGGAAGCACAAACCTGACCAGTTTCATGATCAATGAGTCGATTGTATTACAAGTCATTACCATGAAGTACAGTGAAACAAGGACCTTAGCCCAGGCCTCCCAGCCGATAAACACTAAAACAGCAAATAATGGCTGTAAGTAAGGTACAACATGCTGAAACTCTGAGATCAAGCGCAACAAGTCTGAGAGCCAAATAATCACCATTGTGACGAGTAGTAACAATGAGTGCTTATCACAAATATGATTAAACACACTCTGGTCAGATCTGTCGTAATCTCAACCCTTTGTGCCCCACGTTGGGCGCCACAAAGAACTGTTGTGGCTTGAGTCCAGTCGGTACCTCGTAACCATGCAGCCGCTCTCTCACTCCCCCCCACTTCTTCCTCCCCCCGCTCCCGGAGGGATGCGGAGGAGAATCAGAAGAATGTAACTCCCACGAGTTGAGATAAGAACAGTCCAGTAACTAAGGTATAATACAAAACCACTACTGCTACCACCAATGATAATAACGATACGGGAAATAACAAGTGGAGAGGATACAATTGCTCACCACTATTCGACAAATACCCAGCCCAACCCGAGCAGTGATCTGGGCCTTCCGGGTAACTCCCCCCGCTTTATATACTGGGCATGACGTGCCATGGTATGGAATACCCCTTTGGCTAGTTTGGGTCAGGTGTCCTGTCTCTGTTTCCCCCTGGCTTCCCCTCCTCCCTGGCAAAGCACAAGACTGAGAAAGTCCTTGGTCAGAGTAAACATTACTTAGCAACAACTAAAAACATTGGTGTTATCAGCGTTGTTCCTAGGCTGAAAGTTAGAAAACACAGCACTGCACCAGCTACTAAGAAGGAGAAAAATGACTGCTATAGCTGAACCCAGGACAACTAGTCACTCAGTACTTGGATCTTCAGTTCAATTTCATGTCGTTTTTCTGCTACACTACTCTGCTGTGGGCTGAATAAAAGACTGTATTTTAACTCTATTAAGATAAATCTAAATGCATTCTAAGTGAAGTTAACATAACATTCTGCCAGCCCTTTGTAAAAGTGAGCATTTTATCATGGCTGAGTTTTACAAGAATTTCAGTATCTGTTGTGAACTGAATATATTTTATTGGTGACATATGAGGTATCAAAGTGGTTCCTATCATTGTCTTCTAACCAAAACCATTGACAATAAGTGGGTGTCCTGGGTTCAGCTGTAGTAGTTATTTTTCTCCTTCCTAATAGCTGGTGCAGAGCTGTGCTTTCGACTTTAGCCTGAGAACAACGCTAACACACCAATGTTTTTAGTTCTTGCTAAGTAATGCTTACTCTGATCAAGGACTTTTCCGTCTCATGCTCTGCCAGTGAGGAGGGGCATGGGAAGCAGAGACAGGACGCCTGACCCAAACTGGCCAAAGGAGTATTCCATGCTACAGCACATCATGCCCAGTATATAAACTGGGGAGAGTTACCTGGAAGGCCGGATCGCTGCTTGGGTCAGGCTGGGTATCGGTCAGTGGGTGGTGAGCAATTGTATTGTGCATCACTTGTGTTTATTGTTTTCTTTTCCTTTTGTCCTTTTAGTTTTATATTCTCTCCCCTTGTTATTTCCCTTATCATCACTATTAGTGGTGGTAGTAGTAGTGGTTTTGTATTATATCTTAGTTACTGGGCTGTTCTTATCTCAACCCGTGGGGTTTACATTCTTTCGATTCTCCTCCCTGTCTCTCTGGGAGCAGGGCAGGGAGGGCTGAGAAGGGAGGGAGCGAGCGAGCAGCTGCGTAGTTCTAAGTTGCCAGCTGGGCTTAAACCATAACACACACAGACAGGGTTCTATAGGCAATTAGGAGAAATCTCTGGATAGGTAGCTCTTGTCCTTCTGGGAGATTTCCATTTCCCACACCTCAGCTGGGAATACCATACTGTCACTGCTGGGACAAGTAAGGCTGTGAAATTCCTGAAGTTTGCAGAGGGTAGTTCCACAAGTACTCGATGAACCAACTAGGAAACGTGCCTCCTGGACTTGCTCTTTGTGAGGTGTGATGGTAGGAGGCTGTCTTGGCCACCCTAATCCCAAAGACCTTGAGCTCAAAATTTTGGGTGTTATGAGAGAAACTTCAGCAGAGTCACTACCCTGGATATCAAGAGAGCAAAACTGAAGCTGTAGAGGAACCTATTTAGCAGGGTCTCCTGGCCACGAGCTTTTGAGGACTTAGGGCACCAAGAGAACTGCTTGCTTTTAAAGAACCACCTTTTGAAAGCACAGGAGCAGCAATCCCATCGTGTCAATGCAAGTCAAGCAGGTTCAGGAGAAGAGCAGCTTGGAACTCCTCCTGGAACTGGGGCGGGAACAGAAATTGTGTGCTCTCTAGAAGCAAGGTTGAGCTTCTCAGGAAGACTACCGAGCTGTGGCTCACACATGGAGGAAGACATCACGAAAGGCCAAAGCTCAACTAGAGATGAAACTGGCCAGTGTTCCATCAGACAACAGCAAAAGGCTTTTTGAAGTATGCTAATAACAAGCGGAGGCCTGTGGAAAGTATCAGACCGATACTTGATGAAGATGGCCACTGAAAACTGGGAATGAAGAAAAGACACAGGCATTTAATGCTTTTGCGTTGCCTCAGTCTTCAAAGTGCATATTAGACCCGGGGTTCCCTGGTCCCGTGAGTCCCAAGACTACAGGTGCAGGAGCCATGACTTTCAATTGGTGGACACTGCAGTTGTAAGGGAGCAGTCCTTGGGGCCAGGGCAGGACATGGGCATCCTGGGGAGAGCCCCACAGGGCCCTGCGCCACCTGGGCCCCCGCGTTCCAGAACTGAGGTCACCATGGTGTTCCCGGTGCTGGCCCGGCAATGGCCCCAGTGCCTGCAGGGATAGTGCTGCGTGTGGCAGCACCAGTGGCACTGGGGGTGCCAATCTCTGGTAAAGCAGCACTCCCATCCTGAGTATTTTTCCACAAATTTATTACATGTGCTTTTTGAATTGCCGAGGTGAGTATCTCCAGAGAGGACGCCTTTAACACCGGAGCGAGGGGAAGCACAGCGTCCCGGAGCCTCAGTTTGGAGCGGCAAGAGCGACCGAGGGAGCCTCAAGTCCTCAACAGGACTTGCCCAGGAGCTGGCAGCTCAGCTGACGCGAGCAGCTGACTCACAGCGGGTGGTGCCAGGAGTGACGGCACCAGCCCTCAGTGGGGAAAAACCCACCCCAGGGAGCGCGAGCGACCAGGGCAGAGTGTGGCAGTTGGCGCGGGCAGCGAGCGGGCAGCGAGCGGGATGGTGAGCACTCGCCTCAGGACCAGGGCCCGCTCTGGCAGCTCTGCCCCGGCGGTGGCCAGCGTAGGCACCCAGACAGAGCCGATGAGAGGGGAGGCTGCGGCGCAGACCTCGGAGTGTAGAAAGTGCCTCGACTGGTCTCTTGAGGCGAGGGTGCACAATGGACAGGGCTGCACTCGGTGCGCCCTGGTGGAGGTCCTCCTACAGCAGGTGGCTGAGCTGCGGGAGGCTGTTGGAGAGCTAAAAGATGCCAGGGAAGCTGAGAGGAAGCTGGGCTGCTTGCTCCAGGCCCAGACTGCGCAGGGGCTGCAAACGTCTAGCACTGCTCATATAGGAAAGCAGGAGGGCAGCAACCCAGGAAGCTGGGAATTAGTCACGAGAAAAACGAACAAAAAAAGGAGGAAGAGGACAATTAACGACAAGGGGCTTCCTCCTAAATCTGATGTCCCCACCCAGAACCGCTTCGCAGTTCTGCAGGGGACTAATGAGAAAGCACCCACCACACCTAATGAGCACCCTGTTGATGCGCCAGTAAAGAGGATTGCTACTGGTGCCTCCAGGAAAAAGCGGAGGGTCATAGTAGTAGGGGACTCTACTTTGAAAGGCACAGAGGCACTCATCTGCTGGCCTGATCCAGTCTCGAGGGAGGTGTGTTGCCTGCCAGGGGCTTGGATCAGGGATGTTGCTGAGAGGCTGCCTGCTCTAGTAAGTCCTGCTGACCATTACCCCCTCCTAGTGGTCCATGTGGGTGCTAGAGATAAAGATAGCAGTAGCCTCGAAAACATTAAGAAGGACTACAGAGCCCAGGGAGAGGTGGTTAGGGGCTCTGGAGCTCAGATAGTTTTTTCATCAATTCTCCAGGACAAAGGGGAGGACTTTAAAAAAGCTAGGCGCGTTTGGCAGGTTAATAAATGGTTAGAATGCTGGTGCCATAGTCAGGGGTTTGGCTATTTAGAACATGGAGCTCCATTTGGGAGGCCAGATCTACTGGAGGCTGGTGGAGCTGCTCTGACAAAGAAGGAGAAGACCTGTTTTGGTAGGAGGCTTGCCAGGCTGGTCAAGAAAGCTTTAAACTAGATGTGTTGGGGGAGGGGAGCATTGATCCATACCAACATTCCTGGTCAGTTGCCAGCACCTGTAATAAGTGCTTGGAGCGATGTAGAGATGTTCCAGCTGCCCCAGCCATTGAGTCGGCTGCATTTGGAGCTCGGCTAAGGTGCCTCTATACAAACGCCCGTAGTATGGGGAACAAGCAAGAGGAATTAGAGATGTGTGCAAGGCTACGGGAATATGATGTCATTGGTATCACAGAAACATGGTGTGATGGCTCCTATGACTGCAGTGTCGAAATGGAAGGTTACAGGCTGTTTAGAAAAGACAGGCCAGGCAGACAGGGAGGGGGTGTTGCTATCTATGTCAGTGATAGGCTAGAGAGTATGGAACTCTGTCTGGGGACGGGTGATGAGGTAACAGAGTGTTTGTGGGTCAGGATCAAAGGGAAAACAGCAATGGGGGACATTACGGTGAGGATCTGTTACAGGCCACCTGATCAAGAGGACTCTGTGGATGAAGCGCTCTACAGACAGATAGGAGCAGCCTCACGCTCGCAGGCCCTGGTCCTCATGGGGGACTTCAACCATCCTGACATCTGTTGGAGGGACGGTACGGCCCGGCACAAGCAATCCAGGAGGTTCCTCGATTGTGTGGAAGACAACTTCCTCTTTCAAGCAATAGAGGAGCCAACGAGGAGAGGTGCCATGCTGGACCTTGTGCTCACCAACAGGGAGGGACTGGTTGGAAATGTGATGCTCCAGGGCAGCCTTGGCTCTAGTGATCACGAGATGGTTGAGTTTGAGATCCTCAGGACAGTGAGAAGAGCATGCAGCAAGCTCACTGCCCTGGACTTCAAGAAAGCAGACTTTGGCTTCTTCAGGAACCTCCTTAGTAAGGTTTCATGGGATACAGTCCTAGAGGGCAGGGGGGCCCAAGACTGCTGGTCGATATTCAAGGATCACCTGCTACGTGCTCAGGAGTGTTGCATCCCGACTAGAAGAAAGTGCAGCAGGAGGGCCAGGAGACCTCCATGGATGAACAAGGAGCTGCTGAGGAAACTTAGAGGGGAAAAAAGAAGCTTATAGAAGGTGGAAGCGAGGACAGGCGGCCTGGGAAGAATATAGGAGCATTGCCCAAGAAGCTAGGGACCAGGTTAGGAAAGCTAAGGCCCAGCTAGAATTAAGTTTGGCAAGGGATGTAAAAGATAACAGGAAAGGATTCTATAGATCCGTAGCAAATAAAAGACAGACTAGGGACAATGTGGGCACTCTCCAGAAGCTATGAGGAGAACTGGCTACCATGGATTTGGAGAAGGCTGAGGTTCTTAATGACTTGTTTGCCTCAGTCTTCACCAGCAAATGCTCTGACCACACCACGAAAGTCTTGGAAAGCAGATGCAGGGACTGTGAGAATGAAGACCTTAGGCCCACTGTAGGAGAGGATCAGGTTCGAGACCATCTTAAGGACCTGAACGTGCACAAGTGCATGGGACCTGATGAAATCCATCCACGGGTCCTGAAGGAGCTGGCAAATGAAGTTGCTAAACCACTGTCCATCATATTCAAAAAATCCTGGCAGTCAGGTGAAGTTCCCGATGACTGGAAGAAGGGTAATATAACCCCCATTTTCAAGAAGGGGAAGGTGGAAGACCCAGGGAACTACAGACCAGTCTGCCTCACCTCTGTGCCTGGCAAAATCTTGGAACAGTTTCTCCTGGAAAACATGCTAAGGCACATGAAAAACAAGGAGGTGGTTGGTGACAGCCAGCATGGCTTCACTAAGGGGAAATCCTGCCTGACCAATTTGGTGGCCTTCTTTGATGGAGCCACGGAACTGATGGACAGGGGCAGAGCAGTTGACGTCATCTACCTGGACTTGTGCAAAGCGTTCGACACTGTCCCGCATGACATCCTTGTCTCTAAATTGGAGAGACATCAATTTGATAGATGGACCTCTCAGTGGATAAAGAACTGGCTCAATGGCCACACGCAAAGAGTTGTGGTAAATGGCTCGATGTCCAGTTGGAAACCTGTAACGAGTGGTGTCCCTCAGGGATCGGTCTTGGGACCGGTCCTGTTCAACATCTTTGTCGGCAACATGGACAGTGGGATTGAGTGCGCCCTCAGCAAGTCTGCTGACGACACCAAGCTGTGTGGTTCAGTTGATACGCTGGAGGGAAGGGATGCCATCCAGAGGGACCTTGACACGCTTGTGAGGTGGGCTGATGCCAACCTTATGAAGTTTAACCAAGCCAAGTGTAAGGTCCTACACCTGGGTCGGGGCAATTCCAGGCACAGCTACAGGTTGGGCAGAGAAGAGATTCAGAGCAGCCCTGCAGAAAAGGACTTGGGGGTGTTGGTTGACAAGAAGCTTAACATGAGCAGGCAGTGCGCACTTGCAGCCCAGAAAGCCAACCGTATCCTGGGCTGCATCAAAAGAAGCGTGACCAGCAGGTCGAAGGAGGTGATCCTGCCCCTCTACTCTGCTCTCGTGAGACCTCACTTGGAGTACTGTGTACAGTTCTGGTGTCCTCAACATAAAAAGGACATGGAGCTGTTGGAGCGAGTCCAGAGGAGGGCCACGAGGATGATAAGAGGGCTGAAGCACCTCCCGTATGAAGACAGGCTGAGAGAGTTGGGGCTGTTCAGCCTGGAGAAGGGAAGGCTGCGTGGTGACCTCATAGCAGCTTTCCAGTATCTGAAGGGGGCCTACAAGGATGCTGGGAAGGGAATCTTTCTTAGGGACTGTAGTGGTAGGACAAGGGGGAATGGGTTCAAACTTAAACAGGGGAAGTTTAGATTAGATATAAGGAAGAAGTTCTTTACAGTGAGGGTGGTGAAGCACTGGAATGGGTTGCCCAGGGAGGCTGTGGATGCTCCATCCCTGCCAGAGTTCAAGGCCAGGTTGGACAGAGCCTTGGACCACATGGTTTAGGGCAAGGTGTCCCTGCCCATGGCAGGGGGTTTGGAACTAGATGATCTTAAGGTCCTTTCCAACCCTTACTATTCTATGATTCTCTTGGTCCTGCTAGGATGGGCCAGTGGCTCTGCTGCCGTGGGTCCAGGTGGGTTCCCCCACAGCTCGTGGACAAGCCGGCACAGCCGGTCCCCACAGCAGCCGCCTTGCTCATGCTCGATGCTGTCTGCTCTTCAGGGATGACCCTGGCCCCAAGCAGCCGTGTGAGCCTATTGCGGCATTGCCTTGCTCCCTCCTCCAGGAGCACGTGCAGGTGACCCAGGGCAGTGGCCAGAGGAAGAAGAGGGACCTCCTCCTCTTCAGGGACACCGTGGTCATCGCCAAGACCAAGTAAGATTCGCAGAGCCCCGCTGCCTTTCCTCCCAAGCCCTGGCCCTGGCACCAGGGCACCAGAGCAGGGAGAGCCAAGGAGCAGCCCCAGGGCCCCGGCACCCTGGTGCTGGATGTACCTGTGGCTGTGCCTGTGGCAGGCGGGCGCTAGAGGGGAGCCAGCAGGCTCTGCCACCTCCAGGTCACTCCCTGCTGCTCGTCTCTGCAGATGTGGCAGCACCTGCAGCCGCGTCTGGCCCTGGGTCTGCTCCAGGTGGGAAGGGCTCAGCTGGGGATGCTGACGAACAGCAGGAGGAAGGGAAGGCCGCCAGCTCCCTTGTCTTCCTCTGGCCCTGCAGCTCCTGTGTCGTCACCTTCTGGTGAGTCCCTGTGCAATGTCCCACCAGAGGGGTGGGCAGCACCTCTGTCCTGCCCCACAGGGCATTGCCTGCTGGGGCACAGTGGGCACTCAGGCTGTTTCTCCTCTCTTTTGGCAGCTCCTGGGCAGTGAAGGGGCTCTGGGTCAGTGCTCTCCTTGGGTAGGCCTTGCCTGGCACTGCAGCCTGGGCAGCCCATGCTCCCATCATGAGGGGATGCTCCACGCATGGCATCCGAACGAGGAGAAAATGCCTCTGCTGAGCTGGGCAGAGGTGCCCCAAAGTTGCAGGCAGAGGTGTCTCCAGAGATGTAGGCAGAGGTGTCCCCACGGCTGAGATGCACATTCAGTGAAGCTGCTTTGTCCAGCTGTGTCCAGCCAACACCTGCCCAGCCCCATCTTCACCACTGCTACTGCTCCCACTCCACTGTCAGGTGGTATCAGCTGCTTCAGGCAGTGTGGAAGCGCTCCCCAGGCTGGCAGCAGAGGGAAGAGCTGGCTTGGATCTCACACAGCTCTTTCTCTGCTCCTTCCCCATGCACAGACCACTGGAAGGAGTGCAGGGAGCCTGTGTGACCCAGCTGCCCTCCATCAGGCTTGTGCTGAAGGAGCTGAGTGGCTGCCATGCTGTGAGTGTTCCTCCTGTCTCTGCTCTGCTCCCAGGGGCTGCCCCAGCCCAGCATCAGCTGCATCGCTCCTCACCTTCTGCTGTTTTCCCCTTGCCCAGGCAATGACACTGGACACCAGCAGCCTGGAGAGGCTGCTCCAGCTCAGGTCATGGTCACCACAGGTGCAATCTCACCATCCCCACCTCTCACATGTGGCCAGGGGCTGATGCAGCTCGCCGGGGGCACTTTCTGCTGTGGGGCTGCTTGGTGAGCGCAGCCCATTTCTTGCAGGCTGGTGGCAAGCAGCTGCCACCTCCCGTCCCCTCTGGCAGTGACGGCAGACATGGCCACGTGGATGGTGAGTTTGGAGAAGACAGGGGCAGGATGGCCCTTCTCTCCTGCTCTTGCAGGGGGCACATGTGCTGCGATGGGGCTGCCGCTGCCCTTCCTGCAGGGCACGTCCATCCCCATTGCTCTGTGGCAGGAGAGAGCTGAGCCCCGGGGACCCTCGGTCCCAAACAACGCTGCATCTCCCGTGCCCTGGGTGGTGGGGGGACAGCACTGAGGGAGTCTGGGAGCGTGCTCCTGGCGCTTCTCCTCCACGGCTCTTTGCTCTGTTTCCCCTGGCAGCAGGCAGGACCCACACGAGCACGAGAAGGCTGCCCTGGCCATTTGCGTGGCCAGGGAACTTGGCCGCAGCAGAGGCACCAGGGCCATCAGGCTTGCTGGCACGAGAGCTCTCTTTGGCCGGCCCCTGGCAGATCTCTGCAGCCAGGATGGCATGCTGCCCCAGCCTATCCAGGTAAGCCAGACTGGCTGGGGGGTTCCCATCCCATCCCATCCCATCCCGTCCCATCCTGCCGGCTCCACTGGAGAGGGTCTGTTTCCAGCCCAGCAACTCTCCTCCTCTGTGCCCTCATGACCTGCTGGCTCTGCTGAACAAGCATGGGCCATCCACGGCGGGGATCTTCCATCGGGCAGCCAGAGAGCGCCCCTCCCGGGTGATCAGGGAGTCCCTCAACAGCGGTGTGGAGGTCCAGCTTGAAAACCACCCTGTGCTGCTGCTGGCTGTGCTCTTGAAGGTGAGCCCTGCTGACCTGGAGCCCAGCAGCTCCCAGCTCTCTTGGTGCTGATGGGCACCTGCCAGAGCACAAGTGGAAACCCAGCCGCCTCCTCATGAGCCGGAGGGCCAGGGATGCTGTCTGTGCTCCTGGGGGCACTGGCCAAAGCCTCACGAGGAGCCCTTGGCACTGCAGGACCTCCTGCGGAAGATCCCCTCCAAGCTCCTCGATGACCACCTGTACAAGGAGTGGATGAGCGCCCTGCAGAAGACCAGCAGGCAGGAGAGGCTGGCAGCACTGAAAGAGTAAAAGTGTGGCAGCAGCCTGCAGGGACTGGCACAGGCCGGGACTCGGCTGCAAAGCAATGGCGTGCCTGAAATAGCCATGGTTCCTGCAAGCCACCTCCTGCTGCTGTGAGGTTTTGGTCTGGGGGGAAAGGAGCACCGAAAAGCATTTCTTTCTGAGGAGCACTTCCCTCAGGCATTTGGGCTTGCTCCAACAAGGGCCTCTTTCAGAAGGGCAGGGAGGGAGGGAAGTGGCTGTATCTCAGCGCAGGCAGTCCCTCTGCTGTAGACCAGGCGGTGGCCTTGGGTGAGATCAGCCTGGGAGACCTGTGTTGTCAACACCAACTTCATTAACGTTGTGCTCCTGTTCCCTCAGGGTGGCCAGCAAGTTACCTGAGGCCAACCTCCTCCTGCTCTGGCACTTGCTCTCCCTGCTCAGTAACATCAGCAGGGACATGGCCATGAGCAAGGTGACATCCGGGAACCTGGCCATCTCTTTGTCACCAGACCTCCTCAGCCCCTCCCCAGGAGCTGCCCCTGGACATCCTGGCACAGGAGATGGGGAAGGTACGCTGTGTTCACTGCCCAGCTACAGCCTCCCCAGCCCACCCCAGCTTTGCTGCTCAGAGGGCCCTGGCTGCCTCCTCTCATCAGCAAAGCCGTGGGGCAGCAACCAGGAAGAGCAGCCCCACGGCTGCACCTTCCTGCACAGAAGTGCAGGTCGGGCTGGGAAAGGCTGTTTGAGCCCTTATCAGCCCCCTCGGTGAAACCAGTGGTTTGCTGTGTGCAGGTGATGCAGCTCGTGGAGCTCCTCATTGACCACCTGGAGGAACTACTTGGGAGGGAGGTGGCTGGGCTGGCCAGCGATGGGGATGAGGAGCCACCAGCACCGCAGACAGCACCAGAAACAGCAGAGGTATGTGGAATCCACAACCAGCGTGACAACAAAAGCCTCCCCCCTCAGAAGGTGGGGCTGCTGCTGCAGGGAAAAGCACGGTCATCCACCAGCCTGCAGCTCTGCCAAGATGCAGAGCAAGGCTGATGCAGGTTGGCCATCCCACTTTGTGCAGTGATCCCACCACAACCGGCTCAGCTGGGAAAGGCACATCAAGGGATGTGCCTTTCAGAGCTAAGGTAGCAATTGGGCAGGGAGGTCCTTGCCTGGTGCTGACCTACACATTTGCATGGAGGTGCCTCTGGTCGCTCCCAAGAGCGAACAGCAGAGGAGCTTTTCCGGGGAGAAAAGGCAAAACTACCTAGCTTTGCTTGGTTCAAGGTAATCATGGCTTCACCTGTCTTAACAATACTATTGAATGGAACAGTTGCCAGGCTCTGCACGAGACCATAGGAAGCAAAGAGCAACCTGGGAAGAGGGCAGTGATGGGCCACCATGCCAGAAGATGGGCAGGTTGTCAATGGAGCTCTCAGGGATGGGCGACTGAAGAAATCCAAGCAGGGGAAGAAGAACAAGGAGTCTGGGTATGTAGCAGAGCCCGTTTTCCATCTTTCCAAGCTCTGAGGATAGGAAATATTCCTGAGGTGCACAGGATGGTGGTCCTGGACAGGAGGCATGTACCTGCCCTTGGGGAACATGTATGTCAGGAGAAACATACCACTGCAGTGTTGGCAGGTTAATTTTGCCCTGTAGAAGCTCTGTTTGGGTAAGTCTGAGCAGACACGCCGGCAAGGTCAGCAGACTCACAGTTTTGAGTTCTTGCTGTTCTGTTCATGCCAGAGGGCAATCCAAGCAGTTGCTGGTGTTGTCTGAATCCCAACGACATGCAAGGAGTTGTTCCAAGTATCTGTAGATGCTGAGATATTGGCAGTTCTTACTTTACCTGAGATAACTGGAGGTGGGCGTGAGGGAGGAATCAAAACAAACAAGCAAACAAATAAAAAATCCCCAAACAATATAAAAAAATAAAGGTGTGTTTTGCTTGCCAACCTGTGATTTTAGTATGGCAGAGTGAGGGATGCTGCTGCTTGGGTTTTGGAAAGGACTATATCGCAGCTTCCCAGGGCTCCCTGCCAAGCCTTGCTGCCTGGCAAGGGGGTGCCGCACATCTCTGTCAGCTTGCCATGCTCTGAGGGTATTGCGTGCATTGAGAAGGGACCAAAGCAACGCTGTAGTTGCCAGTAAGGAGCCTCTCTCCTGTGGCAGGAATGACCCCTTTTACAGCATACTTCCAAAACACCCAGGAGCCAAGTCCTGCCTGTTCCTGCCCTCGTGGTTTTGTCAGCGCTTTCTGACTCTGCCCTTGTAGGTGCCCATTTACTGCCTGGATTCCCTGGATGAGCTCTGCCGCCTGGGCTTGGAGTTCCACCCTGCGGCCCCAGCACCACCTCGGCAGCGGTGAGGACAGCGTCACCGTGTCCTTCTGCTCTGGATGGAAGGTTCCTCCAGCTCACCCTGGAGCCAGAGCAGCACCCTCAAACCCATCCCAGTCCTCGCAGGAGGCCTTGCTGGCTCATTCGTCAGCTCCCACCCGCTGGCACGTCTCCCCAAGTGGGGAGCTGGCCTCTGAACTTTGTTACTATGATTGTTACTACATTTCTTACTCTGTTTATAACTATATTTATTAGTCTATTACTATGTCTTCTAGAAAAAATATTAGGATATACTTTAGGATATATTTCGGATATAGTTTAGGAAACACGTTATAGGATAGTAGTTATTTCACATTGTTTGAGTAAACTCTTCATAGTTTCATAGAACCATAGGATAGTTAGGGTTGGACAGGACTTCCAGTAATTTCATGTTATTTCACAAGACTAGCCTTAGAGTGGCTTTTCATCTATATTAGTAAAAAAGCAGAAAGCATTACAAAAGTTGTGTCTCTCTGCCTTGCCATCTCCATCCTGCAGAATGAAAAACAGAAGAGAAAGTAAACTGAGAGAGTCTTTGGTTTAGGAAAGAAATAACAAAAAGATATTTCTGAATGCAGAAGAGCTACTGCTACACCTTGAGAAAGATTGAAATAAGCTCCAGAAGAGTACTGGCTTGCTATTGGAATACAGCTGCATTTCTTAGACACTTGTTAAGGTCCAGAAGTAAAAAGAAACTTGTTTTTAAAAGAAAATGCAGACAGGCAGCAGAAAGAAGCATTGAATTGCACCACTGTGTCTTCATTGACAACTGCTCATTCTGGGCAGAGAGATGCTGAAACAAAAAAAGCAACAACAACGAAGAAACAAAATAAAAAAAAAACCCCAATCAAAACACAAAAACATCCCCCCCATCCCTCCCCCCAAAAAAAGGGGGGGGGGACACACCAAAACCCCAAAACAAAAAAACCCCTAAATCCTATTTTGGGGGGAAAAAAAAAAAAAAAAAAAAATCCCTCAGATCCTTCTGCACTGAAAAGGGAGAAACATCAACTCTCAAGATCTTAGTGTGATCTACCATAGACGTCCAGTGTCTATTGTGATAAACAGAGGACTATCTAAATGCCATTGGGAAATTACGGCAGGCATCCCAGCTGTCTGCAAACAAAGCTGTCTCAAATCTGAGTACCAACAGAGTGATTTGTTTGTAATAGGGCTGAGTACAATAGTTAGGTTGGAAAAGATCTTAAGATCACCTAGTTCCAATCACCCTGCCATGGGCAGGGACATCTCACGCTAGACCATGTCACCCAAGACTCCATCCAACCTGGCCTTGAACAGCATCAGGGATGGAGCATTCACAACTTCTTTGGGCAACCTCTTCCAATGCCTCACCACCCTCACAGGAAAGAACTTCTTCCTTATATCTAACCCAAACTTCCCCTGTTTAAGTTTGAACCCATTACCCCTTGTCCTATCTCTACAGTCCCTAATGAAGCGTCCCTCCCCGGCATCCTTATAGGCCCCCTTCAGATACTGGAAGGCTGCTACAAGGTCTCCACGCAGCCTTCTCTTCTCCAGGCTGAACAGCCCCAACTTTCTCGGCCTGTCTTCATACAGGAGGTGCTTGAGCCCCCTCATCATCCTCGTGGCCCTCCTCTGGACTTGCTCCAATAGTTCCTTGTCCTTCTTATGCTGAGGATACCAGAACTGTACACAGTATTCTAAGTGAGTATTAAAACCAACATCAACAAAGATCCTAGGCACTGCTTGTGAAAGTCAATTCAGCCTTCTTATCCCTGCCCCATCCATTCCAGTATCTCAGGAGACCTTCTGGCCATTGTAATATGCTGTGCCTCCTAACAGAGGTCTCGTGCAGAGAGCAGCATGTGTGCCCCATGAGAGAATTTCAGGAAAAGAAGCTCAAATATCGGTCAGCGAGTGGTGAGCAATTGTGTTGTGTGTCACTTGTGTTGTTTTCTCTTCCTTTTCCCCTTTTAGTTTTACATTTTCTCCCCTCGTTATTTCCCCTGTCATCATTACTATTGGTGGTAGCAGTAGTGGTTTTGTATTATGCCTTAGTTACTGGACTGTTCTCATCTTAACCTGTGGGGTTTACATTCTTTCTTTCTATGCTCCCCCCCATCCCTCCTGGAGCAGGGGGGGAAAAAGGGGAGTGAGCGGCTACATGGTTCTGAGTTGGTGGCTGGGCTTAAACCATGACAGTGGGTTGCTACAGCTGTTTCAACAATGCTGATGAAGGGTTCAAAATTCTTCTCTGATACTTCCAAATAACATATAAATCCTGAATATAGGAGGACTCAAACAACAAGAAAGATCTTTGTTTCTCAGAGACTCAAGCCTTTTCACTCAGTATTTTTAGTCAAAAATGCTCTTGGTCTGATAATTTTATTTTGTTCAGGAAAATTATTTTTCTATTCTTCCCTGAAATTTTTTCTGTGATTTGCTATTGATTCCTTTACATTTAAAAGCACCTCAGAATCAAGTTTTTATTCCCCTCCCTCTGTTAAAACTAACCCTTAACAATTCTTCAACTAGGGAGTTAGTTTTGGATAGTAATACGTGTTTGTGTTTTGAATAAGGGCTATTTTTTACTGATCCTATTAAAGGTGTAACTTTAGGTAACAGAGATCTTAAATGAAGACCTGTAGATACACCTACCAGCTGGAGATGTTTCTTCCAAACCAAAATCTTTTAGACAACTTGGATCCTAACCAGTAGACAGACCAACTTCCTACTTGCATTTTATTTCTACAGGTATGGGCAATGTGATGGCACTATTTGGTCTGCAACAAATGGTCAGGCTGCTGCTGAAGTTCTGACTGGAGTTTAAGTTAACTGAACAGTGTGTGGACAACTCACAGACACGGCAAAGGAAACTGCTAGAAATTACAAATAACAGAGCAAGAAGATGAAAGAAGTTACAGGTAATCTCATGACAGATGACTGGATTACACTGATGGTTCCGGAGGAGGTGTGTGAGAGAGAGCTGAGCTATAAGGAAACATTGTGGGCTTTTTCAGGGAGAGGAATCTCCCAAAGCCAGCAGTACCTCAGTAATCCCACCAGTGATATTATATAACATGACCACAGTAATGGTATCAGAATTTCTGGTTATGTATGTAGCAAAACTGGACTCAGAGGAGAAACAGTAATTACAGGTGGGTTATTTATTTGAGAGAAGACTTATGAAGATAGAGAAAAAAGAACCAAGAAATGAGAAAAGAGAAAACAAAAGATGCAAATCACATAGTCAGATGTCAGAGATACCTGTTAGGCAGCCTTGACCTTGATGACCTCACCATAAATTAGGTCAATGAACTAAACTTGGTTTTCTGCCCATACCACTCAACCAGATGACCCGCTTCATCAGTCAGAAGGACTGAGGTATGGAAGAGGCAAAGGTGCTTTCCCTGGGTAACAGGAGAACACCTTAACAGATAGATCAATCAAGCATCCTGGTACCACTATCATCATCTCAGTGCTTGTTCCTAATCTAATGACACTGCATCTTCCTAACCTCCTCTTAGCAGAAACAAAGCAGCATTGTTTTGATTGATGAATAGAAAAATTGCCATAGAAAATTGCCTAAAGATCATAATTGGTTTTGTTATTTACTCACATTTCCTCGTTAGGAAAAATAGTTGCATCACTGACTATCAGACTGACCTATAAAAAAGTATCTCTTTACTTTTATGGAAATAAGTCAATATTATTGGAAATGACAGTACATTTTTTTTACTTAAAGATTAATGCCTATCATGATCCATTTGGTGGATGGACCACCTGGTGGATAAAGAATTGGCTGGATGGCCACATGCAGAGTTGCAGTCAACAGCTCAATGTCCAATTGGAGGCCAGTAACAAGTGGTGTCCCTCAGGGTTTGGTGTTGGGACCAATCTGCTCAACATCTTTCTTGGTGACATGGACAGTGGGATTGAGTGCGTCCTCAGCAAGTTTGCCGATGACACCAAGCTGTGTGGTTTGGTTGATACGGTGGAGGGAAGGGATGCCATCCAGAGGGACCTTGGCAAGCTTGTGAGGTGAGCCAATGCCAACCTCATGAAGTTCAACAATGCGAAGTGCAAGGTCCTACATCTGGGTCAGGGCAATCCCAGACACAGCTACAGGTTGGGCGGAGAAGAGATTCAGAGCAGCCCTGTGGAGAAGGACTTGGGGGTGTTGGTTGATGAGAAGCTTAACATGAGCCAGCTTCAGTGTGCTCTCGCAGCCCAGAAAGCCAACCATATCCTGGGTTGCATCAAAAGAAGCATGACCAGCAGGTTGAAGGAGGTGATAATGAATTTCAAGAATACAGTGGTCAGTCAGACCTTTTTTTAAACATTAGATTTTCTTGGGAATGTTTCAATCACAGTATTACACTGATGTACCAAGGCAGAAAATATTAATAGGAATATATATTTTATATAAAAAAAATTATTGAAAATTGTTTTCTTAATAAAATTAATTATCTGGTGAGAGGCAGGGACAGAGTGACTCCAAAAAGCCAACTGTTGTTGAATGACGACTTTCAGGAGGGATATGGAAGATGCCTTGAATCTACCCTAACCATTTAGCTAAAGAATCACATGCTAGTTCAATTTCACATCCAGTTAATAATTTAAGTGGACAGGCATCAGAGTCTCTATAAAGTCTCTATAAAGACCATAGTTTGAAGATCAAGCCATTCAGTTAGTATATGACATTTCAAGGCCTCTCAGTCATAAGGCAAATCAAAAGTGGTAGCACTGTCTCCTGAACTACAGACTATTAAAATGAGAGCCCAAGGTCTTATCCATGCCTCAGGACTAGTTGTCACCAACTGGATGAGATAATCGCTACACAGGGCCTCCTAAATACCCTATCCATTTATCATGAAGAGAGCTAGGCAGCATTGTCCAAAACAGAGTGAGGAAGTGAGAAAACAATCAAACACTGTAGGCAACCAGGTTGAGCTCACTCACTATCTTCAGTAGTAGAGATATGCCTTGTTAGCCAGAGAAACATAAGGCTTTTGTGTTGTCGACTCTGAATTGTTGCCTGTTCTTGAGGGGGCTTCCTTATCTTTCCATAAAACCAGATTTACTACCTCTTTCTTCCTTTCACTTTTGTGTGAAAAATGTGAATTGCAAAAACTGTTTGCTGCAAATGGAATAATTGTTTTCACACAACTCTATCCTGCCGCCTTGTATATTGATGTTAGAGCAAACTTGGGTGAGTAGATATACTTCGTGTATGCAGGGATGTGTGTGTAGGCACACATATTTATATGATTTTATATAAGCTAGAGAACTCTCGTACATCTAACAAACACTGAGTACACTATGTGTTTGTAGCCTTTTGTGTTGCTGATAGATTTTTGAAAAGTATTTTCTTTTTTTTACCTTAATTGATTATCCCTTATCATCCGCATGCATTTTTCTCCATGTTTATGTAAAAGAGAAGATTGGCTTCTCTTTTATGTAAGCTCACGACAGTAAGTGAAACCAGGACACTTAAGAAATAATTACTAAACTATTTGTTTGTAAAAAGCCAAATATCATACTATGTTTAGCAAATAAGCAGTATTTCTCATAATTTGATATCTGCTCCTATTTTTTTATATCTTTTGCCACATAACTGATACCATCTTTATTAACTTAGTCATTCATCCTTTCCACAAGTGCGATAATCAGTGTTTGAAACTGGATGGAAAACAATAAGAAAGAGTTGGGGAGAGGGATGCTTCTTGCTTTTCCTCTAGCCATGCTTACAACTGCATGGACGAGTAGCAAGGAGGACAGCTGTGTTTACTTTTCATTACACATAAACTTCAGAACTAGCTTCCTTTAGGACAACAGCTATTTGTTAAGTCAAGTCTAGCATACACTGTCACTCACATGAGATAAAACAATGACTTAATCAAGAGATTTGGCTATAACATAGTCATCTAGAAGTTCTTATTTCTCAGTCTGAACAAACCGTTTTGTCAAATAAATATCTTTGTAGTGAGATTAATCTTACTCTGAGAAAGATGTTTACATTTGGACACAGAACTTGTGCTGTGAGGCAGCCCATTTCTCTCCATTGAATGTAAAAGAAATTACAGGAAGAACCTTTATATTTTAATCTTTTTTTCCCAAAGAAAAGTTATGTTTCAAGTACAGATGGACATTCAATTGAGATGTTAAGTTTTTATGGTAGAAAAAATAAGTGTGGGGTGCAAGAACAACTTAGAAGAGGAATTGAACTTTTAATCATTATATATTTTATATATATGTATTCATATATATACACATATATCTCCTGACTAATCTAGTGGCCTGTGATGCAGTGACCACATTGGTGGATAAGGAAAGGGCTAAGGATATCATCTACCTGGACTTTTGTAAGGCCTTTGATACAGTCCCACACAATATTATTTCTTCTAAATCGAATAGATATGGCTTTAATGGATGGACTGTTTGACGAGTAAGCAAATGGCTGGTTGGCTGCACCAAAAGAGTAGCAGTCTACAGCTCAATGTCCAAATGAAGATCAGTAACAAGTGGTGTTCCTCAGGGCTCTGTGCCTTGATATCTTTGTGAATAACATGGACAGCGGGACTGAGTGAAAGTTTGCAGGCAACACTAAGTTGACTGGTGCAGGTGATTCACTAGAGGGAGGGGGTAGCATCCAGAAGGACCTTGACAGATTTGAGAAATGGGCTTGTGTGAACCTCATGAAGTTCAACATAACCAAGTGAAAGGCCTTGCACATGGGTCGGTACAATGTTTTAAACTGAAAGAGGGTAGGTTTAAGTTAGGTATAAGGAAGAAATTGTTTATGATCAAAGTGGTGAGAACAGGTTTCCGAGAGAAGTTGTGAATGCCCCATCATTGGAAGTGTTTACAGTCAGGTTGGACAGGGCTCTGAGCAATTTGATCTAGAGAAAGATGTTCCTGCCCATAGCAGGAGGGTTGGACTAGATTATCTTTAAAGGCCCCTTCCAACTCAAACCATTCTATAATTTGGACACCAAGGTTACGCATTGCAGAGTAGGAGACTACATGTGATCTGTGTGCCTCAACTCTTCAGCTCTTGAGCTCTATAGGTAATAAAGATCTAGTCAATAAGGCAGTGCCCAACACTGATAGTAATTTAAGGGTATATTTAAAAGTAATTGGAAATCTCAGCCCCTACATTGTCTATTTTTAATTTGACCTTGACTGAGAGTGTGTCACTCAAATGTAGGTATTCAAGGTGTAAATGCAAATATACAAAGCTGATGAGATGAACCTATCAGCTCCCCTAACCTCAGGCTCCTGCTACATAGTGTGAGTTTAGTACTGCCAAGAGGGTATGCATATTGTCTTGAAATACGTGTTTCTGTAAGAGCTGAGTGAATACCTATATGCCAAATTTGAGAAAGGACATTTCTACTGTTTTGGCTTCCTTATAAGTTTTTCAAATTAAAGTTTTAAATCAAATCTACTTTTTGATCTGAAAAAAAATTTGAATATTTTATTCTCTCCTTTTTTTAATTCTTTATGTGCAAAGATTTTGAAAAGTAACATCGACCTGCAGTTTTATTTTCTTATCAGCATTTTTTCAGCAAAATGATTGAAAAAAGATTCAATTTTATCTTGTTGACAGGCTAGATGGATTTCAAACAGAATAGATGTAAAATACATGAAAAAGTATCATCTTCTACACTTACAGCAATACTGTGTTTCCATTGAAACAAGATATGAAATAGAAGGCTACACTAACCAAAAAAAAAAAAAAAAAAAAATAGGAGGAAAGTAGAGTAGAAATTTACTAAGAAAAGTAAGAAAATGATGGACCACATATTACCCACAGGTCAAGAACCGTCAAATCGGTATTAGCAGCTGAAATGAAGTACAAGCAGGCATGAATCCCTCCCAGCAGCTACCAGTGCCAAAAGGCATCTCAGAAAGAAATCCACACTAACACTACGGCAGTTACTTTTTCCACTGACCTTGACAAAATACACTAAGCTATTTGCACTGTCTGCACAAGATTATAATTTCAGGAAGACAGGATGACTTGTGACTCTCAGTATTACAAATCAGGCAGCAGAAATGCTGTTGAAAAGTTTCACTGCATTAAGATATTTAGAGACTGTGGTAAACTTAATCAACAGTTTTAATATGCTATTCAGCACATTGTGCCTTTAATGCCCCCTTATGTCTCATTAATGCTGGGGATAGGAAGGAGTAAATTCCAAATTCACTACTACAAAAATATTTTTTTCTGATGAAAGTGTAAATAATACTGCGTGAAATTCTGGATGTTGAAAACAATTCAAGATTGTCCCAAATGAATTAAACCAGACTTTATACACAAGCCACTGTGCTAGTATTTATTTTAATTTTTGGTTCATCCCTCAAATATCAATCATTTGATTAACATTATGTCATTGTCCCATATTCACCTATTCTGCTAGAGAATGTTCTGTCATATTAGTTACTAGTGCATGAAATAAAGATATTTTCAGATCCCAGGGAGCAAATATAAAAGCATAGAACATTTACACGTTAATAAATAAAAAAATGCAACTACCCATACTGCCATGTAAATTATCTGTATAAACTAATCATATTGCATTCCTATGCATCTTTTGCAAATCGAAAGCAGAAAACAAGTACTGTTAAAAATCCTGTCCTGTTACTCACAGTCTACATGATCTTCAAAACATCCCAGTAAAAATTATGGGGAGTTGCCTACGCATCACAGAATCACAGAATGGTTGGGGTTGGAAGGGACCTCCGGAGGTCATCTAGTCCAACCCCCCTGCTAAAGCAGGTTCACTTAGAGCAGGTTGCACTGTATCATGTCCAGGCAGGTTTTGAATGTCTCCAAAGAGGACTCCACAACCTCTCTGGGCAGCCTGTTCCAGTGCTCTGCCACCCTTAAAGTAAAGAAGTTCTTCCTTAAATTCAGATGGAACTTCCCATGTTTCAGTTTGTGCCTGTTGCCCCTTATTCTGTCACTGGGCACCGCTGAAAAGAGTCTGGCCCAATCCTCTTGACACCTGCCCTTAAGATATTTGTATGCATTGATAAGATCCGCTCTTAGTCACCTCTTCTGCAGCTTAAACAGGCCCAGCTCTCTCAGCCTTTCCTCAGCTCTTTCACTTTTTAGATAATGTCTAAAGCCCTGTTAAAGTCAAGGTAGACAACATCCACTGCTCTCCCTTCATCTAACTAGCCAGACATTCCATCATAGAAGGCTATCAGATTGGTCAAGCATGATTTCCCCTGTGTGAATCCATTTTGATTACTCCTGATAACCTTCTTTTCCTCCACATGCTTAGCGATGACATCCAGGGTGAGCTGTTCTAGCACCTTCCTCTTCCTGATCAGGTGGCCTGTAGCAAACACCCACAACAGTGTCACCCATGTTAGCCTGCCCCTTAATTCTTACCCATAAGTTCTTGACTTGTTCTTCATCCATCCCTAGACAGAGCTCAGTACATTCCAGCTGTTCTCACGTAAAGAGCAACTCTACCACCTCACTTTTCTGGCCTGTCCTTCCTAAAAAGTTCATACTCATCCATGGCAGCATTCCAGTCATGCGAGGTATCCATTACACAATGTCTCTGTAATTGCAATGACATCATGGCCCTGTGGCTGCACACAGGTCTCTTAATTCTTCCTGTTCATTAGCTATGCTGTGTATGTTAGTGTAAAGGCATTTCAGAGAGGTAATCAATCATGCAGGTGTCCCAGGAGGAGTGCAAGAGGTTCTACCATAGCCATATGCACCCTTAAGATGGTTGGTCTCCTGGTTCTTATCTGGAGAGGCAGCTAAGGAACATTTGTCACTGTGAATATGGCTTATTCCCCAGCTGAATGTGATGACATGAGCATTGCCACTTTGGACCTTGCCCCACAAGTCCTTCAGTTCAATAGATTATTGCAGCTCCAGAGCTTAAATGCAAGTGAGTGTCAAGGTTAGAAATGTGACTCAATTACCAGTTGGTAAAACACTTCCGAGGCTGAAATGAACCAGTAGCAATATTTTTATCTGACTTACAAGAAAGAAGAAAAGCAAAATCCATTTGTAAGATTTTCCTTTCTGGCTGTAATTTGAGAAGGCTAACATTTTCAGTGGTAAAATCTGGACAGAGCTTTTTAATTTTTTCCTCAAAAATCCATACTCAGACAAACTAGGTTTCTTATTAAAGGTTTTTGTAAAGTGATATGGTTATGAGCAATTGAAAATGAATAAACAGCTATTCCAAAAGCATCTGCCTGTATAGGATGAAACTAAAATTTCATAGTATCACTGAATTGAAAATGGGAGGGAAATGAATATTTAGTTTTATTACTTTGTAAAAATAGCATTCCTAAGAGATAAAGTGATATTTCAAAATGTCATAGTTTTTAACCATAAAATTTGGCATTTTATAGATATTTTGAAAAAGTTGTGTCACCAGAACCATATCTCATTTTCCAGCTTTATTATGGTAAAATGAATTGGCAGTATTTATTGTGCTCTTGTCAATGAAAAGAAGAAAAAACAACAGAAATAAACTGATGACATTTTCCTATTTAAAACCTATTTTAAAAATCTGTGTCTGAAAGAACTGGAAATGACCAAATCTTCTTGGTGTTGTCTGTATTAGCACGTACAGCAATGTTAATTACAGAAAAGCTGAGAATCAGGAGGAACATATACTAGCCTCACTTCCTATGGAAGAGATTTTTGTTTTGTAAGAACTTGCTAGTATATAATGGAACTTGACAGAACATACTGTTCATTAACATTTGTCTTCATTATTAGTGCTTTTTAGGCATTAGTAGTGCATGTTGGCTGGCATTTTTAAAATCTAGACTAGGCAACATCTAATAGGATATGCTGAATCATTTGTATGTACTCTGATGACTAATTCAGTCCTAACGCTCCTTTGTCCACATAGTAATCATACTAATATTGACAAAGTCTGAATTTCTATTACTCCTTAGAATGTTTTTAGTCAAACATCACTTTGTTGTTTTAAATAATTTATTTACTAGTATATTTATTTTTTTATGATGCATTGACTTATCTATAGCCTTTTGTAGAGGACAAAAATGTTAGGAGGAATCATCTTGAAGCAGAGTGTGCCTGTGTGTCTGAAGAACTAAAAGCAAGAGACACTAAAATCCAGCACTTGGAGAAGCAAAGTATCTCAGCACAATGACTCAGATTCCAGGCTTTGGAAAAAAAAATTAGTCTGCATTTGCAAGAAAAAATTTGTAATTTTATATGTTCAGAAAGGAAATTATGCACAAAGAACAGATTAACAAGCTTTTATATCAGTTATTAGTAATGATTCACAACATTCTTAGGTACTGGAAACCAGTAAACAAGAAACGTTGTCAATATGTCCTTATGTATTGCCTCATGCAGCTTAAGAATAATAGATATTGCTAGGGGAAGGCATCATTTCTTGAAGCATATTTCTTCGTTCCAGAAATATAATTGCTATTTTCTGCCTACTGTAAATCTGTATTGTCATACAAGGATTTCATTCATAACTGTTACTCCTTGAAAGGAGACAGCTTCTGTGGTGCACCTAATTGTACATCACCTAAACCACTGTTTCACTGTCTGCACTGTTTTCTTTTTGTCTGATTGGCTGGTTTTGGCAAACCTTAGACATTAAACGGAAGTAAAAGATTTTTATTTAGGCTGATTCTCCAAACTGTTCTTCATTCCCTCCTTAAATGGCATTCCAGAAGCAGGTTTTTCAATTCTCACAGAACATTACTGACTACCAACCTTTCCTTTCACATTGGCACAACAACAAAACAGAAGAAAAGAAAACCTCTGTAGTATTTCACCGTTTATGGGAATATATAACTTAAATGCTTCCACAACTACCTTTCACGTCCTCTCACTAATTCTTGTTTGCCTAACAATTTCCATTTTTTCCCTAATTGATATGCAGGAAATAAAATGTAATTTAAATTGAGAGTAATAAATCTTACCAAACTGTGAAAATTGTAAGATGTGTAAAAAAAAAACCCAAAAACCAAAACCCAAAAAACTTGTCTTCTTGGAATTAATAAAAAAAAGGGACAAACTACATCAAACAAGTATGAACTGTGATCTTTACCAATAACCCTCAGAAGTCCATTGCAATTTATGTCAAGGTATTATGTTCAACTACAAATCACAGCCACAATACTTCTTTGCTAAACTAGTCTTTCAACTATGGAAAAAACATCTAGGTCTATAATATTATAAGACGTTTGCTCTAGAAGCATCAGTTCTTGTCCACTTACATTATATTTCCAAAATAGAGAACTCTGTGTCTTAGTGCAGAGCTGTCATCATAATATCTGCAAGAAGCACAGATGTTTTTCTATTGTTAACTGAGAAAAAAAATGTCTAGGTTGGCTATTCTTTTAAAAGTCTAGTTTATTGATAATGCATCACAGATAACTTGATAAGTTTGCATAGAAACTTTTGAGCAATTTTGTCATATTTTCAAGCAGAAGTTAAGTTTCCATTCAAGCCAATTAATTATGGCTGCATTACAGCCTGAACACAAATTGCAAAGCTATTATAAAAATTTTAAATCTTTCCATTAAACTGAAAAAAGAACTATGAATTGGATTAGTGTCTACTGGTCCACTAATGCAAAGGAGAGAAGGTTCAAACAGAGTTTCTTCAAAAGTCCGTTTCCTCATTTCATTCCCAAATTTATATTTTCACAGAGGGGTTACTAAGTAATTATCTGTTTTGTTCCTGGAAAAAAACCCACAATGTTCCTCTACTGTCAGATGTTGATTTAGGACTGACCCAGGGGACAGAAGAAATGATCCATTTTGCAAGGAAAACTCTTCAGCTTTTTAGTATTGGTTTTGCGCCTAATCATAGAAAAATCTTGCACTTCTGAAAAAAAGTCAGAGTATGCTAGTAATTAAAACAATAGACTAAAGAGAACCAGGATTTGACATTAGTAATGATCTAATTTTATCTGAATTTTGTTAATCTCACTCTGAGCATAACTGGGCCCCTCTGAGAACTTCTCAGGATTTAAGAATCTCTTGGAGTTTAGGAGGGACATGTATGTTATTACTTTCCCTCCAGCCTCCCAAACTAGATACTTATGAATTTGATCAGAAGCTTAGCATTAAATGTTTAAGGAACTTTAAGCCTCAGCAGAAAGATGTAATTTAAAATGCCTTAAGGTTAAATAGTGTTGGGAAAGAGACAGCCTGGTTAACTGTCCTAACTCAAGACACCAAAATTCTGACTCAAATAAAATTTAGGCAAATGCTGGCTTTCACAATACCCCTTTCTTCAGAATTTGCTCTAGGGATTTCAGTAGAAATATTTTTGTATGAGTACCATAATCAAGTATTCAGGAAGTTTTTACACCAAAGGAATTAATTCCACAGTAATTAGTTTCCTGCCTCGGCATGTTCTTTGCCCTTCATTGCTGATCCTTGCTTCATATTGTGTTTTGCACTTCAACGTTGGTAGACTGAGATACATGTTCTTCATATAGTGTAAGCATTAAAATTCAGCTTAGGCTTATGCATGAATAATATAAGAAAATGATAAAAGAAGCCCCTGGACATAGCTCAACAAATGAGGTAATGAACTGAGTTCTGGGGGAAAAAAAAGAAATTGTACCTCAAGGGAAATCTATGAACTCTTTTTGCTAACAAAAGAAATCACTACAACTGAACATAGTTTTACAAATTTATCTATAAGCAAAAGCAGCTTTCTGTACATTTTCTGCGAAACGGAGAAAGGTAAGTGTGGGAAGGACTGTTGACTCATTCTGTTTCAAAGGGAACTCATTACATAGTGTAACTGAATTTTACCTTATTTCGTCAATTTTTCTTTTAAATAAATGCTTTTTATCACTGATCATATGTGGCATTTTCAGCATAGTGAGTACTTCTCATGCTGCTGGTAGGGAGGTGCAAGAGAGATGACTCAGAATATGGAGGTAATGAACTCTCAAAAATCATGCTAAATCACATGTTGGAACCCCAGTTATCTTCTTGTCCTGTACTGAAAAGGAGAACTTCCTCACCCTTTTTTAACTCTGGAATGTAAGATAGGTTGAAAAGCCACTTTCCAAAAGAGCATTGAGATTTTTCATGGTTAAAAAAAATACCTATTGATACTGCTCACTACTTTTTTCGGCACTTGTGAAAATTCTGTCTTGTGTTTACGAGTGTTGCTGAAAAGAAAGTAGTATTGCCAAATACACCCTTCTCCTTTACTTCATGTAGTACTACATTTTATAGCATGTATAATTATAATTTTGTAAGTTTATTTGATTAACTTTTCTGTGACCAAATGAAGAGATTATTAGAATATAGATTAAAACTGGGAGATTCTCAAGATGACAAGGGAACCTACTTGCAGCAGGGAGCAGATTTATAGCCAACCCTAAGAAAGAGTGGAGAGAAAAATGCTTTCCTAGGGACTTAGAAGAGAGTACACAGAGAACACAAGTTGCTGGAATAGGAAACAAAACTAGAGTTCCACCAAGAAAAAATACAGAAAGAAAATGTAAAGGATAAATATAGTTTCAAACATTTCCAATATAATCTATCTGACACAGAAATTCTGAGCTTCCTCTATGTAAAAGATTATGACTTTTAAGAAATTTGTGTTCTAAAACTCTCTGTGTTCACCTCTGATGATGTTTTCAGTATTTGTCACTGAATCAGAGGGAAAAGGTAGAGCCTTTTCACTTCTCATCTGCAAACAAGCTGGAGTTTTGTTGAAATAATAAGAACAACAATAATAATACCCTATAAAAATGCAGAACAATTTTTAAACAGAACAAAAGTAAGTTGCCTGACTTAGAACAGAGAACCTTTGAGGCAGATGGAGATGGCTGCAGTGTGTAATGTCATTTTTTTTCCTCTGGGTTTGTTTCATAATGTGAACAAGAAATTGGCAACTCACTAATGACTTTCTGTTGTGTTAAATGAAATATAGCTTTACTATTTCAGTTTTAACATTTTCTGGATCTTCCAAAGTTTCACACCTATGTCAGTACTTTCTTACTAGTAACCACTGAATTTTTCTCCTCCTTTCTCAGAAGGTTAATCACTGGAAATTTACCTCTGTCAGTGTTCTGCTGCCCCCCACCCCTAACCTGAACTAAAACAAAATGAGAGAAACTAAGAAACTAACAGTCTGGAAGTAACAATATATTGCAAAAATATGAAAAAAAACCCTGAAAAAAAACCCAAAACAAAACCCAAAACCAAAACCCCCTCCTATATTTTACCTAAAATTCTATTTTGAATTAAAATGTTGGACCTCAATATTATTTATTTTATTTTTTGAATCTGGTTTATCATAATTTAGAACAGATTTGGAATATCTGTCTGGCTCTTATTTAAATGTAACTAATTTAGTTGGCTATTTTACACAAAGTGCAAACCTGCACATGCAATCAGTAAGAAAGTTACATGCTATCTATTTTTCATATGTAAAAAGCATATTGCTTGTAAGGCTGGGTCTCTGCCATATTTTTCAAGACTTCATAAAGCTGCCAGTGACAGATTAAAAAAAAGTGAAAGTAAATCCAACACAATCAAAAGTAAAAATATATTTTAAACTATTTAAAAAACATCAGTAGGATGATCATTCCAAGCTGATCCCTGACATGGTTTGAGAATGATTTGAAAATGTGTAATACTGGACTTCTCACGCTACCTTTTTCACCAGAGGAGCTAGTTTTAGAAGCCCCTTTTCATTAGAAGAAAAAGTGCATTTGCCGCAAGTGTTACAGTGACATCATTCTATTAATTCTACTTTTTTCCAGAAAATGTGAATTCTTGAATCTCTTTGGGGACAAGAAAAATAGAAATGCAAAAGGCAGAAGCCTGAGGTCTTAAGCCTCTTCATATAGGTGGTCATGTTTCATCCAAAAATTCTGTGTAGACATTATATAAGCTTCAGCCTTATATTGGTTGTGCATTAAACCGCCTCTGGAAAATGACTCCCTTTATATATAGAAATGTGATGTGTGTATCTTTTATTTCTTCATGATCCAGCCTGCTAGTTCTTATATTGAAGTTTCACTTGTAGACCATATTCTAAGTATTGCCTATACCAGAGAGCAAAGAATACTCTTTTTTCCCCTCAAACTGGAAAGCAAGATTTTCAGCTCTCATTTCAAGTTTGCAGCAGAGCTACCCAAACTAGCAACAGATGTTACCCTGAACATGTTAGTCAATAGAGAGTTAAGTTTTTCAAGTGGGAAGCAATGCACCGTCTACCAGGATTCCTTCATTTTGTGGAGTCCAAAGGGTTACCTTAGGAATGTTGTATGTTCTGGTACACATTCTCTAATATGAAGACCACTTATGCTTCCTACCTGCATTCTGAACCGTTAATAAAAAAATTTTAATGCAATTTATGAGACTGATTTTGAGAAAAATGCACAGCAACATAAGGAAGAGTTTGATTATTTAGCCCTTTGTGTTTCTACCCTTTCAAGATTTTAGGTACTTGGTGGCACACAGACATTTAGAACCCCCCATCTAAACATTGCAGAAGAGAAGCAGCCTGCAAAAGGCAGCATATTCAGTGTTTGGAAGGTGTTATGGACTGATATATGTTGGTTGTGAAGCCACATATGCACTCTGTGAGGGGTTCGAAAGAGCATAGATTCAAAGGACTATGAAGGTATGTCTTTAAAAGTATTATTTTCCAGCAGATACACATATTTTTAATGTAGTGACCTCACTTCTACTTTGCCATCATAACCAGAAGACTTGGTGTTGAAAATTCATAACTTTTATAACAGACCTAGTCATAGCGTTGGCTTGCAATTAGTAGAAGCCATTGTCAGTTTTGCAAGAATCATCTCCAAACAGGGGTCATTATACTTTATTTTCTCTCTATAAAGCTTTGTTCCAATACTTCATTTGGGTACACCATGCTATACATTCATTTTTCTGGATATAAAATGATATGCAGCAGTGCACTTGACAGCTGTATTGGATATTCTCAACTTCAACAAGCTTATTAATCAAAGATTCCAGGCACATAACAAGTAATGTCAAGTGATACTGATGGCATTTTTCAGTCTCACTTTTTATGTAATTTTAGGTTAAGTTTGACTCAAAATTTTAAATACCAGTCATAAGCCTAAGGTATAACTATGGAGTGCTTATTGAAGGAGGGTAGGGGGGTGGGGTGGGTTTAAAAAACCCCAATTTCAGAAATAAAGCTCATTCTTATATAAATGTTGTTGCTACTGCACCTGACCTACCTTGCCCATCCAATATTAATATTCTGTTCTAATAAAATCATTATCATAGTAGTTTTCTTCCATGTACATTTATGACAACAAAACCTCACTACCAAGTATTTGAAAATAAAAGCCTGTATTTTAGAGATACAAACAATTGGAGAGATGTATTTCACTGAAACCAATGACAAAATGAAGTCTTCTGTTTCAGACATGAAATACAGCTGACATCAAATGTAAATTAACATGATCTTTTTTATAATTCTCATTTAACATTGGAAATGTGGTTTCTTTAAATGCCCAGCAGCTTCCCAGATCCTGTTTCAAAAATCCCTGCAGGAATTCCTCTCTGTATTACCCAAAATGTGTAGTAAACTATATTTCTTTGAAACTTTGTTTTCATTAAGTATTTTTTATTCAGTAAAAACTGAATGATAATACATTGCATGTCCGTCATATACAGATATATCTTTATCTGACACATGATATTCAATTTTACAGAAATCCACATTTGCTTTAGCTGAATAATCTGTTCCTTTCAGTATTGTCGGTTACTGAATAAATCCATACTTCTTAGATTAGGTGTTAAATTGCAGATGAAGCAACACATTTCATTCACCAGAGAGAAGCAGCAATATGTTTATTGGTATAAAACAGTGATTTAACAAAGCTTAATAGTAAATGCGGCAGTCGTTTAACAAGATGTGATGTCAATGTACGCTTGAGTATTTACTGCATAGAGGACAGGGTCAGACAAGACTGGCAGGGAGACACTCTTGTTGAGTCATGAGGTTCAGAAAAGACCCCCTTGCTTTCAAACTCCTTCTCAGAGTAGAGTTTAGGTGAAGCTGGGTCCAGACTCAGTCTCAGACTTGGTCAACAGTTTATGTCTAAAGGATAGTATGTGTACAATCAATCCTTTGTATCGTTTAACTAAGATTTCAAAGTTTCATTTATTCCCAATTCACTTACTGAGTATCTGATGCAATAAAGATTCTCTCAATCTTGACGAGTAACCTTGAGAGGCGTCCGTACTCCAGGGAGATCCTGGCATGCAGCCTGCTGCCATGCAGCAGAGCTCAACAGGCCTTGGGCTGTCCATTAATGTGTTTTCAGTTGCTGCATGATCAACTAGCCGTTTGCTATTGAGCAAGACTTATGACCCTTAGCTCTTGCTAAATATTGTGTTATCTGTATTTCCAGAGTCCAACTTTAGCCAGACTCAGCCACCATGACCACCAATGATGGCTATTGCTTAAGCAGAAAAGAAGGGGAGGAGCTGAGCACATCCCCACATAAGTTCATCGGAGGACTTAGGTGCTTAAAAAGCAGGTTAGCAGAGTTTTTCATCAAACTACAGTTTTCTATACAGCTTTTGCTCAAGCTGTATCATCCAAATAATTTAAGGATCTTCATTTTGAAATTCACCTAGTATACTGATGTTTTCTATGCATGCTGCTTGTTTATTTACAGAATTGTGGTTTAGGAAGATTGCTTAAACATTAGCTGATGTCTGTTTTAGATTTTAGAATTCAAAAATTACTAATTTTGCTGCTTTACTATTGTGGTCATGATATACAGCCACTTCATTATCCTGTGTTAACATTTTCTTAATAGTTACTGAACTATGAAAACAAGTTAAAAGTTTGCAAAAGGTTGACAGTTTTGATGAGAGTTTACGATAAAGAATATTTGGGGGGGGGAGGGGACAGAAATCACATTTAATAGTTGGAAAGGAATTAATTTTGTTGTTGTTTTTAAATATGTATTTTCCAAAGTAAAAGATCTCTACAGGTATTAAGTCCAAGAACACCTTCTACAACCTTAGTGTATAAGGTTACTGACTATCAGAAATGGATAACGAGGCCAGAATCAAATGTATTTTTATTTTGTTTAAGGTCTTTACCTCCACACTGAGGGCTCTTCAGTAATACAGAATGGGTTTCTGTTGAGTTAATGTTTCTGAACCTGAGGAAGCAGAAATAACATATCTTCCAAAATGAAAATTTCCCATGTGAAAGCCTAGTGAAAAAGGCTCTAGCTTGAACAGCCAAAAAGTTTTTCTAGATTCCTAGGAGAAAGCAGACCCAAAGTCTTTGAACAACATTGAAAAAAGGCCAGAAATCACAATTACTGAGGTTACCAGTTATGGCTGGTTTTAATGACAAGTCAGAACAGTAAAATAGATCTTTGAACCTACTCTTTAAGAGTAAATCTTTTAGTTAACTACAGACTTGTTACAGAGCCTCTGTTGCGAAACCAGGTTTCTGACACATCCAAGCTAGTAATCTTGTTTAGAATACAGTCTGGTCAAAAGGCATAATTTGAAGGTCAGTTGTGGGAAAGAAACAGTTTCTTTAGCTTTCTGTTTTGTTTTAGGCAGTACTAGATAGTTGCAGTCATGCTGTATCACTCCAAGACATCTTTTTAGCAGTTCTGGACGAGAGGTTGATGCCATTCTCCTTTGTATGCTTTTCCTGTCTGTTTGCACAGTGGCCTGTCATACTCCCATTCTCATTCTGAGAAGACTGAAAACTTCTGTTTGTTCATTTCCCTCCTTATGCACTGTTCTTGTACACTACTACTGGTTTTACTGTGATATTCATTGCCTTTCTTCAAAGTGCCTTTCTTATGATCAGGACAATACATAGCAAACTGATAATAAATCATAACTTTGCTACAAATAGAAGTGTTTAAAATGAGATACCTCCTTTTTCTGATTTCATAGCTTTGGCTTTGAGGGCGGTGAGACACTGATAAAGGTTGCCCAGAGAAGCTGTGGATGCCCCATCCCTGAAAGTGTTCAAGGCCAGGTTGGACAGGGCTTTGAGCAACATGGTCTAGTGGAAGGTGTCCTTGCCCATGGCAGTGGGTTTGGAACTAGATAATCTTTAAGGTCCCTTCCAACCCAAACCATTCCATGATTCTATGATTGCAGAATGGATGACTCTGTTGAAGTAGTTGTGTAAAACCAGCTTTTGTTATTAAAATGAAGAAAAATATGACACTGCTAATTATAAATAGCTTCTCAGATACACAAACATATGGAGGACAAAAGCATAAACTATTTAATGGGGAAAAACAACTTTTGATTACCAATATCTTACTGAATGTGCAGTTGTTCTCTGAAGACTATGACATTTTATTTATTTATTATGTATTTATTATTTTTAATGTTTGTTATTAAAACTTAGAAAGACTTAGGGAGAAAAAGTTCTAAAGCTTTGTACCCTAGAATCAGGCTTACTTTCAGGTAAACCTTACCATGCTGAGGTTACTTTTTAAAACCAGCAGCAATTAGTTCAAAGAACTAATGCCCTATTATGTCCTGGGAGAAGAGAAATGGCTTTCATTGATTAAGAACTTACTTGGAATTTGTTCAGAAATATATTCAACCGAGGACCATATTAACCCATGTATATTTCTACAAAATACCCTTGAATAGTATGGCTACAGAACAATCAAGGTACTACAGCAGGAGATACTTTTCACATTCTCTTCTGAAATCCTCTAATTATAGAATCAAGCATGAAAGATCTTAAGACTAGAAAGACTGTAGAAGAAGCATAACTAGTCTCTTTGTTAGGTCACTTGTACAATGGCATGGAGGAACTCCAAGTCATAAGCCCCAAGGCACACACCAAGTATTCTTCTTGTTTTTAACCCAGGAAGAGAAAAAGGAATTTTTATCAGCTTTCAATTATAATCTAATTTAATATCATTTTAATAAATGGGATAACTGCAGATCTGAACTATTGTCACAAGATTTACTCTTGGTATGTTCATGAGATAAATACATACAAAGTGGCATTTATAAAGCAGTTAATGAATTAGCATAGAATGCAACGAATTTTTCTGATAGGACTTGTTACAGAAATGTCAACAAACACTAGTCAAAGAGAATGAAAGCAATACAGAAGAAACACTAGCTGCTTGCCAGTATCATGTTTGATATTAAATGTTTTAATTACAACATTGCTATAGTTCTTGCTGAATTTAAATGGTATAACTGGATTTCTATAGGAGGAGGGGCTTGCCTGGTTCTTTCACCTGGTACCAGTTTTCTACAGCCATACCCAAATTTGCTGTTTCTCATGTGGCTGCCCTGGGAATTTCAGCCTTACAGGTTTTACTGATAGTTTACCTAGGCACTGCTGGCCTTGCAAAACTCTGCTTCTGCAGTGGTCGCCTGTGCTCCCCTCAGATTGTTTGTGGGGTTCATTTGTCTCTCACATTCCTTGCCCTAAACCAATTGTGAGATTCAGCAACTGTTCATGGAGCTACCTGTAAATTTATTCTCCTTGTTATTTGTCACATCCAGGAATTTCTCATGCTCTGTTCAGCAGTTACTCCTGTCCTGTTCTGCAGTTTCCCATGCCCTGTTAAGATTCTTGAGGCCAGGATATTTTTAGCAGCCAACCCCTTTGCCTGCTACCCTAACACAGGTGTGAACTGCAAAGCACAGAAGACTGAAAGAAACTCATTCTTGAAGCATTAATCACATCACAGAGCCAAAAATTTCTAACTTCATTGAAGCTGTTAGTGACAAAAAGACTTCTGATCATAGTGGTAATGATATTTATAGCAATTGTACTTAAAATTTTAATACATTATTCTTCTATTGGAACATGTTACATGCCATCACGCAGTGTAACCTGATGATATTTGTGGCTGAATAAATATTATCAGTACAAGAGGAGGAATGGCTATAGATGCCTAGAATAACAGGGTAACTGCATCAAAACCAACATAAACATTAACCGAAGAGCAATACTAACTTGGCTATGCTATTTTCATTACCCATTATTGCTGTTTCCAGAGGTTTCTCAGCTGTTTCTGCATTGCAGTAAATTGCATCATAACAACATATTTTCTATTGCATGAGTGACTTCACGGATTCTAGTAAAGTGTATAGTCATTAAAATCTCATATGGGAATTGTGTAGATACTGACTTCATTTTTCCTCTTTTTCAGAACATCCTCCACTGGCAAGGACAGAGTCAAGAGCTTTGTGGTAAAAGAGACCTTTATAACCTGAGTTAAAAAAAATATAGTCTGAATCTGTCAGACATAGCTAAACAGAATTCAAACTAGTTAATTAAATTTGCCACCTCCCACAAGTCCAGCTTTTTATGTATCTGTCACTGCAAGTAAGACTTCACTTCTGAGCCATGCAGTGATTTATGCAGAAAATCTATGAAGATGTTAATATTGTGAACATACAGGATAATGTGTTATACTAAAGGATTTATTCTTTAAAGCCATTTTAAATATTTTTAATTCTTCATGAGTAATATGTGTTTAAGACTTCATTTCCAAGATCATATTTCAAACAAATTTTTACCACTCTGACCCATGCCATATGCTACAGCAGTAGGTCATTTACTGTGTCGTTTACCAGGATTCTTCATGACAAAAAGCTCTTTCAACTTTGCAAGCAAAAAGAATAAATCAGTCAGAAGCCTAAAGGATCCTTGAGAAGCTTTATATTAATACAAACATTTTTTGAAATCCAGCTGCATAAATAGGTTTTTAAGCAAGATGCAAGTAACCTTAAGGAAAGGTTGGGTTTAGAATTCAAACATCTCAATCTTTCTTCAAGTAATGCAACATCACTGTATGGCATAATTCCATATTACTGATTTTGCCACATAAAAGAAAAACATATTTAGCAACTTCCTCAGAATTACAAAGTCTTTCCTTAAAGTTTCCTCAGAATAGATCATACATTTCTTGAACTACAAATAAGCTATGGTATGTAAAACAAATATCCAGAGTTAAGGAATGAGGAATGCTTTTACTAACAATTTTCAGCCAGGAGCTTGTTTAACTGCTAATAAACAACTTTCTTAAACAATAATATATGCCTCTACTTTCTGTTACCTCACAACAGTAACAAAGAAGGGACATCTGCACACAGAATTCCTCATCATGAGGATAATACTTATCAACACCAGAAATGTATACCTATAGTGCTTGACACTGTTAGTATAGCTAGTGTGCATATAATAGGACAGGATCTATAAAGAAAACCTTTAAAAGCTTGACTACCATTTCTTACTCAACAGAAACTTGTCTTTGATTCACAGTTACTGCTCTACATGACAGAAAGATATCTGTGTTAGAAAACTGACATCCTTCTATGAGATTCATCTTTGAAATGCCAGAAAGCAGCACAAGGTGCCGTAAGAAAACAGGTCTGGAAACCTAGTAAGGAGAGATTTTGGCATGATTTTTAAGTAGTTGAGAATAGGAGTAGAGTTTAGAACAAAACTAAGAGCTCTTTTACACAAACTGATTGTATTGCATCTGGCTGAGATGGAGTTAATTTTTTCCCAGAGCAGCCTTGGCTGGTGGTGTGTCCGTCTTGGAAGCCATGTGGTATTGGCTCTATCAGACAAAGCGGAAGCTTCTAGAAGCTTCTGACAGAAGCCACCCTTGTAGTCCCCCTGCTACCTAAATCTAATACATTATTTTCATTTTATGATAATTACATGACAGTTACTTCTTCTAGTATATGCTGTTTTAAATTAACCTGATTTTTTTGTTTTCACGCTGATTCTCTGGCCTTTTCTTGTTGAAACTTCTTGGTCAAATCTGGTAAGACCTATTCAAACTGGATGCCTCTGCCAAACCACAAAGGTCTCAATATCCAACTAGACAAGAATTAATGTTTTCATTATGAACAGAAAGCTGAAATTCAATTTGATTTTGCATGAGAAACCAAAAGTCATATCATACTATAAATTTTACAAGGATATGATAATCAAGGAAAAGTGAAGAATAGCAAAGGAGATCCAGCAGTCCTGAGGTTCAGACAACTGGAACATGCAAATAATTAAGCCCTTCCAAAATTAATAAAAACATATTGTAAAAAAAAATAATTTGTATGAATCTGAATATTATTTTATTTAATTTCTTTCTAAATGTGTCAGCACACACTACTATAGTTGCTATTACAAAACTTTGTAAGATCTCTCTGGTGCCTGGCAAAATTCAAAGAGTTGTTTAACATTTCTGCTTATTTGATCAAGGCCAGTCCAGTGTAAACATTTATCTTGTGTAGAATTGTACTTTGAAATTACTGCTCCATTGCTACAGTGTTACTATGAATGCACTATAATTTCACGGCAAACTATAATAAAAGTGCAATCTCTCAGTAAAATAACAACAGCAGGCAGAACTGAAAGAATCACTTCTGCTACTGTCACAACTTTATTCTTTATGCAATATCAGGAGGCAGTAGTTAGTAAAAGAAGCGTAGCATGAAAACTTCGCCATCTAATAGTAGATTCCATCTATGATCAATTGCAGTCGCATCCTTTAATACCATGCCAAATATATAACACTATACCCGACTATCATTTTCAAAGGTCCTTATGTAATTCTATATTTTTTTAGAAATGCCACTTCTTTAGAATATAAATCTTCTCTAATTTTATACTGTGATTCTGACATTCTGCATTTTCTCTACTATTGTTCACATAAGTTGACTTACCTGATGCAACATACTGTTCTGATGCAGGAAATGTAGTTTTTCTCCACATTACACTAGATTAATATTTCTACTGTATGAGTAGTATTAGAATTATTAAAAAATTCACGTGAGAATTAGAATCTTGCCCACTATGAGAAACTATGTTCTTTTATACACATTATAATACTACAGTTGGGATTTTTAAAAGAATTCAGGCAACCAAATTGCAAGTGATTTGGGATTCAAGTTCCTAACACCAATCATAAAGCTTTTACAATCCTTAATCTAAATCATCACTCATAGTAGGAAAAGTGGCCAAATATGTAACTACACAACTATGAATTGGTAAAACACAGTGTGGATTCTGAATGGGAGGTAAATGGTGAAGAATCTCATGTTATTTTCTGTTAGTGTGTTCTCCAAGAAATAATCATTGAGTAGTCATGCAGAATACTGGGGAAAGGATTTCTGTATGACTAAGTAGGAGAGCCCAGCATTTTATATCATTAAGTTGCAGCTTATTTGGATGCTATTGTCAATGACAGCTTTAAAACCTAGCTCCAATGAAACGGCTTCCTTTTTTCATCTTTGTCACTCCTCCTCTAGAGTAAAGATTCATTGTTCTGTTCCCTGAACTGCTTTTATAACCCTATTTATTTGTTGATTATTTTCTCCGCTGTAAAATCAAACTTGTTAAATATGTACGCTGGAAAAGTGTTGACACTTTCATAAAAATATCTGCCATGATTTCCTGTCCTACCTCAGGGATCTGCACCATCTTTTTCCAAATTTGTTTTTAAAATATTTCAAAATTAGATGTCTAGGACTGGCTTTTTTCACTGTATCAATTAAAAATTCTATCCAAATGGATTCAGGCTCTGCATCCAAAACATTTGTTTTTTAAAATAGACCTATCACCTGTACATGCCTTTTATGTGAAATGTCAGGAGGCTATGTTACATAAAAGATCAAAATGTCCTTTGAGAATATCCCACTAATTTATTTGTTTTTCACTGAAAATGAGGAACTTTCATAACATGCATGACATAACAGTATTGAATAATACAGAAATTGAAAACTAATTATAAGAAATGATCACATTTCCTACAGGGTTCAATGGCTGGTAACTTCCAGTTTTCTCAGAAGGAGCTCAGAAAGTTGAGCATTTCTGAAAGTATCTGTATTTTCTTAGTATCATTTATGTTATAAAAACCCAAAAGTATTTCCTATGTCTAAGATATGTGCACATATTTTAACTTATTTTTGTCTCTGGAACTGAACTCTACTGCCTCATATTGTAGGTCCTTGCCCTAATTACAATCTTCAGTAGTTGCATTTTTACCAGAGGGAAATATTGTACAAGAATTCAAGAGCCTTTGTACTGTAGAAATGTACTGATCAGCCTTACAAAATCTGTGTTTGTACTCCTCTCTAATTCAGGAAGGCACCAAGCTTCCTGTGTAAGTCCAGTATTGTTCACAGAGTAGGTATTTTTCATATAGCAGGTATTTTTGTATCTTAGCTGAGCATGTGCAAATCAGCATGTTACTCCTTTTGTATTCACATATTCATCAATTTTCCACATTACTTACAAGAGAGTATCTCGTCTGGATACACCTTGTCAGCTTGCAGAAAAATGAAATAACTCTGCTCCCTGCAGAGATGGCTTTCTGAGTGTTTTTGAGATTCTGCAGGAAAATAAGTGGCATTGTTGTACTTGAAGTACAGTTCATGCTGTGTTGATTTAACAGATTAGTGTCTAACTCTTCCCTTGCAAGAGAGTTTCCATTTTGATTGAGCATTATAGGCTGAAGATTTTATTATAAAGGTAAATCTTACCTGTGAGAATATAAATCTTTACTTCTGTCTTCTGTGTTTTCAAAGAGCATAACTGAACATTAATATCATTGCTGTCTTTGAGCTCATTCCTCGTCTCACCTGGAAGAGGAAGGACAGTAGGCTTTTATATATCCTGTTATGTATTTCATATTTTTGTATTTTTTTTTTATTGTTTGCTTCTTCCACATATATAGTAAGAGTCTAAGTTTTAAGAGCAGGAAGTTGCACGTCCACATCTAAACACATCTACCTATCTACTTCATATGTTCTTGAATCCTTTGTAGCCAAAGGGGGAACACCCACATACACACACACTTTTAGGCTCTAAGTATTCATCTGATGTATTTTCTAAGTCTGCTTAACAGTGAGATTATTGTAGTTACTTCATTTACTAAGGAAAACACTAACCAGATCTAGTGAAGGAAAATATAGTATAAGGTGAATTTGCTTCACTTTTGAGTAAGCAAATATGTAAGAATAATTTTAAGACCTAGACATTTACTTTTCAAGTGAATTAATTCCCAATAGAAAATTATAGGATCCTAGGCTGAATTTAGTGAAATAGATGTAGCTGTGTGTAGAAAATAGAACAGTGATGGAATGTAGGGAAACTAAGTAAACAAATGTTACCATCTATGAAGCAGATCATTCTTATAAAACTTTGGGAAATGCTGTGTGTTTAGATTTCTGCATATCAAGCATTTCTACATCATGAAAAGCAATTGCATTAGTCACATTGTTCACAATGCAATGAAGCTTGCATATAAACATCTGCCCTGCGATACAGCAGCATTGAATAGTAATGTGGTTAATGACTTCTTGTCTTTAATAAAAATTCCAGAAGACAGACTGTGTTAAGTGTGCGTGGTGACAACAAAGTCTATTCTCATCTGTGCTTTATTTCTAGAACAAAGCCACCATGAGTTTCCTTTTCTTCTTTTTTTCTTTAAGTTCTTATGGTTTAGGGTTTTTTATTGTTTCGTGGCAAAGAAAATTTTAAAAACTTTAAGCAGTACCCTACTATAGCCAAAATGAAAATCGTGTGCCACTTCCCATTTACTTATATGCTTTTGCCAGTCCCTGCCTCAGTTGACCTAACTTTTTGTTATAGAAATGCAAGTGCTCACAGCAACTTGTAGGTTCTGAAATCAAAATAATAACAGTCTGAATTTATTAACATATTTAACTCTGTACATCATCATAACTGAAAGACAAAATCTGTCAGAAATTTCTCACATTTCCTAAAAAAAAAATAAAAAAAAATAAAAAACTGGTTTTAACATTTGGGGTTGAAAAAAGCAAGAGAGGAAGACGTGAAAGGCTAATTAATAGTTCATGTGGAAGATTTTAGTAGAAACTTCTAAAAGTAGTTTAAAAAAAATTGTATACTGACTCTGGCTTTCACATATTTTTATTCCTAGTATTCCTTATATTCTGCGGATCAGTCCTGCCTCTTTCCTCACCTTTGGATATATTCATATCAAAATTACAACTTCTTTTTGGGTGGTCAGGATGCAGTGCATGCTTCGTGTGTATAACAGTGAACTACTTAGCCCTATTCCAATCAGAATACTTTTGTGGACTGTACATTTTCCATTAAAATCATCTTTATCCCACGAGGAAGTGTGTGATTTTTAAAATTAATGTTTGGGCCACAGTAACTGCCAAATTCTGGCCAGTAGCATTGGCACTGGGTGCCTTCTAAAGGGTGCTCCTTGCTTTCTTACCTATTCAGTGGAGAAAACTAAGCTTTTTCCAGAGAGAAAACAGCTTTTCCAGAGCCTCTGTCTCTCAATGATTCACTTGAAAAGGCCGTCATTCTCTTTTTTATTAACTACCTTCATTAGAAAAGTTTAAATACATAATATAA
This sequence comes from Strigops habroptila, assembly GCF_004027225.2. Taxonomy (NCBI): domain Eukaryota; kingdom Metazoa; phylum Chordata; class Aves; order Psittaciformes; family Psittacidae; genus Strigops; species Strigops habroptila. Next base: position 75,001,090 of record NC_044278.2, on the reverse strand, counting down.
GTATTGCCTGTAAAAGCAAGGAGATGAATTTCATTTCTCCTCTCTCCAAATGCCTACAGTGTCATGGATTTATATGAATTAAAGCATGTTCTTGCACGGGGTGAGGGAGGGCGCGATGGGAGTGACAAATGATATTAGAGCTAGTGAAAGTTCATTATGTAGTTAACTGTCTGGCTCCTTGCTTTGTGATTATCTATAATTAGACTGTTATGGTTCTATTCAATCTGCACCTTCTGTTGTTATTATTTGAACGTATCCTCAATAAGAACATACAGATTATTAATTTTGTCCACGACAAAGCATAAGGAATACTTTCCCAGTAGCTTCACATTAAGGGCATCAGCCCTATACATGGACAGAACAAGATAAAACCGATGAGTTTGATAGGATTACTTCTGTAGTCAAGACATACTAATATTCCTACTGGCTACGTATCAAATATTTCTGCCTTAGATTTTCCCTTTGCGTCTCCTAAAGTTAACTTAATTGGGTCCATGGAGGTTCTTTAAATACAGGGTAGTGTCCAGGTGATATAATGTCTATATAAAATTCATGTCTTCATGCAAACCTACCTTGACATATCCATTCGAAACCCCCGTAGGGGACAAACCAGTGACACACCATAGCAAATATTTGACTATTGTAAAGACCCAAATGGGGACTGGTATCAGCGATTGCTGTATGCGTACTGTACAGCACTGCTGTACAAAGTTTATGAATGGGCTGAAATAAACTTGACTAAGGAAAACAGAAGCATTCTCTATTGCCTAAAAAAAGAAGAAAAAAAAGAAGATGCAGTACTGAATTAATCTCAAATATCAAATTAAATTTAAAACATTACTTTGAGTTTCACATGAATTAGATAATTTATTGTAATCTTGTAGCTGTAATCCTGTAAAGTATATTATTCATTTTTAGAGGATATTTGTGACAAAAGATTGACATTCTCTGATTTGATGTACACAACCTTTTCAAAAGCCATGGTTCAACTACTAGTGTCTCCTCCTAGACACTCCTTGAGGAAATAGTCTTATTTCTACTTCACAACTGCCTATACATGAGAAACTTCCTTAGCATTCTCTGTGAGGTCGGAGACTGATAAGGTGTTGTAGTGTGTGAAACATGCCCCAGTCAGGACTTTTTGACAGGAAAAGGTGCTTTTCTACTGATTTTGAGTTTGGAATCCTAAATTTCACTAAATATCATTAAAAGGCAGTTGTATAGCATAAATATAGCACAGAAAGATTTTAGGCGCAGCCACTACCTTATCAGTGAGATTCCTACAATAGCAAATGTGAAACTGAATTTTGCACAAAGGGGCAATCACACAGGCAGCAATTTTATTGCATGAAAGAAGAAGGTATTTGGAGAATATATTTAGTTTGCTGAGATAAGTCTCACGTAAACTGCAGGAGGAACTGTTTTCTTTCAGAAAAATCTCAAGTGTTCTATTCTACTTAAAAAGGAAGTGAATTAAACAATTTACTCTAGCTCTGCATACGGAGGCACTGGAAGATTCATGTAGATGCTAAACTGTACATGAACAATTAAGGAAGAAAATGTGCAGATGTGACAGGCCTTCTCTCTCATAGCTTTTCAAATCAGTCAGAAAATTGTCTCTGTTTCTGGCAGTAGAAGTGCAGCAGCAATTGCTTACTAAAGGTTTGGGTAGTTTCTATTGTTTAACCAAGCTCAGAATCATAGTCAGTTCATTACAGGATGTATGTCAGTCCAGTGATGTGGAAAACTATGCTACCAACATGAAAGGGTCAGATACTAAATAAAATCTAGAGGGATTTGGGCTGTGAAGTCTGAGTGAGAAATGAATCTTGGTCTCCTGAGAAATGACAAAGGAGACACTGACATTAGTGGGTTTCATTCTCTGATGCAGCCACAGCAGATGGCACTGGCAGTAGCTCTAAAGAAGTCAGACTCAAAAATAGGAATTTTCCAGGCGAGAGTTGTTTAAGAATTACTAAGAAACCACTTGTAAAGTAATAAAGTAAAATTTCAATGCTTAACACTGTTATAGGCAGATTCTGTCTTGTACATTTCAAAAATGTCGAGTTCTCCATCTAGCTGGGAATTGGGGGGGACAGTACTAAGAAAAGGGAGTTATTCATTTGATGAAGTATTTTGGCAGTTTGTATGTATTGTGTTTCTTCTCCATTTTTGCAATCTATCACAACATACCGGAAATAAACATTCAATCGCGCTTTTCAGTTAAATTAAAAGGAAGATTCACCTGGATGTCAGCATTGCATAAATTTCATTGCAATAGTAAAGAGATTCTGATGTTCTGAATTCACATATACATAACTATGCTTCCACTGTTCGTTTTGTTCATAAAAGTAAGGGATGAGGAATAGTAACTACCAAAGTAAATCTGTGACTAGTGAAAACGTGAGATTTGGTGATTTAAGTCAGAATTCAGACACAGAGTTGAAAGAAGCAGGTCTGAGATTTTTCATAGTTTTATATCTACATTTACACAGGCAATTCCACTGTTTCTCAAATAAAATCTCAATCTCATTTACATATCAACACAATGCTGTCTTTCTGGTGGCCCTCAGAATTTTCCATCTTGTCTTTCTTTCAGAAAACCTGTTCAAGCAACAAACTTATTCATCTTACCTGGATCAGAACAGCAGGTTTCTGCTGCTGCGATGTTGCACAGATGCAGTAGGCATCTACTGTTGGGTAAAAAGCCTTTTCTTCTAGCAGCTACTGCAGCCAGTCTGTCAAATCTTATCAGAATCAGTAATGAGTCTATCCACACCAGGCAGAGTTATTTGGTTTCTGTCACTGCACACACTGGAGAGAAAGGGTTGTCCTTAAGGGGAGTAAGAGTAGAAAGACACTGTTCCTGTGAGACACATTTAAGTGCAGCTTGGGTGGTATGTAACTTAGATCCCATCTTCAAGGATTCTCAGATATAATGTACAACGTAAATACAAATGAGCCTTTACACAGACAAAATATCTAGGAATTGGGTTAGGGAACAGCTGAGTTATTAGAACATAAGCAAATAATATGCAGATAGCTGCTGCTGCAAGTTAGCATTCAAAATTTTGGCCTCATTTTCATTTAAAATGAGAAAAAGCAAGCTATTTAAAAAAACCACAAACCCCAAAAAAAACCCCAAACCACAAATATTTCCTAGCCTTAACTGCAGATTATGCAGACTTTCTTTTATATGGTTAATTGATCCTTGTTCAAAATAAACTTACTAGATGATTTAAAATCTTTGAACTTTGACATGAAGTCCACGTAAAGCCTATGGCCTGCTTGCTTTGACAGTGAAATCCACATGACATAGGCAGACAGTATTTCTTATTCTTTCTCTAGTTTATCCTCATTCTTTTTCATATAATCTGTTGGATGATGTAAAATGGAAGTGTATTTTTACTTTTTGAGGAAAAAAGAATAATTTTTTTTTATGTTTTAATTTTTCAGTCAGCACTTTTTACAGTTGAATCACAACAAATGCAAAAGCTGAAGTTCCCATAGTAGCATTAACATATCCACAAGTGACAACAGAATCTTGGCAGTACTGCATAGTACTGTTTATTTCATTTGTCTTTAGTTTTGTTTTTCATTTTAATCTGTTTTTAGTATTCTTGTATTAGTTGCTATGAAACTAATGTTGTAGATAAGCATGAAACATACTGGTACTCACAAGTATATTATAAAATCAGATTTCCTGAAATCTGAAAGGTGTCTTTGGAACGTGAACTATCTCTGAAAAACAAAATAAAAAATAATTAAACACCCACTCACCTCCCTTCACACCCCCCCCTTAAAATCAGTAGTTCACACTGTATACTCGAGACCTGAACAACTATTTTAGATAAAAACAAAATAGATTAAGAAATTCATATTTTAGTAAAGTTTCAGCATTATATGCTGCTGAGTGAGCATAACAAAACATCTGTAGCTAGAAACTGGCCTACAGAGGATAGGAGCTTCTAGAAACAATAATTTGAAGATGCTGCTACAATTTAAGTAAAAAAATGTGAAGTAAAAATAATCACACATTCAACACTAGATGCCCTAGGTTTAATGCCTGGTGACGAATAGTGAGAATCATAATAAAGGATATTTACAATATGAAATTTAATATATTTTTGATAGAATTCTGCAAAAAGGAAGGACTTAAGACTTTTCATAGGCCAACAAAGAACTTTCTCTTAAAATTTAACAATTTCAGAAACTGATATTTTATAGAATGAGGAGAAAAAGGAAACATCTCAGTGTTAAGATTGATAATGCATGATAGACAATGTTTGTGCGGGGCTGTTAATGCCATTTTTAGAGATATGAGAAGGAAGACTTGGATGGGTTATCACCCTGCCCTGGGTTCAGGTGTAGCAGCCATTTTTTCTCCTTCTTAGTAGCTGGTGCAGTGCTGTACTTTTGACTTTCAACCTGGGAATCCCGCTGATAACACTGATGTTTCCAGTTGTTGCTAAGTAATGTTTACTCCGTCAAGTAACGGAGACTGAGAAAACAAGACTGTTTTCTCAGTCTCAAGCTCTGCCAGTGAGGAGGGGAAGCTGGGAGGAAGCAGAGACAGGACACCTGGCCCAAACTAGCTAAAGGGGTGGGTATTCCATACCACAGCACATCATGCCCAGTATATAACCTGAGGGGAGTTACCCAGAAGACCCAGATCACTGCTCAGGTCAGGCTGGGTATGGGTCGGTGGGTGGTATTCTCTCCCGTGTTATTTCCCTTATAATTATTATTATTGGTGGTAGCAGTAGTGGCTTTGTATTATACCTTAGTTACTGGACTGCTCTTATCTCAACCTGTGGGAGTTACATTCTTTCGATTCTCTTCCCCACCCCTCCGGGAGCAGGGGGAGGAAAAAGGGGGGGAGTGAGTGAGTGGCTGCATGGTTCTGAGTTACCGGCTGGGCTTAAACCACAACACACCCTACCTCTCTTTTAGGTTGTTGCTTCAACAGAAGTATGGAAGTCACAGAACTACACAAGAGTCAGGTTTGAATGGGACCTCTGCAAATCAATTGACCTAGCTTTCTGTCCAAAACAGGGACTTTGGTGAGGTTATCCATGACTCCATCAAACCAAGTCTTACATACTTCCAGTGAGAGAGGTTCCACCGCTTCTTCAGGCATTTTATCTCAACATTTATTGGCATCAAGGTCTGTTGATTTTTTTTTTTTTTTAAGAGAAAACCCCTACATATAGGTTCAGTCACATTAGGCATTTCCCCTGAAGCGACTTCTTGTCTGTTGCTTCTTGTCCTGTCACTGTGCACCTTATGAAGAGTACAGCTCCATTCTTCCTTAACTGTGTTTGAGGTCCTGGAAGTCTATGATTAGATCTCCAATAACCTTTCTCCTTTCTATATTGGTCAAATCCAGTCCCTTCAAACTTTCTCTACACATGAAATACTCTTCAGTAGCTCACCTTGGAACACTGCCATATGTCATAATATTCAAGGTGTGGCACAAGAAGTACTAGAGTGGAATACTCACATGCTTTGAAGTACTGATGCAGCCCAGGCCATGAGTTCTTCACTGCCACACTTTTCAACATTGCTACACCAAATCAGGTGTACCTCAGCATGTACTGCTGCTGGGGATTAGTCTGTCCCAGATGCAGGACTTTGCATTTCCTTGTGTTGAACCTCATGGAGTTTTTCTTGGCCTAGTCTTCCATTTTTTCCTTCTGCTCTATCTAACTCTCCCCTCATGTTGGTGTTACTTGCAAATGAGATGACAGTGCAGTCAGCATCTTGCCAAGACCTTATTTGTAAGCAATGGATCCAGCAGAATACAAGTCCTAACAACTGGCACACCCAGTGACAGCATTGTGAAGTATTCCCTGACATAATCCAGAAACATGCTAGATTTGCCTGTTGCCCTGGTTTAAAACTAGATGGCAACCAAGTAACATGCAGCCACGTGCTCGCTTCCCCTTTTCCCCCCAGCCTTCCTGGGCAAGATGAGGAGAAGAATCAGAAGAATGTAAAACCTGTAGGTTAAGATAAGAAGAGTTTAATAATTGAAATTAAGTAAAATGTAATGATAATAGAAATAATACCAACGATAATAATAATGATAACAGGGAACAACAGAAAAAAGAGAAATGAGAATTCAGAAAACACAAGTGACACACAATGCAATTGCTCACCACCCACCGACTGATACCCAGCCCGACGTGAGCAGCAATTGGTGCCTCCCAGCCAACTCCCCCCTGTTTATACACTGGGCATTACATGCTGTGGTATGGAATACCCCTTTGTCTAGTTTGGGTCAGGTGTCCTGCCTCTGCTTCCTGCCGGCTTCCCCTCCTCCTTGGCAGAGCATGAGACTGAAAAGTCCTTGATCAGGGTAAGTGCTACTTAGCAACAACTAAAACATCGGTGTGTTATCAGCATTGTTCTCAGACTGAAGCCAAAACACAGCACTGCACCAGCTACTAAGAAGAAAAAATATCTCAGCAGAAACCAGGACACCTGTACATTGTTGTGTTCATTTCCCAGGAAGTATTAGGACAGTTGAAGTCTCCCATGGGAACTGGGTCCTGAAGAACTGAGGCTTTCTTGAGTTGTCCATCTATTTTCCCTTATCATGGTGTCTGTAGCAGACAAAAATTATAAGGTCCAACAAAGTGATACCTCTAATTTCGACCAAAAAGCATTCTATAGACCTGTCCTTTCTCCTTAGCTAGCCTCCATGTACACTTAACTACTCTTTCCTCTAGAGCTCAAACCCTACTCCCACCTTTTTTGTTGTTCCTGTTTAGCTTTTAAACATTCACTGCCATCCTCCAGTCATATGAGACATCCCACCAATTGGGAGCTCAGAACTGGACACAGTACTCCAAGGTGGCCTCAACCTTGGACCTGCTGGCAATGCTTCTGCTAATGTAAACCATGATACCATTAGCCGCCTTTGCCACAAGGGTGCACTGCTGGCTCACGTTCAACTTTGTGTCCACCAGTATCCCCAGGGTCTTTTCTGACCAGCTGCTTTCCAGTCAGGCAACCCCTAATATGTAGTGGTGCATAGGATTATTCTTCCCTAGGTGCAGGACTTTCTAATTCCTCTTGTTGAATTGCATGGGGTTCCTTTCAGCCCTTTTTTCCAACCTGTTCATCATGCAGCTTTACATTGACATCTGGATCCTCACTTTAGACACAATTCCCCAAGAAGCCTAGTTTAAAAGTCACTTTACTAAGTTAGCCAGCCTTTTGGCAAAGATGTCTTTTGCCATTTTTTGTTTATTGGATCTCATCTCTGCCCAGTGGCCGAGAGTCTTCTGATGGTGTCTCATGGTCATTCCAGCTGATGCTTGGCTGGCAGTCGAGGGCTGAATTGCCATCTGTGTCTCTCTACACTCTTCCACCTGACTGTCAGGATGAAGCAGAAAATAGCCTGATTACTTCATCCTTTTATTTTAGCCCCCAGGAGTCTGTAGACCTGCTTGACGTTTTTCCAGGTCACAGTTCATGGTATCATTTGTGCCCATGTAGAAAAGGAGTAAAAGGTAGAATTCTGTGAGCTTGATGAGTCTAGGCAGTATCGCCATGACATCCTGGATCTCTAGCATTGTTATCCCATTCCTGTGTGCTGCTCACAGTAACAGATATGTAAATATTCCAGTGCTCTCCAGAAAGTTTATCAACTTAAAGATGGCTAAAGCAAAAGATGTTTAAAATCCATTCTGAGGTTAACAACATTAACTGCCTAGAACTGTTACTAAAGAAATAAAAACACATGGAGGAAATCTTCCAAAGGGACAGGACACTGGACCCGAACTAGCCAGAGGGGTATTCCATACCATAGCATGTACATAAACCGGGGGCATTGGCTGGGAGGCACCAATTGCTGCTCGGATCAGGCTGGGTATCAGTCAGTGAGTGGTGAGCAATTGTATTGTGCATCACTAGTGTTTATTGTTTTTTGTTCCCTTCCCCCTTTTAGTTTTATCTCTCTCTGCTTTTTATTCCCCTATTCTTAGTAGTATTACATTATAGTTTATTTTCGTTATTGGACTGTTATTATCTCAACCTGCAGGCTTCATATTCCTTTGATTCTCCTCCCCATCCTGCCCGGGGAGGGAGAAGAGGGGGGTGTGTGAGCAAGCAGCTGAGTGATACTTTGTTGCTGGCTGGGTTTTAAACCACAACAGATATGTAGCTTTTAGGGCCACATGTATATGTAGTAAACCTATCTTATAGAATCATAGAATCATAGAATAGTTAGGGTTGGAAAGGACCTTAAGATCATCTAGTTCCAAAACCCCCTGCAATGGGCAGGGACACCTCGCACTAAACCATGTCACTCAAGACTCCACCCAACCTTATTACTCATTTTAATTTTAAATGGAAATTAATGTCGTATCTCTTGAAATTTATTTAACTAAACAGAAAAAGTAACTTATCCTCTTCATAGCTATAGTACCGAAGGTTCTCCTGTTAACCTGTTGTTCTACTGTAGATTGGAAGCTCATAGTGCACTCATTGTATTTCTTGGAATGTGTCATTTTATGATTGTTGCTGTGGGGCATGAGCTTCCTGTGTACCTGGTTCTGTGAACAACTTTCCTTCCGCTTTTCAAGCCTTGTTTTTGATATTCCTGTTTTGTTTGTGCTTCAAGGCCTGAGCTCTTGTACCTTCAGAGCTCCTGGTAGTACCCCGCTAATTTCCTATTCATCTTCCCATATGCAGCGTAACCTATTGACCTCTTTCTGCATCTCTTTCACCTCATAACTTAGAGAGCATCGCCTCACACATTTTACGTTTACAGTACAACAGATCTTTCTCACATTTCCTAATATATGTGTAAAATGGGTTTATAAAACAAAATGGTTTTATAAAACTACAAAGGATTTAAATGTAATGGTCCTGACACATGAATAATCCAAATTTTTACCCTAAAAACTCTACTTAGCTGCCGCATACCACCTTAGTCATGTAGCATATGTAAGCTTCATACATAAAGTTCTGTAAACACAGAAATGCTTGTGTTTCAGCACATCAAGAGGTAACAGATCACAGAAACTATCCACAGATTTTTTTGTGGGGGCATTCAAATGTGGTGTATTTCACTTGCACTGCCCAATTCAGTAGGTACTGTATGAGTTCTGCTACAACCAAAAGTGGAATTTGAGATTATAAATTATATAAATCATCTTCACACAGTTGGCAGACACGATACTGGGTCTACAGAGGTCCGTATTCTTCTGGAATAGCAGCTCAAGGCCAGGCATAATACCTGGACTTCTGAGGTGTCACTTGTTCCATATAATTGACTGAAGACCACAGTGAAGGGTGTTGTAGTCAGTATAGTTAATGAAGTCTACCCTTCTCATTGTAAAATACTACATATAGTAATCCAGATTGTAGACCTTTAAAGTTAAAATGAGCTTAATCCCACCTAGTCTGTGTTTCTGCTCTGGGCTGGGGGCTTGTTATTCTGGACACTGACAAAACAAGGATCTCAAAAACAGATGCTCTAGAAGCAAATGGGTTTTCCATAGGCACACAAGAAATCTGTCAGAGATTTAAAATTTGTGTCCAATTCTGTTGTTCAGAGCTTAGTTCTTCAAACCCAACCCTTTTTTTCTGATTATGTTACTTTTGGATAATTATAAGATTATCATAATTTGCTACAATATTATGACTACACCAATCTTAACATTTAAATTTTACTGACATAAAAAATAAATTATGTTTTTATGTATGTAAAACATGACCTAAGCCGTTGATTTGTCCTTTAATTGCAAACAACTGATCACGTAATTTAGGCTCTCATGTACAAGACATTGTGAGGGTTTTTCTACATTTGCAATACACTTTTCATCAGCCTGCTGTCTATAATGAAACAAAACAAGTAACACCAATATATTTGTGGATTTCAAGAAGCTCAGAAAATTTCCCAACTAAATCAGTCAGCCTCTATCTGACTGATTGCAGGTAGAAATAAGAATCATTTATCTTTTTCTTTTTACTGTGATGTTAAATCCCTGAACAATGGAACTGTATTTTCTATTTACAACATGAAACACCATGCGTATTCTTCATTTTTTCAATATCCCATGTGTAAAGGCATCAAGCACCTCATACTTGGCCAGGTGGTAAAAATGCGCATTTGGCCATTTTCCTATTTTTTGGGTTGCCCGTGTTATTTTGTGTTCTGTTTCCCTTTTACTTATTTGTTCTTGCATGTGTTCCCCTGTGCCCCTGCTTTGCCATAAAATTGCCTTTACTCAAAGCAATGGCAAGCTGTGTGTTCATGTTGTATAGGTTTGACACTGTTTTCTCTCAGTGGGCTTCCCAGCACCTGCTGTAATATCCATAATCTAAGCCTCCTTTTCCTTTGTTGAAATATTTTTCATTTTTGGAATGTAAGTGTCAACAGATGTGATTGAAGATAATGAGACATGGTACCACTGTGAGATTGCAGTCAAGGATGAGGGTGGAATCATGCAGAATAGCTGGCCCATACAGATATATGCTGGTCGTCCACCTGTAATAAGAATTATTTTCAGTATACTGTCTGGATTAGATGAGTAGATTAACTAGGTTAATCAGATTATTAGAAGTTAACAAAAGCACTCAGATATTAGCCATAAATATAATTTATAATTTACTTAAAACTCCAAGAAAAACATTACCTGACATTATACTTGCCTGATGCAACACCTTCACTAAACAAAATACAGCACAAGTAATTGTTCAGCTGTTTTGAAAACTGAAGATCTCCCCACTCAACTTAGACACCAAAATGGTGCCTAAATCAGAAATACAATTGTAGTTTCTTTCTATAGTTCAAGAAAGTAAACACTTTCAGGAGGCTTTGTATCTCCAAGATCTGAATGTGAACACAAAACAGAAATAAAGAGGGCAACAGTTATGAAGAAATTCCCAGAGACTTCAGTTAGGTGTTGGAATGTCTCCCATCAAAAAAAACAGAACACAACAAAAGCTACAGGTAAACTTGACCGCTGCCCAAGATACCTCAATGAGTGAATGTGGGAGAAATGAAGTTAGAAGAGTAGAATTATGTCATCAAGCTTTAAGATTCAGATAATCTTAAATTTATGTGCTAAATACAGGTGTTGACTATGACATAGTCATCTAAGGTCACACTTGAGCCTACAGAGAGGTAATTAGTACAGCAAATGGAGTCTTTAGTGAACTAAGTAACTCTCTAGATTATATTCAGCAGAGTTTTACTGAGTATGGTAAGTTCTCAGACTCAATCCACAGGCATACAGCTACACTATAGACAGCTACAGTCACAAACTCAGTCCCACCCTAGGAGTGAATTTTGCTTCTTACAGGTAGATTTCAACTGCCTAAACATAGGCATCTAGTGGACAGTGTAGATATGACATCCACTCAGATATGGAAGATATGAAGCAGAACATGGAGTGGACCAGTGTTTCTCTAAAGCAGCAGCAGCGAGAAGTTATGCCAAGGAATTTGAAATTATGGCAAATATCCATGCATAGGCAAAAGGAACATTCTCTACACGTCTACAGGTATAAGCCACTACAGAACAAGTTACTAAAGATCCCCTCTCCTATACAACAGGTGGTAATAGATACTTTTTGGTTTGAATTATGTGGCCAAACAAAGATCTCTACCTTAGGATGAGAAGCATCATCCCCTGAAAGTACCTGTCTTTCTCCACTGACTTAAAGAAACAACATCCTCAAAAGGATACTTGGAGGGGAAAGGGGGGCAAAGTTAAAGCATAATTTTGGTCACATTTTGAAATAGTGTGTAAAACAGTTTTCAAGAAATGGCCCTAATACTGGAATTAGCAGATATATTTGTCAAAAGTTGTCATGGGTAAGATTTCTAAATAGGAGAAATTTCTCCTTTTACAACAGCTGTATTTTTAAACATAAAAGAGTTTTGTTTCCACAATACTTTAGGCAATTTCCCAAACATCTACACCTACTTTTTTTTGTAATGGATTATGACTGACACAGTGATTTTGCTCATAAGGTTTCAAAAGTAGGGTCACCTACACCAGACATGACACTGCTAAGCTCAGTTGATGAAGTGGCAGAAAGCAAGCATAGGCTGTGTAAGGAAAAGCTTGCGCTCACACAGGCACATATGGACAGACAGATAGTACAGCTGCAATTCTTACTGAAGAAGTGTCATGTGCCCAACACTGCCTCTGTTAGAAACCCTGCCCCGCTGCAGGCAGCCACACGTGCCATTCAATCCAAAGGTCACATACCTCTTCTGGTCATGCAGTCTGTTCTGATTGGCTTGCAGGTCCAGCTGGCCCCTCCAGTCTACCTGGAGCCATGGATCATGACACACAGTTATTTGACTCTTTACTAAGACAAGCTCATGATCCTCCTATGACAATTTTTTTTTAGGTTTCTTTGCTCTACGTGCTGTATTGTATGAAATTACATGTGTATCATAGCATGTTTCTGTACAAACAAGGGAAAGAAAATAATATAATTATTTGATAGGGTTGTAAGCAAGTACAAGTGGTTAGGGTAGTAGAGGATAGTTCAGATTTTTATAGGTCAGTAGTTCAAGGCTAGAGGGAGTTGCCATGTTGTCATTGCTATTGCATGCAGCACACAGCTGTTGAGGTTTTGCTTTGACAAAGATACGTCTACTCAAGCTGAACCATAGTTGAAGGTAGAGACCAAAAATATAAATATAATTTGATACCAGCCTTTATTTCTGTGGGGTATTTACTCACTAAGTTCCAATTCATTGTAAATGTGACCCTCAAAATCTATCCTTAAAAGTTAGAAATGCACTTTAGACTCTGAGCTTCAGTAGACAATGAGAATAGAGAAGCTTTTTCTCTATATGTTTCTGCAATAGAATAGTTTGAGTTTCTTGCATCAATTACACAACATTTTTCATCAGCAATGTCTTCTACCTTTTCTAAGTTATCTTGTGATTGGAAATTGAGGAAGAAATTAAAAAAGACAGAGCAGTTTCCAAAGGAGAAATTCCCAACAGGACACAATACTAAAGTCCTGTTGGACTGCTGATTTACTTGTTCATAGAGACTTGTTCAAACGTAAGTCTTCAGAGAGAACAGGTCAGAGAAAGCACTATGCATGGCCTCTGTACAGATTTTACGCCAAGTACCATCTTGATCTCTTTATCAAACGAGGCATTTTCACACTCAAGTCCAGGTAATGCTTTTAGTTGTGACTTTATTTCAAGGCATTCTTCCATGTCTGCATTTTGGAAGTTGCACAGTAGCTGCCTCTGTGTGTTTAAGCATCCGTGGGTGGGAAATCTGTAGGATCATTTGTCAAAAACCATGCTTAGAAATGGTTCTGTTTTGGAATGCAGGAGAACTCCAACATTTAATCTTAAGCAGCTGTAGGCTGAAGATATTTTTCTCCTCCTACTCTCTAAGTATTGAGGGAGACAGTCCACATTACTGAAAACACCCACTCAATATTAGTAAGAATACTTTTAGCAGAAATCCGTTATAGTAAAATTAAGTATGTTCAAGACAATTCAAAGGTGGAGTGTCTTTTTAAACTATTTCACAAAGTGAATTAGGTTAACAGATGAGAGAACAGATAAAATAGATAATTGTGTCAGTTTATACAAATCATGAAGTCCTACGGCATCTTATTAAGTATTCTGCAGCAGAATTTCTTCCTCTTAGACATTAGAAAAGCATAAGAAAGCGCAGAAGGGCCAGTACGTAGGAAGTAACACAGAAAACATTTCTACAACTGGGAAGTACTCCAATCTGACAGTGACATCTCATTTCTAAACCAGGAAATCTTAGCAGAATTACAATACCTTTCAAGCAAGGATTAAGAAGTCAGGTGTTGACCATCCGGTCACCAGATAACCCCTGCAATTGATATTACGATAGTCATGTGACACACAGATTGTGTGTCCCCTTTCAGACATGTAGTCAAGGAGACAATTCAGGTATTTATTGTATGAAAGTACAGACATCATGGTCATAAACAAGCTGTACAAAATATGGTATGCTGCTCAGAAGAGCTGCGTATAAGGCATTGTAATGATCTGGAGTCATGGTATTTGCTAAGCAAAGTAACTTTGTGAAGAGAAGCCCACCTGAGAAAATGGAAAGTCTCTCAAAGATTCATAGGCACACCGAATGATCTCCAAGAGACAACATACAGAAGCAAATGGGATGACCACAAAAAATCTGACACTGAACAAGCCTTAAGTGTCAAAAGACAGACTCACTGATTTTCCTGATTAGCTTGAAATTCTATAAAAATTTTGAGAATTTCTGTGAGGAACTAAGCAGTCTCATTTGTCACCTATGTCAGTGGGAGTTAACAACGCTCAGTGTCATACAGGATTGTAGCAATAAATGACTGCAGAGAATTTATTCTCTTTTATTATTATTCTATTTTTAATGGAGTGTGCAACATTCTGAAAGGTTGGAAATTAATAACCAAGAATTTATCTAGAGTCATATAATAATCCTAAATTTAGATGCTTTTTCCCCCTATTAAATCCGTAAGAAAATCCCACTTTTCTAAATAAAACAATTTGTCTGGAGCTGCTGGTATTATCTCCATATTAAACACAATACATTTACATTCAGATCACTACATGATTAAGCCTGAAACATTTTCACTGGTTTTGAAGTAGTACCCGATATCACTAGAATGATTTGCGAACTGAATGATCCAGCATCGACTGTGTGGCATAGTGAAATTTGGTAGTCTAAAACCTTAAGATCGCTGCAGAAACCACAGAAAAAAAAAATTTTTAAAGTGCATTTTATTGAGAAATTAACATGAAACCACAATATAAACTTTTCCTATTCTATTCATAGAATCACAGAATAGTTAGGGTTGGAAAGGACCTTAAGATCATCTAGTTCCAACCCTCCTACCATGGGCAGGGGCACCTCACACTAAACTATGTGGCCCAAGGCTCTGTCCAATCTGGCCTTGAACACTGCCAGGAATGGAGCATTCACAACTTCCTTGGGCAACCCATTCCACTACCCTCACAGTAAAGAACTTCTTCCTTATATCTAATCTAAACTTCCCCTGTTTCAGTTTGAAGCCATTACCCCTTGTCCTACCGCTACAGTCCCTAAGAAAGAGTCCCTCCCCAGCATCCTTATAGGCCCCCTTCAGATACTGGAAGGCTACTATGAAGTCCCCACGCAGCCTTCTCTTCTCCAGGCTGAACAGCCCCAATTCTCTCAGTCTGTCTTCATACGGGAGGTGCTTGAGCCCCCGATCATCCTCGTGGCCCTCCTCTGGACTTGCTCCAACAGCTCCATGTCCTTTTTATATTGAGGACACCAGAACCGTACACAATACTCCAAGTGAGGTCTCACAAGAGCAGAGTAGAGGGGCAGGATCACCTCCTTCGACCTGCTGGTCATGCTTCTTTTGATGCAACCCAGGATACGGTTGGCTTTCTGGGCTGCGAGCGCTCACTGCCAGCTCATGTTAAGCTTCTCGTCAACCAACACCCCCAAGTCCTTCTCCACAGGGCTGCTCTGAATCTCTTCTCTGCCCAACCTGTAGCTGTGCCTGGGATTGCCCCCACCCAGGTGTAGGACCTTACACTTGGCTTGGTTAAACTTCATAAGGTTGGCATCAGCCCACCTCACAAGCGTGTCAAGGTCCCTCTAGACGGCATCCCTTCCCTCCAGCGTACCAACCAAACCACAACTTGGTGCCATCAGCAAACTTGCTGAGGGCACACTCCATCTCACTGTCTATGTCGCCGACAAAGATGTTGAACAGGACCGGTCCCAACACCGATCCCTGAGGGACACCACTCGTTACTGTTTTCCAACCGGACATTGAGCCGTTTACCACAACTCTTTGTGTGCGGCCATAGAGCCATTTCTTTATCCACTGAGTGGTCCATCTGTCAAATTGATGTCTCCCCAATTTAGAGACATAGCAAACAATTTATATGAATATTGTCATCTAAACTGTTTTAAATAAAATATAGTGTAATACTTTTTTTTTGTTAAATTCTGCTATTTAACACTACCACTTGGTACTTCTATTGTGCAATTCATCCAACGATATGAGAATGCATTATAAACTCGAATTAATTAAACCCACAGTAGTCTCATGTGGAGGGAATGGAACAGAGGAGTCATTTTACATGCGACTTAAATGCAAACACCTTTGTGGTGAAACGTGCCAGCTCTTTAGGAATTCATAGCCTCATTGGGCGGTAGATTAAGACAATAAGTGATTAATATTCAACTAAAACTGCAGAATTAACGTACTTAGGTAAAACCTACCTGCTTATATTGTGGTTTAATCAAAGCACTAAAACCACGTCATAAAATTCCATGTAAAGTACTTGGTCTTTTATATGTTACATCTGCCTCTGGGTAGACAACCAACCTACAGAAAGGAATCCCACTCAATTTGTAACTCTTCTTGTTGCTACTGCTTATTGAAGTATGTTATAGCTACTGTATCAGACTATTGTAAGGATATAGTGGGCAAAACATTTTCTGCTTTCTAGGCTCTGTACTTAAAACATTCTACAGAAAGTGAATTCCTTTATGAAAAGGCTTTCTTCAGTTCTATATTAATGCCATCTCTCTGTGGTAATTTTAACTGATCTATCATACTGCAGAATGATTTCTGGTTTAATTAGTCTCTGATAAAAAGAAAAAAAATAAATCCATCACAACTGCTCACCTACAGAGAAGCCAAAATTTCCTTCACTTTAGTCATCATTTCAGTAACAACAGTTGTGGTAAAAGCAGACATTTTCAAACCATCATAAGGTCATTCCATGTCCTAATCAGAATGAAGTAAACATATGGAACTTTACATCATGAATATGTGAAAAAAACAAACAAACAAAACAAAAAACCCCAAACTAGTTTAAAAGCCTAAATATGATAGAGAATTAAAAATAAGTCTCCCTAGAAACACAGTATGTGGTGATTTGTTTTGACAGAGGACCACCTTGAAGATTATATTCTGCAGCCAGTACCCAAGTGGGTCAGCAGAGTGAATTGCCTTGCAAATTTTGATGCGTTTATATTTAAATAATATGATTTCAGCCGCTTAAGAATATCTTGATGTTTAAAGGACTTAGTCGCCTAAACGGACTCCCAAACACTCAAACTCCAGATTTTGCAAAACCCCCCTGTTTTTTCCTGTTCCAGTCCCTACTATATTGTCTTAGCCCTAACAAGTGAGCAAACATAAGCCTGCTTTGTGTTCCTCCTACTCATTCATTTTAAATAATCTCACAAGACTGCAGCTTTGAAACACACATTTTTCTGTGGAGTAAAATAGTTATTATTTCAGTGTTATACTTGAAACTGACCAAAATTCTGCAAGAATTTAACAAAAGTGCTAGAAGACAGGAAAGAAACTCTTGATACATATTTATGACTTGCTCAAAAATCTCTTTACTCTACTGTCAGCAGAAATGAAGAACAAGAGGCCAGAGAAAATTTACTTCATGATCTATCAACTTGCAAAAAGTAGGCACAAAACATTTAGAGGTGGGGAGGAGGAAAAACAACATGCAATTTTTGATGATTAAAATGATAGTGAACTAAGAACACATATGGGCTTTGAGTAACCTGTAAATATTTATACAATGATGACTAGCATGAAGGATTAAAAGAGTTAAGAAGGTTAATTTTCTGCACAAAAACCACAGAAAATGTTATTCATTGAAAGGGCTTAGAATCCTTTGTCTTCACCTCAGACCTCAGCACTTCTTTTTGATGTTTTCACTATGAAGATTTTGCTTACATTGAAAAATGAGATATATATATATTGCCTCTGATATCACAGTGTAAGCATACACACAAAGAATAACAGTAGGCCATCCATACACAATTTTCAGGTTAGCACGCATCTTCTCAAATATGTAAAAAGAAAATAAATTGTTCACCTCTAAGATACAGTTAGAAGTATTTATATGTGAGCATGAACATTCAATTTCAGATTGTTGGCTATGTAAGTCATGAGCTGAAAGAATGCAATGTATGATCATGATTATCACGCTGGGAAGATGATTTGGTTTGTACTTTGGCAACACCTCAAGGCTCTGTTATCCTAAAACAAACTGGACTCTCTTTCTGGAGAACTTGTAGTCACAATCTGCCAGCTTAGTAAGTGGTATAGGACATCCTCGCTGTGTCCACTTTCCTCCATGGGAGGGGATTTTTTCCTCTCTAAGCTTGCTTTTTCACATGCTCACCTATGTCATACAAATATATTTGATCTTAGTTAAATCTCTGCCTATGTGTCTGCTCTGGTTGAGAGCATCAAAGACAGTGGAGAAGTGGGGATGAGTGGATGGTACATAGGACCTCCAGCACCTGCTAGTTAGAAAGAGGAGGATTCAAGGAGGCTACAATTCTTCACTTCTCTTGGCATCTTGAAAGAATGGGGGCAGGAGGCAGATGACAGATTTACTGGCCTCTATTCTCCAACAATGGTGCATTTTGTGATTTATTTATTTTTTTAAAGGGGGGGGGTGGGAGGAGCTGTCTCATTT
Source organism: Strigops habroptila (assembly GCF_004027225.2). Taxonomy (NCBI): domain Eukaryota; kingdom Metazoa; phylum Chordata; class Aves; order Psittaciformes; family Psittacidae; genus Strigops; species Strigops habroptila. Next base: position 74,982,592 of record NC_044278.2, on the reverse strand, counting down.
GAGGCTGCACCTGGAACAAACAAAAAAATTTTTGCACCTCCATGTGAAAAAATTATGAGATGTGTCTTAAATTAATCTCAGATACTTGGGAAAGGAGTAGTGGAACTTCACTTGAAAAATTAGTTGTGTTAGGTTTCCCTTTAAGGGTAGAAAGGAGTTGAAAGGTCTTCTGAGAGGATGACTTGGACTACTGCCACACTCAAAATCCTGTTATGACCAGAAGAGAGCACACACCATGTATATGAAACCAAAACCTCAGTCAGTCCAGTTAACATTTTAGAGAGAAAGACCGTGCCCAGCGCCTGGCAGGCCACTGCTGCCATGGAGGCCACGCTGCTGCAGGGGCGGATGGGATGGAATTGGAAGTTAGAATTGTCTTTTCTATTTACTGTAGGTGGAGAATAAGACAATGCCCTCCTATAATGCCACAGGTGTGTGCTCAGAGTTATGTGGGATCGATCTAATATAAAGTGTCTTAAAACCTTGGGCAAGGGCTGTGTTTGGGGTATTTATTCAGTTAGTTATTACTTTTTTTTACTTCTGTTTACATTATTACATTGCATTTAAGACACTACATTAAGTCCTTTCTAGTAGCTGTGAAGTACCATGCAAGTTAGACAAGTTGTTTACATTTTTAAAGGAAAGCTGAATTTACTATGGCTCCACAAATTAGGATGTGTGGAAAATGGAAATTATGAGAATTTTCTGTTCTTGAAACTAGGGAGATTTTGCTCAATATCTTCACTGTGAGGAAGGATTTTAAAGAAACACTTCAAAACGTATAAGAATATTTAACTGGCATAGCTGAGAGGTTAGCACACGTTTGTCACTTTTTTTTTCTCCTCCAACCCTCCCCCCAAAAAAACCCTCTGAATACTTAACCAAGCAAATTTAGAGTTCAGTTATCACACATTTGGTATGGAGTAGTATTAAAACATATACACAGAGCCTTTCCTTGGAAAGGTGGTTTTGATTTTGGTCCTCCCTTAGGCTGTGACAGGTGGGGAAAGATATCGAGAGCAACACGTGAGCAGCTCACGCTCCCTCCATGGAGCCTCCTGAGCTCCCCTTGCTCTGTTGCTAAGGAACAGGACAAGCATACAGCTGCTGCTCCTCTTCCTGAAAACCACAGCACCTAAAATGTGATTAAGAACTGTCTGTTTTTGTATTGAGGAATCATAGGTTTTAAAGCTTCAAGCCCAGGATTCTCTGAAGCATAATGGAGAAAGGAATAAATTAAAGACAGGGGAAAAATAATCTTACTAAAAATGTCTCAAGCAAGCTGCTGCTCTTTTAGTTTAGAGCTATGTATAAATACAGCTATTTATAATCTGCTGCTGCAATCATTATGTCAGTATACTCAGTGCAAAATTCTGCAAATAGTGCTGTGACTCAGAAAATACAGAATTTTTGTCAAGGGCAGGCACTGTACAACTTGAATCTCATTGATATCTTTGAGAGTTTTGTGACTCTAAGAGAGTCATTGGTCTCCAAGCTTGCAATTACGAAGGGTATAAGTAATAATATGGCCTATTATTATTGATACTTAGAATATATTATAAATGTATCTTTTTAAAACTGTCATTACTTATGGTATTACAGATGTGTTAGTTTTCTCTCTGTGATTCTGTATGGAAAGGCAATGAAGTGCAGCTGACTTCTCTGCCTTAAGGACCTCATCTGTATGCTGTATAGCCACACACTGCACAGTACAAATGTGAGCACATTTTCATATATAGAAAGGCATGAGTCGTCTTCCTCTAAAACTCTTCTCTACTGGAATGCTGGTGGGTTACAGTTTGAGTGTCGTTTTCCTCCTCCCCCATCTTAGTCTTGCTTTGGACTAATTTGCTTCTGTTATAAGATATTAAGATACTTCTTTGTCTTGGAAGCCAAACTACTTTGGATCTCAGAGAAGTAAAGAGAACAACTCAAATTGCATCTGCTCTTGTGTACAGTTTATGAGAAAGCAAGATCTATAATAGAAAGGCTTTACAGATTTACAAATGGTCTCAATTTTTTTTTCTTGTGAATATACTTACGTGCTATTGATTATTGAGATGACTCCAAAAGCAAGAAGTAGGAGACAAAGACATAGCAACACCAGCTGGAGTGCAGTCAGTAGAACCGGCTCACTTCTGAGTGTACAAATCATTCTTTTTAAAAGACCATAGCAATAGAAGTGTATCATCTACATGTTAGGAAGCTCCAGGAGACAACACTTTTTCCCAACATGTTCACATGGATCCAAAAAAAGTATTCTTAAATGTAATTTCTAGGAATTTAGACACACTGATGAGCTGTTAGTACAATATAGAGGATCTGTAATATCCTGACATGTTGACAGATTTAGAAATGAAAGTTAAAGCTCAAACACTGTTTTGTGTCTGCCAGGACCACAGATGACTCCAAGTGTAATGTACCATAATAACTGGATACCTGCAGTGATCCTTCAGTGTAAGGTTCTCATCACTGAAAAAACATACTGAAGAATATATGTGTCCTGGGTTCAGCTATAGCAGTCATTTTTCTCCTTCTTAGTAGCTGGTGCAGTGCTGTGTTTTTTAACTTTCAGCCTGGGAACAATGCTGATAACACCAATGTTTTTAGTTGTTGCTAAGTGATGTTTACTCCGACCAAGGACTTTCTCAGTCTCATGCTTTGCCAGGGCGGAGGGGAAGCCAGGAGGAAACAGAGACAGGACACCTGACCCAAACTAGCCAAAGGGGTATTCCATACCACAGCACGTCATGCCCAGTATATAAACCGGGGGGAGTTACCCGGAAGGCCCAGATCACTGCTCGGGTTGGGTTGGGTATCGGTCGGATGGTGGTGAGCAATTGTATCCTCTCCCTTTGCTATTTCGCTTATCGTTATTATCATTGGTGGTAGCAGTAGTGGTTTTGTATTATACCTTAGTTACTGGACTGCTCTTATCTCAACCCGTGGGAGTTACATTCTTCCGATTCTCCTCCCCATCCCTCCGGGAGCGGAGGGAGGAAGAAGAGGGGGAGTGAGTGAGTGGCTGCGTGGTTCCGAGTTACCGGCTGGGCTCAAATTGCAACAATCTGTAACACCTTTTCTCTGATAGTGGTTACATGCCTAGATAGATCAATCACAGATCAATTGCTTACTGCTAGTTTTGTCCAGGAGCCCAGAACCTGATACATTTTAAAACTCTCTTTCAATAGCATTTTTTTTTCTAGCATTCTGTTACTGTATGCCAGTGTTGAAAATACAAAACTAGTGAACATTAAAAACACTTCACTTTTTACAGGATAAGGCCTTGGTTACTGTCACTATTACTTAATCAATTGTTACTTAATTAGTTATCACTTAATTGCTACTTTGACCAGATATTTACCATATATTGACCAGATATTTACTGATACCTATTTTTGTCTTCATAAAGTCAGATCTCTACTTCCATGTATGACTGTGGGTGAAAATCTGTTGGTCTAATAATTCAAGATCAGTGTGTTTCCAGGCATTTCTTGGTAGTTTGCAGTTTACCAGACTTGACAATCTTACACCCATCAGTATGTAATGTCACATAATTCTCCGGGTTTCTCTAACTGATACCTTTTAATTAAATTGATAGAATGGTTTTACTGTATTTCAGACAGAGATGCATTGCTTTTGACTTGATGATTATGTGGCTGCTGATAAAGAAGTTTCACTTCAGCAGGTTCAGAATCAATAGCAAGAAATGCAACTGTATGCTTCTTACTTTATTACTTTCCTTTTTGGTGTTATTGCAGTCTGGAGGCTCCCTAGATATCTAATGTGGTAGGTTTTGATCTTTTAAAATGTCGTACTGCTGCCAGGACACTGTTTGAATGGGTTGACTGTCGTCAGTTCAGAAGGATAGCAATAGCAAAAGAAACCTGAAGAGAAAGCATTTTCCTCTCATTGATTTTTGACCTGAAGGGTCCATGCAGTGCACATCTGTTATCCATGAAAAATATCAGCTTGCATCTTCACTGATTGCCCTTAATTTTTAATGTATACTGGGTAGCAGAGAATGTATTAATTTTCCTGGGAAATGGCTTTTATATTGCAGATACATCTTCAGTTTCATGTATTGCGACATAAAAGCTTTCCCTGTGCCTAGCAGTGAAATTTTATCCACAGAGGTTGTAGAATCCAAAAAATTCAAACCCACCTTCACCTACTCTTGAAGATCTCTCTACATCGTTACATAAACGGATTGCATAATCCAGATGCTGTCAGCTTCTGTCTGGGTCTCGTCAGAAGTATTTCTCAATGTATCTACCTTTGATGAAACCTTTCTATTTCTTCTCTTCCTTTCTTCTTAGATGACACTGCCACTCTCAGTAAGCCTTGATAACCCCTTTAGCTTTAAATGAACCAAAAAGACATAGATATCAAGGGAGACGAACAGTTACCAGGAAAGCAGAAAACGTTTAAGCTTAAATTGAAAATATTTAAATCTTAAGTAATATAAATAGCATATGCCATGTTTTATGACTACCAATTATGTGTACAAGTACTATTAATAAGATCTGAAAATTAAGATCTATTATGAGAGATGTTGAGAAGTATCTTGTTCCTCACACTTTTGTCTAGATTCTGTGAATCTCTGATGTTTGGTAATGTTTTAAACTTTTAGTTATTAAAACAAGCTGACTTCATAGCATGGCAAAAAAAGTAGTACTTAGATCAAGCAAGACAAAAGATTTTCATTTTAGCGTAAAAAATGAATATGTAGGCATATGCTTTTAAACTCAACCCTGCAGGTTGTTTTGTCTGTGGCATTTTTTGCTGTGATCAGTTTCTAGACAGGTAGTTGCATGTATATAAATTGTATTTAAAATCACTTTAAGCAAAAAAGCTTGTTTTGACCACTTTTCAGTGATATGAACTGGAACAATTAAAACTGACTATTACTTAGTCAGAGGGAACAAAATAAAAACTCAAAATAAAGTATCAGAACAGATAAGCAGAACTATTAGTTTATCAGTGACTTAAATAATTTAATATTATAAGGTATGAAAAACTAATTGATGATCCATGCAGATTATCAACTGTAAACAACCAATATTAAATACTTGATCAATAGTGATAAGTATGTTGGTGAGGGTGGGGAGGCACTGTCACAGATTGCCCAGAGAAGCTGTGGCTGCCCCATCCTTGGAAGTGTTCAAGGCCAGGTTGGACGGGGCTTTGAGCAACCTGGTCTAGTGGAAGGTGTCCTTGCCCATTGCAGGGGAGTTGGAACTGGACTGTTTCCTTACACGGGTTTTTTATAAGGACAGTAAGTCAAGAAACACTTAATTTTTCATCTATTTTACCCTCTGAACAAGTTTACTTTTTGCAATTACTAAAAGAAGATGAAACATCTTTTAATGGCACTGAGGTTGCCATTTAAGGTTTTGAAACAGGAACACCTAACACAAGGGGACTCATTGTGGTTTCACAGCATAATTTAAGTGATAATAATGTAAATGTTATTCAATATATATTCAACATGGAAAAACTACTTGGATTTTTAAACTGAAATACTAACTTAGACATTTTAAACCAGAAACTTCTTTAAACCCTGACTGATGGTACACATTACTACTATAACAACAACCAATGTATATTAAGCATGAAAAGATTGTGCTGCTTTTTGCGCAGAGATCAGTTCAATATTAGAATGTTCACCATATCTTCTTACTTATTATAACCCAACATTTACATTATTTTAATGAGTTGTTTGCTGATTATATTATGTATTAATGTAGAATTAATATTTACATTTTCTAAGATAGATGGTTGTGAAATTTACATCATTATCATAAACAAGCTTAAGCATTATCAAATAAAAAAACCATGATATAATCACCTGGTAATATACTTAATATGAAGTGAAAAATTCTCATAACAAAATCTGAGACTGCTAAAGAACAGAGAAGATCTATTTTTTGTGTTTCTTGAATGCATTATCTTGCATTGTTCTTATGTGAAAATTTGCTGCCAAGGCTGAAACCTACATCTTCAACAAAGTATTGCAAGCTGGAAAATCCACTGGCACGTGAAAAATCCATTTTAAATATGGAACTTGATAAAGCATTTTAGATCTTTTAATAGAAACAGCAACCTCTCACAATCACGCCTAAGCTTTAACTTTCTTTACAGACACTTCAGGACTAAGTAAGAATTCCTGACTTTGGGCAAAGAGAACATCAGGTACCTTTAAGTAGTATTGAATCAATCATAGAATCATAAAATCATAGAATCGTTTGGGTTGGAAGGGATCTTTAAAGGTCAACTAGTTCCAACCTCTCTGCAATGAGCAGAGGCATCTGCAACAAGATCACGTTGCTGAGAGTCCAGTCCAACCTGATCTTGAATGTGTCCAGGGATGATGCATATATCACGTCTCTGGGCAACCTGTTCCACTGTTTCAACACCCTCATTGTAAAAAATTTCTTCCTTTTATCTAGTCTGAATTTCCCTTCCTTTAGTTTAAAACCATTATTCCTTGTTCTGTTGCACAGGGCCCCTCTAAAATTCTGTACCAGTCTTTCCTATAAGCCTCCTTAAAGTACCAAAAGGCTGCTACAAGGTCCCCTCACAGCCTTCTCTTCTCCAGGCTGAAAAACCTCAACTCTCTCAGCCTTTCCTCTTAGGAGAGGTGTTCCATCCCTCTGATCATTTTTACAGTCCCCCTCTGGACCCACATCAACAGGTTCATGTTTGTCCTGTACTGATGGCTCCAGAGGTGGGCTGCTCTACACCAGGTGGGGGTCTCATGAAAGCAGAGTAGAATCACTTCCCTTATCATGCTGGCCACACTTCTGATGCAGCCCAGGATACAATTTGCTTTCTGGCCTGTGAGCACACATTGCTAGCTCATATCCAGCTTTTCATCCACCAGTACTCCTAAGTCCTTCTCCTTAGCATTGCTCTCAACCATTCATCCCCCAGCCTGTACTGATACCAGGACGTGTGTTCCCTTGGTTTGATCTAAGGAGGTGGTAAACTGAATTTTAAATATATGATGTAGAAGAACAGGGAAACAAAACTCATTCCGTGAGTCATTGGGTATTTTTATTTCTTGTTCTTTTGAGATTAAACCAAAGACCTTTGAGTTTATCACAAAAGAACCTCAGGATCTTCAAAGTTATTTTTCACAGTAGGAAAGTGATTCCTGTCTTCCACTTGCTTGTAGAAGCTCCTACTGATTATTTTAACATTATAATTATTACCCGTAAATCTAATGATTTTAATAGTGCTATATGGTCCATGCTTTATTATGCACATAATTTAGTTTTCATTTATACACACTGCCAATCTTTAGTGTGCTGTGTAGTTCTTTTTAGAAGCATAACTATTGGGATTTTAAAGTGCTTTCATGTTTACTAATTTGGGTTACAAGGTGGATATTGGTCCTTAAGATAAAACTTTTTAGTTCAGCATTTACAACAGGTTAAAAAGGCTGTTCTTATATCTCACATAGGGATTGTAGATTTAAAGTTCTTCAAGAAAAAATACGAAAATTTCCAAACTGAATTTAAAAAGTGATACAGAACCAGGGGAATAAAATGTTGCAAAATGGAGCCAATTTTTATCTATCCAATACCATACATTTACATATTCCAAAATATTGTACATCACAGAATAAGAAGGTAGAGAAGTTGACACAGCAGAGGAAAATAATGTTTTGTCTGTACAAACAACAGTTTTCATAGCAGATTTGTGAATAGAGGTGCATGAACTACTGTACAGGCAGAAAGGAGGTAAGTGGCTTATCCAAAATTAGAATTCACTTTCTCCAGGTCTGATGAGTCAGATACATTTGTGCATCTTGCAGCATACCTTGATCATCTACCATATGTAAGAATCTCCGATTTCATTCTGGTGGACATGGAAGTGAAAATGCATCTCCTACATCACGCACATGTACTGCTAACAGGCTGCTTATATTTCAATGTGAAATCTTAATGGATATTTCCACCTCAATATTTACTTATTTAGGTATAACATTCAGTTACACGGTAAAGCAAATATCAGTTTGCTGATATTTGTATGGACAGTATGGACAGCTTTATTTTCAATATTTTATTTACAGTAAAAATGGCAAAGTCTAGAGTTTGCTGTTTCTACAATTTGAAAGTTCATTTAAACTTCTTTCCCATTGTAATTGTGTTCATTTCCAGGAATTCCTCTTATATTTTGACATCTTGTCAGATGATTGCTCTATAAATATACCAACTTGATGGAAGCTGGATTTCCACCCCCTGAAACCAATCTTTTAATGTTCGTAAGTTCAGATTCTGCAACCTACACATCTCTTATCTTTTCATATGGTTTTGCTGATGGCATTTACTGTTTATTTTAATTAAACAAACCTTTTCGTTCAGTACTGGGTTTTGGATTAGTATTTTGTAGTAGATGTAAAAAAGTTATTTGAAGGACTTTAGTCATTAATGGCAGTATTCAACTCAAGTTTCAGCACTTCTAAAGTCAATTTTGCGCAACTATTTAATGATAATGGTAATGATAACAGTAACAGTAATGGCAATAATGTATCCACATTTTACTCTCTAACAGTGACAATATCATTTGACTCACAGGTTGTACCCTTTTTCTTATATATCCAGTTGCACTAATGGACATTCATGTTTTGAAAATTTGAATCTTTTCAAGTGAAATACCTCTTCTCAATATTCTTTAGAATCCAAGATAATGATTAATTCTGCAACATTCTTTTCAATTTTCCAGTTTATAAATTAACTGAACAATTACTTCTGTGTCAATAGGTAGGGACTACTCAAATAACTACTGTGGTGATTAAGTTTAAAGGCTTAGGCTCTTAGGGTGTCACAAACCACATTATAAATTTACTCATGGGATTTCAATACTCATATGAATATAGTTATTGTCAAGTTTATATACCTGTAACTGTTGTATGAGAATAATGATGGCCTGCAGAAGGATGGGCTATTGATGGCAGCATCAAAGCTTATCAATATTCATGTTGTAGTATAACTTGGGCTGTAACTGTTCCTTCAGAAATAGGTTTATTATTTAAATACCTCCAGGGATGGTGACTCCACCACTTCCCTGGGTAGCCTGTTCAAATGTTTAACAACCCTTTTGGTGAATAAGTTCTTCGTAACATCCAATCTAAACCTTCCCTGGCACAATTTGAAGCCATTTCCTCTTGCCTTATCACTTGCTGCTTGGAAGAAGAGACCATCACCCACTTCATTCTAACCTCCTTTCAGGTAGCTGTAGAAAGCAATAAGATCCCCCTGAGCCTTCCCTTCTCCAGACTAAACAACCCCAGCTGCAATTGTTCTGCTTGATCCTAGGGCCAGACATTGGTTTCCACATTTCTTTTCTTAGTAGTAAGAGACATAGTCTTATTGTGTAGACTGACTGGAGCAAAACATTACATGACTCCTGTCATTATGAGCTTGGGTTTTATTCCTCTGGAAATCTGTGCTTCTATCTCAGGAAGGACCCAGCTCCTGTATTCCTGGCTCCAGCATGCATTTGGATACAGATACTTAAAAGCATTCTTAGGAATCCTCCAGTTTACGCAGAGGTATATAACCTCCATATGGAATGACAGCACTGAGAGAAGGCTAACTGTCTGCCTTGTTATCACATTTTTCTAATAATTTTTTTCTACCAAAAAACCCCAACAAAAACCAAACCAGAAAATTTCATTGTTGTTAACCATTCAACTGGAATATAACAATCAGTTTTGCATTCATTTTAGTAAAGCTATAAGACTATTAGAAATACCTGTTTTTCAAGGATACATACTTTCACATCAGCAAAAGAGGGAAGGATATTTTATTCCAAATAATTAAATTCAATTCTGTTTGCTGATCTGGCTAGGTTTTCATGTGAATAGAATTGCCATAATGGAGACATGATGAATCATGGTATGGACATAAAATGATCCCTATGATAAAGCCAAAACTTGCAGCATCTTTATAGCTGAAAGGAAGTAGAAAACAGTGTCTGCCAACATCTCTTGACTCATGCTGCAGTAGTTCAGCTTCTGGCCCTGGATTCAGTCTCTATGCATATATATTGTTAGAGAGATTTGTGGAGCTTCTGATGTTTGTTTTCCACATTAGTAAATGTCTAAACTGATCCTTTGCTTTTCAAAGCAGTGATGACAACAAAGCTACATTATTTGACCACTTGGGAGGAACAATATTTCTCAGTACGGTCATACTGACCTGTTGTAAAATCACCGATGATACAAATGACCCTGGTAAGTCAACCTTAACAGAAGTGACACCAGCTTCGGAAAAAAAGAGCAACTCTGAAACAAGGAGAAAATTGAGTTTCTGTGGCATTAAAAAGGGGGTGGATATTGAATTGTGTAAAGCATGATAGAAAATGCTAGTATAGAGTACATATTGTCAATTTTGTCAAAACCATAAAATCTCCGCTTAGTGAATATCAAGCTTGTTGTGAGAATATGCCAGTGTGAATAAAACTTTAGTTAAAGAAACACTGGAAGGAAGGTTGGGCTGACTGGAAGGGAGGAAGGCTGATTGCACATCTGCTTGCTCTGGAGCCACTAGCAGCAACATGATTAGGGTGTTCAGATGCACTTTGCCTCTTTTCTGTCCAACTAAGCAAGCAATTGGCTATTTTGAAAAATATGACTCTTGAAATTATTCTGGTGTGTTCCTCCCCTTGCCCCTTCCTCCTTGAAAACTATGAATGTCCGCTCATTACAATCCTATTGGTCAGTAAGACAATGCACCAGCATCTCATTTATCCAAATTATCTGGCAAACACTGCATAAAAGCATCTGGGAAATCTCAAAGTTTCCAAGAATGGGAAAATTACATCTCTCTAGCATACCTTGAATTGGGTTACATAGAATTACATTTCTATTGTCAGGCAGTAAGAAGGTGGAGCAAGTATAGCAGCACCAGAGGGACTTACAGCCTCCTGTAAAGTACTGTTGTAGGCCTGAAACCAGGACAAGTACTCATGTTTTATTTACAGTTGTGCACAATTTGAGCTAGTATTTAAACAGCAGACATCATAGTAATGTCTGTAAGCCTTCTGCCAGTGTCTGACTGCCATCAGGAAGTTCTAGATGCAAATTCAAGACATTATCTTGATTTATTATGGAAACAATTAGAAAAATAAAGTAAGTATTCTGATGCTCAGCTAAATAATTTGCCCCAGCTAAAAAACATGAATCAATCAGTTTGGTAAACAATATTCCATTAAAAGGAGATAATTATCATTATCATCCAGCAGCAAAATAGGAAAATGTTATCACATGCAGTGCATAACTCCAAGAATAGAACCAACTGCATTTCATTGTATGCAAAACATTCGGGTGAGGCTACTCCAGTTTACTGTTTTCCCTCTTAACTTGGAAACTTTTTAATTTAGTGTATTAAAATATATATATATCTTTCAAAGATAATCAAACAACACACAGCCACCAAGTTAGCTATAGTATTTTGTTTATTGTGTCCACTAAGGATTTTTTAATGAGTCTTTAGTAATTTATTCCAAATCATTTTTGTATTCTTTTTTTCCCCTCCTGTTTTCTAAGAGCTTATTTGTATTCTTTAGGCCTCCAAGATCTCCTTTGTGCTCTAAAAGTTAAGGTAGATAATTGCCAATCAGTTAGAGACTGCTTTGCCTAGCTTTTCTTAAAAACTAAGGGATCAGTTTCGTTAGGTCATACTGAATTTAAAAAAAAAAAAAAAAAAGAAAAACAAGAAAAACAAACAACCCATGTATATAGCCTTCAAAAAAGTATGTTCGTTTCCTAATCTATGCAGCATCCCTCTTTCATGTTTAATATTATTAAAGGCCTAATTACAATTAGTCTTTATTTCGTGAAGACAAAGGTAAAGAAGGAAAAGACGCCACAGTCTTTCACTGTTGTATATTCTCTGCTTCTGCTTAATAATATTTCTTACTTTTCCTTTATCTTGTTTCTTTTTATTTATTTATACTATATATTGATATTCTTTTTTTACTACTCTTTAAATCCCCATTAATTAAAACGCACCTTGCACAATAATCATAAATTTTACCAGTGTGGCTGTTCTTTTTGCTTTAGTTTTGCTCCCTTTTATTTTCTTTGCAACTTCTTACTCATTTTCATTTTGATATTCAGGTCATATATTTGTAATATTTTCTTTATATACGTTCTATATTTTATTAATATTGGGATAATTTTCTCCCAAGTAGTTAGTACAGACTCTATCAGTACCTGGTCACCTCTTCTAGTTTTCTTTATTCTTTGATTATTATTCTGAGACTATCTTGAGCAGTTTCCAGAGTTACCTGAATTTTTTTTTCCTAAATTCAGTTTCTTCCTTTTGTGTTTTACATCCTTCTTGTCTCACAGTACTTAATTATGCAATTTTATAGTGACATCCACCTAAATTCTTATTTGTATCTTTTCACTCAAATCTCTTAGAAAAACTGGAATTGTTGCCTACATCACTACTTCATTCATTCATCTTCTTAAATACATTTATCCATCCCAGTTGAAATAAAATAGACAGTGAGTTCAGCTGTATTATCTCTGTGTCTATGTGAGGTTTCCAATGAATACTTTGGTATTTAAAAATCCTGTTATTAGCAAATTATTTCTGCCTAGTTGATTAAAATAAAAGTCTCATTTAATTTCTCCTTTTGTCGGAGTAGTCTAAAATTAGTGACCCTTTGCAGATTATATCTTTATTTTTTTACTTTCATTTTTATCACAAAATTTGCTTCAGACTGCCTTCAGAACCATCAGATTTTCAGTGTAAGGACATTTTTTCACTCTCCATTCTTCCTAAAAACATTTTCTATTTGTGTCAAATAAAGATGCTCTGATGCAAATTAGGTAGTAATTCTGATTATTGTCTAAAAGTGTTTGTTTTTCTGCAAAGAATTGCTAGAGTTTCTTCATTTGTTTATCAGTGCCTCAAATGTTCACCTACATCTGTGCTATTTGTCTCAGGTACATGCTACTATTTTTTTAATCACCTCTTGTTCTGTTTTCCAGAACTGCCAATATTATTAACTTCTAGATTTGCCATCTGACTTTTTCCTAGTAGCCCAAATCTATTGTGATTATTTTTATAATTGGCTACATGAAAATACTCTTCTAAGTAAAATCCATTTATTTCCTTTGGCATAATGCATTATCTTGATAAAGAAAGTTGGAGGTTGCTATCTGCAAATCTATGTTTTAATTTCCAGAATTCTTCTCTGAGAATTATTCCTCTATGCTCAGCTTAAACTACAGGCAAGAATCTAAATTATGCTCACAAGGAATGACACGACTTACAATTGCTCAATAGCAGTGTTTAAGAATTTATAAAGAAAGTATGTTTGACTTTCTAGTAGGGAATAGCAAAAAAATCATGAAGTTTTATTTCCTTTCTCTTCTATCTCCTCAAGGAATTGCAGCTACTTAAAGTATTTCTCAAGTTTCATACATGTACATGAGAGAGATTGGCACTTCTTGAGTAGATCTGGCAGATTTACATTGTAAGTGATTAACTGGTATTTATGAACAATCTACTGTTCTCGAATACATTAAAATAGTCCTTTATATTGTTATGAGCGATTTTTCACTGAAGAAGTCACTGTACATTTATACTCCATAGAAACACGTTTTCTAAAAGTGATTTTTTTTTTTTTTTACCATAGAAATTAATTTCTGACTAAAATTAACTTGAAATCATAGAATTACAGAATGGTTAGGGTTGGAAAGGACCTTAATATCATTCAGTTCCAAGCCCTCTGCCATGAGCAGGACACATCACACCAGACCATGTCGCCCAAGGCCCTGCCCAGCCTGGCCTTGAACACTGCAGGGATGGAGCATTTACCACTTGTTTGGGCAGCCTGTTCCAGTGCCTCACCACTCTCACAGTAAAGAACTTCTTCCTTATATCTAACCTGAGCTTCCCCTGTTTAAGTTTGAACCCATCACCTCTTGTCCTATTGCTACAGTCTCTGATGAAAAGTCCCTCTCCAGCATCCTTACAGGTCCCCTTCAGATATTGGAAGGCTGCTATGAGGTCCTTTCTGTTGGGGGGAAAAAAAAAATAAATAAAGTGTTCACAAATAATACATTGATATATCTAAGACAACAACATTCTCACATTCCCTACAGTATTCTTACAGTTATCAACTACTTGCTGCAACGTTTTCTGGCTTCTCTGACTTGTTAACAAAGGCCTCCTGCCCTCTCCAAAAATATCAAATCAAACTTACTAGAGCATCATTACTATTTAAGAAAAAGTAAGCTCCATATTTTTAATCAGGGCTGAATGTATGATCTAAAATGCTCTCAAAGTATTATGTCGTCCTTGTATAATAATTGTAGTATTCCCTGACCATCTGGGAGCTGAACTACATTTTTTATTTTTGTTCTTTTCCTGTTGTTTCTGTAACTCAACTTTTTCTAGTACACATTTTTTCATACAAATGTTTTCCAGAATAGATTCCTTCCTTCCTTCCACTTCCTTCTTGGCTTTTGTCCGCATTAAAACCCATCATAGGGAATAATTATGGAAAGATGAAAATTCAGTTTTAAGAAAATAGTATTGAACAAACAATAAAAACAGACACCAGAGTTCCATGAGAAAATGTAGTAGGCTTCTGGAGCAATGCAAATCAAAATAATTTCTTAATTCACCAGTTTGCATGTAAACAGCTGCAGCATAACACCCACACAGGGTGCATAAATTGGGATTGCATAAAAAATAAAATGTGATGGTAAACTTCATGTCAGGCAGTCAAGACATCTAAACTAGGATCCTAATTTTCATGACAGTATTTCATATCTTTATCTAGGTGCTTCAGGGTCTGGAATTGAAAGAAGTTATGTGTCCTCCTTGATGGTTACTTCTACATCTTTATCCTTTGCTTGATACTATAATTCCCTTGCCACAACTTTCCTCCAACTACCTGAAAAAGTGGATTTCTGCTTCCGGCAAGAAAAATACATGAAAGAGTGATACATCTGTCTGGGGCTTATTTCAATGTGTAATGCTTTTGCATATAAATGTGAGTGTGAATGAACATGAACTTTACAAAATTCTTGAGGCAGCTTTATTTTTGACAGGTAAGAAAACACATAGCATTATTAGTAACCGAATAGTTAAAAGAATTATTTGTGAATGCTATCCCATCCCGCTTGGCAGGTGAGGGGGGAGGTGATCTTTTACAGTACTGTGCAGTTCACAGGAGAAACCATAGGCACTCCAGAGGTTGAAACATGAAACAATCATCATTAATTTTATTCTAAACTTCCCTAAAACTGTGTCAGGACAAGCAAAAGTACTGGCAAGTCCTTATTCTTATAAAAGACCTGAAGTAGAGGGAAAAAAAAGAGAAAAAAAATAAAACAAAAAGATGAATAAACTCACCACCCAGTGGATCCAGTGACATTTTATCTATCAGCAAGTTGCAGCCCTTTCAGTTACTTAACACTTGGCCAAATCCTTGCAATCAGTAATTCTGACGATAATAAAGAAACACACACCACACAACTGAAGCCCGGTTTTGCCTTTTTATAGGCTCATGGTCTCTTGGCTCCTCCCACAGGTGAGACTCATACACACGGGATCTGGTGAGCTCCAGACCCAGTTAACGCTGTGCCCCGACAGGCGCCGCGGTGTTTGTGCCGCTGTCTCCGGGCAGTTGATCTTCGCGGCCTAAGGGCAGACACACAGGAAACCACCCTGCTTTGCCTCCTCACCAACAACCCGCTGCTCACCACAGACAAGCGCTCAGCCTCCCTCAGTGCCTTCTATCTTGTGAGTTGATGTGAGACACACGCAAAAAGGGTCTCTTGACCAACAGGAATGCTCAGTAAGCACCGCAGTGATTCAGGTTTTCCTTTTATTATTATAATAAGATTATGTTAAACCGTATTGTTGGCATAATAGGATAACAGCATAAAACATCAAATTAATTATAACTGGATGAGAAATGAGAGGGGAGAGTTTCAAAATAGTCAAGAATATGAAATGCATGCACAACGGTTCACAATTCTGAAAAATAAAAAAATAGATCTATTAATTATGGTTTACAGGTTTGACTCTACAGTAACAGTAATTGCTTATGCAGATTGTCCTCTCAAATGGACATCTCTTTTATCCCATTGCTAGTCTGGCCTTTGGGCATTAGTGCCTAATCTTGTTTAGAATCTAATTCCTGTGCAAATTACACTGTTGTATGAATTGTAATTTTCTCATTTATTCTGGCTGAGACTAATGTTATGTTATCTGAATGACTGCATAAGAGGTCTTGACTTTTTCCACTGCACATGACTACCTCTAGACAACACCATAGCTGTTCTATCCAGAAGCATCTGCAGACCTCATAAACTGCAGAGCTCATCAAAGTTAAACCTCCAGTGGGGGAGTCAGGAAATACCTCTCTACAAGCATAAAAACATCGGCAATTTCTTTTTTTTCTGACTACTCACATCAGGATGAATACCATTGCTTCAAAAACTGCTCTAAATACACATTAGAATTACATAAATCCATAAGGCAGAATGTCCCTGACTCAGCATTTCCAATGTCAATCTCTTAAAAGCTACAGCTAAGTCCAAGTACTCTGACAAAATGCATACTGTAGTCAATAGAACTTTTGACTCATTAAGGCCAACAAAGCAATACTAGGTTCTGTTACCAACCCATTTGAAATTAAATAACACAGAAAAGTGCATGTGCTAGGTAAGTTTTGATTCTCTGCAAGTTCTTGAATATGAAGAATTCTGACTCATCTGTATGTTGGGAATAATTAGAGAAGAACTGGAAATAATTTTAAAAAATAACCAAACCCTGACATAGAACTTCTGAAAACAAAGGGAGCTGAAAATGTGACTATAGTTTATAAAATAATAGCTAGGGGAAAGTAAGGTTAAATTGGAAATTCAAAATCTAATAATAATGTTAGAGAAGATAAATCCCAAAGCATTTTTGTTCTGCATGCCCCAAATAAATTATAACATATATGTCTCTTATAGCTATAATGAAATAACGTAAAAGGAGGCAAACACTGAGAAGCAGACAAGAGAAAAGTATTTTTAGATGAGTTTTGAAACAGATGGAGAATCATGTGGCTAAAACCCTATCTAAATATATGGCACTTTAAAAATTCAGGAAAATGGTGGTGGCGTTAGACCAAAAATAGGTATCTATATATCAGGACAAATTAAAAAAATATGAGGAGATAAGTGTAACTTAGATAGTGACCTGAGGAAAAGAGAGAGGAGGCGGAAGAGGATGAAGAAGGGATGGGGAGAGAGAGATGCTCCTTGTAGCTACTTACAATTCCTTTATGGTGGTTAATCTTAGTTGCCAAGAAGCTTAAAAAAGTACAAGAAGGTAGAAGTTAAAATTGTTCTCTGTTCTGCATCCATTCAAAACTTCTATTTCTTCAACCTCCTAAAAGTGTAATTTATGCTAATTTACTTTTCCTGAGATATTTTAAAGCACTTGAAAAGTATACTTTACTGCTAATATCCTTTAGGACATGAACAATCACAGTGAAAAGTTTTATACATATAGTCATTGAATTCGATCAATTATATTTCTACTGTCATATTTCTTCACATGTTTTAACTGAAACTCAGGACCTCAAGTTACTTTTCTTGCACCCATATAATTGTTATCTGCTAAGCAACAAGAAATCTAGATCAAATGTTGTTAAGCTGTTAATACGATTGTAGGATGCTATTCCTTATATATGTTCCATTGTTATTACTCTGATTTTTCAGCATTATTACTGCTGCATAGAATTTTCATATGGCATTAGGGCCATATGTTTCTGAGTGTTAGGAATATGTTTGTGGTGGATTGACCTTGTCTGCCAGACACCCACCCAGCTGCCCTCTCACTCCCCCCAATCATGGAAAAGCTCATGGGTTGATGTAAAGACAGGGGCATCACTCAATAATTACAGTCACAGCAAAACCAAACTTGACTTTTTATTTCCAATTAAAAGAAGAGTAGGATGGTGATGAAACAAAGATAAAAGCTAAAACATCTCCCTCCCACCCCACCTTCTTCCCAAGCTCAACTTCACTCTTTCATTCCCAGCTCCTCTAGCTCTCCATCCCAAGTAGTGCAGGGGGGATGGGGAAAGGGGTTTGTGAACAGTTCATAACATTTCATGTCTGACATTTGTTAGTCCTCACTCTATTCTCCTGCTCCAGCATAAGGTCCCTGCCATGGGACAGAGTCCTTCAGGTAAAGAGTGCTCCAGTGTGGGTCTTCCATGGGCTGTAGTGTGGATATCTGCACTGATGCAGTCTCCTCCAAGGGCTGCAATGACTATGTGCTTCACAGAGGTCCTCATAGACTGCAGGGGGATGGCCTGTGTCACCAGACGAAAAGGAAATCATACGTGTTTCAAACAATATATTGACATATACTTGCATCTTTTTCAGAGACTGAATCAGCCAAAGTATCAGTTTTCAAGCATTAATTTAGAAAGGGTAGAAGTTAATTACCTTTAAAGAAACAAATTAACTACTACTAAATGCACAAAATCTGTTGCACAACATCTAAACTTTCCATCAGAAATTAATGGTCAGAGGTGGGTTTTTACTATGATTGTGGCCATGTTAAACAAATAAAAAAGCTTTGTTATATTTATAACTCTAAATAAAATATTGTGCAACAGACTATGTTTGAGATATGGTAAATGAAATTGTATATAAATCACATCTGTCCTTCTGGAGATTTTGTTTCTAAATGGGTTTGTGTTTATGCCCCCAAATTACTCTTTATGTTTCTTGTTACTGTTGGAAATGGCTGCCTATTACAGTAAATGATATCTTATACAGAACAAGATGTTAAAAAAAAAAAAAATGAGCTGGATCGACATCTTGGATTTGCCCTAAAGAAATTGATTTTAAAGACACTATAGTTCATTGTGCATTGAGAATTAGTATTCATCTATCTGTTCTCTGTCCTGAATCCAGCTTGCACATGTGCTCACCAGAGAAGGATATGAAAGGCCAATATTCATTTGGCACTTTTCCCTCAAACTTCCTCCATACATCATGCATTTCCAATATTATTCAGTTTGAGGTTGTGGGCAAAGAGCTAATGTGAATGTTGTACAAAAGCCAGCTAAACCAGAAAGAACAATGTCAGCTACATGCCAATGTTTTCATTTTCTGATCAAATGTCTTCAGTTCCAGAAAGCCAGAGGCATTTAATAAGCTTGTCTGGCAGGTAAGATCAATTTGCATGTTAGGGGATCTAGAAGAAGGAAGAAATTTATGAAGATTCACATATCAATCAATTTATTGACAGAAAGTGGGAAGTAAATGCAAAACATTATATTAATGAAAGTTCAGGTTATACAATTAAAACTGCATTTTATGTTATATGTACTAGGGCATAAAGCTAATATATCTTGCAGTGTTCAGAGTTTTCCAAGCAAGAATGAAACAGATGATGAATCTAGGAGAAATGAGTCTAAGACCATCTACTTTGCATATTTTTAAATATTTTCTGTAATTTTTCACATGAGTAATCTTAAATATTCTACAATATTTATTCTTAATTTCTAATTATTATTTCCAATTTAGATAAAAGATGACTAGAACAAAGCATTTTCTAATAAAAATTGCTACAAGGACCTGTATCAATATAACTTGCAGATTCCTTCTTGAGACATGAAATTTACCATTTAGACACTTGAGAAGATCCAGGCTTTTTATTCAAATTGAATACACCTGAGAGAATTTTTAGAGCCTTAGAAGGCCTTAGAAAAATTCTAAATAAAAAAAAAACCTTGAGTGCGAGAAAGAAAAACAATTCAGTGCAAGATCCAAGTCATGATCAAGACTTTTAAAGAAGTTTTTGTTTATATTAACTCTTACAAAGTAACAGTGATATTTTTTTATTTTTTTATTATTTTTTTTTTTTTTAGTACAGCAAGAAAAATTGTGAAAAAAGTTAAATCATAGAATCATAGAATGGTTAGGGTTGGAAAAGACCTAAAGATCATCCAGTTCCAATCTCCCTGCCACCTCACTCTAGACCAGGTTGCCCAAGGCTCTGTCCATCCCTTGAACACCGCCAGGGCTGGAGCATTCACCTCTTCTTTGGGCAACCTGTCGCAGTGTCTCACCATCCTTCCGATAAAGAACTTCTTTCTTATATCTAACCTAAACTTCCCCTGTTTAAGTTTGAACCCATTACTCCTTGTCCTATTGCTACAGTCGCTGACGAAGAGTCCCTCTTATGTGTAAATGTGTAATCAAGAGTCTTATTGGGTCATTTAATATTTAAAGTCATGCTGAAAGAATACCTCTTAAATTAAATGGGATTTAGAGGTATAATCCAATAGAAACAAAGTAATGAAAACAACCTTCAAAGAATTTCTAGTGATTTTTTAATATACATGTACATATACATATACATTTACATATACACCTATTTTTATTTTTATTTTTAATATCCTTGTACTTTTAATTAAAAATATATTTATTCAAATAGCTACAGGGAGATTCTTAAACTTCATTTCAGAAAAAAATTAAGAATTACCTTTAATTTTGAAAAAAGGTAGGGTACAAGATCAGTTCTTTTTAACAGACATAAAATAATTGATTCTGCTCCCCAACTCAACTTTAAATGTTGCATGAAAAGACAAAACCCACAGTCAGTACTAAATGGCTAAGCATTAGCATAACAAAACATCTCAGTGTGGTGAAAGACAGTTTTTGACCTGACCAAAATAAACAGTTTTGATCTTTCTGGTGTATTTTTTGCACATCGTCCTGGGTTCAGCAGTAGCAGTCATTTTTCTCCTTTTTAGTAGCTGGTGCAGTGCTGTGGTCATGATTGGCACTTGTTCAGGGGTGGGCTTAAACCACAACACACATTTAATAGATTCTCATAGGCCACATCTGTTTAATCCAAACAAGCTTTTTTTGATTTACCTGTCCCTCTCCCCCATCCCAGTGAAGTTTAATGTGATTATATTAGCATTTGTAAGCCTCTAAGAAGTTCAAAACATAGGAAGGCTTCTCTCTGGAAGCTGCTCAGGCTAGTTACATCAAAATACCATGCAAATTGGAAAATGAAATAAGTGAAAGAGCATGCATGGTGATAGCTCTAATTACCTTTGAAATATGGAACATCTTATGAAGGAAAACCAAGTACACTAGCTTGTAATGTAAAAGCTTCACATACATTTATAATATTTTGA
Organism: Strigops habroptila; assembly: GCF_004027225.2. NCBI lineage: Eukaryota > Metazoa > Chordata > Aves > Psittaciformes > Psittacidae > Strigops > Strigops habroptila. The sequence goes on along the minus strand of NC_044278.2, from coordinate 74,961,388 downwards.
GAGAAATTAAATGAACTTGTGTGATCTCAGAAGGCATTAATTGAAGACTTGTTAACCTGAACTATGTTCATAAAGCAAAACACCTCTGAACTGATGGATTGAGTAAGAGGCCTGAAACAAAGATTCATGATAAATATTTACAAATTTATTGCAGTTTTAAATCTGAACCAAGTTTATGGTGTTTTACACTATTTTATTAATACAGTTTGCAAATTGATCATGGTTATTCCAGAAATTTTATATGTGTCGTGATTATATCACACAGTTATTAACTGAAGTAAAATAATCTCTAGATAGAAATACTGTACAGATAGGTTTCTTTCCGAGACCATTAAAAAAAATGCAGATATTTCTTAGGATGTTATAATAGAAACAACAACCAGTGTTTTAGTCAAACAAAATCTTAAAAAAAATATTGGGGGGCATTTGGCTGTTTTTGTCAAAGTTACAAGTCGCTTAATCACCTTTAATAAGTCATATGTATGAGAAACTGTCTCATACAAGTGGTGTGTTACTGATAATGCAAAAGTATGATTCTGAAGTGTGCAACAGTGAATGAGTTAAGCTCAAACCAAAACAAAAATTCATTAAATGTGTGTAGTTTATACTGAGAAGTCCTAGGGAAAATAATCTCAAGCAATAAAGAAATACTGACAGCCCTGCATTTATGAAGCTTGTAGAGAGACAGAAGTATAGTGAGAAACACTTGTATTGAATATAAACTGCTTTAAAAGCAGAGAACTGGTGTCACATGTTATTTAGAACACCAGAAAACATTTTGGACAATCAAAAGGAACTGTTTTACAAACATTACAGGCAAAAGAAAGAAAAGCAGCAGTACAGATATGTCCTTGTTTTGTTCTAGAAACCATAACAATATGTCTTCCATTTTAGAAAAAGACAGAAAATTTTAATGCTTCACTAACAGAGCAAAAGAATTTTTATTATGGTCAAAAGCTGGGATGAATGTTAACTTCTTAAGGACAATAATGTATTACTATAGTGAGAAACCATTAAAAGTGAAGGGACTAGCATTTATTATTTTTAGTGCTGAAAAAAGTTAGAGTGATGTCTTCTATTTTTAACTGCTTTAGTTTCATCACTGGGAGTTTGATATCAGTTTCCATCAAAGTCTGTGTTGTTGATTATGAAAAATGGATGGCATGAGGTCATTAATGCATGCAGCAGAGGACATAACGTGTCTTAATAAAAATCGGAGGTTTTGTCTTAGTTTTAAATTCAACCAATTCAAATAGAAGCTCTGACTAAATCCCAGCACAAACTAAGGTGATGATGTGTACTAATGTATTTAAACCTACTTGATTAGAGAGTTTGAGGAACAAAGCCATACAAAAATAGAATGGCTAGAACACAGCAAAAAATTGTTGGAATTCTGTTATTAGCAAAACTTGTGTAAGTCTCTTATTTTGATATTCTTTTGCTTTCTAGTTGACATAAGAGGTCCTTCAAGATGCTCTGCCCAGGGGAGAGTTTAGATGAACAGTTCCTAGCAAGAATGAAGCAGAAGGAATAAATTGCTCTAGAATATGTTGCTGTTTTTCTGAGGCCTATTGTCAGTCTCAGTGCTCTCAGAAGGCTCCTGAAGAAAATAGATTCTGCTGATAATATTAACATTTCTCCATCTGAATTGGTGAATACATCCCCCTAGTACTGACATAAAACTGTTGAAATGAAAGGTCCTATTAAAAAGGTGTCGTTTTAAGGCTGGGAAAAAGAGTCAGTTTTATGAAAAAAAAAAAATCTAAAAAACCCTCCAAAAAACCTAAAAGCAAACCAAAGGAAAACGAGGAGACTGAGTAGCAAAGTATTAGCAGGAGCAATTTAAGTTCATATTTTAAATCAAAGAGGACAGACTTACACTAGAATTTCTAGCAGGGAGTGATTTTGGCTAACAGCTGGTCATTTTCTCCTTCTCTACTAACACCTTAAATGGCAGTATTCTTTTACATATGCAGACATTGTTATTTGCTGACATGTGAACCACAACTTGTCCTACATGACTGGCACTTCCCAGTTCCTCACAGAGTGCACCTATACTATGCTGGAAATCTTGGTGGTGCTAATTTCCCTCACTGTGTATTTGTTAAGCACTTGAATGTCTCACTGGTACACTTAGCAATGGGGGTGTTCGGTCATTTAACACTTTGCTGCCTGTGCATGTAGGGTACATGCCTCAGACCAGCAATTGACATGAGCTTCATTGCTGGTTGTCATCTGGTTATGAATGTGTGAACCACAGTGGATCAATCCCTGGTCCTTTTCTCTTTGCCTTTTATTAAATGTTAGTGAAGAGGTATCTAGGGTGCACTGTCATGCTTTTCTGATACTTTATGTCCTACTCAGAATAAAGCTTACTAAACATGTTTTTTTGTGTTTAGTTTAATTTTGATGTTAAGTATGTGTCCTTTTTTTCATTCAAAGGATTTCTATTTGCACAATTTTGGCAAAATAAATATTAAAGACTAAATACTTTAGCTTTTTTGTGTATATTAGTAACATTTTAATCACTAATCGCTTCTCAGATCCAATAGCTTCTTCCTCAAAATTAATTTGTTTGTGCTCCCAGAATGGAAAATTTAACCAGCTTTATCCTCTTTCCTCCTTCTTCTCCAAAGGTCACATCTTGAGAGAATTGCATCCTTGAGACCCACTGTAAACAGTTACAGTCATTATTTATCATGAAGCAGCATGCTATATGGTCTGAATTGCAGAAGTAATGCTACACATAATTACTGGAAAGTCTGCTGTATATAAATCAAACAAACACAACAATTTCTACTCACTGCTAGTAGCCGCAGCTAGGTATTGTTGGTAAAATATCTTGAAATAGCAGGAACAAAAGTAATTCATAAAGGAAGACCAAGAAACATTCTTATGTAACCTCGAGTACAGGGCAGGGATTAATGTGAGGGAGAATCTAGGAAGGTCTTCAGAATTTTGCTTAATCCCCAGGTCTTTCCTATTGCCTACATGGTGCCACAGGTCTCAAAGGAAGACATGTATCTAATTATCAGAAGGACTTTCAGTTTTATATATATTTTATATATTATATATAAAATATAATAAATATATATTTCTCGAAACCATGCACCCTATTACAGCTATACACAAGCTTCAAAGGAGAGTTGTTGAATGAAGTAAATATTTAAAATACCTCAGATATCAGAATTATCTTACAGCAACCAGTTATTCTGTACATATGGACAGAAATTTTCTAAAAAAAAATCCATGCTCTATTTTACCCTGTAAATCCCTGCTTATAAGCATTTGTTTTACCAAGAGTGTGAGTGCTTGTTCTGCTTCTCACCTGTTGTCTTAGGTTTCCATAACAGTTATCGTAGGATGTCTACATAAAAACTCCATGGATTTCTGCAATGCTGTATGCAACTGTAATGCATAGTAATGAGCCATCTGTCACACTTGAACATTTATTATCTTAATCTGGAGGAAATAAAGACATGGTGAGTGGGATTCAGCTCCAGATTAAAACGTCAAAATTTGGGTGTCTACATGTAGAGCTAGATATCTACACGAGGTAGGCGAAAAAAGTCATAGTCTGAGAACTGATCTTAAACTATCACCTAAAAGATATTTACTACATATGATGTCCAGTGAGGAAATGTAAAAGAGACCAGATTAATAGGTGTCAATTTCAGTGCCCTGAGAAGAGTGCAAGTCCAAACACTACAATCCTAGAGTGACTGGGATCAGCAGTCCTGACATCGTATGACATAACATGGTTGGTTCTTTTGCATTTGGGTCCAGACAGGTTTAACATGTGCAAAAAGTACAAAAACCACAGAACAGGCTCAGTTGCAAGTAAAAAGGTCTTTTTTACATCTGAATTCTGTGAGGGATTATTTGACAAGGAAATAGAGTATTCACTAAGCATTAATACACATTGCAAAATATTTTACTTTTTCAGTTTTTCTCTGAAACTTCTCTGAAGAAAAATCTATTAGTTGCCAGGTTTAAATTTGTACCTTCAAAGCTGCTACTGGACCACATCATATTATATGATCTGATAATCTATAGTAATTGTAGGAAATACGTATATTGGGGATTTTTTTTCCCAATAAATTCTGTATGATATACAACTGTCCTAAATATGTAATGGTTTTCCTGTTACAAAGATGTGATAGTAAGGAGAATTAAAAATATATCATAGTTTAGCATGGCATTATGTTTATACCACAAGTACAGGCTGTTTAGAAAAGACAGACCAGGCAGACGGGGAGGGGGAGTTGCTATCTATGTCAGTGATAGGCTAGAGAGTATGGAACTCTGTCTGGGGACAGATGATGAGTCAACAGAGTGTTAGTGGGTCAGGATCAAAGGGAGAACAGCAATGGGGGACATTACGGTGGGGATCTGTTACAGGCCGCCTGATCAAGAGGACTCTGTGGATGAAGCACTCTACAGACAGATAGGAGCAGCCTCACGCTCGCAGGCCCTGGTCCTCATGGGGGACTTCAACCATCCTGACATCTGTTGGAGGGACGGTACGGCCCAGCACAAGCAATCCAGGAGGTTCCTCGATTGTGTGGAAGACAACTTCCTCTTTCAAGCAATAGAGGAGCCAACGAGGAGAGGTGCCATGCTGGACCTTGTGCTCACCAACAGGGAGGGACTAGTTGGAAATGTGATGCTCCAGGGCAGCCTTGGCTCTAGTGATCACGAGATGGTTGAGTTTGAGATCCTCAGGACAGTGAGAAGAGCATGCAGCAAGCTCACTGCCCTGGACTTCAAGAAAGCAGACTTTGGCTTCTTCAGGAACCTTCTTAGTAAGGTTCCATGGGATATAGTCCTAGAGGGTGGGGGGCCCAAGACTGCTGGTCGGTATTCAAGGATCACCTGCTACGTGCTCAGGAGTGTTGCATCCCGACTAGAAGAAAGTGCAGCAGGAGGGCCAGGAGACCTCCATGGATGGACAAGGAGCTGCTGAGGAAACTTAGAGGGGAAAAAAGAAGCTTATAGAAGGTGGAAGCAAGGACAGGCGGCCTGGGAAGAATATAGGAGCATTGCCCGGGAAGCTAGGGAGCAGGTTAGGAAAGCTAAGGCCCAGCTAGAATTAAGTTTGGCAAGGGATGTAAAAGATAACAAGAAAGGATTTTATAGATACGTAGCAAATAAAAGACAGACTAGGGACAATGTGGGCCCTCTCCAGAAGCTATCGAGAGAACTGGCTACCATGGATTTGGAGAAGGCTAAGGTTCTTAATGACTTGTTTGCCTCAGTCTTCACCAGCAAATGCTCTGACCACACCACGAAAGTCTTGGAAAGCAGATGCAGGAACTGTGAAAATGAAGACCTTAGGCCCACTGTAGGAGAGGATCAGGTTTGAGACCATCTTAAGAACCTGAAAGTGCACAAGTCCATGGGACCTGATGAAATCCATCCACAGGTCCTGAAGGAGCTGGCGAATGAAGTTGCTAAACCACTGTCCATCATATTCAAAAAATCCTGGCAGTCAGGTGAAGTTCCCGATGACTGGAAGAAGGGTAATATAACCCCCATTTTCAAGAAGGGGAAGGTGGAAGACTACAGGGGAACTACAGACCAGTCAGTCTCACCTCTGTGCCTGGCAAAATCTTGGAACAGTTTCTCCTGGAAAACATGCTAAGGCACATGAAAAACAAGGAGGTGGTTGGTGACAGCCAACATGGCTTCACTAAGGGGAAATCCTGCCTGACCAATTTGGTGGCCTTCTTTGATGGAGCCACGGAACTGATGGACAGGGGCAGAGCAGTTGACGTCATCTACCTGGACTTGTGCAAAGCATTCAACACTGTCCCGCACGACATCCTTGTCTCTAAATTGGAGAGACATCAATTTGATAGATGGACCTCTCAGTGGATAAAGAACTGGCTCGATGGCCGCACGCAAAGAATTGTGGTAAATGGCTCGATGTCCAGTTGGAAACCTGTAACGAGTGGTGTCCCTCAGGGATCGGTGTTGGGACCGGTCCTGTTCAACATCTTTGTCGGCGACATGGACAGTGGGATTGAGCGTGCCCTCAGCAAGTTTGCTGATGACATCAAGCTGTGTGGTTCGGTTGATACGCTGGAGGGAAGGGATGCCATCCAGAGGGACCTTGACACGCTTGTGAGGTGGGCCAATGCCAACCTTATGAAGTTTAACCAAGCCAAGTGTAAGGTCCTACACCTGGGTGGGGGCAATCCCAGGCACAGCTACAAGTTGGGCAGAGAAGAGATTCAGAGCAGCCCTGCAGAAAAGGACTTGGGAGTGTTGGTTGATGAGAAGCTTAACATGAGCCGGCAGTGTGCGCTTGCAGTCCAGAAAGCCAACCGTATCCTGGGCTGCATCAAAAGAAGCGTGACCAGCAGGTCGAAGGAGGTGATCCTGCCCCTCTACTCTGCTCTCGTGAGACCTCACTTGGAGTACTGCGTACAGTTCTGGTGTCCTCAACATAAAAAGGACATGGAGCTGTTGAGCGAGTCCAGAGGAGGGCCACGAGGATGATAAGAGGGCTGGAGAACCTCCCGTATGAAGACAGGCTGAGAGAGTTGGGGCTGTTCAGCCTGGAGAAGAGAAGGCTGTGTGGAGACCTCATAGCAGCCTTCCAGTATCTGAAGGGGGCCTACAAGGATGCTGGAGAGGGACTCTGCATCAGGGGCTGTAGTGGTAGGGCAAGGGGTAATGGGTTCAAACTGAAACAGGGGAAGTTTAGATTAGATATAAGGAAGAAGTTCTTTACAGTGACGCTGGTGAAGCACTGGAATGGGTTGCCCAGGGAGATTGTGGATGCTCCATCCCTGGCAGTGTTCAAGGCCAGATTGGACAGAGCCTTGGACCACATGGTTTAGTGTGAGGTGTCCCTGCCCATGGCAGGGGGGTTGGAACTAGATGATCTTAAGATCCTTTCCAAGCTTTACTATTCTATGATTCTATGATAAGTAAAAAAACAAAAAAAAATTGTGTTGGTTGTAACTGGCAATAAGATCAGAGAAAACAGGAGTATACTAAAGAAGAAAGCAGATAGAAATTGTTTGGGAATAACACTTAAACCCTAGAGGGTCAGAAAGGCCCATGGAGGGTGGAAAGCATTGTTTCTTATTATTAGTCGCCAGAATTGCTGGGCTACCACAGGAAACAAAGCAACGAAGTTGCAGAAGTTACAAAAAAGAACAGCAGGGTGGATTTTTCCCTTCCTTCCATTTTTTCAGGTGTTCTTTCCACTGAGACAATTATAATTGTTGTGCTATTGTTTTTGATGCTAATGTCATCTGGTGCTAAGACTGGATTTATTTATTCACCACCTGGTGCAGGATCTACTGACTTCTTTTTTTTTTTTGTCTCCATTGCTTAGGAAGTTAAATTGCTAATCACGGCTGGGTTCAGCTCATGAAAGAATAAATTATCATTAAAGTGATCATACAAGGAAGCACCAAGCAAACAAACAAAAATACTCCCGAAAGCTGTATCTGGACGTTTTTTCCACCCATAGCTAGTAACGAACACAGTCATTTTCTCTTGTTATAAATTTGTCCTTAGCTTTCAGAAAAGTAAGCACCTCCTCATCAAGTTACACATACTGACATATTACAGTACCAGCATGCATGCAGTGTGGAAAATGTACCATTTTGAACTGGTAACAGCAGGATAAAAATATTCTGATATACAGTCTATTTTCACTTGGTCTGCACTTGATAGCTGTGCTTCCTATGCTTTTTTTTGTTGTTCCTGTTGTTTGAATACTTGTCACAGCAGCAAGCTTTACTTAATTTGCCCCCGTGAACTCTAACCTCTCCTCCCCTTCCCATCCCACTTCTCATATAAGTATATGACATACATGCATCATCAGAGAAGCAGAATGACACACTGCAAGCATGGAATCATGGAGTCATAGAATCATAAAAAGGTTAGGGTTGGAAGGGACCTTAAAGATCATCTAGTCACAACCCCCCTGCCACAGGCAGGGACACCTCCCACTAGACCAGGTTGCTCAGAGCCCCATCCAACCTGGCCTTGAACACTGCCAGGATGGAAACAGATCCAAACTGCATTAAAGACAGTGGAGAGATTCTCAGTGAGTTCAATGGGCTTTTAATAATGTCAAAAGTCTTGATAAGAATTATAGAAACACTTTAAAATTCCATATTTTAATATGAATGGGCAATGCATTGTATAAGTGACTTATATTAAGCTGACCTAAAAAGTGCTCCAGTTCCACTCATGTTCCATGCATTCAATTGATTTACTCTGCTCATTTGGTATCATATTTAAAGAATGTTCACTGAGGCCCTTGGTCCAGCAAAGCATATTGTTTACCTTACTCTAGGCACATAATGAAAACCATAAAACCTTTGTCATGACTGATTTATACTTAATTTCATGTAGGCTTATTAGTTCAGGGCATATGTACACACATTACAGATTTTCTCTGTACAAGTGATTAGATGACCTTTAGTGGTCCCTTTCAACCCAAACTATGGTTGTGTAATTGTATAATTGTATGATTCTACGATTCTATGATTATCTTCCCAAATATTGTTTTTAGAAGATTAGGACTCATTGTCTTGTTTTGTTTTTCTTATCTTTTGCAAACCTTTCTCATTTATTAGTGAAATAGACAACATTTTTTTCCCAAGCATGCACGAGTATAATGGTACTGAACATTGACTCATCCTCTGGACAGCTTAAGGATAATAAATATCCATTTATATTAAAAAAAACCCCAACCTTTGTATGGCACTGGAATTTGAAATATTAACTTTCTGCAATCTCTACTGAATTTAAAAAAAAAATCATATAACTATCCTGAATGTTTAAATGTAAGTTTTAACTTTAACCTATTAATAAGGCTGTGAAAATTACACGACTCAGTGTGAGAGTGTGCTCCTTCTCCCTCCTCCCAGTCAACCTGACCTTTATTTCCTATAACATGTATTTGTTTCTTTATATTTATTTGTTTGTTTATTTATTAAAATATATTTATTTTACCTCCTGTAATATTTATTTATTTCCAAGCATAACGGATGCATCTGGTCATGACGGCTGCATCTGGCTCAAAGTGGATTTCGGGGAGGCAGATACAACACAATAGCTAATGGCTAGTTTGAGCAATGTGGCCATCTAACCACAGTGCTTGTCAATGTCTGACTCTAGCGAAATTTGGAGGAAACTAACTTCTGTAGTCAGTGTGCAAGTATGGTTATGAGTTAATCATCTTACCCCATAAATACTGAGCAGCCCAAGAGCCCTTTCAATACTCTTGACAGCTGGCTGCATGCCAGGATCTCCTTTTGAGTAGGGATATGTTTCAAGGTTAAGCCTGCTGCAGACATCCCTTTCTCCTTGAAGTTCAGACATTCCTTTCTGCAAAAGATCCACAGTAAGTGACTAATAGTTTGCTAAACTTTGTAAGCTTTGCTAAGATTTTGAGATTGACTGTGCACATATAATCCTTTAGACATAAACCACTGACCAAGTTGGGACTAGGATTGGATTCAGCTGCACCTAGACGCCTCTGAGGAGGAATTTAGAAAGCAAAGAGGTCCTCTCTCAATCTCATGACTCAACAAGAGGGTCTTCCCAATGTGTCTGACTTACCCTGTCCTCTATGCAGTAAATACTCAAGTGTACCTTGACATTGAATCTTGTTAAACGACTGTTGCATTTACCATTGAACTTTGTTAACTCACTATTTTACGTCAATAAAGTATATTGGTGCTTCTCTCTTGCAAGTGAAGTGCATCACTCCATCCACCAGACTCAGATACACTAGTGGATAGAAGAGTACAAGAATTTATTTTTTGTTAGAGATTTTAATCATGGAGACCTTATTTTTAAGCTAGTAGTACATTCAGTACAGACCAAGTAGAGCTGGGATAAAAAGAGTTAAATGCATCAGAGGATTTAATTTAATGCATTGAAAGCATTTCCATTTTATGGAATTTGAAGGGCCATTGTCCATTTTCTTGAATTTTAACTATTCATCTGGTTTTGAGCAGTAAGCTTTAAAATCATGAAGCTGGAAGAATCAAGGTACATTTTTTTTTAATTTCTTTTATTTTGTTTGTTAGCAGTACACTTGCAAGGGGACAAGTATTCTTACTTACAAAAAAAAAAACCTTTTAATTACAAAAAATGGCAACTGTTTAATTAAAAAAAAAAAATCCTTAATGATCTATGGCTAATTTCACACCATCAAAACCACCAACCCTAATCCAAAATATAACTCATTAGCTACATTAGGCTCCCTGGAGTTCCTTTCATGACAAGAAAGCAGTCAGATGAAGTCCTAAAGTAAAGTAAAGTCCTAAACTTAAGTAAAGTTTACGCAGGTTAGTTTTACAGAATTAAGTGATAAGAGCTAACTAACTAACATTGTAATATCCAAAGCTTTTTTTCTCTGCAGGCAATGCTCTGTGAAATGGGCTGCAAAGGTGCCTGTCTCTTGAAGGCTATATAGTTTGCAGAACAATATGAAAATTTTTGACCAATTTTTTGATAATAGGTATGGTAAGAATAAGTCAACCACCACACAAAGGCAACATTGGAATATCCCTAAAAGATTCCCTAAAAAAAATCCCTTATAGGCCTCATCTCCCTTTTTTGTGTAACAGATATTTAAAGGTATCTCCCAAGACATGTGTCGTGGTTTAAGCCCCGCCCGTAACTCAGAACCACACAGCAGCTCGCTCACTTCCCCACTTTTTCCTCCCCCTGCTCTAGGAGGGATGGGGAGGAGAAACAAAAGAATGTAACTCCCATGGGTTGAAATAAGAACAGTCCAGTAACTAAGGTATAATACTAAACCACTACTGCTACCACCAATAATAATGCTAAGGGAAATAACAAGGGGAGAGGATACAATTGCTCACCACCCGCCGACCGATACCAAGCCTGACCTGAGCAGTAATCTGGGTCTTCTGAGTAACTTCCCCCAGTTTATATACTGGGCATGACGTGCTATGGTATGGAATACCCCTTTGGCCAGTTTGGGTCAGGTGTCCTGTCTCTGCTTGCTGCTGGCTTCTTGTTCCTCTCCTCCCTGGCAGAGCATGAGATTGAGAAAGTCCTTGGTTGGGGTAAACATTACTTAGCAAAAACTAAAAACATCGATGTTATCAGCGTTGTTCCCAGGCTGAAAGTTAAAAAACACAGCACTGCACCAGCTACTAAGAAGGAGAAAAATGACTGCTATAGCTGAACCCCGGGCAGCATCCGCCCCTTATTCCATACCATGCACATCATGCTCAGATCCTGTATTTTAAAATATAGCATCGCTTTTTTCTCATAAATATACACACATATATATGAACCCAGGACAACATGGGGTACCACAAAATTGCTATATTTCAATATAAGCAGGTTTCAACATACAGGTGAAAAGATTATTTGGAACTATTTAAATAGAGTAAGAAATGATAATACACTGTTCTTTTGTTCTCTCAAGCAGTTGAAGGGTTTTGTTTGTGTATTTATCTATTCAGAGACACGCTTCAATTTTTTTTTTTTTTTGACAATTGGAAAAAAACTCTATATGTGAAAATATTTATTCTATATTTTAATTCACTGAGTTTGTGTTTAAACTGTAAATGGCATCAAGCTATGTTTTCAATTAACTTTTAAAAAGAAACTCCTGGCAATCGCTATGGCTAGGATTCCCATCACAAAGGACTGGTATTAGTTACCTGTTTCTAATATAAATTATATTAGAGATTTTTTGGCAGTGGAGTAGTGATTTTGCATATGAAAGACAAGATACTTAACATGATATTGGGAATGTTTTATCTAAAAAAATAATTACAAAATTACTGGCCATTTCTTATTTCTATTTTTATTTGCATTTTTTTTTTAAAGGCCTTACAACTTCCATCAAATTCTTCCTATTTTATTGCATGCTATTTCTAATCACTTTCATGAGATTACATATACGTTAATTTTTGCCTGCAGCTATTTTAAAAAATGTCCTGTTGTTCCTTGCTGTCTTTTTTTTTTTTTCCCCAGAGATGAGTTTATTTTATCTTCATGTCTGTTTGTTCTCAAAATTGTTTCCTTGCTCCCTTCAGGAACAGAAACTATTTTTTTGCTTTGTTAGAACACCTTTGAAAAGTGATCACTTGTCTTTTTACAAAGACTTAAAGAAACATGTAGCTTGAATATGTCTATTTGTTTACCTTGAAGTTTTGCACTTCTAATTCTGATTTAAATGTTTTGGGAGCTTAAAAAAAAAATCCAAAACCAAAAGGTGATAAAATAAATTATCTGATTTCGTAAAGGTGTTTGGGGTTTGAGGGGAGGGGTGTGGGGTTTTTGTTGTTGGGTCTTCTTGGTTTTTTGGTTTTGGATTGTTTGTGGGTTTTTTTCCTGAGCTGAAGGGATATGTTCCACATTTCTTCTCAGATGTCTTATGTTCGAGGGATTCTGAATGCTCTTCATTTACCATGACGAAGAGACTGTACATGTGGAAAAGGCCAATGATCTGCAACATACTTGAGACCTTTGCTGCAGTTTAGAGATGGATGGAGTGGCACATTCATGTATTATGGACGTGCGGGTGCACCCAAAGACATTCTTCAGATTTCCGAGCATTTTCAAGCCTGGACAGAACCAGCAAAGGTTAAACAAAAGACCAAACAATCAACAAAAAAAGCAAAAAACAAAATAAAGAAACATGTTTGTTAGAACTGAGGTGCATTCCGCAGGCAAAGTAATATTAATAAAACAAAAAAACACTAGTAATGAAATATTGTTTCATAATGATGCAGTTGCTGATATGTGTAGACTCTGTAGTGATGGGTTTGAAAACCATGTTAGAATGGCAGTGGGTACAAAACAGGCTGAATTACAATAAATCTATTTGCTTTAAATATATAGTACTATGCTCATATCTTGATCTCCTTTATACATGTTTAGTATATTCTTTATTATATCAGATATACAAGTATGTGTGATCAATATTTTGTCCTCAATAGCATTTACACAGCTGGTCATGGAGATTGAGAAAGTAGGACTGAAAATTAAGAATATGCATCAATCACTGTTCTTCAAAAGATTTTTGAGTGGAAAAACGCAGTGCCTCCTCAGTAAACAAGCTGTGGCACGTAAAAAGTTCAGGAACACCATGTGAATAACAGCTGAAAACTGAAAAGTGTGTGAGTATTCTTTAAACACCCACAGTCAATATGTGTAACTTTGTACAAGATTGAGATCACAGGAGAATCACACATTATCAGTGAAGTGAGTCATGGCTGATAGAGACATAAACCAAATGTATGACAAAGCTGCACCAGAAATTGTTAAAGTGCATAGGTTTTCTCCTATTATTTGTGTGGATGCTATAAGTTAAAAATAACCATGTATTATCAATAGTTATGATTTTTATATTCTCTTAACTGAAAAAGAAAATAATTTACTAGTTGCTGGGTGTCAAATGTACCCTAACAAATATGTAATCAGTAACCAAATATGTCCAATAAAAAAATTAAAAAGACAATTAAGAGAAATCATAGGACAATAAGTTATATTTGATAACAGAAACTATGGAAGGGGTTTTTTTGGACTATAAGTGCTTCAATATTTTCCAGTGGGGCTAGGGTTAACATATTTTCAAAAAGAGCATATCCAAAAGTAAATGTGCCATCAAATTCCTTGCAAAAATCCCTTTACTGTGTCTCACTCAGTGCTGCTGTATTTCTCTTCCAACATCCCAAAGGAGGAAAAAGCGAGGAACTGGTTTCTCATCATTAAAAAAAGGTGAAATTATGAGTAAGTTGCCACTAAGGTCCTCACACAGCTACTATAATAAATGCTTCAACTTTATGCCTTTGACCTCCCTGTCTCAGGACATTTAAGATATTTCTTGTTTAAGGCATTGTGTAACAAGGTCTCAAATGGCAGAAATAAGTTCACTTGATTCCAACTGTAGGTTTTACTGCTAGTGGACTCTTTTATGTTTGTTTCTTCTAGATAAAAATTTAACACTTGTATTCTGTTTTTATTTCACATCAGCCATCAAAACCATCTTTCTGATTTCACACACATTTATTTACATAACAAATTTTTTAATGAATTGTATCTGAACTTTCAAAGGGACAATTGAAATGAATGAAGCCATATTGAACTAATTGGAAGGGCAAAAATGTTATTTGACCGCACACCTTTAATAGTAAGTGAAAGCTTTACCTACCAGAGTACAGATGCAATGAATACTGAAGCCATAAAATCTAAAAAAGTCTTCAGCAATCCTGTGTTACACACAGAGGCCTTGTGAATTTGCCTGGTAGTTTATAATTAAATATTTTTTTATTAGGAAAATTACATCATGATCTATGTAGAAGTGATTTAAATGCTTCTCAGGAATAGTTAATCCACTAATTCCTTACAGTTTCTTTCAAATAATTCAATTCTAAATTAAACTTTGTTGTTGTATTGAAAATTAGTAAATAAGTCATTATTAATACAGATAGAAAGTACTATAATTTACTCACAACTGGTTACTTTTTCCATCTTCGATCATACTGCATCACTCATATCAACCCACTTAATTTGTTCACACGTGTCCATTATGTTAGTTTCAGACTGTTGCTGCAGAAGAGTGGGAAAAAGCATAAAGAAATAATGTCTTATAAGATCTGTTTGGGTTAAAAAAAATGCTATTGGTGTTAATTCATAGAGACTTCTTAATTAGTATGAAGGTAGTCTTTGTAAACAGAACACATATAATGTCATAACATTATTTAGTGCATCACAAACTGTCGTTCAGGTTCAGACGTGCTTTACCACAAATAGATTTGTCCCATAGAGGGTTTTTTTTCAGTTTTAAAGTTCAATCAAATTTTTCTCCACTTATTTCTGTGATACTAAGTCTCAGTTTAATCCACATACCTTCCCTGATGGTAAATTATAGGCATGCAAAATATGCTTTCTTATATGTCAGATTACTCAGAATCAATTTCACCATTTGCTGAATTTCAGAGCAATGGATTAACAGTTTGCAGTAATGGAAGATAATATCTAAAAGTAAGAAAATAGCAAAAGCTTGATTGAAAATATGTTTTAAAAATTCATTTTTGGCTTCTCCAGTGTCTCTACATCTCTCTTAGATTAAGCCAGAATTTCCATCTGGGATGCAGCACCAGCTTTTAAATACCTCCTGTATTTATTTGACTATAGATGTTTGCATGTGAAATAAACTTACACTGAGTTTAATGGAAATCTGACTTAAATCTACTTGTGTCCACACACAGATGTCTAGTAATATTTGATAAGACTTCGAGTTTAAAATACATCCACACAATAAAAACAGATAAAACAATGGACTTATGGGACACTCATGTGCTTCTGAGTGACAGCTTGATGCCAGTCCTGGCTTGCTGGAGTATGTTAAAAAAAAATCTAGAGGTCTAAATGTGTACAACTACGTCGAAGCTTCTTTGTTCAAGAACGTTTTATGGTTACTCTGACCATCACCAGGAATATGTTACTAACATAAAGTGAAAAGATACCCTTTTCAGACCCAAGCTGAGATTCATCCATGCTTAAGAAAATCTTTGCCTATTTACAATAATATGGAGTTGATATAACAAGATAAGGCAGAAGGTGTTACTTCCTACTCCTAATTCTTGGCTTCAGCTTATTTATACAGTCTGAAGGCATGCTGCCAAACTTCTATGAAACTTGATATTAAAAGTAGGGAATCTGCAAATTCATTACTATATCTGTAATTAACATTATTCTTTAAGACCCTTAAAAAGATGAAGTATAGTAGCCAAGCTACTGAAATTTGAAAAAG
Source organism: Strigops habroptila (assembly GCF_004027225.2). Lineage (NCBI taxonomy): Eukaryota > Metazoa > Chordata > Aves > Psittaciformes > Psittacidae > Strigops > Strigops habroptila. Next base: position 74,945,604 of record NC_044278.2, on the reverse strand, counting down.
GATATTTTTGGGGTAGGAAATCTATAACTTCCCACTTTTACAGACCCTTGTTTTTGTGGGGTCTCTGACTGAAAAGAATCATTGAATAGTGTAATACTGTCTAATGTATGCACATCACCCAGGGGATTGGAAAACATGTCAGAAAAGAGTAACTTTTACAAGCAAGAAACAGGGACTGTATTCAGTGACCTAGTGTCTTTTTATTTCCCCTAACAAACTGTTTAAGTAATAATACTTGGTTTGACAGTGATAACTCTGATATAAGGATTTGCCTGTAAGAGAGACATGTGACGGGAAAATGCTCAAATTTATACTAAATGTATGCTTTAATACACTGTAAATAGGAATGATGAACAAAAATATTTCATCAAATACTTAAGACAGAATTCTGTAATGCTGTCATGAGTTGGATAATATGAACACACAAAAAAATGAAGCATACAGTAATACATTCAGTTTATGTGAAGCTGGCACATAACAGACGTGATTTGCGTTTGCAAATATTTACTTGGAGTACTGTGGAAGTATGATATAGAAACTACAGAAACCATTAATCAGGCTATTCGGTTCTGAACACTGATATTAGCTCATTAATTTTCCCGCAATTTAAATGTGTTTCCATTAAGCCAAAATTTTGCCATTAGCATTAAGTGTGAGTCAAAAGGTTGATATTCCAACTTCACTTACATTGTGTTCTGTGAATGTTCAATCTGCAAGCTATTAAGCTGAGATGTACCAATCAGAGCTTAAAATCATGTACACTCCAAGTCCTGGCTGGGTGCATTTGATTGCAATCAAGAATCATCTGATCATCTAACCAAGAGTGCTGGAAATAAAATATACTTTGAATTTTGCGATATCTCACTTAAATGGTGTATAATTCTGTCGTCCTTCATTCTAAGGGTTTTTATTTGCAGTCTGGTTGTTTTTCTACTCATGCAATAATCCCTGACCAAAAAATAAATTATGTCCATAAATACATCTGTATATCATACATAAATGTCACAATACCCACAAGCACACCATCCTATAAATACCGCTTCTTAACAAACATAGTATTACACAAAACCCAAACACATTCTGGGATAATTTTAATAAGAATAGAATAAAAAAATAGCTATCTATAAATAATATACATTTCTGGTTTTTAAGACATTCTGTGACTAACCAAAATTTACGTACTCTGTTCTTCAGTCATTATTCCTCCTTCTTTCTTAAATTGTTATATAGAAACTTTTTATAAAGAATGAAATATATTTCAAACATGTTTTAACATTTGTTTATAGAAACCCTGATATAATTTTTATGACTTTATAAGGCATATAACTAGCAATACAAAAATATAAATGAAATGAATTTTTAGTATACAGACATAATTTGATGTTAATTTTACTCCCTATTTTGTCTTCTTGACTTTGATGTGCAGATTTCTGTTCCTTTAAGAACTTTTTTAGTCTTTAAAAAAAATTTTTAAATATTCTAAATATTTTTTTAAATAAAATATTTTTACATCACAGCCTGTATCTCTCATCTGTAATGATGCTGTCCTAAACTGAATAAAATTTCTATATGCTTATCATTAGGAAAATGAATTCTTACAGTAAAATACTGTTTTAATATATGTCTTCTTTTTAAAAGAGGGTGACAAAACCACTATTTTGTGGATATTTTTATTTGTGTATTAGCAAACAATAACAGAAGCTACTCAGAGATGACACCATTTTTTATTTCAGTAACAAATGCATTTCAGAAAGAAAAGGGAAACTATTTAGTCCAGGAGGAACTAAGGTCTGAGTGTGAAAATTCTGTGAATATTCTCAGTAAAAACAGAGAGAGCACTTGTTTTTCAGGTAAATTGTTTTTATAGGTCAGTTAAGATATAGTTTTGGTTTCTTTTAGGCATTAGACATGTGGCACAGAGTGCTGTTAACACAGTATGTTGCTCAACAACAACAACAAAACCACCATGTAAACCCATTTTGGATTATTACCCATTTTGCATACATGTGTTTTATTCAAGCAAACCTCATTCTATGTATCTTTACAAGCAATTCTCTCAATTTCTTCCAAAAGATGGATTTCAACTATACAAATAATACACATTGTACAATTGATCCTTGTTTTTGAGAGGAGTAAGAAACATGGAAGTATTCTACCACCAAAGCTTGAACTATGCTTTCAGTTATATAGACACCTGCATAGTAAAGAAAAAAAGGGGTTGCTTTTGGGTGGCAAGTCTTTCTCCTCTGTAGCTTTCCTATTCTAGTATGGATTAATCTCAGAAGCACTTACACTTATTTAGAACAGCAGGAAATGGCATTACTAGCAATGCAGTGAATGGCCAGATACAAAAAGAAAGAAAACCCCTCCTAAACACGAGACACACTTTGAGAAACATTCATTGCAATATGAGAGATTAATTTTGAGGTTTTGTGTATTAGATTTAAAGTAAATCTTTTCAGCTTTCATCTTAAACCCTAGAATTTTCAAGAAGGAAATCACTGTTGCCAATAACACCTCCAAGCTATCCTTTATCTTCCAAGTCAGAACACTAACATGTTTAACCTTTCCCTGCCAAAACCATTAAATCTATGAAGTCTGAGGATTAAAATGCTTATATAAGGAAGGAAAAGTGGCTATATCATGACAAGGGGGTAAAAACCATGGCTTTTTTTTCAAGACTCATGTATATGCCTTCTATTTTAAGCAAACTCATAGTCAATAAAAATAGCTTGATGTGCAAGATGTCACACATGGTTTTGGTTCACTGTGACATATCATCTTTCTGTCACATTAATTACTATGTTTCAAAGTGAACACAGCAACACTTTTCAAAGAAGCGTTGTGATCTCTAATTATGAAAATTTTAAAATCATCCTTGGTTTTGCACATATTGTTTTACTGTTCCTGTTAGCATTAAATAAAATGCTAGCTAAATCTGTTTTATCTAGCTAATATGATTCAGGATTCTCGATAGACACTGTAGAAAATACAGGCAGTAAGGCAGAAGAGGTAGAAGAAAGTAACTTATGAAATTTTCCATTAGTTTTGTTAGGCTGCTATAAAGTAATTACATCTATGCCCTCCATAACTTTTACCAACCATACCTAATAATATTTCTTGAATTATACCTTCAGCAAGTGCTGTAGGAAAGAAAGAAATGGATCACTGTAAATGTAAAAGATGATGACGGAGAACAGGCAACTTGAAAAATCATTTGCTGTAACTTCATATCTTCATGGACATTTTAAGTAAATTTGTAGTTGAATTACTGCCAAATGAAGCATATTTTCTTTCCTAATCCCAGAGTGTTGAGTTTTTGAGTTGTTGTCTTGTTCTTTTGTTTTGTTTGGTTTAGTTTTTGTTTTTTAGGTTTGTTTTTTTTTCCCCACTCTGATCACAGGACCAATACATATTGGAATTACTTTCTATATATGGGCATGTTTTCCTGGATTGTTCCATACAAATGCCTACTTTTCTTCACTGCAAAGGAAAACTAGGATGTCTAACTCAGAGGTAGAAGTCCAAATTACAGACTTTTTCAATTGGTCAGATGACTTTCATCGATAATGCCTGGAGACAGCCCTAGGGCTTTTTGCACATTAGCCCTTTATGAAAGGAAGTCACTGGATTCTTGACAGTTGACTGGTAGGTTGAAGCAGGTTGGCAGCAGCCCTCTATCTGGTGGAAATCTTTACAGACTTCCGTTATGACTGCTGAATTGAAGTAAGTAAGTAATTGCAGTCCCCAGATGAAACATTAAAATAGTTTGTGCCTGAGCAAATTACATTTCTTTATTTTCTTCCCTATTTTTAAGTTAACACTGATGCAGTATACTGTTTCATCCTGTCTACCTAATACTGTTTTGTCACTTGGCCATCAAAATTTACCCTGTACATAAACCATTAAGCAGGTGCATTAGAGGACTTGAGACCAAAAGTTCCAGTTAAAGAAAAATAGAAACATTGAGGTTTTTTCACTCCCCCCTCCTCCAACAAGAGGAACTAAATTGTATGTTGAGGTTTCCAGCTGACAGTAATGTAATGCAAATACGATAATGTATTTTTCCTTTAGTTCATCACTAATCCAGACTAATGAAATCATGTTTTGTTTACTTTATTTGGGAATCAGAAAATACAATTATCATATAAGAACATATGAAAGTAAAAAAGCAGTCACCAATGATGTTGGTACCAAGCCAAGAAGATGCTGTGTGAATGAACTTCCTAGACTCAATATTTATTAATTTTCTCTAAGTAAACTCATCTTTTCAAAGATAATTTTCAGTGGGGTTGATGCTAAAACATTACCAAATCATAAAAATAATTCTGAAGTCTTTCACAACTTCCTCCCCCCCACGTATTATTTTTATTTCTTGTATATCTATATATTTATATATAGATATATTATGTAATACATGGCCATTTGAAAAGTTTAGTAGGCATAAAAGAGACAATTTCTCATTTGACATTAGGATACTTTTTTCAGCTTATTACAGAACTGCACATATCTTTGTCTGGAAAGATTTGTCTGCTGTTGTGTTTTGGAAAAGTTCTGCAAAAGAAGGGTTTGAGTTTTAATAACATGAACACGTGGTTTTTATTAAGCAAAGATAATAGTGAGAATAGTATGATAAAAAGATTACTCAACAGTAATAAAAAAACCCCACCAAAATTTAAACTTTTAACTAGCTTTTTTTTAACTTATTTTTTTTTTCTTTTTTACGAATCTGATTATAGATTAAGGTGAAAGTCCAGCAAATCCCTGAAGTATTTAACTTCCCTGAAGTGTTTAACTTCAGCCACACATCGCATTTTAAATACATCCTTAAATATTTTAACTCAGGATTAAAAAAAAAAAGCCAATGAATTTTCAGTGCACATAACCTTTAAAAAGTAAACCTTTATGATCTTTCCTTTATATTTAAATTTTGATCAATTTCTTCACAAACCCTGTGCAATTTCAAACAAGTAACCTGAAGATAACATTTGAAATTTTATTTAATGTTTTGCTAAGGTGACACTTCAGCTTTTATCTATACCTGTTATTTAATCTTTCAGAAATTATTGACAATATATTTCTGTAACAATGAAACACTTTAAAATGCATTAATGTGTTAAATAGGCAATCACTATTCAGGATCTACTTAAAGTGAATATTATTACAAGATAATCATCTGTGACCTCTCACTGGTTCCATTTGAAGATAAGGAAAAAATTCTGTAATATGAGGGTGACTGAGGACTGCTGCAGGTTGCCTAGAGGCATTGTGGATACCATCCTTGGATCCTCTAAAGCTGTCTGGGTATGGTTCAGTGAAATCAGATAAATAAAAATAAAGTCTATGATTGGACAAGATGTCCTTCAGAGCTCCCCTCTGACCTCAGCCATCGTGTGATTCTGGGATTCCATTATACTCCGTGACAGAGTAATAGTTCTCTACTTTGCCCTCTTTCTTATTTAGATACTAACAAACAAACAAACAAACAAGATACTGACTTTATACAGATATCAAAATAAAATCTATGAATAGGAGCCAGAAAGGCGTGTATTTCCTTCCTTGATTATAAAGTGACCTGATGTGACAACTTTACCTACAGATGTCCAGATTTAAAGCAGCGGGATTTCACCTCACTAATCTACTATAAAAAAAGGTCATAATTTTATATATTAAAAAAACCCAACAAAATCATAGACTTATAGAATGATTTGTTTTTGAAGGCGCCTTTAGAGATCATCTAGTCCAACCTCCTTACCATGAGCAGGGACATCTTTCACTAGGTCAGGTTGCTCAAAGCTCCATCCAACGTGACCTTGAACACTTCCAAAGATGGGGAATCCACAACTTCTTGGGAAACCTTTTCCAGTTTCTCACCACCCTTGTTTTAAAAAACATCTTCACTGTATCCAATCTAAATCTACCCTTTTTCAGTTAAAAACAGTTGCCCCTTGTCCTGTCACTGCAGGCTCATAAAAAAGCCTCTGTCTTTTGTATAAACCCCCTTTAAGGATTGAAAAACTGCAATAAAGTGTTCCCAGAGCTTTCTCTTCTGCAGGCTGAACGAGCCCAACTCTCTCAGCCTTTCCTGCTAAGAGAAGTGCTCCATCTCTCTGATCATTTTTGTGGCCTTCTTCTGGACCTGCTCCAACAGGTCCATGTCTTTCCTGTGCTGAGGACTTCAGAGCTGAACACAGTATTCACCTTTTTATGAAGCCCAGATAAGAGATGGCATTAAAAAAGGAAATGTAATTAACTTTAAATACAACTGACAATAAACACAAATGTTATAAAAATTCAGAAAATATTTTTTCATTATTATTTTAAAAATAAAAGATCTCATTTTTTTGTAGAAGTCTCAGAATATAAGGATCTCTCATACTTTAGAGGGAAAAATATATGAGTAGTAACCAAATCCAATGATATAAATTGTGGTTCACCTGTGACATATGGAAATTCAGCTATGCAAAACTAAATTAAAAACCCTGGAGTGTAATGTAATTAGATCCTTACTCAACAAAATGCAGGATAGAAACAAAAAGCCATCTTCTATATGGGTGTTCTGAAAAATAATTGTCTAAGTGAAAACAATATACTGATAAAAAAATTAGCATTCTTCTATACATTCATATGCTTTTTTCTTTTTTTTTTCTCTTTCCTTTTGTGTTCCTGAAACTACTTTTGTATTAAAATGCTACCTATGTCCTGAAGGTTAGATGAAGCATTCAAACATCAAACCTGCTTAAAAGCAGTTCTTGAACTTTATTGTATACTATCTGCTATTTCTACACTAAGTAAGAATTTAAAACCTGATTCAGAATAAATATTTGACTCAAACTTTGTATAGGTATGTATTAAAACCAAGCAAGATAATAAAACATCAGGCTTGCTTATTTCCCCCAAAGCCCACAGTGCTCTATTTCATCTTCATACTTGGTTGTGGAAAAGACAGGCATAAATGCATCCTTTTTTAAAAATACCTCTGTGACTGCAGAAGAGCTCTTTTAGATTTTCTGAATTACTGTCTAGTCCAGGATCAAAGTTCTGAATACTTTTCTACTGCCATAATTCAATGAATGTGCTGACAGCTCATAGTTAGAAAGGTAGTTAAGACAAGTGAAAGCAAAGCATCATTACAATTTTTCCAAGTCTGTGAAGATACGAACTACCTCACCTAAAGGTCATAAAAATTTCATTGCTGCAGCTAATAGCATATATGTGTAAATGCGACATTAGAAGGCTTTAGAGTATCATGCAGTAATCATTCACACATGGATTTTGGCAAAGTAGAAAAACAGCACTGAAGCAAATCTAGCTCTTGGATGAAGACAGATCATCCCTCAGTTTTCTGAAAAGATTATTTTGCAAGGTTTCTTGCAGAAGGGAAGAACCCCAAACAACATTCTATAGAGCATTTTTGATAAAGATAAGTTTGACGTAAATCAAGAATCATAATTTTTAAAATAACACACATGATTCTTTCCAATTGTGATCACATCAGAACTGATTTATCTATATTGTAACAGAAAGCTGAGGCGGACATGAGCCGTGCTGCTCAGAACTGCTTGTCCTCAGTAAGGATTATTTAGCCCTCTAAGCACTGCTGGCTGCTCATCACACAATGAAAGTTGTGCTGATGCAAAAGCAGCTCTGATGGTGCCTCACATATACATTCATGCAGATCCCTTTCATTTTGCTACTGATTGACTTCAGACGCTTTACACCATTTCTCTTAAAACTGTTAAATTGATCAAAGCCCAGTAATGTGTTTTATTAAATTCCCAGCTACTAATTCTGTTTAATGACCAAGGTGATGAATCAGTTGTAACTTTTAGAACTTGTTTAAGCCCGGTGTAAAGCCTTTTCTTAGATCTACTGCTATTAGTAATTTCACTGATTTAGTCTCTGTTGCATTTCCAGAATATTTATCTTGAGAAATTAATAGATTAGGAAAAATAGAATCAGGCTTCAATTTGGCTTCTGTTGTGAGGTGTTTTTTCCTCCAGAATTTTCAGAGAGACATTCTAAAAGTTTTTTTAATATCCGTTTTCTCATAAATGAATTAATCTTGTCAAAACGCTAAAAACACCACCAAAAAAATTAGTGACAAGGACCTAATACTGTAAGTACACACAATTCATTCCAGATGTGACACTAACCTTACTTTCAATTAAAACAAGAAATTGGTTAATCTTAAAGTTCTTTGATATTTTATCAATACTGTGAAAATCCCTTATGTGTGAATAAACACTATAGAAAGAGCTGTCAAAGTAAAAAAAAAAAAAAAAAAAAAAGAGAATAAATAAGAAGTAGGTTCCCACTGATTCCATTGGGAACAGAACTGACTACAGACCACAGAATTCAATTAGGCTTATGATTTTTTACTGTATTTATAGGAAAAAATATTGATTGTAGGAATGTAAGGTAGACATATGTAAACAAACCTGATATCAAATTAAATGGAAAGACTTTTTCTCTTTTTGTCTTTTTTTCTTGTCTTTTTGGTGAAGGTTCAAAAGAAAGAACAATAAAGGCTGCTCATTTTGCAGAAACACTGGAATTCATTAGGACACTTTGAGGTTCTGTGAAGACAAGAGAACCATTCTGTTGCCTAAATATGGTTATCTGCAGCCATTATATGAAACATATATGTATGCATATATATGTATAACTGGCACAGGAGGGTAGGACTTACAGGAGCCCCATGGAAGAAGCAAGAGTTCAAGAATGAGAGCCAGAACATCTAAAAGGTCTACGGATTTCTATTTTTAAGTATCTTCCTCACACCCTGAGGTTCAAATTTCCAGATGCTGAAGTGATGGAATGGTGTAACCTTATCTCTGTTTCAGATCTCATTTTAGTTCAAGATGCATAGTGATGGATTGTATAAGCAAATATGCAAACATACAATTTTTTTTCTGACTCGTTTGGCATTTTTTCTTCATATGATGAGATTTTCACAGGAACATTGCTAAACGTGCAGTGGTTGTCTGAACATCTTGGTTACAGTAAAAATGGATACATTCACTTCAAAATATAAAGATCACATTTTAAGGAAACATTTTAAGGAAAACAAGCAGCTTTTGTTGGATTTATGATTTACTAGATATTTGTCTAAGCCCACAATACCATGATGGAGTATTCTAGGATTTTTATACATCCAATTTATAGGACTTGAGTTTCTGAGATACTGACATATATGGAGGTGCATGGATGTATAAATCACACAATTTGTTCTGAAGGTTAGAACGTATGTGTAGTTATTGTGTCTGAAAAAGTACATGGGAAAAATGGAAGATTAGGAAAGAAATATTTATGCTGTGCTACACTGATTTCAGCGAGATGTGTACGCATTTGTCTAAAATCTATAGTAGGCAAGACCCATAGGAACTCAGATTTCCTTAAATAGATTGGAAAGCAAATAAAACAAGAAAGAGGTTTACTCTGTTTTATTCTAAATTGAGATTTATTTTTTTTTTTTTTTTTTTTTTTTTTTACATTGGGCTCATCTAAAATGAGGTGGGTGGAAAGTTTTTGTCAGCTGTGATAAACGAGACAGCCTAATTAATACATGTGCAACATATGCATGGATTTACCTCCAAGTAAATTTGCTAAAAAATGTGAAACAAGACTCAAGGCTAATTATCACATAGCTAAATAAATATCATTGTCATATTTAAAGAAACATATCAATGACAAATATAGTCTATAATGTACAGAAAGTAATTTCATGCTTCACATTCTACTTATTTGCATTTTTAGACAAGCAGTTAGTGTCCTTCCGGGTGTTTCTGGATATTGCAGTTACTGGAAGTAATACTGTGTACTGTGCTCACCTAAACTAATTAAATGCAGTAAAATACTGTGTTTGTTGAAACAGACTTCCTAAACCAGATACAATCAGCCATATTAGTTTAATGCAAAGGTTTATCTGGCTCAATCTCTAGAGGTAGTCAATGGGGAAAAATCTAGGGAAAATTATGAGAAAATTCCTATAAGGATATTTCTCTAGAAATAGTCCCCCAGACTGCATGCAATAGATTTCCTCGTGTAAAGAATTTGTCTTTAGTTTGAAGTTAATTTCAATATATAGTAAAGTGAAGAGAGAGAAACAATTTGCAAGGAGATACTCTTCACTTTTATGAAGATAGACTAAGTTTGGTTGACAGTTGAATTCTGTTACAGTTAAGAGCACCACTTTACTATACTCTTTCAGTAACCGCACAGGTTACAGGTGATGTGGTCCTACTTTAAACAAATATGAATCTTTTTAAGGGGAAAATAATAATAAAAAAAATTTCCTATATATGATTACACCAACATAATGAATTTTAAGCAGCTAAACACAGACTTCAAAATACACAGCTTAGAATTTCTTTCTGATATTTTCTGGCAAGACCTACTACTTTCCTCTGTTTTCCTGACACTTTCAGAAAGCAAATGGTTATGGAGAATGTCAAAAGTTATAATATTTTCTGTCACTATAATGCACATGCACTTCCTTTCCTTTACCTTTTCTGAATTTCCTGGTGTGGAGTACTGCAGCAATCATCTTTCAGTTTTTCAGCCAACGTACACTGAGTATTTTTCTTCAAAGTTAGTAATGTAAATAATAAATTTAAAGCAGTCTTTTTTGCCCTCCTTCATTATAGAAGCACACTTCCTACATCTTTGTTATAGTCAGTTCTGTGTGCTAAATATGACCATTGGCACAGAATCCGTTGCTGACACTAAAACCAAGTTACTAGATACTCAATGTATCTGACATCAAAACTGCATAATTATTTGCAACAGTATGATTTTACTGTTCATTGCCTGTGGTCTCCTCAGATATTTTGTCCATATATGGATTGTTCTTATCCTCTGAAGCTTTATGATACTTTTTTATACACAATTAATCCTTCCCTTCACGGATGCTCCAACATCTTTGTCATGTTATACTCTTTGGGAACACTGTAAAATCCAGACTACATTGTCTATATTTAATGCAATAGATTGATGCCTATGGTATGAGCATTTGTGGTGGAGTTTATTAGTCAGCCACGATTTAACTGTAGCACTTTCATACGTAGCCCATGTATTTCTGCTCTCAAACAACTGATCACAGCAGAAGTATACATTTATAGGAGAGGGAAAAATATATATATAATAAAGGAAATTCTTTGACTAAACAAATTTTATAAACATTTTTTGAATAATGTTTGCACAAATACATGTTTCTCAAGCACATTTATCCCTTTGCCATTTGAACTCACATCCTATATGCAGAACAATCCTTCATTCTTTTCAGCCTCAGCCGCAACAATTGCCAAGTAAACTTGCATGTATGCCATGGTGGATTACAATGCCTATCAGGAACTTATTTGTGCAGTTATACAATGGAAATTTGTCAAAAGTCTGAAATCTACATGTGTGACATCCTTCAAACGTGACATTTAAAGCATGTGTGACATCCTTTAAATAAGATAACACTTGACAAAATCAGTGAACATCTAGCTACTAAGTTTAAATAAGAAAAATAATGAAATTGCATATAACAGAGACAAGAGGGAAGAAAGGGAATAAAATCTATGGTTTCTTACCAAACAGTTATTGTTAGCTCCCAGTTTACACAATGAAATGCCTGTAAACTAACACATAGAGGCTCCTGTAATGGGACATTCAGTCTGGTTTAAGTTGATGTCTGTATTTCCACAGGAAAATTCACATAGATACAACCAACCTTTCTGCTTTAGGAAGTACGAAACACTACAAAATCTGAGATCAGACGTTTTAGGAGAGGAAACTTGAGAACTTTTTTTCATATGTTAACTAAACACAATGTCTAATAGACATGCAGAGAGTAATAACATTAAGATAGCCAAGTGCAATTGCTGTAAAAAGCAAAAAGGCTATTCTTTTTATACTCCATGCTTAAATGTTTTCAGCTACACCTTGCCTCTACAGTTATTCCTTCTACAGTTGATGTACAGAAGTTTTCAGTTTTAGAAATGATTGCTAATGTTTTTAATCCTAATGTTTTAGCAGATAATACTATAAAATTCTGTATATCTGTAGCTCAGAAAAAAATCCCAATTTTGTCTGCATATAGAGTCACTGTATCCTAAATTTACTTATAGGCAGGTGTTTGTAAGCAAATGAAAAGTACAAATCTTTCAAAGAAATCTTGTCCCACATTATTCCAATAACACTCTTACTGCAATCTCGAGATAGTATAACTTGGTTACTGTTTCTAAACTATGAATAAAACTGCTTTAAAAAATGTTATGTATATAGTCATGCAAATATTTCCAAGAGGAAAATTCTACTATTACTCACAGCCATGTTTTTTTCATTAAATGTGTATATAATGAACATACAGTACTCATAGAAAAAGTAGGTGTACATGAACCTATTTTGGTATACCTTTCACTGAAGTATTAACTCAATGACCTACTGGTACATTCCTCTGAATTACTACTTAAAAAGACTGGATAAGCTCCTGGAGTGATAGTATTTGCCCAAATCTGTAATGAATTAATTATTTGGGGCAAATAACTACTTCAAACAAACTTCTGTATTATTTTTGCCAGTTCTTATTTATCAACAACAACTAAATTCATAGAATCATAGAATGGTTTGGATTGGAAAGGACCTTGAAGATCATCTAGTTTCAACCCCCCTGCCATAGGCAGAGGCACCTTCCACCAGACCAGGTTGCTCAAAGCCCTGCCAAAGCTGGCCTGGAGCTCCTCCAGGCATGGGGCATGCAACACTTCTCTAGGCAAACTGTTCCAGTGGCTCACCACCCACATAGTAAAGAATTTCTTCCTAATACTTAATTTAAATCTACGCTTTTCCAGTTTAAAACCATACCCCTTGCGCTGTCACTACATGCCCTTGTAAAAAGTCCCTCTACAGCTTTCTTGTAGGCCTCCTGTAGGTACTGGGAGACTGCTATTAGGTCTTCCTGGAGCCTGTTCTTCTCCAGGATGAACAATCCAAGCTCTCTCAGCCTGTCTTCAAAGGAGATGTGCTCCTTTCACTTTCACAATAATAAATATTTTTTTGTAGACAGCCTAAGAAAATCCTATTTCTCACATTTATTTGTTTCAGACTGATTTCCTATTAAAATGTGGATACCTCTGGGATATGGTCTGTTGATCTTTTTTTGATGTCTTTCACTCTAGTAGCAGTCTGACTGTATCACTGAAATAACAACAACGATAGCAACAATAATAATAACAACAACAATATGTCGACAGTAAAAGCCAGAAACAGAAGAAAAAAACCAAACCAAATAAATGATGCTATTGTCTATGGCTGAGAAACATTAATTTGGAAGAAAAACAGATCATTGGAAGACCAGAGGTCAATAAAAGCCAAGAATTAATGTAACTATTTCTACGTGCTGATTTCTTTATACTCAATTGCCGAGGTATCTCCAGAGAGGACGCCTTTAACACCGGAGCGGGGGGAAGCACAGCGTCCCGGAGCCTCAGTTCGGAGCGGCAAGAGCGACCGAGGGAGCCTCAAGCCCTCGAAAGGACTTGCCCAGGAGCCGGCAGCTCAGCTGACGCGAGCAGCTGACTCACAGGGGGCGGCGCCAGGAGTGACGGCACCAGCCCTCAGTGGGGAAAAACCCACCCCAGGGAGCGCGAGAGACCAGGAGCGCGGCGAACAGGGCGGGCAGTCAGGGCATGGCGCAGCAGTTTGCGCAGGCAGGGCAAGCGGGCAGCGAGCGGGATGGTGAGCACTCGCCTCAGGACCAGGGCCCGCTCTGGCAGCTCTGCCCCGGCGGTGGCTAGCGTAGGCACCCAGACAGAGCCGATGAGAGGGGAGGCTGCGGCGCAGACCTCGGAGTGTAGAAAGTGCCTCGACTGATCTCTTGAGGCGAGGGTGCACAATGGACAGGGCTGCACTCGGTGCGCCCTGGTGGAGGTCCTCCTGCAGCAGGTGGCTGAGCTGCGGGAGGCTGTTGGAGAGCTAAAAGATGCCAGGGAAGCTGAGAGGAAGCTGGGCTGCTTGCTCCAGGCCCAGACTGCGCAGGGGCTGCAAACGTCTAGCACTGCTCATATAGGAAAGCAGGAGGGCAGCAACCCAGGAAGCTGGGAATTAGTCACGAGAAAAACGAACAAAAAAAGGAGGAAGAGGACAATTAACGACAAGGGGCTTCCTCCTAAATCTGATGTCCCCATCCAGAACCCCTTCGCAGTTCTGCAGGGGGCTAATGAGAAAGCACCCACCACACCTAATGAGCATCCTGCTGATGCACCAGTAAAGAGGATCGCTACTGGTGCCTCCAGGAAAAAGCGGAGGGTCATAGTAGTAGGGGACTCTGCTTTGAAAGGCACAGAGGCACTCATCTGCCGGCCTGATCCAGTCTCGAGGGAGGTGTGTTGCCTGCCAGGGGCTTGGATCAGGGATGTTGCTGAGAGGCTGCCTGCTCTAGTAAGTCCTGCTGACTATTACCCCCTCCTAGTGGTCCATGTGGGTGCTAGAGATATAGATAGCAGTAGCCTCGAAAACATTAAGAAGGACTACAGAGCCCAGGGAGAGGTGGTTAGGGGCTCTGGAGCTCAGATAGTTTTTTCATCAATTCTCCAGGACAAAGGGGAGGACCTTAAAAAAGCTAGGCGTGTTTGGCAGGTTAATAAATGGTTAGAATGGTGGTGCCATAGTCAGGGGTTTGGCTATTTAGAACATGGGGCTCCATTTGGGAGGCCAGATCTACTGGAGGCTGGTGGAGCTGGTCTGTCAAAGAAGGGGAAGAGCTGTTTTGGTAGGAGGCTTGCCAGGCTGGTCAGGAAAGCTTTAAACTAGATGTGTTGGGGGAGGGGAGCATTGATCCATCCCAACATTCCTGATCAGTTGCCAGCACCTGTAATAAGTGCTTGGAGCGATGTAGAGATGTTCCAGCTGCCTCAGCCATTGAGTCGGCTGCATTTGGAGCTCGGCTAAGGTGCCTGTATACAAACGCCCGTAGTATGGGGAACAAACAAGAGGAATTAGAGATGTGTGCAAGGCTACGGGAATATGATGTCATTGGTATCACAGAAACATGGTGGGATGGCTCCTATGACTGGAGTGTCAGAATGGAAGGTTACAGGCTGTTTAGAAAAGACAGGCCAGGCAGACGGGGAGGGGGCGTTGCTATCTATGTCAGTGATAGGCTAGAGAGTATGGAACTCTGTCTGGGGACAGGTGATGAGGTAATAGAGTGTTTGTGGGTCAGGATCAAAGGGAAAACAGCTACAGGGGACATTAGGGTGGGGATCTGTTACAGGCCGCCTGATCAAGAGGACTCTGTGGATGAAGCGCTCTACAGACAGATAGGAGCAGCCTCACGCTCGCAGGCCCTGGTTCTCATGGGGGACTTCAATCATCCTGACATCTGTTGGAGGGACGGTACGGCCCGGCACAAGCAATCCAGGAGGTTCCTCGATTGTGTGGAAGACAACTTCCTCTTTCAAGCAATAGAGGAGCCAACGAGGAGAGGTGCCATGCTTGACCTTGTGCTCACCAACAGGAGGGACTGGTTGGAAATGTGATGCTCCAGGGCAGCCTTGGCTCTAGTGATCACGAGATGGTTGAGTTTGAGATCCTCAGGACAGTGAGAAGAGCATGCAGCAAGCTCACTGCCCTGGACTTCAAGAAAGTAGACTTTAGCCTCTTCAGGAACCTCCTTAGTAAGGTTTCATGGGATATAGTCCTAGAGGGCAGGGGGGCCCAAGACTGCTGGTTAGTATTCAAGGATCACATGCTACGTGCTCAAGAGTGTTGCATCCCGACTAGAAGAAAGTGCAGCAGGAGGGCCAGGAGACCTCCATGGATGGACAAGGAGCTGCTGAGGAAACTTAGAGGAAAAAAAGAAGCTTATAGAAGGTGGAAGCGAGGACAGGCGGCCTGGGAAGAATATAGGAGCATTGCCCGGGAAGCTAGGGACCAGGTTAGGAAAGCTAAGGCCCAGCTAGAATTAAGTTTGGCAAGGGATGTAAAAGATAACAGGAAAGGATTCTATAGATACGTAGCAAATAAAAGACAGACTAGGGACAATGTAGGCCCTCTCCAGAAGCTATGAGGAGAACTGGCTACCATGGATTTGGAGAAGGCTGAGGTTCTTAGTGACTTCTTTGCCTCAGTCTTCACTAGCAAATGCTCTGACCACACCACGAAAGTCTTGGAAAGCAGATGCAGGGACTGTGAGAATGAAGACCTTAGGCCCACTGTAGGAGAGGATCAGGTTCGAGACCATCTTAAGGACCTGAACGTGCACAAGTCCATGAGACCTGATGAAATCCATCCACAGGTCCTGAAGGAGCTGGCGAATGAAGTTGCTAAACCACTGTCCATCATATTCAAAAAATCCTGGCAGTCAGGTAAAGTTCCCGATGACTGGAAGAAGGGTAATATAACCCCCATTTTCAAGAAGGGGAAGGTGGAAGACTACAGGGGAACTACAGACCAGTCAGTCTCACCTCTGTGCCTGGCAAAATCTTGGAACAGTTTCTCCTGGAAAACATGCTAAGGCACATGAAAAACAAGGAGGTGGTTGGTGACAGCCAACATGGCTTCACTAAGGGGAGATCCTGCCTGACCAATTTGGTGGCTTTCTATGATGGAGCCGCGGAACTGATGGACAGGGGCAGAGCAGCTGACGTCATCTACCTGGACTTGTGCAAAGCGTTCGACACTGTCCCGCACGA